>NC_071089.1:29105000-30336250 GCF_027358695.1 Spea bombifrons | reverse complement strand
TTTTGGGACGGGGAGGAAGCGGTAAGAATATTAGAAGGATTACAGACAGTACGTTGTTACATGCTGATTTTTTTAGAGACGCCATTTATGTTCCATGGCCATTAAAGCTATTAGCTTGAATTACAAATTCTTAAGAGACAAGTGTCTGTAAAAAGATTGGAAAGGCTTCTTAATCATGAAAATGTGCAAACACAACTGAATTCATTTCTGACATTGGCAATCCTAAAGGTGCTATATAAATGCCATTAGTTTTTTGAGTAAACCTGTTTCATATCATACATCACTATGGTAACCGCGTGCCCCCAGGCCAGTCATCTTCGAAAAAGAACCATTACATCTCAGATAAAACCATAACTGAATCCAGCACTGAAATTCCCCTTTTGTGGCATTTTACTTGTGACTTATGGTATTATTATCTTTATAAAACATATAAATATAATATATAATAAAAATACTATTTTTTTAGCATTTTCTCAGAATTATATTTTCCAGCTCTTCTATCACACCTGCCTTTACTAAAGAGTTTGTCAGGCATTTTATTTTCTTCCCATGATTCCTCAGTAAAGATTTGATTGGAATTCTTCAGTCTGTGGTAACTCACCTCCTGGTTTGTCCCGTCAAAATTTTATCTGAGTCTATATAACTATATATTGTTAGCAACGGTTTCCTTTAAGTAAAGATATTATCAGAAATATCTTGTAAAATTCTAGTTTTGCTCACATACAGCACAATGGGAGAAATTTTAATATTTAACAGATGGAAACTACATAACTAGTATGTTGTGTGTGTGTATATATATATATATATATATATATATATATATATTTATATATATATATATATATATATATATTTATATATATATATATATATATATATATATATTTATATATATAGTTATTAGACTTGCGTAAGTATAAGGATTGCGTATGATCGGGAATGCGTCTTTTCCTATTTAAAACAGCGATTCATAAAATATCCCCATATCCTCTTAGCTGCTATCTGAAACACATGTTGTGTGCATGAGAAATGTATCTGTGGGACTTGTGTGATGATATTATGACAGCATCTGATGTCATTTGAAGCAACCTAGTATTGTATGAACTAAATACAGATTTGGCGCTGGACATTTTAATATAAACTGAACTAGTCGGTTTTGTTAATGCAGTTCTAAGGAAGTGAATAGAATTCCTCTGCATGCCTCTGCTTCATTGATTTTATTGAAGCCCTTATTGTTGAATACGCAATCAACAGGCCATTGTCTTTAAAATTGGATGTCAGATCGTCTCAGCTTTTTGTTGGTTTGATATTGATGTATATATAGCTGAGCAGCTCTTTATTTGCAGTAAATCACTATAATCCACTATTCCTTGTGTGAATGGAGAACATTTTCTTCCTTACTAGTCCATGAAAAAGTATAAATTAAAAAAAATAAAAAATAGCAGATGTGACTGGCACTGAGTGGAGATAATCCCTGTGCATTTTACATCACTTGTCTCTAGAAACATGTCACCATTGTGAATTTAAGATTGTTCCAGAAGTTTAAATCGTAGGGTCACCAGATGGTGAAATGCTTAAAATAATATACAGATTCAGCTCTTTTACTTCCTCTGAATTTTGCATAGTTTTAACAATTAACATAGTCTTTCCAATGGAAGCTATTTGAACACTTTCTAACTTTGAAAGAACAAACTCAGGATAAAAAGCAAAGACTCATGCCAAAAGCTTTTCAAGTCATCCCATAGTTCCTGGGCGAAGATATAGTAGGATCAAGATTATGTAAAGCAAATGCAAAAAGTGTTTTCTTGACTTTGTTTTACTGTCAGTGAGTAAATATGATAAGCAAGCAGCATATATGTAGTAATTCTGCAGTTGCTTTTATATGCACCTGTACCAGGAGACAGATCTTGGCTGGGTGCTACCCTAGGCTTGACTCTGAGCAATGCCTCAGCTGCCCCCTGCCCACTTTCCTCTGAGGCTGCCCCATACACACTTTCCCCTGAGGCTGCCCCATACACACTTTCCTCTGAGGCTGCCCCCTACACACTTTCCTCTGAGGCTGCCCCCTCCATGCCCATTTCTTCATGGCATATATATGGGCCGGTCACAAGGGTGATCTCTGGTTCCCCCAACTGTCCCTGGTTGTGGAGGCAGAAGAGCTACTGCTCCCCTGGAACTGCCGCCCTAGGCGTAGTCACCCCAGGCTAGAAAATACTTTTTGACCAATTGACCATGAGTGTTACCCAGAACCATCTTCTTGGTCAACTAAGAATGAAACAAAAGTCCACTAAAAAGAATTGAAAGTAATTTAATCATTTGTATTTGTTTGTAAGCCATGAAAAACTATACAAATCATGGTAACATTTGGTATAACGTGAAATGCCGGCTGAGAAGCTACAAATCCAAGCAGTATTCCTTGAAAGTGCGGTGCTCCGAATTGCTCTGCCAACAATGCCATTATCATTAGTAAAGAAAATACAGATACAAATGCCGGGCTGCTCCCCAGTAAGAGCCATAACAGTAAAAATCTATATAAACGCATCAAGTTCTTTGCTTTCCTTTAGCGCTTTTGCATTTCATTTCAAAGTTAAATTGACTATAAAACATTTTACTCCCTTTATATACATATTTGTATTAGGCCAACATCTCTTGCAATGCAGTACAACATCTTGTAAATATATAAATGAAATACAGAATTGAGTACAAATAGCATTTAGGCTGTGAGCATAAAGAGAAACATCCACGTTATGATAAGTCAGTGTCTTCTTGTTAGATCGTATCAGTCTGTTATATGAACATCTCATGCAGGTAAATGGAAGCCCATGGAAGGGACTAAAAAGGTGACCCACTTTGTGCCCTTATCTGCATGCCTTTGCTTAAAACTCTTAAAGTGCTTAGGAATCTTGGCACTTTTATGAGTTCAGAGCAGGGTAGCTTTAAGACATGATCATATTGGCATACATGTATTTTATTTTACTCGTACTATATGGTGAAGGTTTTTGTGGCTGGATTTCCATAAGCATACTGTTGCTGGCTCCCATGTAAAATGCTTTTGTGGAGTGTATTTTACTATATATGCTCGGAATACCTGGGAAGCTCTCCCTCTTCTGGGGGGATTAGCTCAGCGGGCCGTGGCTAGTGCCGGACAAAGTAGGAAAGTAGATATGGCAAAACACCACTCCCGCTGTCTGGGAAGCGAGTAAGGTTACCCAAAGACCCGGGGAAGCAGCACCTCACCCGGAGACTCAGGGTCAAAGGCAGAGAATTCCCAGGTATGATGCTCAGTGTTAGGGATGTGCCGTTTCATAGTACAGTACTTACAAAATAAATGTGAGCTTTGATTATGTACACTGATTTACTTACAGATTTACTGTAGACATGTTATGAAAATTCCCACCCTGTTCTAAGCTCAAAGCTATGTGTAAAGTAGCTGATATATGGAAATGAGGCAAAAAGTGACATACCTCGTGTCCTTGTTTCCATGTCTGTTTTTTTGTGAACTGTCACACTTTTATGGATTCCATTCACAGCTCATAATGGATGTAAGCATATTTTTTTTGCAATGCTATGTACTAAACATTAATACACAGGGCACCAGGTAATATTTAAGAGCTTTGAATCTACCCGATACGCACAGACTCCCAGGGAGCACAAGAAGAGATTGATACTGACAGAGGAGCACATTGCCCAGTGCTAATGGTAGAAGGATCTCAGGGAGCACCATCTGCTTATCAGGACCTGAAGGCCCTTTCACCCCAACAGCTATACCATTACAGAGTAGAACAGCATCACAAGAAAGGAGCTTGCAGGAGAGAGCCAATGACTTAAGAATCCTAATGATGTTATATTTCTTTGTTGAGAGCCTAGTGTGTCTATTTATAGACAATAAGAAGCCGCCTAACATGATTTATCATTATTTGCATATCTAGCATCTGCATTTCTAATTTGCCTCGAGGAGGAAAAAAAACTTTATTTCTTTGGCTCTTGACTCGACTGCAACAGGGGAGCCATGAAGGAGAGAGGTTTGTGGACGCTTAGGGGCTTAGTGGAGTGGAAGAGAGTTTTGTGAAGCGAGAGCCCCTGCGTTGCGTTGAGTGATAAACTGTTGTATGGGTCGACTTCAGATGCTTTCTGAAAGAATTACCAGACTTTTTTTCTGGTTAGTCAGTGTAATTTTTGCAAATGATCTATAGAAGACCAAAAAAACGGCCGTGGATGTAATCTGTTGCTCTATACGTTACATCTTCATAAAATGAAGTAACTATGAATAAGACGGCAAGATGAGATAAGTCAGATTCAGTTTTTTATAATATATTTTTTATGTTTAGTCAAATACCACATGAATTCTACCAGACAAACGGGATATGTAAAACTTGACTATGACCATGCATTAAATGCTAACCTGATATTATACATCCTAACAATCTCGGTGTTTCATTGAATAGTCCTGATTTATGGGTGCTGTCCTAGGTTGTTGCCCCACCGTCCAGCTTTTACGGGCAGTAGAGAGCATGGACCGCATAAGGCGATCCTCTTATCACTAGGATCAAGAGATGACTATTCAGGCAAGCCCGATCTGCTGCCACAAACCCCAACACAGGCGTCCTCATTGCGATACGTGAAATATGAGCTTTCTGTATTGTAAGCTCATTTGACATCTCTATATAAATGAATAAATAATAAAATGTTGCTCTGATTGCTGGAAGATGGTCATGACTGCCCCTTTAGTACTGCTCCCTAGAGCCTCATTACTCTTAACTATCCTCAGGGGTATTAAGCCTGTTGTTTAACATGGTGCAATAAGATGAACGCTTGCTAGTTCCTCGCAGAATGAGCTGACATGTGAACCATGTATAGAAATACTAAAGAAACATCATTTCAGGGAATTCCACTTTGACAAAACTCAGGTATACGCTAGGCACGTAAGTAGAGCAGAGCTGTTCTCTCATCTGCACGTTTAACCCCTTAAAAACAACACAGTAACAAGTGCCTGCATTTCTTTCACAATCTTTTGACAATTAACCCTTCCCAGCAAAAAGTATGAATGATGCAACATTTTACATGATTATTCCTGAGAAAATTCTGATGTTTCTAATGCTGCAACTAGCTGCAAATGTTAATTCAGCAGAGAATGAAGAAAAGCACCTTTAAAATACTATGTATTATGAAAAGAACTCTGACTGTCAATTAAACACTTATAAATTAAATATTGATTGGGTTAATAATGCAGTCTTTTTTTCTTTTGAGTACCACTGGAAAAGCTAATTAAACTGCTATTATAAGTAATACTAGAATAATGTCAATTAAAATATGAGAAAATGTGAGTGGTTGGCATTAACTGTTATTGAAAACACATTTCAAATAGTTACTTTTCTTTAATTATGATATCTGTTTGTACAATATAGCTAAACCTATCTGTAGGTATAATTAAGAAAGAAGCATTGTTTTATCTGAATTTACTTAATAATTGCTAGCAGTTTTCTCATTATCACTTGAATAATTAATAGAGTCTGACATTAGATATTCTTAATATCAAACGTGTTGTCAAAATCATACCATTATTATTTTAAGTGCGGTCCTTTATAGTTTAATAGGAAATCATATAATGTATACTATAGTGGCCTCACCCCAATTCCTGTCTATATGCATAGACGAACGTTCGAGGAATATTGAAGCTGTATTATCTAGGGATCTACAAAGGGTTTAAGCACAGGGTCGTTACCATGAATGCTCCCTTAGGTGTCCAGTTTTGGAGAAATAACTTAGAGACATGGTGTATTTTATATAATATTTTCGATTAAGTCCTGAGGGAGCCAGGTAGCCATGGCTGCTAACACTGTTATTTCTTTATTGCTTTGTATGCTTCATATACTATACTGTACTTGGCTCCTTAATCCAATCAGGTTGGCTCCTAAATGCAGACCAGGTGCCCAATTCCTACAATATGTGTCAAACACAGATCTATTGTTTATTGAAACAGTTGTAATAGTATTGAATCCTGACATAGTTGTTCTGTTGGCAATTTGCTCACTTGACATATATAAATTATTGCCTTCGGGCTTCCCTGTAAAAGTAGCCAGTGACTGGGAGCAGTATCAGTCCAGCATGTTTATTAATCCATTCTTGGTCTCTTCTGCGCCTTTGGCAGACATTCGATTTGTTGGCAGGATAGTGTGTAGGCCATGAAGCCCTTATTCCAAGGACCATGTAATTAGCATGATGACTTGCCATCTTCCAGTGCGTACAAGGTCATCTTTTTTTCCCGAGACTTCATTTAGTTAATGAGGCAGCAATGAGCCAGCAATCAACTGTAGATAAATTGGTATATAACAGTAATGTCATCAGCAAAGTGCTTTGTTTTAGTTGTTTGATGAAACATTACACTAATTTGAATGTAATTTAATGTACAATTTTAATAGTAACATATTTGTTCTATTTCAATTCTAAATCATTGCATTTCATTGACGCTTTTAATTCACTGCAGTTCTGACTGCTGAAATACGTCATATTGATACTGTTGACCGTTTCTGGTGATTCCTACATTGTCCAGCAAACGTACAGGTAAGAAGATCAAACCTGGTCTTCTTACGTTATGGTCAACCATGAGCCAGCTTGAAATGCATGAAATGTTGGTGTAATAAAACAAAGTAAAAGTGACAGTTTTTACAAAATGTAATACTAAAAAATAAACCAAAAAAGTTTATTATCCATTTAATTCATAAAATAATTAAGTCCACAGGAATGAAATGCAGCAAAATATTCATAGACAATAAGGGGCCATCTAAGATTTAGACCCTCTTGGATTAAGGTCTTGATCTTGGAAGGCTCATTATATCATGGTGACCAGAGGGTCAAGGTTTGGAAGCCTTGTTGGAGAGGTACAGGAGGAGAAGACTCCAATACATAATAGGACTGGAGGACAAAAACCCAGTGCTCTACATGGTGGTGTTATTTATGCATGTTTCAGAGCATGAATTATAGGCTGCCTTTGTTTCTGTTAATATTTGATGCATTAAAGTTGTTGTCTAGGATCTTTTTGCTTTTTAATCCCTGAGGACCTAATTACATTATGTATTATAAGATAATATAAGAAGAGGAGAAGAACATAAATGAAGAAAACGTAGCCTCCTTTTTACATAATTAAATTTTTATTACGTTTTGCTCTGTTTCTTTTTTTCGGTTTAACACTTGCATTGTATTTGTTAGGTTTACATATTTATGACATTGATTTATTTTTCTTTCTCCTATTTTTGGCTATTACCCACTCATTCTAACTTCCATCTTATTGGTAGCTTTTGATTCTCATTAGCAAATCCTAAACGGTTTGTCATCTTGTTTTTGAGTTGATTTGTTAGGCCAAAACCTCGCCCACAGTCGAAACTAGATGGAAGGAAGATTCCCCCTGTGTCCATCAACTTTGCAAGGTCACAAAACTAATAATTTTGGTGCAGGTCCACCATTTGAGAAAAGTTTGATATCATTTTGGATTTATTTTTTTTCTTTGCATGGAAAATTTAAGATACTTAATTTGTCTATTAGAGAATTATCAGTTAGAAAATCACTAGCAATAAGGTATTAACTCAAAATTTGCAATTGAGAAGAATTGAAAAACTGACCAATCTCGTACCTCTTCTTCAGGAAACCTTTCTTCTAAATTATTACAAAGACAGTTTACTGTATAGCTGTCCCCTATATCATCTGGAATAGATTGGAGAGTGGGCAGTTCCAGGTAAGGAGTGAGCCGACCCTAACTCCACTCTCCCTACTCAGATTAAAGCAGTGCGTCAGAGGCTTGGGAATCTTCTGTGATACCAGGAGCCTTCAGACTAAACTTAGTTTTCTTGAGCATTTGTATACCATGCTTGGATCACAGAGCTAAATTGATACACTGCAGACGAAACTTGTTGTCTATGCCTGTTGAGTACAATACTTGTATGAATTGAGAACAGACATGTTTATTATATTGTTATTGTGTAGAATCTGTTTCGGTGCCTAGTCTCAGATTTGTATCAGACTTGTAGCTACCTCTCCATCTGTTGTTAGTAATGACGCATGAATTATTGGGCTGTCTTTATTACATTACACATGCAATTTTTTTTTTTGCTATTCTCAAAGTGGTTTCAGAATACTGCAGTAGGCACAAAAATTTTATATAAGAATAATGTTATAATGACAAGGATTTTTGACATTTATAAAGAATTCAATCTTTTCATTTATTTGAAATTTCAATAGGCTTTTGCAAAAGGTTTGTATGAGAAACACTTTGCAGGAATGCTAATCCCTGTCTGTTTTCCGACGTCGTCCTCAGACTGTCTTTTATACTTTGAAACAGAGTGCTTCTGGGTTGTGACGTCCTCATTGTGGTACAGAGTCCTTGGACACATGGAAATTAGGTAGACTGGGGGCAAGTGGAGATTTGCAAGGTCCAACTTTACTGCCAATGAAAGTGCTGAAACTCAGATTCTTGTCTCAACGGTCAATGTGAAAGTTGCACAGGCTGATGGATTTTGCTTCCCAGATACTGTGTGATTGCTAGCCAGCCCATTCAGAAACTTCAGCATTCTGATACTTTCCGCACAGTGGTCCGTGGCCCACCTGAGTATAGGTTCCTAGAGCAAGTGTTCCACTTCTCCCTGTGCATGAGACAGCCTCTCTGCAGCTATCTGTCTAGCTCTTTATGGCCCTAGAAAATGAAAGGTTGTTAATGTATCCTTAACCCAAGCTGTGCCATTCTTCTAAATATCTCATATCCTTCTGGCACTGATGAGGTTCCTCCCTGTCTATTTCTGCTGCAAGGATCAGCCAGGAATTGTGTAGAACATCAATGCATATTAGAACAGTTACCTGACTTGACAGGAACTGAATAGAACCCAGTCATCAGGGATCATATATGCCAGTCTGTAGAATTAAAAAAGAAAAATAAGTTAAATTACTTTTTTTAATTATCTCTAGTCTTTTCCTCCTGTCAGACTGTAATCATGATAGATTTAATTAATTGTTCAGCTGTTCTCTTAGTAAACTATGTTTCTGTCCATCCACTCATGGTTTCTGAAGGGAGAACTGTGCATGGAATTTCATTTTCCCTACCTTTGTACAAATCTTATGATCCTGTCACTCCAGATCATCAGTGAAGCGCATTGCTATTGCAGTTGTTAAAAGTTGCAAGGAGCTCCAAAATTCGTGTGGCAACTTAATTGTTTTCATTTTGCAGAATGGTGCAAGTCAAATGAGGAGCAGCATATTCTTGCAGCTCGGCCTAGGGTGGCAGTCCAGGGTTAAGCAGGCCCTGTGTCGCATTATTCGGGGGTGTAAATCACCTTATCCAGCTACCTGGTGCTTAATGGTTCTGGCTTGTTTTCCCTTTGTAACTGGCCCATTTAAACCACGAAGGTCTGTGCCTAGCCAACACATCCCAAATATTATCTCTGACATTGCACGGCAGTCCTCTTTAGGCAAAGCACTAGGATGTGATATACCAGCACTCATCACAGATGATATCTAGAAAGAGAGAGGCCTTGGGGAGACTCTTAAAGCAATAACCTAGGTGAGACCTAGAGCTTCACCCCACATAAAAATACCACTGCACATGAGTAACTTGCAATTTTGAGTTTGCTTGTTTTCAATTCTTTTGTTGTAGTCTCTTAAATTCAGAGTTTAAATTCATGACCTGCATAAAGAAGTCTTTACCAGAGCTGTCTGAGTTCAGTCTTTGGTAGACAGAGGCAAACATGGTTTTCAGTGTTGGATTTTGCACACTATTTCGAACAAATCCGTTGTTTTTCCTAAAAAACACATTTGACAGTTTTTTCACTCTATAAAGACATGGAGCTGGGTTTTCAGATTAAAGTAAGTGATTTATATGTATTACAAGTCTAATTTATGTATACGAAGGGTCTGCATGGTTATTTCTCAACGTTATCCTCTCTTTGCTCTGTTTCTAAGTTGCTGATTGTCGATTGTTTCAGGACAAGAAATCAATTAGATAAAGTTGGCCCTGTCACAGGCTGCATTCAATTTCCACTTCCTTTTGTAGACAAAATGTCTTCAAAACAATTAAACTGAGTGACAACCAATAACCACAAGCTATATGTAGTTAATGAATTCATTTATGCTGAGACCTGTGTCCCGTAATGATACATAAGGACACTCGATGGGGGAAGGGAGTAGAAAATGATCCCCATATCGTTGGAAATGCTCATTTCAGATCTAGGTAGGACCTCTGAAGCCCAAAGAACAATGGACACATGTAGGGTCTGGACCTTTGTAAATACCCTGTTTTCTATGAAGTCTCTACCAGGATTATTTTGCTTGAATATGTTTTTGTTTAAAAACTTACTGGCAGAAATCCTTATGTTGCTATTCTTAAGAAGAATGGGTTACTGGCACAAAGTGCCTAGTTCGTAATAGTAGCTTGTTCTTCTAGTTCCAATAATATATATACTCGTGCAACCATTTAATATCCTCATGTTCAAGATGTTAGATGAATTCACTGAATAAAGAGGACCCACCATGACTTCTCTACAGGACCAAAGAGAAATAAAATCGGTTGCAGTAAGCCAATATGTTTGCTAATGCTTCAAGCGAAAGCGTTTGCAATTTGCTAAATGCTCTGATTTGTTTTTGCAGTTAAGTGCAAGCTTTTCACAAAGGAGATTTCTGATGTATCCGAAAACGAAGTGAAACGGATTGGATTACAAAATAATGTTGTTTGCACCCAGGATTTCATCTCAACAGCCTTTATGGTCATTAAAACTAATCAAGGGCATTCTTCTTGGCTGAAATGTCTGTAGATGTGAGTGATGGGGGAGGTCAATTGTTTAGCCTCTGATTAGACCAATACAACCTTGAATCACATCAGTATGGCTCCTGCAGTCTTCAGAATTAAGTGGGGACTAAATCATATTATGTACCTATTATTGGGTTATTTCCCTGATGAATCTTGCTTGTGTCGCTCTGAAATGAAATAGGAAACACTAAACATTAGAGCCCAGTTAAAGCGGCGGAAGAATATTTATTAGAGGCGTGCTGGATCAACATGAAATTGTGACACTGACGAATGTGTTTTGTGTACTCCGTGCTGTGGAGTCTTAAATATGCCTTTAGCAAAGCCCTGTACCCATAATGTGCAAGGTTTATAGGGAACAATAAAACAGGCAGATACAGGCGACCATGGTTGAGATAAATTATGTGTAGGTTTCCAGCCTGCATACATTAAATCGTTTCTGGTGTCTGCTTATTTGTGCATAGAATCTCGTAATGCGTCATTGGGGAATTTGTGATAAATGGGTTTGGATGTAACTATTTAGTCATCTTAATGGGAAATACTCTGTGACATTCAAACTTCTGCAACTCAAATTGTCTTCGGAATTCCATGAGAGATGTTTATAGACACGCTGGACGAAAGGGGAATTGGGATTTTTCATAGACATATTGTTAAAACTGTAAGATATGGTTTTGATCAAAATATATGAACAAAATCTTAAACTAAGATGGCTGCCATATGCGATCTTCTGCAAGTGTTTAAAAGGGGGAACATGTATTACATATTAGTTCTTATAGTATGTGTTGTCACAGACTATATTAGAAGCCATATTTATGTTCTTGTTTATTGAGCCAAGCAAACTCAGACAGAGCAAAGGCATAAGCATCCATGACCAACACGGCAGATTAAAGACTGCACAACAGGCAATTCTTAATAATAGCTTTTATTCCCGGCCGGAATTAGGACACTAGTCTGAACTAGCATCAGAAGCGCAATCTGTTTTTGTGACCATACGTGGCTTGCGTAATGCCATCTGATGCCATTCGTAGCATAAATGTTATGAGATTACGTTGCACACCAACACATGTGAAGAAATCTGTGCTGTATACCAGCCTCCAGCTCCTGAGATCTAACTTCACATATAGCAGAGGATGATGAGCAGAGGTTTACTCACATGAAGCATTGGAATAAATCATAACCATGTGATTTTTTTTTTTGCACAAAATAGTACGTATTTATTCCTTACAACCAAAGGGCAGTAACTGAAGGAAATAAAAGATATAGTTCCCCATTAAACAGGGATTTGCCAGGACATCTAGCTACCGGGGGTCTGTTCACTCTTCTTGACACGATGGAGTCATTCAAACTGATATCAGATTAAAAAAAGCCTACAGCTTTACTTGTCCAAAACTTCCTTTAGTTTTATTTTATTGACTGTGTCACCTTTACCCAGGTTCTTTTCTTCTCTGGAGTTGATCTCCTTAAAGATTAATTTAATATCAGTCTTCAGAAAAAAAAAATATATATATATACGTGTCTGATTGAGAGAGAGTAAGATGTGTACTTTATGCTTTATGATCTTGGTGTTCCATTACTGTGTACGGCATAAGAAGAACTCACTCATCTGAGATAAAAGATAATAGAATTCCGCACATCTGTCTTCACCAAAGGCAAATCCTTCATTTCCCATGATCCCTCAATAAAGATAAATTGCAGTCCCCACTGTCACCCCCAGGATGAAGTTGTAACACATGCTCCATGTTCATTGCTTCGTCGGATCGTGCGTGAGACGCATATATTGCTGAATAATGTGGACATCACCAAGGAGACTGGAGGGGCTGAAGCCCAGAGTGTTGTCTATTTGGCAGCCCTGAATGGAGAATTTTCTCAAAAGTCCCCACCCAATAGTAAATGGATCTGATAGATGTAAGTGACTGTAAACAATATATAAAAAGTTAACCCGCAAAGGTAAACATTTTTGTGGCGCATTACACACCCTCACCAAGAAGCATTCACATTGCAAGGATAGTTTAATGCCCCTAACTGCCTCAAAAAGGACAATGCATGTTACGTATGTAAGTGGATGAGGGTTTGGGTCTCATAGTACCAAAGAGATATACCAGGTGTTTCGGTTCTGAACTAAATCGACTTAGCCAATAAAGTGTTAACTGAGCAACATCACACAGCACAGAGTATTAAAATACAGCAGGAGATCTGAGATTAATGGTTGGCTCATAAATATTTAACCAGTCAAAACACCAATTTAAATTGGGTTTAGTTTTTTGTAGTTGACAAAGTGCTGCTGAGTGCGAAACGCATCTGGTGTTTCATCGCTCCCATTTTGGACTCTCTTTTCTTCTAGCGGATATCTGCTTTGCACAACTTGTACTGATCAAGGGATGGATCAATAAATAATCGAATAATCTATTGCAGGCATTAACTTTCTCTGCGTGGTAAGAAGATCAGTCTGCGTCCTGTGTTTGCTTGTATGTTAAATTGGGTGTAAACCGTGTTCAGCCCACGCAAAGGGGACATCCATATACTAAACTCTTATGACCCCTAATAATGCATGAACTACGCTGTGCTATAAATACACTGACAGGAGCACACATTCTCATTTGAAATGTTGTCTTAGTTGGGTAAAAATGTATGAGCTTGTCAACAATCAACTTCTTCTTTTACTTTTCCGCTTCCAGCTGTGAATGGGTTACATTATTAGCAGTAAATTGCTACAGAACTTTTGGGGTATTAGTTGCTTGTGAGCCGCCTGAGCAGATGTTTGCTTGGCAAATATCACAGAGACATATGGCAAGATATTCTCTAATCTCCGAGAAAACATCTTTTCTCTTGTTTTCTGCTGGTGTTCTTTTATTCACTGTCCTTTTTTATACTTTTTTTTATTGTCTACAGACAACAGAATAACCTTTGATCATTTCACATTTTCTTATTGTACGGAAGAGACAACAGTAAAACATTTTGGTGATCCGCTAAAATGAATGCTGAATATAATTAAAAAACGTTATTGTATTTGATTCAATGTATCCAGCAACATGTTAATCTGCTTCCTTTGTGACATACCCACCAGTTTATATTTTAATTAGCAGCTTGAATGCAATTACGTTTTAACCTGATTTCTTTTTCTGGCGCCAGCTGCAAAGAGTGGCGACCGCTGTCGCATTCTTTTTGTGTCTTGTGTGTTATGACCAGCTTTTTGTAGTGAAAGGATTGTCAGTAAATTAGGGAGAAGAAATGAACAGACCTGCGATTAAAGGGACACTCCCGCCATCATATGCACTTTAACGCAAATGTTAGCCGTGTGCTTCCTTTACTTTTTTGTGGTGTCCATGCAAATTCGTGGGGGCAATTCGGACGAACGCATCTCAATGCATATGATGTAACTTGAAGTAGCCAATCGGTGAAAAGTACATGAATTTAATTTATTTCCTGGTTTTGAAGAATGAGTGTTAAAGTGCTCACACAGATATCATGAGCTAACTGTTAATTTATTGTTATGAAATAATTTAAGACAGACATCTTCTTGCCACATCTGTTAGCTAAGAGTATTCATGTTGACAGTAGAGCAGTTGTGATATAATTGTTTGCGCTCTTAATGTTTTTAGTGCATAGTACAGAGTTTGTAGTTAAAAATCTCTGTTCATGGAATAACATTATTATTGTTCAGTAGGCGCTCTAACGCAAGTAGGCTGCCACACACAGCGATACTTTTTGGAGGGAATGTTATTATTTTAATTGGTTGATTTTCAAATGTTGCAATAAGATAGTTTTAACTCTTTGTTTCCACATTGGGAACATATTGCCACAGATGCTGAAACTCTGGAGGATCGTAATCCACTTCATTGGGCCTCCAGTGGAAGGCCGGTATTTTTGTACAGCGAACCACTTAGCTGTCTGTGTCAGGACCATATTTTGTGCTTGTAAAATATTTTTAATAATTACCAGGGTCCTGGTCAGCCATTAAATTAGCATTTATTTTATAATGTTTAAAATACATATGAGTGATTTTAAAGTGATGGTAGTGAGACCATCATCAGTTACCTCTGTAACATTGCAAGCGGTTCTTTGGTGTTCAATTAGTGACGTGATGGAAAGCTTTTGGATTGTATTAAAGTAAACACAAATGATGGATTTGAAATTTCAGTTCCTTTTAACCTTTTGCCTCTATGATGTGTAGAATGTAATACAAAAGAGACGAGAGAAAAAAGCGCCTGTAATTTCTTACTGTCTGGTGTCTTCCAGTCAATACTCAGAAATTGGTTCTTGGCTGATCGGTGGCAGGGTTCCAAACTCTCATAATTCACTCGTAGCACTGAGAGCTTTAGCCTTTACAAATACGACGTATTATTGCAGAAAGCTGAACATACCCAGCTCATATGCCTACGTTCCACTAGAAATGTCCGACTTCACCTAGGTAAAAATGAATGGGCACCTTGTGGAACGCTAGTGGGACAGGCTTCGAAGCAAGACATTCCTAGAGCAGCAGGAAAAGCATTTTGCCAGCTTATTGCTGTGTTACCCTAGGAAGCCTCTGAAGGACAATCAGCAGTGACAGGGCAATCAATTATCCCTGTGAACGATTTTTGGAAAGCTGACACTTACAATTCATATTTTGTTAAGTGGTAGCTGAAACATGGCTTTCTGAAAATAACTTATTGACTCAGAGGAGTACAGTGGGAGAGCAGAATGACTGATTTCAGAAATGTGACCAGCATGAGCTTTACTATCATTTGTTTTTCTCAAATAAAGATCAGAACTCCTGGTATGCTTTTCCAACAAAAGTAAGAACATTTGAAGGAGCACTATTGGTAGTACACACACACTTCATATGTAGTCATGTATAACATATGTATAGTACTGTAAAAAGTTTTAGGCAGCTGTAAAAAACACTGTAAAGTAAGAATTCTTTCAAAACAGAAATCAATTAAGTAAACAGAAGAAAAATCTAAATCATATCAATATTTGGTGAGACCTCCCTTTGCTTTCAAAACTGCATTCATTCTTCTAGGTACACTTCCACAAAGTTTATTTAAGGAACTTGGTGGGAGGGTCATTCCAAACATCTTGGAGAACTAACCACAGTTCTTCAGGCAGCCTAAGTTGCTTCTCTCTTTTCATGTAATCCCATGATTATGTTATGCTTTGAGAATTGAATATTTGAAACTTAATATTTAAAAATAAACTTAATTTATTGCATTTACCTAGATAGCATTAGTGCATCAGAAGCAGTATATGCCATTGAGGAACATCACTGAACATCACCTTTGATCAGTGTGGGTGGAAGACACCCACACTGAGAATTATACTCTGTGTGATTAATTACATAGCTGTCATAGCTGCTTTAATAAATACCCTAATAATAATAATATTTGTATAATAAGATATGTCAATGTTTTAAATAAAGTATAAGAATCCTAGTCAGATACCAGAGTTCTACTTGTTCTTCATTGGCAGTTGGCCAGGGATCTCTTTTCCTGACATATCACATGATACAAATCCATGCTAGGATCTGCCAGCTTCCCACCAGTTGTTTTGACTTTTTTGTCGAACATCCTGTTATAGTATGTGATTTCCCTTATTGTAGATGGCACCTGTTTCAGACAAAAATTGTCTAATCTCTACGCCGACATTTCACTTCAAAAACAAACATGTTTTTAGTTTTTGGAGACTTGTTGGTTTTCACATAGGTACAGTTTCTTATTCTCTTATTATGTTATAAACCTCAAAATAAAATTATTGTCACGCAATATCTTTTTGGTTAAGAATTTACTAAGCTGTTTATGGCATACCATGCAGGCATTTGGGCGAATTATTATAATCAAACTTCTCAGCTAATGTAACCAGCAAAGCAATATCTCACAAGCATTTTAATTTATTTCCGGATTTCTGGTTTCTTATTTCTTACCATATTTTTTTATTTTTTTACTTAAAGAATATGCAGCTGTTATTCAGAGAGTTATGAAGTGTTAACTGTGTTCTTTTAAGAGCAAAGTGGAAATCTGTGTCTTATAAATCTGATGCACTTTCATTAACCCGATTGCTTGTCGGATATATAACGAAGGTGAATTATTTAGTTGCATGATCAAGCAGAAATGGAGATGTAAGAAACTGGCGTGTTCTTTTGATTAAGTGTACAAAACGGTTATAGGAGTTACATTATTATCTAATACTTACCTGCAGTGAGTGTGAAGCAAATAACGGGGTGTTATATCACGGTTCGATGTAAATCCTGACAGGGTCACTTTCAGTATAATTTCTCTTTAAATATGATTTCCTTGAATTGCCTTCTGGGCTACTGCCCAAATGCGAAATGATTACAAAATATTGACTTGCGTATTTTAACACTGATATACCAGCCATAATTTGCAGCCTAAATGTGAACTGTTACAAAGCTTCAAATTCATTTAAGGATGACACTGGATATTGTCACATCTGCCTTCACCATTAAGCACTCGCCGCATGAGTTCCTGTGCCCTGAGGCACCTAACAAAGGGTTGAGCCCCAAGTTAAAACAGACAGGGACTTAGAGGATCCCAACAGCGAGGAGGCTCAGGTGCAAGCAAGTAAAGTTCGGTACTGAGTATATAGGCAAGGCATCGAAGGATCTGGGTACCGGTGTAAGTAATCTGCAGGTTGGAATCACAGACGCAGGAGCTGAAGGGTTAATAAAGCATGGTTGTCAGACACAGCTGGTACGGTACACTAAGGTCGATACTAGCCAAAGGTGGGTTCACAAAGCGGGTAGTCGGGCAAGTGTTCTGCTGAGGCTCCTCGTGAGCACTTCGCTTCACCCCTGCCTGCTTAAGAGATATGAATGTGACCTAATGAGTTGAATCACAAATTAATAACTCCTCGGTGGTGCTGTCACACTCCAATGATACAGCACTGAGACTTGATTACAAATTCTCCCTTTTTATTATGGGATCAAGCACCCTTATTTTTCTTCGGTTTGCAGGGTCAACTGGCTTAAATGGACCCTATTATTTTCAGTAAAAATCATCAGTTTTGGCAACACAGCAGTGGCTGTAAGGAGTTGAACGGAGCAAATTAAAAGGCTTTCCAACGACATGTTGAAATTTCAAATGTCTAAAGACAGATTAAATAAGACTGTGGAAACCTTTGGCTATTAGAAAAAACTAATGAATACATATATGTATGCTATTCATAATCTCCTTTCAATATTATTAATGTTTAATAAGCCAAGTGGTACTGCCCGTGTCCTTCTGCCTCAACACCTTTTCCACCCTTGGGTAGATAAAAGAAATCGAAAGATGATAAAAGTTCTAACACATTAACAATAAGGTGTGTATGAGAAAAAGAGAAATATATCACATAAGGTTTTGGTCCAATCTATTAACAATCCCGCAAACCATTGTGTATGAGTGAAGTGTGATGCTTCATTAAAGACACCGGGCTATTACCCGTGCAATGCTTATTTTTATTAATAACCTGTTATCATAATGTCTGGTGTCTTGTAATGAACCAGATGGTTTAATGGGCAGATTTTTTATCGTCCATCCCTGCATATCTGTTGTGTTGATAGATTTCACTGACAAGCAAAATTGCAGAATGAATCTATATTAAGCGGCTCTTTAACGGATTCCTTAAGTGGACATCCCTGACAGGCTCTAGAACGTAGGTAAGGTCATTCTGAGTTACATGTGTTCACTAAAAAAACAGGCTTGGACGTTGTATGTGGATTATTTATTAACATAGTAGTATGCATTTTAACAGAGACCATAAAAAACTAAAACTAATACTAAAAATGCACTGGCCAAAACCAGTAACAAGGAAGGCATCATATGTCCAAGGGATTAGAACAAGACGATAATGGTCTTATTGCCCTTTAACAACCCGAATCCTCAGTGAGACCAGTTAAAAAATAAAAAGTACATACTCTAAGGACCTTTATTCATTCCAGGGTATCGGAATTTGAATCATTCCTGTCCGTTTTAAAATAAAGAAACGGCAAAAAATATTATGTTTCCATATTTTGCTCTAGTTTTCTCATTTACTTTTAGATTATCGTAAAAAAAGAATTTGCTTCAAATTACATCTGGGACTTTTTTGCTCTAAAAGTCGTGCCAACATTTCTCTGAAACACAACATATCAGATTAAAGTTAACTTGCTTCGTACTGTTAAATGTTCTGTAGCCTTATCTTGGATTGTTTGTTTAAAAAAAAATGCCAGGGCATGCAAGAACTGGAATAGTTTAATATTTTAAGATGTTTTCATTTATTGCCACATAAATAGTGAGCGTAGTGAGCCCATAAAGAAATGAAGCTCACTGTACAATCATTATCTAAGTAAACTACCATTAAACACACACACACACACACACACACATATATATACATATATATATATATATATAAATTTATATAGTGCCAGTTTACACAGTGCTTCTTATAGTACATATGTTCAAGGAAACTAGACTTGACAAGGTCAAAGTTATAAATGAAGTAAAGAGGGCCCTGCTTGCAAACTGGCAATAAAAGAAGAAAAGGTGATGGTCCTCTAATGTTAGGTCATATGGATTCAGAAAACACTGCTCTCAGAAACCTATTATTGTGTGAAGATTTTCAAGGAAGGTCTGGGCATCCCACTTTATGCCTACTTTGTGCCCATTTTATTGCACCTACTAAAACCCATTTAATTCCATGGTGGGATTTTTTATGAACACACATATACATGTAGCTGTAGCGGCATATGTTAAATATGTTTAGTATAACAGATCTATAGTGGAATTTCTGATCTGTTTGACTGAATTTGGACCAGGCGTGACTATATGTTTTGAATGTTAAGGAATCTGCTTTGTGTTAGTGTGAATAAATATGTGTACGTGAGAAATCCCTTAGCAGGCGAGTCGCAGTATTAGTCATTGTGTTGGTGTTTGCTCAATAAGAAATATTTTACTGTGGACATCTAGGTCTGACTTGCGAGCTGCCTCTGTGTATCTGCTGGCTTATTGTATCTTTTATGTAACTTCCAGTTTTTTCCTAGTATGTTCACAATCCATTGATCATCAAAGTAACGACTGCCCATTTGTCCAGTATCGCTCTGTTCATCCCTGTGGTGAAGAACAATGCCCGTGGTCCATTAGTGGTTGAGAGCCACATGTGAATAGTTGTAGATCATTTGGAGAACTGTGGAGGACTGAAATCCATTTATTATTATTTGAGCAATGCATGTTTAGGGGTGTTCAAATTGGTGCTTCCCACATCCTGCCTACAGCAGCAAAGAGATTATGTATAAGACTAGTTTTGATGGTAAATGTGGTGCAGTCACCATAGCAACCAATAGAATGTTTGTTCCACTTTCTACCAAATGTGTTTCTGTATAGTTCTTATCTCTATGACATTGCAGACCAAGCCAGGTCTGGATTTTCACCGGGGCGCCCAGACGTGTAATATTTCCTGAAATGTATTCAAGGCCTTGTCTTTAATTATTAATCATGTCACTGAAATCACTGTTTGTTGGGTTTAAAGCGCCCAGTTAGTTAGTGAGCAACCATTAATGAGGTCACACACTGAGTGTAATTGGTTGTTGAAATTCGACTTTGTATCACATTACACGTATTCTGTACGTCTTCTGTATGGGTGATGCTATAAACTAACTAACTATTGACGTGTTAGCGACAAACATAAGAACCCCAACTGACATGAAATTCTTCCAGGTTATCTTTGTCTTAAAGGTGCTGTTCCACCTAATCTGCTGAATTTAACATTCTCCTAACTAGAAATATCATTCTTACTACTTTTATGTCCCCTTCTTTTGGATGAAGAGTAGGAAGGTTAGGTAGAAGGGTTGAACTTGATGGACTAAGGTCTTTTTTCAACGTTATGTATCTATGTAACATAAATTAATTTTAACCAAGTATAGTTTGGACTTTTTTTTTACGCGGATGCTTTTGTGATGTGACACAAAGACAGGAATAAGTTTTATTATCCATACGTACAGATAATTCGCGATCGTAGATATAGAATTCCTTGTAAGCGTCAATGATGCATTCATTTGGCCATTTTACATAGCGTACATCTTAGTGGAGTCTATCATTAACCAGGTGAAGCGTTTGACACAGATGACTCTGTTTTATTAGGCATACTCTGTTGACTGAAGGCTTGAGCGCGAGTTGATTTTGATGTACTTGAATTTTACTCAATGTTTAAAGCTCTCTGACTGCGCGATGCCATGAAATAGAGTGCACCCAGTCAACCTCCAGATGAGAAATCCATGTTGACCTGTGTCATGGCACGCTGCATGGATGAGTGTTCTCCTCTGCACATGGGTGAGTATGGCCAGCAGTAACAACTTTTCTGTATACGTACTTGGCTCCAGCTGTGACCTCCATGTTTCATGCTTTCCATTTCATTGCTTGAAGCCACGCGATAAAACATCACACTGATGCAGCCTTTTCCATACACTGCGTAAATTTCATATTCTTCAATGTACCTTATAGGCCAGCAGTGACAATGAGTGTCTGAATTATCTGAATATAGTTGATATATATATATATATATATATATATATATATATATATATATATATATATATGTATGTATGTATATATATATATATATATATATATATATAATATTTCTGGAGGTTAAATCATTCTAGAGGATTAATTGTTAAAAAAAGGAAAAAAAGATAGACAGATAAATAGAAAGATATCCAGCGAAGATATAATTAATGGCTATTTAATTTTAAATAGACTCGATAATTGTGAATATTAGTACATTAGTAGTACTGACAGTACTGATAGTGATGATTATAATTATTTTTATATTGCCAGTAACTATAACCATGTGAAGTTCGTATTATTTCTAAAAAGGATTTATTGACATATCCCAGCAGTTTTTCCTGGAATGTTATCGGTTATGAAAACACTGCTTTTCACAGATAAATCCATAATGTTTTTTTATTATTTCATTGTTTTGCTAAAGCATACACTCACACATCTGTTATATGAAATTGTCTATATTTTTTCTTATTTTCTTTTTCTTTATGCTGGTGATAGAATATGCATTTATTTACATTTATGTAAATGGTTTTTTTTTTGCATTATTTCCAATTTTATAACAAGATGTTATTTTACAACATGGATTTGGAAGTTAATTCATTCGCAATTACTATAGCCAGTCTGCTAATGTGGATTTTGAATATCCATATACATTGGAAATACATATAATTACAAAAAAAACTGTTTTTGGATCACTATTAGATATTGTTAGCCGTTCCTTGAAAATTAGTTTGTTTCTGGATGTGGATAGATAATGGATTTGGCCAGATGGATAATACTTATGCATGCTGTATATATAATATATTCCTAGGAAGTAGAGTCCCTCTTTGGGACCCAAGCCCCCTTGCCTCTTTCCTTCTAGCGTCTCCCTCTTTTCTAGGAACTCAACATATTTGGTGGGTATGAGTGTATCTACCGCCCCGAACATGGGTATAGAAACAGCAGAATCGGTGTTTATAAGATAAATGGTGTAAATGAAATACATTATTCTTCATCTACATGCCTTACTCCATTGCATTCATTCGTCACAAAGACAGATAAAAAGTCTTGCTGCACGTTTAACCCCATCTGCTAAAAACTTAGCTTTTGAAAATTGTTTGTAAAAATATGCATTTTCTGCATCTTTTGCCGATCACCAGCCCAAGCCTGATTGGCTGTTTATGCAGCTACTCTTTAAGCCTTTGTTACATGTTTTAGAAAACTAAGTATTTAGACATATGTTTAAATACATCACTTGCAAAGCTTAAGCTTTTTTTGCCATAGCAGAAAAACAATCAGTTGAAAGATACTTTTAGCTTATTAACCTGGTTCATGCATAAATGAGTGAACATAGTGGCTTCCTGGTATGGTATTCATAGGCCTTCCAGGGAATGCATAGAAAGGATCCTCTAGACTGTAAGCTCGCTTGACCAGAGCCCGCCTCACCTTTTGTTTCTGTAAGTCAAATTCTTGTTATATACTACGTGTTATATCCTGTCTACCCATTGTACAGCGCTACCGAATATGTTGGCATTATAAAAAAACAATAAATAATAATAGTCTACTACTGGCCTCTAGATGGACAACTTTATAAATGAAGACATCGCCATTAATCTTTGCACATTTTCCATGGAACTGCAGATGCAATGTCTAGAATAATTAAAAAATGATTGATGTATTTGTGGAAATATTGATCTGCCCGTGAACGATGAACTTAAAATTCCAAAATAGAGTTTTCCTAGATTTGTGCTAATCAGCGTTTTTGTGTTACTGCCAATATAGAGTGGCTGGTTACTTGTGAAGCTTTTCAATTTTGAAGCTCAGAGCTTAGAATACCTTAAGAGTTCTGGGCATTCAATATATATAACAATTTGACATTTGTAAATGCTACTTTCCAAATAGGTGACAAGCAAATTGAACATGAAGTGATCCGTTTGATAAAGTGTTTCTTTAAGTAGGCTATTTTGTCTTACGCAGAGCAGTTCGGCGGATATGTGTAGTTATTACAAATTAGTTGGCTGTAATTCAAGGATACTTTATTGTCCTTCCCTGAAGATGAGTTCATTTGCTATACTGCCCTAGCCTGCAAGTCACAGTGGAGATTTTATTTTTGTGGAGCACAAGGAGTTAATTACACCCCCCCCACACACACACACACTCCCCCCCAAAGCAAACAGATTTGTTTTATCCATATTGACTTAATGCTCTCTCTCTCTCTGGTTACATGCACTGGGGAAATATACATCAGTACTACTGATCCTCTGAGACCTGCAGTAAATCATCTTCATCTTCAAACATCTGTTTCAGAACAGAGAAGTGATCCCGCGGATATTGGGATCGTTAATAATAACACAGGCAGTTATACAGATTCTTTAATAATATCAATAGAAACGAGCTAACCTCTGCATAGCTCCGGAGTCTGTGCGCATTATAGATGTATAATATTGGCAGCGAGAATTTTTGTTTATCGTGACATCAAGCTTGAATCTGACAGCAGATAAGAACTGATTGGCCAATTTGACCCCTGGACCGGTCATAAATCTCCAAACTGGGCTGGCCCACTCACAGAGTAATTGTGTGCGCCGGCCTGTGTTTAGTGTGTGTGTTAGTGTTTTCTGTTAGGATTTTGTGTGTAACCGTGCTAATGAAAAGGTTGGATAGTTGTTTAGACAAGAAATAATATTAATACAGGCAGGTTTTAGTCAAGGAATATTTGGTTTCTTGAATATGTTTTGCTGCTACAGCCTCCAGTGCTTCAATAGACTTTCACAGATGATCAGACCATTTTACATTAAACTCACAGATCTTACCCATTAAACTCGTCAATGTTGCAAGTTAAATGTGACGTGACACTGACCTTTAAAGTGCGATCATTGAATCATCAATACAAATGTCTGTGAAGTGTACCTGGGAGCAAGCGATGCCTACATCAAAAGGGTTATGATGTGACATTTATCACCAACATGCATCTTTTGTAATATAGGGATGCAGCCTTGCAGTGAATAAAGAAAAACTCACCTTAGGCTGGGCTTTCTCCCAGCACTGGATAGGGTTTTTTTTCCGCTTCCGTGCAATACACAGAGATCTGGCACATTGGTTAGGCAAAGTCAGTAATGACCAACTAATAACAGAGGCTTAACTTGGCTGGGCGCTTCCCTAGGCCTGAGCCAGGACAGCATCACCAGTGGCTTTCTACTATTGAGACATCTACCACACTGAGCACTGGGATATGACATCATATCCCGGCACGTTGCATGTATGGCATAGAGTAAAGTCATTATGGAGGCTGTGCTGATTAGGCCCCCCCGGGAACTGATGCCTAGTCAGTGTAGGTAGGAATAGACCACTGACCATTAGTCCTACAAAACGGTCCCTAAACGTTAAAACTGTGAGCCAGCTAAGAATCAGCTTTGGAATAGCTATATCTAACTATGCCTATCCACCACTGATAAACCACAGTGGGGTATCAACTTTTTATTTTTTAATCAGCACTTGGATGTCAAGGAAATGGATCCAGGGAAACCGTACAAATACAAAACATTTTGATGGAATCCATCCATGCATTTGCACTGAAAAAAGCCTTAATATGAAGGTGACGCTGCTTGTAGAACCTCCATCTCCATTCTGGATTAAAAAGCCCTTTGGATCTAATTTACAAAATTAATTTAATAGGATTATATCCTCTCTCTCCTACGAACCAAGTAAAAGGATAACTCTCAATAAAGTAAAATGTTTAAAGAAATCACATGGTTGGCTGGATATCTTGGGAGCTGATGTTCTGCTGAGCCACACAATGCCTGCACAATGAATACAGTCATAACTCTTTGCTGTCACCTTTGTGATAAATAATGTTGTTCTCTTCATATCATTATAACCTCCATCTGAAACACGGTATTTTCATGTGTTTATTAATAACACACTACAATTTTGCTCGGGGAAAACTTTTTTCTTTCCTTTCTCTTTTTTCAATTATTCGCTTCAGCGCATTAATTCTCGCCGAGGCTCGTGCCAGTTTTTTTTCTTCGAGTCGTTCTTTACATTTAGACTATTAAGAGCAACACACACAAAAAAAGAATTTTCATTACGCCTTTCAGGCTTCAGTTACATTACCCCAAGGAGGGAAGTGCTAAAGTATATTATATTGTTGTATATAGATAACTTGATTTAAAGTTGTTGGCTTTTCCAGCCACCTTCAGAGTTCTCGTTCATCATGGAAACAATTTAAAATGAATTATTTAATCATGTTTACAATAACCACCAGTGGGACCCTTACACCAAATCAACAATTGGTGTCCATTCATTTCCATATATTTTCACAGCCTATCTACTTAGCAATATTTTTTTTTTGCCAAGCCTTGTCTTAATCTTCTTCTTGAGAAGCCATGCTGAGCAGTTGACCTTTGCTTGCTTATGGATATCTTGGATTTTTTTTCACTTGACCCCTGAAAGTTAAAACTGAACGGCAGGTGTCTGGTCCTCATCTGTGGATTCTGGGAGGCCAGTAATCACTTGCCTCCTGTTCTCAAAATGGCTCTCCTACTCCTTAGGCATCAGCATGGGTAGGCAGGGCCAGACGTGAAGTGTACGAACTCCCAGGTTAGTGAATACACCTCCCTGTCTTCATGTGATTACAAATGAGTCGGACAGGAGGACCTTGTTTCCTCTTCCAGCAGTGTTCCTGTATATTTGTCAAACTATCTTCCAATTGCATGAATTGCTGTAACTATTTAATGGATGAACAATCGTAATGCAAAGGGTTTTAGGTTTATAATATTATTCCATGTAGTTGAACACAAATATCATTAACCCCATGTTGATTAATAAAAATGACATCAGTAACAATGTATGTTTTGTTTTACTGTGTATCGAATTACATTTCCAGCACTTAACAGCTACTCCAGAGCTATAATGGTATGAAGCAAAATATATTGGTTACCACAGTAAAAAGATGTTATACCATTAATTGGCATAGTTCCCTTGTGCATCCATCAGGCCCATTTTCCTGTGTTTGAGTCATCTTCTGAGACTTACAATAAATCAAAAGGCAATGAAGGTTGGGAGGGAGTTCTATACTAAAATTGTTGTACGCTGCCACATAATAGTTAGTAAGTGTTCCCGGTGTGGTACTGATGCATGATATCTGTAGCAAGTGGCCAAAAAATGAACCAACCAAGCAACCAACCTATACCCAGCTGGTTCCAAAGTTGCACCCAACCAATGGCATTAACTCAAAGTCCTGAATGAAACTCAAATTGCCAACTTGATTTTCAGCTTGAACATGAATCATGTTGTAACTCAATTTATGCCTCCAAATGTTTTCAGGTGACACATGAGTCAGACTTAAAGTTTCTTTTATTTATTGAGTACCAGGGGGGGTTTAGTATTTCATTTTTCCTGGGCCTCTGACATTTAAAGGGTTTACCCGTGTTTAAAACACGAAGCCGTTAACAATAAATATACCATTCTTCTTATTTATTTTCTCGGCTCGCACAGATAAGCATTGGTGACTCAGACCCTGGCTCTGTGCCTGTGGTTGCGTCTTCGCCACATGATCGGGTGCAAGTAAGATGCATTTATTGTTTCATTTAGTCCTCTCTCTTAAATCACCATTGTTTCATTTCCTCTTCTGCTTAAAGCTGCTCCAGAGCCACATGTCATTGACAAAAGTGGGGCTGTTTTCTGTCCGACTACAGCTTCTCTGATATGGCTATCAACTGGAAGACGCCCAGAATAAAAGAGGTTCTTTGTGACTCTTACCATTAAGTCTTATAGCAGCCCTGCTGTCTGTTAATTGTATTTTTATAGCACGTTTGAAATAGTGCTTTCCATCGGGTTAATACCCCTTCCACTTTTGGGGGGAAATCTTACACAGAAATACTGTAAAAAATCTATTGTTTCTTCGTAGAATTACCTATTCTTGAGACTTTCCTGGCTCTGATGGAGGTTCAGTACTGATCCTCTGCACCCCGAAGGTAAATAATTTGTAGCTTCACCAAGTCAAGCTCCTGGATGGCGTCTCTATATCCATCTCAAAACCCATTTTTTAAATGATGATGATATCATGGAGGGTGGATTCAAGATCTTAATGTAATTATTGACAGAAGCATTGTTATGTTTAATAAAATCTTGGGGTGTAAGTATGTATATTTTTGTTTATTAACACTTGTCCTTAATGCTTTACATATTACAGTATAATAAAGGCGGGTGCAATAAATGCAGTCATATATCATTACCCATTACCCCGCTTAACTAGCAGGACTGATTACCATTCTCATATAAACCATTGGTTCTCGTCCACATCATTCTTTCTCATACATATAAAACATTTCTGTTAGATAAAACCGATATTTTTGGCTTGTCTATATGCACAGGCTTCCATATCATAATGGATTTCAATAATTGCCCAAGTGTTTACGTGGAATAGAAATATTCACAGGGCAGCGTGCAAACATGATGCGGCTGTCACGATATTTAACGCAAATTCTTGTCTGCAGGATTAAAGTATTGGAAATACTTAGCAAGCAAAGCCCCTTCCAGACAATGTAATACCCCCAATTCATTGCTTCTGCGTTTTGATATTTCAGTATTACCGTTAAACCTTTGCTGCTTGACCTTTCATTTTGGAAAAGCTTTACAAGCTTTCACTGTTTAGGAGCTACAGTGTTTTTTTTGCAGATGATGAATTGTTTTATCAGTGGTTATGAACTACTAGTTTTCCTGTATGAAGCACTATGAGTTTAGGCGAAATGTGTATATAACATAACTCTAGTTTTGGCTGCTTGTCAGCACAGTGTGTGGTTGGCCAACATGCCCTTGCTGAGGCCACATCCCCAACTGTCTCACATTGGCATACCTGGGAGTTTGTACCCGGAGATTGCCGGGTGAGCGCTGCTCCTCTGGTTCTCCGGGTCAAGACCTGAATCCTCCAGGCCGTGGGAGAGGGGTCTTGACACACCCCGCTCCACGCCCATTTTCCCTTTAAATGGAGACCACCTATGACGTCAGCGGGACTGCCCACCAACATCAGCGGGGCCAGTGTGCAGTCCTGGCCATGTCCCGCAAGAAGTTCCCAGGTATGTACATTGGCCACCCTGACATCTACATCATACCAAATATACCAGGGACATTCTGTTGCTTTGGTTTTAGGCTTGGTTTTTACCTTTCCACTAAAATGTTAACATGCTATTTTAACATTTTATACAACTTTTAAATTATGCCTAGAGTGCCCAACTTATGTGGTTCTTAGCAGTTTGTGGCAATTCAATAGAGTGTAATATGACTAGGGATTGCTCCTTTGTACTAGAACGCCCGTGATACTTAGCTATGCTCCTGGTTGGTTGACCACCATGATAGATATTGTAGAGTGGTAGCCCGCTTTGTCTTCCAAATTCTTGATGGACAGTGAAGAATTAATCATGGACACAGCATTTCAGTGTTTATTTGTGAGACCTGTTTAATTGTGAGACCTGTTCATTGGTATGAAGCTGTCATTTCACCTACTACTGTAAAAGTTAATTTAATATTAAGCATTAGCTTTAAACCATTAAGAAACAGCTGGAGGTCCATTTCTTAGTCTTGTTTATATGATTAAACATCATAAATTTTTATCCCACTGTTACGCATCATTATAATTATTAAATGTGTTAAAAGACCTAGATTAAAGGCAATTTGGATTTCCTAAAATATGTCCAAATATAGGCATATTTTTAGAAGCCTTTTTTTAATTAGTTTTTTTACAAACCTACAGTTAAAGTAAAAACGAAGAGGTTGACATGCTTGCAATGTGTGTTAGGAAATTAATTTACAGAAACAGTATATTCTATCTGTTTAGGGAAAATATACAACACTATACACAGCAACCATCTGAAAGCTGCAGTAATTTTCTCCTGACTGTAATTTATAACAGTTAAATGACTCAGCCAAGATGTTGGATGTCCATCATAGTGCAGACTGTGAAGCTTCTTCATGCACCAATCTTCTTTTAAGTAGCTAATCATGTTTTCATAAATCAATTGTAATAAATCTCAGAAGAACTTCAGATCTGTACTGTCTAATAAACACAAATACACCATCGCAGCTGCTAAATGATAAAAAATACCTTTTTAAAGCCACATATATTTTACTCAAGTTGCTTATCTTGTCCTTAATCAGGCTTTCAAAAGAGACATGACAAATAATATTCTTGGCTTCAAGCGAACATATTAAAGATGCTATCTGGTATCGTCATTTAAAGTAGTTTCGCCATATCTGTAGACCCTTTTTTAACAGTGGATTTTTTTTTATTTGCCATTTTTCATTTATTTCATCGGTGAGGCTTAGATCTGGGTTAAGCCTATGCATACACTTGCAAGATATGTTTTAATACAGTTTATCTTTACTCATGCCACAAATAAAAAAGCAGTACATGGAATAGCATTTCAGGTCAAATCCCTTAAAAAATGATTTGAAATAACATGGTGTGACTAGTTTATTCAGTACGCAGATCATGGCTAGACCGTTTGTTGCTCTCCAGTTGGTGTATCCAGGCCTGTGGGAGCTGTCATCCAATGCCGTGCAATACACCAGGTTCCAAAGATTGTTATATTTTATTGTTTATTTATTACTTACTAGTTGTGTCTGAAGTGATGGTAGGTGTCCCACCCACTTTCATATCATTGTCCAATCAAATGTGCAGGGAGTGGTGCCATACCTGTCCTGTCTTCCTGCTGACTTCCTGGTAGAAGTTCCTCCAGTGTTACAGACACTTAGCTGCAAAGAGACACTTGTGGATGAATAGAATGCCAAGGTCCCCGGGTGCTGTTAAAACCACACTTGTATATTAGTCCAACAGAACAAACACACTCACGGGTCTAAGGTGAAAGCCAAATAAATCACATTTAATTGTGTGTATAGAAAGTCAATGTTTTGGACCAAGATCCAGTCCTTTGTCAAGATATATTGTACATGTGTACAATTACCAAGCGACAACTTGTATACAGATTGGTAATGACAAGTACATTTGGAAGTTGACACATTATGGGACAGAAGATGAGGAGGGGCTGTTCAATTAAGTTTACAATCTAAAGAAAGGCTGTGCATTGTGATTAGACAGTTCCATATATGTCAGGTTTGCTCTACAGATTAATTAAACCAGGCTGTCGGTTTGGCTGATTGCTTCCCTTGAAAATAACCCTTCAATCCACTTGCTCGTTAGCTGAAGTAGGAAGAGATCCCATTCCAAGGAATTGATTGGCTAAAAAAAATGAGCCGAAAAAATGTCCTCATTAACTACGTTTAAGTGTATTTATGAAGGTCAAGGACAGGGTTGTTCTGCATGATGGGATGACTTGGCCCTTCGGATTAGAATAATATCATGTCACTACATGTGACTAGCTTAACAGTGACTATTTAGTGAATAAATCCCAAAGTGTTGATCATCTGTCTGTGTGTGATTTCCATTTCTGAGCGCCTATCCTAGGCAATAGGCTGCATACCCAATTGAATTGCTTATTATTAGTTGCATAAATAGTAGTTTTAATTTCTGCTGGCTGCATGCTAGAATCCACAATCTCTATCTGAGGTTTAGTCATGTTGCATGGCAAACCATTTCCAATAGACATATGCAAATGTACATTCCCTGCCCATTTGGTTCGGAAGAAAATGGGGACGGGGGGATTTTTGATTTAGGAACCAAATTCATTGCCCGGTGCACACATTCACTCTCACACTCTCATTCTCTTTCTCTCACATGCTCTAGCTGTTTCACTTCCTTCTCTGCCGACAACTTCAGCTTCTTCTTGTTCTTTATTCTTCTTGTTATTAATCTTCTATCTTTTATCTTGGTGGCGCTTCCAGTGACGTCTTCTCGCCCAAATCCTCCAATTGGGTGGAAGAATGTCATCAAAAGCACCACGATTTTGGTGGAAGTTCACCTTCGGGAAAAATTCCAGCAATTTCGGTGACATCCTCTAAACCCAATTGGAGGATCGGGCATAACCTGCCACAAACTTCCCCAAAAATGGTGGCGACCTAAAGTGATGTCCTCTTGCCTGAGTATGTCACCAGAAGCCCTGCCATTTTGGCGGAAATTCACGCTTGGTTATCATACCTGGGAACTTCTCGGCTCCGGCTACCTTGCGGGACGCGGCCAGGACTGCACACTGACATCAGAGGGCTGTCCCGATGACGTCGGGAGAGTTCCCGCTGACGTCACCGGCGGGAAACACCCTCCTTTAATGAAAAAATGGGCGAGGATTGGGGCGTGTCAAGGAGAATCAAAGGAGCGGCGCTCACCCGGCGATCTCCGGGTCAAACCCGGAGAGTTCCCAGGTATGTTGATTATGTCTGCAGAGATGCGGATAGAAGATGAATGATTGAAGAACAAGAAGATGCAGAGAATATGGAGAAACATTGAGATAACGTGAGAATGTAAACAAGAATGAGTGGAAGGTGAAATGTGAGTGAAAGGGCATGCAAATTTTTGCTTCATATGCTTTGTGGGGGGTCTGACCTTGTTTTTGTGGCTTTGCTGAATTTGCCATGTGAATCTGTATGCACAAGTCTAATTTCCAAAGCAGTTACCGCCAACTTTGGTTTAGACACCTCATTGAACTGATTCCAGTACTATCAAAATAGTGATTCTGTCTTTAACTTATATGCTTCTGATGTGTTTGTATGCTATGGGTCAAGCCATGTGGTACTTTTGTACACATAAGCATTCTGATATCCTAGTAAAGAACAAGGAGGGAGTTAAAAGAAGGATTTATGTCAAAGAGGGACTTGAAAAATATGTACAACTGATTTATTTTGGTGTTTCAGGATATTGTTTCAAACCCTGGATATTTCTTAGGTCAGACTGTTGTCAATGTAGTTCTAACCCTTGAAAAATGAGATTTATTCTGTGGCATTCCATTTTGCCTTAAGTACAAATAAACAGCAATGTGCTCCTTATATACACTAGGGTTGAGAAATGCCTGAACCATAGCTTCTTTAGACTTTATTAATATGGACAGAGTGTTGGTAAAACTAAAAACGTTAGTTGTTTTATATTCTGAACTGAATGTTCTTCTTTTACTACTTCTAAGTACTTGCTTGTTTTGTTCAGTGATTCATATTTTATACCCTTCTACGTACTACATAATTTGACATTATTTTACTTTTTTTCCCTTCCTGAAATGTCAGGTAAGATTAAGAACATTACTTTTGTTACGTAATCTCCTTTCAGTCAGAGTACATCTAAGATCTTGGACTCTGCCCAGTTATGTTACATACATACATGGAAGGACTTGCTCCCAGGTACACTTGATAGACTTTTAAGTTCTCAAGCTCACTGAGGTACATGAATGAAAGATCTATCCAGTCATGTATTTACCTGTTGGCTGACCTAGTGGAGCACCCCCAGCCACCACACACTGCGGTCGGCCGGCCGGCATCCCAAATACAATTAAAAGGGCTGTGTGCCATGTGTTAAAGGTGCACAGCGCCTTTTACTGAAGTCTATGGAGGCTGTGCTGAGTCTAAATAGGCCAGTTGGGGAGATCAAAGACCTTCATTGTAACCTGCTCATTGTGCAGCTGGACACCTGTGGAGAGGGCAATGTACCAGGGGCACTGTTGACCGTCATAAAAGGCCTGTCATTTTGCTGTTAGCATTATTAGTAATGATGGGCCATATTTATGAAGACTATTTCTTGGTGACAATGATAAATGTTAATAATTATAACAATTACTAGAATGTCCCTGCAGACATTGTCCAAGATCCTACTTCATCGGTCAATAGATTGCATGTGAAGTTATGTTGATGTCACAACACAACTTCATGTTTTTACAAACTGCTTTCAGTCGTTACCTTTACTATGACCAATTTAAATGCTTTTAGCGTATTCGTGCTGTAAAAACCATTTCAATGCAATATTTAGGTTACAGGTTCACTTTGAAATCCAATGCGTGCGCTCTTTACAACCACATCACCAAGTGTGACATTTTCATTGCAGTTTGCACTAGGCACTACGGTCATTGTCTAGGAATTTCGTAAATTTAAAATATATCAAACTATTATTTTATAAATGTATTGTAGGCAGGCCTCTGAAACCCCTGTGGATTACCTTTTGAGAAGCATTTCTTCACAATTAGTATTTTTGTCTTGGTAGTTAGCAGGAAAAAACATGAGGAATGTGAAATATTTTTGTATGTCTTTTTTTTATGTTAATGGAAACCCAACTAGTCACACATTTAAGTCAAAGTAAGAAAACCAGAATGTGGAAAAGTTTAAAAAAGCCTCCCATACCTAGAGCCCAATACTTAACATTTCTCTGATTGGCTACTCAGGTTTTTTATTACTTTAATAAAAAATGAGAATAAAAGTATTGTTTAGGTAAAAGCTACTTCCTGGAATGTAATTTTTTTTACTTTGGTTCTTTAAAACACATTTGCTTTTTATACCAGGAATAGCATGACATTTTGGTGTGTATTCACATAAATAAAGCATCTGATGTGCAGTTTTGTACTTGGTATGTGGCTTCCTCATGTTTCCTATTGAAATTTACCCCCCCCCAAAAAAATGAGGAGGATTAAATCAAATCCCTAGTGTCCTTTTTATTTAATTTATGAAATGTCTGGCAATTTAGTTTATTGCATGATACACATTTTTAACGTTTCGGGAATACTTAATTCTCATGTGACACTAAAGCAGTCGGTGATAGGTTGCTGTCATAGAAAATGAAAAAAAGCTTCTTAAAAGTTTCTGGATTTTATTTTTTTGTGTGTGATTAAACCTTAAGAGAAAATAATAAAATGCCAGGTTTCTAAAGGTTTATTTACTTAGCAATGAATATTGAACACGAGTGGAACACCAACTTTTTAAAACCTCTAATTCTTTTTCTGGTTTCTCACCTAAATTTTTGCAGTATGCTACATTAATCTAAACTCCTAAAACCTATGTAATTCGGTCCTGCTGTATGAAGATTAATATGCCTAGTTTTAATACATCAGTAATATTAAATATGCAGTTCCTTCATAAATTCATAATTTGTTTCTCTTGATTCTTACTATAATGTATTTCCCCGCGGTGGGTATAAATGTATATATACATATTTGTGCGTGTTTATATATGTTTCATCTTGTTTGACATGACTTTGCTGCATTACTCTACTTTGTTGACCCTTCTGTCAATAGTGAGTTAATCTGTTCACATTCGGAGCGCATGGCGTTACATTGTTTTAAGCAGAGTAGACATCTGTGTGACTCTCCAAGGGTTAAACACAGCTTGAAAGTGGAGCTTTTTCCTTTCCATGCCCCTGTGCTGTTTTCATTTTTAAAGGGGAGACGGGAGGGAGGGGAGCGTGGGCATAGTATTCTACTACGTTTTCCTCCTGAGGCACAGAAATTTGGTGTAGAGTGAGGCCTCAGGAAGTGGGAGTGTTTCTTACTGGTGGACTTGCATGGGGGTTGTTCAAAGGGGAGAATGTTGAATGAACAGAAAAAAAAAATAATAATAAACAGCTCGCAATAGAGAAGTTAGTCCTCATATTGTCAGAACAGGAGAAAGAAGAAAGAATGCTGGGACACACTCAAAAATCAAGTTATGAGCTTTGGAAAAAGAGATCTAAGTGCTTCCCGGTGGGCTGTTCTTCACTTTAAAACACATCCCTGCTGACAAAAGGACAGGCAAAAATTGGCCTGGGCATAACCATGGCAACACAGGTCCTGTGTAATTACACATGAACTAAAGGGTGTCCCACGTGTACCTGGCTTTTTTGTCACTTGTTTGTGCCCTGTGGATGGATTCCTTACATTTTGAATGGACTGTACACAGAATTCAATTTCTTTCTTTTTTGTTCTGTGTTCCTGAGAGCACCATGCTTGCAATTGAGACCAATCTTTAAGCTTTGGGGTCCAAGGAGACAACTGTCTGGAGGCCTGTAGGTCACTTGCGAGGTGAGCAAGGGAAAAAAAAAGATAGAAGACATCACTGCAACCAAGCTCAGAAGCATCATGGAGCTATGTTAATACTTTAGACATGGCGGGGCATCTGGGCATCAAGCCACCCACTGGAACGGTGTATATGGTGCCTTGTAGAGCTCTAATGCTCCTGATTGGCCTGAAGCTGCTGGAGCGGAGGGGAAGGTAGATATGTGTCTTAAGCTCTGATTTGAAAACAGAAATTGAAGATTTTTGAGATTTGTGAAGGAACATTGCCAGGAAGATGTAGTCCTCACGGGATGTATCTTACAATGATTGGGGTGAACTTCACCTTGCAGGAGCTGTTAATGAAATTTGAGCAGGTATCTCAAATTCATCCTTTCCATTCATGTGACGCTCTAAGATCATTGATAGAAAGCTATGAATGTTTTGGTTTTGCATGGCGTGTACTAAAAAGTTGCTTGCACATGAATTCATTTTTGTAACTTAATCAACCTTTCTATCCGTTATTTCATCTTACTAACATCACCTGTTAATCATGACCAAGCACAGTGTTAGCCAGCAGAATGCATGGGCAATACAGTGACATTGTACCAGTTTTAATAGTTATATGTATTATAGAGGGCTAGTCTTGACGAAGAAGCTCACTAGACTTGGGTCTTCATAATGCATAGTGAACTTAGGGAGTTGAACTTTTTTTGTATTTATTTCTACTTTTGTATGCATTAATATAGTTCTGTTCCCCCTCAACCACCGACTAGATTGTACGCTTGCAAGAGCAGGGCCCTGTTCTCCTTTGCACCAGTTTGTTATTGTATGTGCTTCTAAATTGTTCTTCTGACTGTAACAGCGCTGCGGAATCTGCCGACGCTTTATAAATAAATGTAATGTAATGTTCTATACCTTCTAGTGGTCCTTAACTTACAGCTCAAGTCATGGTCAACCAAAAATATGTGGCTGTGAAATAATGTGTCATCTAAAGCTCAGTTGCTGCTTGTTTTGCTTTTGTTCTGTAGAGATACATTAACTTGAATTGTTCAAGGCAAATGAAACTGACACTATACAACAGCTATACAACAGAGATTGGCTTTAACCCTTGGCTACCTTAAGTATGATCGTATTTGTGCACAGACCCTCTACACAGTTATTTCCCTAAATACCCAGCAGTGTTTACTTACTTCTGTACTGCTCAGTGGGATCATTCTTCAGCAAAACGGATAGACCATGGGAGATTGGTTTGACAGTCTGGAGTCGTGTTAGAAATCACCACCCCTGATTTTGCACATAGCCGTGATTCATGAAAGTTGTTGACTTTAAAAATAAAATTGCCATATTGTGCTACATAATAAGTCATGTTGCATCAGTGTCTAGTATGTATTTGTTACTAAGTATTTGGTTGCGAAGGGAACCCCATCGAGATGCAGCCTCAGAAACACTGCTGCTGCGATGGACATTAAATTATGATGGAATGTTTGCTGGAGCATGTTAGCTCCATGTAGAGTTGCCACTTTATTTTCCAAAGAAAATACAGGTCATGTTATTGTTTCCGTGGGTTTATTATTGGCCTTAGGCATTTTTTTCCTCTTTTTTTTTGTAAATTTAAAAAAAAAAAATGGAATGGATTTGCATATATATGTGTACGCTGATAAATTATTGAAACCTAAATCTTATAGACATATTAGTGATTCGACATGTGTGAAGGAGCAGTTTGACCACCGTTTCAAATGATGATTACAGTAGTAACCTTTAACAAAATAAAATGGAAGAAAAACCTGACTTTGGCCTAGGTACTGACACGTAAAGACCAACCATAAACATTTTAACCATTTTGCAGGTAGATTACCAACTTTTACCAACAGTTCTTTTGCTACTCAATTCCAGGTGGGAATATTCTAGAACAGTTGTCCCGGGATGATTCATTTGGCATTTTCAGACATTTCCCAAGTCCCGAGTAAATATATATTAGTAGGTATAAATCTTGTGTAAGTACTGTTTGCTGCTGGGCAGGACTGAGAATAGTTTGTTTACAGGCATCAGTTGAGTAAATATTGTTTATTTTATATTTATTCATAAAAATCTGTAAACATTTTAAAAAAGTTTACATAGCATAGACTTCAAAATGGACGTTTCTTTGCTATTAAAATTGTGTATTTCCCAAATAGGCTCTGTGTTTAGCCTCTTCTTTGCCCACAGGAGATTGGAAGTGTTATTTAGTGTATGGTATAAAGAAAGCTGGATTATTTTAACACATTGCCACTGCGTAAGATACTGCGTAATATATTAGTGTGTCCGTGAAGGTGAATGTTTGTGCATGTCCTTACTAGAGTGACCCCCTTTAAATGCCTCTGTAGGTATACATGTGCTACTACGAGGTGATGCTGAAATAACTGTTCCCCTGCATCTTAACATAATTACAAAGTAAAGGAATGTTGGTCCTGCCAACATTTGAAGTATCTGCAAGCTTTTAAAAATATTTTTTACCTGCATCTTTTTCCATGCCGCACTCTCTCGTATATGTGTAAAGGAATGATCAAGTGTGTGTATATGCTAAAAAGTAATGATTTGGCCACAGCTGGAGATGACTTCAAGACTTGGCCATTGTTTTGAGTAGTGTGGAAAGTCATGTGACTTTGAGCAGTAATGGGAGACGGGTGCTTGATGTCATATTTAAAACAGTTTATAACATGTGGAACATGATTCATTCACTCTGCCTCCCCCGAGACTGGGGGATATCTGCGCTTCAGGCCCGTGTATGTAATTGCTGCCATTAGCCTTGAAAGCCCAGGTCATGTACCAGACTTTTAGTGTTCCCCTGTTTTATGCCTCCGCCCTTTGTCTGAACATTGACACGAGGAACAGCTCGTTTTACGCAGACATATTGACGTTATTAAGAATCTACTAAACACTAGGCCATGCAGTGCAGACATTTTTTGAATTGGTATTATTTGCATTATTTATACTCACTTGGTGTGAGGGGAGCGGTCACCTATATATGTTTTTGCATTTTTTGTGTGTGTTGATTGTCAATTGGCTTTAGATTTTTTTCAGAAAAAGTACCATAACTGTGCTGATTGGAATAATACGAGTAAATAAGAAGGGTAATGCAGTTTAACCCTTTTAGTGTCATTGTTGCAGTTGGTCATCTTTTTTTATGTACCCAGGGTCTAAATGCTCACCTGCTAATTCAGTCCTCGTGTTGTGTTGTATGAGGAATTCATTTTTAACCTGTTAATAGTTAAGACACCCTTATGGAAGCAGGGTCAGGGGATTAAAAAAGATGTCTACTCTCACAGCCTGCAGCCACACATTGAAGTACCAAATGTGTCAGTACTGGCACAAAAGGAAATTCTTAACTACTTATGTTACCAATGATGCTCTTTCACTATGCAGGTTGTCTTTGTGTCCAAACGTGCTTTCTGGCCACAGCAAACCTCTTTAAAGCTGTCTGGTCAAAATTCTCCAAACCCCCATTGCACCGTAGGAGAGATGAGCAGAACACTAACTGTGAAACTGCAACTATTTCTAGAACCTAAAAGACAAATTGATGTGGCCAGTCCAGATGTTGTTGGAATGATTGCCTGATTTGGACCCCATTAACTCCAGGCACCATGAGGGTGATACGAGTTGCAATCCATTAAGGAGTTAGAGCCAATTGCTTTTTGGACCCTTAATTTACAGCTTATGTGTTATAATTAGCTGTACATGGTTTCGAACACATGTATTAACAATGCAATTGTAAGAAAGTAACGTATGGAAGGATATGGTAAATCCGATGGTTACAGGTCTTCACGGCCCAATAATGTGAACATATAATTTAATGATGTTTTTTTTTTCTTTCCTTCACAAATTGATACATTACAAATGTGTCCTACGTCATGTCAAAGAATGGGCAAAGCTTAATAGCTGGTCCTATGGTTTGTCTTCATTAAAAGCATCTCTGAAATATTTATGCCAGCCCTTGCCTGTGCTGTAACATGGAAAAACAGCATCTAAATGTACCTCTAAGGCAATCCTACAGAAGATCCAACAACCCTGTTTAGAGAAGGATTGCCAGGGTAGCAAAAAAAGTGGCAACATTTTCTTCTCTGTCCAGTAAAAACATCTTCTCAAGTCACTGATATTTCAGACATTTTTTCAGAGTTATCGCAATTGCTCTCACTGAGACTGTTAATGAAGAACTCAGATGTTCACCCTCGACAAGGAAGGTCTCTTTGGAAGTGAGCTACTTTAACAATCCTGCATTATGGAGTGTGTAATAGACTAATGAGCAGGATGATGGACGTCTCTCTAGAATTGTCCTCATTAGCAGAAGGCTGTAGTCAAACGTTTAAACCCTCAAGCTGCCTTTTTTAAAAAAAATCTAAATAAACTCAGTCATTTTCAAAGCTAAATGCAGCTCAGGACAAAGAATGGTATTTACTAGCATGAAAGTAGAAAAGGTCAGCAGCCAAACCTCGAAAAACCAGGGCTGTGAAAGTTGTTTGACATTTCATTAGGTTGCATATTTATCCACGAATTGAACGTATATAGATTCTCAGTGGGTTCCTTTTATAAGAGTAATTAATATCAAACTTCCCAAAGTCCCTAAAATGAGCCTCCTTTGACAGTACAACGAGGAACTGCCCAAAATAGTTCCTTTTCGTGTCCTATACCTTGATATCTGCTTAAATAGTGATGAAGACCATGAGTGATAAATATTTGAGGTTATGTTCGCCAAGGCAAAACAGGATTGATTCTGGCTCAAAATGTTCACTATAGAAACCCCATAAATGCTTCTGGGCATTCTAGTTTTATATTCATAAATATGGCCTTTGTTATTCCCAGAATTTATTACAGTGTAAACATTTGACGGTTTGTCAAGAGTTAAATAAACAAATATTTTACTGTATTTTCAAGTATTTCAACAGTAGTAGGTAAATTAAATCATATAGCCACAAATATATTAAAGGGTAAATCTCTTCAATCAAAAACATACCACTGGTGTGTGTGTGTATACTGTATATGTACTGTATATATGGCATATATATACTGTATATATTATTGACCTTGAATACCTGTGATGTATTGACAAAAATAAAATTGGAAATTGCTTGTTTGTTGTGCTTCTGGCAGCACTGCTATCTCTGCTGGTCAATAAATAGTAAATCATAGAAATAATAAGAACAGCACACGGGATTATTACAGTCAACCAGATTACATTCATTGACTTGCAACATTTTTCCTACATGAAATTCATTGTTTTCTAATATTACACTTTCTCCTTTTGGTGTTTACATATAAATAATACAGATGGAGGCTGACTACCCAGCATTTAAAGTAGAATTCCTTTTGTTCTTTTTTACTTGCAGTCAGAGAAAAAATATGTTGATGCCAATCAATCATTACTTTTATTTTTTTTTTTTTCGAGTAGTCATTGGTCATTGTACATTCTAGCAAAAGTTGACTGCTCTTTGAGAGCAATAATTTCACGGATAATAAGGAGCAGACTTTATTCAGAGTCTTTATAGTCCACGCTTCTTGAATTCACTACACATTATAAATGGTCATTCCTGGCTAATTGTCCTGCAGCGGTGGCTGCATAATTCAATTAGGTGACTTTCAAGGACTCTCACTGACGTAGCCCTTCATAATGGAAAAAGTGAAGCCAGGAAGAGGAAGCTGGAGCTATCTTCCCAATTACCTTTTTAGTGAATAGGAAACTTTTAAGCAAGCTTTGTAATCTCTGGTACCGTTGTACTATGGCAACAGCTCAATCTCAATATTTAGAAACTCACACGTTACAACTAGTATGAACTCATCGTCCGAAGTCCTCAAAAGTTTCATCTCCTCCCACCCATGGACTTTTGAGAACTTTGGATGATGATTTCATACTGGTTGTAATGTGTGAGTTTCTTAATATTGAGATTGAGCTGTTGCCATACAAGTTTTTTTACCCCCAATAATTTGGATTTACGTGATAATTTGCGATCAGACATACCGTGTAGGTATTTTACATTTAGATCAATTATTATTATTTTTATTATTATTAGACATTGTTTTATTGGGAAAGCATCCTATTATTGTAAGTAAAATGTAAAAGTGCATAGCATTGTGACAAATTGAGGTTTTTATTCAAGAAACTTTCTAGAATCCTCATTTGCCCTTTCAGTAAGCAATATAATTCTTTGTGTAGCCTAGATCATAGGGATTAAATAAATATTGTAACAAAGGATGGCATTGAAAGTGTAACAAATAAGGCTGCCCTTACATAACTTGTACATATAGTGTATATTAAAGGAATATTGAAAAGAATTACATAACTAAAAGTATAAAATATATCTTCAGATTTAACTTACACTCAGTGACTATTATTATTACTATTATTATTAGAGTCTAATAAAGATCTATTAAAACCTAATTTCAACATATTTGCGTAATTGGTTTAATACAAATTCCTCAGTTTTACAGTAAATGTTATTTATGGAAGAAAGTATTTTGTATCTCTGTTAAGATAAATAGGATGAGGGTCTCTGGTATATTTGATATTCACATTGATATCTGCAGAGAATATGGCTGAAAATTCTGGAAACTCTATGTTTCTTAATAGCTACTGCAGGCTATTAGCAAATGTCTTTGATAAATAAAATAACTAGTTCAAAGAGTTCTATACCGCAAAACGAGTTTCCTGAAAGCATTTAAAATGTTGTTTGCAGAACTAATACATTGGTGTATCCTGAATTCAAGCCGATGTCAGAGAGTATGTATTACAAACTGTGTGGCAACCTTATAGGTTGGCGCATTAGCCATTTTTCCAAGACATGTTTTCGTGGGACTGTCACGACTTTCAGCCACTGTTCGGATGTCCTGGGGAGCAGCTCCACTTTCTTGCTGCAGCTGCTGCGACGTGGCCGCCTGGCAACTCTCTGCAGCTGAATGTTTCAAGGGTACTCTGGCCATGCCCACTTCTGACAAAACTCCGCCCTATTCCGCCTCTTGCTACATACCTTCAGGATACCTGAAATGTTTGGGGTATATGTGAGGAGCTGCCTAGCAAAATGGGGTATATACACTATCATTCAAGGGTTTGGGGGTCACTTTCATGGAAAACAAGGAAAATTCTAGCTGTAACATACTCACAAAGGGTTTTCTAACAATCAGTTAGCCTTTTTGAACTTAAACTAGGATCAGCGAGCACAACATGCCAATGGAACACAGGAGTAATGGGAGTGATAAAGGCCTCAGTACACCTATGAAGATATTTCATTCAAAATCAGCCCTTCCTAGCTACAATAGTCATTTCCAACATTAACATCTGCGCTGTATTTTAATGGGGAAAATGTTTTTTTAAAGAAACAAGGACATTTCTAAGTGACCCCAAACTTTTTAATGGTAGTGTATACGCTTGTATCCAAAAATGAGTTACTTCAATGAGCAACTGATTCCCTAAATTAATACATCTTGCCTACATGGGGGTAGCACATGAAATATGTGTGGAGAACAAATAAAGCATTATGGGTTAAAAAAATGTTTTTTGTTCTTTTAATGTAACATACATGTGTAAAAGTACATGTATGTACAAGAAGGTATTAATGTGAAAAATAGACATATTAATATGCATTACATTTGTGAAATCAGATATCATCAAATAATATTCAACTGAACTAAAGCCTTGGTGGAAGAATGTGTGGATTATTTTACCCATAGCTAATGATTACATCATAGACATCCTATGTTTGTAACTCATCGGAAAAATGCAGTTTTGACCTTTCTGCTCCATTTTTTCATCAGTGAGGTATGCGCCCCCTTATCCTACTTATTTTTGATGTTTATCAAAGTTGAGCTCTCTTTGAAGATTGGTGCAAGGTACTCCCTATTCATCCCATTTTTAACAATAAACACATCATTCTTAGAAATCACATCTCATATGATTGTGTTTTTTTTAAAAAAAGCTTTCTTAAAGTGGTATTAAAATAATTTAGATACCAACTTTAATATATTATTTTTATTATTAATGTGAACTTCAGTAGCCAACCCGTGTGATGGATCAGTGGAGACGATAAACAAGTACCATAAAAGTGTCTTTAAAAGGATGATGTAATGATAGAACAAGAGGTCATAATGTAAAAGTAGCTTTGATGTTTTACTTTACTGAGAGGGTGGTGGATAAGTGGAACGCAGTACCAGCAGAAGTGACAGAGACTAACGCAGTAAGAGTTTAAAAATGCATGGGGCAGGCATAAAGATTACATCAAATAAAATGGGCAGACTATATGGGCCAAATGATTCTTATCTGCCATAAAAATTCTATGTTCCTATATACACTACATTTTTGCTCTCTTAAAAGCATACCAAATGTATTGCAGGTGTGTTTCAATGCAATTGGTTTGAAATCGCAGCTCCCGAGCTTAATTACATATACAAGTATTAAAAGATCAAAGGGACTGAAATGTACAAAGTAAAATATTAAATATGCCATGTTTTATTAAACACTTTGGCCTTAAATGTCTATACTAACTCTCCATCTCTGCAGAAGAAGCCATCACACCTACTTTTTCAGTAAAAGTTTTTAAAAGAGCAGCTTTACCAAAATAGAAATTGCTCTTTAATAAAAGGCTGCACTGAGAGAACTTAAGTGATGTATTTAAACATTATGGACCTTGCCTTATATTGGTCCCGAAGTCTTGCGTTCAAAAGGAGCCAATTCATCAGGTATGGAGGAACGAGGCTTTTTGACAATATTATTATTATTATTATCTTTTATTTATATGGCGCCAGCAATTTAAACAACTTTTAATAAAATACACATATTCAAGAGGTATGACAAGACGAGAATTTAGGTAGAGAGAGCCCAGCTCGCAAGCTTACAATCTTGACGATATTAACCATATGTGCATATTAAATTATTCTTGTTTTGTTTTTCAGCCAATCAGTATTATTAGTATTATTTTTTTCTAATGAAAAATAATGTTTTTAAAGAATCATCTGCTTAATAGGGACGCATCTTGCTGTATACCCTTGTTTAATTGCAGAAATGTGTAGGGGAAAGCCATTTCATCTTCCTTTCGAATCTTTAATTAAACGTGAGACGATTCAGCGATCCACATTGATCAGAATTAAGAGTAACACTTGATGACTGCTGCAAACAGTCTCTAGGCATTGCATTGTGTTTTGCGCAGGGCATTCATGTGAAACTTGTGCTAAAGATACATGCACATTAACTCCCGACTTTTTCATTTGATTGAATCTTTTGTTTCTTCATCCCATTGAGCTTGATACGCTGTGAAATGAAACCAGCAGGGATGTAATCTGGCAAAGGTGGCTTTTTTTTCTACTGATGGGATTTGTATTCACTAAAGCAGTGATTGTAGGTAAGATGAACGTGTCAGCTTACTGATTTCACTACACATCAAGAAGGGCAACTTGATGACTGAGGTAGCCCCCTGAGGAGCCCCCTATATACTGCATAATTAATGTGGGGAAGATCTAAAGTCGCCTTATTTTTGCAATATATTATGCAGGGCCAGTTAAATCCATTCTGCAGAAGAAGCTCACATTGGTGAGCTGGAATCTCGAATACATTTGTTTATAGTTTATCGAATACACCTCTCAGTGAATCTAGAATTTGGTGGTCAAACTTCCAGTGTGCATCACTTGGATTTTAGTGTCAAGTTCTTAAAAGGACCTTTATAAAACGAGTTATTTCAGGGATTAGAAAATTGGCTATGTCATTGATTCCTATCATAATAATGTCCGCGTGCGAAATCTATTCTTTGTGATTACGGTTAAACGTACAGCTGGGATTTTAATGCATGCACAGCCATTCTTTCCTACCGGCTGGGCTCAGGATTAAACCTTCCAACCACTAACTTCCAAAGTGGAACCCTGACAGAGACAGATTTGGAATGTCTATCAACTATTGCAACCTTCATGAAAATTGTGGACTGGATCATGCAAACCTAGCTTGGACATCCAATCTGTTTCAATAGTGTAGTTGGAGCCCTTGCCTGCCCTGATCTCCAAACGCTTGGTCTGCACATCACCTGATCACATGCACAAAATCCACACAAAACATTTCCCTGTTCAGTGTCTCCATATCCGCTCCTAGATTTCACTCCTGGAGATGACACTGACTACTACCATCTTCTTCCCAACTTGTTAACCCAACCTGTAATTTGGTTAACACCTAACGTCATATTTAAGTACCCCCTGGCCTTTTCCAACATTGTGAGATTTAAGGATACAGGAATTGGCATTAAGAATGTCTTAATAGATTTAGTAATGTAATAAACTCAAGGATTGTATTTTACACCCAAGATTAACAAATCTAAACAAATTTAAATCAACAAGACACCCAACTGGAAAAACCAATGCTTATGAATAATAATGGCTCAACAAGGTCCCAAGTCCCCTGGTCCCTCTAGTCTCACAGGTTCAGTAAGCAGCCACGAGTGTTGTCATTTTTTAGCTTTTACCTTGTCCAAGGAATATTAATAAAGTGTTGTTGTCTTTTTTTGTGTTTTTTAATTAAGTACCCCTACTGATTTAGTATATTGTGAATGTGTATTGTGAGTTACACAGACCAAAGCAGTCATTAAGAAATTATTGGGCTTTTCAACAGGTGTTTGACTTTAATATGTCTGGAACACTCACATTTTCATGTCAGCCAAACAGAAAACTGTTGCATGATTTCCGTTATTCTACAGCCAGTATGATGTCATTCTTGCAATTATAATTGCTCTGTAACTGAAAACACATCATTTAAGTTTCACTGTACTGTAGACACCCATGAATACTGTAATGATTTGCTGCTCTATACGTAGTATGGGTCTCTAACCTTGAGTTTTAGTTACTTTGCTTTTCTTAAAATGTTTAAACATTTGAATTGACAGAATATCCTAGGTTATATTAGACCAAAGCCTAATATCAGTGAACATTTGGGCTGTCTCTTGGTGGAACATCTTTAATCCCACTCAAGCCCGACAGATGTCCAAGGATGCCTTTGTGTTAAGTTAAGTGAGTCCTACAATTGCATTTAAGCATTTGGTAGTGTCCCCAAACAGATACACTATATGGACGGTTGGGTATTGGGATGCCTCACCATTACACCAACATGGACATCAAATACATAGACATTAATACAGGGCTCGACATCATGAATCCGGCACCCTATGCATTCCCGAGGAGGCATGGTGTAGGGGGTGCCTTGAGGCTCCCAAGGGGGACACTTAATGCATGGCACTCGCCTCTACCAAGGCCCCACAGGAAAGCATAGGGTGCCAGGTACACAATGACAGAAGATAGGCAGCGACATGGCTGGTCTCCATGAGGTGATCGGGAGGGGCAGTAGTGAATGTATGTGAGTGTGTCTATAGTATAGTGTCAGAGTAAGTGTATATGTGCGTATATTTATAGTGCTGGAGTCAGTCTGTGAGTGTGTGTGATTTTCAATAATTAAATTAATAATAATAATAAATAATAATATTCTAATAAGTGTGTCCCAATAGTGTGTCCATATAGTGTATGGTTGAATGTCTATGACATATTGTTAGTGCCTGATGTGGATCCTTTCGTTTATATGATAAGATACTTTCTTGTGTATGTGTAAGTATGTTTATATGAACATTTATATGAAACTATATATTTACTAAATGGAATTCTGTAAGTGGCTATTGGTTGTACATTGTAATTCTAACTTGAAGCAGCAAGTTTACACTGCTTGGATGTGCAGTAAAGATAAAATGTAAAGTCAAATATCTAAAGAAGCATAAATACAACAAAGCCCGTACACGTACAGTATCACAATGCATTGTCATTAGTGGGCTTAAGGACAAACTACTGTCCTTAAGGGGTTAAAATCATTTTATTTTGATCTTTCCTACTTTTGCAATGTATCAACCGCTCAGCTGTGGATAAAAGGTATTTCTCTGCATATTTTTGTCCACGTTTCTGCTTTTAATTTGCTGTATGTGCACAAAGAAGTGTTTTATAGCATCACAGCATATCAATAAATATCCTATAAAGTATATAAAAAAAAATAAATCAAATACCCTTATTTTTTTATTGAGGGGAGAGCCACATCTTTAAATATCATGGGTACTCAAATGGCTCCAAAATCATACTATTTGTAAAATGATGATATTAGGCTAAACATAATATAATTTGGGAAATAAGACACACAGCTTCAGTGTTAGGTCACTCGTTATGTACTAACAAATTACCTCGCAGCCATGACAACTATTTCTGCGTGTTTTGTTTCCATGGAAACCTGTGTATGTGTAGAACTTATCAATAAAGAAGAAGTAGTATAAAAAGAAAAGTAACAATACATAAAAATGATATAAAAACATATTACTAAAAAACCAAGTGCTTACCTGCAATGTAAATGGTGTTTGAGATCTTATTAGTAGAATTGCATGTTTTGCTTTAATTCCATACATCTGAAACAAAAAATGGTGTTGAATCCAAATTTATCTTGGAAATAGTCAAAAATCTTTGTTATACATCCCAAGGGAGACATACTGCATTCTTTTTAGTTGTATTAATGATTATGTCTTATGTAAATGGCTGCTAATAGACCTTTTAGCGTACAAACCCCCCATTAACAGCAGATAGTATTGGATAATTGCTCTTTAGTGGATAGATAGCTGAACCAATAACTATATAGCATCTCAACATAGCCACAATGACACCTGTGTGCAAGAAAAAAAAATACAAGGCTTTAGACTTAAACATTTGTTAGGAAACTAGCCAAACATTTAATAAATATTAATTTAAATATTTTTAGTTACACGTATTGTGATTTAAGTGTCACTATTCATCCAGCATAATCAAGGGGGCACTGTTGGTGGCTATACTGTAGGTCCCATTGACTAGCTAGCAATGGCTTATGGGTCTTGAAGTTCAGCTGTATGTCGAGTTGGGCTGCAACTAATGATTATTTTCATAATCGATTAGTTGGCCGATTATTTTTATCGGATAAAAAAATGAATGTAAAAATTTTTTAATAAACAAACAGCAGAATAAAAAAAACTTTGATAAAATGCATTTCTTGTTTTTATTTCCCAACCTGCCCCCCCCCAGTTATGCACATTTGAGCCCAGGCTTGCCACACTGCCTCCCAGATATGCCACATACCCCCAGATATGCCACATACCCCCAGATATGCCGCTCCGCCCTCCTAACATTTGCCTTATGGCCCATATATGCCACTCTGCCTTCCCCAGATATGCCACTGTGCCCTCTGATATGCCTTATACCCCCCTGATACGCCACTCTGTCCTCCCCTGATATGCCACTGTTAACCCTCAGTCCTCAGCATTAAATTAACCCTAAACATCCCATCAACCACAACTGCCCCTAAATTAACCCTAAACACCCCATCAACCACAACTGCCCGTAAATTAACCTCCCCTAACTTTCAGCAGCCCAAATATTAATTTTATACTCACAGCGAGATGAGTGTCTTAGCCATGTGGGACTGGGAAAAGGAAGGGGCGGGGCCAGTTGTCAGAGTTACTGCAGGGAGGGACTGTAAGTAGTAACTGCTGCTGTGAGTCACTGAATGAACTGATTATAGAACGAGGGGTATTTTTCAGAGCATTTTATAATCGATAAAAATTGATTCAACTAATCGATAATGAAATTAATTGGCAATGATTTTCATTATCGATTTTATCGATTAGTTGTTGCAGCCCTAATGTCGAGGTGATCTGTATTTACTGGAAAAAAATAGTATTCAATTGTTTACCGCTAAGAACCACTGGTAACAATTATTTCTTTTTTGTTGTATTTTCAGGATATTCAGGCTGAGATAGATGCCCATAATGACATATTTAAGAGCATTGATGGTAACCGGCAAAAAATGGTGAGGGCCCTGGGAACCTCAGAGGAAGCAGCTTTACTTCAGCATAGACTAGATGATATGAACCAGAGATGGCACGATCTGAAGGCCAAGTCAGCCAACATCAGGTAAAATGTCTAATTTCTTATTGCCCCTCTTGTGTTTGAATAATAATATTTTTTCTAATAAAAAAATTAAGTGCTGGAAGTGGTGTAAGGCATATTTAAGTGCAGCCTCTGATCCAGCATAGGGTATGAGTTCTGTGTCTTTATTGAACCTGATGAATGTACCATAAATACATTCATAGATATTACTTTATAAATACAGTCATAAATATTACTTTGAAGCTGCTTTGTATAAATTTCCATGTACAACCTGTACAAAATATGGTTCCACGTCTGGGTTTCAGTTATGTTATATTTTTATTTATTTTCTTTTTTTTTACTCTTTTAAAGAGCTGTGCTATTGTATACCTACAGAATCAGAGCAACTGTCAATTTTCGCTGTTTCTCGTTTAAACCACCCACCCAAATTATGTATTTTTTTAAAAAAACAAGTAGGAATTCCGTTTGAAACCACATGTTTTCATATAATAAAATATTTCTCAAAAAGGATATATTAAAAACTGATTTGTAATTTTGCTTAGTATTTCTTCCACAGAGTACACTAATAGATTGTTTAGGTTTTTGAGGGCCAAAACAGTCATCAGTGTCACCGGCAGCTACACACCTATCCGATCTTTGTGACACTGTTTGATGCTTTCTAAGGTGTGAACTTTGTTGAAGCGGAAACATTAAAGCAATAGGGAAGATAAAGGAACAACAGTTTTCACACACCATGTGCTTATTATTCATAGAATCTTTTTAATGTAAATTGTAATCATATTTAAACATGATAAATCTATATTGTCATATTGGTCAAAGAGTGGCTAGAATTTTGTGAAATATTAGTGAACCAAGTCATTCCTCCAATACAAGATCTGAAAGAGGAGCCTCTAAGGTCTTGATAATTAGTAATTACACATTTTATTCTGCGATATATTGGCTACTACAGGCCATCACAATCTTTTGCTATTTTGGTGAATTGTAATAGGAAATATACATTGTGTACTATATGTGTCTGACTCCTTTAACCATGTTTGGAATTGTTTTGTAAATGTTTAGCACCTTTATGGAAGCTGAGATCTCCATTCCAGAGGAACAGGTCCAGCATTATTTAATCAATTTCCTATCCTAAAGTTCTCTCTGTTCTTGTATTCCCTTTACAATGGCTTCCTGAACCAATCAACAACAATCAGCAACTTTAGAACAGTTCAAAGATAACATAATAGTGTAAACTATTATGTGGATCCTGATTGATACATTTCCCCATGGCATAGAGATAAGGGTTTATACATGGGTTTACTTAGTGTATAGAACTTTAAAATGTAGGATTTAAGCAAAGTGAGGTTAAAATGTGTGCCACTCAGGGGAAAATGTAAGACAATTTTATAACCAGATGAGTTTAAAATGACTGGACAGCATCTTAATACTACTAGCCATTAACCAAGTTACACTATGCTGTAGGACACATAACTGTCTTGCTAAAAGTTATAGTCTTTACCTTGTTTGTTTTTAGTTCTATTAACCCATGCACGGTTGTGTTTGGTTTGCCGTGGTAGCTGGAAACTACTACTTAAATTAATTTATACATCAAGTTTTTGCTTTTCTAGAGTGTAAAAAGAAGATTATAGTGTGAGCATCCCATTATTATTTATTTGAAACATAGAAATTTACCGCAGATAAGAACCATTCAGCCCAGCTAGTCTTGTGCCTTATACTGGTAGAAACTTAGACCTATCCTATATTAAATTCCCTCTGTGGTTGCTGTTCAGTAACTTTCCAGAGTACTCCCTCTTCTGGGTGAGTGGGTTCCTGAAGGTATGAGGTTAGCCCCAGACAAGCTTTAGTGGACAAATAGTGGGCATAGCCAGACACAGGGATACAGGGCTTTACCAGAAAACTACAAGTCAATCATGGAGTGTTCCCAAGTAAACTAATGTCTGTCCCTAGGTACCTGTCCAGTTGACCTAATCACATCCAAGCTGATATTCCCATGTGACCACATTTGGTGATGCAGAGTCCAGACTTCCTAGCTGCCATTCTCCTGATCGTGTGCAGAAACCAAGTGCTGAATTCCGTAACATGCAATTTTGTTGCCAAGCTCTCTCTGTATTCACATGAAAGTTAGAGAACCATGCAATAGAAGGAGATTATTAACTGGAATTGAATGAGATTGTTACTGGATGTGTGCAATTATGTAGCTATGGAATGTTTGCGGCGCTTACAGTTGTTTTCCTACAAAATCCAAAAAATTATGGTTCGTATGCATTTATTAGAGGCTTTTCCTGGCCTTAAAACTTTTTGTCTTACATCCACCACAGAACTCACCTGGAGACCAGTGCTGATAAATGGAACTTCTTGTTGAAGGCACTTGAAGAACTCATCCACTGGTTAGATATCAGAGATGAAGAGGTAAAAAAGCAGATGCCTGTCGGAGGGGATGTTCCAACAGTGCAACAACAGTACGAGTACTGTAAGGTAAGAAAGGTTTTCTTTCTACGCAAAACAGCATAACAGGTATTCTGCTTGTCGTGGCGTTTTTTTTACATTGCCATGTAGAATGTATTTTTCAATATTTATTCACATATTTATTTTCTATATATTTTTTTTTATTCAGTCATATAGAAAACTGGAAATAATTTTTTGTAGAGCTCTCTAGAACTTTTTGAATGTTGAGCGTTATGAGTATGCTCACTAATCAGCTGACCTGCATCTGCTTATGCTATGCTAAAAGCTACAAGGCAGATCTCTGTTAATAGTTTTGAATTTGCAGAGGTTGTAGACATGAAAATAATATTAAAAACAGACAATAAAGAATAATGTATAAGGACTGCTGTTTAAGTTATTCTTGCACTTTGGTTCCAGTCTACAATACATTTTTATTTCACACCGGGACAGACTTGCTATCATAGAACAGGACATCTCACCCAGTAGCTACATACATTTCTCTAGCATGTATGGCTAATTTATTTTAAGAGTGTGTTCCACTATTCTGTCTGAAACTTCATAAATCCATGTCTGCTTTATACCCCCTCGTCAGATTAAAAGTGCCCAAAGTGTGACACCTTTGGGGGGCAATCATTGTTAGAGGAAAGGTTTGGTGGGATGATTCACAAACCTTATTAGTCCAGCCACCTTTATATTGCTATGTTGCAAGGTGGGAGCTGAGATTGAGGTGTAAAAAGCACAGACCTTGATCTATTTCACAGCTCAGTAGGCCTGTGAGGGGAGTTCCTCTGATCTCCCCAAACAACCCATAATTACCGGTGCCTGCAAAAGTCACTAGGACATTGTACAAAGATCAGGACTCTTCAGAGATATTATGTTTGTTCCTTGTAACTATTATCCATTAACTATAGCTATTTTAATGAGTTCTCTACTGGTATTGTGTCTAAAAACCAGTAACTTCCTTGACTAAAGCATTAGCTGGAGATTTAATTTCGAAGCGCAATGTTTGCACAAAAGGAACCACCAGAGGAAAGAACATCAAATTGTAGTAGAGCTAGGAAGCTTAATTCCATTGAGTTAAGTACATTTTTGATTAAACCTGCTTTGTTGTTTTTAACTTGGATATTACAAAACTCATTATCTGGTACATTAGTCTGCAAACAACCAGTGGGGAAAAGGCACAAGTGACATCCTATTTTAATTACATAATGTTTCCCACATTTTTTAGGTTTATCATCTTTGTATAATCCGTTTTACCTTATACTTGTTTATACAGGGCAATGTGACTGATTTAAATGGTAGATTTCACTCTGGACTCTATGGAATGGTGGTCTTTGTGTAACTACTCAACCTTGAAACAGTGTCTGCCCCTTCACCCTGAGATTGGGCAAAAACCCAGATATGACTATAAATTAGACACAAAATAGCTATTGTTAAATACTGATAAATATTGTTGTAATGCTTTCCTCCTAGAGCTGCCTTGAGCATATTACATGCAAAGCTCCCTGAAATTGGGGCGGATTAAATGAGAGAGTCGACATATGCATCTTCTCCTGCATCTTGTAGGACTTTATCTTTCATGCACTGTGTTTAAAATTTCATTGCTAGCTTAAAACACAAGTTCAGCATTCTCTGCTGCTACAACACAATAAATCCGTTTTATATCTGTGTAGAGTAAATCCCCCAATGCCTTTAACAGAAGCACTGAGGATGTATGCCTCTTGTTTTCTGCAGCAGGATGGTGTTGTTAGTATAAACATGTGAACAGACAACTGATCTCTGAGACGTTTTTAGAGCCTAGCACTTTAAATCTGTATAGTATATAGTTTTCTGGCTTGGAAGATATACCCACTGGTTATAGAAGTGAGTAGCAAGAAAGAAATCGGTTAAAAGGTTTTATTTTACTTCTTACTTGTCATGGACAAGCAGAAACATTGTCTTAATGATTACAACCTTTGGACCCACTATTTGCTAACTGCTGATGGCTCAATATAAACTTGCATATCAACATAGAAGACTACCAGTTAAAAGTGAATTGGTAGTATCGCCCCCTCAAACACTTACACACGCACACACTAATTCTAACACACCCCCTCGCACCCCCTCGCTCATGCTAACGCACACTCCATCTCACATCACTTACACATCCATGCTCACACACAAACACTTACACATACACATCTACATCCATGCTCATGCACACTTATACATAGACATCCATGCTCATACACACTTAAACATAGACATATATGCTCGAATACACTTAAGCGTAGCTATCCATGCTCACATACACTTAAGCATAAACATCCTCGCTTACATATACGCAGACATATACCGTATTGGCTCGAATATAGGCCGCTCCCGATTATAGGCCGCACCCTTATAGTTTGATGCTATTTTAAAGAAAAAAATATATTTTTTTATTATTACTTTTTTATTTATTTATTTTTACATTTGATGTATGGTAGGAGGCTCTCACCCTCCTTACCTAAATTTTAGTTTTGCAACGTTGATGTAGATGCAGCAGATGTGACCTGCACCAGTCTGCCTCATCTACATCAAAGTTGCGAATCAAAAATCAGGGCGGAACTAAAGTTTATGCTCGCGCTGCTGGGGAACCGCATTCTCGCCGGACCGCGCTATAGAAAACGCTCTGCAGTCTTCTGCTCGGTCCTCCAGACACCCTGGAGAAGGTAAAAATGCTAAACTCTGATTATAGGCCCCACCCCCACTTTAAAGATTTAAATTATGGGAAAAAAGTGCGGCCTATAATCGGGCCAATACGGTATATATTTCCTGCCCGCAACTCCTTATCTATCCTGCAGGTTTCGGTCCACGGTTCCCACAGTTCCAGCTGCATATACACTCTGTGATCAGCCTCGGTTTCACTGCGGGGTCATGTAAAAGTGTTTAGAAATGGCCCTTACGATCTGGACCGGCCTGGTCCATTTTCAGAAGGGCCCTTATGAACAATTATGAACCAGGAGACAGGAACAAGCGGTCAAACCCCCTGTAGTTACGTCACTTAGCTTTTTACACGTAAAGAAGGAAATTTCTAACTTGTGCTAACATAAAAACTGACATAATAACAGAAGCTTTTCCTAATGATCGATTAGCCTTTTAAACATAATTATGGATTAGTGAACACAACGTGCCATTGGAACAAATGAGTGATGGTTGCTGATAAAGGGATTCTGTACGCCTATGAAAAATCAAGGACATTTCAAAGTTACCTTAAATGTTTGAACAGTAGTATATATGTTGACATTCAGAGTGACAACATCCACAAATGCTTAAAATATACTCAAAATTATTACTATACTGAATTGAGCCTATTGTAGAGTAGATGAGTAATACTTGATGAATGGAGCTAAGCTTCTTTGAACCTTTTTTGCCCTTATTTACTTATTCTTGTGGAGGTTGGTTTTTATTTTACTAAGAGTCTGGTAGATAATTGGAATAACTTCCCAGCAGAAGTGATAGCGATTAATACAGTAAAGGAATTTGAACAATGTATTTGTATAGCTATCCTGACTCATCCTGCTCAGACCAAGATCTGAGATTAGGAAAAATGGCCAGACTAGATGTGCCAAATTGTTCTAATCTACCATCAGGCCCAGCTGTCATTAACATTCTATCAAGATCACATTAAGACCACTTTTCAAACTTTGCCACAGGAGCACCTTTTAAAGATAGTCCCAATGAATAGTAAGGTGACTTCTTTTGGGGATACATATCTTGAGCATACCTGGGAACTTTCTGGCTCCGACTACCCAGAGCCCCCTTTGCGGGATGCAGGAAGGAGGTCCCACTGACGTCAGTGAGTGGCGTCTTTGGACTAAACCCAGAAAGCTCAAAGGTACAAGTTGGAGGATTTAGTGGTTTATGAGCTTTCTACTTCCAGCCTTTTTCCACGTTTTTATGTTTTTTTCACTCCACTTTGGAACAGAAATAGTTTATTCATAACCATGGTTTAATCAGTGGTTTGTGGTTTTCATGTATTGTGTTATAGCATACTTTTTTCTTGGTATCATTTGTATAGTTTAGCTTAATGTCTCCCGACAATGATAAATAATATATATGTATCCAAATTACATTCGTCTCTCTTGGGAAGCAGCATGATTTGTTTAAGGAAATGTTTAAGGAGCTATGCTTTTGCGTGGCTTTGTTGTGTTATACTTGAACAGGAATGCCGTTCCGTAAATCTTCACATCTTCTATCTGCCATTGTATTTTAAATAAAACCGTCTGTCTCAGGAAAATGAAGTGAAACCAGGGTGCTTTATAGCAACATCAAGTGCAATGTTTTTCACTGGTTGGGTAATAGATGTAATCATCAGTTGCGGTGGCTGCTCCTACAGAAACACATTTACGCAAATTGTCTTATATAAATGATAATCACTGCCTTGGACTTTGCATAATTAGGCAGGATTGTTTTTTTTTTTTTGCATTTACAGACACACTATTTAACAATCACTGCTGCATTAGGCTGGTGTTAAGATCTATCCCTGTTACTATCTGAAGCACTTAAGTAGCTAATTAAGAAATCACACGTTTTAGTGAAGGAGAAATCAGAAGTTAAAGTTTATAATAATGCTATAACACAATATATAGCTTTAAAAGAGTTACTGACAGCACCAATCAATGGTTTAAACATACACTATTCTTTATTTTAACTTTTTTCTTAAGCTTATGTAGACAATCTATAGACTTTGCGTTTTGCTTGTATAATTGTTTAGAAGATAGTTATTTGAGAAGTCCCTCTTAGGCTAGGTTTCCACTTGGGTTTTTGTCCGGCGTTTTTTTCTTGATGAAAAACGCCAGGAAAACTGCCAAGAAAACTGCCACTGCATTTACCTGCGTTTGGCTAGATTTCCACTTGGTTTTTTTTTGCTAAAAACGCCTATAAAAACGCCAATAGCGCCACCTGGCGTTTTTTTTTTGAAAAACGGCTGCAGCCAGATGTTAGCTGTTCTTCAATAGGAAATCGCAAAATGCCATTTCCACTTGGCGTTTTTCTGTTTGGCGTTTTTTCAGTCCTCTTTGGCGTTTTTCTGCTTTTTTGGGCTCTGTGGCAGTTTTTCAAAATCGCAGCATGTTGACACTCTGACGTTTTTTGCAAGAAATCTTGGCGTTTTTCTCCAATAGAAGTCTATGGGAGAGAAAAAACGCCATGAAAAAGCCATGTGGGTTTATTGCCTTGGCGTTTTTATGGCGTTTTTTCCACAGTTACAATGCAGAGGATGGACCCAGTATCTGTGTGTCCTACGAGAAATAGGCTGAAAACAAACAGTTTCACACAAAACAAAGTCCTGGACTGGTTCATATTGAATTTTACACCATTTGGAACAAACATGCCATTACAAACAAACATACGCGACCGGATCCTGCGTGCCAAAAGCAACAGCAAACAATTTGCACCATCATTTGGGGCCAATCTTCCCAGAGGAGCAGACATTCGAAATAAAGCATGCCTTACAAACCACAGAAAAGAGACAAAAGGGTCTACCAAGTAAATGACAGCAGGAGAGGGCAGATACTTGCCATTTATCCTAATCCCTTTTAGCTGGGTGAAACTTCTAACTTGTAAAGGCTGGAAAAACTGCCTAAGGTCAAAAAAAGCAATTTCCACAGAAAGGCTAAAACGCCAGAAAAAACTGCAGAAAAAACGCCAAAACGCAGGTAAATGCAGCGGCAGTTTTCTTGGCAGTTTTCCTGGCGTTTTTCATCAAGAAAAAAACGCCGGACAAAAACCCAAGTGGAAACCTAGCCTGACTAGGATAAGCCTGTCTTGGCTCATCAGGCAGGAGAAAGTCTCCAGCAGTCACTTCCTTAATTGGAGAGCATTCCCTGGAAGGAGGGTTGACGGGAGAGTCCATAGGGCCCATACTTACAGGTTCCTCTTGCTAGAAGGGCTGAGCTGCTCCTGTATAGTGCATAATTAAAAGGTCAGGGATTTTCCAGCTACATCAGATTGACTTAGCTATGCATTATACAGGGTCAGCCAAGCTCTTTACCCAGCAGAAACGTATTAATAATCTGGAAATTAAAATGTATAGCAAAGTCAAGGAGTTTAAATCAGGTCTCTGCCGTAGACTTGCTTCGGATATTGAGGTGGTCTGTTATAGCAACAATCCACAAATAGCCCGGACAATCTTGCCCAGAGCTGCAAATTCACTCACATTAAACCCCTATGTTTGCTTTTGTACAACAGTCCACGAATCCTCACACTGGAGGAGGGAAAGCAGAAGGCTTCACCCAGCTGGTTCACTTAGCATTTTGGTTAAATTAGCATTTTCTATAGCCTCCCTCTATAGCCTCCCTCTAAAGGTACAGGCACTAGCACTTCCTACAATCTGCAGTGTCAACTACGTACCAAAGGAATATAAAAAAATAATAATAATAACACACACACACTTAAATAATTAATTTTATTTCCATAAAGGATAAAAAATGTGAAGTTCCGTAATGCGCCACGTCAAGTCACTTCCTAGGTGGGAGTTGCGTCTCTATTGGCTCAGCAAGACTCCATTTGTGATTGGGTGTAGCATTTTCCATACTTTGGTTAACTCCAAACTGGGATAGCAAAGGTGGAGGCAGGAAAAAAACTAAAACACAAAAGAAGAGACAGGGGAAATACTGTACAAAGATAAGCCCTGGCCTGGACATATCTAAATAAACTAAAGAAGGGTGGCTTGTAAGGGCAAAGACAAGATGGTTTATGTTTTGGTCTATGGGCTTAGTTAAAAAAAAAAAAAAAGAACTGAACAGCCACAGATGAAGCCTAGGGGAATTGAACTCAGAACATCAAGTCACCAAGTCCAACACTTATGCCATTAGGCTACAGAGACTAGACGAAAGACCTGCAATCAAACACACTATATAAACTAAAGTATGGTGGCTTGCAGGGGCAGAACATGCTAACACCAAACCCAATATGCTACAGAGAGAAACGATTCCCAGTGTCTCTTACTTGGAGTTGTGGTTAAGGTGTTAGACTTCCACCCTAATGCTCGTAAGTTCAAATCCGGCTACTGCCTGCTTGTTCCCACACCAGTGAGGTCAGGCGTGGTAATTGTTAACTATGTTGTAATTACCTTGGTGCCTGTAAATTCAAGTGGCTAAAAAACTTGTCATTATGAATGATTCATTTAACAAATTAATAATTATTAAATAATCATAAAGTGCCATGCAATATGATAACTCTCTCTGTGACTTAACGCACCAATCAGGAGGCTAATGCTTAGGGGCAGCCCCTGATTGGCCGAGCCTAGTCAGCTGACCCCAGCAACCAATCAGCAGCCTGCCCAGTTTCCCCTCTCTCTGATTGGTCAGCCCATGTCAGGTGACATCACCCACCAATCAGGAGGCTAGGGCTGAGGGGCAGCCCCTGATTGGCCGAGCCTAGTCAGCTGACTCCAGCAACCAATCAGCAGCCAGCCCAGTTTCCCCTCTCTCTGATTGGTCAGCCCTGGTCAGGTGACATCACCCACCAATCAGGAGGCTAGGGCTGAGGGGCAGCCCCTGATTGGCCGAGCCTAGTCAGCTGACTCCAGCAACCAATCAGCAGCCTGCCCAGTTTCCCCTCTCTCTGATTGGTCAGCCCATGTCAGGTGACATCACCCACCAATCAGGAGGCTAGGGCTGAGGGGCAGCCCCTGATTGGCCGAGCCTAGTCAGCTGACTCCAGCAACCAATCAGCAGCCTGCCCAGTTTCCCCTCTCTCTGATTGGTCAGCCCATGTCAGGTGACATCCCCCACCAATCAGGAGGCTAGGGCTGAGGGGCAGCCCCTGATTGGCCGAGCCTAGTCAGCTGACTCCAGCAACCAATCAGCAGCCTGCCCAGTTTCCCCTCTCTCTGATTGGTCAGCCCATGTCAGGTGACATCACCCACCAATCAGGAGGCTAGGGCTGAGGGGCAGCCCCTGATTGGCCGAGCCTAGTCAGCTGACCCCAGCAACCAATCAGCAGCCAGCCCAGTTTCCCCTCTCTCTGATTGGTCAGCCCTGCTCAGGTGACATCACCCACCAATCAGGAGGCTAGGGCTGAGGGGCAGCCCCTGATTGGCCGAGCCTAGTCAGCTGACCCCAGCAACCAATCAGCAGCCTGCCCAGTTTCCCCTCTCTCTGATTGGTCAGCCCATGTCAGGTGACATCACCCACCAATCAGGAGGCTAGGGCTGAGGGGCAGCCCCTGATTGGCCGAGTCTAGTCAGCTGACCCCAGCAACCAATCAGCAGCCAGCCCAGTTTCCCCTCTCTGTGATTGGTCAGCCCTGCTCAGGTGACATCACCCACCAATCAGGAGGCTAGGGCTGAGGGGCAGCCCCTGATTGGCCGAGCCTAGTCAGCTGACTCCAGCAACCAATCAGCAGCCTGCCCACTTTCCCCTCTCTCTGATTGGTCAGCCCATGTCAGGTGACATCACCCACCAATCAGGAGGCTAGGGCTGAGGGGCAGCCCCTGATTGGCCGAGCCTAGTCAGCTGACCCCAGCAACCAATCAGCAGCCAGCCCAGTTTCCCCTCTCTCTGATTGGTCAGCCCTGGTCAGGTGACATCACCCACCAATCAGGAGGCTAGGGCTGAGGGGCAGCCCCTGATTGGCCGAGCCTAGTCAGCTGACCCCAGCAACCAATCAGCAGCCTGCCCAGTTTCCCCTCTCTCTGATTGGTCAGCCCATGTCAGGTGACATCACCCACCAATCAGGAGGCTATGGCTGAGGGGCAGCCCCTGATTGGCCGAGCCTAGTCAGCTGACTCCAGCAACCAATCAGCAGCCAGCCCAGTTTCCCCGCTCTCTGATTGGTCAGCCCTGGTCAGGTGACATCACCCACCAATCAGGAGGCTAGGGCTGAGGGGCAGCCCCTGATTGGCCGAGTCTAGTCAGCTGACTCTAGCAACCAATCAGCAGCCTGCTCAGTTTCCCCTCTCTCTGATTGGTCAGCCCTGGTCAGGTGACATCACCCACCAATCAGGAGGCTAGGGCTGAGGGGCAGCCCCTGATTGGCCGAGTCTAGTCAGCTGACTCCAGCAACCAATCAGCAGCCTGCTCAGTTTCCCCTCTCTCTGATTGGTCAGCCCTGGTCAGGTGACACTACCCACCAATCAGGAGGCTAGGGCTGAGGGGCAGCCCCTTATTCGCTGACACCCGCAACCAATCAGCAGGCTGCCCAGTTTCCCCTCTCTCTGATTGGTCAGCCCTGGTCATGTAAATCCACCCATCAATCAGGAAGCTAGGACTGAGGGGCAGCTGCTGCTTGACTAGGATAAGCCTGTCTTGGCTCATCAGGCAGGAGAAAGTCTCCAGCAGTCACTTCCTTAATTGGAGAGCATTCCCTGGAAGGAGGGTTGACGGGAGAGTCCATAGGGCCCATACTTACAGGTTCCTCTTGCTAGAAGGGCTGAGCTGCTCCTGTATAGTGCATAATTAAAAGGTCAGGGGTTTTCCAGCGACATCAGATTGACTTAGCTATGCATTATACAGGGTCAGCCAAGCTCTTTACCCAGCAGAAACGTATTAATAATCTGGAAATTAAAATGTATAGCAAAGTCAAGGAGTTTAAATCAGGTCTCTGCGGTAGACTTGCTTCGGATATTGAGGTGGTCTGTTATAGCAACAATCCACAAATAGCCCGGACAATCTTGCCCAGAGCTGCAAATTCACTCACATTAAACCCCTATGTTTGCTTTTGTACAACAGTCCACGAATCCTCACACTGGAGGAGGGAAAGCAGAAGGCTTCACCCAGCTGGTTCACTTAGCATTTTGGTTAAATTAGCATTTTCTATAGCCTCCCTCTATAGCCTCCCTCTAAAGGTACAGGCACTAGCACTTCCTACAATCTGCAGTGTCAACTACGTACCAAAGGAATATAAAAAAATAATAATAATAACACACACACACTTAAATAATTAATTTTATTTCCATAAAGGATAAAAAATGTGAAGTTCCGTAATGCGCCACGTCAAGTCACTTCCTAGGTGGGAGTTGCGTCTCTATTGGCTCAGCAAGACTCCATTTGTGATTGGGTGTAGCATTTTCCATACTTTGGTTAACTCCAAACTGGGATAGCAAAGGTGGAGGCAGGAAAAAAACTAAAACACAAAAGAAGAGACAGGGGAAATACTGTACAAAGATAAGCCCTGGCCTGGACATATCTAAATAAACTAAAGAAGGGTGGCTTGTAAGGGCAAAGACAAGATGGTTTATGTTTTGGTCTATGGGCTTAGTTAAAAAAAAAAAAAAAGAACTGAACAGCCACAGATGAAGCCTAGGGGAATTGAACTCAGAACATCAAGTCACCAAGTCCAACACTTATGCCATTAGGCTACAGAGACTAGACGAAAGACCTGCAATCAAACACACTATATAAACTAAAGTATGGTGGCTTGCAGGGGCAGAACATGCTAACACCAAACCCAATATGCTACAGAGAGAAACGATTCCCAGTGTCTCTTACTTGGAGTTGTGGTTAAGGTGTTGGACTTCCACCCTAATGCTCGTAAGTTCAAATCCGGCTACTGCCTGCTTGTTCCCACACCAGTGAGGTCAGGCGTGGTAATTGTTAACTATGTTGTAATTACCTTGGTGCCTGTAAATTCAAGTGGCTAAAAAACTTGTCATTATGAATGATTCATTTAACAAATTAATAATTATTAAATAATCATAAAGTGCCATGCAATATGATAACTCTCTCTGTGACTTAACGCACCAATCAGGAGGCTAATGCTTAGGGGCAGCCCCTGATTGGCCGAGCCTAGTCAGCTGACCCCAGCAACCAATCAGCAGCCTGCCCAGTTTCCCCTCTCTCTGATTGGTCAGCCCATGTCAGGTGACATCACCCACCAATCAGGAGGCTAGGGCTGAGGGGCAGCCCCTGATTGGCCGAGCCTAGTCAGCTGACTCCAGCAACCAATCAGCAGCCAGCCCAGTTTCCCCTCTCTCTGATTGGTCAGCCCTGGTCAGGTGACATCACCCACCAATCAGGAGGCTAGGGCTGAGGGGCAGCCCCTGATTGGCCGAGCCTAGTCAGCTGACTCCAGCAACCAATCAGCAGCCTGCCCAGTTTCCCCTCTCTCTGATTGGTCAGCCCATGTCAGGTGACATCACCCACCAATCAGGAGGCTAGGGCTGAGGGGCAGCCCCTGATTGGCCGAGCCTAGTCAGCTGACTCCAGCAACCAATCAGCAGCCTGCCCAGTTTCCCCTCTCTCTGATTGGTCAGCCCATGTCAGGTGACATCACCCACCAATCAGGAGGCTAGGGCTGAGGGGCAGCCCCTGATTGGCCGAGCCTAGTCAGCTGACTCCAGCAACCAATCAGCAGCCTGCCCAGTTTCCCCTCTCTCTGATTGGTCAGCCCATGTCAGGTGACATCACCCACCAATCAGGAGGCTAGGGCTGAGGGGCAGCCCCTGATTGGCCGAGCCTAGTCAGCTGACCCCAGCAACCAATCAGCAGCCAGCCCAGTTTCCCCTCTCTCTGATTGGTCAGCCCTGCTCAGGTGACATCACCCACCAATCAGGAGGCTAGGGCTGAGGGGCAGCCCCTGATTGGCCGAGCCTAGTCAGCTGACCCCAGCAACCAATCAGCAGCCTGCCCAGTTTCCCCTCTCTCTGATTGGTCAGCCCATGTCAGGTGACATCACCCACCAATCAGGAGGCTAGGGCTGAGGGGCAGCCCCTGATTGGCCGAGTCTAGTCAGCTGACCCCAGCAACCAATCAGCAGCCAGCCCAGTTTCCCCTCTCTGTGATTGGTCAGCCCTGCTCAGGTGACATCACCCACCAATCAGGAGGCTAGGGCTGAGGGGCAGCCCCTGATTGGCCGAGCCTAGTCAGCTGACTCCAGCAACCAATCAGCAGCCTGCCCACTTTCCCCTCTCTCTGATTGGTCAGCCCATGTCAGGTGACATCACCCACCAATCAGGAGGCTAGGGCTGAGGGGCAGCCCCTGATTGGCCGAGCCTAGTCAGCTGACCCCAGCAACCAATCAGCAGCCAGCCCAGTTTCCCCTCTCTCTGATTGGTCAGCCCTGGTCAGGTGACATCACCCACCAATCAGGAGGCTAGGGCTGAGGGACAGCCCCTGATTGGCCGAGCCTAGTCAGCTGACCCCAGCAACCAATCAGCAGCCTGCCCAGTTTCCCCTCTCTCTGATTGGTCAGCCCATGTCAGGTGACATCACCCACCAATCAGGAGGCTATGGCTGAGGGGCAGCCCCTGATTGGCCGAGCCTAGTCAGCTGACTCCAGCAACCAATCAGCAGCCAGCCCAGTTTCCCCGCTCTCTGATTGGTCAGCCCTGGTCAGGTGACATCACCCACCAATCAGGAGGCTAGGGCTGAGGGACAGCCCCTGATTGGCCGAGTCTAGTCAGCTGACTCTAGCAACCAATCAGCAGCCTGCTCAGTTTCCCCTCTCTCTGATTGGTCAGCCCTGGTCAGGTGACATCACCCACCAATCAGGAGGCTAGGGCTGAGGGGCAGCCCCTGATTGGCCGAGTCTAGTCAGCTGACTCCAGCAACCAATCAGCAGCCTGCTCAGTTTCCCCTCTCTCTGATTGGTCAGCCCTGGTCAGGTGACACTACCCACCAATCAGGAGGCTAGGGCTGAGGGGCAGCCCCTTATTCGCTGACACCCGCAACCAATCAGCAGGCTGCCCAGTTTCCCCTCTCTCTGATTGGTCAGCCCTGGTCATGTAAATCCACCCATCAATCAGGAAGCTAGGACTGAGGGGCAGCTGCTGCTTGACTAGGATAAGCCTGTCTTGGCTCATCAGGCAGGAGAAAGTCTCCAGCAGTCACTTCCTTAATTGGAGAGCATTCCCTGGAAGGAGGGTTGACGGGAGAGTCCATAGGGCCCATACTTACAGGTTCCTCTTGCTAGAAGGGCTGAGCTGCTCCTGTATAGTGCATAATTAAAAGGTCAGGGGTTTTCCAGCGACATCAGATTGACTTAGCTATGCATTATACAGGGTCAGCCAAGCTCTTTACCCAGCAGAAACGTATTAATAATCTGGAAATTAAAATGTATAGCAAAGTCAAGGAGTTTAAATCAGGTCTCTGCGGTAGACTTGCTTCGGATATTGAGGTGGTCTGTTATAGCAACAATCCACAAATAGCCCGGACAATCTTGCCCAGAGCTGCAAATTCACTCACATTAAACCCCTATGTTTGCTTTTGTACAACAGTCCACGAATCCTCACACTGGAGGAGGGAAAGCAGAAGGCTTCACCCAGCTGGTTCACTTAGCATTTTGGTTAAATTAGCATTTTCTATAGCCTCCCTCTATAGCCTCCCTCTAAAGGTACAGGCACTAGCACTTCCTACAATCTGCAGTGTCAACTACGTACCAAAGGAATATAAAAAAATAATAATAATAACACACACACACTTAAATAATTAATTTTATTTCCATAAAGGATAAAAAATGTGAAGTTCCGTAATGCGCCACGTCAAGTCACTTCCTAGGTGGGAGTTGCGTCTCTATTGGCTCAGCAAGACTCCATTTGTGATTGGGTGTAGCATTTTCCATACTTTGGTTAACTCCAAACTGGGATAGCAAAGGTGGAGGCAGGAAAAAAACTAAAACACAAAAGAAGAGACAGGGGAAATACTGTACAAAGATAAGCCCTGGCCTGGACATATCTAAATAAACTAAAGAAGGGTGGCTTGTAAGGGCAAAGACAAGATGGTTTATGTTTTGGTCTATGGGCTTAGTTAAAAAAAAAAAAAAAGAACTGAACAGCCACAGATGAAGCCTAGGGGAATTGAACTCAGAACATCAAGTCACCAAGTCCAACACTTATGCCATTAGGCTACAGAGACTAGACGAAAGACCTGCAATCAAACACACTATATAAACTAAAGTATGGTGGCTTGCAGGGGCAGAACATGCTAACACCAAACCCAATATGCTACAGAGAGAAACGATTCCCAGTGTCTCTTACTTGGAGTTGTGGTTAAGGTGTTGGACTTCCACCCTAATGCTCGTAAGTTCAAATCCGGCTACTGCCTGCTTGTTCCCACACCAGTGAGGTCAGGCGTGGTAATTGTTAACTATGTTGTAATTACCTTGGTGCCTGTAAATTCAAGTGGCTAAAAAACTTGTCATTATGAATGATTCATTTAACAAATTAATAATTATTAAATAATCATAAAGTGCCATGCAATATGATAACTCTCTCTGTGACTTAACGCACCAATCAGGAGGCTAATGCTTAGGGGCAGCCCCTGATTGGCCGAGCCTAGTCAGCTGACCCCAGCAACCAATCAGCAGCCTGCCCAGTTTCCCCTCTCTCTGATTGGTCAGCCCATGTCAGGTGACATCACCCACCAATCAGGAGGCTAGGGCTGAGGGGCAGCCCCTGATTGGCCGAGCCTAGTCAGCTGACTCCAGCAACCAATCAGCAGCCAGCCCAGTTTCCCCTCTCTCTGATTGGTCAGCCCTGGTCAGGTGACATCACCCACCAATCAGGAGGCTAGGGCTGAGGGGCAGCCCCTGATTGGCCGAGCCTAGTCAGCTGACTCCAGCAACCAATCAGCAGCCTGCCCAGTTTCCCCTCTCTCTGATTGGTCAGCCCATGTCAGGTGACATCACCCACCAATCAGGAGGCTAGGGCTGAGGGGCAGCCCCTGATTGGCCGAGCCTAGTCAGCTGACTCCAGCAACCAATCAGCAGCCTGCCCAGTTTCCCCTCTCTCTGATTGGTCAGCCCATGTCAGGTGACATCCCCCACCAATCAGGAGGCTAGGGCTGAGGGGCAGCCCCTGATTGGCCGAGCCTAGTCAGCTGACTCCAGCAACCAATCAGCAGCCTGCCCAGTTTCCCCTCTCTCTGATTGGTCAGCCCATGTCAGGTGACATCACCCACCAATCAGGAGGCTAGGGCTGAGGGGCAGCCCCTGATTGGCCGAGCCTAGTCAGCTGACCCCAGCAACCAATCAGCAGCCAGCCCAGTTTCCCCTCTCTCTGATTGGTCAGCCCTGCTCAGGTGACATCACCCACCAATCAGGAGGCTAGGGCTGAGGGGCAGCCCCTGATTGGCCGAGCCTAGTCAGCTGACCCCAGCAACCAATCAGCAGCCTGCCCAGTTTCCCCTCTCTCTGATTGGTCAGCCCATGTCAGGTGACATCACCCACCAATCAGGAGGCTAGGGCTGAGGGGCAGCCCCTGATTGGCCGAGTCTAGTCAGCTGACCCCAGCAACCAATCAGCAGCCAGCCCAGTTTCCCCTCTCTGTGATTGGTCAGCCCTGCTCAGGTGACATCACCCACCAATCAGGAGGCTAGGGCTGAGGGGCAGCCCCTGATTGGCCGAGCCTAGTCAGCTGACTCCAGCAACCAATCAGCAGCCTGCCCACTTTCCCCTCTCTCTGATTGGTCAGCCCATGTCAGGTGACATCACCCACCAATCAGGAGGCTAGGGCTGAGGGGCAGCCCCTGATTGGCCGAGCCTAGTCAGCTGACCCCAGCAACCAATCAGCAGCCAGCCCAGTTTCCCCTCTCTCTGATTGGTCAGCCCTGGTCAGGTGACATCACCCACCAATCAGGAGGCTAGGGCTGAGGGGCAGCCCCTGATTGGCCGAGCCTAGTCAGCTGACCCCAGCAACCAATCAGCAGCCTGCCCAGTTTCCCCTCTCTCTGATTGGTCAGCCCATGTCAGGTGACATCACCCACCAATCAGGAGGCTATGGCTGAGGGGCAGCCCCTGATTGGCCGAGCCTAGTCAGCTGACTCCAGCAACCAATCAGCAGCCAGCCCAGTTTCCCCGCTCTCTGATTGGTCAGCCCTGGTCAGGTGACATCACCCACCAATCAGGAGGCTAGGGCTGAGGGGCAGCCCCTGATTGGCCGAGTCTAGTCAGCTGACTCTAGCAACCAATCAGCAGCCTGCTCAGTTTCCCCTCTCTCTGATTGGTCAGCCCTGGTCAGGTGACATCACCCACCAATCAGGAGGCTAGGGCTGAGGGGCAGCCCCTGATTGGCCGAGTCTAGTCAGCTGACTCCAGCAACCAATCAGCAGCCTGCTCAGTTTCCCCTCTCTCTGATTGGTCAGCCCTGGTCAGGTGACACTACCCACCAATCAGGAGGCTAGGGCTGAGGGGCAGCCCCTTATTCGCTGACACCCGCAACCAATCAGCAGGCTGCCCAGTTTCCCCTCTCTCTGATTGGTCAGCCCTGGTCATGTAAATCCACCCATCAATCAGGAAGCTAGGACTGAGGGGCAGCTGCTGCTTGACTAGGATAAGCCTGTCTTGGCTCATCAGGCAGGAGAAAGTCTCCAGCAGTCACTTCCTTAATTGGAGAGCATTCCCTGGAAGGAGGGTTGACGGGAGAGTCCATAGGGCCCATACTTACAGGTTCCTCTTGCTAGAAGGGCTGAGCTGCTCCTGTATAGTGCATAATTAAAAGGTCAGGGGTTTTCCAGCGACATCAGATTGACTTAGCTATGCATTATACAGGGTCAGCCAAGCTCTTTACCCAGCAGAAACGTATTAATAATCTGGAAATTAAAATGTATAGCAAAGTCAAGGAGTTTAAATCAGGTCTCTGCGGTAGACTTGCTTCGGATATTGAGGTGGTCTGTTATAGCAACAATCCACAAATAGCCCGGACAATCTTGCCCAGAGCTGCAAATTCACTCACATTAAACCCCTATGTTTGCTTTTGTACAACAGTCCACGAATCCTCACACTGGAGGAGGGAAAGCAGAAGGCTTCACCCAGCTGGTTCACTTAGCATTTTGGTTAAATTAGCATTTTCTATAGCCTCCCTCTATAGCCTCCCTCTAAAGGTACAGGCACTAGCACTTCCTACAATCTGCAGTGTCAACTACGTACCAAAGGAATATAAAAAAATAATAATAATAACACACACACACTTAAATAATTAATTTTATTTCCATAAAGGATAAAAAATGTGAAGTTCCGTAATGCGCCACGTCAAGTCACTTCCTAGGTGGGAGTTGCGTCTCTATTGGCTCAGCAAGACTCCATTTGTGATTGGGTGTAGCATTTTCCATACTTTGGTTAACTCCAAACTGGGATAGCAAAGGTGGAGGCAGGAAAAAAACTAAAACACAAAAGAAGAGACAGGGGAAATACTGTACAAAGATAAGCCCTGGCCTGGACATATCTAAATAAACTAAAGAAGGGTGGCTTGTAAGGGCAAAGACAAGATGGTTTATGTTTTGGTCTATGGGCTTAGTTAAAAAAAAAAAAAAAGAACTGAACAGCCACAGATGAAGCCTAGGGGAATTGAACTCAGAACATCAAGTCACCAAGTCCAACACTTATGCCATTAGGCTACAGAGACTAGACGAAAGACCTGCAATCAAACACACTATATAAACTAAAGTATGGTGGCTTGCAGGGGCAGAACATGCTAACACCAAACCCAATATGCTACAGAGAGAAACGATTCCCAGTGTCTCTTACTTGGAGTTGTGGTTAAGGTGTTGGACTTCCACCCTAATGCTCGTAAGTTCAAATCCGGCTACTGCCTGCTTGTTCCCACACCAGTGAGGTCAGGCGTGGTAATTGTTAACTATGTTGTAATTACCTTGGTGCCTGTAAATTCAAGTGGCTAAAAAACTTGTCATTATGAATGATTCATTTAACAAATTAATAATTATTAAATAATCATAAAGTGCCATGCAATATGATAACTCTCTCTGTGACTTAACGCACCAATCAGGAGGCTAATGCTTAGGGGCAGCCCCTGATTGGCCGAGCCTAGTCAGCTGACCCCAGCAACCAATCAGCAGCCTGCCCAGTTTCCCCTCTCTCTGATTGGTCAGCCCATGTCAGGTGACATCACCCACCAATCAGGAGGCTAGGGCTGAGGGGCAGCCCCTGATTGGCCGAGCCTAGTCAGCTGACTCCAGCAACCAATCAGCAGCCAGCCCAGTTTCCCCTCTCTCTGATTGGTCAGCCCTGGTCAGGTGACATCACCCACCAATCAGGAGGCTAGGGCTGAGGGGCAGCCCCTGATTGGCCGAGCCTAGTCAGCTGACTCCAGCAACCAATCAGCAGCCTGCCCAGTTTCCCCTCTCTCTGATTGGTCAGCCCATGTCAGGTGACATCACCCACCAATCAGGAGGCTAGGGCTGAGGGGCAGCCCCTGATTGGCCGAGCCTAGTCAGCTGACTCCAGCAACCAATCAGCAGCCTGCCCAGTTTCCCCTCTCTCTGATTGGTCAGCCCATGTCAGGTGACATCACCCACCAATCAGGAGGCTAGGGCTGAGGGGCAGCCCCTGATTGGCCGAGCCTAGTCAGCTGACCCCAGCAACCAATCAGCAGCCTGCCCAGTTTCCCCTCTCTCTGATTGGTCAGCCCATGTCAGGTGACATCACCCACCAATCAGGAGGCTAGGGCTGAGGGGCAGCCCCTGATTGGCCGAGTCTAGTCAGCTGACCCCAGCAACCAATCAGCAGCCAGCCCAGTTTCCCCTCTCTGTGATTGGTCAGCCCTGCTCAGGTGACATCACCCACCAATCAGGAGGCTAGGGCTGAGGGGCAGCCCCTGATTGGCCGAGCCTAGTCAGCTGACTCCAGCAACCAATCAGCAGCCTGCCCACTTTCCCCTCTCTCTGATTGGTCAGCCCATGTCAGGTGACATCACCCACCAATCAGGAGGCTAGGGCTGAGGGGCAGCCCCTGATTGGCCGAGCCTAGTCAGCTGACCCCAGCAACCAATCAGCAGCCAGCCCAGTTTCCCCTCTCTCTGATTGGTCAGCCCTGGTCAGGTGACATCACCCACCAATCAGGAGGCTAGGGCTGAGGGGCAGCCCCTGATTGGCCGAGCCTAGTCAGCTGACCCCAGCAACCAATCAGCAGCCTGCCCAGTTTCCCCTCTCTCTGATTGGTCAGCCCATGTCAGGTGACATCACCCACCAATCAGGAGGCTAGGGCTGAGGGGCAGCCCCTGATTGGCCGAGCCTAGTCAGCTGACTCCAGCAACCAATCAGCAGCCAGCCCAGTTTCCCCGCTCTCTGATTGGTCAGCCCTGGTCAGGTGACATCACCCACCAATCAGGAGGCTAGGGCTGAGGGGCAGCCCCTGATTGGCCGAGTCTAGTCAGCTGACTCTAGCAACCAATCAGCAGCCTGCTCAGTTTCCCCTCTCTCTGATTGGTCAGCCCTGGTCAGGTGACATCACCCACCAATCAGGAGGCTAGGGCTGAGGGGCAGCCCCTGATTGGCCGAGTCTAGTCAGCTGACTCCAGCAACCAATCAGCAGCCTGCTCAGTTTCCCCTCTCTCTGATTGGTCAGCCCTGGTCAGGTGACACTACCCACCAATCAGGAGGCTAGGGCTGAGGGGCAGCCCCTTATTCGCTGACACCCGCAACCAATCAGCAGGCTGCCCAGTTTCCCCTCTCTCTGATTGGTCAGCCCTGGTCATGTAAATCCACCCATCAATCAGGAAGCTAGGACTGAGGGGCAGCTGCTGCTTGACTAGGATAAGCCTGTCTTGGCTCATCAGGCAGGAGAAAGTCTCCAGCAGTCACTTCCTTAATTGGAGAGCATTCCCTGGAAGGAGGGTTGACGGGAGAGTCCATAGGGCCCATACTTACAGGTTCCTCTTGCTAGAAGGGCTGAGCTGCTCCTGTATAGTGCATAATTAAAAGGTCAGGGGTTTTCCAGCGACATCAGATTGACTTAGCTATGCATTATACAGGGTCAGCCAAGCTCTTTACCCAGCAGAAACGTATTAATAATCTGGAAATTAAAATGTATAGCAAAGTCAAGGAGTTTAAATCAGGTCTCTGCGGTAGACTTGCTTCGGATATTGAGGTGGTCTGTTATAGCAACAATCCACAAATAGCCCGGACAATCTTGCCCAGAGCTGCAAATTCACTCACATTAAACCCCTATGTTTGCTTTTGTACAACAGTCCACGAATCCTCACACTGGAGGAGGGAAAGCAGAAGGCTTCACCCAGCTGGTTCACTTAGCATTTTGGTTAAATTAGCATTTTCTATAGCCTCCCTCTATAGCCTCCCTCTAAAGCAGTGATGGGCAACCTTTTTGGCGTGGTGTGTCAAAAATCGGCAAAATATCGAGCATAACTCGCGTGGTGTGTCACTTCGACAAAAAAACATAATTTTGCGCAATTTATAGTTTAAACTACAAAAATGTATAATTGCAATATATAATTGTATTTAATAAACCAAAAACAAATTATTTAACATACCTGCTTAGTAACTACTTACCTTTCAGGAGTCCTGCAGTGGGGGTGCAAGGCCTCTGTCTCCCAGCTCTGCCACTGTATGGAACAGTATAGAGTGATGGGAGTTATGATGTACTTTAGAGCATAATTATATAATGAAAAATACATTGGAAATGGTACAGCATAACACCCATCACTCTCACACACTTACCAATCCACACGTATACCAATCCACACATACACCAATCCACACGCATACAAATCCACACATATATACCAATCCACACACATACACTAATCCACACACATACCAATCCACACACATACACCAATCCACACACATACCAATCCACACACACATACCAATCCACACACATACACCAATCCACACACATACCAATCCACACACACATACCAATCCACACACACATACCAATCCACACACACATACAAATCCACACACACATACCAATCCACACACACACACCAATCCACACACACACACCAATCCACACACATACACCAATCCACACACACACACCAATCCACACACACACACCAATCCACACACATACACCAATCCACACACATACCAATCCACACACACATACCAATCCACACACACATACCAATCCACACACACATACAAATCCACACACACATACCAATCCACACACACACACCAATCCACACACACACACCAATCCACACACATACACCAATCCACACACACACACCAATCCACACACACACACCAATCCACACACATACACCAATCCACACACATACACCAATCCACACACACACACCAATCCACACACACACACCAATCCACACACATACACCAATCCACACACATACACCAATCCACACACACATACCAATCCACACACATACACCAATCCACACACATACACCAATCCACACACATACACCAATCCACACACATACCAATCCACACACACATACCAATCCACACACACATACCAATCCACACACATACCAATCCACACACACATACCAATCCACACACACATACCAATCCACACACATACACCAATCCACACACACATACCAATCCACTCTCACTGTATGCTTTCCTACCTTTCCTCTTTTCTCCTTACAGCTCCTTTTCCTGCTCTTCGCTCCTCTTCTTCTTCAGTTCTTCTTCCGAGGGCACGGGGTTCAGAGGGCACGGACAGCGGTGGGCGCGGCTTCAGTGTTGTGCGCCGGGATCTGCCAACAAATCTCGGCGCACATCAGCTGTTGCCGCGCGGATCGCAAGGGAGCGGTATCGGAGGTCTTTAACAGACCTCCGGCTCCCTTGAGTGATTTTAAGCCGGGTTCAAGGGAGATCCTTGAACCGGCTTAAAATCACTCAAGGGAGCCGGTGGTCTGCTAAAGACCTACGATACCGCTCCCTTGCGAGCCTGCTCCTCCACCGCCCCGCCCCCCGCTAGGTACGCTACTGCACGTCCCGCCCCCCCCTTTTTTGGGGGGGTGACACGCGCAGGATTTCCTGCGATTCATCCTCGGCTCCTGCACGGTCGCCGAGGATGAAAGAATCTGCGCTGGAGGAACGGGTCCTCCAGCGCAGATTCTTTCCTCCTCGGCGGCCGTGCAGGAGCCGAGGATGAATCGCAGGAAATCCTGCGCGTGTCACCCCAAATGGCTACGCGTGTCACCACTGACACGCGTGTCATAGGTTCGCCATCACTGCTCTAAAGGTACAGGCACTAGCACTTCCTACAATCTGCAGTGTCAACTACGTACCAAAGGAATATAAAAAAATAATAATAATAACACACACACACTTAAATAATTAATTTTATTTCCATAAAGGATAAAAAATGTGAAGTTCCGTAATGCGCCACGTCAAGTCACTTCCTAGGTGGGAGTTGCGTCTCTATTGGCTCAGCAAGACTCCATTTGTGATTGGGTGTAGCATTTTCCATACTTTGGTTAACTCCAAACTGGGATAGCAAAGGTGGAGGCAGGAAAAAAACTAAAACACAAAAGAAGAGACAGGGGAAATACTGTACAAAGATAAGCCCTGGCCTGGACATATCTAAATAAACTAAATAAACTAAAGAAGGGTGGCTTGTAAGGGCAAAGACAAGATGGTTTATGTTTTGGTCTATGGGCTTAGTTAAAAACAAAAAAAAAAGAACTGAACAGCCACAGATGAAGCCTAGGGGAATTGAACTCAGAACATCAAGTCACCAAGTCCAACACTTATGCCATTAGGCTACAGAGACTAGACGAAAGACCTGCAATCAAACACACTATATAAACTAAAGTATGGTGGCTTGCAGGGGCAGAACATGCTAACACCAAACCCAATATGCTACAGAGAGAAACGATTCCCAGTGTCTCTTACTTGGAGTTGTGGTTAAGGTGTTGGACTTCCACCCTAATGCTCGTAAGTTCAAATCCGGCTACTGCCTGCTTGTTCCCACACCAGTGAGGTCAGGCGTGGTAATTGTTAACTATGTTGTAATTACCTTGGTGCCTGTAAATTCAAGTGGCTAAAAAACTTGTCATTATGAATGATTCATTTAACAAATTAATAATTAATAATAATTATTAAATAATCATAAAGTGCCATGCAATATGATAACTCTCTCTGTGACTTAACGCACCAATCAGGAGGCTAATGCTTAGGGGCAGCCCCTGATTGGCCGAGCCTAGTCAGCTGACCCCAGCAACCAATCAGCAGCCTGCCCAGTTTCCCCTCTCTCTGATTGGTCAGCCCATGTCAGGTGACATCACCCACCAATCAGGAGGCTAGGGCTGAGGGGCAGCCCCTGATTGGCCGAGCCTAGTCAGCTGACTCCAGCAACCAATCAGCAGCCAGCCCAGTTTCCCCTCTCTCTCTGATTGGTCAGCCCTGGTCAGGTGACATCACCCACCAATCAGGAGGCTAGGGCTGAGGGGCAGCCCTTGATTGGCCGAGCCTAGTCAGCTGACTCCAGCAACCAATCAGCAGCCAGCCCAGTTTCCCCTCTCTCTCTGATTGGTCAGCCCTGGTCAGGTGACATCACCCACCAATCAGGAGGCTAGGGCTGAGGGGCAGCCCTTGATTGGCCGAGCCTAGTCAGCTGACTCCAGCAACCAATCAGCAGCCAGCACAGTTTCCCCTCTCTCTGATTGGTCAGCCCTGGTCAGGTGAGATCACCCACCAATCAGGAGGCTAGTGCTGAGGGGCAGCCCCTGATTGGCCGAGCCTAGTCAGCTGACTCCAGCAACCAATCAGCAGCCTGCCCAGTTTCCCCTCTCTCTGATTGGTCAGCCCATGTCAGGTGACATCACCCACCAATCAGGAGGCTAGGGCTGAGGGGCAGCCCCTGATTGGCCGAGCCTAGTCAGCTGACTCCAGGAACCAATCAGCAGCCAGCCCAGTTTCCCCTCTCTCTGATTGGTCAGCCCATGTCAGGTGACATCACCCACCAATCAGGAGGCTAGGGCTGAGGGGCAGCCCCTGATTGGCCGAGCCTAGTCAGCTGACCCCAGCAACCAATCAGCAGCCAGCCCAGTTTCCCCTCTCTGTGATTGGTCAGCCCTGCTCAGGTGACATCACCCACCAATCAGGAGGCTAGGGCTGAGGGGCAGCCCCTGATTGGCCGAGCCTAGTCAGCTGACCCCAGCAACCAATCAGCAGCCTGCCCAGTTTCCCCTCTCTCTGATTGGTCAGCCCATGTCAGGTGACATCACCCACCAATCAGGAGTCTAGGGCTGAGGGGCAGCCCCTGATTGGCCGAGCCTAGTCAGCTGACTCCAGCAACCAATCAGCAGCCAGCCCAGTTTCCCCTCTCTCTGATTGGTCAGCCCTGGTCAGGTGACATCACCCACCAATCAGGAGGCTAGGGCTGAGGGGCAGCCCCTGATTGGCCGAGCCTAGTCAGCTGACTCCAGCAACCAATCAGCAGCCTGCCCAGTTTCCCCTCTCTCTGATTGGTCAGCCCATGTCAGGTGACATCACCCACCAATCAGGAGGCTAGGGCTGAGGGGCAGCCCCTGATTGGCCGAGCCTAGTCAGCTGACCCCAGCAACCAATCAGCAGCCAGCCCAGTTTCCCCTCTCTCTGATTGGTCAGCCCTGCTCAGGTGACATCACCCACCAATCAGGAGGCTAGGGCTGAGGGGCAGCCCCTGATTGGCCGAGCCTAGTCAGCTGACCCCAGCAACCAATCAGCAGCCTGCCCAGTTTCCCCTCTCTCTGATTGGTCAGCCCATGTCAGGTGACATCACCCACCAATCAGGAGGCTATGGCTGAGGGGCAGCCCCTGATTGGCCGAGCCTAGTCAGCTGACTCCAGGAACCAATCAGCAGCCAGCCCAGTTTCCCCGCTCTCTGATTGGTCAGCCCATGTCAGGTGACATCACCCACCAATCAGGAGGCTAGGGCTGAGGGGCAGCCCCTGATTGGCCGAGTCTAGTCAGCTGACCCCAGCAACCAATCAGCAGCCAGCCCAGTTTCCCCTCTCTGTGATTGGTCAGCCCTGCTCAGGTGACATCACCCACCAATCAGGAGGCTAGGGCTGAGGGGCAGCCCCTGATTGGCCGAGCCTAGTCAGCTGACTCCAGCAACCAATCAGCAGCCTGCCCACTTTCCCCTCTCTCTGATTGGTCAGCCCATGTCAGGTGACATCACCCACCAATCAGGAGGCTAGGGCTGAGGGGCAGCCCCTGATTGGCCGAGCCTAGTCAGCTGACCCCAGCAACCAATCAGCAGCCAGCCCAGTTTCCCCTCTCTCTGATTGGTCAGCCCTGGTCAGGTGACATCACCCACCAATCAGGAGGCTAGGGCTGAGGGGCAGCCCCTGATTGGCCGAGCCTAGTCAGCTGACCCCAGCAACCAATCAGCAGCCTGCCCAGTTTCCCCTCTCTCTGATTGGTCAGCCCATGTCAGGTGACATCACCCACCAATCAGGAGGCTATGGCTGAGGGGCAGCCCCTGATTGGCCGAGCCTAGTCAGCTGACTCCAGCAACCAATCAGCAGCCAGCCCAGTTTCCCCGCTCTCTGATTGGTCAGCCCTGGTCAGGTGACATCACCCACCAATCAGGAGGCTAGGGCTGAGGGGCAGCCCCTGATTGGCCGAGTCTAGTCAGCTGACTCTAGCAACCAATCAGCAGCCTGCTCAGTTTCCCCTCTCTCTGATTGGTCAGCCCTGGTCAGGTGACATCACCCACCAATCAGGAGGCTAGGGCTGAGGGGCAGCCCCTGATTGGCCGAGTCTAGGCAGCTGACTCCAGCAACCAATCAGCAGCCTGCTCAGTTTCCCCTCTCTCTGATTGGTCAGCCCTGGTCAGGTGACACTACCCACCAATCAGGAGGCTAGGGCTGAGGGGCAGCCCCTGATTCGCTGACACCCGCAACCAATCAGCAGGCTGCCCAGTTTCCCCTCTCTCTGATTGGTCAGCCCTGGTCATGTAAATCCACCCATCAATCAGGAAGCTAGGACTGAGGGGCAGCTGCTGCTTGACTAGGATAAGCCTGTCTTGGCTCATCAGGCAGGAGAAAGTCTCCAGCAGTCACTTCCTTAATTGGAGAGCATTCCCTGGAAGGAGGGTTGACGGGAGAGTCCATAGGGCCCATACTTACAGGTTCCTCTTGCTAGAAGGGCTGAGCTGCTCCTGTATAGTGCATAATTAAAAGGTCAGGGGTTTTCCAGCGACATCAGATTGACTTAGCTATGCATTATACAGGGTCAGCCAAGCTCTTTACCCAGCAGAAACGTATTAATAATCTGGAAATTAAAATGTATAGCAAAGTCAAGGAGTTTAAATCAGGTCTCTGCGGTAGACTTGCTTCGGATATTGAGGTGGTCTGTTATAGCAACAATCCACAAATAGCCCGGACAATCTTGCCCAGAGCTGCAAATTCACTCACATTAAACCCCTATGTTTGCTTTTGTACAACAGTCCACGAATCCTCACACTGGAGGAGGGAAAGCAGAAGGCTTCACCCAGCTGGTTCACTTAGCATTTTGGTTAAATTAGCATTTTCTATAGCCTCCCTCTATAGCCTCCCTCTAAAGGTACAGGCACTAGCACTTCCTACAATCTGCAGTGTCAACTACGTACCAAAGGAATATAAAAAAATAATAATAATAACACACACACACTTAAATAATTAATTTTATTTCCATAAAGGATAAAAAATGTGAAGTTCCGTAATGCGCCACGTCAAGTCACTTCCTAGGTGGGAGTTGCGTCTCTATTGGCTCAGCAAGACTCCATTTGTGATTGGGTGTAGCATTTTCCATACTTTGGTTAACTCCAAACTGGGATAGCAAAGGTGGAGGCAGGAAAAAAACTAAAACACAAAAGAAGAGACAGGGGAAATACTGTACAAAGATAAGCCCTGGCCTGGACATATCTAAATAAACTAAATAAACTAAAGAAGGGTGGCTTGTAAGGGCAAATACTGTACAAAGATAAGCCCTGGCCTGGACATGTCTAAATAAACTAAATAAACTAAAGAAGGGTGGCTTGTAAGGGCAAAGACGAGATGGTTTATGTTTTGGTCTATGGGCTTAGTTAAAAACAAAAAAAAAAAAAAAAGAACTTAACAGCCACAGATGAAGCCTAGCGGAATTAAACTCAGAACATCAAGTCACCCAGTCCAACACTTATGCCATTAGGCTACAGAGACTAGACGAAAGACCTGCAATCAAACATACTATATAAACTAAAGTATGGTGGCTTGCAGGGGCAGAACATGCTAACACCAAACCCAATATGCTACAGAGAGAAGCGATTCCCAGTGTCTCTTACTTGGAGTTTTGGTTAAGGCGTTGGACTTCCACCCCAATGCTCATAAGTTCAAATCCGGCAACTGCCGGCTTTTTCCCACACCAGTGAGGTCAGGCGTGGTAATTGTTAACTATGTTGTAATTACCTTGGTGCCCGTAAATTCAAGTGGCTAAAAAACTTGTCATTATTAATGATTCATTTAACAAATTAATAATTAATAATAATTATTAAATAATCATAAAGTGCCATGCAATATGATAACTCTCTCTGTGACTTAACGCACCAATCAGGAGGCTAATGCTTAGGGGCAGCCCCTGATTGGCCGAGCCTAGTCAGCTGACCCCAGCAACCAATCAGCAGCCAGCCCAGTTTCCCCTCTCTGTGATTGGTCAGCCCTGCTCAGGTGACATCACCCACCAATCAGGAGGCTAGGGCTGAGGGGCAGCCCCTGATTGGCCGAGCCTAGTCAGCTGACCCCAGCAACCAATCAGCAGCCTGCCCAGTTTCCCCTCTCTCTGGTCAGCCCTGGTCAGGTGACATCACCCACCAATCAGGAGGCTAGGGCTGAGGGGCAGCCCCTTATTGGCCGAGCCTAGTCAGCTGACTCCAGCAACCAATCAGCAGCCTGCCCAGTTTCCCCTCTCTCTGATTGGTCAGCCCATGTCAGGTGACATCACCCACCAATCAGGAGGCTAGGGCTGAGGGGCAGCCCCTGATTGGCCGAGCCTAGTCAGCTGACTCCAGCAACCAATCAGCAGCCAGCCCAGTTTCCCCTCTCTCTGATTGGTCAGCCCTGGTCAGGTGAGATCACCCACCAATCAGGAGGCTAGGGCTGAGGGGCAGCCCCTGATTGGCCGAGCCTAGTCAGCTGACTCCAGCAACCAATCAGCAGCCTGCCCAGTTTCCCCTCTCTCTGATTGGTCAGCCCATGTCAGGTGACATCACCCACCAATCAGGAGGCTAGGGCTGAGGGGCAGCCCCTGATTGGCCGAGCCTAGTCAGCTGACTCCAGCAACCAATCAGCAGCCAGCCCAGTTTCCCCTCTCTCTCTGATTGGTCAGCCCTGGTCAGGTGACATCACCCACCAATCAGGAGGCTAGGGCTGAGGGGCAGCCCCTGATTGGCCGAGCCTAGTCAGCTGACTCCAGCAACCAATCAGCAGCCTGCCCAGTTTCCCCTCTCTCTGATTGGTCAGCCCATGTCAGGTGACATCACCCACCAATCAGGAGGCTAGGGCTGAGGGGCAGCCCCTGATTGGCCGAGCCTAGTCAGCTGACCCCAGCAACCAATCAGCAGCCAGCCCAGTTTCCCCTCTCTCTGATTGGTCAGCCCTGCTCAGGTGACATCACCCACCAATCAGGAGGCTAGGGCTGAGGGGCAGCCCCTGATTGGCCGAGCCTAGTCAGCTGACCCCAGCAACCAATCAGCAGCCTGCCCAGTTTCCCCTCTCTCTGATTGGTCAGCCCATATCAGGTGACATCACCTACCAATCAGGAGGCTATGGCTGAGGGGCAGCCCCTGATTGGCCAAGCCTAGTCAGCTGACTCCAGCAACCAATCAGCAGCCAGCCCAGTTTCCCCGCTCTCTGATTTGTCAGCCCTGGTCAGGTGACATCACCCACCAATCAGGAGGCTAGGGCTGAGGGGCAGCCCCTGATTGGCCGAGTCTAGTCAGCTGACTCCAGCAACCAATCAGCAGCCTGCTCAGTTTCCCCTCTCTCTGATTGGTCAGCCCTGGTCAGGTGACATCACCCACCAATCAGGAGGCTAGGGCTGAGGGGCAGCCCCTGATTGGCCGAGTCTAGTCAGCTGACTCCAGCAACCAATCAGCAGCCTGCTCAGTTTCCCCTCTCTCTGATTGGTCAGCCCTGGTCAGGTGACACTACCCACCAATCAGGAGGCTAGGGCTGAGGGGCAGCCCCTGATTCGCTGACACCCGCAACCAATCAGCAGCCTGCCCAGTTTCCCCTCTCTCTGATTGGTCAGCCCTGGTCATGTAAATCCACCCATCAATCAGGAAGCTAGGACCGAGGGGCAGCTGCTGCTTGAGGCTTGGTTTCCATTGGGGTTTTTTTTGCTAAAAACGCCTATAAAAACGCCAATAGCGCCACCTGGCGTTTTTTTGTGAAAAACGCATGCAGCCAGATGTTAGCTGTAATTCAATAGGAAATCGCAAAATGCCATTTCCACTTGGCGTTTTTCTGTCTGGCGTTTTTTCAGTCCTCTTTGGCGTTTTCTGCTTTTTTGGGCTCTGTGGCAGTTTTTCAAAATCGCAGCATGTTGACACTCTGGCGTTTTTTGCAAGAAATCTTGGCTTTTTTTCTCCAATAGAAGTCTATGGGAGAGAAAAAACGCCATGAAAAAGCCATGTGGGTTTATTGCCTTGGCGTTTTTTATGGCGTTTTTTCCACAGTTACAATGCAGAGGATGGACCCAGTATCTGTGTGTCCTACGAGAAATAGGCTGAAAACAAACAGTTTCACACAAAACAAAGTCCTGGACTGGTTCATATTGAATTTTACACCATTTGGAACAAACATGCCATTACAAACAAACATACGCGACCGGATCCTGCGTGCCAAAAGGAACAGCAAACAATTTGCACCATCATTTGGGGCCAATCTTCCCAGAGGAGCAGACATTCGAAATAAAGCATGCCTTACAAACCACAGAAAAGAGACAAAAGGGTCTACCAAGTAAATGACAGCAGGAGAGGGCAGATACTTGCCATTTATCCTAATCCCTTTTAGCTGGGTGAAACTTCTAACTTGTAAAGGCTGGAAAAACTGCCTAAGGTCAAAAAAAGCAATTTCCACAGAAAGGCTAAAACGCCAGAAAAAACTGCAGAAAAAACGCCAAAACGCAGGTAAATGCAGTGGCAGTTTTCTTGGCAGTTTTCCTGGCGTTTTTCATCAAGAAAAAAACGCCGGACAAAAACCCAAGTGGAAACCTAGCCTTATAAAAGCAAAGGCAACAAGCAGGGCCAGCATTCTCTACTCTATTTCCTGACATTATATAACTTCCCCTTACTCCATCCTTACAAAGGCTGCATGAACCAATCAACAACTATCAGCAACATAACAATAACGAAAAGATAACTTAATAGGGAGGACTAATCATGCAAAGCCATAGAACTGGAAGTTGAGTTGTCTATCAAATCAATGGTTTTAATAAAAGCGACAGTTCTGCTCAAATTCCACATTAATACTCTAATACCCGTTTTACTCTAAATCATCAGGTCATATTTAGATCATTTTTAGAACTTTTAGTTTATTGAAAACCTTGGTAATAGTTTCTTCTTGGCAGCAGTGTGTCTGAGCATGGATGTGTAATTGTGTGTGTGGACATGGATGTATAAGTGTGTGTCAGCATGGGTGTGTAAGTGTGTGTGTGTGTGAGTATGGGTGTGTGTGTGAGTATGGGTGTGTAAGTGTGTGTATGTGTGACATGGGTGTGTATGTGTGTGTGTGAATGGATGTGTAATTGTGTGTGAACATGGATATATAAGTGTGTGTCAGCATGGGTGTGTAAGTGTGTGTGTGTGTGAGTATGGGTGTGTGTGTGTGAGTATGGGTGTGTAAGTGTGTGTATGTGTGACATGGGTGTGTACGTGTGTGTGTGAATGGATGTGTAATTGTGTGTGAACATGGATGTATAAGTGTGTGTCAGCATGGGTGTGTAAGTGTGTGTGTGTGTGTGTGAGCATGGGTGTGTAAGTGTGTGTGAATGGATGTGTATTTGTGTGTGTGAACATGGATATTTAAGTGTGTAGGTTTGAGCATGGATATACAAATCTGGTCAGATGGAGTGTAAGTTAGCGAGTATGAGGAAGTGTGTTTACATATGTGTGCCAGCGTGTATGTTGACAAGCAGGGGGCAATGATGGCACAGGTCAGCTTTTTGGGGGCACTGACAAGCTGGGGGCAAGATGGCACAGACAGGCTGTTGGAATGTTAGGATGGCACTGATAAGCTGCTTTGGGCAAAGACACTCAAGCTGTTTGTTGCAAAAGTGGCACTGTGGGACATTTTGCTTGGTGAAGTTGGGGGCAGTCTTTACACCAGGACCAGTGATAATTAAATCTTTCTGTCCTTATAGTGTTACACTGCAGCACATTCCACAGACCTAAACCAGGATGATGCCATTTTCCTATCCTTAGGAGTTTTCTTCATACTGCACTTTAAATTTATAATACCAATGTCTCTTATATATGGCACTTCAGAGTTCCACTAATGGGTTTCTGTGATAGCATTAATCCATAGGAAATAATTCATGGATCACTTGTGTGTCTTTTTCTACTCTTACAGTAAAACTCCTGGAAGTCAATTCTTTTATTTTTTTAAGCTATTTTAATAATACAAAACACGATACACGCCTGCACAGCTCAATCCTCTAGAGTCACTTACATTTTTAGTATCCGTAGTTTAGTTCTTCTCTTTACGAAGGTTAGAAAAAAGTTTGTTTGAGTCTGAGTCATTTTTCCTACCTACTGTTTAATAGATTTTGATCCTTCTGGGGATTTATATGTAGCAGTAAATCATAATTTCTTTAGGGTAGGGGGATGAATCTCTTGGTTTATGAACATGAACATGAATCATCTCATGAATTCCCCTGAAGGAAATAAGTAGACTTAAAGATACATCTCCTTCCACCAATATTCTTCACCAGTTGTCTGTAACCAAGCTGTAATCTGTTTTAGGCATAATCCACAACCGTATGGTCTTTCAGTAGTGAATATTAAAACCTGTTCCTGTGGGACCTTTAAATGTGAATGTCAGTTGTGAAATTAATTTGTAGGCTTATGTTGTTTGGTCACCTATAAATCATTTATATGTTTCTACAGAATGTAGAGCATTCTAGGACATTTCTACATTTATACTTTTGGTTAAGATTGAAGTATGAAAATATTCTTTCTTTACTCAAACACTTACCTCATAAACATTTCCTTTAATGTTTTTTCTGTAAAAAAAATCTTTATACTGGCTGACATGCAAAAAGACCCATGCCCATGTGGAAGGGCTCTCATTTAGTTCTTGCAAGCATTAGTTGATGCATTTACAATGTGTGATTCACTAATGAATCATAGAGCATTACACATGATGATAGAGGGGTGGGCTCTAGGTTTTTAGAAGTCCTGAAGGAATGGATTTGGTCGGGGCCATTGAGCGATGAAAGGAATAATTATAACATAAGGGACATAATCATCCCAATAATGAGTTCTTCTGCTTTTGTAGAATCTTTCCTACAACATCCTCTGAAAAGGCCTTTCTACCATTTGGTCATCTATAGCAGTGGAGCACTAAGCAGCTAATAAATCTACTTATATTGTAGTGTCTGCTCTATTCACACATACACACACTTTCTCAAGTTTCCCTCTTGGTCCCTCTCTCTTCCTTCTAGGCATACATATTCTCTCTGTCACACTCCTCATATACTCACACATTGTTCCTCACACACTTTCTTTTTCATATCCTCACTTCCCATACTTACTTCTTCTTTAATTGACCTTTGCTTAGTTTGGAGGCCCAAGGTATATCTTTTTTGTTCATAAGGTGGCTGCTTCTAGAGGTGAGCAATACCCTTGCAGGAGATGGGCATTTACCAAGATGGGAGTGTGCACTAATATAGAAGATCTCAACGTGCTGTTAATGTGTAATTACAAAGAGCCAGTCCCAAAGAAATGGTCCTTCTCTTGTAACTAGTACCGAGTTGGCCCCATGGATTTAACTATGTATTAAACAACCTTTTTGGTTTATTGAGACCTAATCCACTTGCCAGTTTAATTTGTATTTCCTGTGTACTTCATTGTTCTTGTGATATAATGCTTGTCACCGGCTTACAATGTATCCACAGTTCAGGCAGAAGGAAATCAATGGTGTATTGCTTTTTTCATAATTAATATTCAATGTTAACGTGGCAGTTCAGTCTTCTAGAAAAATCTCATATAGGTAGCATCTCATAAAGTCAGAAGCTCTCGACATCCAGGCATCGGAATTTTTTATGTTGAAAATGATGAGAGCTTATTTTGTGGCATCCTGCATGGCTGGCAAACTGAACCCATCAAGCAACTTTGATTATGGCACTTTTCTTGATCATTAGAACAGACAAACAGAGAATGATTTCAACCGACAGGCAGGAGAGAAAACCTATCTAGAGTTAAAGGACAGTTGTCATGGAAAAATTGATGAAGTCTCAATATCTTTCTAAGCATTTTTGCATCCTGTTGTGACTTCAACAAATACTTATTCATCATCTATGCAGAGCTGTACAAGACACATGATAACCATTATGTGTAAAAATGGCTGTCTTTTGGTTAGATTTTTACATCTGTAATTTTTAGAATGTGACCCTTGTGTAACTTTTCAGACCTGAGCTTGTGAATAGTTGTTACTACAACACCTTGCACTGTCTTGTGGATTATGTCAATATGGTGCTTTGATCCATACTGATAAAACATGAGAAAAAAAATCTACAGACCATATAGCGGAAATACAGCAACTCTGGTTATTTTTCATAATGTCATTATAAAGTAGTTCAGTAATTAATTTCAGAAATTAATTCAAAGGAAAATATCCTAAAATCTGGCTTTAAGATTTTTTTTTATTAGAATATACAGTAGATGATGTTAGTTTGATATTTTAGGAGGAGGGCCACTACCATCTCTAAACAGTTTTTGACACCTTTTAGGTTTATACGTTTTATGAAGTAATTTCAAGGTTCACACTCTGGGTCGCACACTAGGGCTTTGGGAAAGTTCTACCAATGCATTTATAAAATAAATAGGCCATCACAGAAGTGAAGGTAGGAGAACATGACTTGGTGCCTTGTTCACAGCTAAGCAAATTATTCACTGCCAACAGTCTTGGTTGATCACTTGCAAAATTTTGGATTATTTTACAAGACTTGGGAAGAATGTGTAACACCATGCAGAGTCACCCAGGCACAATATGGATAAGAATCAAGGTAACTACAATCACTTTAACATGATTGATTTGGTGCTTTCACAAAAAGGGCTTAGGGTACATCTGAAACATCTCTAGGGTGGTTACACATTCTAGGAACTATATTCCTTAGCGATCTCAGTTCCAGATACTATTCTTACTACACTACACATCATCATTGTGCATTCAGAAAATACTCTAGAACAGAAGTGTCAACCTCCAGGCCTCGAGGGCCACAAACAGACCAATATTTTGATAAAACTTTGCTTTGAACTCGTGATTTAATAAATTCCAAATATTTTATTTGAGCTTCCAGTGCTCTTGCTGGGATATCCAAATTCTAAATTCTTACCTGATTCTGGTCTTCAATGTCTGAAGTTTGACACCCATGCTCTAGAACGAATCCATGTGCTTAGATTGACACATCTAGATAGTGTTCAGTGCCTATGGATATGTATCCACATAAAATCATGGTTCTTATGCTTCAATAGAGGTAACAGAGCATGAGAGAAGAGAGTTTTTAAAACCTGATTCTGCATATGAAATAGGAATGCTAAGAAAATAATAAAAATGAAATGTAATTTAAAGTGGCTTTGTCCAATAAATCTTACCAAGCTTGGTAATTTAAAATTAGCTCTTAACTGAAACACCAGCCAGAAATTGTCTGTTTGTGAAAGTATTGTTTAGGATATTTATTCAATCCTCTTTTGGTATAAACATTTTCTTTTTATCGCTTACCTCCTAAATGGCATTACATTGTGTGCAAATGAGTCATAAACACGCTAGCAATAGACGGGCACAGGGGGCTGGCAGCTTTTTTGAAATGTTGCCATGGCAAGTAGTGAAATCACTTATCTGTTTTTGTTATCAAGAGCAAACCGCAGCACCAAGGGAAGTGGCTCTTTCGTGAAAAAATACGATAAGACAGTGCAAACTGTTAGAGAATGCACCGTGAAAATCTGATTCTTCTCATGGTCCCAGAACGTTAAAAACTTATTTAATAGGCAGTCGAATGTAACGCTTACAATAGCAGCTTGCGTTAATTCTCATTCCGTGCAGGTACTTCTATCAAAACTCACATACTTGCCCTAATTTCAATTGGACAGATGCATAAAACGGGTCTGCAAATGCATACATTGAAATATATCTGGCAGCAAAGTTTGAGCTAGAATGTGTGATACACCTTACGAGGGAGAAGGGGTAGATGGGACAAAGATGGCGTACGCTCAGCTGTTTGGGGACAAAGTTGACTCTTGCTGGGCTGTTTGCCGACAAAGATGGCACATCCTGTGTGTGTGTAATTTGGGTGCTGGTCAGGTTCTATGTGGACAATGTGGACGCCAGGGTTGGCTTTGAGGTGTGCGACCTGTGAGCTATGCCTGTAATTTAGGGGGTTTTATCTATACCTTTAATGCAGCGTTTATATGTAATTTCCAATTCATATATACCTGCAGAGCTGGGTTTTGTGTTATCTGTATCTGTATCTGTTATCTTTCCATACATTATTTATGTTTACCTGCAAATATAAGATTTGTATGTCTTATTTAGTTGATCAATACCTGGAGTGCTGTTTCCATGTGTTGTTTATTTGATCTATACCTTCAGTGTTGAGTTTACATGTGATTTCCAGTTGATCAATACCTGCAATGCTGGGTTTGTGTGTTTTGTTGGTTTATACCTGCAACGCTATGTTTCCATACATTATTTATGTATTCCTGCAAATACAAGGGTTTTTTTTGTCTTATTCAGTTGCATGTGCTGTTTCCATGTGTTGTTTATTTGATCTATGCCTGAACTACAGGGTGTAAGTAAAAGAGTGGTATGGTTTAGTGAATAAGGGGACAAAGGGACTCTGGGGATGATTACAGGGGAGAGGACCTCTTAATGTCACGGTGCAGTCAGAAGGAGGGAAGACTGCACTGACTCTCACTGTCTTCTCCTGATCTGCAGTCAGTGTGGCAAATACCGTATTGGCTCGGATATAGGCCGCCCCCGTATATAGGCCGCACCCTAAAAGTTTGGTGCTTTTTTGAAGAAAAAGTTTTTTTTCTTTAAAAAAGCACCAAAAAAAACATGCTGCCACTCTGTCCTCCCTCCCCGAGATATGCTGCCACTGTCCTCCCTCCCCGAGATACGCTGCCGCTGTCCTCCCTCCCCGAGATACGCTGCCGCTGTCCTCCCTCCCCGTGATACGCTGCCGCTGTCCTCCCTCCCCGCGATACGCTGCCGCTGTCCTCCCTCCCCGCGATACGCTGCCGCTGTCCTCCCTCCCTGCGATACGCTGCCGCTGTCCTCCTCTGCCCCCCCTCCTCGACTTACCGGAGCAGACTCCCGGGTGTCTTGCGGGGCCGGCGAGGGACATCTACGCAATACGCGTATGCAACTTCCGGTACCGGTACCGGAAGTTGCATTCGCGTATTGCGTAGATGTCTCCCGCCGGCCCCGCAAGACACCCGGGAGTCTGCTCCGGTAAGTCGGGGGTGGGCAGAGGTAAAACGCTTAGATAACCTCCCGTGCCGGCACCCCCCCCGTGGGAAGTGCTGGCAGGGGAGGCTGTCTGAGCGTATCGGGGAGAAGGATGCAGGTCCCCTGCACCGCTGCGGGGGATCTGTATCTTAACCCCGCTGCCTGCCCGGCGCCCGGGACTGCATGTCCCGGGCGTCGGGCGCTAGACCCTGAATATAGGCCGCACCCCCACTTTAAAAACTTAAAGTGGGGGAAAAAAGTGCGGCCTATATTCGAGCCAATACGGTATATTTTTTGGTGTGGTAGCAGAGGGAAAGATTGCATTCAAGGGAGCGTTGAGCAGGGCCCAAGGAAATGCTTGGGTAGGGTCCAATTTTTTCACTATAATATATATTGGCAACAGGGTCTAATATTTATATTTATATATATATATATTGACAGCAGTGGCTGTATAAGTACATAAAATGCATGTCTAACACATATATATATATATATATATATATATATATATATAGTGTATATGTATCGTTTTATCATTGGCCCCCCTAATTTGGTCCCTGGCCCCCATGTGCCCCCCCCTAAATATGAAAGCTGGAGACGCCACTGTTTCTTTATGTATGTAAATATTTATATGTAATCTTACCCCCCCTCTATTAGAGTGAGGTTCTGCATGAAAAAGTTAAACATTCTGATAAATTGGTTGATTATATATATATATCTATCTATATATATAATATGTAACATGTTGCCGCACTGTTTAAAGGATCCACAGTTCAGCCTTATGCATACTATTGTGCTTGTGGTGACATGCTTTGTATTGCTTATTTCTCTACTGTATTGGGCATTTTGAAGCCCGAGGTTACTCTGGGGTATAGAAATAGATGTGAAATTGGAGGTTATTAATGTCAAGGTTATTGAAGAAATCCAATTTTGCTATAAATAGACTTCCTTGTGCTTTGTCATCCAGAGGTCCAGAGGAACTTGTAAGAAGCTAGCTAACAGCCTAGATGTTATATATTCTTTGTTTGCTGTATTTTCTAAATTTTCCATTATTTTATGGGATCGACATAATACAAGAGATTATGTATTCTACTTTATATATTAAAACTCGCATGGGTTATATGTAGCATATATTTCTACAAATTCTATATTTAGATACTAACAATATTTGGTTTTATGCACATAAAAATAAGCAGATTTTTCATTACTACCACACATCATATAATTCATGTGCAATCATAGCCTTCTATATTTAAAACAGATCACGTATTTTCAGAATTCTAAATTAGTTCTATACATTTATAAACATATACTGGGTTATGTACTGATTAATTCACTAAAACCCCACCTTATACGGATACCATGGAAGAGGGGCCACCCTAAGTTCCTGTTCTCAGGATCTCCATGATTATACCTCTGCATTAATTTATTAGTTCTCTGTTGTTAATTAGCTGATTGCTGTTGACTGGTTTAGGCAGCCTTGGCAGTGGTGGGTTGAGGAGAAGGGATAGAACTTTGGACATTGGAAATGAATCCATAATACTATAAACAGGAACATAAAAGTTAAAGACCAGCGGCCAAATGTGAGTAGGTTTGATGTTTACCATTAATTGGTAAGCTGTTAAATTCAATAATGTCAACAGTCAGTATTTATATTTCTAAAGAAATGCTGTCAGAGCTTACTTTATTTATTTTTCTTTTCTTATTAAGATGTGCAGATTTTGTATTTTCTGTGTTCTTTCCTACCTTTAGTCTGTTTAAAAAATATCCCTGATCAAATGATTTATTTTAATCTGAACGTTCGTTGACTGTTTCAAAAGGCTTTCATCAGTGGCTAAGGACAATGAACAGACATGTATAATATCCGTACTGTTCTTTATCTTGTGGCTCTTTTTTTACTTCTTTTTATCTATTTTTAATGAAGAAAAGGAAAACTTGACAGTAGCTATGATACTGACAACACATTTGATGCTATGGAAGAGCTGTATTCATATTTGGATAGGGTTAGCAGTTCTAAAGACACTTTAGATGCTCAGTGAAGAATAATTTTGAAGTATTGTAGACTATCCTTTAAAAACCAAGTATTCTCTAGAAAACTTGGAAAAGCTTAACATTCGCATTTCAATGCAAAAATAAAAGCTATTATGCATAAGTTCACAGCCAATTTGCAAATTAGCTGGAACTGAGAGTTACCATACTTTACCATACCAAGCTTTTGGGCCAGCTGAGTTCTTAGTGAAAGGAACGATAAGTCTTTAATGGAAACATTTGTTAAGTTAGGTAACCAAAATGCTAGTTTTTTACACGTCTCTATTCTAATGTGTCAAGATGTGATAAACTTTTGATGAAGCCACTAGTGCCTGTTAGATAGCTACAAGTTAAACTTTGTAGGTTATGAAATGTCACCTAGCCAAACTGTAATGACTTTGTCTTCTTACTGTAGATTGTGTGTCACAAATGATTGATTCTAAAATGAATAGTATTGTTAAGTACTTTATGAACTTAGTACTGCTTTCAGCACCTTGAGGCAAAGTAGAATTAAGAAAGAGAATGGCGTTTGTCTTTCTGTGGGTGGGGTGAGGGTTATATCAAAATCCTAGATGCATTGTGTGTTTTTTGGAGTTACTTGATTGTCCCTGTAATGGAACAAGCAAGCTTTTCTAATGTGTATCCAGCAAAGTGCATAGTGTTGCTGATATCATTTTAAGTGAAAATTTACACTATGGTACTACATCCTGTATATCCACGAATGTTTCTTTCTGCAGGTATAAACGATTATGATCCCACATTGAGGGACATATCTGTAAATACTAATTATGTGCTAATGATAATAAATGGGGAGCAGTCATTGTGGAAACCTGCAGGTTGCTCCACATTTTTCATTTAATCCAGTGTTGCTGTCTTATAGTTGAACTCCCGGTCAGTGCCGTGCAGTAGGCATTGTGATCTCCAGCAACTCACAGCTTCATGGGCCTTAAGCACAACTTTATCTTCATTTTGAATTTTATTTAGCTATTTTTTTTACCTTATTTTAAAAGTTGTTTTACTGATTTTCCAGGTTCTGAAACGGGAGTTGAAGGAAAAAGAGCAAACCATAATGAACACTGTAGAGCAAGCAAGAATTTTCATTTCTGAGCAACCTATCGAGGGTCCAGAAGAGCCACGAAGGAACTTGCTTCCTAAAACAGGTTGGATTACAATGTATTTTGAAAAGACTTTGTGACAAGACTTTGACACAATATTCAACCGCAGCATTCTATAAAATGTAATATAAACAAATGTTGACATTTTTTTATTTAGCCAGATAATGTTTATTAGATTATTCCAAGCATGGGTGTGTCTGTTGTAGCACAACGAACCATTTCACTGATTGGGGTCTATGAGAATGGGTCAAAGAAGTTGACTTTGAAGACACATATTCTTAAAAGCTGTTCTTTGGAAATAGGAATAGTAAGGAAAATTCATGTTGCTGTATTGGTCAAAAAGAAGAGGAAATCATAAGATACTGTCAATACCTTCTATTGGGCCACCCAGTATCCCAAAAGAGTATTCTTTACAGACTTTTCACTCAGAATTTAGTGACTCCTGTTATTCAGTAAACCCTATCAACTGCACAATTTTAAATAAATAAAAACATGCTAATCAGTAGAACCACAGCTGGGGTTGAATGATATAACCTAAGTAAGGCTAAAAGAGATGTCCTTGCAACTAGAATGTACTCCGGTGTCTATAATGCATCTCCTCTGGATGTCATGGCATCTGATTTTGATGTCACTCAGTATGAGATAACGGAGGAACCTCTAAAAGAAAAAAGACAACTGTTTGAAAAGGATGAAAGGGGAAATGTCAGAAGGAAAATCTATGTCTTCCATGATGTATGTTGGAAAGAGATAGTATGTAAGGCATGGTATCTCATATTTCACCTCATAGTAAATTACACCTAATCTCGAATTAACAAAGATTACTTCCGCTAAACTGTTCACATTGAACAGGAGTTATGAAGTGCACATTTAAGTTTCTGACACCCATGAAATTGAAACATCGGACAATACACAGAAAAACCATGCTTTTGACACATCATATACAATAGTGATTATTAGGATCTATTCATACAGCTTTCTTGTGTAAAGAAGGAATGGGAAGCCTATGCTATATCTGAAAGTACCTCTCCAGGCTTGTGGGATTTCATTGTATTAAGTAAACTCTCTGATGTGTGAAGGGGCATATATTATCCAGACTGTATAGGCCTGTGGCGTATTGATGTCCCACTCCCACCTTCAGAGCTCTAGGCTTTATGCAAAAGGTCATACAAAAAGACCACAGGAAAGAGACATTTTGTTATTATCAATATTATAACTTAAACCTAAAAAAGAAAATGATTTCTAGGTTTTCTTCTAGAGTTTCTGCAGAAAACCCATAAATCAGCAGAGCAGTGATTGACTTGATTTAAATCCCATCCACCCGCCAGTTATGGCGACACAAGCAAGCCGAGCGTTGCCTGATACCACATGCTGAATGTGAATTGTTCCATAAGTTTTTTGAGACAATGAAGAATGTATCTTACAGGTAATCAATACCCTAGGATAAATAAGCTTCAATAAGTTAAGCCACAGGAAAATAAATAGTTCAGGCACTGCCAGCTTGCGGACAGCATTTCATAACAGATTTACGTCTGCTGCAGATGAAAACTGGAGAAGGTGTAGCTGAAGAAGGATTGCTTTCTCAAGCACCATTTGAAGTAGAAACAAAGTGGTGAGCTGGAAGCATTGCTTACAATGGTGCAATTCATTCCACTGATCTTTTCAAGACATGCATCGATTTAAAAATCTTTTTATGCCAGGAGAATAGTTTAACAGCTGTAACCTCACAGCTGGTGTAGACACCAATCTTATTGGCTTTGTTAACAAACATATAGACTGTTAAAGGTACACCAAAGCTAGAATATACCTATGTGAAAAGCATGCTGAAACATTTACAAATGTTTATTTACCGTGAGGTCCCGTGTGGTTTGGAATGGCATTGCATACAAGGCTCATGTACAGACACAAATGCACCTATGCACACATATGCACCTGTTTTGAGTGGACACTAAAAGGACAGCAAACTCCCTGACAGGCTGCCAGAGTCCCAAAGAGTACAAATTAACTTTAGTTAGCTCAAATTCAATTCAGATCTAGGTCTTTGAATGCCAGCCTCTAAAGCTTGTGATGTACTTTTTGGGTTAACCAAGTGTGTCAGATGTACAGCATTGCCTCTGTTTTGGGTGGCATTCCTCTGTTTTCATTCCATTAAGGTTTAACACCTCACAGCATGAAGCAGATAAGGAAAACACACACCTAGGGAATGACAATGTTTACATGCCGGAGTCTGTTTGCCTTGATTGACCGTAAATAAGAAAAAAGTACCGAATAAAAAGCTTTTTGAATATAAATGTAGCTGTTTCACCGCATACAAATTAGTATTGGTTTTACATTTCTGAAGCTGAGTTCTGGCAGCATATACATTATACTCTGCTACAGAGTTTGAAGCAGCTGAACAGGCAACTCTATGCAATCAGTATGTACAGTATATTATGTTCTAATATTATATTTGTTATATTTTTCCAAATTTCAGACATTTCCACTCTTCCCATTAGAATACCCTAAAAAGTCTCCTGTGTTTTAAATAGTGTCAATCGATAAGATCTCAAGCCCATTGATAGAAAAAAAAAATAGCTTTTATGTGTAGACAGGTATATGAAATTGATCCTTCACTCTCCCAGTGTTTCACAGAGTTGGGATAAAGTAACTGCTGTTAAATGGATTTTGTTACCATAGTTAAGACAAAATGATTGCAAAGATTGGTTCTTAGGAGGCCATTCAGACATTAAGTCTGCAAGGCGTGTGCTTTTATAATTCCATCAAAGAAATTTACCAGCAACTCCATTCTGAAAGAGTTTATTTAATTAATTAATTAAAAATATTTTATCAATTGTTCAACAGTGAGCGTTGTCAATCTGATTAACTGCCGGTTTCGGAAAACCATTAGACAGTTAAAAACAAGATTCCATGAACGTATTGGCAGAGTAGGAAAAGGAATAGATACATCAGTAGCAAGACGTATAAGGGAGAAACATAACGATACTAAATGGCTAGGATTTCTAGGTATTGAAACAGTTACAGCTGGCCCTAGGGGAGGTAACAGGCACATTAGGTTACTTCAGAGAGAATCGTTTTGGATTTATACTTTAAACACATTAGCCCCTGTGGGCCTGAGTGAGGAATTCAATTACACCCCTTCTTATTGCGCTAAAATATCCCCCAATAATAGTAATAAACTAAAGATGTATTACTGCCTTTATTGCTGTATATTACAGAAAAAATTAAATCATATTTGAGCACCCTTCCAGTAATAAATATACTCTTGAATCAAATGAAAGCATAACATACCCTATTGGGTATAACAGATAAATAATATGGTAATATACCCTATTATGCATACTCTCCTATGGGGAGAAATAAATAAATCATATTACATTATCTCTTGAATTAAAAACAAACATTATGAAAATTAATTAAAAAATATAAAAAAATCTTTGGATTACTGGAACAATTGATACATAAAATTAATCATCAATATTTATTTATCTTCTTTCCTTATGTTGATGATGTCACAGTACAGGAGATAAATTGATATATCCATGATTTATTGTGACAAGTTAATACAAGGCATGATTGACATCTTACATTTTTATTTTGATTAAATCGCTTTACACAGGATTGTGCTTAATGCAGTGCAAAAGGGGTAGCTCTCCTGGGCCAGGTCATTCCTGGGGGGGCCCATAGCAGCTGCTCCTTGAGCCTGCGGTCACAGGGGTTGGAATCCACCACCCAGTGAATGCAGGAACCCAGCAGAGTACCGTACGTTACATCTCGTGACCCTGCTGTCTTTCTGCTTCCACTGGGCGGTAAAAGAGTGGTTGTTTGCACAGTGTGTGGCAACGCAGAGGTAAGCTGCTGGGGGATGGTGTATGAATGAGTATGTGTAAGTAGTGAATGAATGAGTATTTGTGAATGAATATGTGTGAACGAGTGAATGAATAAGTATGGATGTGTAAGTAGGGGGCAAATATGGCACAGGCAGGCATCCATGTACGGATGAAATGATCTTAAGGAGGACCTTAAAAGGTTCTGTCAAATATTATTTTTACTGATGTTATCCATGTAATTTTAAACTTAATTTGTTTTAGTGTTCTTTGATTATTGTTTCTTGACTAGAAATAACCTCCCCAATGGCAAATGAGCCATGGTGTGCTAAAAAATGGATACCAACACTGTTGAAAAAGAGTCTGCCAATATATTTTGGGGTATTTATGGATTTATAGTTCCACAGCAACTGAATATTTGTCTAGTGGTAACCCTTGAACCCTTTTCTATGACTATTTGGGGTCTTTCAGGACCCCTTGTTGGCATAGCCAGAAGAAGAACTTTAGATTGCATTCCTTCTTTTTTGTTTATATTCACTTTTTTTTATTTTGCTTTGAAGTCATTTAAACCAGTAGTCTGCTGACATTTTATAACACATCTACCAAAACCCATTGTTTTGTACTTTGATCCCAGAGGTAACATTTTCCAACAAATTACTTTTAGAAAAATTAAAGTCATTGGGTTATTGATGCAGAGGGAACAACTTTGTCTCTTTGTTTATGTTATTACTCACTGTGTTTCTTTTCATTTTATTCCCTTTATTTATTTAACTCTAAGTTTATTACATAGCCACGTTGTACCATTTGGTCTTGTAACACATTTCAGGGATCATTAAAATGTTATTCGCTAACAAAATTTTAAACTACTGTCCATCAGGTACCAGTATTATATATATATATATATATATATATATATATATCCATTATTACTAATGAACTACCCAGGGTACAATAGTGAACAAGCAGAAAACATATATATTTCATTTGAAATGTTCTATTGTTGAAACAAAATCTTGTGACAGGCCCACCCAGATGCACAATCAGGGAGATAAGCACATTAATCACATAATAGTGACGTTCTTTTTTTAATTCCGTCACCAATAAAATAGCCAGGCAGCTTCTGGCCTAGGGTAAAGCCAAGTGGCCTCCAGCCCCTTGCGCCCTCCTCCCAGTAAACACCTTACGCATTGGCACACACCTTCACCCACACACCCATACATGCACAATTTAACATGCACTTACACACTCACTCTATCATCTTGCCTCATACAATACACACTACCCTTTTCTGGAGCCTATTCGTATGGCTACTAACACAGCGTGAGAACATCCATGATATTAGGGCACGGTCATGTAACACACTGCTACACGACCCCACTGTGCTCCTACCTCTGCGGGTAGGAAGGATTTTGTCCCTGTACTCACCGGCCATCTTGCCCCTGATAATAGTATCGTCTCCAAGCTTAAGGCTCTCCACATTAAAACGCGTTTTTTCAGTCCTCTTTGGCGTTTTTCTGCTTTTTTGGGCTCTGTGGCAGTTTTTCAAAATCGCAGCATGTTGACACTCTGGCGTTTTTTGCAAGAAATCTTGGCGTTTTTCTCCAATAGAAGTCTATGGGAGAGAAAAAACGCCATGAAAAAGCCATGTGGGTTTATTGCTAATACTGCATTTAAGCTTAAGTGGAACAGCACCTTTAACTTGGTAGGTCGTGTGCAAAGCCAAGTAATGATATACAGTTAATCAGATCAGTTAATTATTTATTGGTTTTAAGTGATATATTTGGCATCCATAGTATTTAAATTAACCATATAGAAGTGTACAGGTAGATTAATATGTGATAATACATAAAGGAACTTTGTTCTTGGCAAACATTGCATGAAATTAAGTGTCCTCTATTAAACGTCCCACAATGCCTTGCAACAGACAATGCATCATCCAGTGAAGAGAACAAACTAACAAAGCTTTTAACAATTGTTATTTATCGGATTTAATTTGTTTATGCTTCATCCAATCTATCGCAAGTAAATAGACATGTTATTACTATATTTTTGATGAGCTGGTAATGCAATAGTTTTATTGTAATTTTTTTTTTGCTGAAGAAGATAATTACTTTACCAAATAAGGGTAAAAAAAAAAAAAAAGAAACAGAGTTAAAGGAACTTTTAATTTCCAAACTGTATTAATACACTGTAGCTTTTTCTCCACAAAGAACTGCGGCATGTTTTTTTTATATGTAGTCTAATCATGCAGCTAAAATGTCACTTGCAGAAATGTTTTATTAATTACCACGGTATAAAAACTTTGTCACCATTTTTTAAATGGTTTTGTTGCTTTGTGTTCGTATTACGAACTGTTTAGTGGTTGTCTGTGCCCCATGCCTTACAAATGAAGAATGTAGATGAAAGTACTTTGTAGATGCTTCAATATTCATTCTTCAACCTGGGCACGACACCCTTTCCTTTGTCCCGTTTTCACACCACTGATTGACTGCTTGAAGACTTCTGTTCATGTGAATAATTAATAATAATTAATAATTTATTACATCGATACCCCTGAACTCTCACCCATCCAGCGCTGGAGCAAATGGGAGCAAACCAAATTTAAAGGGACTATTAAGTGATCATGTGCATTAAAGTGCATATTATGGCTGGTGCATCCCTTCCAGCTGCTTGTAAAACCTAATTCCATAGTTTTTAGTATTACAAACTCAGAGGCAAAGAGTACCACAACGTTTGTTGCCGGTAGCAAAATGATTGTTCTGCCAAGCTGATTATTATGGATTGCTCACTTTCTGTTAAAATTCCTTGGGTTTTTTAATGGCTGTATCACTTGATGATTGTGCAGGTATCATAGCACACTGGTCATGAATTATTTACTGAAGTGTTGGAGGAATTATCTATGTGTTTTTAACTATGTGTATTTAACGTTTCTGCAAAGTCTCAGTTTAGTGAATAAACCCTAGCGGGTTTGGAAAATGTTTGCAGCGATGTTCTATATTGTCCGGTAACAGAGGGGTTAATTCTCTGAAATTGCTCATGTCTGGTAATAGAGGGGTTACTTCTCTGAAACGGCTCATGTCCAGTAATGACTATGTATATAATACTATAAATATATTATTAAATCTGATATCAACATGGTTCCCATGGCTTCATAATAATTTCAGTAATATAACATTTATTTTCTGTGTGTATGACAGTGTGTGCATATGTGGATCAGCGTGTACCTGATATATATATATATATATGTGTATAAATATATATATAAATTATGCCCATGTATGTAACCTCAACCATCCATACTGTGCCCCTGATTGGCAGAAATATAATGTGGTCACCCTACTAATAAGAAGGACCAGGCACAGACCCCAATGCTTGTCACCAAAGCCTGTTTTTGTACATTTGCATAATTACTAAAAACCTCTGTTTGGGACCAGTCATTTACATTGCTAAAAGCAATTTTTCACAGGGTAGAGAGTTTATTTATCTAGCAAGCACATTTAAATGCTTTCTTGTGTCCAATTAAATATAACAAATGTGTGTTCCTCTCGGTAGAGCAGAGTTTAATCCAGAAAGGAACATTTTCCAAAGCAAGAACTTTGTATTTTCCCCTTATTTACAAGAGGTGCACCCATGCATATTTTATGTCTGTACGTTTCCACAGAAATCCTCTGTACTAATGTCTTAACCCTTTGTACACAGAGTGTGATTTCTTTGCTGTTTTATTATACCACATAATATCCTTTAGCGAGAACCTGGAAACCAAAGGCATGTAACCGCAATTAGGAAATTAAGCCAAGTTTAAGTGTATCCAGACTGTGTCTGGTTTTGTGCTTCTCGAGTAATCCCTTTTCTTTCAAAGTTTAAGATACCTTATCTTATTTTTTCATCCAGAAACAAATGATCATCTTGTGTTGCTTGTAGATTGTAACTCTTTATTCAAGAAGCATCCACTAGGTTTTATCATCTACACAATATTTCACAAACTGCTAACTTTTCCAGTGTTTACACTATATAAGGGGAAAAAAGGGAAAATGTTTTTTTTTCCCAACCCTCTAAGCCATTTATATTGCGGATGTGGATTTGAACCTGAATATAGTGTTTCCTGAATGTAGATGAAGCGGATGCAATCAAGGACATCTATTTCCGTGGCATTTGATTGGTGTGTCTCATAAAATCCTATATAAAAATCAATATAATGTCACCAAATGACAACGTGGCAGCTTTTTTTAGGTCATTGTTTGGCCATGATTCCAATCCACCTGAAAAAGCTTTGAATTTTTTTTTGTTATTATTACTCTTGGAAGATAAAGGTCGGGTCATATTTCTCCTGCCAACACTGGCGGCCGTGTCAAAATAGACCATTATGTTTGCTCGCTGTTCTTGACGTGACAGCAAAACAATCAGGTTCATAGCAAGGGAACCTTTCTTTCAATGCATTTTCCAGACAGTTTCCAGACTTTTATTATAGACGTAACTGTCTGGGTTACATCTGTGAATTAGTATGTTTCGGAGTCTCTGCCTGGAAACAAACTGGTTAAGGTACCAGTCTTAGCGGTAGGCTTATGATGAAAAGATTTTTTGTCATGCGCAGACTTTTTGTGCACTATGGAACCTCCGTTTGTATTTGTTTCTTCCAGGAATCCAAAATAGCCCATTAGCTTGCTCTGCTGTCACACTGAGACGGCGTTGCTACAAAGTTCTTTTTTTCCGTACGAGGCAAAGCTGAGGTCACTGGCTTTCTGTCTAAGTGGCTCATACATTGGTCCCTAATGAGGGATGTCTTTTTTATGTGTTTTCCCGTTTTTAATGTACTCAGCATGCTGATTTTTTATAACCCTAGAACAATATGAATACCTAAATTGTCTGTGGCCACCTATTACTCTTAAGTAGTTATCTGATTATCTCCTGTTGTCCAAAACAGACGGGAGAGAATAATCAGCAATAGTGTTTTTATTGTATTTTTTTTTTTTATTAAAAAAAGGGTGGTAGATAGCTTGCAAAATAGGGTAGGTGCCAGTAACTTTATTTGCCTGACTTATATATTAGGCTTTAAATAAAGGGAATTGTAGCTTCCTTGTAGTTGTTTGTGGGTTGGCATGACTTTTGCATTTATTCATAAAGACACAGAATTTGACAGCAGATAAGAACCTGTCTAGTCTGCAGAATTTCTCTTAAATCTTATCTGTTCTTGGTGTGTCTTACATGCAGGATAGTCATACAACTATGCCATGCTTAACCCCTTAACGACAATGGGCGGTCCCTAAACCCATTGAAAACAATGCATTTTGAGGGTTATTAAGGGGTTAAATAAACTTCCTCATTGTATACGGCTTCTGATGGAAGGTTGTTGAACTCCCTACAAGCTCTATAATACTAATCCCATTCATTATTTTAATATCCCTTCTCTAAACTACCTCTAGAATGTCAGTATCATTCTGGGGATTCTGTCTCCAGGACTGTACGCCGTACTCTAGGTGAGGTCTAACCGGAGATCCTTCTCCTTCGTTCTGCTGCTAATGCCTCTAATTATAGAAACCAACACCCTTCTTGATTTTTATGCTGGTTTGCTACATTGCCTGACTACCTTGCTTTAGAAAACAGACTTTAACTGACAGAGCTTTCTTTTTTAACTTTCAAATCACTGAATTGACTATGCATTATGAAGGAACAATCTCTGTGGACTTCTTCTGCAAGGAAGTGCAGAGCTAGTCTTGCATAATGCATAGTTCATTTTATGAGGTTATCTAACTGTATATATAGGGCTCACCAGGTTTCTTTTACAAGAGGAAACGAGTGAGCACTGGGGTTTACTCTTTGATGCATAATGAAGCCTTCAGCTTTCTGCAAGCTCTCACTTTAATTAATAAACCCCATGGATCCATAAAATTATTCATAAATTCATTGAAAATAAGTATACTAAATTAAAAGATGGAAACACAGAATTTAACATCAGATAAGAGCCATTCTGGCCATCTAGTCTCCCCATTTGTCCTGATGCTGAGACTCAGACCTTAATTAGTTCTTGGTCTCATCGCTGTATTACCCTCTACAACATCTGATGGGCGACTGTTCAATTTATCTATCGTCCTCTTGATAAAGTAAAACTCCTGTGACCCGCAGCATTTTGAGATGTTACAGGCACCACAATAATGTAAATGACCTGGTTTTGAACCAACATTGCTTGGCACAATTTAAACTGGAATAGAGGCTACGCATTCGATGTAGAGAGAAGTTCAGAAGGTGCCTCCGTTCTTCAGTCATGCTGAATATTGACCAGTACTCTTGTACACATTTGTTCTCTAAGTGGTTAGTTCAGTGGAACATGAAATTCTGTTCTTTCAAGATGTATTGATTAATGATTTCTCTGTAAGCTGAGATGTTATTTCAATTGCTTTTACTCCTTATTTTCCTTTTTTTAGAATTAACCCCAGAAGAAAAAGCACAGAAAATTGCAAGGGCCATGCGCAAGCAGTCAGCAGAGGTGAAAGAAAAGTGGGAAAACCTGAATTCTCAGGCTGTTAGTTGGCAAAAGCAAGTAGACAAGTCCTTGGAGAAGCTAAAGGACCTTCAGAGTGCAATGGATGAACTTGATGGAGACTTGATAGAAGCAGAGAAAGTGCGCTGTAGCTGGAAACCAGTAGGAGACCTATTGATTGACTCCTTGAAAGATCACATTGAGAAGACAAGTGTAAGTATTGAACCCAACATTTTCACTTTTTAATGAATGTTTAGCTTTGGACTGTCTAGCAGTAGACCAGCAGATCAGTTGGAGACTGTAAAGACATTTTTGCAAGCCGTGTCCTTCATGTAAGCCACCAATGATGTCACTCATGGACTTTATTTAATTGCATGTATTCTATCATATCTCCCCTTTCTCTTTGCCTTCCTAGGGTGAACAAATTAAGGTTTCCAAGTGTTTTTAAATAATCTCTAAATTATGTATGTCCTACTGAAGACAGAGCATCCATAATTGGATGCACTATTATATGGAGTTGTATACTGAAGGCATAGCGAGGGCATCTTAAACAAACCTGACACATTGGCCTTCTAGGACGTCTAGGAACCAATGGGTTCAATTCCGAATCCTGCCACTCGGAACAAGAGACTTCTCAGTTCTCGTGCATGCTCTTGTGCTGATGCTGTTCGTGGTGTTAGATGGCCAGCCACCTAATTGAAACACTCTTCATTTCACTTAAATACTATTAGCTTCACTTCACCTTAACTTGAAAAAGTGGACATAATTACCCCTTTAAGAAATGATTTACTGTATACACAGAGCCTTACATCAAAAACCTATTAATGTCTTCTAATTTTATGGACACTTTCTCATGTTACATCACTGCTGACCTCCAATATTTATGGCAAGCCGAGGTTGGCTTATGTGATGTAATGTAGAAACAGACACTGTCATGTGCAATTATAGCCTCCAATTACAGTTTATATGAACAATTAATTAAAGTAAAATTACTGAGTTGTTTAATGGCCTTAGGCATAATTTATCATCTTAATACATTTCATCAAAATTATGTGTTCAATTAGATTGAGGCCATGCAAACGATTGACCCCCAAGCATGAATATCTAACCATCTGCTTAAATGTGCTTCTGAAGGTACATTTTAAAGCGTGTTCATTTTATGCCTTGTCTCTTCAAGCGGCAGCAGCAACAGTCTTACTATACTGCAATTATCTCATGGAAAGCTAGCGCACATTTACATAGGTTTGCAAAATCTATGGATCTCCTTTGGGGGAATCGGTAATTAAATATAGATTTAGGTTACCCAGCAGCACGCAAGCAAAGCTATCAGAGAAAAAAAAAAAAAAAGATTTATGTCTCTGGTCTCTAAATATGTCTAAAACCAAAACAGCACATGATAAAACTGCACATTATAGAAAACAGAATCTATTGCGTTACTTGGAATTTCTCTTTATGATGGAATTGTCACATCTGAGATTAAACCATGAATGTATCCAGGTATGAAAAGAATTTACAACATTATTGTAATTTGTATTTGATGTCCCGTGTTTAAAGGGACACCCCAACCATTATATGCACTTCATGGTTTATGATAGCTGAGTGGTCCCTTTAAATTTATGTGGTGTCCCCCTTTGCATGGGGATTCTGCATTTGCCCCTTACCCCACCCTGCAGCTGTTTGCCATTGAGCTGCAGCTTCTCCTTAAGGCTAGACCTTTTATTTATTTACTTTTTTTTTAACCTTTTTAGAGAATGCATCTTAACTCTTTGAGCACTGAGGGGCTTTAGTACCTTAAATACTTTTTTTAACCTTTTTAGAGAATGCATCTTAACTCTTTGAGCACTGAGGGGCTTTAGTACCTTAAATACTGATTTTGTTTCCATTTTTACCATATGTTGTTTTATCGAGGTTCCTCTTTCCTGTGTTGATGCACTCACATAAATTATACATCCTTTTTGGGACTAGTAGGGCTTTCTTTTGGAACACGCAAAAAAAAAATGTATAATCTCATGATACATAACTTTATAATATATTACACACACCAGCAAACCTATATACAGTATAGTCTAGTAATTGGAATTAAAGCAAGAACAAAAAAGCCAAGCGCCAGCGACAGCCCCCAATGTTTCATTAGCACCCTTCTGCCTTTTAGGAAACCAAATAAGACATGATTAGTAAGTAAGGTGAGATGAATAACCATTAGGGAGGAATTAACCACAGTTGGTTTGATGTTGTGTGAAACCACTTGTGTCAGCTGCAAGGACTGGTGTGAAGTGAATGCTTTTTATGACAAATGTCTAGATGCTTCCCTTTCAAAGAAGAGAAATTACATTTCCACCAGGATCAAACTGTGGCCTTGGCATAAGATACACAATATTACCCTCATCCTAATATACTGTTCTCACACTTATGGGGACACAACGCATACGTGAATTCACTTTTATTATATATTTTTTTATATATTTTTTTATATTTGTTGATTTTTATATAATGGAAATCTATTTTGAGGCAGAAATAATACCTGGAAAACATAACATTTTCCACAAATGGCCAGCTGTTAGAAAAAATTGAACTCGTTTTAAAAACATATAAATCAGAAGCTTAACTGATTAAACTGTGACACAGTTTGTATTGATCGTAATATAATCTGTTAGCATTTCTTTAGCCTGAAAATGACTGCTTCTGTTTGAAAAAGAACTATTTCTGTAAAACAGTATTTTAGCGGGAAAAAAAGTAGTAAAAGGCACTTTATTAGGATACAGAGCACAATGAGAAATCGTTTTCATGGACTGTATGATACGAGTAAATTGTGCAGATTCATTTAATAGGGTAGCTTCTGTTTGAGGCCATTCTGCTGGGATCTCCCATTGGACCGGATGCTCAAATTTTGCAGAAAACAGTCCAAAATATAAATTCACTGTAAATTATGAATATAAAATTATAAACCACAAAAGGGTAAAAAAAATTAGAGCACATAGAATGTCTGATGCAATATTTAATGTTAGGGGAACTCCCACCATTGTTTTATTACTAATATCAGATTAAAAATACGTTTTCAAAAATATTGCGCTATTTTTCTTTTTTAAAACAGTTCTAGTGTTTTTTCATAATGTTTTGCACGAGCTGTATATTAACCATTTCCGCATGTTCCAGCTCTGTTATCTTAGCCCAATCTGCACTCTCTTTATCATACTGCCTGTGGAGGTACAGACTAGAGCCCTGCGCAGGACTACTTTTTTAATCCCGCTCCCGCCCGCTCCCGCGGATTTAAATCCCGCTCCCGCCCGCTCCCGCAACATTTGTGGCCAATCCCGCCCGCTCCCGCCACATTTGTGGCCAATCATGCCCGCCTCCTTACCTGATTTCCCGCGCAGTCCCGCGCGGCTGCCCTCGAGTTGTTCCCTCACGGCGTCTCTTCTCTTGCTCCGCCCAGGAACAAGGCGGAGTCACAGGAAGTGACGTCACATCACGTGACTCCGTTTTGTTCCTGGGCGGAGCAAGCTAGGAAACACTGTGAGGGAGCAGCAAGAAGGCAGCCTTGCGGGACTGCGCGGGATTACCGGGACCCGCAGGTACAGTGCCTGACCGCCCGCTCCCGCCCGCAGCCCCAGCAAGACCGCCCGCAAGTTTTTTGGCGGGTCCCGCGGGACCCACAGGACCCGCCTCCCAGTGCAGTCCTCTAGTACAGACTTCATTAGCATTGCCATAAAGAATCAGCTCAGTGTAGTGTGTGAGCTGGGGAAGTCACATGACTAACGACAGCCTTGATGAGATTATTTTTGTCAAGGCTAACCGACGTTACTTTATGTAGCATTGTGTTTTTTTATGTTATTCAGCGTATGAATAAGCAAGTGTTAATTGCACATCATTGTGTACCTGTGCTTGTATTGTGTAGAAGGTTAGTGCAAAATACAGAGAAAAAATAAGTTAAAATTAAAACAAAAATGACATTTCACTTTTTTTATTGCAGTGTAAGGTTTTATATTATTACTCTCTTTTTTCCCCCTCTGACAGGCATTTGGAGAAGAAATCTCTCCCATCAGCTCGAAAGTAAGGACAGTGAATGATGTGGCTAGTCAGCTCTCTACGCTTGATATTCAGTTGTCTGCAAAGTCGTCTCGTCAGTTAGATGACCTCAACATACGGTGGAAGCTCCTACAGGTACACTTTAATTAAACAGATGGAAATTAGCAATTCAATGACTGTAATAAGGTGGTCCTGCTTAGTCCTTTACCTACCGAGAAAGTATTCACAGTTATCTTAGAACAAACATGTTTCCTTTTATGTTTAAATTACACAATATATATATATTTATATATATATATATATATATATATATATATATATATATATATATAGACCATTTTTACTGTATTTGCTGGTTGCTTTATGCTAGAGCTAATGTGATTATTTTCTCCATGGACCTTCCTTGGTCCATACGAGAGATTAAGACCCAGACATTCTACCATTTAACACTTAAATAAAAGATGTTTTTTGCAGCCAAAAATATTTAGCTCTATGTATAATCTGAACAATTTGTTACAGACAGTTTTTAACATGAGAAATGAGACCAGAGCTCCCTCATTAATATTTATTAGTGTTGTTTTCTAATGTGAATTGCAGGTGGCTTGACAAATGCTGACCTTCAGTGTGATAAAACAGTTTTGTTAGCTCTCCAGCAGGGCTAGAAGGAAATTCTTTGAGTCTCCCCATTTGTAATCTTTATGTATTTATCTCTTGCTCCCTAGCACCTCTGTAATACATATATTGGATGCAATTTGTAAGCAGTCTAGTAACTCCATAAATCATGTTGCGGTTATTGAGAGCCGTGAAATGTTGGCACCAGAAACAAAAATCTCCTTTATTGCCACCCATGCAAAATGTTGATTAGAACAAATCCACTTTTCCCGGGGTCGACAGTGTGTCCCGTGCGAAATGCTGACTTTGCAAAGGACTGCTATTCTCACACCGCGGTCTTTCCAAAAAAATTAAATTGTAAAAGTATTTTGAAATGTAAACAAAAAATCATCCCGTTTTCCTGGAAAAGTGATACTTTCTACAAAAAAAAAATCCACCAAAATAGAATTCTCACTGCACGTTTTATTAGTTTTATCAAACATGTAAAAGGTGAAATCTTTACATGTACAATATTTTTACAGTGTAACGTGCATGGCGAAAATATGAGCCTTAAAGGAACAACATCTAGGAAGTTATGTAGTCCTTGATATTTAAAAGATGCATTTTTGCGGATTATAGCTTAAAATGAACATATGGCCATGCAAAATATTATTGTATCTCAGTGGTAAGATTTGATAATATTGTAATTTTAATTGGCTACAGAAAATAAAATAAGTTTCAATAGTTGTATTGGCCAGACTCACAATTCATTTTCAAATTCAAAGAAAGCACTTGCATCATGTTACATAGTTACGTAGTTCATAAGGTTGAAAAAAGACCTAAGTCCATCAAGTTCAACCCTTCTACCTAACCTTCCTATTCTTGAAGGTTTTATAAGAAGGAGCCTTGCCACCAACTACCAAAGCTAAAAGGAGGAATTGAAACATACTTTAGGCATTTGTTCTCCTGCTGGAGAGTGACATTGACCCACAGCCCTGAATTCTCCATTCCCATACAGGTTTATGCAGTGAAGTTTGTTCTAGCCACAAAGTCTGTAACATCCGAAATGTTCTTCTGTAATACAGACAAGCCTTTTGCAAATGTGTAATGTACCGCTGCTTATAAATCGATTTTATGCAGAATATTCAGTATTACCTCTCACTTTTTAAAATAAGTGATCTCAGTTGTGATCATCATTTCAGGATCTGTACTTCTTCTGGTGTGTGACATCAAAGCCTGGTATGACTAATGTGATTCAGGCAGAAGATGCTATGAGTGACTACTCACTCACTGCCTATAAAAAAGTACAATTACACATTCATGTGCAAATTTACAATTACATATTCATGTGCAAACTTGAATACAAGCAAGCATATGTTCTGGCATCAGCCAGCTCCTGTCTTCAGGCTTCATGCCAGCCACCTGTAAAAGCTGTGTGAGCCTAAACATTATGATTCTGTTCAAGAAGGGTCTGTAGACTCATTGTTTTGGTAGATGGAAGTTCCTACGTATCAAGTTTTTAATATTACTCTTTTAATATCAAAAGTTTGTAATTCCACACCAGTTATGGTATACATTGGTTATATTGTGACATGCTGCCACATTAGTAGTAGCTAATGTTTACCACCACTGACCCTGGCATTTCTCTTGGGCAATGATAGAATACATTTGTAAGATGGGTCTTGTAATAATGTTATTATAATTTTATTAGCTTTATTATTATTAGTGATAAAACAATGCCATGATGTCCCCCAGGAAGGATACGTACCATCCTTCTTAAAACAGTGCACCTCATTTTACAGGCAGCTGTTGAAGAGAGACTGAAACAACTTCAAGAAGCACATCGAGATTTTGGACCTGCCTCTCAACACTTCCTTTCCAGTAAGTTCCAGCTGTTCTTACATTAAATAGAATTTTAAGAGATAGGATACAGATTCTAAAAGCATCCCATGTATTTTCCTGGCAAAGGGACTGTAGACTAACATACTGTAAAGGAGGAAGCATTATGGGTCTGTACAAACGCCTCCACCTTTGTGGGCTGGTGGGGGGGAATCAAGGGTAGCCTTGCCCCTTGACCCACTAGGTATAAAGATGGCCAGACTACATGGTGGTATGTGGTGAACACTGCTGCATACGGTTCACACAGTTCACACAATTACATCAAATATTATGTTAGGTTGCCAACATCATCTTTATCGATGTGTAAAAAGGACTAAAATTAGTTTTCACCCATATTTTGTCAAATATCTTATGGTAAGAACACTTGTTTCCTTTCATCTGAGTTTTGCGACTAGGGCCTAATTAGCTTTTTCCTTTGTTTTCACAGCTTCAGTACAGCTTCCATGGCAGCGATCTGTGTCACTAAACAAAGTGCCCTATTATATCAAGTAAGACATTTTTTGCTTAAATAAACACACTTCTGAACATCAATTTTAAACAAACACTGGTCCAGATTCTGACAATATCATCCATAAGAAATTTGGTAAAACATTAGAACAGCAAAATTCAGGTTATAATACAGACCTATTTTTTAAAGGCACGCTGGAGACAGGGCGTAGTACATTCAAAGACATTTAACAAAATCACATCTCCAGAACAGGGTTACACGTAGGCTATAGACAATAATAACACTAAGAAAGCAACCGAATGACCATTATGGCAACCTAACCCCTGAAGTACCATACATGAAAGAAAAAGTGCCATTTTTTCCATAGTTTATGACAAGTGGAGATAGATGTAGGTGTGATAGGGAAGCATTTCTACTCTTTAGATGTATGAACCTTCCAGATGTGGAAGAAAAGTTGTAATGAATTTGAATTCTCATAATTAGAAGTGATTTCTTTAAAAGCTCTTATCATGAAGACCCACCAATATATCCAGGCTCTGGGAACAGGTAAGAATGGTGTGTTAGCATGTGGCCTATGTGCATGGATCTGTGTATGGTATATTTCATTATATAAAAATGCTAGTGAGGATAGTACTGTATGTAGAACTTCCAGCTGATGTGTGATATTTTTTTTTACATAGACCCACATAATGTAATATATAATGTATAATATATACACCCACATATAGTATACATGTCACAAAGTAGGGTGAGAATAAACAATGACATGATGGAAAGGAATTAATGATACCTTGACAAGTGGTGGTAAATTGGCCTTGGGGAATATGGAGACATACATCTTACAAATACTACTAAATAAAGTGATTTTTTTTATTTTATCACCATAGAAACAAATGGCATAGTCCAAACACCAGGAATATTCAATTGGTTGCTGTGATGACTTATGGAACTGCATCTGAATCACTTTTTTTATCTAACCCCCATTATATCTAACATTACAACCCTCCTTACACATTTTAGTTCTGTATATGTATGAAACAGGCAATTATACAGAAACTGCACATTGTTTTGTGATATACATCAGACTGAAATATGTAATACCACAGCGAAGTAAAGGACTTTTGCAGTCCCTGTGTCCTGACATGATAGTGCCTAGTAATAAGGAAGAGTACTAAGCCATCTAGCATTATTCTATCTGTTCCACCCCCCTGCTTTCATAACATTTCCAAAAGAAATGTTAGCTAATTAGCCTGCTCATTAGACAAGAGTATGGACTACATGAAGTAGTCACTTCAAATGCTTTATTAATTGTCCTGTATATAAGTGCGGTGTTATGCGGATGGCCAGGGCAGCATAGTATGCCTTTTTCAAGGTCAAAGTCTTCCATCTACTAAGCTAAGGTCTCTGGAGCCATGCCTAACCTTGTTAATGGCAATGTTATTATTTGATAGGAATCTTAGCCATGTAGGATATGTATTCCAGAAGTGACCTGCTTGTATTCAAAGACGTGGAAAGCATTACGGGTTTTCACAGAGCCTTCATTCTTTTTCATGCTAATGAAAGCTAAAGGACGAGTGTGCTGTCATTGTAATGCTTCATTAATCTAAACCCAGAATCCTTTGCACTACAAGGCAAAGAGAACTAACAATGTAAGACACAGAGAAAGCCGCATCTGGTGTAGTGGCCACAGAAAATAAAATAGATGTCAATAGCTGTATTGGGCTGCTAGGCAAAGAAAACACTGTGTCTGGTGTATTAGAAGGAATCAAGAACCAAAGCTAAAAGGTGGAATTGAAACATACTTTCGTGATTTTCTTTCTCCTGCTGGAGAGTGAAATTGGCTCACAACCCTGAATTCTCTATTCACTTAAAAGAAAACTAAAAGCAAAAAACTTGTATAATGTTCTGTTGAATGACTCTATACAAAATATTCCCCAATTACCCATACTTTCCCCAATTACCTGCTTTGATCTGCACATTAGACTGAAGGTTGGGCAGTGCTGGCTTCTGACGGTTGCTGACAGCCACCATCTGGTATGGCTAGGGTGATTCAGACTGACGATGTGCAAGTTACTTCTCATTTACTGTTTTTGGAATTAAAATGAAATTAAAATGAAAACTTCAATACAACATCAAGGAGATGTTATGTCAGCAGTTAGAACCAGCCTTCAGACTCTGTGCTGGTCACTATGCACTATGGTTCTTCTAAATAGTGTAGCCATTGTTTTGGCAGATCCTGTGTATCAAGTTTAGAAACAGAGTTATTAAGATTGTATGTTAGCTTAGTATCTGTGCATGCCTTTTTTTAGCTGAAGAAGCACAATACGGGTTCCCAGTTATATACAAGTGTAGTAACCAGTTAATGTCCAACAACTAAACAACTTGTCACAGATAAAAGTGAAACACTGTTTAAGTTCCATTGGACAGAAGTTCAGCTTGATGAGCATTGAACAAACACTTATACGATTCAGTGGAATGCTAATGTATTAAACTGTTAATGATGTACAAGAAGCATATAGTACTAAGGCTTATATTTTAGAACTAATAATCATGCAGCAATTTAACAAGCTGATATTAAACATATTTTACTTGAAGTAGCCAATAAGTGGTAGGAAAATGCTCCCATTGAAATCAAGTAGAGCCCTTTCAGCTAATGAGTACAAGAGGTCTTAAGAGACCCCAACCCAGTGTTCGCCAAGCCAGAGCTGGAGTTGACTGGTGGCGAGTAAGCCATGTGCAAAGAGATGGGTGCAGAGGAGCAGAAAATAGCTAGAGCCTGGCCAAAGGGGAACCCCACATAAATTTAAAGGCACCTCTCAGCTTTCAAGTGCATTAAAGTGCATATGATGGCTGGCGTGTTCCTGTAATTGAGGCTGAGGTTGAAGATGGAATGGCATTTGCGCTCCTTCTGACATCAAAAGCTCTTCTAGGGCTCGTCTGTGAACTTCATTCTCAGTTCCACTGGCTACTCCACTTTGTCCACTGATGGAGGTTACCATTGTTCTGAATGTTTGTGAGTTAAACAGATCTCGGATTGTATAAAAATGAAGTGTCATTTCTATTACTTATTATCCTTTGACTTAGATTTATAGAAGAAGGCTGTACATTGTCATTGGCCTGGAGAGGTAACAGAAAAGCTTTAGTCAAGAAAGCCTCAAGCCTTGACCCATAATGCTCTGTGTTTTTCTGACAAAGTGAGAATCGGTTATATTCGTAGATAAGGAGAGCTGTTGCTTTGTTAGAAATACTTGTATGTAGAAGAACTTGCATTATGGTAAAATACTTCATATAAACCATGGTTTAGTAGGATTGCAAAATACCAAATGCTTTGAAAATAGTTGTCCAGGATAAACACAGTTTGTGTTTTTTGTCTGTTTTTCTTTTTTAACTTTTACTGTCTCATGATTTACTATTTATAGCATTAAACTGTTGTGCCGCAGGTTGCAATCCTGATGCAGTTTAGTAAATTATTGATTAGCTAATAAATATCTTTTTGCTGTTGGGTAATATGTGAAAAAGTGAGCATCAATAAAAAATATTAATCTTGCCCATAAAAATGAAAGTAATGAAACCTTCGTAAATAACACAAATGGTTCAGCTGTGTAGAAGGGGTTTCTGGTGAAAAAATCTGTTGTATCAAGTTTTAGGCATGAGGTTGCCCTATGCCCACTGTGATGAAGCCTACCCATCACCCATATCTTCCACTTTCTGTTCAGCCATGGTATATGACATCATATCCTGGAACTCTGTCTCTTTAGGATGTGCATACGATAGAGGCTGTGCCTAGTGGTGTACTATACATCATGTAAATGGACCTGTTAAAAGGGAGGTCTCTGATCATCCAGTCAGCCCTTTAAATAAACAGTGTGCTGGGGCAGTGTGCTTGGTGCTCAGTTCGTGGTATTGCTGTTGTCTCCCCCATAAGACCTGCTACCTTAGGTGAAAATAATCCTCTGACTTTGCTGATGCAGGATCATATCAGAAGACCAGCTTTATAATAACTGATGTAGTCAGATGGTTTTCTTTTAGAGAGAACTGATCTAGAATGTCTGCCAGTCTGGATTATTAGTGTCTTCCCACTGCATCCTCCACCAAAGCCCTACATTTAGCACCTACCTTTTAATATCACTGGCTCAGAGTATGTTTACATTTTATTCCGTGAAGGCTGTTTCAAAATGAAGACCCATAAAATAACATAGTGTTTTTTTCTCAAAGAAATCTCTTCAAGTTTTCTTTGTTTCTTCTCAAGATCAATAATGTTGACATTGACAGTGATGAAACCTCTAGTGTTTCTTCAAGAAAGGCAAGCGACTGAAGCTTAGCAGTTATTGAAGAGGGCTGATGCAATTAAACATTGCCATATCAGCCATGAAATGATCATCATTTAAAGCTGTGCAGAGAACCAGCCACAGGCCATTTAGTACCCTGTGCAAACAACGATGCTGGTGGCCTTCTCCTGCACGCAACTGCTTGCTTCCATAACACAGAACCTCATGGCAGTGCCTTAGTACCCTAGGCATTCAACCAGTGTATTTATATGGTATGGATAGCCTTTCTACATAGTGTATTAAATAAACCAGCATATAAAACACAATAGCACATTGACGCCCTAAATTTGGATGCGACCATGAATGTCATTTTATCAAAAGCTTCAATTTCCCTAAGACATCTGTTGCATTGTATCCATGATCTGATTGTTTGTATATGCAGTATGAGCATCAATACAAGATATACGATTCTTCCATATATCCTGCACCCATGTTTTGGCTTTAGCCATGAAATATACCATGCTTAGGTTGGATAATGCTGTAATCATCCTAGTTTGTTAGCTAAGATTGTAATTTGCATCCTAACAGTACTAATACATATGCATTACCTGATTAACAGATTGCATGTTGATTCGCGCTGAGCATTCCCAGAGTGAATTCTCTTGATGTGATGATGAAAATAACAATTAAACAAATAATCAAGCTTCATTTGATGTTGGCGTGATGTGCGAAGTAAGTGTTGCTGTGGTACCTGCAGCATGCATTTCTTAGCTGCATTAAGCGTCCATATGCTTCACTAATGAAATTCAGTGATTTTTTTTTTTTTTACTATTCTAGTCATTTACATACAAACAAGCAGAAACTGCACATTGTATTTGGTGTAAAAAAAATAACAGGAAATATGCAGAAAAAATTATATATATATATATCTTCACTTTTGTTATGGTACTATAAAATTAAGACGTGACAGCAACTAAAATTCATTGGTTTGGATTTTTGCTATGGCGATTATGGTGAAACCATATTATGGTAGATAAACTAAATTACTTTATTATTTTAAAATATATTTTACCTTTAGAAGGCTTTCGGGGGACTATTCCGGGACACAAGTCTGAAACAGGGCAATTTACATGAAAAACATGAACAGATCTCTAAAATGTAGAACAAGGCACACATAGGTAGGCTCCATCATGTCCCCCACATTAAAGAAACCAATGTATTCTACATTCTAATGTGTAAATTGTTTTCTGGTTTAGATGCTCTGCACACTTTTTATTCGTGTCCTGAAAGTTTTTTTGCATTTTGTCCCTAGTAGTCGATTGATTCTCAAATCGTGCAATAACTCTCTTGTACTGTACTATAGTCCATCCATCAAGTCCTGACCGACAATCAATTCTTTTCAACTGATCTGCTGTAGGTATTGGGATGTCACACAGAAGGTTAATCTATGGCAGAATGGAAACTGAAAAATTTTGTGACTGATCTTGCTAACAATTGAGTTCTATATTTCTGTGGGGAACACCTAAATCCATTCCTTCTGTAATGTAAAATGTAAATCCCTCAAACCTACTTCACAGGATACCCAGGATGTTCATTTTCTTCAACCCAGCAGCCCAGTAAAAAGGTCCCACCAATTCACTTCCTTAACCCGACAGACAGGGACATGGACAAGTAGTGTGCATTATGAAGGACCATGTCTTCTCTAACTAGAAACAATTGTTAACCCCATCAGGTGTTTCTCAACCAATTAATATTCTAGAAACTGAATCAAAACATGATTTCTGGAAATTTTTGTTCAAAGATGACGCACATCGGCATTATACATTACTTCTAAATAATATCGATCTTTCATCGAATCATTGTCGGCAAAGAGTGATGCATTTATTCATGTAAATTCCCTGACTTGAATACTACCTATTTGAAAGTAAGTCTTGAATGCTAGACACTTATTGGCGATTACATTTCAACATCTACTCAAATTATTTAAAGATAATTTCTCTGTGGAACATTATGCTCAGTAAGCAAACAATAATGTTATCTGACTTGAAACTATTTTAGTTCTTGAGTGACCAGTAAATTGGAGTGGCCGGCTGTGGTCAGTGGTAGTCATGCTGAGAAAGTAATTAAGATTCCCGGTTAAAAGATGTTTTTCTTTTTTTTTTGTCCAAGGTTACATTAATAATTAATCTTTTCAGTGGCATTTATTTTTCAATGGGTAAAACGTTTTAATAAGCATCCAATTCAGCTTATATAATTTGTTATCTCCCGGCTGTGAACGAAATAAAGAAATCTGACATTACTAAAAAATTATTTAAGTTTTGCAGACTTACAAATTAAGAAAAAAGACTACATTGTGCAGAATTGTTTTTCAATCTTGCTGTTGTGCAGTTGAATCCTGGGAACCCCATTACTGTTACCCTAAATATGCTCCATAGACAGAATTTCTTATATAGCACACCAGACATTTGCTTAGCCTGGAATATTTACTTGGACTTGTGGAAGACACAAGGTCAGCCATGCAGAATTTTGTTCTTCTAATTGTTGGCTTCAACCTTCCAGATATGCCGGTGTAGCTGGAAAACCCAATGTTGGCTTGAGCTGTGTGCCTGGCTTGGCCCAGCTCTTCACAAGTGTTGTCTTCTCCACTGTAGTGCTAGTGGGCAAATCTAAGTTGTTTGCCTGTATCCAAACCATACTTGCAGACAACATAAACAATGTTTTTGTGTGTATGTGTTTTTTTGTTCACTTGGTGGCAAGGAACCAGTATTAGCAGTGCCACATCTGAATTTCATTGGCTTCTTACCTTCTTGGATAGACCAAGATTCCTTAATTATATAACTTCATTATAAAATTGTTCAGTCACTGGCTGGAAATATGATGGGTTTGTCTCAGCGACTCATTTCACTTCACATACTTTTCCACACAAAAATTAAATTTTAATTAAAAATAATTTAAAAAAAAATTAAAAAACAAACATAAATGGCAGCTTTCTGTAAACTATGAAAATAATACGTAACTACACTAGGACAGTGTTTCTTCAAATGTGATCAATCCAGTCTGAATTACTATCCTGTGGTGGCTGTGAGTTGTGTAGAGTGCAAAGAAGAATGGTTTATCTTAATCATTAATTTCAAGCTAAACATTGAAATGTATGCAGTAGATTAGGTTAAAAAATGTAGTTAAAATTAAACTGGTGTGTATTTTTGCTTTGTTTGTATAGCATTAACCATAAATGTTGCAGTGCTTTTATTATGTAAAAGACTTAATTTGAATGTGTGCCAATTTTTATGTTAATATAAAAATGCGTAGATCATTTAGTTACGATTCTGCCTGAAGAGCTACTCACCTATTTCTTAATACTATCGATCATCTTGAATATCAAGTATGCCCGGGAGATTTCGAGGAGACTTGGCTTCTGCGTGAAGCCATTTGAGAGAATTATTAGAGGAATTTTCTGTAATTCCTCATAGAAGTTTGAAGTTGGAAGTGGAAATCAAAAATGTGATTTCCCTGAGCATCTTATACTGCAATATTTTCACGTGGACCATCATGCCTTCTAAAGTTATTAAAATTAAGTTTTTACTTCAGTGATGTTATGAAACAAATACATTCACAAACATCAAAGGAGAAACTAGCATGTAGGAGTGAAATGAAAGATAGATCAAATTTGTAAGAGCTTTCAGTACTTCAAAGCAACATTTCTTTTTATTTTATTTATTTCTTTCTATACTTTGTGGCAAAATGTTCAATTGATATGCCATACTAGATTGTCCTGAAATGCATCACATATTAATTATTTCAGAAACATTTTATAGTATAGTTTAAAGTGTTTTCCACATGTTTCCACCATATCTTCCAAGTGCCCCAGTTTCCGGGAAACAGATGCAATTTTTGAACATGGTGTTGCTGTCTGACATACCTGCCCCACTGTCCTGCTTTTGTGGCCATTAGGACCGGTTGGGGAAACTGTCAAATTAATGGAGGGCTGTGCTTTTGCAGTACAGATCCCCATTTTAGCTCATATGTAAGCAGCACTAGATAGCTCTTCTGCTCTTCTTTCTTTGTAATCTTTACTAGCTTTATGCAAATCAGCAATTCTTGATTGTAGGTCTTCTGAGATTTCTTTTGTGTGAGGCATAGTCCACATCAGCAGATGCTTCTTGAGAATAGCAAACTCAAAATGGTTGAGTGTTTATGTCGCAGTAGGTCTATAACACACCAATTCTGTTTCATTGATTGGACTCCAGGTTTTCTAACTCCTGACTCCAATTAGCTTTTGAAGATTTTAGGGATGGGATTCACATGCTTTTTTCAACCCACACTGAATGTTTCAATGATGAATTCAATATAGACAAGTACAATAATGTTATTAGTTAAAACAGGTTATGTTTGCTCATTTTTGTAACTTAGATGAAGACACATTTACTTTTATCTTACTTCTGTAAATTGAAATTTACATCACCCAGCCATTTGGATTTGATTATATATATATATATATATATATCTATCTACATTCCTTTGAAGCTTCCAAAAGGAAACAAGGATTATTCTGTGTACTCGAGCAGGTATACATAGAAAGGATAGTTATCAGTTCTTGTACAAAATTTGAACAATATGCCTCATTTTCTTTTAACCAAAGGGAAAATTGCATGAATATAATAGCTTTTCTCAACCATCAAATGTCATATAAATTAGCACATTTGAAGAAAAGCATGCTTCTGCTTACTACTGCTGCATTAGTCTTCCCTTATGGTATAAACCAGGGGTGTCAGCTTGGTCCTTGTGGGCCATAATCATACTAATATTTCTGTTTTTGAAAAGAGTTAACCTGAAACCATTTTTTTATGGTAGCAGAGTGGTCTGGGCTTGTATATATTTTGCAATTAATGTTTACAGTTTTGGCAAATATGTTCAAGGTCACTTAAGATAGTATCACATTTAATGGGAGGAACGTGTTAAGGTTAACTAATTTATCTGTGCCAAATTCACTTGAGAATTAATAAAAACGAAAAATTAGAGTTTGTAAAATGTAAAGTTCAATATGTATGTAAAATAAAGACAGGAAATGTGGGCCACTCAATATTTTCGTGTGAACTAGTTCTTTGCCCCTTTTTGTAATGATACTTTTTACTTTGGGATTATGGGAGATCAAGCATTTGTTAACATTACACCAGAGCTAATATTTATTTTTTGTTTTTAATGTGTTGTGCCTTAATCCCGCCTTATCTTGTCCAATAAATATTCATATTTAGATCTTAATCGAAAACTAAAAGAAAAAATCATGGAGTGAAAATGTTGTTTTCTAATCCTTTCTAGCCTCTGGCTCACACCCACGTATTTTACCAGATACATTTCTGTAGAGATTCAGTTTGAACGGCCTAGTCCTCTCTGTGGTCTGTTTCATTAAAATCAGCAAAATGACATAATGTGAATATATTTAAGTCTTTTTTTCTGAATATTTAATGTGTTTAGGACACTGCATGAAGGAATAATTCCCATTCACCCATTAAGGGGTCGCCTTTAATGATCTAAATGTTCTTATGCATTAAAGTTGAATTGACTAAAGTTTGGGATTTTCTTTTTTATTTACTCTTTTGTAGTCATCAAACGCAAACCACTTGCTGGGACCATCCAAAGATGACAGAACTTTTCCAGTCATTAGGTAAGTGAATACTTCAATATGCGGCTTGTAAAACATTAAGCTGTCTATAATACTTTTTTTTATTGCAGCAATGCGTCTTTTCTTATAGCGGATAGTAGGGTTTTTAATATGTAGGCTTAAATAACATTTGGAGTGTTTTCGTCTAACATTGCCTTTACGTGACATGTAAGAATTATGTATTTGCTGTTGAGGCAGGTGGTGAAATAGGATGTTAAAATATATAATGGACTTAAAATAAATCTTAGTTGTTTGGGTTTTTTATGTGACGCAGATCTAGCTAAACCATCAGATGCTGGTTTGATGATTTCACACGTTCATATACCAAAACGTTATTCTATAATGTTTAATGACATGGAAAACTTAAAGTATTCTTTTAAAATACATCATTCCTGATAAGCATTTATTTGCATTATTTTGCCCCAAACTGGCACAGGCTACCATACTGCTATGGTTATTGGCGCTTAAAGGGACATCAATACATTTCCATCAATAAAGCAACATCATTACAGATCTATTGATACAGATCCATCAATTGAGGGACATTATTACAGATCTATCAATACAGATCTATCAATTAAGAATGCATATTAAAGTACTTTGTAAGTACCGTGAAATATATTAACATGCTACATAAAAAATGACCAAAAAAGTGCTTTATATTCAAGACAAGCCTCACTAAACCTAGGAGGGAGTGTGGTCGCTATGTACTTGTTGGTAAGAAAGGTGCATGCAGGAGAAAAGTGCCAGAGAGACATAGGTCATCTAGGGCATGAGAAACCCTTGGGCCAACCACGGTTATAGTGATGTTATATTTTTATGTATAATTAAAAACATTATTATGTCTAATTTATTTTTGAACATACTTCAGGTGACTTAAACAATGTGAGGTTCTCTGCCTATCGCACTGCAATGAAAATTAGAAGACTGCAGAAAGCACTGTGCTGTAAGTACAGAAACAAAATGTAAAATGTACATTGTACCTGCCGTTCTCCAATAAAAACATCTTTTTCGAAACTGCTGATCTACCAAGTATTAATAATCCTATTTTTCAAACAGATCCTAACAATACACTCATCTGTCCCTGAACCCATACATGTAGCATTTAACTGATGTAGCACTGAACATTATTGTGTGACTGCAGGTCTACAGTGGTGAAACTATCCTTCCCTCTCCTCTTAATAGTGGGATTGGTGTGGGCACACGGACTCTGGATATCTAACTCAGGGGAGCATTGAGCCCTAGGCACATATTTCTATTCCATTTCCTCCATATGTGGTCCAATGTTTTAATATACCCGTGAAAGAGCTTCATAGCAGGCAATAGACCTTATTTTGGACACTGGGGGTCCATATTTGACTAAACCTGTATTACTGTACTAAGCATTATTATATTTGATAATAATATATACAGCTACCCAACCCCGAAGCTCTCCTAATTTGACTTCATATGGATATAGCCATATTAGCCCAAGAGAAAATTGAGTCTTTAGCCACATTTGATGCCTTTTATTTGGTCAGCATAGAAATGTAAAGTTCACAAGCTTTCAGAACCTCAGAGGCCTCTTCTTCAGATGGAAACATATGGTAGGCAGAAGGTTTGGAAAGGCACGTTATGTTTTCAGTGAGTTTGCTCAACTGGGTATAGGATGGACTGAGCCAAGCACCACCCTCAACTCGTTGGATCACGACTTGTATTCTAGAATCCCAGTGGAATATCTGGAGAATATGGTAAACATAGCATACAATGTTCTATTCCACTGCATGAAATTGCTAATAACCCGAATGACTCACAGACGCTTATTCATCAAAGTGGGAGTTTGCGTGAAAATTGTAGTCTTAACACAGTAACTTTATTATTTTTTATGAATCGCCAACCTTGACAAGAGATTTCAATTATTTTAATTGCTTGAGGGTTCAACGAGTCTGCTCACCTGTGTTATAGTCACCATTAAAAAGCCTGCATATTTAGTTCTCATAGAGGCTGAACTTAAAATGTTAGCTTTAAATGTCACTGGGAGCTGATATTCCTTTATAGTACCTATAATATCTCGGGGGATGTATACAAAAGCAGGAATCTGATTTCATAGTATGACTGGTTATATGTTTGCTTACAGAACAATCAAGAAAGTCAATAAAAAACGATGTTACCTGATCTTATAAATGTAATAACTTCATTCATATACACTAGATTTTATATTATGTTTCCCTGTAGTCTATCTGTGTCTTCCTGTGATGTTATTTACCGGAAAATTATTTGTCAACAATCTAATTTAAAATTGAAAAAAAAACTAAAACTCTGAAGCGTAATTTGTCCATTAAAGAGAATAGTTTTCCTGTAATTCAATACACTGACACTTTAAATGTCTCGGGATTTTGAGATACATTTTATGAATGCATTTTTAGAGTTTAATAACATATAGACACAATATTCACAGACTCTTTTGTGTAACATTAAAAATAAATGAAGTCTTTCAAAGCCTTTTGATTTCTATAGCCTAGGTTTTTCAGTCAGCCCATCTAGCTAGATGAGGCAGATAGCGACTTATTTATCGTGTCCCCCACCTGCTGATCACCTTCTGCAAATCGAGGAGCTGGGGGCAGAGGAGACAAATATATATACATATATATATATATATATATATATATATATATATATATATATATATATGCCTCCAAGGGTTTGAAGGTACGAGTGAATTGCTGTGTTCTGCAGCCCTAAAAGTCACAGTAATGCGTGCTTAACAGCAAAATATCCGTATAAATTAAACTGCTTACATGAAATACCATAATCTTCTTCTAAATGTTACGTAAACAGCTGTCAACAGGTCAGAATGTCACATAACTACTCCTGCCCCACCGCCTAAAACTGTGCCTCTTTGGTAGTGTGAAAGGTTGGGAGTTAGGAATACAACAGGTAACATTGCTTAATTGACTGAGAAAACCGCTATAGTGCTTTAATATGTTCAGACGAAGCCAATGCCCAGTTCGCAAGTTCTGCCAAGCATTGTGCCCTTGTCGTCCGCTTGCTTTTCCTTGTAGAAGTGTAATGATTTATGGCTTTCCCTTCACTTGTCAAATTCCATTACCATAACTGAGTGACTTTTGTGATTTTAATTCAGAGCTGACACTGAGCCAAAACAGTCTGCCCGGCTGATGCCGTCCCGGCCACGCACAGCGTCCCCGAGCGTAACACGATGTGCCAGAAAACTGCTCTGGTTCCCTGCTGAAATCCTTATACAGACATTGAAGTGTGTCATTATGAATGACATCACCTTCACACTTACTTCACACCTACTCTAATGTGACATAAGCTAGGCTGTGCATTATCATTCGGGATCGTGGTTTCACCGCATTAACCGAGGGCAGACTTACACATTCTAAATTAGTGCTTTTATTTGGCAGTATGTGTTTGGGCCCAGAGACCCCCAAATTTTCTAAATTACATATTTGCATGATTACATAACTGGTTAAATATTTGGTTGTCTGCCACCAAAGTGTTTGTAAAACAGGAAAATCCCCAAGATAAATGCTAAAATGATTTGGTTCATATTAATATATCACACTTGGTGTAAATTGTGATTTGTTAATTTGCCTCTTTGTTTTTCTCTGACTAGTGGATCTTCTGGAGCTTAGTACCACACACAGTGTTTTCAAACAGCATGAAATGAATCAGAACAATCAACTTCTCTCGATTCCTGAAGTCATCAGCCTCCTCACCACAGCCTATGATGGCCTGGAACAGAAACACAAGGAACTGGTGAACGTCCCTCTCTGTGTAGACATGTGTCTTAATTGGCTGCTTAATGTGTATGACACGTAAGTTAAACTCTCAAATGATTTATGTATCTTTAGCTGCAACTGTCATGGTTTGACCTCGAGTCTCAAGACTTTTACTCCAGTATAAGAGTAAATGTGCAAATTACCTGAGACAAACTGTCTAGGGCTGACCCCTCATACTGTGCTTGTGTTAAATGATATCTGAACATTCTTTTCTTACTGGTAAAACCAAGATGAAATCCAAGAATGAGTATATCTGACATAATTCAGAATATATTTACACCAAAACAAGTAATAGTTGTTATTAAGAAACATTGGAACCATGCTATTAACACCTCTGGTGAGGCGCTACAGGAGAATCTTTGTGATGGACTATGAATGGGTTCATATTTAAGTCTCAGGGTCAGCTGATTCAGAAAGTACTGAGACATGCAACACAATAGCTTGTACTAATTTATTTCTGTCTACAAGAATGGGTGACTGGTTTACTACAGATTTAATATTTCCCTAAGCTAGTGAATTTAGTTGGTCCTATAGATCATAGAGAGAGATGATTTTTTGTGGTGTAAAAAAGACCGCATGCAAATCCCACTATTGAAATAAGCATTTTGTGACATTTCCAAATACATTAAAAGCTTCTGGCCTTGACCAAACTAATTATGGTCATATTCCACCTGTTTTGTCATGGATCAAACAGCAATTTGACAAGCATGTGAACTAGCACAGCAAAGAAACGTTCAAATATGCATAGCTCGCTACACTATGACCCTGAGACCTCTATCACTCTATTTTGTGTATCTGTCATTGTGTCAAACAGGGAGTGTGTGTTAGCATGACTGAGTATGTGTGTGTTAGCATGAGTATGTGAGCGTGTGTGTTAGTGTGAGAGTGAGCATGTATAAGTACATGTTAGTGTAAGCATGGTGCCCAGTAACTGAAGTGCCCAAAAGGATCACAGGTTCCCAGTAACTGAAGTGCCCAGAAGGATCATGTAACTGACCCCATGGTAGCACAGACACCAGCTCCACTGCCCCAAGGCATACCGCTGGGCTGATCCTGCGAGAGGCATTTCCTCAGACCCAACTCGCTGAGCCTGTGCACCGGTTTATGACATTATTTCCTAGCGCCCAGGTATAGCGTGTGAGGACCTTGATTGAACAGAAGAACTGGCACCATCCTACCCTCTCCTGAGTGTATAAGTGTAAATAAGTATGTTACTGTGTGTAAGTATGTCACTTTATGCGTGTACTTTAGTATGCGTGTGCGTGAGGGAGGATGGTAATCTGTGTAACCCCTGTGGCGGCCGTGGTTATATATTATGTTAATGCCAATATTTACAGAGCAGCAGTTTACCACGTAACCCAACATGAACAGTGGAAGATTCTCATACACTGTAGACACTGAAATATAATCTATATAATGAGCACAATTTAGGGGTATTTTTTTTACATTTTTTTACGACTATGTATAGCTGCTTCATATTACTTGAGTATTTATCCCTTTAATACAATGTTGAGATCATCCTTCTAAGAAGTTTGGGGTCAAAAGTAGAATATATGTGAAGGGAGTGTTGTTTTGATCAAAAATACTTGTAGGAACTTGATTAGAACATGAATAAAAGCCACACTTTTATATTTTACTTTATTACACCTATCAAAAATGTGATGCTTAGGATGGCTCTAAAACAGTCAGCTTAAATACTTGATAAAGTATAGAGTTCTGAAAATAGTAAATCTCATTTAATTGTTTCCGCATGAGGCAGCAGTTCCTCCTAGAATCATTTGCCTTCTGCTACTTGCAAAATATGAAGAAATGCCTAGCTAGTATAATCTTCCCTTCACAGCAGGCGATTGGTTAAATCCAAATCAGAGATCACAAATGTTTGAACCGGAGAACTAACCTATTTGTTCAGGTACTTTTGGTTTTATGGTAAGCATGCCTGAGATTGAGCAGTAGCCTGTTATACTACGTACTGTCTAAATAAAACATAACATTTAAAGGTGCTGTTCCACTAAGACTGACGTGCTGGGCTCACGGCATGTTAATAAGAACCGAAATCTGTCATTAATGTCTTTCCTCTGTATGCTTAATGCTTAAACACAAGGTGCCGTGCAAAAATGGAACACTTTCTTTAACTACATTCTGTATAAGTAACATAATTCCTAGTAGTCCTCCATGGTCAAACCTTTCCCGAGGCATGTCAATCTTTTACCGGGAACATCTAATTGTCACGTGACATGAAATCAGTCACTAATTGGTTGCTGCCAAAGAAACCAGACATGCTTCTTAAAAGTTTGTGTTAAAACCTCCAGAGGAGGGAATAAAATGACAGATCTGCCATGGTTTATTTACCTAGCATACTGGAGAGTGCAAGAAGTGTTTTGTCTAGATGGCATTCTCTACGATTATGCATGATTAAAGATACATTGAATGGTGTGAGTCTGGTTATAAAAGTATTAAATTCAGCAGAATTGTTCAAACAGCACCTTTTCAAACACAATTTTCACCCAAAGAGTTTGTCTGATATAACTGATCTGATCCAAAACTGCATGTGCTCAACAAAAACCAACTGCCTGATCTAAAAAAAAATCATAGACGTGATAGGATTTGGCTCCACGGAATGAGATTCTTAAAATATAAAAGAGCCTGTTTAAAGAGAATAACGACACAGAAGCCAGAAATCTCCCTTATTTAAAGAACACAAACCCAATGTGCTGCCAGGGATATCCATAGTTTAATTATTATAAGAACTGATTGAAGTCTAAATCTCTCTCTCTGTCTGGTATGTCTCAAAAATGTAGTTATCCCAAATTGTTTATTACAAAACGTGTATACCAGGTTTACCACCACCTTTTTGCGACTGGTGGTAAATATACCACGTTGAGTCACAAAGTGAATAAATGGGAAAAAAATAATAACACATAAGAACAGGAAAGTCCAAATCAAATATGAGTCAGAGAAAACTCCTTTTGACTGATTGTAATGTCAAATCCGAATAATTCCGGTAATATAATATCCGAATAATAGATATGGTGATTAAGTAAGAAATGCAATCCTTATGCAAGGAAAATAAAAACATGTCCACAGTGTATAAGGTTTAAAAGCGCTTCCTTTTAATAACAAAGCTTACAGAGAAATATATTCAGAAGCGTATCCAAAAATCTCCCACTTCTCTCTCTCTTTCATGGTTGGGTTACTTGAATGTGGTCATATAAGTGCACTTTTTATTCGAATAGGCTATTTTATAAATGAAATCTCGTCTTACTCATTACTATTGAAATTTTGTTTCTACCGCATATAATGTAATATAGTGCACAAAAATACAGAAAGAGAAATATACGCATTGATACTCCGAGGTCCTGCACACATCAAAGCAAGAGATCTGAGTACATCCAGTAAATACTCTTTAAAAGTCCCCATCTGAGGCATAAATATTGGGGATTCCATCACACTCTATGGCCATAAATTGCTTAGCCCGTCACTACGTCAAAGTACCCCAATTTTGGACGAGGCCTTTCTCATTTTACATGGCTATATTGCTTACCAGGGAGCTGAAAATAATATACTGCAGCTACTTTCCGCTGGCACTGTACTAATACTAAAAGCCGTCCAAGAATGCAGAATTAAGCTGTCAAGAATTACAGTATTTTGTGAGTTACTTGGCTGGCACGCTAAAAATAACTGCAGTTGCTGCCGCTTGAAGGTGTTTAATAGAACGGCCACAGACATACCAAGATAGACTTTTTCTTTTTTTTTGAGAAAAGTGGATATTTATGATACCGTAATGCACATTATATTATATACTGCAATGAACGCAGTATGTAATATGCTGTATGGTACTGCCAGAGTTTACATTGGGACTCCACGAACTCTCTCTGACACCATTGTCTATATAACTCACATGCAGTTCTATTATGTTTGAAGCAAACAATCTTCATTGCTCTTGTCTAGTCTGTGGAGCTTGATGAGTATTATTTCTGTGATTCAAATGGCTCTGGCCATCTCTCTGCTCCTGGGCCATCATTATTGTGAGGATTGGTTCAGCACCAATTTGGGGAAAGGCGACAGATGTACTTTGAAGCCAAAGTCCCGACAGAAAATAAAGATTTTTCTTTGAACGGTAATTACGGTGCTAGGCACTATATCCTGAATATACCAAGACCAAGAACTGATAAAGCTTTTAGTTTTTACAGTGGAAATAATGGGCAGACTAGATGGGCTGAAAGGTTTTTATCTGCGTCCAATATCTATGTTTGCAGTAATATAGTTTAACATTGAAGGAAAGGGTGTTTTAGTTCAGTTTGTTCCAATAAACTTTTGTAATCCGCAGGCCTGGAGGCCATCAGTCGTGATATTTTGGGTGACTTTCTGTGCTCAAACACCAAATACGAATGAATTCCTTTTATATAGTGAAGTAGTTGGTTTCATACACTTTCCTAAGTCCGGAGAACCATTTGGGTGATTAAGACTGAGCTATTCTACTCTTTACCCCAAGGCAGTATGGATAAAGAGTGAAGGTGGTTAGCCAATTGAAAAGTTTGGTATGCCACTTATTATTGGACAAGTGGTCTGCTATTGGAAAATTGTATTCCTTCATTTTTATCAATTACCAGACAAGACTCTAGTCTGCATTCACCCAAAACTTAGCTGCTTACTGTTTTTCTTTTTAACCAACAACCGCTGATTATCAGTTTTTATTCATTTGACATCAAAGTATTTTTAAGCGGCTTGATTGCAACCTAGAAAAAGCAGCAGCAGAAGAATTAATGAATTGTATTATTGGAAAGATGCGCTGTATTACCCACTCTTTGCCTCTTACATAGTAATATGCTTTCCTGCTGTGTACGGTGGTGTCGTTTCTGTTGCATAAATCATTGAATTAAAGACGTGCTGCGATAACGTGGTATTGAAATATCAGTGGATTAAAGACGTGCTGTGATATCACAATTCTGATATCCAGCTTCACTGCCCTATTATTAGATGTGACTGAAATTAAAATACTTTAACTAAAGTTTCAGGCACTCGGTTAAACATGTAACATGAAGGAAATTGAGCAAGTGTCCTTTTATATAAATTTTACGGTTCTTGGTGTGTCATTAAAAAAGTCAGTTTATGTATTATAATACATTAAAAGAAAAAGAAAAACCTTATTTTTTGTTTTCATTAAATTGTTCTGTCATTCATGAACCGAGAATGTCTCATGATAACATGATGTTTTTCTTGCAGGGGTCGGACTGGTAAAATCCGGGTACTTTCACTAAAGATTGGGCTCATGTCTTTGTCCAAGGGATTACTTGAAGAAAAATACAGATGTAAGTAGACATTTTTATTTTTTTATTTAGGTCATTTTTCTTCCTTCAACTATGTGAAACATGCATGCTGTGCAAATATTTTAGGCAGGTGTGAAAAAAATCTGTAAAGTAAGAATGCTTTAAAAATAGACATGTGAAATAGTTCATTTTTATCATTTAATGAAATGCAAATCAGTGTTTGGTGTGAACACCCTTCATCTTCAAAACAGAATCAATTCTTCTAGGTACACTTGCACAGGGATTTTATAGGCATACAGTTAGGCTAATGAACATACCTGGGGACATCTGGGCTCCGGCTACCCGGAGCCTTCCCTTGCGGGACGCGGCCAGGACTGCACACTGACGTCGGCGGGCGGTCCCACTGACCTCGGCGGAGTTCCCACTGACGGCAGCGGGAAACACACCCATTTAAAGGAATAATGGGAGGGGAGCGGGTCGTGTCAAGATCCTGCTCCTGTGACCCGGAGGATTCGGGTCTTGACCCGGAGGACCGGAGGAGCAGTGCTCACCTGCGGGTCAAACCCAGAGAGTTCCCAGGTATACGTATGAAGATGTCTAGCAGTGCCATCAGCTCAGCATTGGCGATAACAGTAGGACCCTGGTACACCCATCTACTGTCCACAAAAGTATGGTCGAAAGTGGTCTTTATGGAAGACTTGCAGCCACAAAGTAATACCTCTGATGTGAATAAAGGCCAAGCAACTCAACTACTCACACAAACTCAGGGACAGTGAAGCATGGTGGAGGTTTCTTGCAAGTTTGAGTTTGCATTTCTGAAAATGGAGTTAGGGATTTGGTCAGAAATAATGATCTCCTCAGTGCTGAGAAGTGTCTGGTATTACATGGAGAGATTTAACTGAGGCTGCCTAAATCCACAGAACTATGGTTAGTTCTCCAAGATATTTGGAATAACCTAGCTGGCAGGTTCCTTAAAAAAAACAGGGGAACTGTACTTAGAAGAACTGATGCTGTTTTGAACACAAAGGGTGGTCACACCAAATATTGATCTGGTTTGATTTAGATTTTTCTTCTGTTCACTCACTTTGCATTTGGTTAAATGATAAAAAAATAAACTATTAATATGTCTATTTTTGAATGCATTCTTACTTTGCAGCATACCTGCCTAAAACGTATATTCAAGCACTGCCAGGAATTGTCACGCAAGGTTAAACTTCCAGATGTAACATAAATGAAACCAGCCGCACTTGATTTCTAGAAAATTTTATGATTTCATTTTTAATGTCTAGTCAGACTTTTATGTATTTATTGAAGTAAAGCAATTACAAGCTTTTCATTGCTTCATGCATGAATCACTTACAAGTGTTAGAAGGTTCAATGTCCCAATAAATTTGCGGATTACTATGACTTTTATTTGATCATAATACAATGAGGGGAACTGTTGCTATCACACTATAAACAAATTTATTAAAATTATCCAAATTTTGGCAATTTGTCAGTGAAATTGACTTGGTGATATTTAGATTTAACATTCATCTCAAAGAATCTTTGTCTCAAATGTGGTCCAGCCAAGATTATTTATTCAGTTTCCTGTCCTCCTCCTCACCCACCCTTAAATTTATCAACAGTAATCCGCAACATAAGAAAAAGGGGAGAAACTAAATAGAGAAGAATAATTGCGAAGCCTAAGAGGAAATTAAGATGGCCGCTTTCTTGGCCTACACATAGTAAGGGTTTAGTAGATGTATGTTTCGCATATATTTTTATTTTGTGTATACAAATGTAAAATGTAGGATTTGAGTGAGACGGGGACAGATTGAGTTTTAATGACAATTTTGTAATGTTCTCCAAAATGTTTATTGAATAAGTATGGACAGTCTGCATACCTTAAATACATGCATATGAATGTGTGCATGTTTATTCAGACAAAACCCTATACATTAAAAAGCAAAAAAACCCAATCTACAAGTTTTGTATTTTTTTTCTCCTGATATATCCAGCACTTGCAGATTACACGCTTTGGTTAGATTGAGTCAGGTAGATTTATAACACTTTCTACACAGAGGCCCTGCACAGCTCCCACTATTCAGAATAAATGGGATCTGGCAACCAGTTTTAGGTCCGTCACCGTGCAGTCACACACAGTTGAGAAGCCCACACAGACTGTAATGAAAATCCTTTTCACGGCAATGAATCTGTGGAGATCACTACAACATACAGTATAATATAAATGGTGTGTACGTATTATAAGAAAAAAGGGTATCCCTCTTTTTTTCACCCATAAAAATCAAGGATATATTTGCAGAGAATCTGTCTAGCCTAGGAGGATATGGATAGAAATATAGAACATAAAATATGTTATATCTATACATTGTGCTAGCTTGTTTGTAAACACATGCATGTTATAGATTTAATGATTTACTGCTATGTTCCTGTCTCATAGTAGGGAGGGTGTCACAAAAATTTGGAAAGTTGGGAGGCGAGGTGGTGGAGATCTTTTTTTATGTATTGTATATAGCATCATCAATTAATATAGCATCCACACCTAGTGCTCATATACCCAGCCCTTTGTGCTTTATTATTATTATTTATTGTTTTATATAGCACCATCAAATTCCATAGCCATCAAGAGCCAAAGATGAGAGTCTCTGGAACATGTGCTAATTTAGTTTCATACAAAATTACCCTCTACAATTGCTTGGGCAAACATGTCAAGCACTTCTATTCAGTTCTATTTTCTTCTTTAAGAAGGGAGAGATTGTATTCCCAGGATTTCATTGACATATGCATTATTATGTTATTCTGGTGGGGGGGGGGAACAGTGTTTTTATGCCTTTGAAGCAATCTCTTCCCAACGCCTGTTCCATTCAAGGCAGCCCTGTGCATATGGCTTATAGTTTACTGATTCAGTCAGGTCTCATTTTACATGTACTTCCTCCTAAGTGACTTCTTTCTCTACAAGCCCGTTACGAACACATGGCTTCTAATAAGATGTTCAGCGGCAGATAGGCACTGTGCGATTAAATGTGAAAACCTGGAAGTACGCACAGTTCTGGCACTTCAAACACAATGACAGGGTGAAAATCTATGCTGCAGTATGAAGTAACAACAACGATAATAACAACAACAAGCATTTATATTGCGCTATTCTCCCAGTGGGACTCGCTGTCCAGTGTGTCTCTGTAGCGATCAACCATTTTTGTATGAATTTCTTCTCTCTCCCCTTCTCTGTCTCTCTCTCCTCCTCCTTATCGCTCCCTCTCATCTCTCTTTCTCTCTCCCTTTCCCTGTCTCACTCTCCCCTCCCTCCTCTTCAATCTGTCACTCCCGCTCTCTCTCTTTCTTTTGCCTCTCTGAAGCTATATTAGTACATAACACAAAGATCCACGTGTTATGATGGTGCTTTATAAAACGATCAATAATATCCCATCCCAGTAGCTCTGAGTAAGTTGTTGGTGTTATATAAATGAAATATAATAATAATTATTAATTATTGAAATATTTAGCAACATCATATTCCACAGTGTATGACATAACACTTTGGGCTTCGAGAAACAAAACCTTTTCAAACGTTCTTCCAAGAGTTACATAGATCCATCAAGATTCTTGTTTTTTGGTTATGCAAACTTTAAAAAATGTAGGTAACAGGGCACCGGTGATTTTGTACCGCTAGTTTGTGGCTGAGCTGCACTTTCGTGTGATGCCTTCTAAATATGATGTTTTTAAACTTTTCATAGTTTAAGCATATTACTCTTTTAATACTGCGTACCAAAGCTGTGCTGTATAGAAGGAGTTTAACATAAAGAAAATTATTACACAGTTAGCAATGCTTCATTTCTTCCAATGGCGGTGGCTTTTTTATTTTTTTTGTTTCATTTATTGTACTACTCAAAGGGTCTTTATGATGATGAGTTTATTAATAAATTAAGGGAAACACGTCAGGGGTTTAGCTACATCACAAAACTACATGCCTTTGGCTTCCGGTATCCAGAAATAAACACGGACACGGACGAGCCGCAACACCTTGTTATAACGTACTTAACGAGAAAACTCCCTCCTTTCCACAGATCTTTTTAAGGAAGTTGCTGGAGCGGCAGATACTTGTGACCAAAGGCAGCTCGGGTTGTTGCTTCACGATGCTATCCAAATCCCACGACAGCTCGGAGAAGTTGCAGCCTTCGGTGGAAGTAACATTGAGCCCAGCGTCCGTAGCTGTTTCCAACATGTATGTATTTTGTTAGATGCAAGTAAAGTATATTAACAAAGGAATATTTTTGAACCAAGCCAAAGTTCAACAGGAGTCACTGTGCCTATTAATAAAAGCCCTTCATGGGACAAATCCATTAAACATTCTGAATGCCACCGACCTCCATCACCGTTCCCTTACAATTTTGGGAATTTCTTTATAAAAACTCGCAGGCCAAGGTGAAAAGTCTAGAAGCTAAAGTACGATAGCAAAAAGAACACGTTTAGCGTGTCGTTACTAATTAGCGTGAATGTATCGCCCAGGGCTATGTGGAGTGTATATAGCGTGTCTTGTAAAGAATGCATGTGTTATACCAAAGTAAATTGGTTGAGTAATGAAATCAAACTGAGAAGCAGGTGGATAAAAGGATAAATGAAGATCTTTAGAAAGATACATCTGTTCACTCGGACTCTGCATTCACACATCCATCCTTCATATCCCCCCCGCTGAAAGCTTGTGAATCTGTCATTTTAAGATTGTTTTAAAGTACTACAACTTCCATCTTCCTCAGCCTGCCACAGCCCTTGACCAAAGGGCCAAGGGATAAAAGCAGCCTCTTTCCAGATAGAGACAAAGGAAGAGGTGGCCATATTGACTATCAATGTTGACTGCAAAATGTCTGACTGCCCCAGCTATTCTGTGCTGGTTACATCCTAAAAGATTTGAAAGCTGGTGATGTTTTTTTGTTTTGTTTTGCTTTTATGACTGTATCTTGAGACTTTAGGAGACATTGCTTTAACACATGGTTGTGTCCACGCTCTGTTGAGTATCCCATCCCAGCGTCGATGTCTCCAGCTCACCGTAATGTCATTTTGTCCGCAGGCTCAGAACAAACCAGAGATAAACGTCAAGCAGTTCATCGAGTGGATGCGTTTGGAGCCTCAGTCTATGGTTTGGTTACCAGTACTACACAGAGTAGCGGCTGCCGAAACCGCTAAGCACCAGGCCAAGTGTAATATCTGCAAGGAGTGTCCCATTGTAGGATTCAGGTACTGTTTTGGGAATGTTCAGTATAAAAATATTCTTCAGGGAACCTGAGATCTGTGTCTAAATGTGGTAAAAGATAAGTAGTTTCATATATTTTTAATTGGGATGTCTGTGCTGGAGAGATCAAACGATTGTGGCCTGACTGGGGTTGTCCAGCCCTGATTTAACATCCAAACAATTCAGTGTCTTTACCCTTCTTCTCATCCACCCTAAAATAAGTAATTGAACCAATTACCAATCAGAAACTTAGCAAAAGGGGAGCTATAATAATTCCGGAGAACAAGAAGTTGAGGTGGCTGCTCCTGTTATATGTATATGGGTTTCTAACACACATACACACATTTATACATACACCATCACCGCTTATTTAGCGGATTGAAAATAAATAAAAAATAAAATATAAGGTTTGAGGAAACGGACACATCAACTTTACTAAGATCCATTATAGCAAACAAATAATACATGCCAATCTATACAGAGACAGTAGTAGCTTTACTTTTCACTTAGTTACAGAGAAGATACATATTATTTTATTAATAGGTTTTCTCCCAGGCTGTGTAATTATTGCAGCTGTGACAGAGAAAGCAGAAAGAACAGAGGATCAAATTGCATTTAAAAAATCCCTGTGAAAAGGAGTACAGGATGTTTCATTTACAAGCAATATTCTGTAAATGTACTGGAAACCGGCTAGCATTCTACCAGTATTTCCGTTTGGGTACCAGCGTGATATGCGTACCATAATCTTCATTAAAATTAGTAAAATGTTATTCTTCAAGAATATGCTACACAGGCAGGAATATATTAAAGTTGCCAGTATCAGGCACACTAATTGTGCTTATTAATTATGGAATATGCAAATGGGTCATTAGGTTTAGAATAGAATGTCAGAAACCAACTCTGTGAATGATTAATTAATAAAAATCAACTGTGACTCACCAGCTAACCTAACATGGTAGAAAAGGGCAATCAAACATTCAAAGATGGTTTTAGAATTCTTAAGGCTGAAAAAGTAGGAAATACGTTAGTCTATAAGCATTTTAATCCTAATGGGATTGTGAATTTACGTGCCGAGGTAATGGAGATCATATATTCAGACTTTCTCAATCCCCCTCATTAAGTTACTCTTTTGTTGGAATCTGGTTCCAACAGCCAGAGAAGGTGGGATGACAAGGGTGAGTTTTCGGGTAGGTCAATAATTCATTACGCCAATGTTGACCGGCATGCTGCTGAACTCAGCTTTGTTGAGGAAAAATGGTCTCTAACAATAAACAACAATAAAACAGGCACTAATATCCAAAAAGCTGGTGCTCCTTAAAAGTTTGGAGTATGAGGACCCCATTATACCGTACCTTTTATATGTTTTGCCATCCCAACATTATTAAAACTAGGACTTCCTCTTGAAGACCCTCTGGAACTAATCCACCCCACCCTTAGAGGTCCTGGACATGACGGTTCCATACCACTTGTTTCAGTAGCTTTGGGCAATACATTTGGTGAAACTGTAATCTATGTAGGTGGCAAATAAGTGCTATTAAATACTTGATTTTGGGGCTTTAATTCAGGTTACAGTTACATCTTTTAAAGATTAGGTTTGTCAAAATGCAATTTTTGCACTTGCACATATGTGTAAGGATCTGTATGTGCCGATGCGTTTGTAATGGTAACAAAAAAACAATGTCTGGTCTTTACAGATACCGGAGTCTGAAGCATTTTAACTACGATGTGTGTCAGAGCTGTTTCTTTTCCGGGAGGACGGCAAAGGGTCACAAATTACATCACCCTATGGTGGAGTACTGCATCCCTGTAAGTATTATTACACTGGAGCAGGAGTAGGTGACGTGTATGTGACAAATATAGCTCAGATTTTATATTGTTTTAGGATTACACAATTTCATATATTCAAGTGCAAATCCTCAGTGCTGGTGCTCTTCCTCCTTGTGGTACTCCTTCCTACTTTCCTCTGAATTAAGAAAGCTATTTTTTCCCTCCCAGTGATCCAAAATTGATTTGTATACCACTTAGCAGATGTGTGTATCATACTCGAAGAAGCTGGCATCAGCGCCTGGGTCTGGCAGCGTGTAAGATATGCCAAAGCCTTCCTGCCGTGTTTTATTGTGTTTATAGGTCCCTGCAGGAGGCAAGAAACCTTTCGCTTAATGTTGTTTCAGATCGATAATAATGATGCGTGTACTCATAACATATCATGTACTCATGATATCTGTAAAGAGATGCACATATATATATATATATATATATATATAAATATAAATAATTGTGTTCTTCATAGTTTCATTATAAGGGTCGATGTGGTATTCACGTGGATATGGAACACTATAGTACAGGGCAAAGAGATGTAGGATTATGCATTTTCTGCTTCAAAAATACTTTATTATTATTATTATTAAGCTATGCAATTTTATACATCTTTACATGAAAACATTATTTTATCAAATATTCAGGATTCTGAAGGGTAGCTACTTGTAAAGTGTATGTTAACAAAAATAAATAAAGAATTTCAGAAAAGTAAGTTACTTTTCAACTTAATTTGCAATATATTTTTCCATAACTAGAAAGGCTTGTGGTCTTCTGATGACCACCTAGTCTGCGAAGTCCTCCGGATAGATTTTTTCCTTTTCTGTTACACTTGTCTTGCAGTTCCTTAAGGTTTAATCACAAGCCAGTCCATAGGACGCCCATGCGTGAATACATTAATGTGCCAATCATTTAGACAAATGCAGCTGTTCTAGCCATCTGTGTTCATGTAAAGCTAGCCTAAAAGCATTCACCTTCAAGACTAAGTTTGAGAAGTAATCCACCAAGCAACCACGTACATAATCAACATGCATTCTGGATGCATGGGTTCTACCTTCAAGATTACATATTTATAGTAAAATAGAATATATAAAGTCATAGTCACACATGGATGGACAAGATGAGACATTGATGTATCCTATAAGTGCCTACATACTCTCAGTTATTTGTTGTAAGCCCTAGAGCCCTACAACTATCCCTATGTCTTTCGCAGGCAGTTCTGATTTAGCTTTGTAAGGATTAGGATGTCCCTAATTCCACTTTGTTGTGTATGAAGGTACGGGCCTTTTAATATACTTAATATACAGAAAAGATTTGAGATTTCAAAGCGTTAGTGATCCTGTCATCATCACCCTAAGCGTACTGCAAAACAGGACATTTGCCTTATACAACCTTTCAAGAACAGACACAATTTCTTCTTGTTTTAAATCCTTTGAGAAAAAACGTCGGAGCTGATACTTGTCTCCCAGAGCATCGATTTACTGCTGATGTGTTACTTTAGAAGGATGGAGAGCAATATTGTATTCCCCTGAAGACTCTTCTAACGTGATAGGCAACATGTCAGAAATGATTAGCATAAACGCCATCTTATTCCCTAAAGGTGCAAGTATGCTTCATACATAAGAAAGATAACTTGCAGTAGCGCCTCTTGAGATTGCTCTTGAGTTAAAAAAAATGAACAGAAAAAAAAAAAAAACAAAATGTAATTGTCGCCATTGTTTTAAGAAGTCAGTTTTTTTTTCTTCTAAATATCCTACAATTGACGGTTATTGCCCTGTGTTCCAGAGGTGGTAAAGCTATTTACTTTTTATTAGTTTCTCTGCAAGTTCTCTGTTCTATGTACAACATACAATAATATATCCAGTAAACGAATAATAATATGAACGTATCGATAAACAGACATAATTATACCGTGCATGGTTAATCAACATATGGTTCTATCAGCAATTAATTTACTAGCCCTCCTTATTATATATATAAGGTTGCTAAAATGTCATAAGGGCTGTAGGAAATGTTGAATATGGAAGATATAAAACAAGTAGGTTTTTGGCATTTCTGAAATCAGTTGATAGCTTTGGGATCTACAGCATAATTACAATGTTCTTATCCTGAGTTTCATTTCATGTGATAAAAAGCTGTGTGAAAGACTGTGTCTAAAATAAGGCACTTTTTTTTTTTACCATGTTTTTCCATACACCCTGTCTTCATTCTTCAATTGTTTAAATACCTAGTGTACTTTTAATAAGGGGCCGCCAATTTGGGTTTCTTTGTAAATCAAATAAAACATTTTTGTGACATTTTACTTAGAAATTACGTTTTGTGAGAAAGGGATGAGATCACCTTAATAGATAGAAAGAACGCATTCCCTGTCCCACTATTGTGTTCAGTTTGTGATTTCCCGCCAAAATAAAACAAAACCTATTATATTATTATTATTATAATAATTATATGTTATATATATATGGACTAATACGGCTAAACCCATTTACGATTTCCACAAGATTTTGGAGTGTTTCTTTGGGGATTTTTGCCCATTCATCCAGTAGAGCAATTTGTGAGGTCAGGCGAGAAGGCCTGGCTTACAACCTCCATTCCAGTTCATCCCAGATGTGTTCGATGGGGTTGAGGTCAGGGCTCTGTGCGGAAGGTCAAATTCTTCCATACCAAACTCATCCAACCGTGTCTTTATGGACCTTGGGCTACAATGACAGACATAGAACTCATACAAATGGCTAATATACTGCTGCCTGAAAACATTACATTATACAAAAACTAGAACTGAAGAAAAAAAACAGAAAATATATTTGAAAATGTATTTTTCATTGGATTCTAATAATAATAAATGTGTTGCATAAATAAGCAGCCAGGAATAAGATGCATTTTGTTTTTCAGAACTGTTTCCATGCCACAAAACTTTTTGTTTGTTTGTTTTGCTTGACATTGGCAAAGCTGTGTCAGCTAATGAAGGGAACATGCGATGGCTCAGGTGTCTTCTTTATGTGATGATTACCAATCTGTCAGCACAAATGAGAGGAAATGCCAGATAATGAACCTCGCCGCTGATTACCCTGCTACGGAGTTTATAGGACTTTGTGTAGCTGGCTGACCGATATGCTGACACTCATACACTGTAAATGCCACAGCAAGCAAATGGGTCATTTGGGGTAATTTGTCATTGTTACTGTTGTCCCCGTGACTGCACATTGTTCTTATTGACAGTGCATCAGCTTAGTCCTAGTTAAAATCTTTTTGGTTTTCTTTTTCGTGAATCATACACTTGTTTGTTGGTTTCCGTGTCTCAACAACCACCTCCCTCAGTCCATCTGCCTGCTGTCGGACTCCAACTCCCACCATGGGATATCTTTTAGTGCTGTAGACGACATACTGTAATGAGAGGCAGAGGCGAATAGAACCAGGGAGGACATCTCCACTAAGGAGTCATGCAGAACAAAAAATGCCATAAAAATCGAAAAATGATTCTGAATTGTTATGGGCTTTTTTAAATACTTTCAGGATTACAGACTTGTTCCCATCACATAAATTGTGAGATTTATGAAACAAATCCTATAAACTAAAAAGGCATACACAAAAATGAAAAAAACCTTGATTGTAAATATTGGTGAATAAAAACTGCTTAAAAAATGAATTGGGTGCATTTAGCATGATCATTGGATTTGGACTAATAATAACATATAAGTGTATGAAGTTACCCAGGAATATCCATGTTTGTGGTCTAGAATGCTGCATTATATAGCCTTTCTCTTGAAACTACTTTATCACACGTTCTTCTACTTCATTGGTTTGTTGCCAGAGTGTTCGTCAAGCTCCATAGTCTTTGAGAATTTTTCTTGTACACAAGTCAAAGTTGTGTGTTAATTATTATGCAGATTTTGCTGCTCCCTGTCATTCTGGTTGACGTGAAGAAAGCTCCTGCCAAGGCTTAATTATTTCAGTTGCTTAGCATTTCAGGCGATTTAATACTAGAGGGGCCCCAGTTGCTTTCATGAAAAATATGTAAAAGTCAAAGAAATAGAAAACTTTACTTGTGAAATTATAATGTATTTTTTTTAATTTTATTTTAATTGCAGACAACATCAGGAGAAGACGTTCGAGACTTCACCAAGGTCCTGAAAAACAAGTTCCGCTCTAAGAAATACTTTGACAAGCATCCAAGACTGGGTTACTTACCCGTGCAGACAGTGCTTGAAGGAGATAACATGGAAACGTGAGTCAGCTGCTATGTTATACTGTATTTTAGAGCTGCCGTAATAGCTTTACAGAGGAGCTGCACAAAGCCAAGTGTCATCTGTTGGCTTGGGCTCATAGTAGGAGACGGATCATTAGAACCAAAGCAGATTCCCATGGGATGCCCTGGCCATACCTGGATACATGTTACCGGTGGTTTACAGGGATGAATTCTGAATGATTTTGTAACAGATGTGATAGTTCCCCTAAACTATTCTGTTTCTAGCCATTACTGGGTCACAACAGTTATAATGGTCACTAAACGCCAAAAGAGATCTTTTAAAGAACACGTGAAGGTTGGTTGTAGGCACTCTACGGCATAGTAGTTATTATCCTATAGTACCCAGTACCAGTTAGTTAGTAGCTATGTAGTATATAGGTGCTACAAAGTCACAAATTATTGGTTATACAGAAAAGGATGTAATTAATGGCTTCCTTCTGTTTGTTAATTCAAGTGTCTATTCAGCACTTTGCATGTACAAACCTGTTTCTATCCACTCATTTTCATGTGATTGGAACTGTTAATCACACCAGTTTCTCACTAAATCATGTTCAATAAACTTCAGGTAGTTGTGACACCTTAGATGTACGATGTAGTGTTTTCTACAAAAACAGTTAAAAAGAACACAGAAGGCAGTTAATAGTTATTTAAGCTCTTGACATTTACTAATGGCGAGGCTAGTGTAACAAATTCCTCATAGATTACACTTGTCCTGGTCCTTTTCTATGAGGACATTTTGATACATGATGCACTTCCAACCCTGTGCCGTGCTCTAAAGCTGTGTCTGAACACCTGTTGTGAGTAAATATTGGAGTAAAATAAGTAAAGTACCTCTCAACAGTCCCCATTTTTAACGGCACTGCACGGGTATGTGCCCCCATTGTCCCGTATTACTTTAGACCCACTGATCCCCAGGGACCTGTGCGCGTGTCTTATACATATCCATATTTCTTTTGTTTTCTCTAATTTTGATAAAGAATAAAAATCGTGCTCACAAATCATCTAATTGGTTACTTTTTTTTATCTTGTTTTAGAAACTGGATTATGGCAGGTCATGTTATCTTTCATGATCAAAAGAGCAGGAAAAAAAACCTGACATTTTGCCCACATTTTATGTGTCCCGTTACAGGGAAAACATTTAATTAATGAAATAAAAATATTTATTATATTGTGTTTGAAGAAATACTATGAAATTCATGGAGCAATGAAAAAAAAAACATTTTAAATCTTTTGGGATGGCCTCATATGCTAATGAACTGCTCTGCTGGAAAGTATCTCATTTGCATATGCAGAGATAATACAAACAAATCTATATGGTGCTTCTCGACTAATCTGTTCCGTTGTCCCTGGTGTAGGTTTGATGATAGCTTAATGTAAAAATGGTGTTAAAACATTTAGCATTTCTGTTAAGTAGATTTGGGATCCATATTTGTTATATGCCTAAACACATAGGTTAATGTATAAAACTTTCTTAGAATTTCCATGGATATATGTCATTAGAATTTCTTGACTCTACCTTTCCTTGTTGGTAGAATAAGGCTTTCCTGGCCTAATTTCAAGCTCCATTGACTCTCATGCAACTCCTGGTGCTTCCGCAGTTTATCAATGTAAGAGTCATGACGACTCTCTCCTCTATCACTGAGTGGCCTGTTAGAACAGGTCTACTCTGCAGTAGAATTGACTGATTGTATTAGACTGCGCGTGGATTACCTTTAAATCCAAATGAAGCCTCCAGGAATCCTGCAGTGGAGCTTATGCTATGGCAATTCTTTTCTCACCCACTTGTGGGGCAGATATGGGTTTGGCTTTTGGATTTTCTGCTGTCGCTTTAAGTGCACTAAAGTTTTTCCTTCTTGATCCCCTTTCTTCTGTTGCAGTCCTATAACACTCATCAGCATGTGGCCTGACCAGTTTGAGTGAGTATGGTGCACTGTGGAACCTTTATCTATTATCAATGTTATTTTTGTTGGCACTAACACTTATTAGCCCCCGTGGACCCAGTTTTACTCAATTTTTCTATATTTATTTTTAATAATGTGTGGGCCTAATGCTTATGCTCTATGGAACTTGTTTCTCATTTTCAGCCCTTTACAATCGCCGGAACTTTTTGATGATGACACGCATTCCAGGATAGAACAATATGCCAGCAGGTAAGCCGCATATATTCATAAAAAAAAAACTTGTAATTCAGCCAATCTTTTAACCCCTTAACGACAATCCCCGTACATGTACGGGGTTGCCGTGCAACGGGTTAACGACAATGCCCGTACATGTACGGGCTGCCGTTAAATAGCTGCATCGCCGCGATCGCGGCGTTTTCGCCGCGATCGGCGGCTTTGCAGCATCCACGGAAGCCTCACAAGTGAGGCTGACCGTGGATCCGGGGAGGGCAGCCCTCGGCAGCCCTCCCCGGAAGAAAAATGGCCGCCGCCGCACCGATCATCAAAGATCGCGGCGGCGCCCGGCTAAAACTGCTTAGGAAGCGATCGGAATCGCTTCCTAAGCATAAACTGTGTTGCTGACATGCCTCAGTATCGAGGCATGTAGCAACACAACCCCCCGACCCCCGATCGCCTTGTGATTGCTCCGAGGAGCAACCACAAGTGCCATCCTGTGAATGACGTTGCCGTCATTCACAGGATGGCATTTACAATATATCTGAGTTAACAGAGGGTCTATCCAGACCCTCTTGAGAACTCTCGGGCTCCTCCTGCAGGTTGAATGCAGGTACTGCATCCAACCATGCAAGGTCAATGGAGCCCAGCTCACTAATGAGAGTGACTAGTAAAAAAAAAAAATTAAAAAAAAATTAAAAAAAATGTTTCAAAAAAATGTCAAAAATATGGTAACATGTAAAAATCCCCACTGTCACCAAAAAAAAAAAAGTTTTTAATAAGCAAGTCCTAAAATTTTTTATCTTTACAAAAATTCCATTATGGAAAGAGTTAAAATTGCCCATAGGGTGTCTAGTATTAAAAAATATATGAATTGATGGGGTAAATTGAATTGGCCGGGTTCAAAGATGTCCCAAATATGGGACATGGGGCAGATGTCTAAATGGCAAAAAAATACACACCTCACAAAGGCGGCCTTTTACCTCCCAAATAACCCTACAAACCCATGCATGGGGGGTATCGCTGCGCTCAGGAGATGTTACTGAACACATATTGGGGTGTTGTGTGACACGGACATATACCAGGAGCGATAAATTTATACCTGAAGTACAACATGTGTGAAAAAAATACAAAAAGAATTACTACCATAAAGTTTCACAAAGGGTAGTGGTAAAATTAGTGCATTGAAAGGGTTAAAATACCAGCATTTCAAATACCTTGGGGTGTCTAGTTTTTAAAAATATATGATTTGATGGGGTAAATTGCATTGGCCGGCTTTAAAGATACCCGAAATGGCACATGGGGGGAAGAATTACCAGATTTGGAAAAAAAGGTTTTGAAATAGCAAAACTCTACCTGTACTTATTGCCCCATAACGTGCAGAAAAAAGCAAAAAAACATAAAAACATTGGGTATTTCTAAACTCAGGACAAATAGTAGAATCTATTTAGTAGGTTTTTTCTGTTTTTCTGTTTAAAAAGTGAGAAAAAGTAATTTTTTAACAAAAAATCCCCATATTTTATCATTTTTTTTATAGTAAATTAGATGATATGATAAAATGAATGGTATCTAAAGAAAGCCCTGTTTGTCCTGAAAAAAACAATATATAATATGTGTGGGAGCATGAAATGAGAGAGAAGAAAATCACAGCTAAACAGTAACACTGAAAAACGTTAAAAGAGCCATTGTCCCGCAATATACTACGAGTAAAAACCCCTATTGTCCTTAAGGGGTTAAAGAACAGTAAACCCCCATTTTTATTTACTATTATTAAACAAATGACACCCTTCAAATGCAGTGAGAAAAACACTCAATAGGAATATTAATTATCTCCCCTCTGGTGACACAACCAGCCACCTAGAGGAGAAGCAAAGCACTAAGAATGCATGAACATGTGGCTTCCATTGCCTGTGCACATACATGCGCAGACACCGTGCGCTTACAACAAATCTGCCAGGTCACGGCTACGATGTAAACGAACAAGCTGGTTTTCTCATTGCTTGGTTTGCAGAGACAATGGATGACTACCCCTTAAAGATTTTTGTCATCCTCAAATTGTCAACCAGGCTTGTCCTCTAAAAGAAATCGAGGTGCGTGTTATAGACACAAACCTTACACATTAGGAAAGAATTGTTTGATCCAAATATGATTTTACATTTATGAGTTGTGTCTTCCTGACAACATTGTCATCTTCCATTCCCTTTGAGTTGGAGACGGGAAAAGAAGATGGTACAAATAATACCGTTGCGTTACAGAAAGATTCAGCTGAATCCTTATTTACATATTTGTGAAAAATAAGTTTGTTTCTATCTTTGAAGAAGTTAACTTCAAAGCACAATGCCGTTACTTCAGACATAATTGGCATCGCATGCCTCAGAATCTCGGTTCAATGCAAGAAGAAAGAAAAGGTGCAGCAGAATCATTTTAATGATAAACAAGCTAATCAAAGCACATCATTCCAATTCCCTTTTTATTATATAACTTTGTGTATATGCAAACTAATGGCATCATTTAACCATATTATTATCCACAGTTTAAAAATTGTATCATATATAAATAGCAGTCCCAAGGCCCCTCACTAAACCCAAATGGTGTGGCTCCAAACCATCCAAAACTGTAGCAAAAGCTCTTTTAGTGCCCTCAGGATGTCCACGCTCTGGTCAGAATAGGTCAAAGAGCTTAAGTTTAACTCAGTCTATTGATTATTGTCCAACATTAAATACCTCCCAACATTTCAAATATCTAAAAATCGACATTCTTGTTTTAGGAGTAATTAAGAGCTTTTATGTGATTTTGTGCAAATGTACATAATAGAATGAAGCATTTAAAATAAGGATTATCAAGTTTATTTACACAATGTAACTGATAAAGACATTTTCTGCTGCTTTAAAGCGGTAGCATGCTGTGCTACACACCAAATGTTTTGATCTTTTAAAAAAAGAGTCACAAAGGGATTTGGGTCCAAAAGATGAGCTGTCCCTTCCAAGAAGGAGAAATGATTTCTTTCTTTATTTTGTTTTATCCAAGGCTTATCAGTATGTTGGTCCAATGAGGTGAACAAGGATGGAGCTAGTAGACTATTGAATTTGTTTTATCTACAATATGATGTGTCTTCTCATTCGTAGGCTGGCGCAAATGGAAAGAACCAATGGGTCCCTCTTCACTGACAGCAGCTCTGCCACAGGAAGCATGTAAGCCAGTTATTATGCTATCACTTGCCCACTTGTGTTCTGGAATTTACTTGATGATTCAAAGTGAACAAACAATGCAAGTGATTGTTTTTAACCTATGGTTGCATTCTGATTTTAGAGATGACGAGCACGCCCTGATTCAGCAGTACTGTCACACGTTGGGAGGAGATTCACCCCTAGGCCAACCACAAAGTCCTGTGCAGATCCTGAAGTCAGTGGAAAAAGAAGAACGTGGCGAGTTGGAGCGAATCATTGCTGACCTGGAGGAAGAACAAAGGTATGTATGTCTGGGTCTCATATTGATAGTATGTCTTGTGTTTTTGGTCTCACACTTATGATTAAGCACTGAGGCACCTCCCGGTTTGCCCCACTGAAGCTTTGGGACTTCAAAAACATTATCGACTCCAGAGGTTGTACTGCTGTTGTTGTCCTTATTTTCTTCAATAAAATTGGTAGTGTTTTATCTTTTTTTCTTGAACAGCTTGTTAAATATATTCACATCAGGAATTAGACTACTGGAAGAAGGAACATTTTGTGATTTAATTATAGACTTTTCTAATTTATTCTGTTGGACTTTTTCAATTATTATGATTAACAGCCTCCGTATTAGGAACGCTTTTCAGTGTTCATTTGAGAAATGACTTGATGTCATGTATTGGGCTAGGCCAAGGGCTGCTCCAAAGCTGGATAAGAGGTGTGTGTTTAAGTCTCACCAGCACTTGCTGGATGAAAATGTATTTTTTTTTTCTGGTATAAAATGAAATCTCTTGTCTGCAGGTGAGAAAATTGCAATAGCGATGTAGACATTACAGTTAGTAAGTTTAGGGTATAGTTTCATCTTAAGAGATACCTATTAACAGCTTTTGTGCCTTCCCCAGGAATCTAAAGATTGAATATGAGCAGCTGAAAGCACAACATTTGAGACGAGGTCTGACCCCTCCATCGTCTCCCCCTGACTCATTAGTGTCCATGCCTCATTCCTCCGAGGATGCAGAACTCATTGCAGAAGCAAAACTGCTGAGACAGCACAAGGGGCGACTAGAGGCCAGAATGCAGATCTTAGAAGATCACAACAAACAGTTGGAGTCTCAACTCCACCGGCTACGTCAGTTGCTTGAACAGGTAGGGCTGACTGCATAATGTAAGCATAAAGCAGTGTATTAAATCTAAAGGTCAAACAACTGCAGGCAAATCCTACATTGTAGAGTGTTCCATGAAATGTACTTTCCAGCAGTGTTATCAGTTTTTTTAATATGTAATCCACCATAGTTTGCAGTTTTGCAAAGGATCTTTTTTAGTTTTATTTTTTTTGTATATTTTCATTGTCAACAATGATTATTGTTTATTGCATTATCATTCTATTGTTCTTTTATTTGCATTTATAGTGGTTTGTTTTTTGATATACAGAGTCAAGTGCATGTAAGGTGCTTTTATATTTAGCAGAAAAATATGTCCTATAAAATAATTTATGTGCAGTATTATAATTTTTTTTCATAATAATTTTATTTAATTCATTAATAATGCCCAATGCTGCTGCAGTTAGTTTTGTGGTGGCCCGAATGTTCTGGTTTTTGGCAAAATGGGGAGAAGTAGTGATTTGGACAATATATTATATGATTTTCTGTACTCGTCATGAAAGAAATCCAAAAAGCAACCCAAAATATATCTCTCATCACTTATAAGCTATTGGGGTGGCACTTATCTCTGTATGACATGAATTGCATGCATACATCTTGTCCTGGCTACTAGTTAATTTGTCGAGCTTGAGACATCAAGAGAGGGACAGGAAATACTGGAGCAAACATTATTATTACAAAGTAAAGTTATTTATTTGACTATTCCTTTAAAGTCGAAGTTTTGTAAAGGTTTTGTAACATCATTAAGAAAATGATACTATTCTGTTAAAGAAAAAAAAAGTCCCAAGACATCACTAAGTTAATAAACTAATCCATCAGCCCACCCAGGGAAGCCACTGGAGATCTGCGGTGATCTTTAGCGCGGAAGGAGGCATATCTTGTTTCTGTACACATTAGTTTGAATGTGATTGATGCTTTATTTACTTTTTATGTTCCTTACCTTTCAGCCTGAATCAGACTCTAGGGTTAATGGAGTTTCTGTATCACAGCAGCCACCGGCTCCCAAATATTCAGCTGATCAGGATTACTGCTCACAGTTTTTCCAGACAAGTGAGTAACATATAGTCACGTATTAACAACACATGAAACTCTTTTTAATACATCATTATAATACAGATTATTTTCCATGCACGTTTTAAAGATAGCGACTAAACTTAGTCTTCCACTCTAAATGTACTTTATTGAAGATGATGTTCTAGGCATATTATGCCCCACTTATCAGTATATAATCACTTGTGTCTATGCATAAAAACTTTGATACTCCAAGGCAAAAAAAAGGTGATGGTTACTTTATATTGTTAATATCCTTTATTTATATGCCGCCACCAATTTATTCAGTTCTTCTTACACCATATATATTCAAGTTATGTTAGGATGTACACTGCCAGAATCCAGTTTGAATCACATAAATCCTCTCTTTGAATAACGCATTTCAGATTGTGTATTTCAAATGGATACAGACATAGCCAAGTTATTTCAGAATCCTACCTCTATAAGACAACTAGAAGCAACTTAATGGCTCTTTATCCGGTGTTAGAAAAGCAGGTCGTAGTCTGCACCCCTTAAGTAGTAATGTATGTTTTGGTTCTAAGATGCAAAGTCAGAAGGCTTTCTTTTCTTTCTTCTCCCTTCAAACAACCAAACCTGCTTCTTGTACCAGTATCGATAGATAGATAGATAGATAGATAGATAGATAGATATACAGATAGATAGGTATACAGATAGATAGGTAGATAGATATACAGATAGGTAGACAGATGGACAGATAAATGGACTCTGGAATTTATGCTTGCACGTCAAAGGGTAAGTAATAATAATGAACCTCCGCAGTTGAAATCCACTTTAAAATACAAGTGCTGTGACTTTGATTATCCAGCTTATAGAAGCCGAGCTATGTAAAGGACTAATGCAGTTGATTAAACATTCTCTTCTTCCTGAAGGAGCCATCACTTAGAATTCTTTTAATATAGTGCCTGCAGCCACTGTTAACACAGCCACACTCGTAATTAGCCATGGTTATGCATAGCATATTTCACACAATGAAAGAGAATCTATCATGAAAACTGGAGATTTCAGTTGAAACCCAGACTTCAGTTGTACATTGCTAGTTCCTTAGACTTGCAGATGCCAATTTAAATAAAATTATATATTCTGGACAGACATATTTGCTTTAGAGTTATTTTACTATGCAGTTATGCATTTGGTTGTCTTGAAACTGCGTCTCGGTCACCCCGATAATAATATGTACTTTTGGTGAAAAGAATAGAATATGTTTCCTAGCCTATAAAAGTCCCGTAGAATAACGCTGCCTAGTGAACTTACCTGAGGGACTCGTTACGCAAGAAATATCGAGCAGTATCTGCAGGAAACAGGAGCACACAAAAGTTTGATGGCCATTTCTCAGACTTCTCTGCATTCAGTTACTATGGTAACATTAAAGAAAATACAATTTAAATACATATTTTGTATAGAACAGTTCTGCAAATTTTTATTTTATTTATAATTGTCTGTAGCAAACTTGGTTGCATGGAAATTGTGTCTGCTTCTTTCTGCTTTTACCAGAGCCGGGACCGGTGATCTATCAGGATATCTCTGAATAGTCATAGCAAAGAACTAGGGGGCACAACACCTGCACGCACACACGCACACACGCACGCACACACACACACGCATACATACATGCACACAGACACGCACACATACATGCACACTGGCTTCTATACTGGTGTGAAAACTGTCAAAATCGTTTGCTTTATAAATTTGTGTATATGCTTTCTAATTGCTTCCTTTCTTTCTTCTAAATGTATTCACAGATGATCTGTTGTCCCCACCTCATAGTACCAGCACAGACCTAGCAGATGTGATGGAGCAAATAAACAGCACATTTCCCCAGAGCAGCTGTAAGTTTTGCAGTGTTACTCGCATATTGAAATGTCCCTGCTGAGTCCTGGCTATCTGAGTGCCCAATGATGCATTGAAATGAACCCAGTAGGAATTTGGTCGAAAACATATACATGTTTTGAGCAATTCAGGGACAAAGAATGAATCTTTGTCATTGGAGATGTCTGCATAATGCTTGTCACATACCGTCATATATTATTATACTTTCCCCCCCTAATTTCAATCTATAAATTAGGGGTGCGGCCTACCTTATCTGAGGACAACTTCCATGCCCCTGTCTCCTTTCATGCAGATCTGCTTCTTCTCTTGTATCTTCTTGTTCTGTCTTCTTTCTTCCGTATTCTGTCTTCCGTGTGTGTTGACTCCCGACACATTTTCGCAAAGGGTGGCGCTTCCGGGATGGCCCCCGATTGGAGGAAGGGTGGGGAGGCTGTCCCTGTGAATCTGTATTTTTGGGGAAGTACCCTAAGAAGCCCCAATATTGCAGACAGATTGCAGATGTGTTTCTGCACCTCTCTTTCTCTGCAAATCTTGTTTTGTCAAAAATCTCTTTTTCCCCTATGTGGATGTGCGCCTCATTTGGAAGAGTTGTATAGATTATTAAGTGTTGGAGGAACGCTTATTTGGGTGCTGCTGCCTAATTAGGGAAAGTATTATTTATTCATTTACACCAGTGGTGTGTGTTTTCTTTTCTTGTGTTTCTCTGCGAATCTGCCTGAAATATTCTGTCTTCTTAGGGTAATTCTGCACAGCCTCTCCCCCATTCCTCCAATCGGAGAGCTGGGGTGACCGGAAGGTCTGCTCTTCTTGAGGAAGTGTGCTGGCTTTCTAGTACTGTGGGTGTTTTTTTTTAATTCCATTTTCTTTAAATTAACATAAAACTTTAGGGGTGCTGCCTATATATGGGGCGATACGGTACTTTCTAAAGATGTATAGAGCGGCTCTATTGTCAGCTCTCGCTGTTTCTCCTTTAAATGCAGACACCTTCTCGAGTGACATTGCATTGTAACATAGTGTGCTTACCTGTTTCCTTGCATATAAATCTCCTCTTTTATTTGAGGTTTCAATGCTTCAATAGCTAAAGCACTTTAATGCACATGACAGATACCAAATAAAATAGTTTCACTTTTATTTTTACTCTAGCAGTGCAGTGAAAGTGTATTGCGTGCATAGACATAAAATTCAAATGCTCTGTCATTGGGAGCAAAGAGATAAATGATGAGATTTTTGCAGCAGCATAAAAATACCTGGTTCCAAGAAATCTAGGGTATCATTTATTGAATGTATCACATGCTTGTCTGAGCACAGCTATTAGCCAAAGAAAAAAATGATTCTTTACTTTCTTCTAGTATCCAAAGTATTTTTTTACCATCATTTGTTTGGGGGATTTGGCTGTAACTGGCCCCATAGTATGCAGTAGATCTGCTCTCTTGTATCTCATGTTAGGATAGAGTGCAAAGCTATGATGTCATCGTAGTATACAACAGGTGGACCAATGAGATTATCAGCAGAGGTACAGATCTCCCCGCAGGCATACTAGATCACTATAAATTGTGGCCCCCACAATCCCAAAGAGTGTGTACACCAGAAAAGTGCACAGCGCCAATGTAGCCTGGATTTGTCTGCCATGTTTGCCAATTCACCATATCTTTATTATTGCAGTTGTTTCCGAATTATGTTAATGCAAAGGAGATTGGATTTTTCATTAAAGTTTCAGGTCATGTCAGTTGTGTACGGTTATTATACGACGTTCCTTCCTCATTTATTATTCATTTTAGATTTCATGGCCAGTGTGTGCTTTAAATGGCTTGTAAAGCAAACACATTTAATGAGTCAAAAGGTTACATTATCTCCCAGGTGCGGAACAGGGAGAATAAGATGATTTTCCCGTGAGGCTCAGCGGTGGGATTGATTCTATTCAAAGGTCATTTTTACCAGCGTGAAGTTCACATATATTGTTTTAATAAATCCATGCAGTCGAGGAGTGATTGTCTGACCCACAAACAAACATAGAAGAGAAATACAACGAAAAAAGAAAATATCCAGGGGCACTTTGGCATTCATTAGTCCATTACGTGTGCAAGCAAAGGATAAAGTAATGAATTCATTATTTGAGGTCGCACAAGAATATAATATGAACACAGTTACTGGAAGCAGTAACTCCTGGTGTTCTGTGCATGTGAGGTCAATGGTATTTGGAGTGTGAAGGGTTAAATCCTTACTATTGGAGAGCTAGCCTGCTAAGAAGGCATTGATTGCATTTCCCATTGCATTTTCATACAGCTGCCCAACTTTGCCGTACTAGCCGCCGAGCATGTCTAGTAGCAGGTTAGAAGCATTTGGCTCATCTAGTCTGCTTATTCCTGATGTATAGACTCAGGCCTTAATTAGTCCTTGGTCTTCTCTTAATTTCAGGGTAGCTTTGTGCCTATCCCATGCATAGTTACATTCCCTCACTGTAGTACCCTCTACCACTTCTACCGGCAGGCTGTTCCATTAATCTGCAACACTCAGAGTAAATCATAAGTAGATCCTGAAAGGGGGAAGGCGAAGTAGTTCCATACGGTACACATAGTAAAAAAGCACTTTAAGTCAATGGGTTCTTATGAAAAAAAGGAACAGATATTAACAGGTGGCAACTGTGCCTTTAATTAACTTACTAATATTGTATGGTCAGAGTTCTTGGATGGAGAGTTCAGTTAATAGTAAAATATGGAGAAGGATTGGTAAACCCCGTTTTATAATACAACCTTTTTCTAAGTTTTCCCCGTCCATCTTACCAAAAATATATCAAAAGATGAAAACAAGGGACTTTTCCCATGAAATCAAGTAGGCAGGTACTAAATAAATCCGTAGCAGAAGACATCCATGAATATGAAACATATAAAGGCTTTGTTCTAGTCTTTGCTAATCATCAAAGCGTCCACGTTGGTTATTTAGAACATGCTCGATGTGCGATGTTTTGGTTCTTCGGCTTGCAATAATGGACTTTTTTCTTTATTTACAGCGAGCCTTTCTGGAAGACAGCAGGTACGAATCATTTCCAATTAACCTATATAACAGTAAAAGCGTTGCATTAAACAGTTATTTTTGAAATAGGTATTTTTCTCTGCATGTGTAACATTTACTAAGTTATACAGCAAAACACCAACTGCTCTTTAGTTTGGACTGATATCAACTCAAAATAAGCATGTTGCCAGTTAATTTCAAGAACTGTAATGCTATATTTTTTGTAATGTCAGGGTGCGTTCCTCATAGAAGTGACTTTGTATGGCAGTGATTTTATTTTTTAGACACATATTGTGCCCATAAATATAGAAAAACTGCAAAGTCATTATTAAAGAAGTGGCAATAATCCAAATACAAGGAGCAATATTCAGGAAAAATACCAATTACAGTAAATTCTATACTTACTGGGAGAACTCCTGCCATAATGCAGCCTAATATTATTTTGCGTTAGGAGATTGTGAAATGCAGTATCGTGGAACATTGCCACGTCAGGATGCTGGCTTTATAGTGACGTTTCTCTCTCCCTATCTACAATACATGGAGTTTATTCTCCAAACAGGGGGATTCAAAAATGTATGTTTTTTTATAGGATATATTCACTAAAGAGGGAGTTTGCTTGATATTTAAATATTAATTCTCTGATATTATTATACATTATGTAATGTAAACCCCAATTAACGTTTCCTCTAAGAATGCCTAAGCTGGCCCTTCATAATGCATAGGTAATATGGAGGTTTCCTAATATTCTGTTCAATGATTTAGCTACGCATTATACAGGGTCCCCTTATCCCTCTAGTAACCAAAAGAAACTTCCATGCTCTGTTTTTCTCAAAGGGATGGCCTTCACTCTTTCCTAGATAGCCTTTGCCCTAGCCCGTCATTATTTCCCCCCCCCCCAGCCCACTGCGTTGTTGAGTTGGAGCAATTTCTTACTTTTTCAACTCAACTTGGGCATTATAGAATGTTGGTTTTTTCCAACTCAACTGTTAATAAAGATTGTAGTTGAACCCAGGCAAGTCTTCCTTGGAAAGTTGGCACATTTTCATCCAACATCCAGTGAATCATCTCCACGGTCTGTAGAAGTTAAGCCCATGCAAGTGCTAATATCCAATGGAATCATTTGCCCTATCCTGTTAACCATATAGAGAAGACAAATCATGCTCTTCAGAAATATTTTGAACTTATGTTTATTCTAGAATAATCGTCTATAGCCTTTTCAAGCCAGTACACACTGCATTCCATGGGTTGAGTGTTCATTAAAAACTGATGAATATATATTTTGTATTTTATCTAATCAGGCAATGTGAGAGAATCATCAGTCGTTGGCACAGCGTCCCTTCGTAAGAGAGCCAATCAAAAAGCCTGTTATTGACTGGTTGCACAGAAAGTAGAAACGGCCTGCTACACTCAACTGTGTGACTTCTACTGAAGCAGTACCGCACTGAATATACCCAAAGATGAAGATGATGTGTTTTTACATACTGTCTGTTCTCTGTTTTCTTCCCTTTCTATGCAAATGTAAATTAAAGATCTGTGGAGTATTTGGAAATAGGTATACATATGTCATTTGTATAAATATTATTATAGGAAAGGGGAGGGAGGTTTTAGAATTTGTATGCTTTTTTAACACACAAATATATAAATATATATACATACAATCTATCCATGAAAAGGTGCATCAGCTTTGGAGCTTATATGTTACATTGCACATTCCTTCAGCCGGTGTCATCTCCTATAACGTCAACCCATCGACAAACAAATTTACAGTTTGTCGACATTTGAACCTGTGACCATCATATTGGTGAAGAGTAAACGTCACGCGCAAGCACTATGAGACATCACTGATTGTAATTGTGTGCAAAGTGCTGTGTCTCTCCTCGTGAACGTGTTTAAACCATATAATACAATCAGGGCCTGCAAAACATTGCGCAACAGAATAAGAGAAAGGCCCGCTAAGCATCTAACGGCAGACGTCCTCTTTACTTAACATGTCTGGGTGATACCCAGTATCTTGGAACACATATGTCAACATTGTACTTGCCACAACACTCTCTGTGGATTTAGGGTGGATTGTAGTATATTTAACACCACGCAGATAATATCGCCACTTGTGTGCCACAATAATTGAACCTGCTTTCAGTTTAATGTTTTTTAAATGTCAGCTTGTAAAACGTGTACACATATGTCTTGCCTCACTAACCGACATGGAACTAGAACAACAATCCCCTCGATGTTTTAGAAAGCTGCAAATTAAGCCAGAATAATTAAGCGTTATGTCAACATCACTAAACCAAAGGTTGTAGTGGAGAGGAGCTGAGAAGAAATGTTTGATCTCACTAACTTAACTCAGCATCATGAAGGGTCAACTTTCTTCTGTCAGAAGGGTTGAGCTGGCCCTGTGCAGTGTGTATTTAATGAGGCATGTTAAAATGCTTGAACTGTTCCACATTAACTATGCATTACAGAGGTTCATCTCAGTCCTTCGTGCAGGAGAAACCGTCAGGGACTGGCCCTTTATAATGCATATTTATAGAGGTGAAATACAACTTGCTGGTTACGGAATAAGCCCTGATGTTTTCCTTTAGTGATGATTGCTCTTGCAATGCAAGCAAACCTTTCATTAAGGTAACAGCAAAATCAAGACCTTTTCTCCCATCATTGACTACTGTCTACATGTATGTATGCATGTATGATGAACACATGGTTAATTTGTTTTGTTTAAATGTGCCAATTAAAAATCAATTCATAAGGAAATGTTTTGGAAGTCATAGTTAAACATAATTCAGATTTTATTTTTTGAATTATGCTCAGTTATGTTTTGTTATTTTATAATTAAAAACTCCATAGTAAATGATTTTGACCCACTTTTCGGGCCATCTTCACTAAAGTCTTTTGAAGGTGATATTCCTTGTGATGTTTTAAATCTCAAAAAATAAAGCATATTTTAATGGTTATACAACTTTGTTGTTATTGCCATTCCCTCCATGGATGCATCCTGGTGCCATGTGTTCTCCAGGTAAGCAGCTCACACGCGCCCGGCCATCCACGTGATGTAAAAGAAAACATGATTCATCAGACCGGGTCGCCTTCTTTCATTGCTCCGTGTTCCAGTTCTTATGCTCACATGCCCATTGTAGGAGCTCTCGGCAGTGGATCAGTATGGGTACCCTGACTGCTCTACAGTTAGACAGCGCCATACGCAACAAACTGTGATGCTCTGTGTGTTCTACCAGAACCAGCATTAACCGTTTCAGCAATTTGAGCTACAGTAGCTCGTCTGTTGAATTTGACCACACAGGCCAGCCTTCATCCCACACTTGCATCAATGAGCCTTGACCGCCCATGACCCCGGGTTCATGCTTTTCCTTCCTTGTACCACTTTGGAGCAGGAACTGACACTACAGTGCAAACATTTTAGGCATGTGTTATTTTAATCATTTAACTTTTTCTTTACTGGTTATACCCAAGGTGTTTTAGAGCACAATTGCTTCTAAACAATTGCATGCTTTCATCAACTAACATTAGCAAGCCACATTATAAGAGTAGACAGCCTATATGATGGAATCTAATTACACTCACATGTTCAAGCAAGGGTATGGTAACAATGTCATATATTGGTATTTAAGGGTAGTATAAAGTCCTAACATGCTAGAAGATATTAACCTTTAGAAAGAACAGTTTTAAATATGTTTGTTATTCGTAGGCAAACAATGAATGGACAAGCCATTTAATTCGATTCAGATGCATTTAGATCAAATGAAAATTCAAAAACTATATTGTGTTTTCTTGGCTCAAAGCCTTTTCAATTGATGCAAGAATATGATATACATGTAGATAAAATTCTATCATTAATATTAAGATTTATATTTATGAAGGTTTTTATTTACATTTTTTTGCTAGTTGCTCATGGAAATTTTAGGGAATGAAATTTGCTTATGGAACAACAACCACTAGATTTTTTTTAAAACTAATTTAAGCTATTATTAAGTTCAAAACAAAAAACATGACATTATAACTGACATTTTGTACAACAATAAATTAAGATTATTTTCCTAACTATTTATTATTATTATTTCTAATAAATGTTCATATGGCGATGATGAATAAATATGGCTTTTTATTTTACTTGAGACAACACAATATATATTTTAGGAAAACCCTTAAATCATACATCATAAATCCTGGATATAATCATTTTTAACCTCTTAATGACAAAGCCTGTACATGTACGGGCTCAACATGCATTGTTTTCAATGGCTTTAGGGACCGCCCATTGTCCTTATGGGGTTCAAATGTATTATTTGGAACTTGACAAACTCACAATGAAGTATGAATTTGGAGAAATGTAATCATTTTGAAGTATGTTATGTCGCTTCAATTCGGTCTCAATCCGCATGAGTTTGTGTGAAAATATGATATGTGAATGTTTTTCGTTTCGACAATTCTCCTTCTTCAATGTCAAAAAGATGGTTACCCTTCATCTTCAACGCAGATCAGGAAGGTAAACAATCCAAGAGTCTGTGTTTGATGATTGATCTTCTTTATGCATTTTTAAAATGTATTTCAACAAGTTGGATCTTCTTTAATGTGGTGGGCTTACACATGGAAAGAAAGCACAGACATCATTGTCATTTAGTGATCTTATAGTTCACCTTGTGCATTTTTTTAGTATTTCCTACAAGCAAAATGTTGTGTTTGCTTCCTTTACAACATTTCAGAAAACATATAAAAAAGGATTCAGTGTAGGTTATAGGTCTGGATGTAGGAGTTGACAAATATATGTATAATTTAGCCAACAGGTTTTTTTTTGGATTACTGAAAGTAGATTAATCCATAGATATCAACCTAAACTGACTAACTGGTAGATGCTAGTGCTAAGGAGAGGTGAGGTCTTTTTTTTCTTATGTATTATAATCAAAATAAAGAAACTATATCCAAGGTAACATTAGACCTGTTTAGGAGGTTCTTGCTTTTATTTTTAAATGTATGTGACCTTTTCAACATTAGATAAGGTGGGTTTACGATATCATTTAAGAAAAGCTCCAAAAACATTGTCCAGACTACACTCAACACAGATAGATGATATATGCAGCAAAACGTGCAAGAAAAGGAAAAGAAAACATATCTAGTAGCAAAGTCAAATTTATGTATCTCAAATAACCTGTATTATCATTCATGCCGATAAGCAAACCACATTTTGCTAAACCACTAATTTAAAGGAACAATATAAAAACATGCATGAAAAAAACTACCAGGTGAAGCGACTCCGGAACATGAATATTTATATCAACACAATAAGTTGGTAAATTAGCATACATGGGAACTAAATTGTAAGCTTGCAAGCAGGGCCCTTTTAACTAAATGTATCTGAGTCTTTCAATTTGAGTTTTGTCATACCCATGGAATGTATGTACTGTGAGAATGTGTTTGGGCTATACAAATAAAAAATAATAATTCTAACAATAATAACTATGCACCATAAGGTGGTCCCAATCATAGTTAAAGTAGTAAGTAGATAATTACCCCCCTATCTCACAATTTGTGTAAATAGGCCATGTCACCCTAAATAGACCAGATCACCAACTCAGCTAAAAAAGGCAAAAGTAAAAGCCCAATAACCAGTAATTTTGCAGTAATTCTATCACAAGCAGAATCGGTGCTCAGCAGCGTGTCCCATCTATGTTTAGCATTCGGAAGATCTGTATTGTTAGTCCAATACCTATCTTAAGTAATAGCAATCTTCCCATAGATCACAATGGAAAACAATTGGATTTATCCTGGCAATACTTTTGGGCCATACGATCTATTTTTATCCCAATTTTTATTTTATTTTCTTTAGCAATACATACATTTCTACTATGAAAGCCTAACATTGTTTGTACAAGTAGTATTTTTTATTGTTCTGGATAATAACAAGATTTCAATTTGAAATCAATGAGCAAAACTGGTCTGCGGGCATTAAATTCTTCTTTATTGAATGCGCTAACAAGGTATCATTTGTCAGTAGTAATGTATTTTTCAGATAAATTGCTACCGTTATTCTTCCTACAATCACTTAAGAAGATAAATGTAACGTTGTCAGTTAAATGTAAAAATGCATGCAATATTATACATATATATTATTAAATGGAAAAAACTTCAAATGAACAAAGCGACCGTTCCTGACTGTCTTTACTGGACCTGTGCTATCAGAAGGGAACCAGGAAGGAAGCTGCAGAAATCAGCTGTTATATGGCACCATCATAATTAAGAAGACAATCATATTGACAGAAAATTTACAACAACATTTACACACATTGGTGCAGAAGGTGAATTTACACGCTACTGAGGGGAAATGAGACAGCAAGAGAAGTACTGCTTGGGTGATAATGACTGTAGAGGGACATGTTATCAAGATCTCTCAGGTAGGGATGACTGATGCTTTACTCTGAATGCGGCTGGAGGTATTAGAAGGTTAGATTGTATGTGTGACGGGACACCCTGTATACCGACTGGGTACACCCGCAGACAATGCTTCCTTCTGCCGAGGCACCAGCGGTTACCGCTTCAGGGCCAGACAGAACCAGAGCTGTGTAGAGAAGGGGGATGTCACTGCACCGGAGCTGTGTTGGCGCTGTGGCTAGACGTAGCTTAGCGTATTCAGGGTATGTGCTGTCCTGAAAAGGACAGTGAGGTGGTACAGCAGCCCACCCCAAGCATCAGACAGCACCAATGTTGAGGTGAAAACAGGACTCAGTATTTCCACTCAGCCCACCTCATCCCAGTAAGGGGTCGCTATTGTAGTCTATGTGAAAGATGGTAAACACAGGTGGTTCCCTGACTTCTGGCTGAAACCTGCTGTATATCAGATCTTGGTGCAAATACTGGCCATGGAGCTCTCTGTCCTGTAAGTCTTCACTCGATGAAGAGTAAAACACCACACATAAACCCCCTCCCAAAATGCAGGTGCCCCAAATCTGTGTCTGAGCTACCCCGTCTTTAGAGTCTCTGGTGATTGGGGAAATGTGGCACTCTGTACCAGGGGGAAGAAGTAATCTGTAGGTTGGAGGCTGGCCCCCGGGCCCCACCAGGAGTCCCGGGCACCAAGGCTTCCGTGACAGTATGCTTCTCTGAAAAGGGTGGTTTTTTTAGTGGCTTTTTAAAGTTAGAGTAAGTAGGTACAGCAAAGGGATATCCTGGATACACAAGTGGCAAGAGGTAATCATAGTGGATGAGAGACCCAATTGGTAAAAAGAATGAAGAAGTTGGTTGTTATCAACAACTCTACACCAATATTGTAACCAATCATTTCAGTAAACATGGAAGTAAAGCAAACCCAGAGAGTCAGGAGTACTTGCACTAAAGCAGATACTCGTGCAATATTTTACTCAAATATGGATATTACGAATATTTTAGGCAATAAAGTTGCTCACTCAGCTGTTATTATCTAACATCAAACCACACAGAACAAAGAAAATATAGACAAAATATGCATACGCAAAATGCATAGCTTACCTGCAGCAGGGATAAATAAAAGAAAAAAAACACTCGTGTCCCGGGGGTCGGGCGACACGAACTGCACATCCCTGTGCGAAACCCCGCACCCCACTTTAAAGGCCTATATTCGGGCCAATACGGTGTTTCTTTTCTGCGGTCTGCAGGTTTGATCAGCATATATCACAACTACAGTTTTCCTTTAGTGAAGACAACAGCTAGGTCTAAAAGTTATCTTGTAAGAGCAGCAGACAAATAATGTCTAATGAATATAACTAGAAACTTTTCTCCTCGAGACTGACTCACGAGCAGAGGTTCCTCATTATACTGAATAAATATTTTTCTATGGAAGAATTATTTTATGTCTTGTTGAGAATTTTCATTTTTTTTCCCCTTTTCCACAACGCTAGTTTCTGTCTAGTTTTTTCTATGCTAAGGTTTTATTTTGTGTATGGTTTTTAATTTTTTTTTCAACATGGGCGATCGTTTAATCAAGACAGCGGCTGAACACACATCTTATAATAGCTTTGGATGTATCAGAACTCAGTTCTACCTCCTGCATACACAATAGTGTAGTTTTCACTATGGCAATGTGTCTGATCGGATTACGCTGTATTTATCTGCTGTGTGCAGCCACCGATTGTTGCAACACCTGGTGTTCTATTATGGGGAAACTTTGGCTTTTTTTGTGTATAAATGTCTTATGTGCAATGAAATAACATGATGACAGCAAGTTCATGGATTTGCGTTGCCAAAATCCATTAGTTCAATAACACGCACTACGTTTTAAGTAATGGAAAGTGTCTACAACTTTCCTTGATTCCACCTGTGTCTTCCCGACATCATCAGTTTTCCATAAAAGACAATGTAAAAACAGACAAACGCTTTAAAGTTAAACCTTAAATTACACGCCGCTGTCATTCTATTTTTGTGCTGCCTCTCACTTGGTTTAACCTTTTGAAATGCACGGCACGATCTATTGGGCTAACAGTAGCATCAAATTTTACACTGAATTACTGAGTGGCAGTTCATTCTTCGTGTAGCTTTCTGATTTAACGTTATATCTGCAGGCTAAAATAAATCAGGAAAAATGCTAGATCCGTCCGTAAGGCTGAAATATTCTGAATATTTATAATAATAACTTGTTGAAAGAGAAGGAATAAATATAACACCAAGTTCTTTCTCATTTACTGATAATGAAACATCCAGAAATGTTTTGATTGGACTTTTTTTTTTATTCCTCTATCATACAGAATGTGTAAAATATTCATATTCTACTCACATGATGACTTGCAATTGTAAAAATTGCTATTTGTAATCGCCAGAGCACATTGGAAATAATTGATATTAGTTGAATGCTAATTAAATTACTTCTTCCAAATGGCTTGTCACTTAGCAGTGCCCTGAATATATGTGCTGAGACTTTCAGCTGCTTTGGAAAATCCTATGTTAGACTTTTTTTTTTTTTTGAAAACCTCCTAATGAGTATTCCAAGGAGAAGGATTTTTTCGTTAACTTGCATTTGTAAGGATATCCATGATTATTCCTCCCCAATGTGTTTTATCTGACCTGTTTTTAAGTTTCTAATAGATGTTGACAGCACTTGCAGGGATCATCGGGACATACAATTGATCAGATGATGCAGCAGACTGCCTTCGATCTCAGCTTCCATGAGGTTAATGCTCTAAAAGTATAAGCTATAGTTAGTTTCAGCTAGCAAATTTAGTTATGTCAAAAGCTGTCACATGAACTGTTCCCCTTTAAAATAACTGTATCAGTTCCTAGTACTTGAATACACCTTTCAACTGTGCCATGATTCATTAGCATATGAGGTCAGGTTGATGATGTCAAAAGGAGGCATGCCAGACATAATCCTGTGAATACCATTGATGTATTGAACGTCAAATATTTTCCTAAGTATATTAAGGTATTTGGATAAAATGTGTTTTCAATGTGGTTTCTTAAAAAGTTAAACATTTGTTTCAGATGTTTGTTTTTATGTATCGTGTTTTATTTATTTATTTTTTATTTTTTTCAATAAAAAATAATGATCTATAGTGAATTTGAAGTCAATTTGCATATATTTTAGAAGACTAACTCATTAATTAAAGAGCCAGAAGGTATTTGCCTATGTAGAGCTAGCTAAACCTAGTTGGAAAGCTGACACATGCCTGTAGGTCTCATCCCTCTGTTGCAGGTTAGCTTGACATTAGACAAAAACATTAAGGGTTTTGGGCAGACTGGTTGAGCAGAATGTTTCCTATCAAATTCAAATACACATATAGAACCATGTAAACTCTTTGTAACACCCATTCACCCTAACACCATACACTAATCACACTAACATACACACCATACTCTCACTCTAAGACCAAACACTTACACAAAAATACACACATACTCTTTCTCATCCTCCTTCTGTCCCTGAAGCAGCCTGCCTGTGCCACTTCTGCCCGAAAGCAACCTGTCTATGCCAACTCTGCCCCTGAAACAGCCTGCCTGTGCCTCCTTTGCCTCTGAAACAGTCTCCCTGTGCCATATCTGCCCCTGAAACAGTCTGCCTGTGCCACCTCTGCCTGTATGAGGAAACTCTATTCCCGCCCACATTCCTGCTCCCCCCTGAGCGGGAAAAGAGTTTCCTCATACGGTGTGCGAGCACCACAGCAGTGAGCTGCAGGCCTGTGTTAGCCGGCTGTCAGGCCACTGGGGACCCCCCTGATGAGTGGCACCCGGAGAGTACCGCCCCCCCTTTAGGTACGCTACTGAGTGTATGTCAGAGTGACCTATCTCAAAGCCATTCAACTAACTTGAATCTCCTATACAGTTGGAACAAGTTGCCTTTAAGGGCAATCAAGTTTATTGTATAATAATTCATGAGAGGTGACAGGATTATGAAACAAAAGCTAATTGTGCACACAAAGCTTAAGAAACAAATAAATAAAATGATTCTTCGTATCTGAATACGCTAATTATTTAAATTGGAAAGGAAAGGAATTTGTTGTATAGCACCTTCAATAAACAATACTTTTTTATTATTTTTTGTCTCCTGACCTGGAAAGATATTCAGAAATTCATGCATGTACATCTGCAGATCTGGGTTGTGGTAAATCATCCGAGTTTGACCCAAATGTCAGGAAATGTATGAAAAAGACTCTGTGCTTTGTAGCGAGAAGGGAATTAGATATCCAAAAAAACTTAAAAGCGTCTAGAGGTCTGAAAAAGATTGTATTGATTCTTTTATAACAGTCGTACTTGACATTAGTTCACAGGTCAGTGAACTGATGAAGCATTTTCATGTAATGAGTTACAGCTTGTTGAGAGAGAGAGAGAGATGTCTTACATTGCAACACCTTTTATTTTATAAGTGTATATTGTAAATCTTTTATGGAAGAAAGAAAATTGAATGGCTTAGAGCAAAAAGAGAATAAAATTAGGGTTGTCCAGCTTCTGCTGTACAAATACTCTGAAGGGCCCTTTGCACCCTTATACCATCCATGTTTTGTGTAAAGGGTGAACATATGCTTTTGTTAAATTTTATTTATAGTGGTCCAGCAGATTCTATAGCGATTCTATGCAAGTTGGCAATAAACAATATTAGAATAATTGTAACAATTATATAACAGAAGAAGAGTACATTGCTCTTGCGAGGTTATACTATATTATCAGGTTGAGGGGGAATGAAACAGAAGGTATGGCACAGCTTGAGTGAGAATGACTTAATTGTAGCAAAGATCATGTGGAGATGTTTGGAGATCTAAAAGGTGGAAGGTTGAAATGGTTTCTTTTTCAGAATCGGTATTGTGGATATTGAAAGGATATGTTTTATGCTTTCTTGAAGAAGTTAGAATAAGTATAGGAGAGTCTGAAAGGTAATGCAAAAAAAGATATGGGAAGAAATGATAAACTTCAAGTCATGGACAGAGCAAAGTATGGGACAAAATTTGTAGATAAGAGATATGGGAGTATAGTATTTTGAAGGGTGCAGTACAGTGCCACAACGAAGTCCTAGGACCCCCTCTGTAAGCTGTGTTGGGAGGCCAATCCTGTTTTTGACCTTAAAATTATAATAATAAAGAAGAACTGGGCTGATAACGGTCCTGTTCAAGAGAAGTAGAATCATGCTGATATGGATATTTTCCCAATGATCACTCCAGAAGAGCCCGATTGACAGCTACACTGAATTAAAAACATAATGTTAAACTGTTGAAATCTATATACTCTTTTTGGTAAAACCTTTTAGAAATAAACTTTCAATAGCCTAGCATGTATCCCATCTGGACCTTTTATTTGAGTAAATCACTAAACTTCCTCCACTATAAATAGAAATGTTTCTTCTGACTTTGGATTTATCGTTGTACCTCCCAATAGGGGAGCCTCTTATCACAGTTGGCTACAAAGAAACGAGCAGAATTAATTATGTAGACAATCTGCTATGTCCTCATAGTCATCTTCAAATCTACTTTCCCTGTCTTTTTTTTTGAAAGGGGTGTTTTTTTGGCATACTAATTTCACTTTACATACAGGGACAGGATGACAAGATCCTTGGGATTGCAGTGTACACCCAAAAGTGACTGAAACCCCAAAAACCAGAACAGCTGAGGGGAGTACTGGACCCCGGCCAACATGTATGGTTTCCAGGCACGTAAGTTATTTTCCATCTGAACTATATATATTATATAGTTACTTTTTTTTCTGTTTTACTTCCCTTATCAGCAACCCTTTTCTCACTTTGCCTTTAAAGTGCATGCTTCTCGTTATTGAAAGAAATAAACTCCACAGTAACAATAAGTTGTTTATAGATTTCTTCATGGACATATCTATCCAAAAATCTGACGTCTTATCACTCTTCCAGCTCTATTTTTGGGCCGATCTAGAAAATTTGTGAGACGTGGAACATGAATTTAAAATATGCTATATGACCAAGAGCAATCAGCAAAACAAGCACTTAATCATTGACGGTGTATTGCACATACTGGTGATATTTCACCGGCATGAGTATTGCATGTCTTAGATCATCAGACTCCAAAATCCACAAAAAATCTCGTCCCTTCAAAATAAATAAATAAAAGACACATTGACAGGCACAAACATTACAGCATCTGTATAATATATGCATGAGGACTAAAACATACAGTCAGTGAAATATTCACATGTATACATACAAACACTAATTCATATACATTGATAAACACACACTAACCATCATAGTGCCAGCAGATTTTAAAGCACTATTACAATTTAAAATTGACAATATTGAAGACTGTGAGTCACATTAATTAATGTTAAGACATACTAGAGCAGAAGGAGAAAAGGGCCACGTTCCTCCTAGCTTACAATCTATTAGGAGGTTGTGAGGCAACTGGACATAATGAAAGATGCTACTTGGGTAGGGATGATTTTAGAGAAGGTGATGTGGAGAATTCAGGGGCTGGAAGATCTTAAAGACGGGGAAAGAGTTTCTTTTCAGAGAACAGTTTGTTTGCGTCTCTGAAGAAGAGATTCAAGTTAGAATAAGTAGGGGACAATCTGAATAAACAACGTAGGGTTTATTGGAACAGCACAGGCAAAATCCTGGATAACGAATGGGAAGAAGTTAACTTTGACGATGGCACTTTGTGTGCCAAAACCGGTTGAACTGGAACTATGTGGTCTTACTATCATATAATGCCTGCTGAATTTTGTTTTGAAAGGCTATAAATAAACATACATTTTATACTACAAAAGAGGAGAACGTGAAGTCTATGAGATATGCTTGTTTAAGGATGTATACAACTGCCATTTTAGTACTACCACACCCTGTGGAAATACATTTTGATTCTGCAGATGGATACTGCTTAAGGTGACCTGTATGACTGGACAAGTTGCATACCCTCATGGCTGGCAATCAAAATGAGCATACAGTGCTGCAAAAGCGTATTTCCTCCCTTCCTAATTTCCTCTATTTTGTATATTTGTTACGTTAGACGTAGATAAACCTAGTATACACAAAAAGCTGTTTAAACAAATTATGATTTTATGTAGAAAAGGAAAAAACATATCCAACCCTACTTGGCGCTGTTTGAAAAATGGTGAACTCATCCAAGAGACCACAAAAGAACTCAGACTAACATGTAAAGAACCGCAGGCCTCACTTGCCACAGTTAAGGCCAGTGTTCATGATTCCACAATAAGAAACAGCTGCAAAACTGGCACCCATGGGAGAGCTGCAAGGCAAAAACCTGCACAAATGCTCCTCTCACATTTGCCAAAAACAACCAAAACTTCATGACCCCCAAGACTTTTGGCATAATATTCTGTGGACTGATAAGTCAAAAATTTGGAAGACATGGGCCCCGTTACATCTGGCTTAAAGCTAACACAAAAAGAACATTATACCAACAGTCAAACACGGGAGTGGTATTGTGATTTTTTGGGGGGCTGCTTTGCTGGTTCAGGACCTGGGTAACTTGCCATAATTGATGGAACCATGAATCATGCCCTCTACCAGAAAATCAGGCCATCATGTCCTAAAGCTAAAGTACAGTTGGGTTATGCAGCAAGTCAATGTTCCGGCGCACAAAAGCACCTCTGAATGGCTCAAAAGAAACAAAATGAAGGTTTGGAGCAGCCTAGTCAAAGTCCTGACTTGAATCTGATTGGCATGCTGTAACATGACCTAGAAAGGCTGTAACCTTCCAATATGGCTGGAATGAAACAATTCTGCCACAATTCCTCCACAGCAATGTGAAAGACTCATTGCCAGCTATTGCAAATGTTTGATTGCAGTTGTGCCACCAAGGGTTAGGTTAAGGTGGCAATTACATTTTCACATGGGTGATACAGGTGTTGCTTAACTCTTTACCTTCAATAAATGAAATGATCGTTTAAAGGCTCCATTTTGTGTTGTCATTGTCTTATATTAAGATTAATTGGACGATTGGAAACAATTAAATGTGGCAAATAAGCAAAAAAAGAAGAAATAGGGAAGGGGGCAAATAATTTTTAACAGCATTGTATATGTGTAACCAAGCTCTGTTTGTGGACGCTGAACATGAGAAACATCCCCGAATTTAACACAAAATATGAACAAACAGTTAAAAATAGTAAGATAAAAGTTAAAGTAAAATATAATATTGCTTGACATTAGGAATGGGCAGTTTATGAATGCTAGCTGTACAATGGTGCTCTCTCTCCAGTTTTTCATAATGATTTCTTTATATGGAATCAACCACCTATGAAGACGCAAATTAAAAGAACAGACGTAAATGGCATTGTGAGTGCAATTTAAATTATACATTTTAGAACCATACAATAATGCAATGTACTAATCAAACCAGAACAGCTAGGATTTCAACAGTTTCTGTCACAATTGAGTGGCTTTGTTTGACATCCGGCTTCAGTAATAACACTTCTGGTGAGGGCATTAATGGTTTTGATTTTTAGCTGTCATGTTAACACGGTGCTACTTGAAATGCTCATTTAATAGATATTGAATCCTGAATGCATTTAAATGTTTTATTGACCTCTTTTATAGGGGGTTAGAGAACAGAACAATATGACCATCTCTTCAAAATGTCCATATTATATAACATCATTCTCTGGGTTTATATGTAATTTTTGTAATTATCATGTGGAATTTCCTTCCAGAGTTTAATACATTTATATTTAATAGTACATAAGAGGTACAAACATTTAATAAATAAGTTTATTAATCACATTTCTAAGCTTATTGACCCTCATGATTTTTTAGGTTCAACATGTTGCTTAAAATAAGAGAGGTTCTTTTTGCATAATAATTTTGGGCCTGCAACCTTAATTTAGGAACTCTCGAGGGCCCTCAACACTAAAAAACGGACAACGCTTTTTCTAGATCTATTAATTTTATTAATTTCCTATGAGGACCGTAAATTAATTACATTATTACTATTTACTAATACATCGGTTATACATCAGTATCAGATAATCAGATAATAGTTGTTACTGTATATGACTGGCACACAAAGCTGACAAAGTAGTGACATCAAAACCACACCAGGCTTTCCAAGTTTAGTTATTGTCTTAATCTACTGAGTTGCTCACTCTGAGGCACCATCAGAATGTAGACATTTTTTTTGTGTAGGTTCATTGTAAAAATAAAATATAAAATTAGCTATTGGATCACTTTAACTATACATATATTTTCATCTTATTTACACATTTTACCCATCCAGCATCAGTACACACATCATTAAATATATTAAAGATATTTTCACAAACCGAAGCTCGGCATTCACAGTGTATGCGATAGGACATATTTATATGTTCTTTTCCCAAACACCAATCAAACCTCAAAGAGTCAGCATTCAGAAACAGTAATAAAAACATTGAACTTAAAAACTTGAATATGGTATTCCAGCCCCAAAAAAATCATCATTCCCCTGAATCAGAAGGTCCCAGTCGTATGCTTGCTCCTGCCTTTTGCTTTTTGACTTTTGCTGCAGTTCCACATAGCACCACAAATTTGCATCAGAAACAGCATTTAGCCTGGTCCTTCGCTAAATGTAAATGTTGACTTTTCATATGGCATAATCATTTCTTTAACATTTGTCTTTTTTTTTATATAGCTATTTGACATAAAATTGGTGAGTACTCTAGCTTTGGTGTAGAGGTAATCTAAATTTTAAAGATAGGAGGCGAGTATTTGCAGTACTTTCCCTACTGAAGCCTCCAGCAGCAAGTCAACAGTTAACAAAATAACAGTAAAAGAACCAATCAAAGAAACAAGCAGGGTCCATAAAAGCCTTCACCGGACCCTCCTCCTTCCTCTTTCTTGCTGCTGCCTCCAGGTGAGTAACTTCCATAACTGTATATGCAGTATTTCTATTTTCATTATATTATGGTCATTGTTTGCTGCCTTTTGTATTTTCATTTCTATATCCTCTGCCTTAACATTGTTGTCCTGTTTATTTTCCCTATACTATGTAACTATGTATGAGAGGAATTTTGTTTCTCTAGCCGGCTTTGTCTCCTCTCCCCTCCCGTGCTATGCTGCGTTCTGCGCGGGCCTCTACGCACCAGATATACTATCGTTCACGTGTAGGCGTTCACTACGCGTTCTCTACCCTCTTTTTTATTTCAGGCATTCTACTTACCTTTTTCGCTGCTGATGGGACTCACCACCAGCTGCTCTTTCCGCTTGAATGCAATTATCTCTTCTCACGGAGCCCACACATCTCCGTTTAGGCTCCGTTTACCGCCAGCTAGCAGAAAATAATTATCACTAGACCGAAGGGTGCGTTTTCTTTGTTTAGCCCGAATACCGAACATACCAACATGGCGGCGGCAAAACATATATACAAAGACGAAGACACACAACACAAAGAATCTTCATGTTTGTCTTCGTTTACGAATCTCCCTGGTCCCTTCCCCATCTAGCCTACCTTATCTATGCAGCATCACAGGAGTTAAAGGGTCATGCGAGCGACTCAACCAATTGGTTAATGTTAGAGGAGGCCCCTGCTGGTGACCAATAGAGTTGCTCGTACGGACTTTTAAAATCCTGGCACCAAAGCTGTACAAAAATGGCAAAAAACAAAGAAAAAAACTAACATAAAGAATTTACAAAGATTTTGTTCCCTACGAAGACGAACACGAAGAGTTGGCCCGCGCCCAAGTCTAATTATCAGTATACCTAGGCTCCGTTGACCGCCATCTAGCATAAAATAATGATCACTACACCTTTTATTCAATACATAGAGAGTGGCCCTCTCCCCATTTAAAGTAATACACACTTTAATTGAGAGTGACCCTCTCCTTTCTTCCTCAGGGGCTGTGGCGATTGTTACAAATGCCAGATTAAAAGGTTAAAGTGTTTCAAGCACAACTCTCTACTGATGACTAAAAGTATGTAGACGCCTAACCATCACACTTATTTCAGCTTGTTGGACATTGAGGAAATCAGAGCAACTCGAGTTCACCTTTACCAAACTCATCAAATCATATCTTTATGGAGCCTGCTTTGTGCACAGGGGCAAAAATATGCTGGAACAATAGATGCCACAAAGTCGAAAGTATACAATTCTCTAAAATGTCTCTGTATGCTTTACATCACTCCAGCCGATGCTTGGCATTGTGCATAGTGATCTTCAGCTTGTGATCACCTGCTTGGCCATGGAAACCCATTTTGTTAAGCTCTCGGTTTACACTATTAATGCTGATGTTGCTTCCAGAGGCAGTTTTGAATTCTGTTACAAAACCCTTTTTGCACATTATTGAGCATAGGAAGAAAAAATACAGCTAATAGGTTCAGTGTTAGAAAAAATTAGACATTATCCATAATTACGCATCTTAATTGTTTAAAATAAAAATGTCCATGAATAATAAGATAAAGTTCAAGTGATTTTGTTAAACAGAGCAAGCATGATGTAAATAATTATTTTAGCTTCATCTTTCAAAAAATATATTCAGTCACAAAATTTCATTCATACCAAATTTATCAGGAACAGGAATTTATTGATTCAAACACAATGCAACTGTATAAAAATGAATTCTATGCTAACATCATTTTATCTTCAATTTTAGGTAAACATTAAATTTATAGTTATAAGAAACTAAGCAGATAAATTACCATAAGCACGATTTCTTACATTAATCAAATGCCCTATCCATCTGTCTTGGAATGTTTAATATACTGTGTATGGAGTTTCGGTAAAGCAATGATAGCAGAGTCATTCTAACATATGGATGAAATGTGACAAGTGCCAATGAGAGGGTTATTCTATGAATAGAGAACAATTTACTTTTTCAAAGGGCGTTTGTTATTAATAGATTCCAAGGAGTCGCAGAAGTCCTAGCAGACCTGAGGTAGAAAATAGAAAGGTACATTAATATTTTATTGTCTTCTCTCTCTCTCTCAGGTATTTTTCTGTACGACTAGTATATATACATATGTATATTTCACCAAAAGAAATTTGAGGAAGCATTTAGAATTGCATCCAGCTCAGTGGCCAAAACCACCCTGTCAAACAGAACATCGCATTTGAAGCATATGGGCCAGTCTGGTTCAAAGCCATAAGGTCTCCTACATCACATTATGACTATATAGCTACATCAGGGCCAAGGAACGGAGCACATAAATAATCAGGTCCAAATGTGCAAGATAAAATTACTAAAATGTATTTAAAAAATAAAATGATATAGCTAAAGCAAAACGGTAAAGAAACTTGGCAAAAAGCCAAGATGTGCTTGAAACTTGTAACAATATTACAATGTAACAAAAATATTCTTAACCTCGGCTCCATTTGTATAACAGATCACAAAGGTTAAAGTTTTAAAATGAAAATGTACTGCCACCAAATGTAGTCATATACTGGCTGTCTACTTCAACAGGTCATGAGATGTAGATGGCTACAAAACCACAACTTCTATTATTTCAGCAGCTAAGTAGGCTGGTCTTGGGAGATCCTCTGCTTTTGCCAACTGGCCCAAGATCACTACTGCCCACAAAAGCTGGACAGTGGGGTAGCTTGGTGGGACAGTGGCAGAAATTGTTATTGTTACACTTAAAACAGGACACTTGCGAGGTAATCAATGGTTAAGACTACCTATAGCTTGTGCATACATTATTAAGTTTTAAAATGAACCTCGAAGAAGCTGATATGGGCAGTAACCTGCGGCAGGGCCAGCGTTCTAAATGTCCTCTCTTGAAGGTCTCTTTCTTCTCACCACCTCGTTCTTGCAACTTAACAATAGGAAAAATGATAATAAAACCTGGAGAAATAATTGTGCAGATCCTGAGAAAATGAAAAATAAATTCTGATGGTATATAAACCTTAGGTTGTGTCACGTTCTACCGAGGCTGTGGAGCTGCATACCTCAATCTTGCTTCAGTTTCTCTGTTTTGCTTCAATCCATTCCTGGATTTCCTTATGCTTCTGTTCTTCCATTCCTTGTTTCTAGTTCTGCTCTTTGCTTCAGCTCTGTTTCCTTTATAAGGTGTACCCCACCCGTTATGTTTGTCTCAGTCTGCAGTCTAAAGGTATGTCTCCTTGCGATGTGTTTATATTTCTTGTTTGGTTTGTTTCGTACCTCTGTAAGCAGGGTTTAGCGTTAGGACCCACCGTCATTGGAGTACTTTGGCATAGTGATGGGCTAAGCATACTATGGCCATAAGGCGTGATGGAATCTCCAATAGTTATCATATAGTCCTAGGCTAGTTCCTGTATTTATGTGTCGGTCTGTGATGTAACCTGTGGGGTGTCCTGTCCTGTCTTGTATCCCCGGTAGAGGGGTGTCCTGTCTTGTTCATGTCTGATCTTGAGTATTCCTTATCTTGTTCCCTGTTGTGCCCTGTATTATGTATATCTTGTCTGGTTATGTTTCTTGCCTGGTCTCCCTGTCCCTTGCTCGCTATGTTTCAGCTGTTACTCTGCTTAGCTTCCACACTCCCAGCCTGCAGCATTCCGCACATGAGTCTTGTGCTATGTCTCATACCTGTTCCCGGGTCCCTGCAGGATTTATCTTTGCTTCGTTCTGGACTACATCTGTTGCTATATCAGGGCGCGGGTATGTGGCTGCACAACCCTAGATGCTCACCACCCGGGTGAGTGCAGTCGCCCTGCATCAGGCCCTGTCCAGTACTGCATACTGAACTCCTGAACTCCATCTTTGGGCGCCCTGGGTCATTACAGTCGTCTGTATGGATCCAGTTCCTGACAGGTTAACTTTAACCCCTTAAGGACAAAGGACGGTCCCTAAACCCATTGAAAACAATGCATTTTGAGCCCGTACATGTACGGGCTTTGTCATTAAGGGGTTAAATATGGATATATTGTTTCTTTTTTCACAATGAAAAACAGAAGCCTGCACAACACTGACAGCCATACTGTGGTTACTTAATACTTTTAGACTACTCCTGGTAAACGCCAATGTCTTTGACTGAACTCCAGTCCTTACTCAATAGGTTTGGATCATACGCTTTTAAAATAGCAAAGGAAATTGAAGGAAACAGACGAGATAAAAATCAAATAAGTGCAATAAAACTCACCATAAACTGGTAAAAAATACATCTGCTTGCAAATTTTTGCAAAATCTCAAAATGGTATTTGCTTAAGTACTTTGTGAAATTATAACTACTAAGCACTTTGCAAAAGTAATTTTGTTAGAAAAAAAACCCCAAAAACGAAATTTGATTAGCAAAAGCAGCATTTCAAACATCAACACTTTTCAAAATGTCTACATTAACTTTATAAGGCAGAACAAATAAAATGTATTAATGGATGGGTTAATTAAAGAGATATGCTACTGACGTGTTTGATTTTTAGTGGCATAGACATTGCCACGTTCCAGCTTCACATTAACTGATGCTGCAGTTCTCGCAGCGCGGGTTCAGAATCCTAATCCCTTGTAGCGCCTCTGATCTTTCTCTGTCAGTGATGATTCTGGATGAAAAAATGGTCTGTGTCTGTTGTACGTTGGCTGTTCTCCCTGTAGATGAAGAGATGAAAAGTATGACTTGTAGAAACCAATTTTCAATCTATCTAGGATCTTTGATGAATTATCCCTAAAGCTGCTTTATGACAAATGTCCCTTCACAAATACATATAAGAACAATTTATCTAGATCAGAAATAAAAAAGGTAATGGGTGGACCAGGTTAAGGAGCTGAATTAAAATTTACCTTGAAAAGAGACTTTTTTCTTTTAACTCTGTTTTTAAGCACATATAATATTCTATATCTAGAACTTAAGCATTTTCGATGGTCTTTTTTTTTTTTTTTCAATCTTTGTAAAAGACAAACTTTGCATCTTTTTCTAAAACCAACAATAGTTTGGAAGGAGTGCCTGATTTCACGTCCAACCTTTCTGTATGAGCAGCGGATGCTTGGTTGCATCTCTAATTTTCCACAAACACCTGCTGTGAAAAGATTAGCCGGACAGGAACACAGATAATGCCAGATACCTGGGAGTCCAGGGCAGGATAATTTGTGCAGGGATCCATGCATGAAGGACTAGATTATTTATATTTTTTTTTAGAACTGTACTGGGATCTCAAGATTAATGCTTACAGAAAAAAGAAGGCTTGTAAACTGCGGCACACACAGGTAAATAAACAAAATAATTCACACAAGAAGCCTTGGAAGTTAATTTAGACTTTTTGTTTATTTAGCGACCATGAAATCCTTCGTTTTTTTTGCCAAGTGTGTTGGTAAATTACTTTTACTACATATAGGGAAGGTTGTATTTACGAGATGCACTTAAAAGCTCATAACATTGGAAGTTGGAACTTTACAAAAGTAAATTGACTTGACCGACTTTCCAATTTGTCTAAAATACTTAAAGCGTGTATAAACTCTGTGCGCTAGTGTTTAGCTTATCCAGAGATTAAAATATATAACCTTGATCTAAACAAACCGGGTGTGTCAGTTTCCTTTTTTTTCAAAACAGGATTGTACAACAATTGGAATAGAATTGAGAGACAAATAAAAGAGCAATAACGTCTTCAGGGCAAAAGTGGCAGCTGAAATTTTAGGTCCATGTACCTCCTTTTGCCTCCCGCGATAAGTGACATCAGCAAGGCCCGGGACCTCCAACCTGCTCTGATGTCAGGGGCACTTTTAATGTTGCTTGCCTCAGGCACCAAGATCATAGTCACAAATATCTTTAAAAAGACTCTCACGTATGCAATATTTGACCTTCTAAAAGTACTTGCCTTGCAGAACTCGACACTTTAATTTAGTAGCATGTTTTTTTGTAGCATGGACGCTTTAACTAGTTTAGGAACTAGCTTGTTCTATGTTTTTGTGAAGTCTTTCAACCGTTAAGTTCCTCTTGTTCATTTCAACTACATATAGTTATTTATTATTGGAGATATCTGAAACAGCCCAAATAACTATAGCAATTACTCCGATCAGCCACAACATTATCACCACCTTCCCAATATTGTGTAGGTCCCCCTTTTTCTGCCAAAGCAGCCCTGACCCATTGAGGCAGGGACTCCACTAGACCTCTGAAGGTGTGCTGTGGTATCTGCCACCAAGACTTTAGCAGCAGATCCTTTAAGTTCTGTAAATTGGGAGGTGGGCCCTCCATCCTGGTGCCAAGTGACACACACGGACCAGACCATCCACGTGATGTAAAAGAAAACACGATTCATCAGACTAGGCCACCTTCTTCCTTTGCTCCGTGTTCCAGTTATAAGCGCTTTCGGCAGTGGACAGACAGACTTTAGCGGGTGGAGAGTGGGAAGAACGTGTGCAGGTAGTAGACATGGTATAGAAATACAACAGATCAAGTCTGAACCTTCCTCCTAAAGTTTCCCCTAGAGGCTGCTCCGAACACCACTGACTGAACCCCTTGATTTAAAACATGGGTAGTATAAAAAAAAATTGCTTTTAATACATAATCTTTTGAGCAATACAGGTTTTACTTTAGTCTTTGTAGTAGAAACCTATTACAGTATGTTTCAAAGTCTCCTAATATGTTCATATGTATGTATGTACAGTATTTTTGAAACATGTATCCTTGGTTAACCATTAACAAATTCTAATTTAATAACCATTCTGTTTAACTCTTTGAGTATCATTTTAAGCAACATTTTTTTTAAATAAATAGTCCCTCTATGCCATATAATTTTATGTATTAATTACATTTTTTACTGATACAAATTATAAGTCATGTGTTCAATCAAGAGCTTAACACCTCTGATGAAGCCTTTTTAAGTGGACAAAATGTGTCAGGTTTCTACAAAAGTAAGAAAAAATGATTTTAAAAATATCACATTTTATTTATGTATTGTTGAGACGTGTAATAGGCGTGACCAAATGCTGCTCCCCGGAAATCAGAGCTTCAAATAGAGACGCATTGTCAAACACCATGTGGAGTAAATTACTTTGTATTCATATTTTATTGTACATTTATGAATGAATGGATTTCATATAACAAATTTGAGGACCAAAAGTAATACAATCGACATAAAAAGATCTATAAGGTTAGATTCTGTGACATAAGTCTCTCTTAATAGAGTGTTTCAATAATAATGGTCATTTAAGATGGTTGAACATTATGTTACAATTGTGAACTAAAAATGTAAAATCAGCTATATCAAAGTCATGTTGGTCATGCTTTCTTTAAAAGGGACCAATTATCGGGACTAATATTTTTTCCTTCCCAAACAGGAGAGCAAATTTAATACAATACAATGGAAGAACTATTGCTCCAGTAGACCAGCTCTAGGTTCATAAATCACACAAGAGGCCTTATCTGCACAATATGCATGGCTTCTCTCTATAAAGCCTTTATATCTAAAATAAAATTCATTCTTTCTTCAGAAAATATAGCACAACTCATCTTTTAATAGGATTCACAGACATAGTTGAATTATACCAATTTTGCTTTCTGCCACAATTTAAATGCTGTGATCCATAACGATATTTAAGACAAATTGTGAATCTTTTATTTCCCAAGCGGCCCTTTTAAGTTCATCGTCTTCGCATTTTGAATGCTAAATTTCAGACTTAAGACTGTAAACTGACTAAAGCAGTAGGTCCCTGGTGAGAAAGACATGAAATGCTAGCCAACAAAAACTCTTGGGGCATTAGACAAGGCTATCAAAATCCCGCCTGACTGCTCATGTTTAGGAAACAACTTGTTTTTAGCTAATCAGTCTGACAACATTTTCATCCTGACTACTTTTTGCTTGACTGCAATCTATATTTGTTTAGGAAATAACAGTTTAGGGTAGTAATGCATGATGAAATTCATGTCAACTCAGTTATAAGGTTTTTATTTCTCATGCTACAAAAATCTAATAGAAATATTTTCTTACAAAACATATTTATCAAAACATACCTTTACGACTTACTCCTTTTGTCATTTCCATTAAACTAGAATGTTGCAATTTATGCCTCTTTTCACACTGGTAACGGGCAATCCATTAGGCAGACTAGACACTTGCCTAGGGCAACTGAGCTCTGCGGGCCCCAGTGCTTTAATGAATTATCTGACCATATAGCAGGAATGGCTGTGCTGGTCACTGTAGGGTACTATAGGGTAATGTAATGTGACTCAAGAAGAGTTGGATGTCCAGTTTAACTCGCAAGCACTCTCACAATTCATGAAGGTTGAAAGAACAGGTGAAACAGTGATGTTATTAATGGATAATAGTAAGTATTAAATGGGGTAATGATGAGAGCCTTAGACTAAATTAAGAAATGAAGGTCATACATTCTGGAAGAGATGGCCAATTGGTTAATTACTTTGCCTAGTGAGAAAATAGGGTGGAAAGAGTTAAATAGTCCATGAGCCAAATATATGTAAAGAAATGCCCAGTGTCCCCATCTTCTATGACACCAAAGGAGAAAACATATTTTATATGTAGTATATGAAGAAATGCTGCTGCCCACATTCTCCTTGAAATCATGTGTTGACAGAATCAGTTCAGACTGGCATTGCTATTTATAAATAAATTACATTTTTGTTGCTTTTTTAAGATTATTATTGGGCTTAAACTACATTTTTACGATTCTATCTATAATATATGGATCTGGTAGAAATGGCTGTGCCTGGCAGCAAGGCAACCATTGCCGTTACTTGTAATGAATATTATAGTTTAATAAAACAAAATATACAATTAATTCTTAATATTTCACATAGTAACATCAGGTGCAAGTCAGTGGCGTCTCCAGCTTTCATATTTAGGGGGGGCACACGGGGGGCCAGGGACCAAAGTAGGGGGGCCAATTATAAAACAGTGCATATACAGATATATATATATATATATATATATATATATACATATATACACACACACACACACGTTAGACGTACATTTTTAACTACATAATATGCACTTATCACTTTGAAGTAAAGACCGTGATTGAAATATAATTTCAAAATAACAGCTAAAGTGACAGTTATTTTCCATTCTTTAATATTAGCCCCTGCTGACAATATATATAAATATTAGACCCTGCTTCCGATATATATTAATATTAACCCCTGCTGTGGATATATATTAATATTAGCCCCTGCTGCGGATACATACTTATATTATACCCTGCTGCCGATATACATAAAAATTATACCCTGCTGCCAACATATATTAATATTAGCCCCTACTGCTGATATATATTATTAGTCCCTGCAGCCAATATATATAAATATTAGCCCCTGCAACCAATATTTATTGATAATAGGCCCTGCAGCCAATATGAATATAAATACTAGACCCTGCTGCCAATATATATATATATATATATATATATATATATATAAATAAATATTAGCCCCTGCTTCCGATATATATTAATATTAGCTCCTGCTGCTGATATATATTAATATTAGACCCTGCTGCCGGTATATATTATTAGTCCCGGCTTCCGATATATATTAATATTAGCCCCTGCAGCAAATATATATTAATATTAGACCCTGCTGCCAAAACATATATAGATATTTACCCTGCTGCCAATATATTTTATAGTGAAAATATTAGACCCTACCCAAGCATTTTCTTGGGCCCCGCTCAACGCTCCCTAGCATGCATGGGCGTAGGAACCCCTAAAAATCTGGGGGGGGATAGCATTTTTACTGGTAAGGTATACCTGACCATTTCACCAACAGGGACATTTATGACATTAATATGTAGTTGGTCCCCCTTTGGCGCTATAACGGCTTCCGCTCTTCTGGGAACGATTTCCACAAGATTTTGGAGAGTTTCTGTGGGGAATTTTTGCAACCATGCCTTTATGGACCTTGTTTTGCACACTGGGGCACAGTCATGATGGAATAGAAAAGGACCCTCCCCAAAACTGTTCCCACAAAGTAAGAAGCATAGTGTTGTCCAAAATGTCTTGGTTTATCACCTTCAGCTCATAAAACGTTCTACTAGATGAATGGGAGAAAATTCCCACAGAAACAGAAAAATCTTACAACCACAGATGGACCCCGCTGGACACGGCCACAGAGACTACTATGATGTATTGAAGGATCCATCTAAGACTCCTAACACGTCATGCACACAGGAACATATCCACACACTTAGACACTTGAATAACATACATACACATGCACACACTAACAAACACACACACACACACACAATAATACACCCAAAAACAATCCCACCCTAATATACCTAGACACATGCCCACTTTAACACACCTGGAAACAGACTAACATACCCATAAAAACAGATGTGCACAATAACATACCCACAAACATACGCTATCACACCCAGACACGCATTCAAACACATCATTCACTTACTCTGCCTACCCGTAGATTTAACAAGTGGCGCTTTGTATTAGTGATGCCCTAGATCAAGTAGCACCCCGCAATTTTCTCTTGTGTCCAAATGCTACATACAGTGACACACACACTCATTGTAACCAGAAATAGGCCTGGATTTAACCCTAGGCGCCCCTGAGTTTAACATGTGTTACAGGGAATCATTGTCTTCCCTTTAAGTACGACATGACTGCTCATACACACACATATGCACTGCTCTTACGCATGCCTGCCCACAAAAACACATATATACGCTGCAATTGCCTGCACATACACACTTGCCAGTACTCACACATATGCACTACCCTTATACACGCCTGCCCAAACATACATAAACTGCTCACACACACATGCCTCCCCATAAATATACACTGCCCTTGCACATACTTACACAGACGTATACACTATAAGACAAATACACTCCTTATATACACACATATACACTGCCCATACAGACAGACACATATACACTGCCCATACACACGTATGCACATACAGTGCCCATATATGCGCATGCCCATACATGCACATATACACACCTGCCCTATACACACACATATGCCTGCCCAAGTGCCCATACACATTCATAAACATTGCCCGAATACATGCCTCACCATTTGTATATGCACACACACATATCTACCACCAGACCCCCCTTCGTTTTGCACATCAGACCCCCCTCGTTTTGCACATCAGACCCCCCCCCTCGTTTTGCACATCAGACCCCCCCTCGTTTTGCACATCAGACCCCCCCCCTCGTTTTGCACATCAGACCCCCCCCTCGTTTTGCACATCAGACCCCCCCCTCGTTTTGCACATCAGACCCCCCCCTCGTTTTGCACATCAGACCCCCCCCTCGTTTTGCACATCAGACCCCCCCTCGTTTTGCACATCAGACCCCCCCTCGTTTTGCACATCAGATCCCCCCCTCGTTTTGCACATCAGACCCCCCCTCGTTTTGCACATCAGACCCCCCTCGTTTTGCACATCAGACCCCCCCCTCGTTTTGCACATCAGACCCCCCCTCGTTTTGCACATCAGACCCCCCCTCGTTTTGCACATCAGACCCCCCCCTCGTTTTGCACATCAGACCCCCCCTCGTTTTGCACATCAGACCCCCCCCTCGTTCTTCACATCTCTTACCTTTCTCTTCTTCCTTTCTGCTTTCTCTTCTTCCTTTCTGCTTTCTCTTCCTCCTTTCCTTCTGGTTTGCCGCTCACTCTGTTTATGCTGAGCGCCGGGGCTGGGATATAAACGTCATATCCCATCGCCCGGCGCTCAGTGACAGAGAGCACACGGATCTCCCCAACCAGTCCTGCACGCTGCAGCTGCTGATCGGGCAGCACCACTTACAGCCCTGGGGGGGATTTCTCTATTATCGGTCCCCCCCTTCGGTTTTACAGCAGCTCAATGTGCCGGCACACCGGGAAATGTCCCGGTTTCCCGGTGGTGAGCCGGGTCAATTGGGGGGGCACACTGGGGGGCACAGCATAATGTAGGGGGGGCCATGGCCCCCTCTGGCCCCCCCCTGCCGACGCCACTGGTGCAAGTGTGTGTGACGATTAAATGTTACCTAAAACTTTGACTATGAAACAGTTAATTCATGCTCATTGGGGCAGTATTTTACCAAGATTTTGTGGGTTCAACTTCATATATTATGCAGGGCAACCACTGGGAAGCTTCTGTTGTAAGAATTGGTGAAATCACCCTGTATAAAGGCATTGTTCAATCAGTGAGGTGGCATCAAAGAAGGCTGATCACTTTGATGCAGGAGAAGAGAATTGGGGTGACCCTTCATAATGCATAAGGAAGTCATTGGGAAATTAAAATGTAACTATACGCTCCCTAAATCACAAAAAGTATGTATTGCTAAAGCTGTCTCACATTTACAAATCAGTCATATTTAATCACAAAATGAATCACAAAAAAACCATGATTACCTGAAATTACCATTTCAGAAAGTTGAATTGTAGTGTTACTCCACCAACATACACAATCTGTTATCTGTCCATTACCTTTTCCCATTCAAATGCAAGGAGGGATTTATCAATATTCTCTCTATGCATCTGATCTTTTTACCCATTCCCAGACCTTTGCATTGCAGGAGATGCATTCAGCAGAATTCATTCCTGCGCTTCAATGCACAGGATACTCACGCATGCATGAACGGAAAATCCCATTGATTGGCTTAAAGCATTCAAAATTTGGGCAAAATGTGGGGAGTACTTTAATGCTTTACTGAATTCTTAATTTAACCTTATGCTGAATCCACACTTTAAAACATCTCAAATTGTTTTTCCTATTTGTGCTAATTGCATTTTGGGCTGATTTCACACCCTAAGACAGTTCATACCTAAATGTAAGGCAATTTTCCTTTTTATGAGAGATCCCAAAATCCAAGATGCCCACTTCATTCATCATTGGCTTATTCAGCGAAGTGCTGTAGGTATATCTCTAGGCACAGGAAGCAAGTTCCAGGTGTTGGCTAACCGTTTTTACTCTTAGGAAGGGACCTTAGAGTCTCCAGTTTTCAGAAATTCTGGCTGTATTTTTTAGCTTGCATATTCATCTCAAGATCTGTAGAACCCGGGCCGCCAAGGACAAACTTCCACCATTATGTAAAATAAAAAAGATTAAAGATTTTTAATTTTAGTCACGTAACAAGTATTCCTTCTTGTTAAAGCTGCTCTGCTTTTCCTGTATCATTATTCTCATCCTTATTTTTTTCTTCATATGATATTATCTTTGCGTGTGACTTTCTTTCATCTGTTTTTAATTTTTGCTGTCAGTTGCTCCCGAAGTCAACGGAGTCTCTCTTTTTTGGCTCAGTTTTTGGTTTGTCTACGGAACCTTTAGAAAATATGCAAATACCTTGTCATATTTTTGACTGGTTTCACTTTATATAAAAATAAGGATACAGTTTCTGAAGTAAATGTAATTTTGTTGTCAAGGTAAGGCATTGAAATGTAAAACCACTGAGCATTCTGGGAAAATTACTTTGCAAGGTGGTTGATAATTTAAACACTAATTTATTTTGTACACTAGGCTTGTATTGCCTTTATCATATAAACACTTTCACCGTTTCCCTAAGCACAAGAAAATGCATTCTTCTCTTGACGAGGAACATTCCCCGTTTGGGCCCCTAATTCCTATCTACCTTCCATGGGAAGTATGGGCATACCTGGAAACTCTCTGGGTTTGGCTCAGAGAACTCCAGGAGAAGCCCTGCTTCTGATTCCGCTGTTGACCTGAATCCTCCGGGATGCGGGAGCATGGTCCTGGCATGCCCCACTCCCCACCCATTTCCCTTTTAAATAGGGATGTTGCTGGCAATGTCAGCAGTAACGCCCACTGATGCCAGCAGGAACACCCTCAACATCAGCAGGATCACCCACAGAGATAAGTGGGCAGTCCCGGCCGTGTCAGGCAAGGGGAGGCTCCGTGTAGCAGGAGCCCAGGTATGGGATAAGGGAGCTTTTTGGTCCTGCAATTCTCTACCAACCATAAAGAACTATTTGTGTTTGATATTTAATACAGAGAGGATGAACATAAATTGTTTTATTTTTCTGGTAGTGGAGCATATACTTTGGAATGAATAGTCACCAAAATTGCAATTGTACTGTATGTGAAAAATGCACACTTTTATTCTTTGTTCGGTGCAGTTTGGAATCTGTGAGTACTATAAATAAGTGGATATAGGTGAAGCACTTTAAAAAAATGTGATAAGTGCTGCTGAATCACTGAGGACAGTTACCCCAAAAGAAATGTGAATGTGAAAAGGGAGCTTTGTCCTTTTTCTACCAATCAAATGAAAGGAAAGGATTTAGTCAGATACAAGAGTCATGCGCCAGAAGAAACTATTGCAGCGAAACGCGTTATGCGTATTGACGACAACAGGAGGGGAGGAGCAGCACATTCAGAAGTCCATCATGCGAACTACTTCTACAATACCAGGTGAAAGTTATGAACGTTTTATGCAACTTTTTAATGTAAGCTACTAGATTTTATTTCATTTTAAAGATACGTGTACACCTCGTAACCTCCTGGTATCTTCCTTTTGATCTTTTTCAGAGAAAATAGATTTTGTGCACGCTGTCGTGGACACCTGAAAGCTACATTTTAAAGAAACAAAATACGAAAGGGCCAGGTAGTGCCCTGTATAGCGTAAGAGTCTCTCCTATACTCTATGACATATACCATCTCTACTTTGATATACTACACCATATGGCTCTTTTTGGGCCATTCTTTGTTTTCTAAGTACCTAGGATCCTTAGGAATTCATACCATCTGTGAAACATATGTTTTGGGAATTATAACATTTTGATATCATTTTTCTATTTTCACAATTTTGTTAGCGCGCTGTCACTAATTACCTTTGTTATATTCACTACAAAGGCTTCAATTCAAGCATACCAATTATTTTTTTTTTGGGGGGGGGCACTTGCATGCCATAACTGGAAACAGGTATGCACATCTTTTAGTATTTTCCTTGCATTTGCCAAAATAAGTTAAATTTTTAGGCATATGAGGTGTCATGAACGCCCCAAAAATAACATAACAGGCTCCCATCGTTATGTTAAGGGGGATATGGATGTAAAAAGAATTAATGGCAGGCTCACCCGGTGCTCTCCCGGCTGGGCTGAGAAAAACTACACCTTAACCCCAAACCTGTTCACCCCAATGACCCTTAAACTTTATTTGCTGCCACGACCAAGTGTTTAAAAATGCCTAACCCTCTGAACTGCTCAAACGCTATAAAAACCCAATTTAGTTGAAAAAGTAACACTTCCACATTCCGGCTATCCCTAGAAGCTAGGAGTCCAAATTTAGAGCACAAAGACAGAACTGATTAACTTATTTTTAATTCGACAAAAATAGACACAGTGCTTTACAAAAATAATGGCAAAAAGAGACATACAAAAATACACACAAAACAGTATAAAATAAACAGGGATAAAACACAGAAAACTTACATAAAACAAAAGTAAAATAATCCATGGGAACTTCTTGATGTTATGGTCCCTTTTCTATACTTACGAGGGACGATAGAAAAGTTTCCTCACTTTTATATATATTTTTTACATTAAAAAGGGTGGAAACATGTTGAACGTCTTTTTCCAACATTTCTTAGGTAACTGCGCCCACTGTGTAATTAAAAGTGTACAGGTACCAAACATTTCTTGATAGCAAGGTGACCTATTCTGATTTCTCAGGCCCTGTTTAATTCCCTCCTGCCTGTTTAATGTCACTCTGAAGGGCACACTGTCAGCACACGGAACATTTACATACCATGATTCTACTACGGAAATGTAACCATATTTCTCGAATCATAACTCTGAATAGTGCTGAGCCCCCTGTGTGACCCCGGTGCCTGGTCCCCTGTAAGATTTTACGACACCCAGGACAGGACAGGACATCTGGTCTCCATGGAAGATGCCCTGCTTGGATGCTCTACTTGCCCCACTGATTTTATGATAGGGTCTGGCCAGGACTCCATATAACATTTATGGCCTAAAAAACGTTTTCTTCTCCATGCAAGATGCCTTATTAACCCTTTAACATAGACTTTTTCATGACATGAGGTGTTTCCAAAATTAGTACAAATTCTGGATTTTAAATGTTTCATTTTTTATACTATTTGTTTTATCCTAATGTGTAAAAAGTAAAATAAAACTGCCTTGGGGTTAAACAAAAGCTACCGTATGAATGACCTATACCATGTTTGAGCATATTTATACTGCAAGAATGGTCCATCCATCATAATTAACTCACACAGAGATTAAATATACCATTGTAAATATATCAATGATGCTATTTAAACTAAAAAAAGAGATATTGTATAAATAATAAAAGTCAAGTTACCAGCGGCTAATGTGTTTGAAAATAGACTCACAGAAGATGTTGAGCATGTGATTTTATATTATTAACAAAGTGGCTTTGATTAGCATTTGAAGCTTTATGTTTGTCACATCAGTCTTTTTCTTTGATTTCAAACAATTAACTTAAAAGCTACAGCAATATTAACAATGCTTTTGATTAAAAACGATCGCAATGTTTAATTAACACATTCAAATTAAACAGAAAACAACAGTAACTCAAATAACCACTCGTTACAACCAAGGTATGCAGAATACCATCTCTGAACGCACAACACGTCGATCCTTGAAGCAGATGGGCTACAGCAGCAGAAGATCACACTGGGTGCTAAGAACAAAAAACTGAGGCTACAATTCGTACAGGCTCATCAAAATTGGACAATGGAAGACTGGAAGAATGTTGCTTGGTCTTTTACTTATATTAAAAATCACACATTTTACCTTTTACAGCGAAACAAAGCACTAATATGTAATACTAATCTCATGAGTAGCAATATTGACAAGTAAAACAAGCATCTTCAAAGGGACATGTTTTATATACATCCTTATATCTACACACACATACATATACATACATTGTAGACTTCGGAATGTCTGAGAACGAGTAGGAAGCATTAACTAAACAAACGAAAACAAAGGGTCCTCCAAGCTTCGGCACACAACATGGGCACAACAACTTCCCCCATTGGACGCTCATCTGTGCAGTACAAGGTGGCTCAGGAGTCCATGGTTCTGTCCTATCTGCATTAAGGAGGTGAGATCTCCATATTAATGTCCCTATTTGCCAATATCTAAGGTTCCCACCAGATGCTTTGCAAGCTACTGGTAACTGTTGCATACCACAGATTAGCTCTCAAACAAAAAATTCAAGAATGCCAATATATAACACAATAACCTCATATGTGTTTACAATATAATTTTAATGTATTTAACAACATTTTTACAATGGGCTTCAGAAAACTCCCCAGGAGGGACTGAAAATTTGAGATTTTGATCTGATTATATAGATCCTCAGTGTGCTCTCTTTCTTCTTCTCTCATGTGATGGCCAGGTTTCTTCCATTGTTTGTTATATACACTTTGCAAAGGTTTTAGGCACACTAAAGTTGTTAAGTAAGAATGCTTGCAAAAACAGACATGTTATTTTTTTTCACTTAACAAAATGCAAATAGTGTGAACAGAAGAAAAATCTAAATCAAATCAATATTTGGTGTGACCACCCTTTGCCTTCAAAACAGCATCAACTCTTCTAGGTACACTTTGCACAGTTTTTTAAAGTTGTGTTAGAAACATCTTGGAGCAGCCTCATTTGCTTCTCTCTCTTTTCAAGCAAGTTCTTCAGACAGACAGACAGACAGACTGATCCCCACAGAGCCCTGTATTGAGACCAGGCTCTGTGGGGATCAAACCATCACTCACATTTCTTTTTCTTCTTTACGTTGAAGATAGTTCTTAATGACTTTGGTTGTATGTTTGGGGTCGTTGTCATGCTGCAGAATAAATTTGGGGCCAATCAGATGCCTCCCTGATGGTATTGCATGTATCTGCCTGTACTTCTCAGCATTGAGGAGACCATAAGTACAAATACTCAACTTCATTTGCGGAAATGCAGCCCCAGTAGATGGGTGTACCCACTGTTTTCTATCAGTGCTGAGCTGATGGCACTGCTGGAAATCATCCGATTGCAAAAGGAAGTTTCCTTTGCCGGCCACTGTGTCCACAAAATTGCCTGTTTCTTCAAAAGAACTTGGACAGAACCCCTGTCTGTCTTGAAAGAAAGACCTTGCTGATGAAGTATAACTAACTTGTGTTTTGTTGCTTGCCATGTTGTATGACTTTTGACATGAAACTGTCTTCAGCAAACTCACCTTGTTAGTAATTTTGGCTGTTCCTTACCCAGTTGTATTCTTCTTATATAGCTGTTTCTGTTTAGGTAATGATTGTGTTGCAACCTACATATTAAATTTATGATTAGTACGAATAATTGTTTAATCATCATACCAAACAATATGCCTAAAAATCACTGACTTTTTCAAGTTTATCTAGAAGGATTGATGCTGGGAGGTCACTCCAAATATTGATTTCAGAATTTTTCCTGTTTACCCTTTCCTGTTCACTCACTTTGCGTTTTGTTGAATGGTAAAAAAGTATTCACACCTGCCAAAAACCTTTGAACAGTACTATATATATATATATATATATATATATATATATATATATATATATATATATATATATATACACTAAAGAGAGATTTTGTGCTGTAAAAAATCATTCAAGCAGGATTTAAAATACAACTTTCCTATTATTTTTCACTTGACCATTGGGTCAAATGCAGTAATTGAATGAAGACCAGCCATCTGATGGCAGATATTTTTCTGTCCTTTGAGAAAAAGATTGCAAAAATTGTGTGAAAAGTAGCATAATTAAGCTGTCAGAGCAAAGAAGCCTGAGAAATCCCTCACATGGAAGTCAAGTACATGGTCAAGAAAAATAGGTCACATATAGTAAATAGAAAGCATGACATTATAGTTATAAATTAATTACCATTAATTATAACTTGTTTATAAGGTACTAACGGATTCTGCAGCAATGTACATTTGCAGGCATAAATAATTTGATGCTAGTTCAATAACCCATAAAGTTAGTATGTGTTAATTCAGGATTAATTTGTGGCAAATTATGGGAGTCATGAGTCCTCGTTCAGCAATGGTTCACGGTTATGGATTATAACCAGGGTAAACTAGGTCTAGCTTCCCAAGTGAGCTCCTTCAGGGCAAACTGCTTGTCCCAAGTCAGGGTAAAGGTGGAGGCCTCTAAAATGCATGAGACTGGGTGGTGAAAGCTGCAACCATACTAACAACTCCTCTTTCAACCAGGAGGATCAACAGCCGCATATAGAATGTGAGACCCATGTATGAGCCAGAAATGAGGAGCAACAACCTAACCTTACTAGGTATTAGTGAGACAAGATGGATGCAAACTGGACAGAGACGACTGATGACAGGAGAGCTACATTAGTAGTGGGGAAATTAATGGAAACTATGTTGTTGAACATCTTAAATCATACGGATTTCAAGATCAGAAACAACATGGGTTTACTTCAGGGATGTCAAACTGACCTTTGTTAACCTGATTTTTTTTTTATTTGGTGACTAAAATAATAGATCAACATGGTGCAGTACACATTGCTTTTCACAGCTTTTCTAGATTTCACAGCTTTTCACACTGTCCTACATAGAAGACATCCATTAACTGCAATATTTGAGTTTGGATTACACTATTGTTGAATGAATTAGGTAGTGGATGATTGACAGACAACAGAGGGTTGTAGTCAATGGAGTATATTTGGAGCAAGGTCTTGTTACCAGTGGATTCCGCAAAAGGTCTTGATGAAAAGGTATGTCTTTTTTCTGATGGTGCAAATATTTGCAATTGGGTCGAAGCTCCTGGATGGATAACCAAAACGGTAAATCATATAGGTAAACTATAAAAATGGTCAGAGCTGTGGCAACTAACGTTTAATGTGGATAAGTGTAAGATAATGCACATAGGGCATAAAAACCCAAGGGCAGAGTATAGAATATTTGATACAGTCTTAACCTGAGCTGAGGAAGAGGATTTAAGGGTGCTTAAAGGTAGATAGACAATGAATTCTTATTTGTAAAGGGAGATGTTTTTGTAGTATAAAAAGGGAAGTGCTCATGTAGTTGTACAGATCACTGGAGTATTGTGTACAGTACTTGATATTTTTTCTCCAGAAGGATATAGGTGCTTTGGAGAGAGTCGAAAGAACGACCACTAAAATGGTTCATAGATTGCAGGATAAAAATTACCAGGAAAGGTTAAAGGTTCTTTACAAGTATCGTTTGGAGGAAAGATGAGATGGGGAGATATGATAGAAACATAGAATATTTAAAGGGAATCAATACTAGACTTCGGATTTGAATGATTTGCAAATTTACCAAATGTTGGACAAAAACTAAGAAAAAGGTTAGAATTTTCGTTTTATGTCTCTGGGTGTGGCTCAGCTCTTACCTAACTCATGCCTACATAAACCCACCATATGTGCATACCATGGAGCAGCCATCTTAATGTCCTGTCTTTTGTACACCGTATAGAGTATTATTTTGACTGAAGGATGCAATACATGTAACCATTGCCAATTTAAATCTGCTACCGTTGAATGGGCTTTTTTTATTTTATTTTTTGGATGTTTGTGTTGTTTTGGTTTTTTATGGTCTTTTCATTGGGTCAATGTAAGTAATTGAGGGTGTTTTTAAAAGAGGGATCTCATTAACACTTTCAATGCCAACAACGTATGTGTTACACGGTTGGGAAAGAATATCCTATGATACTCTCCACCCTCTCCTTTTTCTGCATACAGAGGGTCTGGCAGGTCAATGAGGACTCAAGGGTTCTCTAGGCAAATTACACTTGTGTCAACCTGTAAGTAAGGCAACATTTTATGGTATACAAGCTGCTTTTTGTATGCATATCCGTATGAATAGGTATTTTATTTATATAGTGCTAACCGATGAACTTAGTGCTGAGTATAATACGTATAGTAAAGGGAGGAATCAAGTGGAGTTGTATTGAAAGCTGAAGATGTGTCAACGTTTTCTAGTTGAGTTAACCTTTGCTCTTCCCCACCCTTTGTGCCTTCATGCTAGCACTTATCTACACCTCAATGTTTTGTTTAAGAATGGGAAACTTGAATAAAACTGTTTGCTAGTGCCTTTTTTCATTTTAGTGTTTAAATATTAATGTTGCTCAGAGGACTTTTCAGTAGTTGACACAAAAAAACAAATCAATAACCATAGCCTGCACTAAAAGAACCTCTTAGACGGGACGTGATGACGTGACGTATGGACGTTCGCGCGCTCCGGGTGTGAGTAGGGAGGTGGGGGGAGGAGGACGCCGGCTGCAGCACTAACAGCCTTTCCGCGTCCCTGAAGCTTCTGAAGTTTCTGACCTTCCTCCGGTATCGTTGACCGTTGATTCGGGATCACGAGCGGCTGTAGCGTGAGCTGCTATACTCGTCCGTTGAAGGCTTCTGAAATACGAAGCCTGAGCGGTCTGCGGCTTACGTATTGTGCCGGGAATCCCGGCTAAAACCGCCCGTAAATCACCGGCTTTGTTTAGCTTCCCTCAGGAATGTGAGGGAAATAAAATACCAGGAGGACAGAACAAGCTTTTTTTTTTTTTTTTTTTCTTTTCCTTCTAACAGAAGACCAGACTTGATGTGATATCTTGTGGTGAGCTTTTTTCCTCTTATATTTTTTCTCTAACTTATTTCAACAACCTAATATAAATTAAAGTCTTCTGTATCCTTGGGAGGCCCTCACAGAATTTGTGGACGTGAGAGAACTTACCATTTGCAGTCTTATTTAAACTGCAGCCTACATATCGTACCATACACATATTTTTTTTTTTTTTTTTTTTTTTTTTTTTTTGTGTGAAGGGTTTATAGCAAGAAAATGCCTCCAAAAAGAACCTCTTAGAAATGAAAACAAAGGGGGAGGACTAAACATATAAAATACTAATCACTATGTCGGTCAGTTGAGAAATCTGGAACAGCTTTTTTTTATTCTGAAAATAAAAACAAACTGTATTAGATAAAATATATGTTGATATATATTTAGAGTTGATTACAGAAATGGATTACTAAGCAACTTCCCAAGACTGGCTTCCTGGAGCATCACCTCTTCTAAAGCTTTATTAAAGTGGCAGGTATAGCTATGCATGTTGTGGGGCTAGCCAGGGCTGGTTGCATGGATTTTTAGGCAAAACCTCATTTTGCCAGCCTCCTGGCTCCATCACTTGCATCTTGCCCCCTTTGTGCCCTAACCTTGGGGATGGAGTCATGTGAGCACATCATACACATGTCCTCCCTGCTTTCACTTATCCTCCTGAAGTCTTCTCCTTTCATGCTTCTGATCATGGCTCCATCACTGGGCGTCCAACTTCACTGGACGCCAGGGTACCAGTCACTGCTACCTTGTGATACCCCCGGCAAATAATGCTGAGCAGCAGCAAGGTTAGAAGGAGACCTAGCTGGCTTTTGGGATCACAGATTTTAAAGTTCCTTTAATAATTTTTCTAGATTTTAAGTTCCAAATCATGTATAGCTATTTAATCAATTTACAACATCAACTTAATTAATTCTTTATAGATCCCTTTTTTTAAGGTCCTATGTGCAACATATCATGAATTTGGTATTTATATGAAATGTTCCAACAACAAAAGGGTTAACAGTCTTTTAAAATAACTAGTTATATTAATTTATCTCATTTAATTCACTTTATTTATTTATATATACTTTGTAATTATACAATTCCTGTGGATATTATTTCAATAAATCTGTTTACAAGTGTTTAGTGGTACATATTCTGTGATGCAGGTGTTCCCACCTTTGTGGCACTTTTCCAATTTGTTTTTCTCTGATTAGTTTCTCCAATCTCCTTAGGGAACTAATTTGGTAAAAGGCAGAAACCTGGCCCATGTCAATTAATCATTTGCAAAGTCCCTCTTTGCCATGAAAAACATTCCCCCATGCATTTCAGCCCTGCCCCAAACGGACCAGCTGATATCATGTCAGTGATTCTCTCTTTAACACAGGTGAGAGTGTCGACGTGGACAAAGCTGGAGATCACTCTGTTATACTGATTGAGTTACAATAACAGACTGGAAGTTTTAAAAGGAGGGTGGTGCTTCACATCATTGTTCATCCTCTGTTAACCATGGTCACCAGCAAGGAAACAGGTGCTGTCATAATAGCTTTGCACAAAAGGGGTTTCACAGGCAAGGATATTGCTGCTAGGAAGATTATACCTAAATCAACCATTTATCAGATCATGAAGAACTTCAAGCATAGAGGTCCAATTGTTGTGAAGAATGCGTCAGAGCGCTCAAGAAAGTCCAGGAAGCGCCAGGACCGTCTGCTAAAGTTGATTCAGCTGAGGAATTGGGGCGCCACCAGTGCAGAGCTTGCTCAGGAATGGCAGCAGGCAGGTGTGAGTGCATCTGCTTCTCAGTCAAGGGAGTGGGCTCATTCACAATTTTACACAGCCATGAATAAAGAATGGTACACACACATCCTTCAAGAGAAACTTCTCCCAACCATCCAAGAACAGTTTGGTGACCAACAATGCCTTTTCCAACATGATGGAGCACCTTGCCATAAAGTAAAAGTGATAACTAAGTGGCTCGGGGGAACAAAACATCGACATTTTGGGTCCATGGCCAGGAAACTCCTCAGACCTTAATCCCATTGAGAACTTGTGGCATTCTCAAAACTTTTGACCACGATTGTACTATAAGGAACACCAACACATGTTGTTGCTATAGTTGACAAAGCTGGTTAATACCCTGTTAGTTACAGACCAATATCCTTCAAAAATAAAGATGACACGCTGTTGACAAAAGTACTGTCAGGGAGTCTATAACCATACATTCCCCTACTGGTCCAAGAGGACCAGGTGAGCTTTGTCTGGGGCAGAAAGGCAAAGGACAACAAACAATGGGATAAGATTCTCATATTTACACAACTCTGCCCCTCATTTACACCCATTCAAGAAAACACATATTGTATAAGTTACTTAACTTTTGGTATTGGTATAAAACCCCAAAGCTAGTTCAGAGAAATAACCCTGAATTACCAGATAGACCAGGGGTCGAGAGGGGGACTATGCTACACTCGTGGTGGAGCGATCAGACCCTGTTGGGAAAACATAAGGATAAGGGTAGAGCACACCTGTAGAACTCATATAAATGTATGTATATGTAAATGTATGTACATGAGTTGAGCATAGAAGGAAGGTACAAATGGAGAAATGGATGAAAACGTGGAAGGGGTTATCCCATTGCGTCACCCTTTTCTTATGATGCCTGTGCTTTTTCTGTTGTTCAAAAAAACAAAACAACAAAAAGACACACAGCGCATGGATGTTTTGGTATTTACCCCACCACTTATTAATACAACCTGTCTTGTTGCCTGATTGTAACACAGCTTGTGACATTTTATTGGCCAAACAGTAAGGGACATAACAAACATTAGAGCATAACATTTCTTTCAAATGGAAACAAAGATGGACGTTGAAAGCCTTGGTAAAGTGGTATTTATCATCTATTAGGTAACAAGTCAGAAAATCAAATATCATGAGTAGAAACCCATGAGAGCTTGCACAGAAATAGGCATTCATTTTCTCAGATGGAAATTACCTTGGAAAATCTAATTAGACTAATGGATTTGTAGAACCAATCACTAACACAACTGAAAAAAGAGAATAAAATCTTTTGAGTACCCTCCTGGATCTATATAGATCTATGGAACTGCACGCTATTGCATTGTCTTCTACTCTTCTCTCTTCTAATTAAGAATTCACATCTGTCACTCTCCAATTAACTTTTTGGAACCTAGCAGTGCACAATTAGTATTACTTATAGGTCCCATCATAAATGATGAAAACTGAAAATAATAAAATGAGTCGAGAAGAGATTCAAAAATATTGCTGTTCAAAATTATTGTTGGCTATTAATAAAAATACCATAAAATACAAACTGTGGTTGAGTAAATTGTTTTAAACCAAGAATTGTACATGATTAAAAAATTAATACAGAATACTCCGTTTGCTGACAGGCTGTTTGGAGGCAATGATGGCACTGAGTAGCTGTTTCAGGTCAATGATGGAGCAGATTAGCTGGGGCAAAGATGGCACAGGCAGAGTTTTTAGGGGTTGATGTGGCACTGAAAAGCTGCTTGGGGGCAAAGGTGGCAATCACAAGCTGTGTGCAGGCAAAGGAGGCACTGTGGGACATGTTGCATGGTGAAGTTTGGGGGTCCTGAGGGAATTTGATACACCAGGGCCCTGTGGTTTTTAGTTATGCCCCTGGTCATGATAGTAGCTGCACTAGCAGAGTAGCAATCAAGCAACCTATTGTGAAGAACCATGTCTGATTTTCACTGTTATTATTATTATATTTATTTGTAACCTGTTTGAATGTGGCTGCAGCTCCAACCTTCAAAGAGACAATCCTGTAATCCGGCTGGGGCTCCTAATCAACCCTGTCTGCCCAGGGGGCACCCGCACTACAGGGGGGATAACACAGGTGGGGGAAACCCATTGTATCCCTTAATCTCCTCACCTGATACATCTCCTGTATACTAATGGGATTTATGATGGGATGTGGCTGATAGGATTTGTGATGGGATGTGATTGGGGGTTGGGTTTGGTGCTCATTGCATTGAGATAATAAAAGGAGAGTTCTGTTTTTACCTTAAAGCATGAAGTCCTGTCTCATGATTGAGGGAAGTGCTGGCATGTGACTGCTTTCTTCGGACAGCCACAGCGTGTCCGCTGACTGGGAGAGGGAAGGAGCTGGCTGGCGCATGTGTCCAGTCTGGGGCACAGGACGACCTGTCACATTAATGTGAAGAACCATGTCTGATCTTCACTCCTATCATATCAAAAAGCAAATCATTGCAATTCATATTCAGAATGAGATATCTTGTGCTTTCAGTGTTATAGGTTTATTCTAAAGCTACAGAAGTGATCCAGGGTGTGTCATGCACCAGCCAATCATATTTGGAGCTGTATCCTAGAAGTGTTGACTTTTGTTCCTCTGCCTTTACTGCCATGCTAGTGAGTTATGCTGTTCATCTGGCTGCTACATCTGTTCCAAAGCCTATTTAAACAGTTTAACACAGGTTTGAAAGAGCCTGTTTATTATGCTCTTGGGTGGGACTTATTGTTGATAATTTTTATTTGAAATAAGTTTCCGATCACGTCAGTTTCACTTGTCTTGACCTTTGCTATTCCATTGCTAATAATCTGCACCTTTTACCTTTTATCTTGAATGGATCCTGAATGTGCAGCAGCCATATATAGTTACATAGTTATATAGTTATATAGGCTGAAAAAAGACATGCGTCCATCAAGTTCAGCCTTTCCTATATCTGTTAATTTGTTGCTGTTGATCCAAAAGAAGGCAAAAAAACCCCGGCTTCACTCTTTCCAATTTTGCACTAACCAGGGAAAAAAATCCTTCTTGACCCCAAAATGGCAGTCAGATTTCTCCTTGGATCAATAAGCTGTTTCCCCATAATTACAGATTTTATCCCTGAATATTATGTTTTTCCAGGTATCCATCCAGTTGCAGCAGCCATATGAAACTGATGTCTTATCCTCTGGGGCAGTGGGCTCCTGATGGAGAATTCCATCTCTTGACACATTTATATTATGATGGCCACTGCATTGTACTGCCGAGCCTCAGTCCATTTTGTTTGTTGGGTGTTGAATTACTGTAAAGAATGTTATTCTGTCTTTTGATGATGTCTTTTCATACCGTTATTGGTCTTATGGTTTCCTACGGCATCAGCTCATTGTTTAATTTCTAATATTGTTTAGCAAAATGTTCAAGTTTCAGTGTTTGATTTTGTGTTCATCGATTTCATTTGTGTCTTGTGATGCAGGTCACGTCTTAAAACCTGTACTGTTTTAGATTTCCTTTAATTCCACATGGATCTCGATGAACAACATCGCACATTACTTCAGACTTATCCCAAGGACTTTCCCACTATATCCTCAACTTACCATCATATAATTACCAACACATTTTACCTGGCAGGACTACTTATTTAAAACCAAACCACATTCCAAGCAATATAGCACTGTGCTTATTTTTTAAATGAAAAGTTTGTGTTTTTCTGTTACTTTTACTGCTGCAAGAAGCTTTTTAGAAAACTGCTGGAAAGTGGATTAAACATCCATTTATTTTGTAAACTGTAACATCCTGCATTTCTGGCAATTCAAGGGGAATTGGTGCTACTGTTTTTGTGTGACAGTATTTATTGCATGTTTAAAAGACAAAGAGTCAAACATTAAATCAATTTTATTTTTTTCCAATGTACTTTTTTTTTTTTTAAAGATATCTATATTATAACTAAGGGGATAGTTGACCTCAAGGAAGGTGTAATCTGTGTGAAAATGTGTCAAAACTAGGATATCCAATTAAATTATTATGCTAACATTACCCTCCTTACCCATTACTTACAAAGGTTGTTTAAACAAATAAACAATGATAAACTGATGTAACAGTAGAGGGCAACTGTTTGAAGTGGACAGCTTTAAAGTTGGAGTTGTCAAACACAGGAACACCAGAGGTGTAAATAACAGGTACACTTATTTGTTCAAGATACTTGATTACTGGCAAGTTTGGAGATCTGACTCATTACACAGTTTGCCATATGTATGCATGCTTGGAACAATTGTCCCAAAGTCTACACCTCTGTTACAAACGCTAGCGAGTGGCCTCTCTGGAAGCCTAGATTGGATATCTACAGAAGTAAAATGAAACACTGAGTGGGCTTGGCAACCCTAAGAGGACCTTGTTGCTAACAGAGGCAACAGTAAAGCAGTTGGCTAAAGAATGGTTACATTGGGGAGGTAGGAGGAAGTGTGCCAGTCCTAACTTGGTTCTTCCTGATAGATTTGGCTATTTGAGTGAAGATGCTGGTAGTTGAATTTGACTATAGGTGAATTAGGCTTGATTCAGTTAAATTCAAAGCAAGTTGCGGTGAAATACATAGCAAGTCTATCACATCAATCTTGTTTCTGTTAAATTGAAAAAAAAGGCTTCAACTTTACCAAATCAGGTCAACTCTTAAGAAAGCAAGAATGCCTAAAAAGCCATTCAACTCAGTAGACCTGCCCAACAAAATGGCGACTCATGCATAGCTGATGTCTATATGCTCCTTTAACATTTGCTGCTTCAGTTTGATTAAAGACTTTCTCCATTATTAATTTCAATCTCTGGACCTCCTTACTGGACAAGCTTCAAAAGTCAACAAGTTCTAAAGCAACAGTAACACAAAGCATTGCCTTAGCATGCATCAGATCTCACATAAATTGTAGTTACTGCCCACTCCCTACTACTACTTAGACTGTAAACTCTATGAGGCAGGGTTCTCAATCCTCAATATACAGTAGGCATATTTATTGTACCTGGATCATAGTGTCTATACAACCTGTAGAATCTTTAGAGAACTGACCTGCCTGTTGTAAAACGCCAGCATAGTGCAGGTCCTACATATTAAGTTTTGTCCATTTCTGAAAAAAAAAATCAGGCCACTTTATAAGATGGCAATTAAAAAAATATCAGAAATATTATGTAATGTTTTTGTATGTTTTCCTTTCCATCCTTTCAAACTCTAGGTAGATCTCGAAATATTTAATGCTGTGCATTCCTTATGTGTCGCTTGCCACAAAAATAAAAAAGCTAAACCCAAACGTATTTGCTATATAAATTAACACGAATATAACTTGAGTAAATGGCTCGCTTCATAACTCATGTGCTCTCAGAAAGTAGCGAGAATTATTGATTTTTCTTGAATAAAACTTATGTCTTATAAACACTTTATAATTGGACCTTGTATTATTTACTTGGTAAATGAGAATATTTTCCAAACCATTTGACTCCACACCTAGTAATTTTAGAAATTCACTGAACATTTCCATTAAAACGATGATCTTATCTCCACTAAGCAATACATTTATATCTGTCAGCTAAACTTTAAGGGATTTTTTTTTTATCTTCTGCTGATTTTCATGACTCATCAACTTAAAAGGAAACCTCTTCAAAAATTATGTAGTTTGCGTTCATGCCACATTAAAGAACGTTAATGATTTTCGACATTAAAAGCCCCAAGATGAAAAAGTAAAAATCAGGATTGCTGAATCATAATCATAGCATATTACTTAATTCAGATGTTCTACATATATTGAAACAATCAAGGACTATATATAATATAAAATTTATAAAACATTTATGGACATTATGGTACAAATTAAAAAAAAGGCCACTGAGTTCAATTTAAAGGTCATCAATGAACTATTGTATCTGATAATGCATGTCCAGCAGTGCCCTGCCGTAAACCTTTGTATATCGTCATAATGTTTACAGATTCAGGGATTTTAGCACAGTCCTAAAGAGACCAAAAGTAATGTCACACACAATGTCACAAATACACAAACCCATGAACAACAGCAAGACTGCCTTCAAATGCATTTTATTCCCACATTTACCAGGAAAAATGTAGAAGGTATGGAGTTTTAAGTACTAACTTTAAGCCCATTTTTTTTCAGTTAGATGTGGGTGTTGATTATTGATTCAATGACCTTGAATAAATTTGGACGTGGTCTTAAGTGTGGAGCAGATCATTGTTTCTGACAAAAAAAATTAAGGCGCATCCAATGCATCCAAATGGAACCCAGAATACTGCTTAAATATCAATTATTGATTTAGCTGAGACCCCAGAATAGTGTTTAGGGATCCCAACCAACTCAATAATTGGGCTTTCCTCAGTATTCTAAGATGTCAGCCAACTCTGGGTACTTTGAGATCTTAGCAGAATGCAATTAGAATTAAAATTGTTTCATTTTCTTTGTACTGTAGAATGTATGATCATTCTATAAAGATTAGACTGTTTTCTGTGGTTTTTTTTTTTAAACACTGAATCGGGCCACTGGATCCTGAATACCTCTCCACAATGTGAAAGAATTTACAAGATGTAAAGGTGCGGTGCAATCCACTCTGTCAAATTTAAATTGAGGCATTTGCTTAAGAGAATACAATTAAGGTTTTGTCTAAGCTGATTTTAATGCTGATTTTATGAACTAAATTTTCTGACTCTTTCAATCAAATGTAGTTAAAGAAGACTGTTAAATTATTACCTGCTCAAAGTAAAAAAAAAGTTTATTATGTCCTGAAAATGTTTCCATGCTTCCAAAAGTGCCAAAGGAGGAACACTTTTGTCTTTGATATATGGTTACTCCATTTAGGTTTTAATATAAACATGTTTTCCCATTTTTGTATTTACATTACTGTGATTGTTATTATTATCATTATCATTGTGTATTCGGGATTGTAGAGCAGTGAGATTTAGAATTGTATCACTTATGCCACTGCATCCTTTGTCATACAGCTGAACAGGTCCTGCTAAGTTCATCTGAGTAAATAAAAAGCTTTTATTTAAATTCTGCTTTAGCATTTGAAACAGTTCTGCAAATAGCAATTATAAGATAATGATATTGTTTTATTGCTTGGAAAGAAAATCAGATGCATAATGTGTTTTAGTGTAACAGCTTTTGTATGTGAAATGAAGAATAAAAGGTAACCAATTGAGAGACTGATTTCTACAAATTGCTCCACCAACAAAAATGGATTGCTACTACAAAATAGTCATTTTTAATAATATACCTTTCCAAAACCAATGAACCTAATTAACAGTAAAAACTATGGGTTAATAACTAAATGCTCTTTGTCTGGAGAAGATTGATTATTATTTGTTTTAACTTTCAGGGGCCTGAGTGGAACAATCACTCCAAGTATTTAGACACCTGTAGAATGCACACACCCAGAATCCTAGCATGATGACATCTCCTAGCCTCCCAGCACTTTGCGTGTTTCCATTTCAATGCTTAGGTATGTTAGATTTTAGTAGATTGAGACAGAGGTAAAAAAAAAAAAAGAAAAGCCCTCATGGTGCACCTCCAGCCCCTGCCTTTTGGGGTGATGTGGTTAAAGTAGCCAAAAACACCATAAAGTAGAAACCATGGGGCCCTGGTGCCAAAAGTGTGCAAGCAGCTTAAGGTTCTCCGCAGTGCATGTGATGTCACGTGTCCTCAATACATTCCTTTCTCTGTGTGCTAGTTCAAAATAGTTTAGAAAGGGCCCTTCTGACCTAGATAGGTTCTAAACTATTTTAAACCGGTATGGGGATATAAGAAGAATGTGTTGCAGGAGTCGCACTGGGTCCCCAAGAGGCATCAACCCGGTTATGCCAGCGTTGGCATCCTAGCAAGGAAATCTCTTTCCACTTTCTTGGAGTTAAACAGGTGCAACCTGTGTAAAAGAAATACAATTTTTCCTTACCTTTTCCAGGGGAGGCAAAAAGAGGTTTTGCCTAGCGTGACAAAAAACCTTGCACCGGCCCTGTATAAACATGTGGTAGCGCAGCTGCACAGGAATATACCATGCTTCTACGCAACCAGGGGCCAGTGATCACCACCCCTTGGTTGTTAATGGGTCATTCTTATTTTATTCATTCAATGCATCTACAAAAATCTAATATAAATTTCTCCAGATCCTTCTTGCAAACTGACGACCATCTGGCCAGACATTTCACCATGTTGAAGCTATTTTTTTTTTTACATTGGAACCCATCAATCAGAGCCAACTAAGTAGCTGTGCTGACCATACGGACACATCTTTCAAATTCACTTTTTTATGTAAGCCTGTGAAAGATTAAAAAATGTTATTGCATTTATTTATAGAGATGCATTTTGCACTCGGTCCTTGCTACAGTGTCACTCATTGCTGCCAACCAACTGTACAACTCATTTGGCATTGAACATTAACATAATTCTGACAAGTAGCATCCTATCTAATTACTTTCTGGACACTTTCCTGTGCACTGTATATGGGTTGGAACACCTAGAAATACTATATTTTTGCTGTATTTCAGATAACATAATATTTAGTGATTTCCATAAAGCAATGGTCTACTCTCAGTAATGATATTCTCACTGGCTTCTGCTCCAATCTCCCTTGGATTCCCAAGTTATTCATTACTTCACCTCATATGCCCAAATCCTTTTATAAACTGATTGAACACTTCCATTGCCATAAAAGTGATTCCATTTTCTCTACATACATTTTTATATAATTTCACCTAGAGAGTATATTTCTAATCAACACTCATTAATTAATTTTCATGATATGTATGGGAAATATTTGTCATGGTTTGCTGACATAGTGGGGAAATTTTTTTTATGGCTTCAGTGTGTCAAGTTACTGTCTATAAATGATGCAAAGTTGTGTTAATTAACAAGCGTTCATAAGCAGTTTATTATAAAAAGCAAGTTAGCTTGAATTAAATATTGAGTATCAAGGGAAAGTAATTGTTTCTCCACAGAATGCCATATAATTACTTTGACAAATACTTAAACATACACACACATATAAATATATTATATACAGCTGTTATAGTTGGAGAGTTCAGTCTTGCAAACAGTCCATTTCCAATATGGAGGTCAGGCCTAGGATGGCCCCAAGGATATTATGCCACTACACACATACATTCACATAATGATCTCTACTGACTGGTAGCTATAACGCTTACATTTACTGCTACATTCAAATGTCACTTGTATCCTGGGACTGTGTCACTTAACAAGCTGTAATAGCCCAAATAAACAAGTGACATAAAGGAAAAAAAGGTTTGGACTTTGTGTAGACCTGATTGGCATTTTTAAAGTAACACTAAAGTAACACTTTAACACTTTAACACATTTTTAAAGTAACACTAAAAATATCAATAAGCAAAAAGTGAATTGCAAAGTGAATTACAAACTAATCACATGTTATTCCTTATTGGAATCCCACTTCTGATTATATAGGATTATATTAAAATGAAACACCATTAATGACCATCCATTATTTATCTCAGGTAGGCCCTAGGATATCCTTTGTACCTCTATAGTAAACACAAAAGTAATAATCACCCTAGATTTCTTAACCTAGATGTCCTAAAGTGAATTTTCAAATTGTTTACTGAAAATCCATTTTAATGCCATTGTTTCCTAACTGCCATGATATCCTTTCCACTAATTTGCTACTTCTGCAGGTTGACTTCTTCGGGGTGGCCTCAGCTCATGCGTTATTATATAGTTTGCTATATGGTTGAGCAGGAGGTGACACCAGAAACCAACTTAAGTAATCGATCACATTTGTGTGTTCACATTTGTGTCTTCAAGCTTTCAGAACACTAATGTCTATTCTTTAGGCATAGTTAAATAAAGCTGAAACAATGTGACATACATATTGAGTAATACATGCAAGCACATGCAAATTGGCTAAAAATGTATTTGTAGCAGCAAATTTGCATTAGTTGGACAAACATCAAACTTGCATTTGACCTAAGAGAGAGTTGAAACAACAAGCAATTTGTTGATTAATTTGTGCTTGCAAGCTCCGAATCTAAGGGCAAATCTCAATGCAAGGTGACTTTTGATTCCCCTCCCCTGAACATATAAAATAAAATCCCTAAATAAATAAAAAGAAAACAAGTATCCTGAGGACTTGAACGGGGCCCATTCCAACCAACAAAGGATTTAATGCAAAAGCACAAGGGACTCTAGTGCACAGGAGTCTATACACATCCCACAATTTACAGCCTGCTATCAGGCACTTAGAGTATTACTTTTTTCAGATAGGGTTTTTTTTATTTCTAAGAGTTAGGACTTCAGTGGTCTCTCCTTCAGATGGAAACATCAGAAACCTCTGAGGTTCCAAAAATGTATGTAACTGTATGTAACTGTACGTTTTTCTGTGTTGGCCCAATAAAACGTATCAACTGTTCACCATGTCCCACATAAGGATACTATAAAGGGGAACATGGGAAATCACTGCAGAAAAAGAGAGATTTCTGCTGTTTCACGATAATGGAAAACAAGGATTAATATACCAGTAGTAATAATGTATGAAAAATGTATAGTTAAAAGAAATAGAGGAACAATCGAGGAAAGAAAGATCCAGGGATTCAAAAACATGGACATGTTTGATGTACTAAAAACAGGCTTTAATGTGGACTGGAGCTCAATGTTTTATTAATGTAAGGAGAGGTGTGACACTCTAGCTTTCATACCTGACAACTCCTAGACTCCAAACGGATAGGAATACACATACTAGAGATTCTGCCAGTGGTAGTCAAGGAGGGCAAATATATCCCCTTCTCCTACTAGCTCTTCACCAGTCCCAGATCTGCCATTAGCCTGATACCATTAGATGCCCAATACGCTCTACTCCAGTCCATTAAAAAAAACATAGATGACTGGGCAGGCAGTAAGGATGTCACTTTAAGGAAGCCAGGCCTTAATTGCTTCTTTCTTCTAAGGCTCCACAACAGCTTGTGTGTCCATCGACTGGCAAACCTGTTATTTTCTGTAGCACCATAATAAACCAGCTAAATGAATTCCAATTCTACGAGCTAGCCAAGACGTCAGAAAGCTGTACTTACGTGCCAGGCTGTCGAAAATGATGGAATGCGGTCATTTCCTAAACACCACACAATGAACAGCGGAAAATGAAGCCATTCAATAACAATATAATCAGTTACAGCACCTGTAACAATGAAATGATGGCTCGGTAAACAAATAGGATACTTATCATGAAAAGAGCAACATGACCATTAATAACACTAATAATTTAGGCACTTTAGTTTCATCATGGCAGCTGGCTTTTGTTCTTTCCAAATAGTTCAGACTAGGTTTGTTTTAAAACTTTATATTAGGTGAGGACCGCATTTCTATGTGTCTTTTTATGATTAATTTTGGGTATAATTATTTTTCTAATTTTGAACACTATAGGTGGGATAGTAGAGGGTGCTGAAATGTGTTATCTCTGCTGGTTTATCCTTAAATCTTTATACATAAAAGGGGTAGCTCTGAGCTCACTTTTTCTACAGATGTTAATAAATTCAGCAAAAGGGAGATTTCTCATTTCTTAAAACAACAGGGTGGATTATGATTAAATTGGTATATCTAAGGAATATAATTTAGTAAAAAAAAAATCATTCCTACTTGCCACCTGATGATTTGAGTAAAAGTAAGTCACGGAACTCACAGTTTTATGATCATTGCAACAACAGATTAGAATATTTATTTTATGTATTTCTGAATGTATTTATTCTGTATTTAAGAAATATCACTAAATTTGATTTTTAATGTATATGAAAGCCCATCTTGAATCTACTTAAATGCATTTAATTTTATGTAAAGTAGAAAAAAACTGCTGACTTATGCATCCCCCACCTGCCTGCAGTATGTAGTATATGTGTGCAATAGCACACATCCGCTCAACTCTCATGTACACACGAAGAGCTCCGATTAAAATTAAAGGAAGGTCACTTTGCATACCTTGAACCTTTACCCTGGCATTTGACTGTGTGGAATTCCTGAGTAGAGGTATACATTTGAATTTTTATCAGAGAGTACAAAACATTTGGAAATCTCTGTGAGCAGAAGTGATTCCAGTTGTCATGGGTTGGACAGGGCTAGCGGCAGTACAAAAAAAAAAGTAGTCAGGTGGGGGGGCGGAGCTAGCCGCGGGACAAGATGGTCGTGTAGTCTCCCTGCTCTCCCAACTAGCCCAACCTAAGCGACTGTTTAAGCGACACCATCTGCCTGTCTTCACCCCATCTCTCGGTCCAGTGCCGCAGTATGCCCGGGGGCACCCGCAAATCGGCTAAAAAGTCATCGGTGCCGGTCATTTTCCAGAGGAAACCAGCCTCGTCTGCTCTTCCCGCTCTCTCGCCATCTGCGCATTCGGGCCTACTTGACGACATGGCTGCGGAGGCGGCGTGCTCCAAGCAGGATATTGCGGATATTAAAAACCTGGTTCTGACTGTAAAGCAGGACATTATCGATCAAATCCGGAGCGAACTTAAAGACCTGAGGAGGGACATTTCTGACATTGGTCATCGTACGGATACGCTTGAACGCACGCACACGTCCATTTTGCAGGAGCAACACACAATGAAGTCAGACATTACCTCCCTACAACAAGAGCTTCAACTCTTACACGACGCCCAGGAGGATCTCGAAAACAGATCGAGACGAGACAACATTCGGATCCGAGGTGTCCCGGAAACTTACCTGGACGTGGATAAGGTGCTGTCCATCCTCTTCAAGCAGCTTCTTCCTGCCACACCGCTAGACCAGATCATCGTTGAGCGTGCTCACAGGGCCCTACGCGCTAAACCCGCTTCTCAAGGTAAACCGAGGGACATTATTGTCAAATTCCGCGACTATCACATCAAAGAGGCGCTCATGAAAGAGGCCCGTTCCACCACTCCGAACCTCGGTAATCTGGAAGTGCAGTTTTTTTCGGACTTATCTCCCAAGACCCTGCTTCGCCGTAGGGAATTCAAGCCTATCACCGACCACCTCAGGGCTCAGGGCGTACCGTACAGATGGCGGTTCCCTTTTGCCCTCCAGGCTACGAATCGTGACAGGAGCGTCACTATCAGATCGTTCTCTGCTGCTGCCACGCTGCTTCGTGAGCTGGACTTACCTCCTTTACCTGCCGATCGACGGAGACACCGTCTAGTGGAGACCCTTGCTGCTCCGGGAGCTTGGTCAGAGGTACCTGTTTCACGCGCCGCTCGAGACGCCCCGAACGTTGTTGCTGAGCCTGCGGACAGCATGCCGTGACTTGCCTCGTCGATTCGGTTCCGGACCACTTCCCGTGCCACGGTGCCCTGCGGTCTGACTTTTTGCGGCTCCGGCTGTTTTGGCCACCTATCCGGGGTGGACCACACCGCGGACTTCTCGGTGAGCCCTCACCTGCCGCCGTTGATGACCGTGGCCTGGGACAGCTAAGTTTCCTGTCGCACTATCCGCATCGGTTTCTTTTTTGTTGCAGTCTGTTTTGCTTATTATTTCGTTGCGTTTCGCGTCGTCAGTGGGTTTACACCGAGATTGTAGCCCAACAATGTTTCCCTTAACCGCCGTAGGGCACTCGTTCCCTGGTTGTGCTGCCCTTTATTAGCTGGGGTAGACTGTGGTTCTCCCTTATCACTTGGGCTGTTGGGGGACCGTTGACTTCCCGTGACTGGTTAATTCCCCCTGTTGACCTGTGGGGTCGTTCTATTGCCTGACGGTTACTGTTCCCGACACTGTGTTGGAGATCAGTGACATTCGTTGTCAGGTGGTAGCCTCAATATACAAATGTTGTTTATTTTGTACCTCTTGTTTCTCTATTCTTTATTCTCTATTCTGGCTTTTTCTTTCTCTGCTATACCCTTTTCCTTTCCTTATGTTTTCTACTGGGAGATGATGCTCACACCCCCTGAGGTTGTGCTATTTGATTATTTGGCCCTTTTACCGGTGGCGTCCCTATATCTTCTTGATGCCTAGACAGATCAAGATTATCTCGCATAATGTCAGAGGTCTCAACACTCCACATAAGAGGAGGTTGGCGTTCCGATACTATCAGCACCATCACTGTGATATAGTTATGCTGCAGGAAACGCATCTCCGTAAATCCTTTATTCCGTCATATTGGCATAGGTCCTTCGGGTCACATTACCACGCTACACACCCAAGGCAAAAAAAGAATGGAGTTAGTATCTTCTTGCGCAGTTCTCTGGAATTTCAGCTCACCGAGACTCTCTCGGATAAGTGGGGCCGTTTTCTCTTATTGATCGGGACCCTCCATAATCACCCCACGGCGCTTTTGAATGTTTACGCACCCTCCACGAGTGATGCTGCATTTTATAACCGTTTATCTGACATCCTATTGCCCTATCGCTCCCACCGAATCATAGTGGGGGGCGATTTCAACTCCATATGGGACCCATTCCTGGATAGAAAGGGGACTCGTACCTCGCAGACATCATCCCCTAACACAAAACATCTTAGAGACTTTGCTCGGACTTCGGCACTGGTTGATATTTGGAGACTGTTACACCCTCACACGCTGGACTTTTCCTTTTTCTCCAGTCCCCACAATTCATACTCTCGTATAGATTTTGTTTTCCTGAGTCAGAATGTGGTCACCAATGGCATATCGTCCTCGATACATCCCATTACGTGGTCTGACCACGGCGCGGTGGAATGTTCGATTGTACTTACCGACGCGGTTTCTTCTCGGGGCTCGTGGAGGTTGGATGAGTTTTTGTTGTCCGATCCATCGGTGGTGGAGGAGATTCAACGAGACCTTCGGGAATATTTTCGTTTTAATGAATTGCCTGAGGTGGACCCTACTCTGGTTTGGTCGGCCCATAAAGCTTTCATCCGCGGTTCTTTTCTCAAGATAGCGGCGCGCCGTAGACGTTTGAGACAACTCGAGATGAAGTCGCTCACAGACAAACTGTCCCTCCTGGAAGCACAACATAAACGGACCCTGAGTGACTCGACGTTGCGAGACATCATACAGACACGAGGTGAACTGAATCTGTTACATAGTAGAGCAACGCTTCATTCCCTCAACCTCACTAAACAGAACTTTTTTGAGCATGCTAACAAACCGAGCAAGATGTTGGCGCGCCGCTTGCGGTCCCAGAGGAAATCCCAGAACATATCCAAAATTGTTGACAGACATCAGAAATCTTGGGTGAATCCAGTTGACATTGCGGAACAATTTGCAGCCTACTACAAGTCCTTATATGACGGTAACAAAGCTCCCATCAATGCGATTGATAACTCTCATATTGCTAACTTTCTTGATTCGATTCCGCTCCCACGTCTGGCCACGGATCATGCCTCTCTTCTAAGCAGCACTATCACGGAAGATGAGCTCAACCGCGCACTTTCTTCCACCAAAGCCTCTAAAGCTCCGGGTCCCGATGGTCTGCCAGGCATGTACTATAAGAAGTTTTCGGGGGAACTGAACCCCAGGCTGCTCACCCTTTTTAATGGCTTTCTGGACGGTCGGCCGATCCCACAGGAGATGCTCACTGCTAGGATCATAGTAATTCATAAGGAAGGGAAAGATCCAGCTAACTGTGGGAGTTATCGCCCCATCTCCCTTATCAACGCAGACACGAAACTGTTTGCGAAAATATTGGCGACGAGACTGAGCTCTATTATCTCGACCTTAATCCATCCAGACCAGGTCGGCTTTATTCCCCAAAGGGAGGCTCCAGATAACATCAGGAGAACACTGGATTTGATCGAGGTGGCGCTTTCGACTAACCAACCGACGATGCTCCTTGCGTTGGATGCCGAAAAGGCGTTCGATCGCATTGATTGGCATTATATGTGGGAGGTGCTGCAGTCGTTTGGATTTGGGGGTCGCTTTCTTAGGGGGATCCAGGCATTGTACAACTCTCCAATGGCAACGATTGCCCTCATGGGATGCGAGTCGCTACCGTTCCAGGTTCTTAATGGCACTAGACAGGGCTGTCCACTCTCGCCCCTTTTGTTTGCCATCTGCCTCGAGCCCCTGGCTATTGCAATACGGTCTAACCCTGATGTGCACGGGGTGGAGTTACATGGCCAGCAATACAAATTGAGCCTGTTCGCGGATGATATCCTCCTCACAGTGTCTGATCCGCTCGTTTCGCTACCTAATTTGTATTCTACATTACGCAAGTTCTCGGCGATCTCAGGCTACAAGATCAATGATGCTAAATGTGAGGCCTTAAATATCAACCTGGGGGACCGCGTCTTACACTCCATCACTGCTAACTTCAAGTTCACGTGGAGACCCACGTCGCTCACATACTTAGGGATCAAGCTCACCAGTTCCCCTACGACGCTATACCAAGCAAATTACCCGCCTTTATTGACCTCGTTACGCACGGAGATTTCACAGTGGTCTGCATATCCAATCTCCTGGCTTGGGAAGATCTGTGCCATCAAAATGACCGTCTTGCCCAAGCTGCTCTATTTATTTCGCACCTTACCTATCCCCATCCGCAAATCTGAGTTGGACTCCTTCCAATCCTTCGTCTTTCGGTTCATATGGAACTCTAAAAGGGCCAGGATTAATCGCCGTACGTTGTTTATGCCCAAGCGTAAGGGGGGACTTAGTGTACCCAATTTTTACCTTTATTATCTAGCGGCCAGGGTTTCACAACTGGAATCCTGGTCTCTCCCGGAAGGCACTCTCCCTTGGGTAGACATTGAACGGAGTTTTGTTCCGCATCGTCAACTTCAGCACATTCTGTGGATGGATGTCTCGGATCTCCCTGCCGTTTCCTCGTTATCAGCGATGCGGTCTTCTCTCGTTGTCTGGGGGAAGTGTCGCTCTACCCTGCGCCTCTCGGATGCAGCATCCCCTTTGACTCCCTTATTTTACAATCCAGCTTTCCCGGCAGGACTGGATCCGCGGTCCTTCCAGTGGTGGACAGACAGGGGCATAGTGAGATTGGGCCAACTGGTTCATCAGCAGAAGGTCAAGTCGTTTGCGATGCTGCGCGAATCGCTGCAGATCCCGTCCTCCGAGATGTTTCGCTATCTCCAGATTAGACATTTCCTGCTTACATGTCTGTCCAAACGTCGCCTGGTAGCAGCTACTAAGTTTGAGAAACGCTTCCTCGAGGGCAAGCGTTTACGTCAGGCTGTTTCTACACACTACGAACACTTTCTCACCGCAACGCACTGTGATCCACCTTCATACAGACACCGTTGGCACCTAGCCCTGAACAAGGACTACTCACCTGAAACATGGGACGCGGCGGCCTCCACTATCCATAAACTTACGGCTTGCACACTAATCAAGGAGAGACTTTTCAAGGTTATAGCGTATTGGTATCTTTCTCCGCTGCGCCTGTCCCGTATCTTCCAGTCCGCTGACAACACCTGCTTTCGGGGATGTGGTGTCCCAGGTACATACTTACATGCGTGGTGGGAGTGTGCATCGATTTCTTCACTGTGGCTGACCTCTTTCCACCAACTCTCTCGAGCCCTAGACCTTACGCTTACCGGTACACCGGAGGTCGCCTTATTGGTGATGGACGCCGCGGAACCGGGACTATCGGTCCACAACCACAACCTTATCCATCGCATCTGCGCCACAGTGAAGCTTGCAATAGCGCGGAAATGGAAGGGGCCTCCACCGACTGCAGCTGACGTACAATCCGCTATATGGGATCTCATTGTTATGGAGCAACTTACGGCCAAATTGAGGAACGAGGTGCCCAAATTTAACGCTGTGTGGGGCCCGTGGCTCGCTGTACATACGGATATTACTACCCAGTCGTCCTTACTCCACCTCTAACTGACCACGTATCCTGCTGGAGTTGTCATCCCCTTCTCTTTGTCTCTCCTACCTCTCTTTTCTTGTCTCCCGCCTTTGGGTTCTTCTTCCCCTTTTCCTGTGATTTCCTCTTTTTCTCTTCTTTTCCTTTATATTATACAAAATGGAAAACCTCTGTTTGGCTTGATACTAGGTCTTCCAAGTTTGGGCTATTGTACACATGGGTGCTTTGTTATTGTGTGACATTCATGATCCAGTAACATTGTAAAGGAATGCTATGCTCTTGTTCACATTTTTACGACCGTTACTGTGACGCTTCTTTGTTGTATGGTTTTATGCCTTTATTTGTACTGCCCTTTTAACAGAGGCTAATAAAAACTGATTTAAAAAAAAAAAAAAAAAAAAGTAGTCAGGTGATCTCTGGTAAACCAAGTAGGCAGAAACCTTCTTGCTCAGAGTCAGAAGTTGGCTAACACGAGTCGCACGCAACACCTGCAGCTTTACCAAACATCCTTAATCTACTACAGTAGCGAACATCTTGGCCAGTCTATCTACCCAAGTAAGGCGCAGTTTTAGTTACAGCCATGGGGTCATGTGCTGGGGTCATGTGATGGTAACTTGGTGGGCTCTAGGAAGATAGCTTGCAAGCTATTTGATGTAGCACAGAATAAAACCACTAGTGCTACCACTCTCCACAGCAAAGATGGGCAGGCAGTGGCACTGTTACATGACAGCAGCAGATATATTTGTATTAGACTTGTGCATTCGTCTTCAGGCAAACATGAAAACGAACGCAAAGAAGACATGAAGAAGAGAAGACAGCGGCTGTAAAACGTAGACGAAGACACACAACACGAAGAATCTTCGTGATCGTCTACGTCTACTAATCTCCCTTCCCCATCTAGCCTACCTTATCTTCGCGGCATCGCAGGAGTTGACGGAAGTGGAAATCCGTAGGTTCACCGTCAGGGGTTACAGGGCAGTGCGAGTGAGCCTATTGGTCGCCTACAGGGACCTCCTCTGCAGGTGACCAATAGGCTCACTCGCACTGCATTTTTAACTCCTGACAGCGAAATCCGTAGGTTAAAGGGCCAGGCTCACTCGCACGGCCCCTTAACTCCTTTAAGTGCAACCTGACCACTGGTCTCCCTGCTGCAATAGAGTCGCATTGCACTGACGTTCACCGGCTGCCAGAGAGGAGGATCCAGGTCATACGTCATAGTAAAGTGGAGGAGCATTTTGAGACTGTGGGAGATGGGCACACTGCAAGGTGCAAGTTGTATCTTAAGGTAGTAAGCAGGAGTGAGGTGAAACGACATCTCACCAATTCTGGGATAGATTAACACCTACGTACACATCGCAGTGCAGCTTTACTTCAGGGGAAAACTGAAGGTATTCGTGAAAACTGCAAAGCCACAATTTCTGCCAGCAGCAGCAGCAGCTGCCAGAGCAAAGGGTGTGGTGAGGCCTTAGTCTTCTTGATGCGTGTGACTGATTCCCAGAGACAGATGGGGCAGAGACATCCACTGCACCAGCCTACCCTGAACACTTTAAGGCTTTCCATTTAAGGGGCATGTCAAAACAGCAGTCAAATACTTCTACCGCCTCCCCTGTCACATCACCTTCAGCAGGACTGTAGTGTCCTCCTTTTACCAGTCTTGTGTGTCATTGTTGAAGGGCGAGCTGTCCAAGGAAGCAGGACACACCAACCACTTTACCTCCGACATACGGACCGCCACTAGTGCACAACATCACTGACAACACTGGTGGGTGCCCAAATATTGAGGACAGTCTTGAAGCCATTCAGGGATACAACTGAGGACTTAAGCCAGGCCATTGCCACTTTGACCCAGGTCATCCACTTACTTACCTACCTTAAACACATGCATAACTTCCTGTAACAAAATTAGGTCTTTTCGAACAACAAATTAAATGAGGCGTTTGCTGCTGGATGTGTGTATCCATAGGTGCAGCGCTGCTGTTACTGGTGGTGGTCCTACATTGCAAAAACGAGTGTTGATCTCTTCCTTAACCTTGAGATGGTGCTGCTGTAGGTGAGTGGTGAGTCCAAAAGGTGTCAGAAACCTCCCCTTTGGGGATACCCCGAATGTTGTTTCTGGATCAAAACTAGAATTTGTCCAAGTCGAATGGCCGGGGAAGGAGATTTATTGCCTGAAAACAAACAATACAAAAACAAAACAAAAATTTTGTCTGAATTGATTTTGCTTGCTGTGCACAAGTCTAGTTTTAATGTTGTTTTTCAACAGCAGTTTGTTTTATTCCGCGGTTTAGTTCATGCAAGTCATGCGTAGTTTGACGCAAATGTTAATGCAAGCTGACAGTAGTGAATATGTGCGTTGGACATTTTATACTTGCCTGTGAACTCACATTCACTTGACCTTTAGTATAAAAACCCATCTATCTTCTAATAGCACTTGTCACCTACCAAACGATTAACCACAGGTGCTGGAATACAGTCAAGTTAATCCATAATTCTTTTATCCCTTGACAAGTCAAGGTTTTATAATCTTTGTGATGTACAGTTATAGGGTTAATAATTGAATAAGCCCAGGTATGGCAATGGGAGTCTCTTGGAAAATAAAACCGCCTCTACAAATATAATGCTAGGATTCCATAATAATGATGAAGGGAAATTCCCACAGCTTTTAGGATAACAGCTTTTATGATTTCTTTCTATTACGTATAGAATGTGTCTTTTGTTTTTTAACCCCTTAATGACAAAGCCCGTACATGTACGGGCTCAAAATGCATTGTTTTCAATGGGTTTAGGGACCGCCCATTGTCCTTAAGGGGTTAATAATCCTAATTGTTTTGAAGATATCACAATAACAAGAAATTAAGATGGCTACTCCTATTAGTTAAAAAACATAGTGGCAGACAAAAAAGTGAAGCAATGGTATCTTCCCATCCAACAACATGTACAAAAGGAATACGATCTGCAAACATATTATTAAATCGCTAATTAATATATAATAAATGTAAGTATACTACTGTTCATACAGGAACAACATTGTAGACCAAACAAAAAGATATAAGCGAAAGCAGAACAGCGAGATACAAACCTATTTATCTATAAAGATATCTTCACCAAGAAAAGGGTCAAACAGGGATGTTCAAATCCAGTAATAGAGAGGACCACAAAGAAGAGGTTTACCTGGATGGCACGTAACACAGTGCTCATTGATGCAAATTGTTAGCTGCTTAATTTAATTATCAGATAAATCCTTATGTTATGGTAAAAATTCCAGTTGCATTGCCCTTATTTAGTGCATGCTAAATGTTTATGGCACCAATGATATGATATATCAATAGTCTGAAATCTTCCACAAATTTTAGAGAGAAAAAGTTAAATTTTAATTCTGAATGGAAGGACAAGGCAGGACAAGGGTTGCCAAATGGCTGGTATTTGACCAGCTTGACCTTTTTTTTAACAGTCTGGTTTGCCCTCCGACAGCAGACATCAGTTAGCTGGCTCATAACAAACAGTGTATCTGCTCTCATCGGCTTAAAGTATTCTGTGATTACTATGATATGCTATCTTAAAAAAGAGGTTTTACCTGAACTAGGAGCTGAAGCTCTGCAACTCTTGCCTCATCCATGGTCTGACTATTCTTGTCCCTGATTGGCTGCTTGGAGTCTGAATCAGGCCTAAATGAACCTTGATCAAGTTAACTTGTGCACATAATTATAATGAAGTTGCAAAGTTTATTATAGCATTAAATGTTTCACTTGGATACAAATGTAAAAAAGTTTAATGCATTTTTAATTTATATATGGAAATCATACAGCAATGGGTCATTTTTTAGACTGTCAGGCACCAAATTAATACATCCTGAAGACAGCTCTTAAATTGCTTTCATAAATGGATAAAGAAAGGCAGGTTGAAGAACATTCCTGGCTCTCTACAGCAATCAAGTGACTCAAAAATGTAATTTTACACTTTATGGATGGCAATGTTTTATTATATAAAATGTTCCCTGTAATCCTTTTAGCAAGTCACCAGAATTAGGAATCTGCACTCACTCCCCACAGGAACTCAGGTGCTTAGCTGTGCCAGGAAGGGCCAGCTCCCCAGTAAATCAAAAATAGAAGAAGGCTCCAGGCACGCAGGGGTTCCATCAGACAGATTTATTGTAGGAAACAGACAACAACGTTTCGACCTCACGATGAGGTCTTTATCAAGTTCTGCTGAACTTTATCAACTTGATAAAGACCTCATCGTGAGGTCGAAACGTTGTTGTCTGTTTCCTACAATAAATCTGTCTGATGGAACCCCTGCGTGCCTGGAGCCTTCTTCTATTTTTGATTCCCTGTAATCCTTTTGTCTTTTTGTAAATGGCAGGTTATGGTCCAAATGGCTGCACAGATGATGCGTAGACTTGCAAAACAAGTCATAGAAATGAACAGGCGCTCACAAGCATGGAGGTCTGGCAGAGGGGGGCAATTACCATCAGATTTTGGGACACTACCTGAAGCGTTCTTTTTTGTCTTGGTATTTGTGGGACAGTTCTGATTTTTGGGGCACTGTCACACTGTCCTAAAGAGCTGCCCCATTATCCCACTTTTAGCGTAAAATCAATTATGATGTGTTCTGTCGTAGCGCAGATTAACATTGCAGCATCCAAGCATCTTCTAACACATTTTAAGCATTTTTCATTATTTCATATAAAGTTTATTTTCCTGAAAACATTTGCAGTTTTATTTCCAATTTCTTTAGACAATAGGTCCAAATTCAGTGAAGACCATCTCATTTCCAAGGATTTCAATCTTGGGACCATAATCCTGCCAAAGTTTTACATATTTTGTTATGAATGTATAATTAGTCAATTAGTATCATTGGCACAGTTAGTGTAGTAGCTCATATAATGTTGATCACTTTTTAATGGCCTAGAAAGAGGTCTATTGTATAAACAAAATATTAATCATATTTTTCTATATATGACAGAGAGCACAGAGAACACATTATTTTAGGGATGCACCGATATATCGGTGGCCGAAATATATCATCCAAAAATGGCATTATCGGCAAAATGCTGAAATAAAAAAAACAGCTGAAAATAATCGTTGCTCAAGCAGCATCTCTTGTACTGGCCAGGAGAAGCAGGAACCTAGCGGAGTCATGTGAATGCATGTCACATGACTCTGCTCCGTTCCTTTTTTGCGCAGAGAGAGAGAGAAAGGGAAACAGCAGGGCCCCTGCAGAAGTCTGCGAGAGAGAGATCTGCAGTTCAGGTAAGAGGGTGGGGGAGGGTGTATGAGCAAACATGCCTGATTAAGGGAATGAATATGAGTACGAGTATATGAATGAGTGAATGAATGTTTGCGAATGAATGTTTGTGAATGAGTGTGTGTGTGATAGCATGGATGTGTAAGTGTGTGTGTAAGTGTAAGTGTGTATGGGGTAGCATGGCATAGGGAGGCTGTAATCACACTCCTATCATGCCCAGCATTCAATTGTGACTATTTCTTTAAATTATGTAACACAACAGTGTCCTGAGATATCCAAGCATCTCACATCAGGGACCCCATCTGGCCAACAGGCTGTGGATTGGACAAACCACAATATGGTTGTGTTGCTCAAGAATTTAATCTTGAAGGCCAAAGACTATTCAGAAGCTTGAGTAAGGTTTCTGATATTAAGTCATAATGTCAAATAGGAGAACATATTGATGTCTTAAGTAAGTCATATGTGGGCCCCATCTGGCCTGTGGATCATCACTTGTACTGCATTAGGTACAGTATTTTATAGAAACCAAGAATCATCCATTCAGAATAAAGCATTAAATCAATGAACATAATGTACAGTACATTTTATAAAGTAAAGATATTTTCTTACTTGGTGAAAATAAAGCAATTACTTGGTGAAATAAAGCAATTTAATATTCTGTAACTTAGCTGCAATTCAGTTTGTTTAAATATGTTAAAGCCATACATCTTATTAATGTCAAAAAGCTTTTTATGTAACTGGTTATTATAACTTTGGTGTCAATTTACTTTGTGAAAATATTAATGTTATTGATATGACTGCAGTAGTGACCCTTCTAATGCAGTAAGGGGCACATAATAATTCTCAATAATCATAATCATAACTAATTCTGAGGCGTAACAGAATTTGGCATCATTAAAAGTGAGTATTAAAATAAGAAGAAGGGGGTCATTCTGAATAACATTGTAAAACAGTTATTATAAATAAATTATTAGAATAGCAACTTGTTCTTTATAACTGGGAGAGCAATTGTGATATTTTTGTCGATCTTGTTAAATTCACAATTTAACATGGTCAAATACATATATACACATACACTACCATTTATAAGTTTGTGGTCCTTGTTTTTGTCCATTAAAATAACACCAAATAGATACAGCGTAGAAATTTTTAACGACAAAGCACGTACATGTACGGGCTTGCAGTGCAATGTGATAACGACAAAGCCCGTACATGTACGGGCTGCTGTTAAACAGCTGCATCACTGCGATAGCCGTCCCCACAAGAAAAATGGCCGCCAACGCACCGATCAACAAAGATCGCGGCGGCAGGCTAAAACAGCTTAGGAAGCGATCAGAATCGCTTCCTAAGCATAAACGGTGTTGATGACATGCCTCGATATCGAGACATGTAGCAACACAACCCCCCTACCCTAATAGCCTTGTGATTGCTCTGAAGAAAAAAAACATCAATGTCTGGCTCAGGGCCGTCCTTAGGTGTTTAGGGGCCCTGTCTGGACTACTCCTCTGGCACCCCCCCATCCCACAAAAAAGAAAGGAAAAAAATCTTGTAACAAACAACTAGTTTTAATAAAAGATTATTTATGTGCAAGTGAAAACACGTACAATAATATATAACTGGAAACACTGGTAACAATAATATACATTAAATATAAGAAAAAAAACAGCAATTTTTTTTTTTAAATATTGGAAAAATTGGACCCCAGAAAGCATTTCCTTGGGCCCGCTCCATGCTCCCTAATATGCAATCACTCCTTCCACTCCCGCACCAAAAAAAATATTTGCCACACTGACTGCAGATTAGGGGTTGACTGTGAGAGTCAGTGCAGTCTTCCCTCTTTCTGACCCTACCGTGACTTTGCGTGGTCCTCTCCCCCACAATCATCCCCAGAGTTCCTTTGTCCCCTCATTCTCTAAGACATACCTCGCTTTTCCCTCCTCCCTGTGAACTATGGATCAAATAAACAACACATGTAAACAGCACTTGCATCACCTGAATAAAACATACAAACCCTATGTTTGCAGGTACACATAAATAATGTATGGAAACATGGCATAGCAGATATAGATCAACAGAATAACACACAAACCCAGTTTTGCTGGTATAGATCAATTGAAAATCACATGTTAACTCAGCATTGAAGGTATAGATCAAATCAACAGAAGCAGACATACAAATCCTGAATGTGCAGGTATACAATAATAATGTATGGAAAAAAAGCATAGCAGATACAGGTCAACAAAATAACACACAACACCAGCTTTGCAGGCACAGATCAGCTGGAAATCACATATAAACTCGGCATTAAAGTTATAGATAAGAAAAACAACTAAATTACAGGCATATATCACAGGTTGCACACCCCAAAGGCCAGCCCTGGCGTCCACATAGAACTTGACGCGCACCCAGATTACACACACAAAATCACTTAAACATCCATGATACACACAAACACTTATACACACACTCATTCACTCTTTCATTCACACAATCATTCATTCTCTCACTCATTTACACCAATCATTTACACATATTAATTAATGCATTCTCACAAATCATTCAAGCAATTCATCCACACATTAATTAATTCTCTCACTCATTCTACCCCCTCTCCCTACTTCTCACTATCTACCTCCTCTCCCCACTTCTTACTATCTACCTCCTCTCCCCACATCTCACTATCTACCCCCCCCTTGTAGTTCACTTACCTTGATGACGTTTTGTGGTGGGAGCTCTGTCTTACTGCTCTGCCGCGGCTTCACTGCTAAGCGCTGGGATTTGATGTCATATTCTGACGGTCAGCATGAAGCGCTGGCACCGAGACAGAGGCCTCGCCCTCCCACCACTACAGTCAGGACATCGACGAGGCGGGTGGTAGTAGGGAGCAGAGGCGATAGAGGGGCGCCCCTCTCTTGCCTCCACTCCCTGCTGCCCGGGTGCATGTCGTGCATCCGCCTCAGCACGCCGCTGGCGCCTAGGGTGACCACATTTATATAAATATTAGTCCCTGCTGCCAATATATATAAATATTAGCCCCTGCTCCCAATATATATATAAATATTAACCCCTGCTGCCTCCATGGCCCAAATCCAAACTGTTTGTCTACATCCTCAAACCTTCAGTATTGTACATAAATATCGTGAGGATCTGTGTCATTCTAGGAGTTAAATCTATATACATATTTTTGTTCAGTTTTCTTATGAGTAACAAATACTTTTGGACCAAGAAAATACAAAGTTCAAAGACAATGTCCTCATCTCTGCCTCATTTTCATGTGCTCTCTTCATATTCCATTAAAATATTTTGCTTTTACAAGGAAACAGTGAAAAGGGTACTTGTCTTTGAGAACTCCAGCTCAAGGTGGCTTTATCGTTGCATTGCCACATTGCGCTATGTTTCTTTGCATATGCTTCTGGCAGGTTAAAGGCTTTGGCTCAACTGATAACTATTTTATACCTTTTTTCTATGAAGCTGTTACGTGTAACCGGGTGAATAACTAAGAATATATAAACAAAATGCAAAATCTGACATCTTGTTTAAATAAATATTGTTATCTTGTGTAAAGTTGGTGTCTTTGATGAGTTTACATGTATAATTCCTGCACATGTAACATAAACAAAACAGACTTGATTTGCCCTGGTCTCAGAATGATCTACCCAGGGATCCATATACATGATTTAAGAAGCATGTGTGCACAAACTCCCTTGGCCTATATAGCAATAGAATATTCAATCAAGGCATCTCTCATGGAACCTGAATTTGTGCATCATCTTATTCTACAGAAATGTAGTAATATTTAGGTTTATTCATTAAGTTTTCTAAAGTTATGCTGGAAATTGTCATAATCAATAAAGCTGGGATATGAGAATTTATATTTTTTCAAATAAGTAATTTTCAAAGCTATTGAATCAGTAATGGTGCATGCTCAAAGTAATAGTATTTGCACATTATGAAGCAAAAATTGTCTCAGTAAATGTCATGCCCCCAAGGCGTCAGAAGATTGCAAAACTATAACAATATGAACAAGGATATAGTCCAAAATCACACATTTAACACACTACAAGCTTCCGATATTGTTTTTTCCCCCTTATTTTACAAAAAAAAGATGAAATGGAAAATGTTTGAATTTAAAAATATTGCATATATTCATGGTTTACACTTTCTTCAGTTTAAAACATACATCACGCTTCTCTGTATTTCTTTCCACATAATGTATCAAGCTTTCCTCAATTCAAAATGAAATCATTTACAATAAAAGTATTCTAAATCCTTTTCATAACACGCTAGGTAATTTTGGCTAATAATGCCCACAACAAAAGTTTCATTGCATAGTTACTCCAAAAACAACATCACTACCAAAATTCAGGGCTTAGGAAAAAAATAGATAAGTGTAAAAATCTATAAAACAGAGAACAGAGCAAGCCTGGATTGGCCATCTGGCACACCCCAGAAATGCCTGGTGGGCCATTGATGACATTGCTCCACATGCACCCAATCTGCTCCAGTGGCAGATTGGGTGCTATGGCATGATCCACCCCAAAACCCGTAAACCCTGTAACCCCTTATTTTCACCTGGCATATCTCTACCCTGCCTACTGATTTAAAAAGGGCTTATTCTGGTGCCTTCTTGTCTTGCTTAATTGTAATTGTTAAGACAATGTGTAAAATATCTACATCTTATATGCAATCAGCTTATCTGACCACTTTTGAGGTAGCCCTGTAAATTCCTAGGCCTCACTTGGAAACAATCTTGCTTGGAAATGTAGCTGCAATGGCCTCATTCCAAGTGGACACTTTAGGGTGGACAGATAAGAGTAACACTGGAAGGGAACTGGAGGGAAATTGCAACACCATCTTTCCGGGCAAACAGCAGGTAACCCACCTAATCCATTATCCCTATCACCCTAATGCTTACAATGAGCCCTTACATGTTTTTACTCTTTTCCTTTCCCCTACTCTTTAGACACATTTCATCTCCCTTTGACCTTGGCAACCCCTTCACAGTCAAGATCTTGCCCTCCTTTCTACGATCACCCATCCTTAGCTCACATGGCATTTCCACCTTTCCTCATGCCTTCCCACCTCTAACCACTCACTAGGTGAAGGGATCACATCCCAAAAATCCTATTTTTTATCTGTCGTCTCTACAGATCATCTGGACCCTATCATCTCATCCCCATTCAAGCACTTCTCTCCTACTGTTCCCGTTCCTCTCAAACACTGACTAGATTTTAAGCTCACAAAATCAGCGTCCTCTTCTCTTTTTGAACCATTTTGTTATTGCGTGTGATTTTAAATTATTTTACTGATTGTAACAGCCCATACAGAATTTGATAGTACTATATAAACAAATGGAATGGAATGAAGCCATAGGTAGGGCCTATACATTTTTTAGATCCATAAAGAATTTTGACCGTCATTGGCCCTTTTGTGTCAAGGTACTGAATCAGCTATGTTTTGAACATTGTACCAGAAGTGGTCATCAGAATCTAAAACTATTGCATTTTAAGTACAAGCTCAGAATGCACATATAGGACAGGAAACACTATATAGTGTAGTAAGTAGATAAATGTGGAGGATATAAATACAAAGACAGCCCCTTACGTGATATAGGGCCTTTAAGAAGGATCTGTGTTCTTCTCGGATATGGACTCCCTCAAGGCAGTATAAGTAGAAGACAGAAAGCCGGAAGGTAAGTAAAAAAATATTTTTTCAATAATAAGTTTTCTATCTTACATTGCAGATTCCATGTTTTTTTCACTGCGGCTGTATAACTAATCCATATAGCAGCATCCCGCTAAAGGCAGATATGAGTCCCCAGTAGCTCTGTGTACTTGCTCCTTCTGACACCAATGCCGCGGCCGATGACGTCAGCACGTATCAGACAGATGCGTTTTGCTGTAACAGTGTCCTCTAGTGCGTATCAGGTAGGTTCTGTCTTTCTGAAAGAACAGACCTCCAGTAGAAGATGGAACCTACCTGATACTCACTTGAGGAAGCTGTTACAGTGAAACGCGTCTGTGTGGTACGTGCTGACGTCATTGGACAGGGCATCAGTGTGGGAAGGAGAAAGTATACGGAGCCTCCTATACACAGTCTCTTCCCACTTTACCTCATCCAAAACATATTGTAAATGCGCAAAAAAAGTTTGAAATGGCGGCTACACATGGCAACGAATGAACGATCCTAACAAAATGTTTGTACTCATTTTCGGCAGTTTAGTAAGGGATCACCCTTGTTTTCAGAGATTTGTGTGTTCGCAATGGATTCACCCTTTTTTAGCTGCTATTATGACAGAATCCAGCCATGACCCAGTATATCGAAAGAGGAGGAGCTTAACTGTCCTATAGAGTGTTTGACCTAGGAGCTGCATAGAGGGCCTCCGTATTTTGAATGGAATTGTCAAAATGACTGGCTAACCAATAGCACTTCCTAAAGTGGTCTGCTTAGCAGGGATAGGCATGGACATGGTTTAATGGCAGACATTTTTTCAGTTGCTGGACAAATGAAAAGCTATAATTTTGTTTTGATTTAAAACAACCCTAAATAGTCTCCTGGATTCAAATGTGTTAGAGTGAGTCTTTCTACAACCTTTAAGAAGAAAACAGTAACAGTACTGGATAGATTGTCAAAATACACACATTTACACTCCCCTTACAAATGCCTGCCCATAGACACATACGCCTGCCCATACACACATACATACAGATGCACCTTCATGCTTGCTCTTACACATAAACATCCTGGCTTACACTTGCCCTTGCATCCACACACTTTGTTGCCCTTAAACATGCATGCAATAACATAGAAACTTTTGAAGCACACTCTTTCTCCTCATTCTCATAATGTCTCCCCTATCTCATTACCCCCTTTTATCTCTCCCCTTTGTCATGATCTCTCCCCATTCTTTTCATGTCTTCCAATTCTTTTTGATCTTCCGCTTTCTCGTTATTTGTCCCATCTCTCTTTATCTAACCTCTCTCTTTTCTCTTTAGCTGTCTTCCTCTTTCACGTTATCAATTTTCTTTCTATCGCTCCTCTGTCTTACTATCTATCGCTCCCCTTTCTTCTTGGTGTCAGTGCTCCATCGCTGTGCATGCGGCTTCATTGTTGTGTGCTCAGTATCAATATCTGGCACGTTTCGCAACGGAGCTGTTAAACAGAGGTCTGTGTAAACAGACCCCACACTGGCTTTATTTTGGGCTGGTTAGAGGGAGATCCTTGATCTCCCCAACAGGCCCTGTTCCTCCAGTGGCTGGCGGTACGTCTCTGGAGAGAGCTGGCAGGATGCTGGACACCACATGTTTATGGACACCTTGCCAACCCCTGCTGCATAGTATAGTTGCATAAGTAAAAGAAAACACTGTTAAGTATATATGACAGTTATTTCAATTTAGTCTGCACCTGACTGATGTAATAGTAGAATCAAATTAGAAATCGATTTTTTTGAAGAAAGCAATCAGTGCATGGGTGATAGATTGAGCGCTGACATAATTAGGTTATTTGAATGCTTTTGAGAAGCACCAGTTTGACATTAGATTTAGTAATGAATTACTCCTATTGCTTATGTCCTTATAAGAAGCATCAATTTTTATGAATGATTGATGTGCTTTAAAAAGCTAAACTAGGACTAATTTGTATAGATTGTTTTAATAATGTATTTTTTTCACCAAAATTCACATTGCCAAACCCTATAAAGATACAGCTAGTGACATCTGCTTTTCTAAAATGAATGTCCAGCTGTCACAGTATTCCAGGCAGCAGCACACAGAACAAGTCATTTTAACAGAGTTGCAACTAAAATGATGTTGTTTATTTACCCACTTTGGACCATAATTATAAAAGAAAAATGATAGCAGTTCCGAGGAAATGCTAAATTTTGAGCAATCATCATTAAACATAATTAAATGGGTTGCTAATTTAGTACTCTGCCCCAGAACTGCTCCATTTTTGTATATCTGCTGTTAACTATGGTCTTCTGTGCCTGATTTCCCACAGACTAATATTTTTTTTTTCTGTGTTCTCTGTGTTGACATTGTCAGCCATATATTTCCAACATACGTTTCAAATATGTTTTTCCTACATTTGAGAAAAATTTGAATACAAAAATCATGAGAGCATGGCGGCCTGTAAGAGTATATTCTTGGGGCATTAGTTCTCAGAAGATCTATCCTCATTGTACACATTGTACACCAATGTTTCTTTTGTGATTTCACACACAACCCAATTAACACCATAGCTCTGCCTGTTATGTGCCTGCTCAGTGCGGTATTAGGACATTGTCCAACTGTAGTAGCCAGCAGTCCGGCAGTCCATTTAGGACTCATATGGGAGTCTCCTGGAAGAATTCCTATGGTTGTCAGCTACAGGCCAACAAAGGAATGGGGATGAAAGGCCCCTTGATTGAAGCTAGTATCTCAGTAACAACTGCATTCTCAACAACTCAGACAGATATTAAATATTTGTTAAAGATTATGAAAATAAGGGAGAAACCTTCTTTCTATTAAAAATAAAACATTTACCAGGGAATCTAGCAAGCTACACTCTCCAATGTGGTAAGATGATTGGAAAAATGTACAATGCTTGCACAAAAACTTGAGAGAGTTCATTCTGTCTAAACCCACATTTGAAACTTAATCACCTTAGTAGAGGTTTTTCATCTACTAAATTTGCAAGGGTGTGACAAGGATTATGGTTTTTAAAAGATCCTGGTGGCTACACAAGTAAACCAATGGATCTATTGTCCCAGTCTCCCATCCAAAAGCAGAATATATCTAGGTAAGCAGATAACCCAACCTATTACCGCATTTTTTCTATTAGATTTTTTTCCTGGAATAATATTATTTCTCTCTTATATTAACAAGTAAGCTTACACTGTAAAGGATAGCTGTAAAAATAGCGTGTAGGGCACTGGAAGTCCTATGTCAGATCCTGACCATTTTTGATTCCTGTCCCCAGACATATTTTCAAATCTACTCTCCTAAACACTTTGGTAATGAATCAAAACTATAAAAAAATTATAAATGTGCTTTTTCCTTGTAAGTTTACTGTTTGTAAAACTAATGTGCATCTGTAGCCCATAAAGACTATAACACTATGTCTCTATTAAAATACAGAATGCTGACAACATTTTGTCAGCTCTGGAATAGTTATTACTATTGGTGATAAATATCTTTCACATTTCTAGCCCTTAAATGTCAAAAGATAGCAGCAGAAGTGCTTCTTCAATTTGCAGAACTATCAACAAATATGAATAAGAGTTTTATTTCTATTGATTAACCAGTTCATGCTGTCAATTTAACCATTCTTTAGCTTGATATGCTCTCAGCATACATATTAGATATAGGGTGTTTTACAGCAGAAAGTGAAGGGATAGAAAGGGAAAAAACATATGATTGTGAGTGTAATACATACTGTACACCATCTCCTTGCACACAAAATACTGTCTGGCAGCCCCAAACCCATGACTCTGTCTAGCGGCCCCTACCCCACAACACTCTGCCATTGCCTCACCCCAACACTGGTAGATCTTCTCCTCCCTATGCTCAGCACCATCAGGTTACCTCTCACCTCACTGCACACAACACTATGTTGTAGCTTTTCCCCTCCTTGCACAAATCATCGGTCTGCTCGTCCCCACATTGCACAGTCCCTTCTGCACACAACACCATCAGACAGCCCCTCACACACACACAACAGGGTCCAGAAGCCTCTCTCCACATAGAACCTTGCTCCTAAACAAAACAATGTAAGAAACAGTATTTACGCACCGCTATACACTAGTCCTTTTTATTTATTCCTCAGATAGCGCGGTACCCACGGCACCAATTTACCAATGCAGTAGTAAACACCTTATGTAACGTTTCTATCTCTCTTACTAAATACTGAATTTAACCTTTAATGTAGGTTACTAGCACAATACATTTGCATTATAATAAATTAAAACATTAATTTGCTTTAAACCTGTATGTATACAGTTGGTCATTGTGTTTTTTCTAGGCAAAGTGAAATTAACCTTCACGCAATTTTCGTTTAATGATATCTAATGTTTTTTGATTTACAATCATAATCCTTTGTGGAATTATATTTCATAATCCATTGAACATGTAGTCCTTAAAACTACATTATGATATTACCAAATGGTACTTTAGGGAATTTTCAATTAAAGTTTTGAAAAACATAACAAAACAATTGTAATATACAACAGTACAGTTAAATTAAACATGAGTAATGACAGTATTTAATGTCCTTGCCTATATATACGGTACTAATATCAATACACAGATCTAGCAAAGTTAATATATAAACTTCCAAATGTGCAACATCTGAAAGCTGCCATCTGAAACAAATTATAGGATTAAGATCATTTAGATAAACAATTCTTTCTGATCCATAAGGAATTTCATATTCATTTTTAGTAATGACAATGTTTATTGCAATACTGAGTGAAAATGTACGTTGAACACATTAGGCCTAACTGATAATAGGTAATTACCAGTTGCTTTAATTTTCTTTCTGAGAATCAGGGATTATTTGATGAAAAGGGAAGTGTTAATATTTTGGACATGATGCTACAGTATCACTCAAGGTGGAAGACATTTATGCTCTAATTGTCTAGACATCAAATATTACAGCAAATAAACGTCCACATTCAAAATGCAAGAAACATTATCCGACATTAACCCAAATAGCATCAGTATAACTTAACTGGTTATACAGTTTCTCACAAAAGGGAGTACACCCCTCACATTTTTGTAAATACTTTATTATATCTTTTCATGTGACAACACTGAAGAAATGACACTCTGCTACAATGTAAAGTCATGAGTGTACAGCCTGTGTAAATTTGCTGTCCCCTCAAAATAACTCAACACACAACCATTAATGTCTAAACCTTGGCAACAAAAGTGAGTACACCCCTAAGTGGAAATGCCCAAATTGGGTCCAAAGTGTCAATATTTTGGATGGGCATCATTATTTTCCAGCACTGCCTTAACCCTCATGGAGTTCACCAGAGCTTCACAGGTTGCCACTGGAGTCCTCTTCCACTCCTCAATGACGACATCACGGAGCTGGTGGATGTTAGAGACCTTGCTTTCCCTCACCTTCCGTTGTAGGATGCCCCACAGTTGCTCAATAGGTTTAAGGTCTGGAGTCCATCACCTTTACCCTCAGCTTCTTTAGCAAGTCAGTGGTTGTCTAGGAGGTGTGTTTGGGGTTGTTATCATGTTGGAATACTGCCCTGCGACCCAGTCTCCGAAGGGAGGGGATCATGCTCTGCTTCAGTATGTCACAGTACATGTTGGCATTCATGGTTCCCTCAATGAACTGTAGCTCCCACGTGCCGACAGCACTCATGCAGGCCCAGACCATGACACTCCCACCACGTGACTGTAGGCAAGACACCTCACCTGGTTGCCACCACATGCTTGACAACATCTGAACCAAATAAGTTTATCTTGGTCTCATCGGACCACAGGACATGGTTCCAGTAATCCCTGTCCTTAGTCTGCTTCTCTTCAGCAAACTGTTTGCGGGCTTTCTTGTGTATCATCTTTAGAAGAGGCCTCCTTCTGGGACGACAGCCATGCAGACCAATGTGATGCAGTGTGTGGCGTATGGTCTGAGCACTCACAGGCTGACCACCCACCCCTTCAACCTCTGCAGCAATGCTAGCAGCATTCATAAATCTATTTCCCAAAGACAACTTCTGGCTATGACGCTGAGCATGCGCACTCGGCTTCTTTGGTCGAACATGGCAAGGCCTGTTCTAAGTAAACCTGTCTTGTGAAACCGCTGTATGGTCTTGCCCATTGTGCTGCAGCTCAGTTTCAGGGTCTTGGCAATCTTCTTATAGCCTAGGCCACCTTTATGTAGAGCAACAATTCTTTTTTTCAGATCCTCAGAGAGTTCTTTGCCATGAGGTGCCATGTTGAACTTCCAGTGACCAGTATACAAGAGTGTGAGAGCGATAACAACAAATGTAACACACCTGCTCCCCATTTACACCTGAGACCTTGTAACACTAAGGAGTCACATGACACCGGGGAGGGAAAATGGCTAATTGAGCCTAATTAGGACATTTCCACTCATTGGTGTACTCTTCAGTATTGTCACATGAAAATATGAAATAATATTAATATAATGATATAATGAAATATTTTCAGAAATGTGAGGGGTGTACTCACTTTTGTGAGATACTGCACCTTGTAGAGGAATCTATTTAAAAAAGTCATAAAGAACCTGTGCAGAGGTTTCCATTTTGAGTGGTCTTGAGTGGTGCTATGAAAATGTAATCATTATTAAAAGAAGTGGAACCTCAACTAATCCAAAAGTAATTTTATTTATGGAAAAAGGTCTTAAACTATTAAAAAGTTCCAAGCGATGGTAAACCTTTGATCAGCAACAAACAAATGATGTCCCCCACTTACCTTTATTGACACTCATATGGCAGAACCACGTGTTTGTGTATTATCATGAATCTGTATGTGTAGGTAGTGTGTGTGTAAATGTGTGTTAGTGAATATGTGTAAGTGTGTGTTAGTGTAAGTATGTGTATATGTGGGTTAGTGTAAGTATATGTATGTTTGTGTATTTATGTGCAGTTGTAAATATCTGTGCTAGTGCATATATATGAGTTACAGAGGTGGGCAGGTACTAGAGGACAATGGGACCACTTGGCATTACCTGCCCATTGAGCCAAACGATGCTAGCCCTCCACTGTGTGTGGTCACCAACTAAATTTTGTCAGATGCATAGTCACCCAGTGCTCTAGACTTTCCTTCTTCAAGCCATACTTGAAGTGTATGGCATTAAAACACCAAAACCAGTATACTGGTAATCTATGCTAGCTGGATATATTGGGCATCTCAGGTACTTGCCCTGATGCTCCATGGTATAGTTCGTTTGTCCAAGTATGTAGACATAACACAAAACTTGAGGGTATGAGCATTCTCTTGCCTTTGGAAAAATGCATATAAATGTCAAATTACAAAAAAATGGCATTCTTATTCTTTTCAATCAGTGTGATGTGATTTTTTGAAGCACCAGGACAATATTCCTTTTTATGAAACATTCATGAAATATTACAGAATTCCAATAATATAGCACATCTTTAGGGGAAAATGCTGAGCTACAGAAAGTAGGATTACAGAATGCATGGTAACATACATTGCGATAACACATTTATCTTACTGGATCCTGTCATGGCTACTGTTAGAATACAATATATGGCAAATTACAATTTTTCGAATGCACTAGACAGAGAAAAACAATTCCCGTTTTTGGATTTTGCAATGTGTCTGAAGCATCCCAAATATTCCTCGGACTTACAAATCATTATTAAAGGATGATTCACTTTACTGACTACATTCATACCTCGTAGTTGACAGCTTATAGAGTAGAAGTACAGTACATGCTGTTTAAAGCAAAATCCCCTTGAAAATGTTCATTATTCATAAACACAAGGCATTACATTCTCACTTATCTTGTTAATGCTGCACTTAGTAATGCCATGAAGAAAAAAGGTCATATAAAACTTAATATTGCAGAAATAGTATAAATGTGACAGCCTAATACATGTCCCCTAGAACAGTTTTCACTGCATTTTAAGTAATGGTATAATACTTATAGAGGGAGACTTATCTAATGGGAATTTACTATAACTTGATGTGAACAGTATTATTTAATATGTTCTTAAATCCTAAAAGTCTTGAAGTTAAGAATTGTATTTACATTGTAAACCCTTGTGAGCAGGGCCTTTTGTGTACATTTTTAATTGTATGTATAACGTCTTTGCACACTGCTATAGAATCTGCTAGGTATGTTTAAACTGTTACTAATACTATAAGATGGGTAAAAATGATGCTTGTCCTCTCTCTGTAGATACTCACTTACTGTAACACACTCATAAAATCTCATACTTTACATGGAGTTGGACAATGCCTTCAAGGCAACGTTCTCTTTTTCAGAAAAAAAAAATGTCTGTACTGTAGTTATGGCCCCCAAACAACTTAAGCACTTGTTATTACATTTTACTTATAGAGCGCAAGCAGATTCTGTAGTGTTGTTACAAATAACTTTGAGCTGACAATCCATTAGCAAGTTACAACCTATTAACCCCTTCAGTCCCCTATAGACTTACCGGCTTTCTGCTGCCCGATCTGATGTAACAGCTTCCGGCACGAAAGCCGGAAAACTGTTACATCTTTAAACGCGGATTGCGCGATCGGGCATTCCCTTCTAGGTTTCGTCACTGTTGACGTCACCCGGAAGGTTATCGGAGGACAAGATATCCCCTGCAGGGATATCCGATAGCTCCGATGAGGCACAGACACTGCGATCTCTATGCAAGTCTGTGGGGACTTGCATAGAGATCACAGTGTGATCGGTGCAGGGGGATCGTAGGGAAGAGAGGGAGAAACCATGTTTCTCACCCTCCTCCCATGCTGAAAAACTAAATGCAGAAGAAAAAAATGGATAGTGATGAAAAAATACAAAAATACGAAATCTCCTGGATAATTTAATATTTTCTGACATAAATCTTAATAAATATCTTGCCAAACTTTCTAAATTCATTTTCCTTTAGTGATGTCTTAAGATTGTATATCCCTGCAGCTTCAGAATACAGGACATATTCATTATATAGAACACTTTTAAAATTGTGTTTTTCACTTGACAACAAACAGGAAACGAAATGTTTTATACTTTATTTTTTTTACAAATCAGGAAAGAACATTTTCATTATTTTGTTTCAATTGTTGTAATTAAAAGGCCTTTTACTATTTGTCCAACAAAATATATATTCACTGTACTGTTAAAATATTTCATGGAATTATTTCATTTGTCCAACATTGTACATTATTTTGTTTTGACATATGTTTTAAGCATTGTTACAGATGTTTGACCAGCATTCATCTTATTTTCTGTTTTGTGAGATAGAATTCAATGTGTTTTGCACTGCTACACATTCTGTTGATTTGTTTTTCTATTAATTCTGTACCTGTATTACAAATTGTCTTTTCCATTATTATAAAGGTCCCCAGAGTTTCTATTTTCCCAGAACCTATAAATAGTACACCTCCCATCTCCCTTTTTTTCATTACTTTTTTCTCTGACTACATTTGTACCTTAGCCTTTGATGATTCCATTATTGGTGGAGCTGGGAACATCAAACTCACCCGACAGCAGATACTTCAAGAATACTTTCAATGCAATTTATATTACAGCATTATATCATTTTGATAATGATATCAAAAGGGACTTCATGGAGATGAAGCAAGCATTTATTTCATTTTTCTTGTATAAATGAAAGGTATAATTTTGTCCCATTATATTCTTACTGTGATCTCTCTTTTCTATTATTTTGCATATCATGCAATAATGAGTAGTGGATTAGCAGGTGAACAATTATCATCAATCAGCAATACATAATATGCAGAAAAATGCCATTCATTTACATTGACCTATAAGAGTAAGATAACATTACACTATATGTTGATCATTTGTGATTCTTGCATAAGAAAGAAAATTGTTCTTTTTATGTAATAAGTGGGATTCTACTACAGGAACTATGAATCCCATCAAAATTAAGAGTACACATGATGGCCACTTGGAGCCCGAACATTTAATAGCATTCTTCAATTAACTATTCTCTGAACTCCCCTCTTTTAAATTAGCAACTCGGAGAATTTGATTGAAGATAATGCTTAAAAACTTTTTGGTCTTGTCTTGTATTCAGGAAAGCCTTATGGCTATCCCATGAATTTTTAAAATGTTTCACTGTATTAACCTCTACTACCTATGCTGGAAGGCTGCTCTTCTTATCTACTACCCTCTCAGTGAATCAATCAGCCTCTTTATCTTATTAAAGAACTATGTTTATTGGATGAACAGAAAACATATAATATATATCTTGTATAAATGACATACGTTATATATAGAGATATGTGTCCATGCATGCATGTGTTCGATAAGCTTAATCATACTATACATTTTTTCATTATTCACTAAATAAATGAGACATTCCAAATGAAATTATTATACATTGTTTAACAATAGTTTATAATGTAATAATAATGCATGTCAAATGTTATGCATATAAACTTAAATAGAATTTCATAGCTACGTCTTGCTTTTTTATTATATATTTTACTTGAAGGAGAATTATGTTCATGACCTTACAGTCTTTCAGTAGAAAAGATAGATCAGCTACCTTGACAGCATTGATTCTACAAAGCTTGGTAAGATGCCAAAGACTTTAATTTCAAAGGATAATGTTATAGTTACTAAGTGATGTTATTGATCCAAATAGGCAACACTTCAGAAAGAGCAAGTGAACAGTATATTCACAATGGGTATATTTTTTCTTGAAATAATTAATTGAGGCGTATGGATTCATTGGGCTTAATCATCTGAATGCGAGACATTATTTTGCCCTGTAAAAAGTATCACTGCATGCTCGGGAGTGCATTTTGTAACACAACAATATTAGAGAATCTATCCCATTATTGCATGGCTCAGTTTTATTTCAACACAATTTTAAAATTAAATGGCGTAATTAAAATACATTATTATTTTTCTAAATTCCTTACCTGATTAAAATAGATCTCTGGATAAGTCTTGGTAAAGCCATGCTTTCTAGTCACACTCCCTGAAACAAAACTGTTGGAAGGAATGATAAACCTTGGTTTCTGACACATTTATCTGTTACACTGAAGGGAACACATTGCCCTGTCCAATTTTCCAGCTAATCAAGAAATGTTCCTGAATGAAAATGTATAACACGAGGTGTGCTAATGTTGGATTTGCTTGTGCATCACCTACACATGGCCCAGGTGGATTTGAAGAGTTATATGCTACTCTTCTAGAAGAGAGTGCTAAGATGCTTGAGGAGGGGGTGGCCCATATATAAACTGCTTTTGTGTGGACGCACAGTATTATTATAACATTTAATTGCATTTATAGAGCACCAACAGATGAAAATAGGTGGAATAAACATAAGACAGTAACAAAAGCAGGCAAAACAAATGGAAAGTCTTCACATCAGTATACCCACGGCATATCATGACCTCCACCCCAATACTCGAATCGGAGGAGAGGACGTCACCACAAGCGCCGTCGTTTTGGTGATTGGGAAGATGATGTCATCCCAAGCCCGCTATATTGGCCTTGGTTCACTTGAGGGCAAAATGATGGCGCCATATTAAAGCCCAGTTGGTGCTTCAGAGGATCGGAGTGCTGCCATTTGACAGAAGTTGCTGAGTTATATCCGAGGAGATGCGGATGAAAAAAGAAGATACCAGATTAAGGACTGAAGATAGAAGAGAGAGAAGAAAGAAGATGAAAAAAAAACGCAGAAGAAGATTCTGAAGTGGTAGGCAGAAGCGAAAGTAGTCAGCAGAGGTGGTGGGGAAACATTCAGAGAGAGTGAACTAGAATGTAAATGTGAGACAGTGAGTGAGGGTGTGAGATAAAGTGAGTAAATGTAGACCGACACATTTCAGACAAAAATTCTAAGCTTTTTGCTCCATTTTTGTCCGATTCCTGGGGGTCTGGCCTCGTTTTCGGGGGCTTCGTAGGCATTTACCAACATTCAGTAAATTTCAAATTCTTTTGAATTCGTATGCACAAGTCTAATATGCATAATACTTTATGTAACCATGATTTCCATTGTACAAAATCCTGTTTTGCTATGTGCCTTAATTAAGATTTATTTTGCAGATGTACTGAAAAATAAAAAGCAAAGCTAACATAAGCTTATAATTAGAACTCAAAATCTGCTTTGTGGCCACTAATGATTCTTATTTTGTAAGAATGCCAGTTATTTAGAAACCTTAATACTACTTATACTCATTATAAACTTTTAAAGCAACTGAATATTAGTATAATAGTTAGCTAAATATATGCCTTCTCATTTCCTGGAATATACCTAAAAAATCAACCACTTATATATATCGATGCTCTGTTATGTATAAAACAGCAACATATCCCGTTAATAAAAAGTATTTTTTTAATCCTTACCAGATTTCTGACCCCATCATTAAAAAAGCTACCAGGTTTCACAAGCTTAAAGCAGTTACTTAACAAAAAGAGTGTGGTTTTGGGGCAGACTGGACTGGCCAAATGGTTCTTATCTGCTGTCCCTTTTCTATATAATCTATGTAACATTTTCCAAAAAATGTTTGGGTGGCTGACCCCATCAAGGGAGAGCTGGCATCTTCTGGCACACAGGACAGGTGAAGCCAAGTGGTCTCTAGGCTCCTTGCCCCAATCCAATAGCTAGCATATGTACTAAAGCACACTGACTGTTAACACACACAACTAACACTCACACTAAAACATAAGTACTCTATCACATACCTATACCATACCTTTAATGATGTGGCCTTTCCTTTAAATATGCTTTGCGAGCTGCCAAGCTAATAACACGGGGTCACCTGACATTGCGTTACATGACCCACTGAACTCCAGACGCTGCAAGTCAGGCTCTGTTTAAACAGTTTTGGACTGGCCTGATGAGCCAAAAATGTTTTCTAATACATATATGGAATATTTTAGTTTATAAACAACATCACATGGTTAAGATAGCTTACCATTAACATTCTGGTGTATGACATGGGGCAAATAAACTTTAGAAGCTTTTTATAGTTGTTGTACAGAGTAAATGTATAAAATTTATATAAAGTTACTGGTATTTGTGCAGAGTAAATGGGTGAAATGGTAATTATCAGAATTCAAATTCGATGTTTTTTTTTAATTGTCCATTTGGTAAATGCCATATCTTTAGAAATAAGAGCAGACAAATATATCTACACTGAAATTTTGTTTTTTGATATATGTGCTTCCTAAGAATTTGTAATGATTCAATATTGCGCTGAGCGTACAAATTACACTATGGTCCATTCCTGTGTCATCTTAATATGAGCAGAAAAACAAAAACCCTAAAAGCTTTAATAGCATTTGTATTGGATCCATCATGAATAAAGGACCTTGTTGGTAATATATGTTTCTACACTGAAATCTATAATTCATTCTTAAGTCACTTATTTTTCTGTGTTTACCCTAACGCAAAACATTATTTAGATTATCAATAATATCAAAGTGTGAATTTAAAGGTGCTGTTCCACTTTAAAAAAACATAACTTGTGTTCTGTTGCATGTTAAGCAAACAAACTCTAGTCAATATGTAATCCTTATCCTTTCATCGGAAGGTTTCAGCATGTACAAACAAAAAATCAACCACCTTTATGTGCCTGTCTTTATGTCATATAGTAATTAAACACCCCCTGAAATATTATGAATGAGGCAACATTTCACAAGATTTTTATTGTTTTTATTTATTTCACGGAAATGTTTTAGCTTTCAGCTGTTCAATGAATTCTAAATGACTCAGTTCTAAAAAAGTTAAATTCAAGTAGGTGGAACAGCAAATTTTTAACGTTGTCATGGTAGATTGCTGTCCTTTTTTCTTGGACATTGCTATCTTTCCCTACAACCCAGCTAGAGATTGATATTCTTCAGACGCAGAGAACCTTAGCCTACACGGCAAAGTGCTGACTCCAGTTTGGGAAATTTGATCCCTTTTGTTTAAGAAAATCATCCCAGGATCCAAGTAAATCTATCCTTGCCACTTCTACTAAAACCTTCAATAACATGATGTATAGATAGAGATATATGATTCTCTTAGAATATAATATGACTGAAGAAACCTAAATAGCTTGAAAGCTTGCAATCCATTACATGTCAGTTAGGCATTAAAGGTATCATCTTTACCAAATGTACTTTTTCTAATAAACTCTGATCATCATGCTGTAAACATGTGTGTTCTGTGCGGTGAAATAAATTAGGGAAGACAGAGAATTGAATCATATTTACTTTATTAATTAAAATTGTAATATAAACATAGTCATTCTATATTTCATTATGGGTTGATCCAGAGGAAGACGAAAAAACCCTGTAGAAACTCTGGCCAATTATGTTTCATCAGGGAAAAATTCCTTCCTGACCCCAAATGTGGCGATCGGATTTCTCCTTGGATCAACCCTCTCATGAATATTGCTGTTTACATTTACTGTAATAGGTCGTTATCTGACGAGATTACACGTAGCTTCCTTATCATGTTCTGCCAAGCTTAGAAAATAATAAGAAAATAGGTGGTGGATACAGACATAACAGGGTCCATAACCTCAAAGCTTACACATAGCTGTTCTGTTGAGAAATCGATAATGTGAAGGATACAACAACAAAAGTAGATTTCTACAGGCAGATCTTATACATGAATACTGCATTGAAGCTGAACTCTAAGGGTAAGGATACAATAAAAGGTCCTAATTCACTGGATACAATATTAGAGATCCTAGTTAACAGAAGTGTTACTTTACTACTTCATTGATCTAAAACCTATACAATAAATATGATAAATACATACATATGAACAGGACAATACAAACAATGAACATTTTTGCCTTGTACAACATTATATAAAGGATACAGTTCAAGGAATATGGGACCCGACCTACAGAGCTTCTGTCTTGATGGCTAGTATTCCTGAATTTCAACATACCAGGTTAAAAACCCCATGCCATTTAGAGACAGCTGCCGAGAGCAGCCAGAGATAAAAGAACTATCTGGTTGTGCTGGAAAGCTAATGTCAGGAGAGAACCAGAAAATCTGTCCCATTTTACACTTTTTTGCAGAACACATCGAGTAGCGCAAATGGTCACCAATGATAACGTAGAAACGTAAGTAAACACACAATGCCTTTTGCTCAGGGACATCCTAAAACATTTAATGTTCTTTTTTTTGTACGTTAAGCTATATTAAGCTTCCTGAAAAACAACCTTAATCTCGCCTATTTGCAAATTGGGAAATTACCATCCATTAAATGTTCAAAATAGTTAGGGGAGGCTAAAAAAATTAGGGTGTTCAAAGATAAGCAGCAAAGCTCTTTTTACATTAAGCTGTTTACATTGTACTTTTTAATAAAATGTTACATGTGAATAATTTTTGGTATGTCTTACCAAAGTCCTGAAAATTTAAGGATATGTATAGATAGATGTACTATTGCATTCTGTAAAGGCGGAAGATTGATGTTAAAGTACTTTTTTCTATATTAAGGCACATTAGGCTCCCTAAAAAAACAAGCTGAATGTCACTTATTTGTAATTTGAGAATCCAAAATCCATTAAACTTCAAACATTGTTTTGGGAAGTTAAAATTTTAGGATGTGCAAAGTTTTAAGGCAATTGATTGATGTTTGGACACATTATAGTACATTAAGTTCCTTCTCAATTATTCTGTTCACATCAAGTATCTTAAAAAATTAAATATGAATATTTTTTTGTATATTTGACCAAGTGTCCTAAAAAGTTCAAGATATCTTTGAATATATTGAATCTGGTTTTGTGAAGCATTTTAGATGGTTAATATTTAAGTAATTTGTTTACATTAAGACACATTAAGCACCCCCCAAAAAAGCTTAAAGCCAATCATTTGAAGAGCGAGAATCCAAAATCCATGAAACTTCAAACATAGCTTTGGGAAGTAAAAATTTTAGGATGTGCAAAGTTTTAAGGCAATTGATTGATGTTTGGACACATTATAATACATTAAGTTCCTTCTCAATTATTCTGTTCACATCAAGTATCTTAAAAAAATTAAATATAAGTATTTTTTGGTATATTTGACCAAGTGTCCTGAAAAGTTCAAGATATCTTTGAATATATTGAATCTTGTTTTGTGAAGAATTTTAAATGGTTAATATTTAAGTAATTTGTTTCCATTAAGACACATTAAGCACCCCCCAAAAAAGCTTAATGCCAATCATTTGAAGAGTGAGAATGCAAAATCCATGAAACTTCCAGGAAAGCTTGAGGGAGATTAAAAAATTAGGGTGTCCAAAGTTTCTATATGTTTCTATAGAACGACTCTTGTTTTTGGAAATATTTTGGAGGAAACCGGTTAATATTTAAGTTCCTTCTTCTACGTTAAGCCCTATTAAGCTCCTAAAAAAAGCTAAATATCAGTCATTTGCAAAGTGAGAATACATAATCCATAAAAAACTTCCAGGATGGCTTTGGGAAGATAAAAAATTAGGGTGTCCAAAGTTTCAAGTCAATCCATGAAATTTCAAGTAATGCTTTGAAAAGTTTAACACTTAGGATGTTTACATTTTCAATCCAATTGGTTGATGTTTGGACATAGTGTATTACATTAAGTTCTTTATAACTTAAGCTAATATACAAAGTAAAGTGCTCAATTTACATACATTTTGGATGCTTTACTAAAAGTTCTGAACTTTCAGGGTTTGTTTCTATAGAACGACAAATGTTTTTTTAAATATTTTGGAGGAAACCGGTTAATATTTAAGTTCCTTTTCCTACGTAAAGTCCAATTAAGCTCCTAAAAAAAGCTTCATATCACTCATTTGCAATGAGAGAATCCAAAATCCATTAAAAAACAAAAACGCAAAAGAGAATCCAAAATTTTAGCATGTCCAAAGTTTCAAGGGAATTGATCGATTTTTGGGCACATTATAATACATTAAGTTATTTCTCAATTATTCTGTTCATATTAAATATCTTAAAAAAAAATAAATATGAATATTTTTTTTGCATATTTGACCAAGTGTCCTGAAAAGTTCAAGATATCTTTGAATACATTGAATCTTGTTTTGTTAAGAATTTTAGATAAAATCGGTTAATGTTTAAGTAATTTGATAACATTAAGACACATTAAGCACCCCAAAAAACAAGCTTAATAACAATCATTTGCAACATTAGAATCATGAAACTTGTAGGATAGGTTTGGGAAGTTAATCACTTGATGTGCAAAGTGTGAAGACAATTGTTTGAGTTTTGGGCACATCATTGTACTTTAAACGGATTTTACATTAAACTGTTCATTAGACATGTACAACATGGGACAAAATCAGGCACATTTTTCAGTTTGTTTTTAACCCCTTCACAACAAGGCCTGTACATGTACGGGCTCACAGTGCATTGTCATTGATGTGTTTAAGGACAACCTGTGGTCCATAAGGGGTTAACACATTCATTTTCATCCAAAAAATGTTGTTGCCTGCCCATTTTATTAGACTAAAAATTCACGGGTATTTTTGATTCAGGAACAATACTCATTGTCCTACCTTTGCTGCCAAACATTTCTGCTTCCGCATCTTCTTCTTAATCCACATTTTTTCTTCTCTTTTTTCTTCAATCTGCTATCTTGTCCGCATCTCGGCAGATATAACCCAATCAGGGAAGTAAAAAAAGTGAATATGTTTTGGTATGTTACACCAAAAGCCATGAAATTGCCAGGCTATATTTGAATTTATCAATGCTTGTTTTGTGGAATGTTTAGAAGAAATTGGTTAAAATGTAAATTCTTTTTTCTACATTAAGCCAGAATAAGCTCCCCAAAAAATAAGTTTCATTTTACTTACTTGCAATGTGTAAAACTAAACTCCATGAGAGTTCAAAAATATGCGATACTTAAAAACATAGGGTGTATAAAACTATGAATCAATGGATTGATGTTTGGGCACATTATCACACATTACGTTATTTTCACATTAAATATTTAGGATGTCCCCTTTGCTCAGTAATCTATCTGGAATCACACCTTCAAACCCTAAATTTAAACATGTGCTTCGCACTTAATGTCTCTTTTCCTAAGCAGGCTTAATTCTCCTGTCTAACTGCAATCTTCTTAACCTTGTTTCATTATTTAAATATTAGAAACATTCAGAACCTAAAGAAACCTGATCTGAATCACAAAATGATATCCTATATGCAGCAAACAACAACAACTACCTTAAGTAGCACAACCATACTCACCCGATCTGCACCCCATCTGTCCCTGGATGCGGCAGCGTGCGGCCAGCGGCTGGATATGCCTGGCCACATACTACGGGTGTATAAAAACATAGCGTGCAGCTGTGCATATCCAGTCGCCGGCTGCGCTTATGTCCTCGGGAGGCCACTAACCTTAATTTCCCATTGACCCTATCCAAATGCTTTGTCGAATCTCTCCTTGACATGGGTGATATTATCTAAGGAAAAAAGCCCTAGCTTTGCTTTCAGTCTTCAGTAAGGTGGCTCTACACTGGCATGGTCCTCTCTGAAAGTGTTCAGGAGAGAGTCCTCAACCTAAAGAGATGGAGACTGAAGAAGCTAATCAGTTTCTATCAGCAGCATCTTCTGTCCTGCATGCAGAAAGCTAAGATGTTTGTGCTGGCAGTGCTGGGAGAGGACTCTGCTCTTGTGACATCAGTCACTGTGATGCCTCGTACCTGATGTCACTATGTCACTAGTGCACATGTAAAGGGCCCACAGTAATGGCTTCCCTAATAGGGAAACATACAGTAACTATAAATCATAACCAGTTTCTCTTGTCAGGCCTTCTCACAGCTGGGATGACAGAACCTCCTATTTGGAAGTCATGGAAACATATTTTATACAAAATTCGGAATGAAATAAAACCATTGCACAAATCTCCGTGTTTTGTATCAATTGCATGAAGCAGCTCTTAGTCTCCTCACTGTTATTGGAGCACAGAAATAAATATGTGGGTGATATTCATACCAGGGAACGTAATAAATAGGCCGACCCTGAGGCCCCCTGAACTCTTAACCTTATGTAGTGAGTCATCAAATGTGTTAATATGTAAACTCAAAGGCTCCAATACTGATGCTCATGGAAACTTTGACTTGCCATTATTTAAAAATATACTTAAATAGGTCACCCCAGTTCAAGCAGGGATATTAACTATAACATACAAATAGCAAGAGCACTAATGCATAGGTTTATAGCGGTGACAAGTGAACCGTATGTCCCGTATTTCCATGTGCAATCCAGGGGCCGCATGTTAGAGGGGTCTGGAAGATAACACACAGAATGTTAAAGGCTCTATTCATATCACTAGTACTGCGCTACGGAATATGATGGCGCTATATAAAACAATAAGTAATAATGAGAAATAAGTGGCAGTCCCAGCATGCATGTTTATAAGTGCCTGGTGCATGAAATACTCCACACTTTTATAACATCGGACTTGCTGTAAAACGTATGCGCTCAGCTATTCACATGTAACAAAGTAACTGAACAAATTACCATAAAGTAGCAGCAGACGGGAATGTGTATGTTTGTATAACGTGTATAACAGAGAAAATATTCCTGCGCATACTTATAATATTACATTAATAAAACAAGTCATTTAGCTGCAACACGGATGCAGGAGCAATTTATGGAGGTGCAAAGTGGGTGCAATAGAAAATTGTGTGGGTGCAAAGTGGGTGCAATGGCAAGTCATTTTTGTCATTATGGGTGCAGTGGAAATCGAAATGGGTGCAAAGTGGGTACAATGAGTGCAAGTCATTTTCTTGATTATGGGTGCAGTGGGAATTTGTGTGGGTGCAAAGTGGGTGCAATGGCAAGTCATTTTTTTCATATTGGGTGCAGTGGAAACTTACGTGGGTGCAAAATGGGTGCAATTTTAGGTCATTTGTTTACATTATGCATGCATCTAATTATTAAAGTCTATTAAACACTCTTTTACAGACACCAGACAAGCCAGAAGGTGTCTGTAGATGAGTATTTAATAATACTTCTACTACCCCTTAAATTTAAGTGGAAGGGTTTCCATCACCTTTTACCCACCATAACTTATGTAATGGTATTTCTAAGCTACCCCAAGCCTCAGCTATTAAGCCAGTATCACAACCTCATGCTGACGAGTCCCATGAAGGACGAAACAGCTGTCCATGAGTGTTGATCTGGGTATTGTTCCTCTTCCTGAGTTTTGTCTAAAGGCTGTCTTGTACAGCGGGCAATTACGTTCAAGGGGTCCATGTATAAAGTGGATATAGAGGCAAAGGTGATAATTGTTGACCTTATTTGCATGCGCCTACCCAGAATCCCTTGTGGTTGTGGAAGCACCATGAGATTTCTGAGGGAAAAATAAGACTTGTGGCCAGGGTTCCTCCTGCTACAAAAATGTCCCTCGGGGCTCTGGTGACATTAGCCTGCCAGTCCCCACAAATACTTGGACTCGAGTACCTGCAGGCATCCGTCCCCTGTCGAACTCATCTTTGCCCTGGAGATCAGGCTTCAGTGAACGCCCTCCCAGCGCGAGTCAGGCAATGTCGCAGTACTAAAGTTTATAGGCAGCAGGCATAGGGCTACCAGGGGGCATGTTTCAGTGAGGAGATGAATGGGGAGGTTTGTCCTGACCTCAGCTTGTTTGTTTATCTGCTCCGTGTATGACCCCGGCTTATCTGTTGAACGGTTTTGAATTCCATGCTTATTTTGGAAATCACTTATTTAGCGAATTGTGCCCTAAACCAAACTACTAGCTTCGCCTGGTGTGCCAGCCTACTCAATTACTACTATCTATTTCTATCTATACCAGAGCCTCTTCACTGTTGTATTACTTAGCCCCTGGTTTCTTCACTTGGGGTATACCTTTTGCTGTAGCTTTACAGGGAGAATATACCTTGAGTGCTCTGGTGTCAGGTAGGTATGACATTACACCAGGGTCATGGATTTATCTGAGTATGGCAAAGCCCTCCCGTCCCAGGGTCAGATGTTACAGGCTCATGAAGCACTGTTTAAAGGAAGACAAGATGGATCAACGTACCCATGCTAAACAAATATTGCCGCTATGTCCCCTGCTTAAATTCGGCCAACAACCCCAGCTGCTCCGATCTACATTCTTTATTTAAATTTCATATATATATATATATATATATATATATATATATATATATATATACATTTATTACAAGAATTTCTTAAGACAATTTTAAAATTGTAGCGTTATAGCTATAAAAGATATTACACAACATGACATACATTATATCATACATAATATAAAGGACCGAAAGCAGAAAAAGAAAGAAAAACGAAAGAAAAAAAACACAACAAAAATATTGTATTTACATGATACAGGGGACTGGATCATTGTTTAGATCAAACACAAAGACTACACCCATAGCTAGGATATGTAAGCATTCAATATTTTCTCTTGGCTAATCCTATTCTTTGATTTTTCCATATCTTACAGATAGGAGACATGCAGTTTGTATTTCAATCAGGTTGATGTTTCGATTGATTTCCATAATTTGGGGCCAGAAATATACGTGTCGCCATAAAAAACAAATTTTTTGTTAGGTTTGACCGAGCCAGATGTAGTAGCCTCACGGCCATTGATTTATTAAAAGGTTTATCCATAATGTCTATTAGAAGAAAGAAAACCAAAACTTGGTCGAATTTTCATACTTCCACCAGATATGTATCAGTGATCCTGTTTGGGAATTAAATCTCCAGCATATCGGAGAGACCTGGATACATAGCAGTGGGACCAGGTACCACCTCTGTGAAATCTATTTGATTTAAGCAGTGGACTGATTTTTTAAATTTTGGAATGATCTCCAGTCAGTTTATGACATTTATAGAGAGTTTCAGGTGTTTCTCCCACCTTGCTATAACTCCTCTAATGTCCTGCCTCCACCCTACATCATCCTCTTCAAAGAGGTTACATTTCAAAATTCCTGGCATCTATCCTAAAAATCTTCTGGTCAAAAGGACCAGAAACATTTCTAAATATAATTCCCAACAGGAAACATCTCTAGAGGTGAGAGGATATTCAAGAGATAGAAGGGCTTTAATCTACCATCTGACATTGAATCGTTCAATGTATCTATCCCTGGATGTACGGATCTTCTAAGCTGCTGTTGTATACCTTTATAGGAACCTCTGGGTATAAGCCTTCCTTAACACCCTGATTCTTTCTAAATCTATTCTAGAACCGTAATAAGAGGTCTGTTATATAGTTCTCGCCTACTAAGAATTCGAAGCTCTTATAAATCAGTGACTACTAAATAATAATATCAAGGTCCTCGATGTTAAGTATAAGTCTTTCTATTGATTTCCATGCATCTAGATCTGTATCTTGGCTGGTTTATCTAATGATATGTCTGATCATAGCGGCATTGTGGTATTTTTTAATATCTGGGATCGCTAAACCGCCTTTATTGATATTCCTAGAATCTCATGGCTCACTCTAGCTTTCTTGCCTCTTCAGATTGAAGCCCACGGGGGGCCAGAATGGACTAGAGTGCGCCCTGACAGAGTGCTGAGCAGGGCTAGGCTAAGGCAGGAATTATGGATTTTAGGGGAGGAGTTCTTGGTAAGAGGATATTTAAGTTTGGTGATCACAGGGGTAAGGATCCATTTTGTTTAACCTTACCTGGTGTTGTTTGTCCCACCCTCCCTCCCCTTATGTTGTTGAGTTTGTGGAGTGGTGTTGCTGCATTAGTCACAGTGGTTGGCGGTAGCTTGCCAGGTATCCAAGGGGTTAATGTGGTGGTATGATCATTGGTGGTCATAACCGGTGGGAGGTTCCTTGCAAGGAGTGGTGCTCGGAACCTCAGGTCCGGGTTGGGGCATCCTGGTATGTCCCCTCCCAAATTGGTGTGTGGTTTGGTACCTGGATAACTTGGCAAGCTAGGTTGGTTTTGGTTATGTTATTGTCTCTGTTAATGTATCTATGTTTATTATTTTAGGTTATACAGGACAATCACTGTTAAATAAAACGGCTGTGGCCTTTTTAAACCCATATTGTGTGTTGGTGTTTTATTTAATTGAGTAACTGAGCTGAGCCTGGCCAGTGAGTCAAAGCTATATCTGTCAATACCTTCACCAGGCTTTTTGAATCTCTCCTAATTTTAGAGAAGTTTATACCAATGGAAACATATCAGACAGATAAAGCCATTTTGGTCGGTTATGAGATTTTATGAAATTAATAGGTGCCCACCACAAAGCCTCTATATTAACCCAGTCTTTAAGACCATTAGAAGTCTGAGATAGCATAGCTCATCTATCATTTCTTAGGGCTTGGAGGATGCAATAATTTCTAAACATTCTTTACTTTGAGCCAGATAAAATCATAAATAGTTTTTAATTCCACTCTTAAACTTTTATCGAGATTGATACAGAGTGCCTTGGATTTCGAGAGGTTCAATTTAGAATTAGTATACTAGTGAACCATAAACTTCTATTTCCTTTAGTAGAGATTTTATTGATTTTCACAGATACATATGCGCAACTACTACATCATCTGAATACAAGTTAATTTTGAACTCCTGGGATTTAATAGGAACGCCCTTAATATCTGCCTTAGCCCTTATATGCTGAGCCAAGGCTTCTAAGGCCAATATAAATAGTACAGGGGAAAGTGGGCAACTCTGTCTTTGTTCCATTCAAAATATTGAACCGTGCAGAAGTTATTCCTGATCCTACTATCCTAGCCGAGGGACCAGATTATAAGGCCATTATTAAAAACCATCCTTGTAGACCAAATTTCAATAATGCTTGTTCCATGAATTCCCGATTCACTCTATTAAAAGCTATTTCAGCATCTAAGATGATATAGACTGGTGTTTTACTTCTATTAACTAGATCTATGATTTTCATCACTCTACAAATGTTATTTGAAGAAGATCTTCCTGTGACAAAGCCCATCTGATCTATATGCATAACATGGGGTATTAATGGTTTTAATCTCTCGGCCAGGATAGAGGAATAGAGTTTTACGTTCTTGTTTATCAGAGAGATGGGTAAATAGCTTAATATGTCAGAGGTGTCTTTATTATGTTTCAATATTGGTACTATGTTAGCTTGTAATAGCTCTTGTGGGACTAGTTCTATTCTCTGAGATATGTTGCAATATTATCGTTTACAATTTTATAAAAGTATCCTGTATAGCCATCAGGATTGGGGGCTTTGTTCATTGTAGCTTTATTTATGGCATTTCAGATCTCTTCTAAGGTGAAATGAGCATTCAGTGCTTTTATATCATACAAGGTTAGGCTTTGTAGATTACAAGATTCTAGGTAATCAAAAATCTGGTGATCGGTCTTCTCTATAAAATTGGCTGAAAGCCTCTCCAATCTCCTCAGGAGAATAGATGGTTTTGACATTATAATTTATTTTATAAAACCTTTGGGCGGCTGCTCTTTTTTAATTTAGATGTAAGAAGCGTATCTGCCCTATTACCTCTGTAAAAATAGGTTTGTTTCAGCCTTTTCAGTATTTTAGCAGCCTCCTCTAATAACCTCTGGTTTCTTTCTTTTTTTTATTTCCTCTATTTGTTTGGTATATTTACTTGAGGATTCTTCTTTATTTTTATTATTTATATGCACCATAAGTGCACTATATTTGATTCATAGGCAGGGTCTCATCTAAATTGTATTTAAAATATAAGTCAGTCTGTTCCCTAATATATTTGTGATTAACCTCTGTCCTCAAAAGGCTATCACTCAACCTCCATGACATGTGGGGGGTAGATGCTCATGCTCTTTCTTCAGGGTCACAATCAAAGCTTCATGATTAGACCAATAATTTTTTTTTAAATTATTTTTAGGAGTTCCTGCTCCCCTAACATCAAGTCAATGCGAGAGTTTGAATTGTGCACTTGTGATAGGTGTGTATAATCACTCGAATCAGGATTAAATGTTCTCCACACGCTATGGAGATAATTACTTTTCAGAAACCCTTTGAAAATCATGGCCTGATGGACCGGTCCTTTTGGAAAGAGCCTCAATTTTGGTAATTTTTTGTCCATCATAAATTCGAGTACCATACTGAAATCTCCTCCTATCAGGAGATAACCCTTTTTAATCTTATTGACTTTATCCATAATCCCCAAAAGGATACCTGTTGGATTAACATCGGAGGCATACAAGTTTACAATTGTAAACATTTGGGTATCTATTCTGCAGACTACTATGACATACCTAGCCTCCAGATCTGTTTCCTGATTAATTATCTCCATGTTCAATATATTGGAAGCCAAGATTGCCAATCCCCTTTTTGAGGCATTTGAAACAATTGTATATGCTATGAAGTGCATCCTGTGAACATCCTCTATCATTCAATGGGCCTCTTATAGGAGGCATAGATCATATTTATCCTTATTCAAAAGTCTCACCAAGAGGGATCTCTTATGTGAAGAGGTTAATCCTTGGGTATTTAACCCCTTCGTGACAAAGGCTGATTTTACTTTTTGTACCCTTCGTGACAATGGCCGTTTTAACATTTCTGCGCTGCTCGTGTTTAGCTGTAATTTTCTTCTTTCCTGTTTACTGAACCCACACACATTATATATTGTTTTTTCAGGGCAAGAAGGGCTTTTTGTAGATGACATTGTTTTGATTGTATCATATTATTTACTATTAAAAAAAGTATAAAATATGGTGAAAAAATTAGAAAAAAAATGATGTTTCTAACTTTTAGTTGAAAAATCTTTTACTCATCTATAAAAGGTAATGAAAAAAACTGTTAAATAGATTCTACTATTTGTCCTGAGTTTAGAAATACCCAATGTTTTTATGTTTTTTTGTTTTTTTCTACACATTATGGGGCAATAAGTACAGGTAGTGTTTTGCTATTTCAAAGCCATTTTTTCCAAATCTGGTAATTCTTCCCCCCATGTGCCATTTTGGGTATCTTTGAAGCCGGCCAATGCAATTTACCCCATCAAGTCATATATTTTTGAAAACTAGACAGCCAAGGGTATTCCAAATGCTAGTATTTTTACCCTTTCCAAGCACTAATTCTACCATCAGCCTTTGTCAAACTTTATGGTAGTAATTTTTTTGCATTTGTTTTTTCACACACATTTTACTTCAGGTATGAATAAACAGGTTCTGGTATATGTCACTATCATAAAACACCCCAATATGTGTTTAGCAACATCTCCTGAGTACAGCAATACCTCACATGAATGATTTTGCCTGGCTGTTTGGGGGCAAAAGGGCCACATTTGGGGCATGCGCATTTTCAATGTTGAACTTTGGAGTTTGGCGGTCAACTGCCCATGCCCTACTTGGTACATCTTTGAGCCGGGCCATTTCAGTGTGCCCAACAAAACCATATATTTTTGAAAACTAGACACCCCAGGGTATTTCAAATGCTAGTATTTTAACTCTTTCCATGCACCATATCTACCACCAGTCTTTGTCAAACTTTGTGGTAGTCATTTTTTTGCATTTGTTTTGTCACACACATTTTACTTCAGGTATGAATTAAAAGGTTCTCGTATATTTCACTATCACAAAACACCCCAATATGTGCTCAGCAACATCTCCTGAGTACAGCGATACCTCACATGAATGATTTTGCTTGGCTGTTTGGGGGCAAAAGGGCCACACTTGGGGCATGCGCATTTTTCAATGTTGAACTTTGGCATTTGGGGATCCACTGCCCATGCCCTATTTGGTACATCTTTGAGCCGGGCCATTTCAGTGTGCCCAACAAAACTATATATTTTTGAAAACTAGACACACCAGGGTATTTTAAATGCTGGTATTTTAACTCTTTGCATGCACACATTTTACCACCAGAATTTTTTCAAAGTTTGCAGTAGTATTCTTTTGTGTGTATTTTTCCCCCACACACCTATGTTATGTATGAATTTACAGCTCCTGGTATATGCCGCTGTCACACAACACCCCAATATGTGTTCAGCAACATCTCCTGAGTACAGTGATACCCCATATGCATGGGTTTGTCATTTTTGGGGGGAACTAAAAGGCCACATTTGGTATGTGTGCATTTTTCTAATTGGAAATTAGGTGTGTGGCCATCCTTCCCCCGGTGTTAATTGGGACGTTGTTGAACCCGGCCAATTCAATTTACCCCATCAAATCATACATTTTTTAAAAGTAGACACCCCATGGGCATTTAATATGCCAGTATTTTAACTCTTTCCATTCGAGAATTGTTTTAAGCTAATGTGCTAATTTTAGGACTTGCTCTCAAAAATATATTTTTTATATATATATGTTTTTTTTTTTGCCTTTTTTAAAAAAAAAAATGTAAAATTTTTTTCAACTTGAAGGTTCCCCTGATAGTGACATCAAAAAATTATTTTTACATTTTACTGTTTTTTTTTACTATTTTTTTCTAATTATTATTAATTTTATTTTATTTTTTTTATTTATTTTTACTAATGTAACGCTTCCCCATGCGCTGGCTGGACTTGTTTATACTTTGCCTTATTTATTTCATGTTTCCAGCCACTAGTGGCCGCCCTTGCCATTCGGAACCTCTCAGACTAATTATCAGGTCCAGCTGCAGTTGATCTCATGATCAAGTCAGCCTTTATAAACCTGCCCAGCCCTGCAGTCTGGGCCTTGAAGTTGAAGTTAGAGGACTGCCTGTTTGGTTCCTGCCTTGTTCCAGTACCTTGCCTTGTTCCAGTACCTTGCCTTGTTCCAGTACCTTGCCTTGTTCCAGTACCTTGCCTTGTTCCAGTACCTTGCCTTGTTCCAGTACCTTGCCTTGTTCCAGTACCTTGCCTTGTTCCAGTACCTTGCCTTGTTCCAGTACCTTGCCTTGTTCCAGTACCTTGCCTTGTTCCAGTACCTTGCCTTGTTCCAGTACCTTGCCTTGTTCCAGTACCTTGCCTTGTTCCAGTACCTTGCCTTGTTCCAGTACCTTGCCTTGTTCCAGTACCTTGCCTTGTTCCAGTACCTTGCCTTGTTCCAGTACCTTGCCTTGTTCCAGTACCTGCCGTGTTCCTGAGTTGCGGCCTGCCCCCCACTAAGTGGACTCCCAAGTAGAGTACCCTGCAAGTGGGCAACCTGCCGTGTGCCCTGCAAGTGGGCAACCTGCCGTGTTCCTGAGTTGCGGCCTGCGCCCCACTAAGTGGACTCCCAAGTAGAGTACCCTGCAAGTGGGCAACCTGCCGTGTTCCTGAGTTGCGGCCAGCGCCCCACTAGTGGACTCCCAAGAGGAGTGCCCTGCATCGCGACTCCCAGGATGACTGCCACTAGCGGACTACCCTGGTTGAGTGCCCTGCAAGTGGGCAACCTGCCGTGTGCCCTGGAAGAGGGCTTCTAGTCGTGTGCCCCGCAAGAGGGCTTCTAGTCCTGCCGTGTGCCCTGCAAGTGGGCTTCCTGCCGTGTGCCCTGCAAGTGGGCTTCCTGCCGTGTGCCCTGCAAGTGGGCTTCCTGCCGAGAGTGCCCCATTCCGAGGGCTTCCAGCCAAGAGACATTCCTTGCTTAAGTTCTGCTTCCCTTATTAGGTTTGCCCCATCCGTGTGTTCTGTTTGTCTCAGTCTGTAGTCCAAAGGTATGTCTCTGTGTTATGTGTTTTGATTACATGTCTGGTTTGTTCCGTATCTATGTCTTGCAGGGATTAGCGTTACGACCCACCGTCATTGGAGTACTTTGGCGTAGTGGTGGGCTAAGCATACTATGGCCATAAGATGTGACGGAATCTCCAATAGTTATCTAATAGTCCTAGGCTAGTTTCTGTATAGTGTGTCCTGTCTTGTTCATGTCTGTTGTATGTTGTATCCCCTGCACCTGGGCTCCTTATCTATCTGTGTCCTCAGTTTGTGACAACTAATCACACTGTGATTAGAAAGCTGGGCTCCATTGACTTGCATGGTTGAATGCAGTACCTGTATTAAATCTGCAAGTGGAGCCAGAGTTCTCCAGAGGGTCTGAAGACCGTCTAGCGAACTTTTTCGTCTTTATTGTTTTTTTTCTCCGGAGCGGTCACAGTCCATCCCAAGGTAAGTGTTTGGTGTCGCTGGATGCCTCCTGATCGAGGCATTCCAGCGACACCATTTAAGTTTAGGAGGTGATCGTTGATTGCCTCCTAAACGCTTTTAAAACGGGCGTCCGCCGCCATACAATGTATGGCGGTTGTTGACGCCCTGGGGAGGGGCCAGACATGGCCCCTGGTGCCGATCGTGGCGTTGCTGAATGCCTCGAGGTCGAGGCATTACAGTAACGCCGTTTGGGTGCAGAAAGCGAACGATGAATGACGTGCCGGTTCTGGCACGTCATTTGTCATAATCGACTTGTTTTTCCGTGCCGTGCCAGAACCGACAATTGTTATTAAGGGGTTAATGAGAGTAATCTAACCATTATCGAGATGCCAAATCATTACTTTTCTCCCCTCTACCTGTGACTCACTACACAAATAAACGGATTTCTGGGCATAAACATAGCTATGAACATCAAAAAACATATAAGCAGTGGTATCCATCGACCCTTATCCATTGCAATTGTGTGCTCCCTCAGTGACACAATGAACACAAATTGGCACAAAATATGAGAGGAGACTCAAAGGAACCCTAAGGAATTCCAACCAGTACTTGAAGATGGGCAAAGTCTAAAAGAAAGAGGGGGAGGGAAAGCGGAGAGAGAAAAAAAGGCTATTAGCTAAGCTTATGATCTAGTTTACATCTTTATATAATATTCCGTTATCCACTAATTATCAACGTAGTACAACCGAGTGATTATCTATCAGCTAACTCTTCTGTCTCTTTATAAATACAAAAAATGATCTAAATATAAATATTCTACTATCTGAATGTTAGTGTCCCATCCAGAAGTGTTCTATACAAGTTCTATTACTTATTTAAACTAAAATGTATAATTTGCGACTATACCCCTAATTACAATCTCGTAACTGCCCCACAGATTTAACTGAGCTCTTATTACAAAGAAAACTTGGTACTTTAATATAATACTCTTTCGCCCTACGTGTCCCTACATTATTATTATTTATTATTATTATTATCTTTTATTTATATAGCGCCAACAGTTTACGCAGTGCTTATCAGATATATATATATACAACAGTGACATAATGTACCTAATTATAAGATCGTTAACCTCAAATGAATTTATGAAGTCATTCCTAGCTTCATCTCTATGAGTTATATGTACGCAAAAATTGCCCCCTCTCTCTTCCCCTTCCCCTTTTTTCCAATTTCAGCATTAAGTTACATGTCAGACAATTTATCAGACCCTTTATATGCTTAGTCTATCATCTTATTAAAGGGATCTGATATCCAGTCACCAAAATCATAAACCCCAGCCAAAAGTGTACTTTATCTTAATTTGCCTTATGTGTCATGTACATTATGAAATATATATCCAACACTGACAGAATATGAGGTTGTTCCATCCCTCTTATCCACCTTTATGTGATATAAATATTTTTCTCAATACCACCAATAAGATACATGTCAGACCAGATTATCCGAGTCTTCATAAATTCAAAATATTATCAAAATATAAGGACCTGATAGCCAATCACCGTTATCATAAATCCCACCCACAAATGTAATATACAAACTTAGCTAAGGGTCAATGTTTACCCCTATTTCTCATTTTCCTATTTTCTTACTGAAGCTTTTTCCAGGGATCCAAAAATTAAACTAGAGCCTTCGTATCTATTAATCACGATAGCTGGAAAGCCCCATCAATATCTAATTTCTTTTTTCCTTAAGTCCGCAAAGAAGTATCTTCTGGCCTGTCTGGTCTGATAGGAGATGTCTGGGAAGATTTGGATACCTGCCAATGTTCCCTCACTCAGAGCTTTCCCTCTGCTTATTTGCATTACTAGAGGTTTCTAGAGATTACTAGAGACTGAAAGCATACAACTAGGGCTGCAACTAACGATTATTTTAATAATCGATTAGTTGGGCGATTATTTTTTCGATTAATCGATTAATCGGATAAAAAAATACATTATTTTAAATTGAAGAAAAATTGCAATAAAAAACGTACAATTTACACTTTCATCTCTTTATTGCAATGGCCTCTCTCTATTCACCTTCTTATTTTACTGACATAATAATAATAAAAGCTACAAGAACCCAAACACAGTGCTTCTCAAACTAGGTTTTAATACAAAGTTATTAGTAAATATTAATTCATATGTTAACTATTTTTCATATTTAATAAAAACTGAGAAAAAAGCCTTGTTTAAATTTTTTTATTTACCAAACTGCCCCCAGTTATGCACATCTGACCCCCAGCTTGCCACTCTGCCCCCATATATGCCTTATACCTCTTATATGCCAGATTCCACTGTGCCCCCTGATATGCCACTGTGCCCCTGATATGCCTTATACTCCTTATATGCCAGTGATATGCAACTGAGCCCCCTGATATACCTTTTACCCCCAGATATGTTTATGCCTCCCTGATATGCCTAATATCCATATGCCTTATACCCCCTATATGCCCTAAAAATTCATAATACCCCCCATACACCACTATAACTCACCCATACACCACTCTGGCTCCTCCCCCTCCCATACACCACTCTGGCTCCTCCCCCTCCCATACACCACTCTGCCTCCTCCCCCGCCCATACATCACTTTGGCTCCTCCCCTCCCATACATCACTTTGCCTCCTCCCCCTCCCATATACCACTCTGCCTCCTCCCCTCCCATACATCACTTTGGCTCCTCCCCCTCCCATACACCACTCTGCCTCCTCCCATACACCACTCTGCCTCCTCCCCCTCCCATACATCACTTTGGCTCCTCCCCCTCCCATACATCACGTTGGCTCCTCCCCCTCCCATACATCACTTTGCCTCCTCCCCCCTCCCATACTCCACTCTGCCTCCTGTGAACCTCCGTTTCTGACAAGACACCAGGGAGCCGGGTAGAGAGGCAGAGTGGCGTATGAGAGGGGGAGGAGCCAGAGTGGTGTATTGGAGGGTGGCTCCCATACACCCCTCTGACTCCTCCCCCCTCCCATACACCGCTCTGCCTCTCTGCTCGGCTCCGTTACTGAAGGCACTTTCACTGCAGCTTCAAAGAAGCCACAGTGTAAGTGAAGGGCAGTAACGGAGTCTGTCTGTGCGATGCAGACCGTGGGGCTGTCAGAGAGGATGATTCTCTGTCAGCAATCGCACAGAAAGACTCCGTTACTCACCTTCACTTACACTGTGGCTTCTATGAAGCTGCAGGGAAAGTGCCTGTCAGTAACAGTGCCGGGTAGAGAGGCAGAGTGATGTATGGGAGGGGGGAGGAGGCAGATGGGAGGGGGAGAGAGACGGAAGTGAGAGACCGGCCGACAGTGAGGGGAATCCAGGTCTCCTGCAGCGTCGCGGGGGACCTGGATTCTAGTGTTATAATCCGATCTCTGTTTGAGGTCGGATTATATAAAGAGAGGAGTTTTTCAGAGCATTTGCTCTGAAAAAAAACCTCTTTTTATAATCGATAAAAATCGATCCGATTAATCGATGATGAAATTCGTTGCCAACGATTTTCATAATCGATTATTATCGATTTTATCGATTAGTTGTTTCAGCCCTACATACAACTACGTCTCTAGGAACAAAATCTGGGAGTGAGGTCTAGTGACATCTCTCTATGACACAACTTTCTTTACTGATATCAATTTCTAACAATTTCTAAAACTCTCTGGTCTCATATCTTCCTTGATCCCTCTCACTCCAAGGTTGTTCCTCCTGGATGTTTCTTCGAGATCTGTCATTTTTTTTCTCAAGTTCATTAGTTTTATTTTCCAAGTCTATTTGCCTTTTTCCGCTCTGGCTACATCTTACATGTTTCTCCTCCAGTTTAGTTTCCATTTTAAAAACTCTGGAGCCTTTCTTGGCTATCTCCTGTTTCAGATCGCTTGAGGAGGCTCCTATCTCATTTTTGATCTGTACTAAGAGGGACTGCACAGAGGTGGAAGGAGAAACGACGTTTAGCACTTTTTCATATTCTGATGAAGAGGCATCGAGAATTCTGTCATCTATTGAAGGTAATTTCTCCTTCTTGCAAACCCCTTGTTCTGATGCTACCTTTAAGATGTTGGAGAAATGCCAAAACAAACTTCTCAGTTATAATTTGCACAGTGTCACTTTAGCTGAATATGTTAAAGTACAACGTATTCCTCGTGGTATGAGGATGAATGTCCAGCCAACGTTGTTTAGAGACAACAAGGACTATTGTAAGAGACTTGAAAGTATTCTGAATAAATGCTCAACTGATTGGATACTTCTGAACCTTGAATTTCTGAGAGAGACTATAACAGAAACTAAAAAAGAATGTGCTAGATTGGAATCGGAATTATCAACCATCCTAAAAGGTGATGAACTAATAAATGCTAAAAATAAACTGGAGAGGAATATACAAATGTTGAGAAGGGAGACTGAAAATAAGAAACGTGACAAATTCCAGAGGGACCTTGAGGATTACAAAAATGGGCATGTCTATAGATGGCAAAGACAGACTGGAATACAAGATAATCTCCGCAACAAACGTCATTTCAGAAGAGATCCTCCTAAAGAGAAACCCAGTATGAAAAGAATGGATGGATCACGGATGAACAGGACTTCAGAACAGCCAAGTACCTCCTCTTCTTTTTTAGCCACTACCCCCCTGTTTAGGGGGGAATCAAGCGAAGAATCAGAAGGGGCAGAAGACATAAGAAAAAACATGAAATTACCCCCATTATGGACACAGAAGAAAGGAGCATCGAAAAGGAAGAAATTCCAATAATAAATTTATCTGACATTGAACTCTCTTCTGATGAACTGTCACTTTTGGGTAAAGGTCTGTCCTTTTCTCCTTTACATACTTCCAATGGTCTAGATTTGAACATTGATTTATTAAGGTTCTTGCGTAATTTAAAACTAAAAGTATTTTTTGAAAAAATTCCATGCACTGACAAGTCATCTGTTATAGGGTCTATGCTTATTATATAGGGAGGCGTTTTGGATTAAAGAATTGGATACCATCTTTCCTAGGGGTCTTAATTATGAATTTGACTTGATGCCTCTTATTTGATTTTATTTAAAATTTATGTTTTTTCTTTATTTTTCATTTTTTATGATCAATTTTTATTCTCTTTTTCTTTTTTAGATTCAACTTCTTTACTCTCTGTTCTATATGTGCTGATGTCGTCTTATATTAGTTTCAGACCCTCATAATTCACATGATTTCATTGATAATTTAATAGCACTGTGTCACTTTAAGGGATTCTGTGCAAAATAAAACTTTCTCCTCTCTAAAATACATCACTGAATGTGTTACACTTTTTCGCTGACCTCTATTATCAATGCACTTTATTAACTCTTAGAATTGGTTACATTTTATACCTACCTTGCACTTTATTTGATTGTGTCACATTATAATATACCATTGTATATTAATATAATTTATGATGACTTTGCCATTTTTGGTTTTTGTAAATATTCAAGTTTTTTATCTATATTATAAGAACCAGTGACTTTTATTTGTCTTATTCACAATATGTGTCATATAACTAATTATTCCTTCCCAATAGATCGTTTTTACTATTTGTTTGGTCTTTATGATAACAGATGGCGATTTGATGATACATGCACTTGGTAATGTTATTGCACTTTAGGAATACACCTGCACTATTTTATCAGAGATAATGCTCTTGCGCATGCATGGAATATGCTTGCGCATGCGCAGAACGTCACCACGGTTTAGTGCTGACAAATGTTTGCCTTTTTTTCTTATTTTAATCAGCATATTTGCTTTTGCCGATTTGGTTGTTTGGTTTGATTTAATTCACACTTCTTTTGGAGTATTAACACTGATTGTGTTTACATGGAACTGCACTAGTTAAATCTCTGTAAGTGTCTATTACAGACACTGATTGCACATACTTTATGGGTATCTTCTTAATATATTCCCTTTGGTTATTTAATACATATGGATCTTAATATACTTCTTTATTTGTCACTGGTTTCTTTTAACATCTGCAAGTATCATTTATTTATTATGCGATGTATACTTTTGAATATTTACTTATGTTAATTCATGATTATCAATTATATTACACATGGTGTTAGATTAGATCGGTCTTTTGATTGGCTATCCATGCTATTTAAACTTTTACTTTTTACTTGTGTGGTCAACTTGATAAAGACCTCATCGTGAGGTCGAAACGTTGTTGTTCATCTCTTCCAATAAATCTGCCTGATGGAACCCATGAGTGCCTGGAGCCTTTTTCTATTTTGATTTACTGGGGAGTTGGCCCTTCCTGGCACAGCTAAGCACCTGAGTTCCTGTGGGGAGTGAGTGCAGATTCCTGATTCTGGTGACTCAAAAATTATTGGGTGACTTTTTTGTTCTTGGTCCATTGATGAATCTAAGGAGCATTCTCCTGACCCTTAAAAGATCAAGGAATTGGCAGTATGACTTGGAGTAGACATCCCTGAGGCCTCTGCCCGAGGTTTCTGTGATGCTAGTGAGAAAATGCCAGTTACAAATCTATCTTTTTTATCTATTATTTCCCTGGGTTCTTTTTCTTTTTTTTAGGAGGTTTTAGATCCTTTTGCTTTTCCATTTCTAATCCACTTGCAATAATTGCTTAAATGCACCCAGACCTCCTTGTTCAAGTATCTCTTATATCCTGGTTCTTCTAGGTGGGTTGAGGTGGAATGAAGCAGACAAAGAGTACTTTAGTAAGGCTTAACACCTGAATCCCAGACAAGCCTGTTGAACGTTGTTTCTATCTCAATTCAGTTTTATTATTTCATATAGACCCAGATCTAAAAAACCCACCCCTGAACCCATTATTCCTCCTACCAGTATCTTGGCGTCTATCTCTACCCAAATTCATACTCCATTGTTACATTGCAGTCTGGCAGCACAGGACCACGTTTTCACAATCATTGACAGGAAGGCACATTTTTGGTTCCCGAGAAAGAGCGAGTTCACCTATTAGCCTGGGCGCATTCCTTATGCACCTCAGGTCACCCTTGTGCTTGTGGCACAGCAGACATCATCGCAAGACAATTTTGGTGGCCTAATTTCTCTTCGTACTGTAGGGATTATGTGGCAGGGTGTCTTTGATGTGCCGCTATTAAATTGTCCAATTATCTACCCTCTGGATATCTTCATCTACTTTGCATTCCTGCACTTCCTATAACCTATTTAGCCATGGATTTCGTTGTAGACTTACCTGCCTCAGACCGTCATCCTAGCGCTGGTAGATCAATTTTCAAAGATGGTGCATTTTATTCCATTACCCAAGCTACCCTCTGCACCCGAGTTAGTTCCTATTTTCATACATGGCTTTCCCGAACAGATCCTATCGGACAGAGGAGTGCAATTCACTGCTACATTTTGGGAAACCTTTAATAAAGCTTTAGGTATATAATTGGTGTTCTCCTCTACATATCATTCGCAAACCAATGTCCTTACAGAAAGTACAAATCAGACATTAGAACAAATTCTTAGGTGCTTTATAGGAGATCATCAATGTGATTTGGTTACTAGAAATAATGTTTCCTATGAAGCCTCCAACATATCCCCTTTTTCTGTAATTATGGATACCATCCTACATCTTTACCTTCTACCACCTTGAATACAAAATCCAAAGCATTGTGGATTCTAGAAGATCCAGAAATACTATTTAAATATTTGGTACTTAGGAAAGGATAAGACCCAGAGGGAAGGTCTTGGCTTCCATTTATAGATTTAAATGCTCCCATATTACTCAAGAAATTCTACACCAAATTTCATGATAAACCAGGTTATTTTTGGCCTATGGCTGGTCCTCAGGAAGGGGGTAATGTCACACATGCCCCTTGGGTACACACAAGCATCAGTACCCTGTCTCATTCACCTTTGCCCAGCATGCAGGAGATCCTTCTCCCGAGATCAGGCTGCAGGCACCCAGCTGCTAAAGTTTATAGGCAGCAGACTCGCCCTGATAGGGCTGCCAAGGGGCATGTCTCAGTGAGGTGATTGGTCTGGAGGTGTGTCCTGTATTCGGTGCTGGATTTAAAAATACGGAAATTCATTCCACCAATACCCTGATGTGATCTAGTATATCTTGTATCCTGTTTTGTGAAGATTGCTTTGCTTTGATTCTTGGCTTCTTTTTGGCCTCTTTTTGCCTGATGATTTTATACCTTGCATTCAGTCCATGTATGTCTGCTTACCTGCTTCGTGTATGACCCCGGCTTGTCTGCTTATTTGCTCCGTGTATGACCCCAACTTGTCTGCTTATTTACTCCATGTATGACCTTGGCTTGTCTGTTTACCTGCTCTGTGTATGATCCTGGCTTATCTGTTGACCGGTTTTGGAATTCCACGCTGATTTTGGAAATTGATTATTTAGCGAATCATGCCCTAAACCAAAGTTCTCTACTAAATACTAGATTTGCCGGGTCTGCCAGCCTTCTAAAGGACTACTATCTATTTCTACCTATACCATAGCCTCCTCATTGTTGGGATCACCTGGCCCCTGGTTTCTGCACTTGGGGTATACCCCTTGCTGTAGCTTTATAGGGTTAAGATATTCTGTGGTGAGTGCTCCGGTGTCGGGTAGGCTTGACAGGGAGAGATTTTGCCCATCTGTGGACTGCAAAAAATATACTTTCATAGGAGAAAGAGATGGTGCTAGTGTCGAAGGTATAGACATCAGAAATACTTTGGAAAGACAAAAGGAAGAATAACAAGGTGAGCTTAGCTGACAATTGACGTAAAGATAGCAAATCATTTTCCGGCCAAGCACACAAGAAGACTAGTACAGCCACATCCCACGGAGAATCATAACGGGAAGCTGGGGGTCTAGTCAGGCAGAGACATCGCAGCAGATAACAGAAAGATAACAGAAAATTGTATTAGGCTGGTCAGTATGAATAAAAAATTAAAGAAACCACTGTGGTACTCCGCAGAAGTGGCCAAAATCATAAAAAATAAGGTTAGCCTTTAGTAAATACAAAAATACCCAAAGTGAGGAAGATCTATGAGATTAGGCAGAAAGAAGCAAAGCAAGTTATAAGAGCTGCCAAATCACATGCAGAAGAGACAATTGCCCTGTCAGTAAAAAGGGAGAAAAGACATTTTTTAGATCTATAAATGAGAAAAGTAAAACAATAAGATTAAAAACAAAAGAAGGAAGGTATGTAGAAGAGGATAAAGGTCTAGCTGACTGCCTGAATGAATATTTCTGTTCCGTTTTTACAAATGAAAATGAGGGAAAGGGACCTCAGTTAGAAAAAAAACTGGTACATGTGAGTTTATCGAGGCGGAGGTTCTGCTTTACTTGTCTAAGGTAAAGACAAATAAGGGGCCTGATGGGATACACCTGAAGTTATTAAAAAAACTTGGTGGTGTACTAGCAAAATTTTATTTATTTATTTAACAAATCATTGGTAACAGGAGTCGTCCCAGGGGATTTGAAATTAGTGAATGTTGTGTCCACTCACAAAAAAGGCAGTAGGGAGGAGTCGGGCAACTACAGGCCAGTTAGTCTTACATCTGTAGTAGGGAAATTCATGGAAACAATGTTAAAGGATAGGATTGTTGAACATCTGATGTCACATGGGTTTCAAGATCAAAAAGAACATGGGTTTTCCCCAGGAAGATCATGCCAAACTAATCTTATTGATTTTTTTGATTGGGTGACTAAAGTAATTGATCAAGGTGGTGCAGCAGACATTGCGTATCTGGATTTCAGTAAGGCCTTTGATACTGTGCCACATAGAAGACGTATCAATGAACTGCAATCTCTGAGTTTAGATCCCAGTGTTGTTGAATGGATTAAGGAGTGGCTGAGTGACAGAAAACAGCGTGTTGTAGTCAATGGTCTATATACAGAGCAAGGTTACCAGTGGGATACCTCAGGGATCTGTACTTGGACCCATTCTCTTTAATATTTTATTAGTGATATTGCAGAAGGTCTTCATGGAAATGTCTTTTTGCTGACGACACAAACATTTGCAACAGGGTTGATGTTCCTGGAGGGAGAAGCCAAATGACAAATGATTTAGATAAACTGGAAAAATGGTCAGAGCTGTGGCAACTGGTATTTAATTTAAGGGCGGAGCTTAGAATATTTGATACTGTCCTAACCTCAACGTGTGAGGAAAGGGATTTAGGGGTTAATTATTTCTGAGGATTTAAAGGTAGGCAGAAAATGCAAAATGCTTGGTTGCCGTTGTACTGGTGAGACCTCACTTGGAGTATTGTGTACAGTACTGGACACCATAAAGGGTTACTAAAATGGTTCATGGATTACAGGATAAAATTTACCAGGAAAGGTTAAAGGATCTTCATATATATAGCCTGGAAGAAAGACGTGACAGGGGGATATGATAGAAACATTTAAATACTTAAAGGGAATGAACACGATAAAGGAAGAGAGTTTATTTAAAAGGAGAAATACTACCACAACAAGAGGATATAGTCTTAAGATAGAGGGGCAAAGGTTTAAAGGTAACATCAGGAAATAGTACTTTAAAGGAAAGGGTAGTGGATGCGTGGAATAGCCTTCCAGCAGAAGTGGTAGATGTTAATGCAGTGAAGACATTTATGCAAGCATGGGATGGGCATAAGGCTAAGCTAGATATAGGATAAGGCTAGGTACTAAGGAGAGTATTCAGAGGTTGGGCAGACTGGATGGGCCGAATGGTTCTTATCTGTCACTTTCTATGTCCATGTTTCTATACCATCAGGTGCAGGAAGGCATGGCGCAGTAGAAGCCCTGACGTCGCTCCATCGTTGCTGACCCGGATCATGCACCCACTACCCCTTCTGCCTGCTAATTACCGTTTGATCCCTGGACTGATACCTCGGATATTCTGACCTCTAGATTGTTTTTGGATTTTCCTTGTCTGCCGCCTGCCTTCTGATATATTTTGTGGGCTGTTATACCGGCTTTCTAGTCCACCTCCAGGTAGCTCTTAACAATAAGCTCCCAACATTGGCCACGTCTGAGTGAAAGACGCCGGATCTGGGTGCGAGCTGAAGGAGTTCTTTGTCTGGTGGATTGTCCCGCATGCGAAGAGATCTAAATATAATGGGCCTCTCTCCGCTGATGAAGGCTTCCCTGTGAAGTCTCCAGTCTCTCGCATCTCGCCAATGTCTGGAAAACCTGGAAATCTGCCATTTGTTTTTTATAGTTGTTGTACACAGTAAATGTATAAAAATGATGTAAAGTTACTGGTATTTGTGCAGCGTGAATGGGTAAAATGTTTTTTTTTTAATTGTCCATTCGGTATATGCCATATCTTTAGAAATAAGAGCAGACAAATAAATCTACACTGAAATTTAGTTTTTTGATATATGTGCTTACTAAGAATTTGTAATGATTCAATATTGCGCTGAGCGTACAAATTACACTATGGTCCATTCCTGTGTCATCTTAATATGAGCAGAAAAACAAAAGCCCTAAAAGGTTTAATAGCATTTGTATTGGAGCCATCATGAATAAAGGACCTTGTTGGTAATATTTGTTTCTACACTGAAATCTATAATTCATTTTAAAGTCACTTATTTTTCTGTGTTTACCCTAACGCAAAACATTATTTAGATTATCAATAATATCAAAGTGTGAATTTAAAGGTGCTGTTCCACTTTAAAAAAAAACATAACTTGTGTTCTGTCGCATGTTAAGTAAACAAACTCTAGTCAATATGTAATTTTATCCTTTCTTCGGAAGGTTTCAGCATGTACAAAAAATCAACCACCTTTATGTGCCTGACTTTGTCATATGGCAATTAAACACCCCCTGAAATATTATGAATGAGGCAACATTTCTGAAGATTTTTATTGTTTTTATTTATTTCACGGAAATGTTTTAGCATTCAGCTGTTTAATGAATTCTAAATGACTCAGTTCTAAAAAAATTCAAGTAGGTGGAACAGAATTTTTTTAATGTTGTCATGGTAGATTGCTGTCCTTTTTTTCTTGGACATTGCTATCTTTCCCTACAACCCAGCTAGGGATTGATATTCTTCAGACGCATACAGAGAACCTTAGCCTACACGGCAAAGTGCTGACTCCAGTTTGGGAAACTTGATCCCTTTTGTTTAAGAAAATCATCCCAGGGAATCTATCCTTGCCACTTCTACTAAAACCTTCAATAACATGATGTATAGATAGAGACTGAAAATTTGGTTCAGCTAAATCTATGATTCTCTCTTAGAATATAATATGTCTGAAGAAACATAAATAGTCTTGAAAGCTTGCAATCCATTACATGTCAGTTAGACATTAAAGGTATCATCTTTACCAAATGTACTTTCTCCACTAAAATCTGATCATCATTATGTATAGATGTGTGTTCTGTGCGGCGAAATAAATTAGGGAAGACAGAGAATTGAATCATATTTACTTTATTAATTAATATTCATTAATTATTAATTAATATTAATTAATATTAATATTAAACATAGTCATTCTATATTTCATTATGGGTTGATCCAGAGGAAGACGAAAAAACCCTGTAGAAACTCTGGCCAATTATGTTTCATCAGGGAAAAAAATTGCTTCCTGACCCCAAATGTGGCGATCGGATTTCTCCTTGGATCAACCCTCTCATGAATATTGCTGTTTACATTTACTGTAATAGGTCGTTGTCTGACGAGATTACACGTAGCTTCCTTATCATGTTCTGCCAAGCTTAGAAAATAATAAGAAAATAGGTGGTGGATACAGACATAACAGGGTCCATAACCTCAAAGCTTACACATAGCTGTTCTGTTGAGAAATCGATAATGTGAAGGATACAACATAACGAAAAGTAGATTTCTACAGGCAGATCTTATACATGAATACTGCATTGAAGCTGAACTCTAAGGGTAAGGATACAATAAAAGGTCCTAATTCACTGGATACAATATTAGAGATCCTAGTTCACAGAAGTGTTACATTACTACTTAATTGATCTAAAACCTATACAATAAATATGATAAATACATACATATGAACAGGACAATACAAACAATGAACATTTTTGCCTTGAACAACATTATATAAAGGATACAGTTCAAGGAATATGGGACCCGTCCTACAGAGCTTCTGTCTTGATGGCTAGTATTCCTGATTTTCAACATACCAGGTTAAAAACCCCATGCCATTTAGAGACAGCTGCCGAGAGCAGCCAGAGATAAAAGAACTATCTGGTTGTGCTGGAAAGCTAATGTCAGGAGAGGACCAGAAAATCTGTCCCATTTTACACTTTTTTGCAGAACACATCGAGTAGCGCAAATGGTCACCAATGATAACGAAGAAACGTAAGTAAACACACAATGCCTTTTGTTCAGGGACATCCTAAAACATTTAATGTTCTTTTTTTTTGTACGTTAAGCTATATTAAGCTTCCCGAAAAACAACCTTAATCTCACTTAAAATCCATAAAACGTTCAAAATAGTTAGGGGACGCTAAAAAAATTAGGGTGTTCAAAGATTAGCAGCAAAGCTCTTTTTACATTAAGCTGTTTAGATCGTACATTTTAATAAAATGTTACATGTGAATAATTTTTGGTATATCTTACCAAAGTCCTGAAAATTTAAGGACATGTATAGATGGATGTACTATTGCATTGTGTAAAGACTGAAGATTGATGTTTAAGTTCTTTTTTTATATTAAGGCACATTAGGCTCCCTAAAAAACAAGCTGAATGTCACTTATTTGTAAATTGAGAATCCAAAATCCATGAAACTTCAAAGATTGCTTTGGGAAGTTAAAATTTTAGGATGTGCAAAGTTTTAGGCAATTGATTGATGTTTGGACACATTACAGTACATTAAGTTCCTTCTCAATTATTAAATTAAATATGAATATTTTTTTGTATGTTTGACCAAGTGTCCTGAAAAGTTCAAGATATCTTTGAATACATTGAATCTTGTTTTGTCAAGAATTTTAGATGGTTAATATTTAAGTAATTTGTTTCCATTAAGACACATTAAGCACCCCCAAAAAAAGCTTAATGCCAATCATTTGAAGAGTGAGAATCCAAAATCCATGAAACTTCCAGGAAAGCTTGGGGGAGATTAAAAAATTAGGGTGTCCAAAGTTTCTATATGTTTCTATAGAATGACTCTTGTTTTTGGAAATATTTTGGAGGAAACCGATTAATATTTAAGTTCCTTTAAGGGCATGTATAGATAGATGGAATATTGCATTGCATGAAAATTGAAGGCAATTGGTGTGCGGTGATGACGTGATGACGTGATGACGTGAGTGTGATCCGCAGCGGGGGGTGGAGTGCTGGGCAACGACGACAAGGGAGGTGTGGAGCGGCGGCCGCGATGCTGCGGTAGTCGCGATGCCGTTTGGAGCCGTTTGGAGCCGCGGTGAGGCTATGCCGCGACGGCCGCAATGAGAGCCGCGCCGCAGCAGGAGTTGTGTCGCAGCAGGAGTTGTGTCGCGGTGGCCGTAACGAAAGCCGCGCTGCAACGGGAGCCGCAAGGGGAGCCGTGCAGCGGCGACCATAATGGGAGTTGAGCCGTGGAGTTGAGCCGTGGCGGCCGCAACGGGAGCCGAGCAGTGACGTCCCGGAGACACATAGGAGAGAGGACGTAGCCATGACGTCCGGACACGAGGAGGCTATGAGGAGGTCATATAAATAAAGAGCTGGCAGATGAAGCCTATAAGAGATTATATCCTCCAGAGACTAATATAAAAACAAGCTCTCGGCTGATAAATTTAAATGCACGAAGTACGTATGACTGCACGCCGTTTAGGCGTCAAGACATCAAACCACTCCCCCTCCTTTTGTGCTTAAAATGGAGCAACTCTACTTCACATTTCCTTCAAGCTGCGAGCCATGAAAGCTGTTTGCCATGAAGGATGAATTGGTAAATTATTTTACCCATTTCAACTATAATTATAACTCAAGTTTAAGAATATAGAAAGTTGAGTTATACTGCTTGTGATAAACTGTGAGTAATATATTTTTTTCTACTCTCTACATAAAATGAAGAACTTGAAATTACTCTATAAAGAAGTATGGAGGGGGAAGAGTTAAAACAAAATTTATATTCAAAGCGTGCATTTATGGACTTTATTTATTGACATTTATAGATACCAACACCTAACAGTTTAAATTAAAACGGTTAACACTATGTTGCATGAGACTGGAGGGGCATAATTTGGAAGCTACAGGAATTGAAATTAAACACATATTAACCACTTAATGTTCAAGAGGAGGAGGTTTAGGGAGAGGAGACTATTTATAAAGAAATAATCCAACAATATGTGTTTTAACTTGATTTGATAAAATATCTGCTACATGGATATATGGTTATAATGATATCATTTTGTGATATTAGAAGCTGGAAGTAAGCAAGGGAGGGGAGAACGGAGGAAGACCGAGGAGAGAAGGTTAAGAAACAATATTAAAGCTAAAGGCTGGAACAGATAAACATTTCTAAAATATCAGAAAATATCATCTAATTAAGAAGACCATATTACCATCACGATAACATCAAATTTACATCAAGAATGGGTCCAAAAAAAGATAAAGAAAAAGATAAAGCCCTAATACAAGATAAAAAACAAGAAAAAGGTAAACCTATAAATGATTACTACTCCCCAAAGACATACAGCCAGGACAACCTACAAATAAATAGAAGACTAACAATGGAGGAACGTAGAGAATCTTTACAAATGACCAAAATTCAAGATCAAAGCGGTAATGAGGAACAACTATCCGCTTTGATAAATAATCTTTATAAAAAAATTAAAATTGATATTGAATCAAGCATTATTATGAAATAAAGGAAGATGTAGCTAAACTCTCCGAAGTATTAAAAACACATGAAGATGCAATAACAAAAGTTAAAGAAGAACAAATGACTATACAGTCAGAAAACATAAAGCTAAACGCAAAGGTCAGAATCCTGGAAAAAAAACTATATGATATGGAAGATAATCATCGAAGAAATAATATCCGTATAAGAGGAATTCCAGAATCAATCTCTCAAGAACAGCTTGAAACATACTTAATAGATCTTCTACAAGATACCCTCAAAATACAGACATTAAAATATATACCCATGGAGACCTTCTATAGAATAAGAAAGCCTAATCAAATAAGTAAAGATCTACCTAGAGATGTCTTCGTTAGATTTACAAACTATTATATAAAGGAACGATTTAATAGAGGAATAAGAGAGAAAACAACACTATCGGAAAAGTTTAAAGACTTGAAATTCTACCCAGACATACCTTCACATATAAGAAAAGAAAGGAAAAAGTTTCAAGATCTTACTGTAATTTTAAGACAAAAGAATATAGAATACAGATGGGGATTTCCTATCAGTCTTAAAATTCTGTATGAAGGAACCACGGTCACTTTAAATGATGTGGATACTGGTTTAGAAAAATTTAAAAAAATGGGGTCTTATATAAGACCATGTTTATATACGTTTCTCCCTTTTTTTTTTTTTTTTTTTTTCTCTCTCTTTTTGATAGATATTTGACACTCGACACTAGATTAACACTACCACAATGAATATTTAATGACTATTTGATATATATTATGAATACACATTACACATATATATTTAGTTTGAGGCTATTATACTTCTTTAACACCATTACAATAAATTTATATAGACTATCTGATATATATTATGAGTACACATTTCACGTATATATATAGCCGGTGGCTACTACAACTTTTTTTTTTTTTTTCTTCTTCTTTTTTCTTTTTTTTTTTTGTTTTTTTTTGTTTGTTCTTTTCTTTTCTTTTATAGGATATTAATATACACGAAGACAAAATTTTATATTTAAATTATATATATTATCTAAGATACTACTATACTTATATTTTTAGATTTATTTATTTATTTAGTCCACTTTTTAATACATATTATTAATACATATACACTTATATTATCACTTATTATATATTTTTTTTTCTCCCACTATATATGATTTATACATATCTACACAATCCACAAACACATCTTATAAAAATTGAATAATTACAGTGCACTATATGATGTTACACAATTTCTTTCTTATTATACATATACTTTTTTTTTTTTCCCCCCTCTATTTAAACAGCCCGATAAATGCCCCAGTCTCCTCCGTTCCTATATTCTCTTTTCTTTGCTTCTTAGTCTTTCGTTCCCTCCCCCTCCCAAGCCTCCCCTCCTTATCTACTTCTTTTACCTGTGGCACCCTTATTCTTCTCCCCCCATACCTTCCCTTAAATGGGAAAAAATATTTATATATATGTATATATAGTAGACTTGGGCACCAGGGGGCTCTTCATGTTCGTCTTCGTGCTCGTCTTCGGCAAAAAAAAAAACTTCGTATTCCGCGAATATTCGCCTGGTCCTGTCTTCTCTTCGGGCGAATATTCGCGGACATTCTTCGTGCTCGGGTTTTCTTCGTTTTCCCCGGTTAAGGGGTTAAAACGGGGTTAAAGCCGCTCTGGCGCCAGGAGTTTAAATGTCCGTATGAGCAACTCTATTGGTCGTCAGCAGGGGGCTCGTCTGCCATTGGTTGATGGCAGACGAGCCCTCTGCTGGCGACCAATAGGGTCGCTCGTACAGACTGTTATACTCCTGGTGCCGTAATTTGTTCGGCAGATCCCGCTGGTCTCCCTGTTCTATCATTTATTAACTGATAGAACACGGAGACCAGCGGGATCTGCTGGGTAAGTTGCAGCATTGGGATTTTAAAAGTCTGTACGAGCGACTCTGTTGGTCGCTCGTACAGACTTTTAGGCTCCTGGTGCTGTAACTTACCCGGCACATCCCACTGGTCTCCCTGTTCTATCAGTTAAATGTCCGTACGAGCGACCAATAGAGTCATTAAACTTTAATGACTCTATATGCCGATGCCACTGGTCTTTAACTAATTGAACAGGGAGGGAGACCGATGCCACTGGTCTCCCTCCCTGTTCAGTTAGTTAGTCCGTGCCGGGTTAAATGTCCGTACGAGCGACCAATAAAGTCGCTCGTACGGACATTTAACTCTGTACAGGGAGGGAGACCAGTGGCATCGGCAGGGTAAGTTGCAGCATTGGGGTTTTAAAACCCCAATGCTGCAACTTGCCCTGCCGATGCCACTGGTCTTTAACTAATTGAACAGGGAGGGAGACCGATGCCACTGGTCTCCCTCCCTGTTCAATTAGTTAGTCTGTGCCGGGTTAAATGTCCGTACGAGCGACCAATAAAGTCGCTCGTACGGACATTTAACTAATTGAACAGGGAGGGAGACCAGTGGCATCGGCACTGCCGATGCCACTGGTCTCCCTCCCTGTTCAATTAGTTAGGGGTTAACTTTTTTTTAAAGGGTTAAGGGGCCGTGCAAGTGAGCCTATTGGTCGCTTGCACGGCGCTTTAACCTATGGATTTCCGCTCCCGTTAACCCCTTCGATGCTGTGTTAGATAACGCAGCATCGAAGGGGTTAACGGGAGCGGAAATCCATAGGTTCGCTGTCAGGGGCTACAAAGACCGTGCGAGTGAGCCTATTGGTCACCTGCAGGGTCTTTCTCTGGCATCAACCAATTGGTTGATGCCAGAGGAGGTCCCTGTAGGCGACCAATAGGCTCATTCGCACTGCCCTGTAACCCGTGACGGCGAACCTGCGGATTTCCACTTCCGGGAACTGCCGCGATGCCGCGAAGCCGCGAAGACAAGACAAGGTAAGATGAAGGGAGGGAATGGTAGACGAAGACGAAGACAATCACGAAGATCTTCGTGGTGTGTGTCTTCGTCTTCGCCTACGTTTTACCGCCGCCGTCTTCTCTTCGGCGTGTCTTCGGAACGAACACGAAAACGCACTCTTCGTGTTCGTTTCCATGTTCGCCCGAAGACGAATGCACAAGTCTAATATATAGTGGGAACTTAAAATAGATAATATGCCCTAACTCTTAAAACTCCGTATGGATAAGATACCTGTATTTACAACAGGATGGATTTTAAGATAGAGAATCTTAAAATGAATAAGTGTATGTTAGTGTGTAGAATGAATGCTTTTTTTTAAAAAAAATGTTCTAAAATATATAATGGTATCATTTAGAAAATGAGATAAACTACAAAAATGGTTACTTCTTTAAAATTAATATCATGGAATGTACAAGGATTGAATAGTCCACAAAAAAGAAATTACTTGTATGAAACGCTTCTTCAGAAGAAAGTAGATATAGCTCTAATACAAGAAACCCATTGGGTAACGAATCCGCAAAGACTATGGAAATATAGTACCCTCTCTGAGATATTCTATTCAAATTTGGAAGGGAATAAGAAAAAGAGAGGGGTAGCAATCATAATTTCTAGTAAATTAAAATTTGAATTTATATTACATGAAATCGATACCCAGGGTAGATTCCAAATTTTGATTTGTAAAATTAATGATATAATGTATACCTTTGTTAATATCTATGCACCTAATAAGGAACCTACTAAATTCGTAAGAAAATTATACATAAGAGTACAACAATTAAAAAAAGGGATCTTATACATGGGAGGTGATTTTAATTGTATTATTGACCCAGAAAAAGATAAAAGTATACTGTGTTCCGCATCTCTAGATCCACACATAAAATCAGAAGCAAGAAATATAAGAACATTTTTAGAAGACAACTCATTATATGATATATGGAGAGTTCTCCACCCAAAAGAGAAAGATTTTACTTTCTTCTCTCAACCACATACCTCATATTCTAGAATTGACTTTGTATTAACTGAATCTGAAAATCTATGTTCAATTATAAATTCTAGTTTAGGACCAATAATCTGGTCGGATCATGCTCCAATACTTATAGAATTTAAAAATAATAAATACTACAAAATCAATCGCAGATGGAGGATGGATATTCTCTATTAAATAAGGAAGAAATTCGAGAATATTTGAGTAATCAAGCTAATCTATTTATGGAAAAAACAATAATGGAGAAGTCTCCAATTTAACCCTCTGGAATACATTCAAATGCTATATGCGAGGATGTATAATAAAAATAAGTTCTATTATAAAAAAGAAACAGGGACAAAAATTAGCCGATTTATATATTAATTTAGCCAAAATAGAGAGATGAAATAAAAATAATCCTAATATAATTTACACAAAAGAAATTAATTCAATGAGAATAGAAATAAATACAAAAATACAGGAGAGAATAAATAAGGGACTCTCAAGAATAAAACAAAATCGGTATTATGGTAATAATCGTGTGGGAAAATATCTAACGAACAAGTTAAAGTACGATCAAAAAAAAATGTTATAAAAAAAATAGTAATAGGAAACGATACATTCCTAAATCCATCACAAATAGCCAACTGCTGTGAAGATTACTATAAATCGCTCTACAATATAGCAGGACCTCCTAAACCATTAAGTAAAATTAGGAGCTATCTTAGCTCTCTTAAGTTACCAAAATTAAATGAAGAAGCTCTAGAAACATTAAATGCCCCAATTAATAAAGAGGAAATTCAGAAAGAAATTGAGAACTTAAAGAAAAAAAAAGCTCCAGGACCTGATGGTTACACGGCCGCGTTTTATTCAACATTTAAAGAAATAATTGTTCCATTGCTGCTTAAATCATTTGAGGAAATCACGGAGGGCAATAATTTTCCACCAGAGATTTTACAAGCCTCAATATGCCCGATATTAAAACCAAATAAAGACCCGAGTTTTGTCTCTAACTATAGGCCTATTTCTTTGATAAATATTGATATAAAGATATATTCAAAGATTTTAGCTGAAAGACTTAAAAAATATTTACCTGAAATAGTCCATCCGGATCAAGCGGGTTTTATAAAAGATAGAACACTAACAGACAATACCCGTAAAATAATAAATCTCATTGATCTATCCAATAAGAATTCTACTTATACTGCTTTTTTGGCACTTGATGCCAAAAAAGCTTTTGACCGGGTGGACTGGCAATTCCTTTCAGAAACATTAGATGTGTTCGGTATTTCAGGGCAATTTAGAAACAACGTTTTAGCGCTTTATAAATCTCCCTCTGCTCAAATAACAGGACCCATGTTTACTTCAAATGGTTTTAGAATAGGCAATGGAACAAGACAGGGCTGTCCTTTAGCCCCTTTACTATATGTTTTATCAATTGAACCACTCGCCCAAGCAATAAGAAATTCATCAGAGATAATAGGAATTAAAATGAACCAGAGTGAATTTAAGATAACTCTATTCGCGGATGATATTATTCTGACATTACCTCAACCCGAAAAATCAATAAAATATGTATTAGAAGCGATCAAAGAATTTGGTAATCTTTCGAATTATAAACTTAATATTAATAAAACTCAAATCATCTCAAATCATCAAATAGAGGAACAAGCTAGATTGATGAGATCGTATATTAATGTAGACTGGAATAATAGCTCCCTAGAATATTTAGGAATTAAATTAAAATTCAATCTTAAAGAAATGATTAGAGAGAATTATTTAGTAGCAATAAATAAAATGAAAAAAAATTACAAGATTGGAAGGGGCTAGAAATATCGTGGCTGGGAAGATTAAATGCAATCAATGCCTATTACATTCCCAAATTACTATATATTCTAAGAGCAATTTCGTTGAGAGTCCCTTATTCAATTCTCTCACAAATACAAAAATTAATAACATCATTTATTTGGCAAAATAAACCTCCAAGGATTTCCTTTAAAAATCTAATAAAGAGTATACAAACTGGAGGTCTTTTATTACCCAGTATAAAAGAGCTACATGAAATTTGTATGTTCACCCATTTCCTTTTATGGGATAAACCGAAAAATGATAGCACCGCATGGTTTACTATTGAAAAAGAAAATATACACCCTCTACATCTTTACGATATTATATGGATAAACCATGATATAACGAGAAATATAAAAACTGATAATTCAGTGATTAAAGATTTAATAATATCGTTAAGTAAATGGAAGTCAAGTATGAAAGTTAAGAAAGGTGTTTTATACTCTGCTCCAATTAAAGTATTATCAAATTATATAAAAGATCTAAATTTAAATAAATGGAGTCAATTAAATATAAGATTTATATCAGATCTTTATGATTCTGAAGTGTTGTTATTATGGCCTCTCTTGAAAGAGAAATGGAAGCTGCCCGATATGGAAATATATAATTATATAAGAATTAAACACTTTCTTCATCTAGTAGGAACTACACGATCTACATTGTTTGAGGATTTTCTTAGTAAACAATATAAATCGAGATTAATTCATAAAGTTAAAATGCTGAGAGAAAGTTCAAAATCAGAAGATCCCCTATCTAATAAAGAAAAATGGGAAAAAGAAACTGGTGAAATATATTCAAAAGAAGAATGGCTACAAGCCTATAGAGACATTAGGAAACATTCACACTGTCTGAACATGCATGAATTATATTATAAAATCGTACATAGATGGTACAGAACCCCAGTCCAAATATCAAAGTTTGATAAAAATGCTTCAAGGCAATGCTGGAGATGCGGAAAAAAAGAAGGGACCATTTACCATATGTGGTGGGAATGTGAGGAGGTTGGAGAAATACTAAAAACTCTCTTTGAGGTAATTAATAAAGTATTACAATGTAAAATAGATCCATCCCCTCAAACATTTTTATTCCATATGGGTCTTAGCAAGTTACACAAACCACAAAAAAACTTACTAATTCAATTAATTTTAGCCTGTAAATTAGTTATTGCTAGGAACTGGAAAAAAACAGTTAGAATACCTTGGGAAGAAATTCTTACACAAATTCAGTTTCAGTGCAAAATGGAAGAGGGATACTATATAAGTATTGGTAGAAAGTTGGCTTACATAGATATATGGTCTCCATGGATCTCCTTTGTACATTCCTAAATAATAGTAATTAAATATATATTTAAAAAAAAAAAAAAATGATACCAACATTTTTATTCACTATGTGTTCAATGAATGCTGCCAGCCTAGATACCGGATTATTATATAATTAGATATTTAATATTTGCTATAGATAGCTAAGTAAGACATAAGGGTAATTTAAATGGACAGGAGCTATCAGAAACACTAGTATTAAAACGTTAAAAATATTGAACATTATGTATGATATATATGAGCATGTATGTTTTAAGTATAAAGAGGCATAATACATTCTCCGTTGACATTAATATTTGATACTACTTTGAATATGTTTGTTCCCGGCTAGGAACATACTCTTGAATGATGAAATCAGAAATATTATAAATATAAGATGCGAACTATATGTATTATGCGCTACTCAGCCTTTATTAATATATTTATATATGTATGTATGTATTTATAAATGTATTTATGTATTTGTATGTTTATATTAAAAAAAAAAAAGAAAAGAAAATTGAAGGCAATTGATTGAAATTTAAGTTCTTTTTTTCCATTATGCCACATGAAGCTCCCTAAAACACAAGCTTAATGTCACTCATTTGTAAATTGAGAATCCAAAATCCATTTAGGATGTCCAAAGTTTTAAGTCAATTGATTGATGTTTGGACACATTATAGTACATTAAATTCCTTCTCAATTATTCTGATCACATCAAGTATCATTAAAAAAATTAAATATGAATATTTTTTTGTATATTTGACCAAGTGTCCTGAAAAGTTGAAGATATCTTTAAATATATTGAATCTTGTTTTGTGAAGAATTTTAGATGGTTAATATTTAAGTAATTTGTTTACATTAAGACACATTAAGCACCCCCCAAAAAAGCTTAAAGCCAATCATTTGAAGAGTGAGAATCCAAAATCCATGAAACTTCCAGGAAAGCTTAGGGGAGATTAAAAAATGAGGGTGTCCAAAGTTTCTATATGTTTCTATAGAACGACTCTTGTTTTTGGAAATATTTTGGAGGAAACCGGTTAATATTTAAGTTCCTTTTTCCTTTAAGAGCATGTATAGATAGATGGAATATTGAATTGCATAAAAATTGAAGGCAATTGATTGAAATTAAAGTTCTTTTGTTCCATTATGCCACATGAAGCTCCCTAAAACACAAGCTTAATGTCACTCATTTGTAAATTGAGAATCCAAAATCCATGAAACTTCAAACATTGTTTTGGGAAGTTAAAATTTTAGGATGTGCAAAGTTTTAAGGCAATTGATTGATGTTTGGACACATTATAGTACATTAAGTTCCTTCTCAATTATTCTGATCACATCAAGTATCTTAAAAAAATTAAATATGAATATTTGTTTCTATATTTGACGAAGTGTCCTGAAAAGTTCAAGATATCTTTGAATACATTGAATCTTGTTTTGTGAAGAATTTTAGATGGTTAATATTTAAGTAATTTGTTTACATTAAGACACATTAAGCACCCCCCAAAAAAGCTTAATGCCAATCATTTGAAGAGTGAGAATCCAAAATCCATGAAACTTCCAGGAAAGCTTGGGGGAGATTAAAAAATTAGGGTGTCCAAAGTTTCTATATGTTTCTATAGAACGACTCTTGTTTTTGGAAATATTTTGGAGGAAACCGGTTAATATTTAAGTTCCTTTTTCCTTTAAGAGCATGTATAGATAGATGGAATATTGCATTGTGTAAAAATTGAAGGCAATTGATTGAAATTGAAGTTCTTTTTTTCCATTATGCCACATGAAGCTCCCTAAAACACAAGCTTAATGTCACTCATTTGTAAATTGAGAATCCAAAATCCATGAAACTGAAACATAGATTTGGGAAGTAAAAATTTTAGGATGTGCAAAGTTTTAAGGCAATTGATTGATGTTTGGACACATTAAAGTACATTAAGTTCCTTCTCAATTATTTTGTTCACATCAAGTATCTTAAAAAAATTTAATATAAGTATTTTTTGGTATATTTGACCAAGTGTCCTGAAAAGTTGAAGATATCTTTGAATATATTGAATCTTGTTTTGTGAAGAATTTTAGATGGTTAATATTTAAGTAATTTGTTTAGATCAAGACACATTAAGCACCCATCAAAAAAGCTTAATGCCAATCATTTGAAGAGTGAAAATCCAAAATCCATGAAACTTCCAGGAAAGCTTGGGGGAGATTAAAAAATGAGGGTGTCCAAAGTTTCTATATGTTTCTATAGACCGTCTTTTGTTTTTGTAAATATTTTGGAGGAAACCGGTTAATATTTAAGTTCCTTTTTCTTTTAAGAGCATGTATAGATAGATGGAATATTGCATTATTTAAAAATTGAAGGCAATTGATTGAAATTTATGTTCCTTTTTTCCATTATGCCACATGAAGCTCCCTAAAACACAAGCTTAATGTCACTCATTTGTAAATTGAGAATCCAAAATCCAAGAAACTTCAAACATAGCTTTGGGAAGTTAAAATTTTAGGATGTGCAAAGTTTTAAGGCAATTGATTGATGTTTGGACACATTATAGTACATTAAGTTCCTTCTCAATTATTCTGTTCACATCAGGTTTCTTAAAAAAAATTAAATATGAATATTTTTTTGTATATTTGACCAAGTGTCCTGAAAGGTTCAAGATATCGTTGAATACATTGAATTTTGTTTTGTGAAGAATTTTAGATGGTTAATATTTAAGTAATTTGTTTACATTAAGACACATTAAGCACCCATCAAAAATGCTTAATGCCAATCATTTGAAGAGTGAGAATCCAAAATCCATGAAACTTCCACTAAAGCTTTGGGAAGATAAAAAATGAGGGTGTCCAAAGTTTCTATATGTTTCTATAGAACGACTCTTGTTTTTGGAAATATTTTAGAGGAAACCGGTTAATATTTAAGTTCCTTTTTCCTTTAAGAGCATGTATAGATAGATGGAATATTGCATTGCATAAAAATTGAAGGCAATTGATTGAAATTTAAGTTCTTTTTTTCCATTATGCCACATGAAGCTCCCTAAAACACAAGCTTAATGTCACTCATTTGTAAATTGAGAATCCAAAGTCCATGAAACTTCAAACATAGCGACAAGCCGTTTCCACGCCGCAGATATCCGCCGCAGATTCATTGCAGAAATTCTGCAAACAAGGTATGGCTACCCCGCAAGCAGCCGCAGCTGGTTCGCTGTCACGCCGTAATTGTGCAGCAGAGCTACTGTGGTTACCCCGCAGATCCATCACAGACACGCCGCGGATAAATTACATATATTGGCGACACGCAGATATCTCCGCAGCCATGTTGCAGCCACGTTATTGATAGGAGGTAGATACAGTGCAGACAGGTTGTATCAAACTATATTATGTCGTATATTATGTTGTACTAAGTCAAATTAAATTGAACAAAGCCGCACTAAAACGATACCAACCTGCACTAAGCTACATCAAGTTACAGTTACTCGCACCAAGACGTATCATGTCGCATCAAGCCGCTTCAAGCTGCATCAAGCTGCATTTAGCTACACTCAGCCGCACTAAGATGCATTAAGCTGCACCAAGATGCACCAAGTTGTATCAAATAGCATTAAGCCACATCAAGCAGTATCAAGCCTCATTATGCCGCATCAAGCTGCATCAAGCCGCACCAAGCCGCAGCTAGCCGCATCAAGCCGCACCAAGCCGCATCAAGTTGCACCAAGCCGTATCAAGCCACATCAATTCGCACTAAACTGCACCAAGTCGCACTAAATTGCACTATGCCGTATTAAGTCGCACCAAGCTACACCAAGCTGTACCAATTCGTATTAAGTTGCAGCAAGGTGCACCAAGTCGTACCAAGCCGCATTAAGTCGCACCAAGCCGTATCAAGTTGAAAACAAGCCGCACCAAGCTGCACCAAGTCACATTAAGCCGCACTAAGCTGCACTAAGTCGCATTAAGCCACACTAAGCTGCACCAAGCTGTATCAATTGCATTAAATCACATTAACCCGTACTAAGTTGTATCAAGCTGCATCAAGCAGCATCAAGCTGCATTAAGCCGCAACTAGCCGAATTAACTCGCAACTAGTCGCAATAAGCCGCATCAAACTCCACCAAGCTGCATCAAGTCATATCAAGCTGCACTAAGCTGCACCAAGACGCATTAAGCTGCCCTAAGTCGTATTAAGTCGTATTAAGCTACACTAAGCCGTATCAAGTTGCAGCAAGCCGTATCAAGTTGCAGCAAGCCGCATCAAGCTGCACTAAGCGGGACTAAGCCGCATTATGCCGCATTAAGTTGCACTAAACCGTATCAAGTTGCATCAAGCTACATCAAGCCGCATCAAGCTGCATCAAGCTGCATCAAGCCGCATCAAGTTGTACCAAGTCATAACAAGCTGCATCAAGCTACATTAATCTGCACTAAGACACACTAACGGCTGGTAAGATAAAACTGACATCCCCTTACCGTACGGACTGTTGGTATTTTTCATTTAATGCGCTATAGCTCTATCGTAACGCCGCAATGCCGCATTGACTTTTTGAATTTGGAAAGTATTTTGGACACTTTTTCAGAGCTGATTGTTGGAGGACTCTTGGATTATATATCAATTTTGTCTGATCTTTTTTTTTTTTTTTTCTCTCTTCTTCTCTTTCAAAAAAAGAAAGGGAAAGGAAGGGAAAAAAGGGAAAGGGAGTAAATAAAATAGAAGAAAAGAATTGGTTAGCTGCCGATATAATAGGGGTTTCCAAATAAGCACTCTACGTCATATGCATATATACTTCATTTACGTATATATATATATATATAGATTTAGCCCTATACCTATAGAAGAAGAAAGGAAGGAAAAGGGAAGAGAAAAGGAAGGCAAAAACAAAAGAGGAAGGAGAAAAAGGAGGGAATATCTGTGATTTCGGTTTAATTTTACCTGTAATATACTACCTGAGAATTAAATCTGTAAATCAGGTATTGAAAATGCCGCCAAAACAGCAATTATCTAAAAGCCGGGAAAAGGATAAGAAAGAGCTCAAACCAAATAAAGGAGGTTCATCCTTTTTTTCCCCCTAGGCAATCCAAAGAGACTTTGGACACAAGCCGAGTCCTTGTCTTCTATGGAGCATACATTGTCCAGTCCTATCAGACCAGACCATACATTAATTACTAAAGATATACTAAAGAATGCCTTGGAGGACCTAATGCAAAATATAAAACAAGAGATTCATAACAGCTCCAAAGAAATTAAGGCGGAATTAGCTAATCTTACAGAAAAAATTATAAAGATAGAATCTAAGCATGAGGTACTGGAGACAAACCAAAAATTGATTCTAGAGAATGTCAGTATCTTAGAAAATAAATATCAAGCTCTACAAATCAAAGTATCTGATCTTGAGGACCTTTCACGTAGATCTAACTTTCGGTTTAGAAACATTCCAGAAAGCTATGCTAATGATAAACTTCAAACATTTATAATGGACTTAATACAAGACATGCATATAGAAGATACTCCTCCAGTTAATATAATTGACAGATGTCATCGCCTGAGGAAACCAAAGGAGCAGAAGAAATTCCAAGAGATGTCATTGTCTGCTTTTCTTCTATCCACTGGAAAGAGTCCATACTAAGATTTAGAAGAAATAAAACTCCAACTGAACCAAGATTCGCCAAAATCCAAATATATCTAGACCTTTCTCCCTTAACAAGGAGTTGGAGAAGATCCTTTCAATTAGATCTAAAAACCCTTCGAGATAAGAACATTAGATATATATGGATTTTTCCCAGAGCGCTAAGAGTTTTTTGGAACAATTCAACTGAGATATTTACAGATTCAACTCAATTGCTAGACTGGATTAAAAAGAGAAGCATATAATGAGCCCCCCCTTTTTTTTCTTTCTCTTCTTTAAAGCTTTCTTTATATTTTATCACTTAATACTAGATTTATTATGATTACTGGTGGAATACAATTTATACATAAGTTTTACGACGGACACCAGTCAGCAAACTAGTTCCTAAATAAATATACAGGATAGTGACATAGATACACTTTTACCTACAGATTAGATGGTTTAGTATTTTTTTTTTCTTTATACACTATGGATGAATACTTCAATTCTCTATAATTCCTATCACTTTAATTACTATATATTTTGGAAGATAACACTATTACCACAATTTTGAGAATGAGCAATATATTATGTTTTTTATAGATATAGCTCTTGATTTGATAATGTTTACAAAAATATGCATTTTAGTATCAATATATGGTTGCTATGATGATTGTTGAAGGAATAATACTTTTTTTTTATTTTTTTTATATATACACTATGGACGATTACCTCAACTCCTTATAATTCTTATTACTTTAATTACTATATATTTTGGATGGTAACACTACTATCATAATTTTGAGAATGAGTGATATATTATGTTTTTCATAGGTATAGCTTTTGACCTGATAATGCTTACAAAAATAAGCATTTTAGTATTAATATATGGTTGCTATGATGACTGAAAGAGTAATGCAATTTTTTTTTCTTCTTTCTTCTTTTTTTTTTTTTTCCTCTCAGCAAGTATGTCATCTAAGGGGTTCCCCTACACTCCCCCTTTTGGTTCATTATGAACCCAAGTATGTATTTAGATTCTATGTTTATCTTTAAAATACATAAGTCCTGTTTATTTATGTGGAGATTTATTCCTTTTTATGTTTGTTTTATGTTTTTTTTTAATGTACATGAGAGTTTTGTGGTTAAGAATATATATTTTGATAAAGTGCGAGATACAGCTCCTGAAATAAAGCGAGTTAAAGATAAGAATAATAACCCCCACATAAATGGGGGTTAAATGCATATCAGTTAATACTCAGGGGCTGAACTCGCCAACTAAAAGAAATAGGGTTTACGCCTGTCTACGAAAAGAAAAAATTGATGTCGCATTTTTCCAAGAAACCCACTGGAGGGATATTGATAAAATCAGATGGGGCGGTAGATTATACCCACATACATTTCATGCCTCAATGCCAAATAAAAAAAAAGAGGAGTGGCAATTACATTTTCTAATAAGATACAGATTAAATTGAATTTTATTGAACAAGACAAAGAAGGTCGTTACCTTATCTGGGTCGGCACATTAAACGATATAAAATATACTTTAGTTAATATCTATTTTCCCAATACAGAGCCTCTCTCACATCTCCAATACATTTTGGATAGAGTAGATAAAGTGAGAATAGGGGCCCTTATAATGGCCGGAGATTACAATTGTTTCCTTGACGATAAAATGGATAAAGAAATAGGTAAAACTAAGTCTATTACTAAAAATCTAAAGAATAGAGCCAGATCTTTTTGTAAAATGATACAAAGAGCTAATTTGTATGATCTATGGAGAATCTACCATCCTACAACAAGAGATTACTCACACGTATCAAGAGTTCATAATACCTTTTCCAGAATTGATATGGTTTTCGGAGACGATAAGACATTAAACCAACTAATACAAATCAATATGAGGGAGAACGTCTGGTCAGACCATAGTCTTATCCAATTCGAACTAAAAGACAAGTGGGATTCATTCCCATTTACAACTTGGCGCCTAGACGACTCTATTCTCTACTCTGAGGAAAATAGACATTACAGAGACTTTTTTTTCTAGAAAATACATTAGGACAAACATCACAAGCTATTAGATGGTGCGCCTATAAAGCGGTTATAAGGGGACATTTTATTAAAATAAAAAAAAAAGATGAGATTGACCAACGAACAACCATTGAATGATCTATATATCACATACTATAACCTAGCCACAAAAGCTAAGCTTGACCCTACTCAAGAATATAAAAACCAGCTTCAACTCCTCAGAGAAAAAATTAATCAAAAAGAACTAGAAAAAACTAGTCACTCCATGCAAAAACTCAGAGTAAGATATTACTATAAAAGTAATAGGCCTGATAAGATGATGACTAATCAGCTAAAAAAAAGAGCTAATGATAAAATAACTAAAATTGTGTCTGATGACATCACACGAATGACCCCAGAGACAGTGGCAGAAGGCTTTAGGTTATATTATGAGAAGCTGTATAGCATCCCAACAACAACTAATGATAAAGCCATAGAGGAATACTTGAAAACTGCGAATCTCCCGGCTCTATCAGATGTTCAGAAAGATACATTGTACAAACCAATTGAGAAAAAAGTAGTGTAATTGATAAACTCCAAAAATATAAAACCCCAGGCCCGGATGGATTTACTAATTTTTTTTATAAAACCTTATAAAACCTTAAAAAATGTTTGAGGAAATTAGGGAAACAGGCTATTGCCCAAAAGAGATTCTGCAGGCAAATATTATTCCAATATTTAAAAAAAACAAGAACCCAGAGGACCCAAAAAGTTATCGCCCCATCTTGTTAATTAACGTTATCAAACTGTTCTCCGCGATATTGGCAGAAAGATTAAAACCCATGCTAAACACTCTGATCCATCCGGACCAGGTGGGCTTTGTTCCTGGTAGAGATTCTACTAATAACACCAGACGACTGATTGATGGACTCCATCACGCTGAAAAAATGGGATACCCCCTACTGACCCTGTCACTAGATGCCGAAAAGGCTTTTGACAGGGTCAGTTGGGGATTTCTGAAAGCTACTCTTAGATCTTTTGGAATCACTGGTTGGTTTTATAAAGCTATTGGTTTGCTCTATTTAAATCCAAGCGCATGGGTTGTCGGCCAAGGACTATGCTCTAGTTGGTTTAATTTAGAAAATGGCACTAGACAAGGGTGCCCTCTATCACCTATTCTATACATTCTCACTTTAGAATCCTTTAGAATCCTTTGCTAATAAGATAAGAAATAATCAGAATATAACAGGCATTAATATCAATAATGAAGACTTTAAAATATCACTATACGCAGATGATGTGATCATCTCTTTATCCAATCCAACAACTTCAATGGAAAATTTTCTTCAAGAAGTTGATAAATATAGTATAGTTTCCAACTATAAATTAAATTTAAATAAATCTATAGCTCAAGTGAGAAATATCAATCGAAGGACCATAGATAACTTAAATGAATCTCTAAATCTAAATCCAAAGGAATTCGAATATCTGGGAATCCTTATCCCCGAAAAAACTGGAAATATTGTGAAGAATAATTTTCTCCGTCTTTTAAGAACAAAAAATGAAGCTATCAGAGAATGGCGTAAACAAAATCTCTCTTGGTGGGGCCGGGTCAATGCTCTCAATTCCTATTTGATGCCGAAATGGATTTACCTCTTTAGAATGCTCCCATTAAAGTGTCCCCAAAATTGGCTTGATATTGCACACACAGGCTTTATCAACTTTGTTTGGAGAGGAAAAGCTCCAAGAACTAATGCTAGATTGATGGGAGCTCGGATTAGAGACGGTGGCATGGGTTTTCCCCAAATAAAGCAACACTATGAAGCCAGCATAGTGTATCACATCGCTAAAACCTATCAAGAATCATCTAAACAAGAGGTTTGGTACAAAATAGAACAAAAAACCTGTGAAACTAGTAGCTTAAATAAATTTATCTGGTTTCTAAAAGACAGAGACATAATAACTTATATTAAAGATAAAAATATAGTCCTACAAAATATTATACCGGAATGGCTAAAAATCAAAAAGCGATTGGGTATTATGGATAGATTAATCGATTCCCTAAGTTTCAAGATACTTGAAGAAGTGATTGAATACATCTCACTGATACACTGGTCACAGGCTGGTGTTAGTTTAATTACAGATACCATGTCATACGGTAAGATGTCTCCTTTTCCTACTCTAATAAACAAATTTGGGTTAACAAATATAACTATCTTTAACTATTTAAGAGTTAAGAACTGTATAAACAAACATGTGGCTGGATCACAGGATGTTATGTTTCAGAAATTAGCCCAAATTTGTAGTCTAAATCCTCCAATAAAACTTTTTGAGGATAAAAGAAGGTAATAAGGCTATTAAAAAAGTGCTAACAAGATGGAAAAAGGAATTAGACACTATATTTCCGCCTGAAGATTGGTTAAAGGAGATTAGAAAATTACCCCCTAGAGTACACGACCTCTACCTTTTGGAGACCCAATTTAAAGTTCTAAACAAATGGTATTTGGTACCAACTAGATTGGCAAAAATGTCCCCAGATAATTCTAATATATGTTGGCGCTGCCACCAGTCAATAGGGTCCTATCTACATATTTGGTGGTCCTGTCCTATGGTTAGTAAGTTTTGGAAAGAGATTTTGTGTTTTTTGAAATGTATAGATAATATCAATATACCAGACTCTCCTCCTTCCCTATTATTTCATCTAGGTTGGCCCTCCATGAATGAGGTACAGTTAAATCTAAGCATTCATATATGCTTAGCAGCCAAAAGACTTATAGCTAGGGAATGGAAACAAGATAATCAATTCAGCATGTCTCAGTTGATAACTCAATTAAAATTTCAGGTTACAATGGAGAAGGAGGTCTCTCGGATTCTGTATACTTCATTGAAGAAAACTCAAACATGGGAAAAGTGCCTCCAAACAATAAATAAGATAAATTCAGACAGTTAAATCCTCTTTACATAGACTTACCTCTTTTTCTTTTCTTCATGACCGAATACCTCATTGTCTTGACTTACCTTTAGGTCCTGTTTTATAGTTTACTCGATAAGAATAAAGGCAATTAGTAGGACAATTGTTTCATCATCTTAATGTACATATCGAGTTACTGTCTTACTACATTTTTGTATGTATGTTGTATGTAAAACTGTATTTTTGTATCTATGGTCTATGTAAATTTTTGTCTTTTATACATTTTTTATCAGAAAATAAAGATTATTATAAATAAAAAAAATAAATAAATATAAGTATTTTTTTGTATATTTGACCAAGTGTCCTTAATAGTTCAAGATATCTTTGAATATATTGACTCTTGTTTTGTGAAGAATTTTAGATGGTTAATATTTAAGTAATTTGTTTCCATTAAGACATATTAAGCACCCCCCAAAACAGCTTAATGCCAATCATTTGAAGAGTGAGAAAACAAAATCCATGTAACTTCCAGGAAAGCTTGGGGGAGATTAAAAAATTAGGGTGTCCAAAGTTTCTATATGTTTCTATAGAACGACTCTTGTTTTTGGAAATATTTTGGAGGAAACCGGTTAATATTTAAGTTCCTTTTTCTTTTAAGAGCATGTATAGATAGATGGAATATTGCATTGCGTAAAAATTGAAGGCAATTGATTGAAATTTAAGTTCTTTTTTTCCATTACGCCACATGAAGCTCCCTAAAACATAAGCTTAATGTCACTCATTTGTAAAGTGAGAATCCAAAATCCATGAAACTTCAAACATAGCTTTGGAAAGTAAAAATTTTAGGATGTGCAAAGTTTTAAGGCAATTGATTGATATTTGGACACATTATAGTACATTAAGTTCCTTCACAATTATTCTGTTCACATCAAGTATCTTAAAAAAATTAAATATAAGTATTTTTTGGTATATTTGACCAAGTGTCCTGAAAAGTTCAAGATATCTTTGAATACATTGACTCTTGTTTTGTGAAGAATTTTAAATGGTTAATATTTAAGTAATTTGTTTACATTAAGATACATTAAGCACCCCCCAAAAAAGCTTAAAGCCAATCATTTGAAGAGTGAGAATCCAAAATCCATGAAACTTCCAGGAAAGCTTGGGGAGATTAAAAAACTTAGGGTGTCCAAAGTTTCTATATGTATGTATAGAACAACTCTTGTTTTTGGAAATATTTTGGAGGAAACCGGTTAATACCGTATTGGCTCGGATATAGGCCGCCCCGGTATATAGGCCGCAACTTAAAAGTTTGGTGCTTTTTTAAAGAAAAAGTTTTTTTAATAGACATGCTGCCACCCTGCCCCCCCCGAGATATGCTGCCACTCTCCCCCCCGAGATATGCTGCCACTCTGTCCTCCCCCCCGAGATATGCTGCCACTGCCCCCCCCGAGATATGTTGCCACTGCCCCCGCCCCCCCCGAGATATGCTGCCACTGTCCTCCTCCTCCTCCCCCCCGAGATATGCTGCCACTCTGCCCCCCCCGAGTTACCAGAGCAGACTCCCGGGGGTCTTGCGGGGCCGGCGGGGGACATCTACGCAATACGCGTATACAACTTCCGGTGCCGGCACATCCGCTGAGTCCCGGCACCGGAAGTTGTATACGCGTATTGCGTAGGTGTCCCCTGCCGGCCCCGCAAGACACCCGGGAGTCTGCTCTGGTAAGTCTTGGGGGCAGAGGTAAAACGCATCGTGCGGACGTTCACCGGCTGTGGCGATGCCCGTAAACAACCTCCGCTGCCGGCACATCTGCACGATGTGCTTTAACAATCTCCCTTGCCGGGACTCCCCCCGTGGGAATTCCCGGCAAGGGAGATTGTTAAAGCACATTGTGCAGACGTGCCGGCAGCGGGGGCTGTTTACGCGCCGGTGAACGTCTGCACGATGCGCTTAGACAACCTCCCGTGCCGGCACCCCCCCCGTGGAAAGTGCTGGCAGGGGAGGCTGTCTGAGCGTATCAGAGAGTAGGATACAGGTCCCCTGCACCGCTGCGGAGGATCTGTATCCTAACCCCGCTGCCTGCCCGGCGCCCGGGACATGTCCCGGGCGTCGGGCGCTAGACCCCGAATATAGTCCGCACCACCAACTTTAAAGACTTAAAGTGGGGGAAAAAAGTGCGGCCTATAATCGAGCCAATACGGTATTTAAATTCCTTCTTCTACGTTAAGCCCTATTAAGTTCCTAAAAAAAGCTAAATATCATTCATTTGCAAAGTGAGAATACATAATCCATAAAAAAACTTCCAGGATGGCTGTGGGAACATAAAAAATTAGGGTGTCCAAAGTTTCAAGTAAATCCATGAAACTTCAAGTAATGCTTTGAAAAGTTTAACACTTAGGATGTTTAAATTTTCAATCCAATTGGTTGATGTTTGGACATAGTGTATTACATTAAGTTCTTTATAACTTAAGCTAATGTACAAAGTAAAGTGCTCAATGTACATACATTTTGGATGCTTTACTAAAAGTTCTGAACTTTCAGAGTTTGTTTCTATAGAACGACAAATGTTTAAATATTTTGGAGGAAACCGGTTAATATTTAAGTTCCTTTTTCTACGTAAAGCCCAATTAAGCTCCTAAAAAAAGCTTCATATCAGTCATTTGCAATGAGAGAATCCAAAATCCATTAAAAAACAAAAAAAAAAAAACAAAAGAGAATCCAAAATTTTAGGATGTGCAAAGTTTCAAGGGAATTGATCAATTTTTGGACACATTATGATACATTAAGTTCTTTCTCAATTATTCTGTTCACATTAAATATCTTAAAAAAAATAAATATGAATATTTTTTTGCATATTTGACCAAGTGTCCTGAAAAGTTCAAGATATCTTTGAATACATTGAATCTTGTTTTGTTAAGAATTTTAGATAAAATCGGTTAATGTTTAAGTAATTCGATAACATTAAGACACATTAAGCACCCCAAAAAACAAGCTTAATAACAATCATTTGCAACATTAGAATCATGAAACTTGTAGGATAGGTTTGGGAAGTTAATCACTTGATGTGCAAAGTGTGAAGACAATTGTTTGAGTTTTGGGCACATCATTGTACTTTAAATGGATTTTACATTAAACTGTTCATTAGACATGTACAACATGGGACAAAATCAGGCACATTTTTCAGTTTGTTTTTAACCCCATCACCTCAAGGCCTGTACATGTACGGGTTCACAATGCATTGTCATTGATGGGTTTAAGGACAACCTGTGGTCCATAAGGGGTTAACACAAAAAATGTTGTTGCCTGCCCATTTCATTAGACTAAAAATTCACGGGTATTTTTGATTCAGGAACAATACTCATTGTCCTACCTTTGCTGCCAAACATTTCTGCTTCCGCATCTTCTTCTTCTTAATCAACATTTTTCTTCTCTTTTTTCTTCAATCTGCTATCTTGTCTGCATCTCGGCAGATAGAACCCAATCAGGGAAGTAAAAAAAGTGAATATGTTTTGGTATGTTACACCAAAAGCCATGAAATTGCCAGGTTATATTTGAATTTATCAATGCTTGTTTTGTGGAATGTTTAGAAGAAATTGGTTAAAATGTAAATTATTTTTTCTACATTAAGCCAGATTAAGCTCCCAAAAAAATAAGTTTCATTTCACTTACTTGCAATGTGTAAAACTAAACTCCACGAGAGTTCAAAAATATGTGATACTTAAAAACATAGGGTGTACAAAATTATGAATCAATGGATTGATGTTTGGGCACATTATCACACATTACGTTATTTTCACATTAAATATTTAGGATGTCCCCTTTGCTCAGTAATCTATCTGGAATCACACCTTCAAACCCTAAATTTAAACATGTGCTTCGCACTCAATTTCTCTTTTCCTAAGCAGGCTTAATTCTCCTGTCTAACGGCAATCTTCTTAACCTTGTTTCATTATTTAAATATTAGAAACATTCAGAACCTAAAGAAACCTGATCTGAATCACAAAATGATATCCTATATGCAGCAAACAACAACAGAACCTACCTTAAGTAGCACAACCATACTCACCCGATCTGCACTCCATCTGTCCCTGGATGCGGCAGCGGCTGGATATGCCTGTCCACATACTACGGGTGTATAAAAACATAGCGTGCAGCTGTGCATATCCAGTCGCCGGCTGCACTTATGTCCTCAGGAGGCCACTAACCTTAATTTCCCATTGACCCTATCCAAATGCTGTGTCAAATCTCTCCTTGACATGGGTGATATTATCTAAGGAAAAAAGCCCTTGCTTTGCTTTCAGTCTTCAGTAAGGTGGCTCTACACTGGCATGGTCCTCTCTGAAAGTGTTCAGGAGAGAGTCCTCAACTTAAAGAGATGGAGACTGAAGAAGCTAATCAGTTTCTATCAGCAGCATCTTCTGTCCTGCATGCAGAAAGCTAAGATGTTTGTGCTGGCAGTGCTGGGAGAGAACTCTGCTCTTGTGACATCAGTCACTGTGATGCCTCGTACCTGATGTCACTATGTCACTAGTGCACATGTAAAGGGCCCACAGTAATGGCTTCCCTAATATGGAAACATACAGTAACTATAATCGATAACCTGTTTCTCTTGTGAGGCCTTCTCACAGCTGGGATGACAGAACCTCCTTTTTGGAAGTCATGGAAACATATTTTATACAAAATTCGGAATGAAATAAAACCATTGCACAAATCTCCGTGTTTTGTATCAATTGCATGAAGCAGCTCTTAGTCTCTTGGTGATATTCATACCAGGGAACGTAATAAATAGGCCGACCCTGAGGCCCCCTGAACTCTTAACCTTATGTAGTGAGTCGTCAAATGTGTTAATATGTAAACTCAAAGGCTCCAATACTGATGCTCATGGAAACTTTGACTTGTCATTATTTAAAAATATACTTAAATAGGTCACCTCAATTCAAGCAGGGATATTAACTATTATATACAAATAGCAAGAGCTCTAATGCATAGGTTTATAGCGGTGACAAGTGAACCGTATGTCCCGTATTTCCATGTGCAATCCTGGGGTCGCATGTTAGAGGGGTCTGGAAGATAACACACAGAATGTTAAAGGCTCTATTCATATCACTAGTACTGCACTACGGAATATGATGGCGCTATATAAAACAATAAGTAATAATGAGAAATAAGTGGCAGTCCCAGCATGCATGTTTATAAGTGCCTGGTGCATGAAATACTCCACACTTTTATAACATCGGACTTGCTGTAAAACGTATGCGCTCAGCTATTCACATGTAACAAAGTAACTGAACAAATTACCATAAAGTAGCAGCAGACGGGAATGTGTATGTTTGTATAACGTGTATAACAGAGAAAATATTCCTGCTCATATTTATAATATTACATTAATAAAACAAGTCATTTAGGTGCAAAATGGACGCAGGAGCAATTTATGGAGGTGCAAAGTGGGTGCAATAGAAAATTGTGTGGGTGCAAAGTGGGTGCAATGGCAAGTCATTTTTTTCATATTGGGTGCAGTGGAAACTTACGTGGGTGCAAAGTGGGTGCAAAATGGGTGCAATTTTAGGTCATTTGTTTACATTATGCATGCATCTAATTATTAAAGTCTATTAAACACTCTTCTACAGACACCAGACAAGCCAGAAGGTGTCTGTAGATGAGTATTTAATAATACTTCTACTACCCCTTAAATTTAAGTGGAAGGGTTTCCATCACCTTTTACCCACCATAACTTATGTAATGGTATTTCTTAGCTACCCCAAGCCTCAGCTATTAAGCCAGTATCACAACCTCATGCTGACGAGTCCCCTGAAGGACGAAACAGCTGTCCATGAGTGGTGATCTGGGTATTGTTCCTCTTCCTGAGTTTTGTCTAAAGGCTGTCTTGTACAGCGAGCAATTACTTTCAAGGGATCCATGTATAAAGTGGAAATTTTTTTATTTAATATTCATGCAACAAAAAAATACAATCACAAAAAAGAAACAATAATTACAACACGCAAAAAAAAAAAAAAAAAAAAAAATTATACCCAAAACATCAAAACAAAAATGACAGATCAATCCCTTCCCAATACCGTGTACTTCTCTCCTTAACATACACATCTTTTAAAGCATCAATAATCAAAGTAGTTACAGACTCAACTGATAACAAAATGTGTTTTGCTGACTTTAAACACCTAGCATTCCACAAATAATATATAACAATGGCATTAATTACATACAACGTACTTTTATTAATATTTCCCGGGATTTTAAATTCACCATATACCAATTGTACATATGACTGATTTTTAAGATGAGACATCTTTAAATATGTTGCCATCACGTCCCATATTTTTTTACTGAATAGACACTCACACAAGAAATGGGACATGGTTTCTAAGATATCTGTGCATTCATCCCTTGGGCAATTTCGATCCACCAAATTGATAAATTTTAAATTGGATCTAACATACAATTTACCATGAAAACAAAGCCAAATGGTGTCTCTCATCTTGACCGGAACCCTTGTGCTCGTGACATGTTGTATGGCATTTTTAACTAAGATAGTAGGGCAATCTTTCAAAACAAGCTGTGCACTGTAATACTTGGTTAAGATACTTTTATACAATATTTTCCTGTCAAATTGAATAAAATCATTAAAAGAAATTTGCCATTTCAGCAATAAACGAATACATTGCTGAGCATAGACAGCGCGTGGTTTATATCTACCAGACATCCTCTTAATCTTTTCACCACTTATCCAAACACCTACAAAATCCACTATCTGTTTCTTATACAGAACCCCCCATAAATTTGTTCTACCAGATTTAAAAAAACAAATTCTTACTTAGAAATAATAAATTGAAAAATAATTCAGGGCACACCATACCCAAACCCCCGTCTTTCTTGGGAAGATATGTAACGTTTCTCTTAATAATGTTTAACCGATTTCCCCATATAAACTGAAAAAACAAACCTGTTATTCTAACCACCACATTTTCAGGTAGCGGGAAAACAAAACTGGTATAGATAAATATCGGAAGGAGAAACCGTTTAATGGCTTCAATTTTCCTTTCAAAGGACCATTTCCAGTTCTTCCATTTTTGTATTTTAGCAGAACAAATTTCTAACCTCCCTTCCCAATTTCTTTGGCCTATATCCTCTACACATCCAAATGTGATCCCTAAGACTTTAATAGTTTCTTCCTTCCTTTTAAAACAGATCGGAAACGCTTCTGTTTGATTCCCAATCCAAAGAGCCTCACTTTTATCCTCATTAACCATAGAATTGGAAACTTTAGAGTAAATGTCTAATTCTCGCTGTAATACCCTATTATCAGCATCAGATTTTAAAAAAACAGTAATATCATCTGCATAAGCACAGAGTTTGACATGCTCTGAGGCACCTCCTAACTTCACTTCCATCCCTACAATATCCTGATGCCCTTGAATTTTCCTTAACAAAGGGTCAATGCTGAAAACATAAAGTAAAGGGCTCATTGGACAACCCTGACGTACACCAGATTTTATCTGAAAAGACTGACCTAAATTACCATTAATCAAAGGAAAACTTTCTGCTTCTTTATATAAGATTTCCAACCATTTAACAAAAGTCTCATGAATACCATAATTTAACAAGGTCTCAAATAAAAATCCATGATGTACCCGGTCAAAGGCTTTGGTTTGATCCAGCCCAACCAAGTACACACCTTCTCTCTGCTGTTTTGCGTGTTCTATCACCTCTCTCGCCAGTAATAGTGTATCTTGTATGCTCCGATTTTTAACTGCACATGACTGACATGGACTTATCAATGCTTCTGCTACCACACTGAGCCTTGACGACATAATTTTTGCAAGTATTTTATAATCAGTGTTTAATAAAGACAGCGGACGCCAATTCTTTAACTCAGCCAAATCACCACGTTTAGACAAAAGAACTAAAATAGAGGTGTACTGAGATGGAGTTAACTGTCCCAAAGTTAACACCTCATTATACAACATTACTAGATCAGGTATCAAAATATCAGAAAAAGCCCGATAAAATTCAACACTTAGTCCATCCGAACCTGGACTTTTTTTTGTGGCCAAGGAATTGATACTCATTTTAATTTCATCTTCCGTTACAGGTCTAATCATTTCCACAGCCTCATTTATATCTAATACCGGAGTCTCCACATCTTGTAAATACATTTGTATTTCACTCCTATCTATATCTTGTTTTGCAAACAGTTTTCCAAAATACGATGTAGCAATATCCCGAATTTTCCTTCCCTCTGTTTGGATATGTCCATCTTCGTCTACTAATCTTGATATGGTTTTCTTACCAATTCGTTCTTTACAAGCTTCAAATGGATCAGGAACAGAAAACCCCCAACTATCAAATTTATTCTCCGCCTTCAACGAGTTCATACGATCATATTGAAGTTTCCTCATTTTATCTTTAATTCCAGCAATATGGTCTAAATTTATACTCTCCCCACTATTAACCCTGGAGTATAATCTACTTAATTTAAGCCTTAGGGCGAGGTACTGCATGTATTGAGCATTTCCTTCCTTTCGGGCTTTGGACTTAAAAAACCCTTTAATATCAGTTTTAATTTGCTCCCACCAGCTTGACATGGTGTCGTATAAACACTGTGTGGATTTCCTATGAGCATAATACTGTATAAATTCTTGTTTAACTTGCTCATTATCTAGTGTTCTTACATTTAGTTTCCAAATACCTTTGCCGTACAATATCCCATCCTTTACTTTTAAAGTCAGGACAATCATAACATGATCTGAAAACTCCACTGGGAGGAGCTGAAAGTCAAAAGATAAAGACTGACTTTTTACATATATCCTATCTATACGACTTGCCCATTTCCCTTTATGATAGGTAAATCCACGCTCCGTTGGGTAATTATACTTAAAGGTGTCAACAAGACCCGCTTGACCAATCAGTTTTTTTAAAAAATTTTCATCATATTTTAGGTTCTTATAATTACTATTGCGATCCTCGTTATTCACTACGCAATTAAAATCACCACCCATCACTAATACTTTAGAGGTGAAACAATATGGCTTAATATTTGTAAACAATTCCTTCCTACCTACTAACGTTTGAGGAGCATAAACATTAATTATACGGTAATTCACTTTATTCAGTGTCATATCCAACAATAAACATCTACCCTCAATAACCTCAATGATACGGTCGATTGTAAAATCGCATTTCTTGAACAAAACACCAATACCATCATAGTTATCGAGTCCAAAAGACCAATAAGACGGCCCATGTGTCCATTCTCTTTTAGCACGCAAGACATCATCGTTATTCCTCAGTCTGGTTTCCTGTAAAAAACACACATCAAAAGGTTCATCCTGCAAAAATCTATATACTAAATTTCTCCTCTCACTAGTTCTTAAACTATTAGTATTAAAAGAACAGATCCGTAGAGACATATGATCTATATAAATTCATCATTTTTTTTTACCCCCAACATTGTCTCCTTGGGAACCCCATCTCTTAAATGAGACAGATACAGTCTCTTCTTCATCACCGGACCTCATTAATTCTTCTATGGATCCTTCTTTCCAAAATGGTCCTTCCTTTCTTTTAAGTTCAGTAGTATCTCCTGAGGATTCCTCTAGGCCAGCATAACGACCAGCAGTTATCTTGAAAGGGAGTCCTTGAATATTGCTTGTCTGCTTATGTAATCCTAAATATCTTGACTTTCTCTTTCCCTTTCCTTGCACCAACTGGAAATCTTCGTTTTTCCCCATAAGTGACTGAAAACCTTGAGTTACTGGGGGATCATGCATTTCCCCTGTATTTTCTTTTATTGTGACATTTTCTGGTTCAGTAGCGAGATCTTTCTGATGGTCAGTTGGATTTTGTCCCTTGTCAGTTATTGGCTCATCCATTGCTTCATTAAGTATACCTTCCAGATCCAACTCAGCCTCCTCTATTTTGTTGTGGGAGGCTTCTGGACACTCTTTGAAGGTATGACCTTGAACAGAACATAAATTACAGATAACGTCTTGCTTACATTCTGACCTGGTATGACCCAAACAGTTACATTGTGAACATTTAATCTTGTCACAGCTATAGGCCAGATGCCTTATTGACCCGCATTTATAGCAGACTCTAGGTTGTCCAGGGTAATAACATATGCCTCTGTCAGAACCAATGAAAAAGCTGTGCGGTAGATGGTGAGTAACGCCTCCTGTCTGCCATAACCTGACTAGCATCTTCCATCCTCCGTTCCACAGACCATTTTCATCCAATATTTTTTGGGGTGCATTCATAACAGTACAATGCCTGTTTATCCAGTACATGATGTCTGCTAATGCCACCATCTCTGTTTGAAACAGGAGCGTGACAGAGACTGTAGCCTGTCTTGTAAGCTGAACAAGTTTTATGTTCTTCCAGATAATATCATTTTTTGTCCGATGAAAAATCTCCCAAAACATATCGAGGTTCTGCACCAACTTAAAGCTAATATCAAATTGCCTTGAACCAGGAAAGTTAATAAGGGCAAATATATCCTCTGCAGAGAAGCCCATAAAGTCTATTAAGAGTCCACGACCAATTACTTTTCTGTCTGGAATATCCGTTTCTTGTCCAGTGAATAGAAGTCGCACAGCATTCTTGCGTCTTGGAGTATCTCCTCTTGGCCGTGCAACACTTGAAAATGATTTACCACTAACTCTAGAAAGAGTTATATCTGCACTTTTCTGAGTACTGGCTGATTCACTTGAAATCAGTTCAGTCCTTGAATCTAGTCCATGTTGTAGTTCTTCTGAGTTTGCTTTATTAGCGTCAGTTTGTAGATTACTCCTTCCACCCAGCTTTTGTGCTGCAAATGGTGTATTCTCTGTTGTATGTCCATCTGTCAAAACAGATAATTCCTTTAGGTTGCACTCAGCACTTGTTTCAGGTGCCAAACTTTGTTCAGAGCCAACTAACAGACCAGAGCTGCATACTTCTTGCCCTTCACCTCTTCCCTCTTGCATAGGTTGTGGCTCTGGGTGTAAATCCTTTGTATTCTTCTCCATTAGCCTTTCCACAACACACTTTATGTTCCTTGATCTTAAACTGTGTATTCGGATTTCACTTAGACACTCAGGAGTTAAAATGCTGGTGTTGGAGTCTGCAGACTGAGCTGAGATTACTGAACTGCTTTCACCTGATGAGACAACCTCACGGGGCCTCTCACGTTCAGTTAGTTCTTGTGATTCTGGAATCTGTGCAGATATTTCAACCTCATCCATATCACCGGACAAAGTGGCAGGTACAGGACACATTTTCTCTGATAATTTCTTTATTATTTTCTCAACACCTTTAACTTTCACTGACTGTATTGGCAAACTCTTAATCTTTAATGGGTTTGTCTTTTGCATTTGGTAAAGTTTAGTTTCCTCTCCTTGAACTTCGCCTTTTAGCTTTTCAATCTCTGCAGCCTTTTCACTTATTCCTTTCTGCAGAGACAGAAGCTCAGCATTGATCTGATCAATCTGTTGCAGTAATTCTGCTTTCTTACATTGCTCTGTTACTTTCTCCTCTTTTGTTACCAAAACTTGCTTTTGCTTGCTCATATCTTTAAACATTACACACAACGCCTGATGATTCTGAGAGGCATCACCCAGCTTCTTATCCAGAACAGACAATGATTTCCTGATAGAACTTTCCTTAAACTTCTTACTCACATTTACTGTGACATTTTGGCCTTCATCCAGTTTTAGGCCTGGGACTGGATTCAGCTTATTATCCGAAACAAAACCACTCCCTCCTGGGTCTGAGGCCATCCTCAGCCCCCCTATAAGAGCACATTCACACAGCCCTTGAATGTATAAAGTGGATATAGAGGCAAAGGTGATAATTGTTAACCTTATTTGCATGTGCCTACCCAGAATCCCTTGTGGTTGTGGAAGCACCATGAGATTTCTGAGAGAAAAATAAGACTTGTGGCCAGGGTTCCTCCTGCTACAAAAATGTCCCTCGGGGCTCTGGTGACATTAGCCTGCCAGTCCCCACAAATACTTGGACTCGAGTACCCGCAGGCATCCCTCCCCTGTCGAACTCATCTTTGCCCTGGAGATCAGGCTTCAGTGAACGCCCTCCCAGCACGAGTCAGGCAATGTCGCAGTACTAAAGTTTATAGGCAGCAGGCATAGGGCTGCCAGGGGGCATGTTTCAGTGAGGGGATGAATGGGGAGGTTTGTCCTGACCTCAGCTTGTTTGTTTATCTGCTCCGTGTATGACCCCGGCTTATCTGTTGAACGATTTTGAATTCCATGCTTATTTTGGAAATCACTTATTTAGCGAATTGTGCCCTAAACCAAAGTTCTCTACTAACTACTAGCTTCACCTGGTGTGCCAGCCTACTACTATCTATTACTACTATCTATTTCTATCTATACCAGAGCCTCTTCACTGTTGTATTACTTAGCCCCTGGTTTCTTCACTTGGGGTATACCTTTTGCTGTAGCTTTACAGGGAGAAGATATTCTACCTTGAGTGCTCTGGTGTCAGGTAGGTATGACATTACACCAGGGTCATGGATTTCTCTGAGTATGGCAAAGCCCTCCCGTCCCAGGGTCAGATGTTACAGGCTCATGAAGCACCGTTTAAAGGAAGACAAGATGGATCAACGTACCCATGCTAAACAAATATTGCCGCTATGTCCCCTGCTTAAATTCGGCCAACAACCCCAGCAGCTCCGATCTACATTCTTTATTTAAATTTCATATATATATTTATTACAAGAATTTCTTAAGACAATTTTAAAATTGTAGCGTTATAGCTATAAAAGATATTACACAACATGACATAGATTATATCATACATAATATAAAGGAGAAAAAGAGAGAAAAACGAAAGAAAAAAAACACAACAAAAATATTGTATTTACATGATACAGAGGACTGGATCATTCTTTAGATCAAACACAAAGACTATACCCATAGCTAGGATATGTAAGCATTCCATATTTTCTCTTGGCTAATCCTATTCTTTGATTTTTCCATATCTTACTGATAGGAGACATGCAGTTTTTATTTCAATCAGGTTGATGTTTCTATTGATTTCCATAATTTGGGGCCAGAAATATACGTCGACATAAAAAACGAATTTTTTGTTAGGTTTGACCAAGCCAGATGTAGTAGCCTCACGGCCATTGATTTATTAAAAGGTTTATCCAAAATGTCTATTAGAAGAAAGAAAACCAAAACATGGTCGAATTTTCACACTTCCACCAGATATGTATCAGTGATCCTGTTTGGGAATTACATCTCCAGCATATCGGAGAGACCTGGATACATAGCAGTGAGACCAGGTACCACCTCTGTAAGATCTTATATTGTACCGTATTTGCTCGATTATAAGACGAGGTTTTTTTCAGAGCAAATGCTCTGAAAAATACCCCTCGTCTTATAATCGGGGTCGTCTTCTAATCAGACCTCAAATAGAGGTCTGATTAGGAGACTAAGATCCAGATCCCCCGCACCGCTGCAGGGGACCTGGATCCTCCTGTCGTCGCCCCCCCCACACACACACACTTACCGGTGCTTCCGGAGGTGAAGTTGGCAGCGGGGGTTTGTATGCGTCCGTCGCAAATACCTTCCCCGACTGTCAGAGATCATTGTTCCAGAGTTCCTGATCTCTGACAGCCGGGGAAGGTATTTGCGACGGACGCATACAAACCCCCGCTGCCAACTCCACCTTCTTCCGGCTGCCGCGGAATGAGACGTCAACCCGCTGCCCCGGCAATACACCAGGAAATTGGAAGCACCGGTAAGTAATTGTGTGTGTGTGTGTGTGTGTGTGTAGGGCATTTCTGGAATGCCTTACACCCCTATATGCCACTCTGGCACTTAGGGGGTTAAAAGGCATATTATGGGGCAGAGTGGCATATAGGGAGGTATAAGGCATTTCAGGAGGCAGAGTGGCGTTAAGGGGGCATTTAATAGTGCACTCTGCCTCCTGAAATGCCTTATACCTCCCTATATGCCACTCTGCCCCATAATATGCCTTTTAACCCCCTAAATGCCAGAGTGGCATATAGGGGTATAAGGCATTTCTGGAGGCAGAGTGCTCTATATAATGCCTTTTAACTCCCTTAATGCCACTCTGCCTCCTGGAATGCCTTATACCTCCCTATATGCCACTCTGCCCCATAATATGCATTTTAACCCCCTAAATGCCAGAATGGGATATAGGGGTATAAGGCATTTCTGGAGGCAGAGTGGCACATAGGGGGTCAAAAGGCATACCATGGGGCACAGTGGCATATAGAGGGTTAAAAGGCATATCATGGGCCACAGTGCCATATTGGTGTGGCAAGCCTGGGGGCAGATGTGCGTAACTGGGGGACAGGTTGGAAAATACAATAGAAAATATAAAAGAAATAAAAACAAAAAAAATATATTTTTCTCAATCATAGCTTTTATTAAAAAAAATAGTTTACATGAATTAACATTTACTGGTAAAACTTTTTTCCTTTAGGGTCGTCTTATATTCAGGCTTTTTCTTTTTTTCCTAAGTTAATATTCAGATTTTGGGGGGTCGTCTTATAATCAGGGTCGTCTTATAATCGAGCAAATACGGTAATTCTATTTGATTTAAGCAGTGGACCGATTTTTTAAATTTTGGAATGATCTCCAGTCAGTTTATAACATCTATAGAGAGTTCCAGGTGTTTCTCCCACCTTGCTATAACTCATCTAATGTCCTACCTCCACCCTACGTTATCCTCTTCAAAGAGGTTACATTTCAAAATTCCTGGCATCTTTCCTAAAAATCTTCTGGTCAAAAGGACCGGATACATTTCTAAATATAATTCCCAACAGGAAACATCTCTAGAGGTGAGAGGATATTCAAGAGATAGAAGGGCTTTAATCTACCATCTGGCATTAAATCTTTCAATGTATCTATCCCTGGATGTACGGATCTTCTAAGCTGCTGTTGTATACCTTTATAGGAACCTCTGGGTATAAGCCTTCCTTAAAACCCTGATTCTTTCTAAATCTATTCTAGAACCGTAATAAGAGGTCTGTTATATAGTTCTTGCCTACTAAGAATTCAAAGCTCTTATAGATTAGTGACTACTAAATAATAATATCAAGGTCCTCGATGTTAAGCATAAGTCTTTCTATTGATTTCCATGCATCTAGATCTGTATCTTGGCTGGTCCATCTAATGATATGTTTGATCAAAGCGGCATTGTGGTATTTTTTAAATATCCGGGATCGCGAAACCGCCTTTATTGATATTCCTAGAATCTTATGGCTCACTCTAGCTTTCTTGCCTCTTCAGATTGAAGCCCACGGGGGGGGGGGGGCAGAATGGACTAGAGTGCACCCCTAGCAGGGCTAGGCTAAGGCAGGAATTATGGATTTTAGGGGAGGAGTTCTTGGTAAGAGGATATTTAAGTTTGGTGATCACAGGGGTAAGGATCCATTTTGTTTAACCTTACCTGGTGTTGTTTGTCCTACCCTCCCTCCCCTTATGTTGTTGAGTTTGTGGAGTGGTGTTGCTGCATTAGTCACAGTGGTTGGCGGTAGCTTGCCAGGTATCCAAGGGGTTAATGTGGTGGTATGATCATTGGTGGTCATAACCGGTGGGAGGTTCCTTGCAAGGAGTGGTGCTCGGAACCTCAGGTCCGGGTTGGGGCATCCTGGTAAGTCCCCTCCCAAATTGGTGTGTGGTTTGGTACCTGGATAACTTGGCAAGCTAGGTTGGTTTTGGTTATGTCATTGTCTCTGTTAACGCATCTATGTTTATTATTTTAGGTTATACAGGACAATCACTGTTAAATAAAACGTCTGTGGCCTTTTCAAACCCATATTGTGTGTTGGTGTTTTATTTAATTGAGTAACTGAGCTGAGCCTGGCCAGTGAGTCGAAGCTATATCTGTCAATACCTTCACCAGGCTTTTTGAATCTCTCCTAATTTTAGAGAAGTTTATACCAATGGAAACATATCAGACAGATAAAGCCATTTTGGTCGGTTATGAGATTTTATGAAATTAATAGGTGCTCACCACAAAGCCTCTATATTAACCTAGTCTTTAAGACCATTAGAAGTCTGAGATAGCATAGCTCATCTATCATTTCTTAGGGCTTGGAGGATGCAATAATTTCTAAAAATTCTTTACTTTGTTTGAGCCAGATAAAATCATAAATAGTTTTTAATTCCACTCTTAAACTTTTATCGAGATTGATACAGAGTGCCTTGGATTTCGAGAGGTTCAATTTAGAATTAGTATACTAGTGAACCATAAACTTCTATTTCCTTTAGTAGAGATTTTATTGATTTTCACAGATACATTAGCGCAACTACTACATCATTTGAATACAAGTTAATTTTGAACTCCTGGGATTTAATAGGAACACCCTTAATATCTGCCTTAGCCCTTATATGCTGAGCCAAGGCTTCTAAGGCCAATATAAATAGTACGGGGGAAAGTGGGCAACTCTGTCTTTGTTCCATTCAAAATATTGAACCATGCAGAAGTTATTCCTGATCCTACTATCCTAGCCGAGGGACCAGATTATAAGGCCATTATTAAAAACCATCCTTGTAGACCAAATTTCAATAATGCTTGTTCCATGAATTCCCGATTCACTCTTTTAAAAGCTATTTCAGCATCTAAGATGATATAGACTGGTGTTTTACTTCTATTAACTAGATCTATGATTTTCATCACTCTACAAATGTTATTTGAAGAAGATCTTCCTGTGGCAAAGCCCACCTGATCTATATGGGGTATTAATGGTTTTAATCTCTCGGCCAGGATAGAGGAATAGAGTTTTACGTTCTTGTTTATCAGAGAGATGGGTAAATAGCTTAATATGTCAGAGGTGTCTTTATTATGTTTCAATATTGGTACTATGTTAGCTTGTAATAGCTCTTGTGGGACTAGTTCTATTCTCTGAGATCTCATTAAATACTAGCTGGAGATATGTTGCAATATTATCCTTTATAATTTTATAAAAGTATCCTGTATAGCCATCAGGATTGGGGGCTTTGTTCATTGTAGCTTTATTTATGGCATTTCAGATGTCTTCTAAGGTGAAATGAGCATTCAGTGCTTTTATATCATACAAGGTTAGGCTTTGTAGATTACAAGATTCTAGGTAATCAAAAATCTGGTGATCGGTCTTCTCTATAAAATTGGCTGAAAGCCTCTCCAATCTCCTCAGGAGAATAGATGGTTTTGACATTATAATTTATTTTATAAAACCTTTGGGCGGCTGCTCTTTTTTAATTTAGATGTAAGAAGCGTATCTGCCCTATTACCTCTGTAAAAATAGGTTTGTTTCAGCTTTTTCAGTATTTTAGCAGCCTCCTCTAATAACCTCTGGTTTCTTTCTTTTTTTATTTCCTCTATTTGTTTGGTATATTTACTTGAGGATTCTTCTTTATTTTTATTATTTATATGCACCATAAGTGCACTATATTTGTTTCATAGGCAGGGTCTCATCTAAATTTTATTTTAAATATAAGTCAGTCTGTTCCCTAATATAGTTGTGATTTTATGAAGGACACGGAGGCTCCTATTATTGCATTCTCTTTCTTTATTACTACTCCCTCAGCAGCAAAAAATACAGGAAGTAGTTTAACTGAAGAGAAAAAACATATATGAAGACATATAAACAGGTCAGCCAATCAGCAGCAGGTCCAAGTACATCAAAGGGTGTGACAAGCTGCTGCACTTCCTCTTTTCTTGCTGCTCCCTCAGCGGACAGTTGAGTATTTCTGTGCTCTGTGTTTAAATTTAAATTATTGCTGTTCTTATTTTCCATCCGTTTTGATTTTGTCTTGTTATTGTCCCGATTTATTTTCTGTCATCGTTATTGCTATTGCATTTGTTTTATTTGTTTATTCCTTGGTGCCTTCCCGCTGTATGCCTGCCCCCCCCTTACCATCTTTATTGCGCATTTAGCCGCTCGTTTTCGGCCGTTTGCGGTTCCCTCTTCTCTCTTACCTTTCCTGGTCCCTCCGTTTGCCTTGCCGGTATCGCGGTGCTCTTCTCGGAGCTTCTGCTTCACTGGCTTCGTTTTCTGCCGGCGAGTCTCGCGCGCGCATGCGCTCTGACTCGTGCGACGGCCATCTTTGTTTCGTCACTTCTAACTGGTTTCCCGCGACTCCGGCTGCGTGCTCTTCGCCGGTAGACATCTCAGATCCTTCGTTTTTTCTCCAGGTGTTCCATCTCGGGTTAATCAACCCTTTGTTTTCATTCCTTAGTGATATTTAGCATTTTTTGGTGTTTGTGTCATGGATCAGTTTAGTGATCAGGCTGCTCCTACTGGGGCTGCAGGTTCCTCCATTAGAGCTCGGGATGATGCTCAACCCCTGTCATCTGAGGATTTCCAGTCTCTTTTGGATGCTACAATGTCCCACTCTATTTCTAAAGCCCTGTCCTCTGCTATGGGTGCTATGTCTCATTCCATAACTCAGTCTATCCAACAAGCTTTGATCCAAGCCCCTGTGGCCTCAGCTCCCACTACTGTGGCCGCTCCTACTGCAGGCAAAAAGGCCCTATTTAAATCTAAGCACCTTTCTCCACTCCTGACTGACAGCCATGCTACTGTCCTGATGGACAAGGTTCATATTCCTGTCACTGAGAGCGCTGATCCACCGCGCAAAAGAGTCCCTGACCGGACAAAAACGGCCAGACACTGGAAAAGAGCTAAAGCTCAGGTTGATTCATCAGAATCTGATGAGAGTGGTGATGACCTTATTTCATATAAGGATCCCGGTTCTGATATTTCTGATGAGGACGAATCCCCTGATTTTGCTACGTCCCCCTCTGGGGCTGATACTGTCAGGTTTCTTGTCCCGTCTGGTGAAACCGATGCTGATGTTAGGGACCTCAGGGCAATCCCCTCTTCGATCCAGATAACCTGCGCCACCCGCGCTCTGCCGAATGGGACCCCCCGGCGCATATCGCCCAATATCTCGCTCTCCGGGTACGCAAACCCCTCACGAAGGAGAGTAGACGTAAACTTAGGGCTGAATGCCCCAGGCCCATAGTACCTGATGAGGTCTGTAAGACTCCTGAGGTTGACCCTCAGATTATACAGTTTCTGTCTTAGACGGGCTGGAAGCCCAGAAAGGGTTTGGAGTTCTCTCTGCGCCACTGTCAGGATAAACTCCTAGACAGCTTGGGCCCCATCACCAAACTGTTTGAATTGCTTGAAGCAGGGAAAGCTTCTCCTGACTCCTTTGATTTCGATGAGGCTCTGGGCTGGCTTCAACGCTTGGTTTGTTTGACAGGCAACGCTAATGCCGCTCTCTGTGCGGAGAGACGCAAGTCCATCCTGATCAAAATAGAGCCCAAATTGGTCAATATGGCTACTCAGGAACCGGGTCCATCGGCCAAAGGCCTGTTATTTGGAGACTCGTTTGTCAAAAATGTTGGCTCCTTTGTAAAGACTTTTACGGCCCTCGATAAGGCGCAGTCCTCTATGAAACGAGTTTTCGCCCCTAGAGTTTTTGCAGGGGCCGGACGAAGCAGGGGCCGTTCGTCTGGCCGCAGTTCCAGATTCCAAGGGAACTATAGAGGCTCCTTCTCTCAGCGTCCAGTCCTCCCTGAACAGAGGTCAACGGCCTTCTTTCCTTCAAGAAGCCGCCCTGGGTCCGCTAGAGGTTCCAGAGGATATTTTGCTTCCAGGCGTCCTTACGGTAAGTCCCTATATCCTCTCTCCCCCCCCCGCGAAGGTGGGCGGTCGACTAGCAGCTTTTGCCCACGTTTGGGCTTTAATTACCTCAGACGCTTGGGTGTTGAACACGGTCAGAGGTTATCAGTTGGAACTAACCATCTTTCCTCCACAGGCTCATCTGCCTCCTTCCCCAAGGTTTCCACTACTTCAGCGCCAACTGATTTCAGAAGAGGTAAGGTCACTTCATCAAAAAGGGGCTATTCTTCCAACTCCCATGGTCGTTCCAGGGTTCGTCAGTTCACTTTTCCTGGTCCCAAAGAAAGGAGGGGGTTCCCGTCCGGTCATCAACCTCCGGCCCCTCAATGCGTATGTGGTGTATCACCATTTCAAAATGGAGGGGATCCATTGTCTCCGGGATCTATTGTTGCCGGGAGACTGGATGGTGAAATTAGATCTTCAGGACGCATACTTCACGATTCCGATCGCGGCCTCTCACCAGTATTTCCTTCAGTTTCTTTGGGCAGGTCAGAAGTGGAGGTTTACATGTCTTCCTTTCGGCCTTTCGTCAGCCCCCTGGTGTTTTACGAAGGTCATGAAGCCGGTAGTGGCGTTTCTTCGCTCTCGGGGAGTACGTCTCATAATCTACCTGGACGACATCCTCATCCTGGCTCAGTCTCCTTCGCTCCTCCGGTCGCACCTCGGTTGGGCCCTTCATCTTCTTCAGTCGCTGGGGTTTCTCATAAATGGAGACAAATCTTGCTTCGTGCCGTCTCAGACCATGGAATTTCTGGGTTTTCAGATAGACTCCGTTCAACAGTCTCTTTTTCTTCCACAGTCCAAGATCGTGGCCATCAAGAAGGAGATCAGGCGCTTGCTGCGTCTGGAGATGGTGACTGTGCGTCAGGTTGCGAGGATGATAGGGCTGTTGTCCTCTTCCATTCAGGCCTTCTTCCCGGGTCCGCTCCACTACCGGGCGCTGCAAAGGTTACGAACTTCGTCGCTCGCTTCGGTGCCCTCTTACGAAAGTTGTGTCTCTCTTGACGCCGAATCCAGAGACGAGCTGATGTGGTGGCTGTCCCACATGGAAGCTTGGAATGGCAGAGCCATCTTTGGCACCACCCCAGACGTGGTTATAGAATCGGACGCCAGCTTACATGGCTGGGGAGCGCGCTATGGGACTATATCTACAGGCGGCAGGTGGTCCTCAGAAGAGTCCCTTCTTCACATCAACTGCCTGGAACTGTTAGCCGGCTCCTTTGCCATCCAGAGCCTAGCGCCTCCCACTGCCTCCTGTTCCGTTCTTCTCAAGATGGACAACGTGGCGGCGGTTTGGTATATCAACCATCTTGGGGGCACCAAATCCAGACTGTTGGCATGTCTCGCGAGGGACTTCTGGAGGTATTGTCTTCTTCATGGCATCTCAGTGACCGCCGTTCACATTCCCGGTCTTTCCAACATCACGGCGGATTGGAACTCAAGGTTTCTCAGGGATTCCGGAGATTGGCGCCTTCACCCTTCGGTCTTCGCCAAAATCCACCGTCTTTGGGGTCCTATGGAGATCGACTTGTTCGCGTCTCGCCTGAATTCGCCTCTACCAAGGTTCTTCAGTTGGAGACCGGATCCGGAGGCGCTCGCCACGGACGCATTTCTCCAACAGTGGCCGCGGACCCTCCTTTATGCGTTCCCTCCTTTCAGCATGATCGCGAGGACGATTTTACACATGATCCGATTCCAGACATCTCTCATTCTGATAACTCCGTTGTGGAAATCTCAGCCCTGGTTTCCCAGACTGTTGGAAACATCGACGAATTTTCCCAGACCTCTCCCATCCTTCCGGGACCTGCTCCTCGACACGGACCATCAGCCGCACGACCTGATTCTTCTGAACAAGCTTCAGTTGGTGGCTTGGCGTGTTTCCGGGGACCTTGGTCTGTCGAGGGCGTTTCACAGCGAACTCTCCTCCTCCTGGCCGATGCATGGGCCCCGGGTACTAGACGAGCCTATTCTTCCGCATGGCGATCCTGGTCCAGCTGGTGCCTGGGACGGTCATTGGATCCCGTTTCGGCCCCTCTAAATATGGTTCTTTCTTTCCTTACAGATCTTTTCCAAGGCAACAAGGCGTATCGCACGGTTAATTTGTACCGTTCGGCCATTTCAGCTGGTCACTCTCCTGTGGATGGGGTTCCTATTGGCCAACACCCTTTAGTATGTAGGTTACTCAAGGGTATTCGTTTTTCCAGACCCCCTGTACCCCGTTACTCCTCTACGTGGGACGTCAACATTGTCCTTCGGTTTCTGGAGGCTTGGTCTCCTAATCATGCTCTGTCGCTTAAGGAGTTGTCTGCTAAACTTTTGCTTTTGCTCTGTGTTCTCTCCTGTAAAAGGGTTTCGGATGTCCGAGCTTTAGATTTTTCGGCTAAGGTCTACCGTCCAGATGGTGTTTTGTTCGACATTTCTAGAAGAACTAAGACCAATATTAAATCGGTCTTTTATCCGTCTTTTCCTCTTCGTCCCCTCCTTTGTCCCGTGCTTTGCCTTCGGGAGTATGAGAGTCGCACTCGGGACCTTCGGAGTTCTTCCTCTCTTCCATTGTTCATTTCTTTTCGGCGACCTCATGCTTCTGTTTCTTCTTCCACTCTTTCCAGATGGTTGAAGTGGATCTTGCATTGATACTTCCATTTTTTCTCCTCACTCTGTTAGGAGTGCTTCGGCGTCTAAGGCTGTGGTCCTTGGTTGTCGTTTGGAAGACATTTTGAAAGCTGCGGACTGGTCTTCTGATTCTACGTTTCGGGAATTCTATCTTCGCCCTATCCATCATTTTTCTGAACGCTTGGTTGATCAGCTTTAAAATTGCAATAATAGGAGCCTCCGTGTCCTTCATAAAATTCTAAGATTTTACTAGTCTCATGACGTAAAGTCATGATTTTATTAAGGACACGGAGGCGAGTATTACCCCCCCCTTTTTTCTTTTTCCCTCCCGTTGTTGGCTGGGTGAGTATATTGATTCCGATTTTTCGATTGTCTTTTCGTTCGACATTATTCATTTATTTTGTTTGGTTCATTTTATTCTGCTGTGTTATCGTATATCGATGTCATGTCTTGCCTCTCATTCCGATTGCATTGTCTTACCTTGTTTGCTTCTGATTTGTGGTGTTTCCATGATTTCTACCAGTGTCCTATTTTTTCTGTTTTAGTTTGATGTCTTCTGGATGCTTCCGGCAAGTTACCAGTTTCTTGAGTTGACTGTTCCTGTTTCTGTTTGATTGGTTCCGGTTTGATTGGATCCGCAAGAAAAGAGGAAGTGCAGCAGCTTGTCACACCCTTTGATGTACTTGGACCTGCTGCTGATTGGCTGACCTGTTTATATGTCTTCATATATGTTTTTTCTCTTCAGTTAAACTACTTCCTGTATTTTTTGCTGCTGAGGGAGTAGTAATAAAGAAAGAGAATGCAATAATACTCGCCTCCGTGTCCTTAATAAAATCATGACTTTACGTCATGAGACTAGTAAAATCTTAGAATTAACCTCTGTCTTCAAAAGGCTATCACTCAACCTCCATGACATGTGGGGGGTAGATGCTCATGCTCTTTCTTCAGGGTCACAATCAAAGCTTCGTGATTAGACCAATAATTTTTTTTTAAATTATTTTTAGGAGTTTTTGCTCCCCTAACATCAAGTCAATGCGAGAGTATGAATTGTGCACTTGTGATAGGTGTGTATAATCTCTCGAATTAGGATTAAATGTTCTCCACACGCTATAATTACTTTTCAGAAACCCTTTGAAAATCATGGCCTGATGGATTAGTCCTTTGGAAAGAGCCTCAATTTTGGTAATTTTTTGTCCATCATAAATTCGAGTACCATATTGAAATCTCCTCCTATCAGGAGATAACCCTTTTTAATCTTGTTGACTTTATCCATAATCCCCAAAAGGATACCTGTTGGATTAACATCAGAGGCATACAAGTTTACAATTGTAAACATTTGGGTATCTATTCGGCAGACTACTATGACATACCTAGCCTCTAGATCTGTTTCCTGATTAATTATCTCCATGTTCAATATATTGGAAGCCAAGATTGCCAATCCCCTTTTTGAGGCATTTGAAACAATTGTATATGCTATGAAGTGCATCCTGTGAACATCCTCTATCATTCAATGGGCCTCTTATAGGAGGCATACATCATATTTATCCTTATTCAAAAGTCTCACCAAGAGGGATCTCTTATGTGAAGAGGTTAATCCTTGGGTATTTAATGAGAGTAATCTAACCATTATCGAGATGCCAAATCATTACTTTTCTCCCCTCTACCTGTGACTCACTACAGCATGATCGCGAGGACGATTTTACACATGATCCGATTCCAGACATCTCTCATTCTGATAACTCCGTTGTGGAAATCTCAGCCCTGGTTTCCCAGACTGTTGGAAACATCGACGAATTTTCCCAGACCTCTCCCATCCTTCCGGGACCTGCTCCTCGACACGGACCATCAGCCGCACGACCTGATTCTTCTGAACAAGCTTCAGTTGGTGGCTTGGCGTGTTTCCGGGGACCTTGGTCTGTCGAGGGCGTTTCACAGCGAACTCTCCTCCTCCTGGCCGATGCATGGGCCCCGGGTACTAGACGAGCCTATTCTTCCGCATGGCGATCCTGGTCCAGCTGGTGCCTGGGACGGTCATTGGATCCCGTTTCGGCCCCTCTAAATATGGTTCTTTCTTTCCTTACAGATCTTTTCCAAGGCAACAAGGCGTATCGCACGGTTAATTTGTACCGTTCGGCCATTTCAGCTGGTCACTCTCCTGTGGATGGGGTTCCTATTGGCCAACACCCTTTAGTATGTAGGTTACTCAAGGGTATTCGTTTTTCCAGACCCCCTGTACCCCGTTACTCCTCTACGTGGGACGTCAACGTTGTCCTTCGGTTTCTGGAGGCTTGGTCTCCTAATCATGCTCTGTCGCTTAAGGAGTTGTCTGCTAAACTTTTGCTTTTGCTCTGTGTTCTCTCCTGTAAAAGGGTTTCGGATGTCCGAGCTTTAGATTTTTCGGCTAAGGTCTACCGTCCAGATGGTGTTTTGTTCGACATTTCTAGAAGAACTAAGACCAATATTAAATCGGTCTTTTATCCGTCTTTTCCTCTTCGTCCCCTCCTTTGTCCCGTGCTTTGCCTTCGGGAGTATGAGAGTCGCACTCGGGACCTTCGGAGTTCTTCCTCTCTTCCATTGTTCATTTCTTTTCGGCGACCTCATGCTTCTGTTTCTTCTTCCACTCTTTCCAGATGGTTGAAGTGGATCTTGCATTGATACTTCCATTTTTTCTCCTCACTCTGTTAGGAGTGCTTCGGCGTCTAAGGCTGTGGTCCTTGGTTGTCGTATGGAAGACATTTTGAAAGCTGCGGACTGGTCTTCTGATTCTACGTTTCGGGAATTCTATCTTCGCCCTATCCATCATTTTTCTGAACGCTTGGTTGATCAGCTTTAAAATTGCAATAATAGGAGCCTCCGTGTCCTTCATAAAATTCTAAGATTTTACTAGTCTCATGACGTAAAGTCATGATTTTATTAAGGACACGGAGGCGAGTATTAACCCCCCCCTTTTTTCTTTTTCCCTCCCGTTGTTGGCTGGGTGAGTATATTGATTCCGATTTTTCGATTGTCTTTTCGTTCGACATTATTCATTTATTTTGTTTGGTTCATTTTATTCTGCTGTGTTATCGTATATCGATGTCATGTCTTGCCTCTCATTCCGATTGCATTGTCTTACCTTGTTTGCTTCTGATTTGTGGTGTTTCCATGATTTCTACCAGTGTCCTATTTTTTCTGTTTTAGTTTGATGTCTTCTGGATGCTTCCGGCAAGTTACCAGTTTCTTGAGATGACTGTTCCTGTTTACGTTTGATTGGTTCCGGTTTGATTGGATCCGCAAGAAAAGAGGAAGTGCAGCAGCTTGTCACACCCTTTGATGTACTTGGACCTGCTGCTGATTGGCTGACCTGTTTATATGTCTTCATATATGTTTTTTCTCTTCAGTTAAACTACTTCCTGTATTTTTTGCTGCTGAGGGAGTAGTAATAAAGAAAGAGAATGCAATAATACTCGCCTCCGTGTCCTTAATAAAATCATGACTTTACGTCATGAGACTAGTAAAATCTTAGAATTAACCTCTGTCTTCAAAAGGCTATCACTCAACCTCCATGACATGTGGGGGGTAGATGCTCATGCTCTTTCTTCAGGGTCACAATCAAAGCTTCGTGATTAGACCAATAATTTTTTTTTAAAATTATTTTTAGGAGTTTTTGCTCCCCTAACATCAAGTCAATGCGAGAGTATGAATTGTGCACTTGTGATAGGTGTGTATAATCTCTCGAATCAGGATTAAATGTTCTCCACACGCTATAATTACTTTTCAGAAACCCTTTGAAAATCATGGCCTGATGGATTAGTCCTTTGGAAAGAGCCTCAATTTTGGTAATTTTTTGTCCATCATAAATTCGAGTACCATATTGAAATCTCCTCCTATCAGGAGATAACCCTTTTTAATCTTGTTGACTTTATCCATAATCCCCAAAAGGATACCTGTTGGATTAACATCAGAGGCATACAAGTTTACAATTGTAAACATTTGGGTATCTATTCGGCAGACTACTATGACATACCTAGCCTCTAGATCTGTTTCCTGATTAATTATCTCCATGTTCAATATATTGGAAGCCAAGATTGCCAATCCCCTTTTTGAGGCATTTGAAACAATTGTATATGCTATGAAGTGCATCCTGTGAACATCCTCTATCATTCAATGGGCCTCTTATAGGAGGCATACATCATATTTATCCTTATTCAAAAGTCTCACCAAGAGGGATCTCTTATGTGAAGAGGTTAATCCTTGGGTATTTAATGAGAGTAATCTAACCATTATCGAGATGCCAAATCATTACTTTTCTCCCCTCTACCTGTGACTCACTACACAAATAAACGGATTTCTGGGCATAAACATAGCTATGAACATCAAAAAACATATAAGCAGCGGTATCCATCGACCCTTATCCATTGCAATTGTGTGCTCCCTCAGTGACACAATGAACACAAATTGGCACAAAACATGAGCCAAAGAAGAGAGGAGACTCAAAGGAACCCTAAGGAATTTCAACCAGTACTTGAAGATGGGCAAAGTCTAAAAGAAAGAGTGGGAGGGGAAGCGGAGAGAGAGAAAAGGCTATTAGCTAAGCTTATGATCTAGTTTACATCTTTATATAATATTCTGTTATCTACTAATTATCAACGTAGTACAACCGAGTGATTATGGTGGAATGAAGCGGACAAAGAGTACCTTAGGAAGGCTTAACACCTGAATCCCAGACAAGCCTGTTGAACGTTGTTTCTATTTCAATTCAATTTTATTATTTCATATAGACCCAGATCTAAAAATTTGAAAACTGGTGCTTCTTTAAAGTTTATTTCTACTTCAGATGAAAAACCCAGCCCTGAACCCATTATTCCTCCTACCAGTATCTTGGCTTCTATCTCTACCCGAATTCACACTCCATTGTTACTTCGCATTCTAGCAGCACAGGACCACGTTTTCACAGTCATTGACAGGAAGGCACATTGTTGGTTCCCGAGAAAGAGCGAGTTCACCTATTAGCCTGGGTGCATTCCTTATGCACCTCAGGTCACCCTTGTGCTCGTGGCACAGCAGAGATCATCGCAAGACAATTCTGGTGGCCTAATTTCTCTTCGTACTGTAGGGATTATGTGGCAGGGTGTCTTTGATGTGCTGCTATTAAATTGTCCAATTATCGACTCTCTGGATATCTTCATCTACTTTGCATTCCTGCACGTCCTTTATCCTATTTAGCCATGGATTTCGTTGTAGACTTACCTGCCTCAGACGGGTAGACCGTCATCCTAGCAGTGGTAGATCAATTTTCAAAGATGGTGCATTTTATTCCATTACCCAAGCTACCCTCTGCACCCGAGTTAGTTCCTATTTTCATACATGGCTTTGCCGAACAGATCCTATTGGACAGAGGAGTGCAATTCACTGCTACATTTTGGAAAACCCTTAATAAAGCTTTAGGTATATAATTGGCGTTCTCCTCTACATGTCATTCGCAAATCAATGCCCTTACAGAAAGGACAAATCAGACATTAGAACAAATTCTTAGGCGCTTTATAGGAGACCATCAATGTGATTTGGTTAGGCTACTCCCATGGGCTGAGTTTGCTAGAAATAATGTTTCCTATGAAGCCTCCAACATATCCCCTTTTTCTGTAATTATGGATACCATCCTACATCTTTACCTTCTACCACATTGAATACAAAATCCAAAGCATTGTGGATTCTAGAAGATCCAGAAATACTATTTAATATTTGGTACTTTGGAAAGGATAAGACCCAGAGGGAAGGTCTTGGGTTCCATTTATAGATTGAAATGCTCCCATATTACTCAAGAAATTCTACACCAAATTTCATGATAAACCAGGTTATTTTTGGCCTATGGCTGGTCCTCAGGAAGGCGGTAATGTCACATGTGCCCCTCGGGTACCCACAAGCATCAGTCCCATGTCTCATTCACCTTTGCCCAGCATGCAGGAGATCCTTCTCCCGAGATCAGGCTGCAGGCACCCAGCTCGAGTGACGCGACGCCCCGATACTAAAGTTTATAGGCAGCCAAGGGGCATGTCTCAGTGAGGTGATTGGTCTCGAGGTGTGTCCTGTATTCGGTGCTGGTCTGCCAGCAAGGACTACTATCTATTTCTACCTATACCATAGCCTCCTCATTGTTGGGATCACCTAGCCCCTGGTTTCTGCACTTTGGGTATACCCCTTGCTGTAGCTTTATAGGGTTAAGATATTCTGCGGTGAGTGCTCCAGTGTCGGGTAGGCTTGACAGAGAGAGATTTTGCCCATCTGTGGACTGCAAAAAATATACTTTCAGAGGAGAAAGAGATGGTGCTAGTGTCAAAGGTATAGACATCAGAAATACTTTGGAAAGACAAAAGGAAGAATAACAAGGTGAGCTTAGCTGACAATTGACGTAAAGATAGCATATCATTATCCGGCCAAGCACACAAGAAGTCTAGTACAGCCAGATCCCACGGAGAATCATAACGGGAAGCTGGGGGTCTAGAAAGGCAGAGACCTCGCAGCAGATAACAGAAAGATAACAGAAAATTGTATTAGGCTGGTCAGTAAGAGTAAAAAATTAAAGAAACCACTGTGGTACTCAGCAGAAGTGGCCAAAATCATAAAAAATAAGGTTAGCCTTTAGTAAATACAAAAATACCCAAAGTGAGGAAGATCTATGAGATTAGGCAGAAAGAAGCAAAGCAAGTTATAAGAGCTGCCAAATCACATGCAGAAGAGACAATTGCCCTGTCAGTAAAAAAGGGAGAAAAGAAATTTTTTAGATATATAAATGAGAAAAGTAAAACAATAATTAATAAGATTAAAAACAAAAGAAGGAAGGTATGTAGAAGAGGATAAAGGTCTAGCTAACTGCCTGAATGAATATTTCTGTTCCGTTTTTACAAATGAAAATGAGGGAAAGGGACCTCAGTTAGAAAAAAAACTGGTACATGTGAGTTTATCGAGGCGGAGGTTCTGCTTTACTTGTCTAAGGTAATGACAAATAAGGGGCCTGATGGGATACACCTGAAGTTATTAAAAAAACTTGGTGGTGTACTAGCAAAATTTTATTTATTTATTTAACAAATCATTGGTAACAGGAGTCGTCCCAGGGGATTTGAAATTAGTGAATGTTGTGTCCACTCACAAAAAAGGCAGTAGGGAGGAGTCGGGCAACTACAGGCCAGTTAGTCTTACATCTGTAGTAGGGAAATTAATGGAAACAATGTTAAAGGATAGGATTGTTGAACATCTGATGTCACATGGGTTTCAAGATCAAAAACAACATGGGTTTTCCCCAGGAAGATCATACCAAACAAATCTTATTGATTTTTTTGATTGGGTGACTAAAGTAATTGATCAAGGTGGTGCGGTAGACATTGCGTATCTGGATTTCAGTAAGGCCTTTGATACTGTGCCACATAGAAGACGTATCAATAAACTGCAATCTCTGAGTTTAGATCCCAATGTTGTTGAATGGATTAAGGAGTGGCTGAGTGACAGAAAACAGCGTGTTGTAGTCAATGGTCTATATACAGAACAAAGTTACCAGTGTGGTACCTCAGGGATCTTATTTGGACCCGTTCTCTTTAATATTTTATCAGCAATATTGAAGAAGGTCTTCATGGAAATGTCTTTTTGCTGATGATGTAAACATTTGCAACAGGGTTGATGTTCCTGGAGGGAGAAGCCAAATGACAAATGATTTAGGTAAACTGGAAAAATGGTCAGAGCTGTGGCAACTGGTATTTAATTTAAGGGCGGAGCATAGAATATTTGATACTGTCCTAACCTCAACGTGTGAGGAAAGGGATTTAGGGGTTAATTATTTCTGAGGATTTAAAGGTAGGCAGAAAATGCAAAATGCTTGGTTGCCGTTGTACTGGTGAGACCTCACTTGGAGTATTGTGTACAGTACTGGACACCATAAAGGGTTACTAAAATGGTTCATGGATTACAGGATAAAATTTACCAGGAAAGGTTAAAGGATCTTCATATATATATATATATATATATATATATATATATATATATATATATAGCCTGGAAGAAAGACGTGACAGGGGGATATGATAGAAACATTTAAATACTTAAAGGGAATGAACACGATAAAGGAAGAGAGTTTATTTAAAAGGAGAAATACTACCACAACAAGAGGATATAGTCTTAAGATAGAGGGGCAAAGGTTTAAAGGTAACATCAGGAAATAGTACTTTAAGGGAAAGGGTAGTGGATGCGTGGAATAGCCTTCCAGCAGAAGTGGTAGATGTTAATGCAGTGAAGACATTTATGCAAGCATGGGATAGGCATAAGGCTAAGCTAGATATAGGATAAGGCTAGGTACTAAGGAGAGTATTCAGCGGTTGGGCAGACTGGATGGGCCGAATGGTTCTTATCTGTCACTTACTAAGTCCATGTTTCTATACCATCAGGTGCAGGAAGGCATGGCGCAGTAGAAGCCCTGACGTCGCTCCATCGTTGCTGACCCGGATCATGCACCCACTACCCCTTCTGCCTGCTAATTACCGTTTGATCCCTGGACTGATACCTCGGATATTCTGACCTCTAGATTGTTTTTGGATTTTCCTTGTCTGCCGCCTGCCTTCTGATATATTTTGTGGACTGTTATACCGGCTTTCTAGTCCACCTCCAGGTAGCTCTTAACAATAAGCTCCCAACATTGGCCAAGTCTGAGTGAAAGACGCCGGATCTGGGTGCGAGCTGAAGGAGTTCTTTGTCTGGTGGATTGTCCCGCATGCGAAGAGATCTAAATATAACGGGCCTCTCTCCGCTGATGAAGGCTTCCCTGTGAAGTCTCCAGTCTCTCGCATCTCGCCAATGTCAGGAAAACCTGGAAATCTGCCATTTGTTTTTTATAGTTGTTGTACACAGTAAATGTATAAAATGATGTAAAGTTACTGGTATTTGTGCAGCGTGAATGGGTGAAATGTTTTTTTTTTAATTGTCCATTCGGTATATGCCATATCTTTAGAAATAAGAGCAGACAAATAAATCTACACTGAAATTTAGTTTTTTGATATATGTGCTCACTAAGAATTTGTAATGATTCAATGTTGCGCTGAACGTACAAATTACACTATGGTCCATTCCTGTGTCATCTTAATATGAGCAGAAAAACAAAAGCCCTAAAAGGTTTAATAGCATTTGTATTGGATCCATCATGAATAAAGGACCTTGTTGGTAATATATATTTCTACACTGAAATCTATAATTCATTTTAAAGTCACTTATTTTTCTGTGTTTACCCTAACGCAAAACATTATTTAGATTATCAATAATATCAAAGTGTGAATTTAAAGGTGCTGTTCCACTTTAAAAAAAAATAACTTGTGTTCTGTCGCATGTTAAGTAAACAAACTCTAGTCAATATGTAATTTTATCCTTTCATCGGAAGGTTACAGCATGTACAAACAAAAAATCAACCACCTTCATGTGCCTGACTTTGTCATATGGCAATTAAACACCCCCTGAAATATTATGAATGAGGCAACATTTCTGAAGATTTTTATTGTTTTTATTTATTTCACGGAAATGTTTTAGCATTCAGCTGTTCAATGAATTCTAAATGACTCAGTTCTAAAAAAATTCAAGTAGGTGGAACAGAATTTTTTTAACGTTGTCATGGTAGATTGCTGTCCTTTTTTCTTGGACATTGCTATCTTTCCCTACAACCCAGCTAGAGATTGATATTCTTCAGACGCATACAGAGAACCTTAGCCTACATGGCAAAGTGCTGACTCCAGTTTGGGAAACTTGATCCCTTTTGTTTAAGAAAATCATCCCAGGGAATCTATCCGTGCCACTTCTATTAAAACCTTCAATAACATGATGTATAGATAGAGACTGAAAATTTGGTTCAGCTAAATCTATGATTCTCTCTTAGAATATAATATGCCTGAAGAAACCTAAATAGTCTTGAAAGCTTGCAATCCATTACATGTCAGTTAGACATTAAAGGTATCATCTTTACCAAATGTACTTTCTCCACTAAAATCTAATCATCATTATGTATAGATGTGTGTTCTGTGCGGCGAAATAAATTAGGGAAGACAGAGAATTGAATCATATTAACTTTATTAAGTAAAATTGTAATATAAACATAGTCATTCTATATTTCATTATGGGTTGATCCAGAGGAAGACGAAAAAACCCTGTAGAAACTCTGGCCAATTATGTTTCATCAGGGAAAAAAATTGCTTCCTGACCCCAAATGTGGCGATCGGATTTCTCCTTGGATCAACCCTCTCATGAATATTGCTGTTTACATTTACTGTAATAGGTCGTTGTCTGACGAGATTACACGTAGCTTCCTTATCATGTTCTGCCAAGCTTAGAAAATAATAAGAAAATAGGTGGTGGATACAGACATAACAATGTCCATAACCTCAAAGCTTACACATAGCTGTTCTGTTGAGAAATCGATAATGTGAAGGATACAACATAACGAAAAGTAGATTTCTACAGGCAGATCTTATACATGAATACTGCATTGAAGCTGAACTCTAAGGGTAAGGATACAATAAAAGGTCCTAATTCACTGGATACAATATTAGAGATCCTAGTTAACAGAAGTGTTACATTACTACTTCATTGATCTAAAACCTATACAATAAATATGAAAAATACATACATATGAACAGGACAATACAAACAATGAACATTTTTGCCTTGTACAACATTATATAAAGGATACAGTTCAAGGAATATGGGACCCGACCTACAGAGCTTCTGTCTTGATGGCTAGTATTCCTGATTTTCAACATACCAGGTTAAAAACCCCATGCCATTTAGAGACAGCTGCCGAGAGCAGCCAGAGATAAAAGAACTATCTGGTTGTGCTGGAAAGCTAATGTCAGGAGAGGACCAGAAAATCTGTCCCATTTTACACATTTTTTGCAGAACACATCGAGTAGCGCAAATGGTCACCAATCATAACGTAGAAACGTAAGTAAACACACAATGCCTTTTGTTCAGGGACATCCTAAAACATTTAATGTTCTTTTTTTTGCACGTTAAGCTATATTAAGCTTCCCGAAAAACAACCTTAATCTCGCCTATTTGCAAATTGGGAAAACAACATCCATAAAACGTTCAAAATAGTTAGGGGACGCTAAAAAAATTAGGGTGTTCAAAGATTAGCAGCAAAGCTCTTTTTACATTAAGCTGTTTAGATCGTACATTTTAATAAAATGTTACATGTGAATAATTTTTGGTATGTCTTACCAAAGTCCTGAAAATTTAAGGACATGTATAGATAGATGAACTATTGCATTGTGTAAAGACTGAAGATTGATGTTTAAGTTCTTTTTTTTCATATTAAGGCACATTAGGCTCCCTAAAAAACAAGCTGAATGTCACTTATTTGTAAATTGAGAATCCAAAATCCATGAAACTTCAAACATAGCTTTGGGAAGTTAAAATTTTAGGATGTGCAAAGTTTTAAGGCAATTGATTGATGTTTGGACACATTATAGTACATTAAGTTCCTTCTCAATTATTCTGTTCACTTCAAGTATCTTAAAAAAATTAAATATGAATATTTTTTTGTATATTTGACCAAGTGTCCTGAAAAGTTCAAGATATCTTTGAATACATTGAATCTTGTTTTGTCAAGAATTTTAGATGGTTAATATTTAAGTAATTTGTTTCCATTAAGACACATTAAGCACTCCCAAAAAAAGCTTAATGCCAATCATTTGAAGAGTGAGAATCCAAAATCCATGAAACTTCCAGGAAAGCTTGGGGGAGATTAAAAAATTAGGGTGTCCAAAGTTTCTATATGTTTCTATAGAACGACTGTTGTTTTTGGAAATATTTTGGAGGAAACCGGTTAATATTTAAGTTCCTTTTTCCTTTAAGGGCATGTATAGATAGATGGAATATTGCATTGCATGAAAATTGAAGGCAATTGGTGTGCCGTGATGACGTGATGACGTGAGTGTGATCCGCAGCGGGGGGTGGAGTGCTGGGCAACGACGACAAGGGAGGTGTGGAGCGGCGGCCGCGATGCTGCGGTAGTCGCGATGCCGTTTGGAGCCGTTTGAAGCCGCAATGAGAGCCGCGCCGCAGCAGGAGTTGTGTCGCAGCAGGAGTTGTGTCGCGGTGGCCGTAACGAAAGCCGCGCCGCAACGGGAGCCGCAAGGGGAGCCGTGCAGCGGCGACCATAATGGGAGTTGAGCCGTGGAGTTGAGCCGTGGCGGCCGCAACGGGAGCCGAGCAGTGACGTCCCGGAGACACATAGGAGAGAGGACGTAGCCATGACGTCCGGACACGAGGAGGCTATGAGGAGGTCATATAAATAAAGAGCTGGCAGATGAAGCCTATAAGAGATTATATCCTCCAGAGACTAATATAAAAACAAGCTCTCGGCTGATAAATTTAAATGCACGAAGTACGTATGACTGCACGCCGTTTAGGCGTCAAGACATCAAACCACTCCCCCTCCTTTTGTGCTTAAAATGGAGCAACTCTACTTCACATTTACTTCAAGCTGCGAGCCATGAAAGCTGTTTGCCATGAAGGATGAATTGGTAAATTATTTTACCCATTTCAACTATAATTATAACTCAAGTTTAAGAATATAGAAAGTTGAGTTATACTGCTTGTGATAAACTGTGAGTAATATATTTTTTTCTACTCTCTACATAAAATGAAGAACTTGAAATTACTCTATAAAGAAGTATGGAGGGGGAAGAGTTAAAACAAAATTTATATTCAAAGCGTGCATTTATGGACTTTATTTATTGACATTTATAGATACCAACACCTAACAGTTTAAATTAAAACGGTTAACACTATGTTGCATGAGACTGGAGGGGAATAATTTGGAAGCTACAGGAATTGAAATTAAACACATATTAACCACTTAATGTTCAAGAGGAGGATGTTTAGGGAGAGGAGACTATTTATAAAGAAATAATCCAACAATATGTGTTTTAACTTGATTTGATAAAATATCTGCTACATGGATATATGGTTATAATGATATCATTTTGTGATATTAGAAGCTGGAAGTAAGCAAGGGAGGGGAGAATGGAGGAAGACCGAGGAGAGAAGGTTAAGAAACAATATTAAAGCTAAAGGCTGGAACAGATAAACATATCTAAAATATCAGAAAATATCATCTAATTAAGAAGACCATATTACCATCACGATAACATCAAATTTACATCAAGAATGGGTCCAAAAAAAGATAAAGAAAAAGATAAAGCCCTAATACAAGATAAAAAACAAGAAAAAGGTAAACCTATAAATGATTACTACTCCCCAAAGACATACAGCCAGGACAACCTACAAATAAATAGAAGACTAACAATGGAGGAACGTAGAGAATCTTTACAAATGACCAAAATTCAAGATCAAAGCGGTGATGAGGAACAACTATCCGCTTTGATAAATAATCTTTATAAAAAAATTAAAATTGATATTGAATCAAGCACTTATGAAATAAAAGAAGATGTAGCTAAACTCTCCGAAGTATTAAAAACACATGAAGATGCAATAACAAAAGTTAAAGAAGAACAAATGACTATACAGTCAGAAAACATAAAGCTAAACGCAAAGGTCAGAATCCTGGAAAAAAAACTATATGATATGGAAGATAATCATCGAAGAAATAATATCCGTATAAGAGGAATTCCAGAATCAATCTCTCAAGAACAGCTTGAAACATACTTAATAGATCTTCTACAAGATACCCTCAAAATACAGACATTAAAATATATACCCATGGAGACCTTCTATAGAATAAGAAAGCCTAATCAAATAAGTAAAGATCTACCTAGAGATGTCTTCGTTAGATTTACAAACTATTATATAAAGGAACGATTTAATAGAGGAATAAGAGAGAAAACAACACTATCGGAAAAGTTTAAAGACTTGAAATTCTACCCAGACATCCCTTCACATATAAGAAAAGAAAGGAAAAAGTTTCAAGATCTTACTGTAATTTTAAGACAAAAGAATATAGAATACAGATGGGGATTTCCTATCAGTCTTAAAATTCTGTATGAAGGAACCACGGTCACTTGAAATGATGTGGATACTGGTTTAGAAAAATTTAAAAAAATGGGGTCTTATATAAGACCATGTTTATATACGTTTCTCCCTTTTTTTTTTATTTTCTCTCTCTTTTTGATAGATATTTGACACTCGACACTAGATTAACACTACCACAATGAATATTTAATGACTATTTGATATATATTATGAATACACATTACACATATATATTTAGTTTGAGGGTATTATACTTCTTTAACACCATTACAATAAATTTATATAGACTATCTGATATATATTATGAGTACACATTTCATGTATATATATAGCCGGTGGCTACTACACCTTTTTTTTTTTTTTTCTTCTTCTTTTTTTTTTGTTTGTTCTTTTCTTTTCTTTTATAGGATATTAATATACACGAAGACAAAATTTTATATTTAAATTATATATATTATCTAAGATACTACTATACTTATATTTTTAGATTTATTTATTTATTTTATTTAGTCCACTTTTTAATACATATTATTAATACATATACACTTCTATTATCACTTATTATATATTTTTTTTCTCCCACTATATATGATTTATACATATCTACACAATCCACAAACACATCTTATAAAAATTGAATAATTACAGTGCACTATATGATGTTACACAATTTCTTTCTTATTATACATATACTTTTTTTTTTTCTCCCCTCTATTTAAACAGCCCGATAAATGCCCCAGTCTCCTCCGTTCCTATATTCTCTTTTCTTTGCTTCTTAGTCTTTCGTTCTCTCCCCCTCCCAAGCCTCCCCTCCTTATCTACTTCTTTTACCTGTGGCACCCTTATTCTTCTCCCCCCATACCTTCCTTTAAATGGGAAAAAATATTTATATATATGTATATATAGTAGACTTGGGCACCAGGGGGCTCTTCGTGTTCGTCTTCGTGCTCGTCTTCGGCAAAAAAAAAAACTTCGTATTCCGCGAATATTCGCCTGGTCCTGTCTTCTCTTCGGGCGAATATTCGCGGACATTCTTCGTGCTCGGGTTTTCTTCGTTTTCCCCGGTTAAGGGGTTAAAACAGGGTTAAAGCCGCTCTGGCGCCAGGAGTTTAAATGTCCGTATGAGCAACTCTATTGGTCGTCAGCAGGGGGCTCGTCTGCCATTGGTTGATGGCAGACGAGCCCCCTGCTGGCGACCAATAGGGTCGCTCGTACAGACTGTTATACTCCTGGTGCCGTAATTGTTCAGCAGATCCCGCTGGTCTCCCTGTTCTATCATTTATTAACTGATAGAACAGGGAGACCAGCGGGATCTGCTGGGTAAGTTGCAGCATTACTCTGTTGCGACTCTGTTGGTCGCTCGTACAGACTTTTAGGCTCCTGGTGCTGTAACTTACCCGGCACATCCCACTGGTCTCCCTGTTCTATCAGTTAAATGTCCGTACGAGCGACCAATAGAGTCATTAAACTTTAATGACTCTATATGCCGATGCCACTGGTCTTTAACTAATTGAACAGGGAGGGAGACCGATGCCACTGGTCTCCCTCCCTGTTCAATTAGTTAGTCCGTGCCGGGTTAAATGTCCGTACGAGCGACCAATAAAGTCGCTCGTACGGACATTTAACTCTGTACAGGGAGGGAGACCAGTGGCATCGGCAGGGTAAGTTGCAGCATTGGGGTTTTAAAACCCCAATGCTGCAACTTGCCCTGCCGATGCCACTGGTCTTTAACTAATTGAACAGGGAGGGAGACCGATGCCACTGGTCTCCCTCCCTGTTCAATTAGTTAGTCTGTGCCGGGTTAAATGTCCGTACGAGCGACCAATAAAGTCGCTCGTACGGACATTTAACTAATTGAACAGGGAGGGAGACCAGTGGCATTGGCACTGCCGATGCCACTGGTCTCCCTCCCTGTTCAATTAGTTAGGGGTTAACTTTTTTTTAAAGGGTTAAGGGGCCATGCAAGTGAGCCTATTGGTCGCTTGCACGGCCCTTTAACCTATGGATTTCCGCTCCCGTTAACCCCTTCGATGCTGTGTTAGATAACGCAGCATCGAAGGGGTTAACGGGAGCGGAAATCCATAGGTTCGCTGTCAGGGGCTACAAAGACCGTGCGAGTGAGCCTATTGGTCACCTGCAGGGTCTTTCTCTGGCATCAACCAATTGGTTGATGCCAGAGGAGGTCCCTGTAGGCGACCAATAGGCTCATTCGCACTGCCCTGTAACCCGTGACGGCGAACCTGCGGATTTCCACTTCCGGGAACTGCCGCGATGCCGCGAAGCCGCGAAGACAAGACAAGGTAAGATGAAGGGGGGGAATGGTAGACGAAGACGAAGACAATCACGAAGATCTTCGTGGTGTGTGTCTTCGTCTTCCCCTACGTTTTACCGCCGCCGTCTTCTCTTCGGCGTGTCTTCGGAACGAACACGAAAACGCACTCTTCGTGTTCGTTTCCATGTTCGCCCGAAGACGAATGCACAAGTCTAATATATAGTGGGAACTTAAAATAGATAATATGCCCTAACTCTTAAAACTCCGTATGGATAAGATACCTGTATTTACAACAGGATGGATTTTAAGATAGAGAATCTTAAAATGAATAAGTGTATGTTAGTGTGTAGAATGAATGCTTTTTTTAAAAAAAAATGTTCTAAAATATATAATGGTATCATTTAGAAAATCAGATAAACTACAAAAATGGTTACTTCTTTAAAATTAATATCATGGAATGTACAAGGATTGAATAGTCCACAAAAAAGAAATTACTTGTATGAAACGCTTCTTCAGAAGAAAGTAGATATAGCTCTAATACAAGAAACCCATTGGGTAACGAATCCGCAAAGACTATGGAAATATAGTACCCTCTCTGAGATATTCTATTCAAATTTGGAAGGGAATAAGAAAAAGAGAGGGGTAGCAATCATAATTTCTAGTAAATTAAAATTTGAATTTATATTACATGAAATCGATACCCAGGGTAGATTCCAAATTTTGATTTGTAAAATTAATGATATAATGTATATCTTTGTTAATATCTATGCACCTAATAAGGAACCTACTAAATTCGTAAGAAAATTATACATAAGAGTACAACAATTAAAAAAAGGGATCTTATACATGGGAGGTGATTTTAATTGTATTATTGACCCAGAAAAAGATAAAAGTATACTTCGTTCCGCATCTCTAGATCCACACATAAAATCAGAAGCAAGAAATATAAGAACATTTTTAGAAGACAACTCATTATATGATATATGGAGAGTTCTCCACCCAAAAGAGAAAGATTTTACTTTCTTCTCTCAACCACATACCTCATATTCTAGAATTGACTTTGTATTAACTGAATCTGAAAATCTATGTTCAATTATAAATTCTAGTTTAGGACAAATAATCTGGTCGGATCATGCTCCAATACTTATAGAATTTAAAAATAATAAATACTACGAAATTAATCGCAGATGGAGGATGGATATTCTCTATTAAATAAGGAAGAAATTCGAGAATATTTGAGTAATCAAGCTAATCTATTTATGGAAAAAAACAATAATGGAGAAGTCTCCAATTTAACCCTCTGGAATACATTCAAATGCTATATGCGAGGATGTATAATAAAAATAAGTTCTATTATAAAAAAGAAACAGGGACAAAAATTAGCCGATTTATATATTAATTTAGCCAAAATAGAGAGATTAAATAAAAGTAATCCTAATATAATTTACACAAAAGAAATTAATTCAATGAGAATAGAAATAAATACAAAAATACAGGAGAGAATAAATAAGGGACTCTCAAGAAAAAAACAAAATCGGTATTATGGTAATAATCGTGTGGGAAAATATCTAACGAACAAGTTAAAGTACGATCAAAAAAAAAATGTTATAAAAAAATAGTAATAGGAAACGATACATTCCTAAATCCATCACAAATAGCCAACTGCTTTGAAGATTACTATAAATCGCTCTACAATATAGCAGGACCTCCTAAACCATTAAGTAAAATTAGGAGCTATCTTAGCTCTCTTTAGTTACCAAAATTAAATGAAGAAGCTCTAGAAACATTAAATGCCCCAATTAATAAAGAGGAAATTCAGAAAGAAATTGAGAACCTAAAGAAAGAAAAAGCTCCAGGACTTGATGGTTACACGGCCGCGTTTTATTCAACATTTAAAGAAATAATTGTTCCATTGCTGCTTAAATCATTTGAGGAAATCACGGAGGGCAATAATTTTTCACCGGAGATGTTACAAGCCTCAATATGCCCGATATTAAAACCAAATAAAGACCCGAGTTTTGTCTCTAACTATAGGCCTATTTCTTTGATAAATATTGATATAAAGATATATTCAAAGATTTTAGCTGAAAGACTTAAAAAATATTTACCTGAAATAGTCCATCCGGATCAAGCGGGTTTTATAAAAGATAGAACACTAACAGACAATACCCGTAAAATAATAAATCTCATTGATCTATCCAATAAGAATTCTACTTATACTGCTTTTTTGGCACTTGATGCCAAAAAAGCTTTTGACCGGGTGGACTGGCAATTCCTTTCAGAAACATTAGATGTGTTCGGTATTTCAGGGCAATTTAGAAACAACGTTTTAGCGCTTTATAAATCTCCCTCTGCTCAAATAACAGGACCCATGTTTACTTCAAATGGTTTTAGAATAGGCAATGGAACAAGACAGGGCTGTCCTTTAGCCCCTTTACTATATGTTTTATCAATTGAACCACTCGCCCAAGCAATAAGAAATTCATCAGAGATAATAGGAATTAAAATGAACCAGAGTGAATTTAAGATAACTCTATTCGCGGATGATATTATTCTGACATTACCTCAACCCGAAAAATCAATAAAATATGTATTAGAAGCGATCAAAGAATTTGGTAATCTTTCGAATTATAAACTTAATATTAATAAAACTCAAATCATCTCAAATCATCAAATAGAGGAACAAGCTAGATTGATGAGATCGTATATTAATGTAGACTGGAATAATAGCTCCCTAGAATATTTAGGAATTAAATTAAAATTCAATCTTAAAGAAATGATTAGAGAGAATTATTTAGTAGCAATAAATAAAATGAAAAAAAATTACAAGATTGGAAGGGGCTAGAAATATTGTGGCTGGGAAGATTAAATGCAATCAATGCCTATTACATTCCCAAATTACTATATATTCTAAGAGCAATTTCGTTGAGAGTCCCTTATTCAATTCTCTCACAAATACAAAAATTAATAACATCATTTATTTGGCAAAATAAACCTCCAAGGATTTCCTTTAAAAATCTAATAAAGAGTATACAAACTGGAGGTCTTTCATTACCCAGTATAAAAGAGCTACATGAAATTTGCATGTTCACCCATTTCCTTTTATGGGATAAACCGAAAAATGATAGCACCGCATGGTTTACTATTGAAAAAGAAAATATACACCCTCTACATCTTTACGATATTATATGGATAAACCATGATATAACGAGAAATATAAAAACTGATAATTCAGTGATTAAAGATTTAATAATATCGTTAAGTAAATGGAAGTCAAGTATGAAAGTTAAGAAAGGTGTTTTATACTCTGCTCCAATTAAAGTATTATCAAATTATATAAAAGATCTAAATTTAAATAAATGGAGTCAATTAAATATAAGATTTATATCAGATCTTTATGATTCTGAAGTGTTGTTATCATGGCCTCTCTTGAAAGAGAAATGGAAGCTGCCCGATATGGAAATATATAATTATATAAGAATTAAACACTTTCTTCATCTAGTAGGAACTACACGATCTACATTGTTTGAGGATTTTCTTAGTAAACAATATAAATCGAGATTAATTCATAAAGTTAAAATGCTGAGAGAAAGTTCAAAATCAGAAGATCCCCTATCTAATAAAGAAAAATGGGAAAAAGAAACTGGTGAAATATATTCAAAAGAAGAATGGCTACAAGCCTATAGAGACATTAGGAAACATTCACACTGTCTGAACTTGCACGAATTATATTATAAAATCGTACATAGATGGTACAGAACCCCAGTCCAAATATCAAAGTTTTATAAAAATGCTTCAAGGCAATGCTGGAGATGCGGAAAAAAAGAAGGGACCATTTACCAGATGTGGTGGGAATGTGAGGAGGTTGGAGAAATACTAAAAACTCTCTTTGAGGTAATTAATAAAGTATTACAATGTAAAATAGATCCATCCCCTCAAACATTTTTATTCCATATGGGTCTTAGCAAGTTACACAAACCACAAAAAAACTTACTAATTCAATTAATTTTAGCCTGTAAATTAGTTATTGCTAGGAACTGGAAAAAAAACAGGTAGAATACCTTGGGAAGAAATTCTTACACAAATTCAGTTTCAGTGCGAAATGGAAGAGGGATACTATATAAGTATTGGTAGAAAGTTGGCTTACATAGATATATGGTCTCCATGGATCTCCTTTGTACATTCCTAAATAATAGTAATTAAATATATATTAAAAAAAAAAAAAAAAAATGATACCAACATTTTTATTCACTATGTGTTCAATGAATGCTGCCAGCCTAGATACCGGGTTATTATATAATTAGATATTTAATATTTGCTATAGATAACTAAGTAAGACATAAGGGTAATTTAAATGGACAGGAGCTATCAGAAACACTAGTATTAAAACGTTAAAAATATTGAACATTATGTATGATATATATGAGCATGTATGTTTTAAGTATAAAGAGGCATAATACATTCTCCGTTGACAATAATATTTGATACTACTTTGAATATGTTTGTTCCCGGCTAGGAACATACTCTTGAATGATGAAATCAGAAATATTATAAATATAAGATGCGAACTATATGTATTATGCGCTACTCAGCCTTTATTAATATATTTATATATGTATGTATGTATTTATAAATGTATTTATGTATTTGTATGTTTATATTAAAATTAAAAAACAAAGAAAAAAAAAAGAAAAAAAAAAAAAAGAAAATTGAAGGCAATTGATTGAAATTTAAGTTCTTTTTTTCCATTATGCCACATGAAGCTCCCTAAAACACAAGCTTAATGTCACTCATTTGTAAATTGAGAATCCAAAATCCATGAAACTACAAACATAGCTTTGGGAAGTTAAAATTTTAGAATGTACAAAGTTTTAAGGCAATTGATTGATGTTTGGACACATTATAGTACATTAAGTTCCTTCACAATTATTCTGTTCACATCAAGTATCTTAAAAAAATTAAATATTAATTTTTTTTGTATATTTGACCAAGTGTCCTGAAAAGTTCAAGATACCTTTGAATACATTGAATCTTGTTTTGTGAAGAATTTTAGATGGTTAATATTTAAGTAATTTGTTTACATTAAGACACATTAAGCACCCCCCAAAAAAGCTTAAAGCCAATCATTTGAAGAGTGAGAATCCAAAATCCATGAAACTTCCAGGAAAGCTTTGGGAAGATAAAAAATTAGGGTGTCCAAAGTTTCTATATGTTTCTATAGAACAACTCTTGTTTTTGGAAATATTTTGGAGGAAATTGGTTAATATTTAAGTTCCTTTTTCCTTTAAGAGCATGTATAGATAGATGGAATATTGCATTGCGTAAAAATTGAAGGCAATTGATTGAAATTTAAGTTCTTTTTTCCATTATGCCACATGAAGCTCCCTAAAACACAAGCTTAATGTCACTCATTTGTAAATTGAGAATCCAAAATCCATGAAACTTCAAACATTGCTTTGGGAAGTTAAAATTGTAGGATGTGCAAAGTTTTAAGGCAATTGATTGATGTTTGGACACATTATAGTACATTAAGTTCCTTCTCAATTATTCTGTTCGCATCAAGTATCTTAAAAAAATTAAATATGAATATTTTTTTGTATATTTGACCAAGTGTCCTGAAAAGTTCAAGATATCTTTGAATACATTGAATCTTGTTTTGTAAAGAATTTTAAATGGTTAATATTTAAGTAATTTGTTTACATTAAGACACATTAAGCACCCCCCAAAAAAGCTTAATGCCAATCATTTGAAGAGTGAGAATCCAAAATCCATGAAACTTCCAGGAAAGCTTGGGGAGATTAAAAAACTTAGGGTGTCCAAAGTTTCTATATGTATGTATAGAACAACTCTTGTTTTTGGAAATATTTTGGAGGAAACCGGTTAATACCGTATTGGCTCGGATATAGGCCGCCCCGGTATATAGGCCGCAACTTAAAAGTTTGGTGCTTTTTTGAAGAAAAAGTTTTTTTAATAGACATGCTGCCACCCTGTCCCCCCCCGAGATATGCTGCTACTCTGTCCTCCCCCCGAGATATGCTGCCACTGCCCCCCCGAGATATGTTGCCACTGCCCCCGCCCCCCCGAGATATGCTGCCACTGTCCTCCTTCTCCTCCCCCCCAAGATATGCTGCCACTCTGCCTCCCCCCCATCTTACCAGAGCAGACTCCCGGGTGTCTTGCGGGGCCGGCGGGGGACATCTACGCAATACGGGTATACAACTTCCGGTGCCGGGACTCAGCGGATGTGCCGGCACCGGAAGTTGTATACGCGTATTGTGTAGGTGTTCCCTGCCGGCCCCGCAAGACACCCGGGAGTCTGCTCTGGTAAGTCTTGGGGGCAGAGGTAAAACGCATCGTGCAGACGTTCACCGGCTGTGGCGATGCGCGTAAACAACCTCCGCTGCCGGCACATCTGCACGATGTGCTTTAACAGAAATTCTGCAAACAAGGTATGGCTACCCCGCAAGCAGCCGCAGCTGGTTCGCTGTCACGCCGTAATTGTGCAGCAGAGCTACTGTGGTTACCCCGCAGATCCATCACAGACACGCCGCGGATAAATTACATATATTGGCGACACGCAGATATCTCCGCAGCCATGTTGCAGCCACGTTATTGATAGGAGGTAGATACAGTGCAGACAGGTTGTATCAAACTATATTATGTCGTATATTATGTTGTACTAAGTCAAATTAAATTGAACAAAGCCGCACTAAAACGATAACAACCTGCACTAAGCAACATCAAGTTACACTTACTCGCACCAAGACGTATCAAGTCGCATCAAGCCGCTTCAAGCTGCATCAAGCTGCATTTAAGCTGCATTTAGCTACACTCAGCCGCACTGAGATGCATTAAGCTGCACCAAGCTGCACCAAGTTGTATCAAATAGCATTAAGCCACATCAAGCAGTATCAAGCCGCATTATGCCGCATCAAGCTGCATCAAGCCGCACCAAGCCGCAACTAGCCGCATCAAGCCGCACCAAGCCGCATCAAGTTGCACCAAGCCGTATCAAGCCACATCAATTCGCACTAAGCTGCACCAAGTCGCACTAAATTGCACTATGCCGTATTAAGTCGCACCAAGCTACACCAAGCTGTACCAATTCGTATTAAGTTGCAGCAAGGTGCACCAAGTCGTACCAAGCCGCATTAAGTCGCAGCAAGCCGTATCAAGTTGCAACAAGCCGCACCAAGCTGCACCAAGTCACATTAAGCCGCACTAAGCTGCACTAAGTCACATTAAGCCGCACTAAGCTGCACCAAGCTGTATCAATTACATTAAATCACATTAACCCGTACTAAGTTGTATCAAGCTGCAACTAGCCGCATTAAGCCGCAACTAGCCGCATTAAGCCGCAACTAGCCGCAACTAGCCGCATTAAGCCGCAACTAGTCGCAATAAGCCGCATCAAACTGCACCAAGCTGCATCAAGTCATATCAAGCTGCACTAAGCTGCACCAAGCCGTATTAAGCTGCCCTAAGTCGTATTAAGTCGTATTAAGCTACACTAAGCCGTATCAAGTTGCAGCAAGCCGTATCAAGTTGCAGCAAGCCGCATCAAGCTGCACCAAGCCACATCAAGCTGCACTAAGCGGGACTAAGCCGCATTATGCCGCATTAAGTTGCACTAAACCGTATCAAGTTGCATCAAGCTACATCAAGCCGCATCAAGTTGTACCAAGTCATAACAAGACACACTAACGGCTGGTAAGATATAATTGATATCCCCTTACCGTACGGACTGTTGTTATTTTTTATTTAATGCGCTATAACTCTATCGTAACGCCACAATGCCGCATTGACTTTTTGAATTTAGAAAGTATTTTGGACACTTTTTCAGAGCTGATTGTTGGAGGACTCTTGGATTATATATCAATTTTGTCTGATCTTTTTTTTTTTTCTCTCTTCTTCTCTCTTTCAAAAAAAGAAAGGGAAAGGAAGGGAAAAAAGGGAAAGGGAGTAAAAAAAATAGAAGAAAAGAATTGGTTAGCTGCCGATATAATAGGGGTTTCCAAATAAGCACTCTACTTCATATGCATATATACTTCATTTACATATATATATATATAGATTTAGCCCTATACCTATAGAAGAAGAAAGGAAGGAAAAGGGAAGAGAAAAGGAAGGCAAAAACAAAAGAGGAAGGAGAAAAAGGAGGGAATATCTGTGATTTCGGTTTAATTTTAACTGTAATATACTACCTGAGAATTAAATCTGTAAATCTGGTATTGAAAATGCCGCCAAAACAGCAATTATCGAAAAGCCGGGAAAAGGATAAGAAAGAGCTCAAACCAAATAAAGGAGGTTCATCCTTTTTTTCCCCTAGGCAATCCAAAGAGACTTTGGACTATTCACAAGCCGAGTCCTTGTCTTCTATGGAGGATACATTGTCCAGTCCTATCAGACCAGACCATACATTAATTACTAAAGATATACTAAAGAATGCCTTGGAGGACCTAATGCAAAATATAAAACAAGAGATTCATAACAGCTCCAAAGAAATTAAGGCAGAATTAGCTAATCTTACAGAAAAAATTATAAAGATAGAATCTAAGCATGAGGTACTGGAGACAAACCAAAATAAATATCAAGCTCTACAAATCAAAGTATCTGATCTTGAGGACCGTTCACGTAGATCTAACTTACGGTTTAGAAACATTCCAGAAAGCTATGCTAATGATAAACTTCAAACATTTATAATGGACTTAATACAAGACAAGCATATAGAAGATACTCCTCCAGTTAATATAATTGACAGATGTCATCGCCTGAGGAAACCAAAGGAGCTAGCAGAAGAAATTCCAAGAGATGTCATTGTCTGCTTTTCTTCTATCCACTGGAAAGAGTCCATACTAAGATTTAGAAGAAATAAAACTCCAAGTGAACCAAGATTCGCCGAAATCCAAATATATCCAGACCTTTCTCCCTCAACAAGGAGTTGGAGAAGATCCTTTCAATTAGATCTAAAAACCCTTCGAGATAAGAACATTAGATATATATGGATTTTTCCCAGAGCGCTAAGAGTTTTTTGGAACAATTCAACTGAGATATTTACAGATTCAACTCAATTGCGAGACTGGATTAAAAAGAGAAGCATATAATGATCCCCTTTTTTTTTTCTCTTCTTTAAAGCTTTCTTTATATTTTATCACTTAATACTAGATTTATTATGATTACTGGTGGAATACAATGTATACATAAGTTTTACGACGGACACCAGTCAGCAAACTAGTTCCTAAATAAATATACAGGATAGTGACATAGATACACTTTTACCTACAGATTAGATGGTTTAGTTTTTTTTTTTTCTTTATACACTATGGATGAATACTTCAATTCTCTATAATTCCTATCACTTTAATTACTATATATTTTGGAAGATAACACTATTATCACAATTTTGAGAATGAGCAATATATTATGTTTTTTATAGATATAGCTCTTGATTTGATTTATTCCTTTTTATGTTTGTGTTATGGTTTTTTTTATGTACATGAGAGTATTCGGGGTGGAGTCATAAGTTTTGAGGTTAAGAATATATATTTTGATAAAGTGCGAGATACAGCTCCTGAAATAAAGCGAGTTAAAGATAAGAATAATAACCCCCACATAAATGGGGGTTAAATGCATATCAGTTAATACTCAGGGGCTGAACTCGCCAACTAAAAGAAATAGGGTTTACGCCTGTCTATGAAAAGAAAAAATTGATGTCGCATTTTTCCAAGAAACCCACTGGAGGGATATTGATAAAATCAGATGGGGCGGTAGATTATACCCACATACATTTCATGCCTCAATGCCAAATAAAAAAAAATGTGGCAATTACATTTTCTAATAAGATACAGATTAAATTGAATTTTCTTGAACAAGACAAAGAAGGTCGTTACCTTATCTGGGTCGGCACATTAAACGATATAAAATATACTTTAGTTAATATCTATTTTCCCAATACAGAGCCTCTCTCACATCTCCAATACATTTTGGATAGAGTAGATAAAGTGAGAATAGGGGCCCTTATAATGGCCGTTGATTACAATTGTTTCCTTGACGATAAAATGGATAAAGAAATAGGTAAAACTAAGTCTATTACTAAAAATCTAAAGAATAGAGCCAGATCTTTTTGTAAAATTATACAAAGAGCTAATTTGTATGACCTATGGAGAATCTACCATCCTACAACAAGAGATTACTCGCACCTATCAAGAGTTCATAATACCTTTTCCAGAATTGATATGGTTTTCGGAGACGATAAGACATTAAACCAACTAATACAAATCAATATGAGGGAGAACGTCTGGTCAGACCATAGTCTTATCCAATTCGAACTAAAAGACCAGTGGGATTCATTCCCATTTACAACTTGGCGCCTAGACGACTCTATTCTCTACTCTGAGGAAAATAGACATTACATTTTGGAGACCACAAAGATTTTTTTTCTAGAAAATACATTAGGACAAACATCACAAGCTATTAGATGGTGCGCCTATAAAGCGGTTATAAGGGGACATTTTATTAAAATAAAAAAAAAGATGAGATTGACCAACGAACAACCATTGAATGATTTATATATCACATACTATAACCTAGCCACAAAAGCTAAGCTTGACCCTACTCAAGAATATAAAAACCAGCTTCAACTCCTCAGAGAAAAAATTAATCAAAAAGAACTAGAAAAAACTAGTCACTCCATGCAAAAACTCAGAGTAAGATATTACTATAAAAGTAATAGGCCTGATAAGATGATGACTAATCAGCTAAAAAAAAAAGAGCTAATGATAAAATAACTAAAATTGTGTCTGATGACATCACACAAATGACCCCAGAGACAGTGGCAGAAGGCTTTAGGTTATATTATGAGAAGCTGTATAGCATCCCAACAACAACTAATGATAAAGCCATAGAGGAATACTTGAAAACTACGAATCTCCCGGCTCTATCAGATGTTCAGAAAGATACATTGTACAAACCAATTGAGAAAAAAAACTGAGTAGTGTAATTGATAAACCCCCAGGCCCAGATGGATTTACTAATTTTTTTTTTATAAAACCTTAAAAATAGATATAATAGATCATCTACTGGGAATGTTTGAGGAAATTACGGAAACAGGCTATTGCCCAAAAGAGATTCTGCAGGCAAATATTATTCCAATATTTAAAAAAAACAAGAACCCAGAGGACCCAAAAAGTTATCGCCTCAGCTTGTTAATCCGGACCAGGTGAGCTTTGTTCCTGGTAAAGATTCTACTAATAACACCAGACGACTGATTGATGGACTCCATCACGCTGAAAAAATGGGATACCCCCTACTGACCCTGTCACTAGATGCCAAAAAGGCTTTTGACAGGGTCAGTTGGGGATTTCTGAAAGCTACTCTTAGATCTTTTGGAATCACTGGTTGGTTTTATAAAGCTATTAGTTTGCTCTATTTAAATCCAAGCGCATGGGTTGTCGGCCAAGGACTATGCTCTAGTTGGTTTAATTTAGAAAATGGCACTAGACAAGGGTGCTAATAAGATAAGAAATAATCAGAATATAACAGGCATTAATATCAATAATGAAGACTTTAAAATATCACTATACGCAGATGATGTAGATCTCTTTATCCAATCCAACAACTTCAATGAAAAATTTTCTTCAAGAAGTCGATAAATATAGTATAGTTTCCAACTATAAATTAAATTTAAATAAATCTATAGCTCAAGTGAGAAATATCAATCGAAGGACCATAGATAACTTAAATGAATCTCTTTCTCTAAATCTAAATCCAAAGGAATTCGAATATCTGGGAATCCTTATCCCAGAAAAAACTGGAAATATTGTGAAGAAAATTTTTCTCCGTCTTTTAAGAACAACAAATGAAGCTATCAGAGAATGGCGTAAACTAAATCTCTCTTGGTGGGGCCGGGTCAATGCTCTCAATTCCTATTTGATGCTGAAATGGATTTACCTCTTTAGAATGCTCCCATTAAAGTTTCCCCAAAATTGGCTTGATATTGCACACACAGGCTTTATCAACTTTGTTTGGAGAGGAAAAGCTCCAAGAACTAATGCTAGATTGATGGGAGCTCGGATTAGAGACGGTGGCATGGGTTTTCCCCAAATAAAGCAACACTATGAAGCCAGCATAGTGTATCACATCGCTAAAACCAAGAATCAAGAATCATCTAAACAAGAGGTTTGGTACAAAATAGAACAAAAAACCTGTGAAACTAGTAGCTTAAATAAATTTATCTGGTCTCTAAAAGACAGAGACATAATAACTTATATTAAAGATAAAAATATAGTCCTACAAAATATTATACCGGAATGGCTAAAAATCAAAAAGCGATTGGGTATTAAGGATAGATTAATCGATTCCCTAAGTTTCAAGATACTTGAAGAAGTGATTGAAGACATCTCACTGATACACTGGTCACAGGCTTTTGTTAGTTTAATTACAGATACCATGTCATACGGTAAGATGTCTCCTTTTCCTACTCTAATAAACAAATTTGGGTTAACAAATATAACTATTTTTAACTAATTAAGAGTTAAGAACTGTATAAACAAACATGTGGCTGGATCACAGGATGTTATGTTTCAGAAATTAGCCCAAATTTTTAGTCTAAATCCTCCAATAAAACTTTTTTCTAAATGTCTAGATTTAATGAGGATAAAAGAAGGTAATAAGGCTATTACAAAAGTGATAGACACTATAATTCCGCTTGAAGATTGGTTAAAGGAGATTAGAAAATTACCCCTAGAGTACACGACCTCTCCCTTTTGGAGACCCAATTTAAAGTTCTAAACAAATGGTATTCGGTACCAACTAGATTGGCAAAAATGTCCCCAGATAATTGTAATATATGTTGGCGCTGCCACCAGTCAATAGGGTCCTATCTACATATTTGGTGGTCCTGTCCTATGGTTAGTAAGTTTTGGAAAGAGATTTTGTGTTTTTTGAAATGTATAGATAATATCAATATACCAGACTCTCCTCCTTCCCTATTATTTCATCTAGGTTGGCCCTCCATGAATGAGGTACAGTTAAATCTAAGCATTCATATATGCTTAGCAGCCAAAAGACTTATAGCTAGGGAATGGAAACAAGATAATCAATTCAGCATGTCTCAGTTGATAACTCAATTAAAATTTCAGGTTACAATGGAGAAGGAGGTCTCTCGGATTCTGTATACTTCATTGAAGAAAACTCAAACATGGGAAAAGTGCCTCCAAACAATAAATAAGATAAATTCAGACAGTTAAATCCTCTTTACATAGACTTACCCCTTTTTCTTTTCTTCATGACCGAATACCTCATTGTCTTGACGTACCTTTAGGTCCTGTTTTATAGTTTACTCAATAAGAATAAAGGCAATTAATAGGACAATTGTTTCATCTTAATGTACATATCGAGTTACTGTCTTACTACATTTTTGTATGTATGTTGTATGTAAAACTGTATTTTTGTATCTATGGTCTATGTAAATTTTTGTCTTTTATACTTTTTTTTATAAGAAAATAAAGATTATTATAAATAAATAAAAAAATAAATAAATATAAGTATTTTTTTGTATATTTGACCAAGTGTCCTTAATAGTTCAAGATATCTTTGAAGACATTAAATCTTGTTTTGTGAAGAATTTTAGATGGTTAATATTTAAGTAATTTGTTTCCATAAAGACATATTAAGCACCCCCCCAAAACAGCTTAATGCCAATCATTTGAAGAGTGAGAAAACAAAATCCATGTAACTTCCAGGAAAGCTTGGGGGAGATTAAAAAATTAGGGTGTCCAAAGTTTCTATATGTTTCTATAGAACGACTATTGTTTTTGAAAATATTTTGGAGGAAACCGGTTAATATTTAAGTTCCTTTTCCCTTTAAGAGCTTGTATAGATAGATGGAATATTGCATTGCGTAAAAATTTAAGGCAATTGATTGAAATTTAAGTTCTTTTTTTCCATTATGCCACATGAAGCTCCCTAAAACTCAAGCTTAATGTCACTCATTTGTAAATTGAGAATCCAAAATCCATGAAACTTCAAACATTGCTTTGGGAAGTTAAAATTGTAGGATGTGCAAAGTTTTAAGGCAATTGATTGATGTTTGGACACATTATAGTACATTAAGTTCCTTCTCAATTATTCTGTTCGCATCAAGTATCTTAAAAAAATTAAATATGAATATTTTTTTGTATATTTGACCAAGTGTCCTGAAAAGTTCAAGATATCTTTGAATATATTGAATCTTGTTTTGTAAAGAATTTTAAATGGTTAATATTTAAGTAATTTGTTTACATTAAGACACATTAAGCACCCCCCAAAAAAGCTTAATGCCAATCATTTGAAGAGTGAGAATCCAAAATCCATGAAACTTCCAGGAAAGCTTGGGGAGATTAAAAAACTTAGAGTGTCCAAAGTTTCTATATGTATGTATAGAACTCTTGTTTTTGGAAATATTTTGGAGGAAACCGGTTAATACCGTATTGGCTCGGATATAGGCCGCCCCGGTATATAGGCCGCAACTTAAAAGTTTGTTGCTTTTTTAAAGAAAAAGTTTTTTTAATAGATATGCTGCCACCCTGTCCCCCCCCGAGATATGCTGCCACTCTCCCCCCCGAGATATGCTGCCACTCTGTCCTCCCCCCCGAGATATGCTGCCACTGCCCCCCCGAGATATGTTGCCACTGCCCCCACCCCCCCGAGATATGCTGCCACTGTCCTCCTTCTCCTCCCCCCCGAGATATGCTGCCACTCTGCCTCCCCCCCAACTTACCAGAGCAGACTCCCGGGTGTCTTGCGGGGCCGGCCGGGGACATCTACGCAATACGCGTATACAACTTCCGGTGCCGGGACTCAGCGGATGTGCCGGCACCGGAAGTTGTATACGCGTATTGTGTAGGTGTCCCCTGCCGGCCCCGCAAGACACCCGGGAGTCTGCTCTGGTAAGTCTTGGGGGCAGAGGTAAAACGCATCGTGCAGACGTTCACCGGCTGTGGCGATGCGCGTAAACATCCTCCGCTGCCGGCACATCTGCACGATGTGCTTTAACAGCGGGGGCTGTTTACGCGCCGGTGAACGTCTGCACGATGCGCTTAGACAACCTCCCGTGCCGGCACTCCCCCCGTGGGAAGTGCTGGCAGGGGAGGCTGTCTCAGCGTTTCAGAGAGTAGGATGCAGGTCCCCTGCACCGCTGCGGGGGATCTGTATCCTAACCCTGCTGCCTGCCCATCGCCTGGAACTGCATGTCCCGGGCGTCGGGCGCTAGACCCCGAATATAGTCCTTACCCCCACTTTAAAGACTTAAAGTGGGGGGAAAAAGTGCGGCCTATATTCAAGCCAATACGGTATTTAAATTCCTTCTTCTACGTTAAGCCCTATTAAGCTCCTAAAAAAAGCTAAATATCATTCGTTTGCAAAGTGAGAATACATAATCCATAAAAAAACTTCCAGGATGGTTGTGGGCAGATAAAAAATTAGGGTGTCCAAAGTTTCAAGTAAATCCATGAAACTTCAAGTAATGCTTTGAAAAGTTTAACACTTAGGATGTTTAAATTTTCAATCCAATTGGTTGATGTTTGGACATAGTGTATTACATTAAGTTCTTTATAACTTAAGCTAATGTACAAAGTAAAGTGCTCAATGTACATACATTTTGGATGCTTTACTAAAAGTTCTGAACTTTCAGGGTTTGTTTCTATAGAACGACAAATGTTTAAATATTTTGGAGGAAACCGGTTAATATTTAAGTTCCTTTTTCTACGTAAAGCCCAATTAAGCTCCTAAAAAAAGCTTCATATCAGTCATTTGCAATGAGAGAATCCAAAATCCATTAAAAAAAAAAAAAAAACAAAACAAAAGAGAATCCAAAATTTTAGGATGTGCAAAGTTTCAAGGGAATTGATAAATTTTTGGACACATTATGATACATTAAGTTCTTTCTCAATTATTCTGGTCACATTAAATATCTTAAAAAAAATAAATATGAATATTTTTTTGCATATTTGACCAAGTGTCCTGAAAAGTTCAAGATATCTTTGAATACATTGAATCTTGTTTTGTGAAGAATTTTAGATAAAATTGGTTAATGTTTAAGTAATTCAATTACATTAAGACACATTAAGCACCCCAAAAAACAAGCTTAATAACAATCATTTGCAACATTAGAATCATGAAACTTGTAGGATAGGTTTGGGAAGTTAATCACTTGATGTGCAAAGTGTGAAGACAATTGTTTGAGTTTTGGGCACATCATTGTACTTTAAACGGATTTTACATTAAACTGTTCATTAGACATGTACAACATGGGACAAAATCAGGCAAATTTTTCAGTTTGTTTTTAACCCCTTCACAACAAGGCCTGTACATGTATGGGCTCACAATGCATTGTCATTGATGTGTTTAAGGACAACCTGTGGTCCATAAGGGGTTAACACAAAAAAATGTTGTTGCCTGCCCATTTCATTAGACTAAAAATTCAGGGGTATTTTTGATTCAGGAACAATACTCATTGTCCTACCTTTGCTGCCAAACATTTCTGCTTCCGCATCTTCTTCTTCTTAATCAACATTTTTTCTTCTCTTTTTTCTTCAATCTGCTATCTTGTCCGCATCTCGGCAGATATAACCCAATCAGGGAAGTAAAAAAAGTGAATATGTTTTGGTATGTTACACCAAAAGCCATGAAATTGCCAGGCTATATTTGAATTTATCAATGCTTGTTTTGTGGAATGTTTAGAAGAAATTGGTTAAAATGTAAATTCTTTTTTCTACATTAAGCCAGATTAAGCTCCCAAAAAAATAAGTACTTACTTGCAATGTGTAAAACTAAACTCAATGAGAGTTCTAAAATATGCATTAAAAACATAGGGTGTACAAAATTATGAATCAATGGATTGATGTTTGGGCACATTATCACACATTATAATCTAACTGGAATCACACCTTCAAACCCTAAATTTAAACATGTGCTTAGCACTCAATTTCTCTTTTCCTAAGCAGGCTTAATTCTCCTGTCTAACTGCAATCTTCTTAACCTTGTTTTATTATTTAAATATTGGAAACATTCAGAACCTAAAGAAATGTGATCTGAATCACAAAATGATATCCTATATGCAGCAAACAACAACAGAACCTACCTTAAGTAGCACAACCATACTCACCCGATCTGCACTCCATCTGTCCCTGGATGCGGCAGCGTGCGGCCAGTGGCTGGATATGCCTGTCCACATACTACGGGTGTATAAAAACATAGCGTGCAGCTGTGCATATCCGGTCGCCGGCTGCGCTTATGTCCTCAGGAGGCCACTAACCTTAATTTCCCATTGACCCTATCCAAATGCTTTGTCAAATCTCTCCTTGACATGGGTGATATTATCTAAGGAAAAAAGCCCTTGCTTTGCTTTCAGTCTTCAGTAAGGTGGCTCTACACTGGCATGGTCCTCTCTGAAAGTGTTCAGGAGAGAGTCCTCAACCTAAAGAGATGGAGACTGAAGAAGCTAATCAGTTTCTATCAGCAGCATCTTCTGTCCTGCATGCAGAAAGCTAAGATGTTTGTGCTGGCAGTGCTGGGAGAGAACTCTGCTCTTGTGACATCAGTCACTGTGATGCCTCGTACCTGATGTCACTATGTCACTAGTGCACATGTAAAGGGCCCACAGTAATGGCTTCCCTAATATGGAAACATACAGTAACTATAATGGATATCCTGTTTCTCTTGTGAGGCCTTCTCACAGCTGGGATGACAGAACCTCCTATTTGGAAGTCATGGAAACATATTTTATACAAAATTCGGAATGAAATAAAACCATTGCACAAATCTCCGTGTTTTGTATAAATTGCATGAAGCAGCTCTTAGTCTCCTCACTGTTATTGGAGCACAGAAATAAATATGTGGGTGATATTCATACCAGGGAACGTAATAAATAGGCCGACCCTGAGGCCCCCTGAACTCTTAACCTTATGTAGTGAGTCGTCAAATGTGTTAATATGTAAACTCAAAGGCTCCAATACTGATGCTCATGGAAACTTTGACTTGCCATTATTTAAAAATATACTTAAATAGGTCACCCCAGTTCAAGCAGGGATATTAACTATAACATACAAATAGCAAGAGCACTAATGCATAGGTTTATAGCGGTGACAAGTGAACCGTATGTCCCGTATTTCCATGTGCAATCCAGGGGCCGCATGTTAGAGGGGTCTGGAAGATAACACACAGAATGTTAAAGGCTCTATTCATATCACTAGTACTGCACTACGGAATATGATGGCGCTATATAAAAAACAAGTAATAATGAGAAATAACTGGCAGTCCCAGCATGCACTTGTGCAAGAAATACGCCACACTTTTATAACATCGGACTTGCTGTAAAACGTATGCGCTCAGCTATTCACATGTAACAAAGTAACTGAACAAATTACCATAAAGTAGCAGCAGACGGGAATGTGTATGTTTGTATAACGTGTATAACAGAGAAAATATTCCTGCGCATATTTATAATATTACTTTAATAAAACAAGTCATTTAGCTGCAAAATGGATGCAGGAGCAATTGATGGAGGTGCAAAGTGGGTGCAATAGAAAATAGTGTGGGTGCAAAGTGGGTGCAATGGCAAGTCATTTTTGTCATTATGGGTGCAGTGGAAATTTAAATGGGTGCAAAGTGGGTACAATGAGTGCAAGTCATTTTCTTGATTACGGGTGCAGTGGGAATTTGTGTGGGTGCAAAGTGGGTGCAAAGGGGGTGCAGTGGCAATTATATCATTTTGCAATATGGGTGCAATAGGAAATTCTCTGGGTGAAAAGTGGGTGCAATGGCAAGTCATTTTTTTCATTTTGGGTGCACTGGAAACTTATGTGGGTGCAAAGTGGGTGAAAAATGACGAGTATTTTGCATACCTTTCTTTACTCTAACCAATAGCAGCAAAGAAAACACAAACTAGAAGAACCGATAAGAAAACAGTAAGAAGTATATAAACTCTGTCGGCCCCTGCCTCTTCCTCTTTCGTAATTATGCTGCGGGACTAAACGTCATCAACCGGAACGTAGAAGATCACATCTTCAAACATAAACATTAAGATAACCCCCAAGCACAGGAATCAACCATTTGCGTGGAAGGAACACAAAAGAGCCACAGAATAAAAAAAATTTAAACGCAAATAAAGTCAGACCGGAAGAAGAGAGGCAGGGAGGGAAAATCCTCGCCTCCTGTATTTATTAAAATTTTCACAATTCGGTCAACAAGGTTGGAATATTTTTTTATTTTAAGGCAAGACAGGAAGCTCCTATTTTGTGATTTTAACACTAAGAAATAAAGACACTAACGCTAAGCTCTGCTAAATATATGAAACATAGCGACATGAGACCAATCAGCTGCTCAGAGAACATCCGCCAGGGTTCCTCCTGCTACAAAAATGTCCCTCGGGGCTCTGGTGACATTAGCCTGCCAGTCCCCACAAATACTTGGACTCGAGTACCCGCAGGCATCCGTCCCCTGTCGAACTCATCTTTGCCCTGGAGATCAGGCTTCAGTGAACGCCCTCCCAGCGAGAGTCAGGCAATGTCACAGTACTAAAGTTTATAGGCAGCAGGCATAGGGCTACCAGGGGGCATGTTTCAGTGAGGAGATGAATGGGGAGGTTTGTCCTGACCTCAGCTTGTGTGTTTACCTGCTCCGTGTATGACCCCGGCTTATCTGTTGAACGGTTTTGAATTCCATGCTTATTTTGGAAATCACTTATTTAGCGAATTGTGCCCTAAACCAAAGTTCTCTACTAACTACTAGCTTCACCGGGTGTGCCAGCCTACTCAAGGACTACTATCTATTTCTATCTATACCAGAGCCTCTTCACTGTTGTATTACTTAGCCCCTGGTTTCTTCACTTGGGGTATACCTTTTGCTGTAGCTTTACAGGGAGAATAAATTCTACCTTGAGTGCTCTGGTGTCAGGTAGGTGTGACATTACATCAGGGTCATGGATTTATCTGAGTATGGCAAAGCCCTCCCGTCCCAGGGTCAGATGTTACATGCTCATGAAGCACTGTTTAAAGGCATGGAAGACAAGATGGATCAACGTACCCGTGATAAACAAATATTGCCACTATGTCCCCTGCTTAAAATCGGCCAACAACCCCAGCAGCTCCTATCTACATTCTTTATTTAAATTTCATATATATGTATATATACATTTATTACAAGAATTTCTTAAGACAATTTTAAAATTGTAGCGTTATAGCTATAAAAGATATTACACAACATGACATACATTATATCATACAGAATATAAAGGACCGAAAGCAGAAAAAGAAAGAAAAACGAAAGAAAAAAAACACAACAAAAATATTGTATTTACATGATACAGGGGACTGGATCATTGTTTAGATCAAACACAAAGACTACACCCATAGCTAGGATATGTAAGCATTCCATATTTTCTCTTGGCTAATCCTATTCTTTGATTTTTCCATATCTTACTGATAGGAGACATGCAGTTTTTATTTCAATCAGGTTGATGTTTCGATTGATTTCCATAATTTGGGGCCAGAAATATACATGTCGCCATAAAAAACGAATTTTTTGTTAGGTTTGACCGAGCCAGATGTAGTAGCCTCACGGCCATTGATTTATTAAAAGGTTTATCCATAATGTCTATTAGAAGAAAGAAAACCAAAACATGGTCGAATTTTCATACTTCCACCAGATATGTATCAGTGATCCTGTTTGGGAATTACATCTCCAGCATATCGGAGAGACCTGGATACATAGCAGTGGGACCAGGTACCACCTCTGTAAGATCTTATATTGTAATTCTATTTGATTTAAGCAGTGGACTGATTTTTTAAATTTTGGAATGATCTCCAGTCAGTTTATGACATTTATAGAGAGTTCCAGGTGTTTCTCCCACCTTGCTATAACTCCTCTAATGTCCTGCCTCCACCCTACATCATCCTCTTCAAAGAGGTTACATTTCAAAATTCCTGGCATCTATCCTAAAAATCTTCTGGTCAAAAGGACCAGAAACATTTCTAAATATAATTCCCAACAGGAAACATCTCTAGAGGTGAGAGGATATTCAAGAGATAGAAGGGCTTTAATCTACCATCTGACATTGAATCGTTCAATGTATCTATCCCTGGATGTACGGATCTTCTAAGCTGCTGTTGTATACCTTTATAGGAACCTCTGGGTATAAACCTTTCTTAAAACCCTGATTCTTTCTAAATCTATTCTAGAACCGTAATAAGAGGTCTGTTATATAGTTCTCGCCTACTAAGAATTCGAAGCTCTTATAAATCAGTGACTACTAAATCATAATATCAAGGTCCTCGATGTTAAGCATAAGTCTTTCTATTGATTTCCATGCATCTAGATCTGTATCTTGGCTGGTTTATCTAATGATATGTTTGATCATAGCGGCATTGTGGTATTTTTTAATATCCGGGATCGCTAAACCGCCTTTATTGATATTCCTAGAATCTCATGGCTCACTCTAGCTTTCTTGCCTCTTCAGATTGAAGCCCACGGGGGGCCAGAATGGACTAGAGTGCGCCCTGACAGAGTGCTGAGCAGGGCTAGGTTAAGGCAGGAATTATGGATTTTAGGGGAGGAGTTCTTGGTAAGATGATATTTAAGTTTGGTGATCACAGGGGTAAGGATCCATTTTGTTTAACCTTACCTGGTGTTGTTTGTCCCACCCTCCCTCCCCTTATGTTGTTGAGTTTGTGGAGTGGTGTTGCTGCATTAGTCACAGTGGTTGGCTGTAGCTTGCCAGGTATCCAAGGGGTTAATGTGGTGGTATGATCATTGGTGGTCATAACCGGTGGGAGGTTCCTTGCAAGGAGTGGTGCTCGGAACCTCAGGTCCGGGTTGGGGCATCCTGGTATGTCCCCTCCCAAATTGGTGTGTGGTTTGGTACCTAGATAACTTGGCAAGCTAGGTTGGTTTTGGTTATGTCATTGTCTCTGTTAACGCATCGATGTTTATTATTTTAGGTTATACAGGACAATGACTGTTAAATAAAACGGCTGTGGCCTTTTCAAGCCCATATTGTGTGTTGGTGTTTTATTTAATTGAGTAACTGAGCTGAGCCTGGCCAGTGAGTCGAAGCTATATCTGTCAATACCTTGACCAGGCTTTTTGAATCTCTCTTAATTTTAGAGAAGTTTATACCAATGGAAACATATCAGACAGATAAAGCCATTTTGGTCGGTTATGAGATTTTATGAAATTAATAGGTGCTCACCACAAAGCCTCTATATTAACCTAGTCTTTAAGACCATTAGAAGTCTGAGATAGCATAGCTCATCTATCATTTCTTAGGGCTTGGAGGATGCAATAATTTCTAAATATTCTTTACTTTGAGCCAGATAAAATCATAAATAGTTTTTAATTCCACTCTTAAACTTATATCGAGATTGATACAGAGTGCCTTGGATTTCGAGAGGTTCAATTTAGAATTAGTATACTAGTGAACCATAAACTTCTATTTCCTTTAGTAGAGATTTTATTGATTTTCACAGATACATATGCGCAACTACTACATCATCTGAATACAAGTTAATTTTGAACTCCTGGGATTTAATAGGAACACCCTTAATATCTGCCTTAGCCCTTATATGCTGAGCCAAGGCTTCTAAGGCCAATATAAATAGTACGGGGGAAAGTGGGCAACTCTGTCTTTGTTCCATTCAAAATATTGAACCATGCAGAAGTTATTCCTGATCCTACTATCCTAGCCGAGGGACCAGATTATAAGGCCATTATTCAAAACCATCCTTGTAGACCAAATTTCAATAATGCTTGTTCCATGAATTCCCGATTCACTCTTTTAAAAGCTATTTCAGCATCTAAGATGATATAGACTGGTGTTTTACTTCTATTAACTAGATCTATGATTTTCATCACTCTACAAATGTTATTTGAAGAAGATCTTCCTGTGACAAAGCCCACCTGATCTATATGCATAACATGGGGTATTAATGGTTTTAATCTCTCGGCCAGGATAGAGGAATAGAGTTTTACGTTCTTGTTTATCAGAGAGATGGGTAAATAGCTTAATATGTCAGAGGTGTCTTTATTATGTTTCAATATTGGTACTATGTTAGCTTGTAATAGCTCTTGTGGGACTAGTTCTATTCTCTGAGATCTCATTAAACACTAGCTGGAGATATGTTGCAATATTATCCTTTATAATTTTATAAAAGTATCCTGTATAGCCATCAGGATTGGGGGCTTTGTTCATTGTAGCTTTATTTATGGCATTTCAGATGTCTTCTAAGGTGAAATGAGCATTCAGTGCTTTTATATCATACAAGGTTAGGCTTTGTAGATTACAAGATTCTAGGTAATCAAAAATCTGGTGATCGGTCTTCTCTATAAAATTGGCTGAAAGCCTCTCCAATCTCCTCAGGAGAATAGATGGTTTTGACATTATAATTTATTTTATAAAACCTTTGGGCGGCTGCTCTTTTTTAATTTAGATGTAAGAAGCGTATCTGCCCTATTACCTCTGTAAAAATAGGTTTGTTTCAGCTTTTTCAGTATTTTAGCAGCCTCCTCTAATAACCTCTGGTTTCTTTCTTTTTTTTATTTCCTCTATTTGTTTGGTATATTTACTTGAGGATTCTTCTTTATTTTTATTATTTATATGCACCATAAGTGCACTATATTTGTTTCATAGGCAGGGTCTCATCTAAATTTTATTTTAAATATAAGTCAGTCTGTTCCCTAATATATTTGTGATTAACCTCTGTCTTCAAAAGGCTATCACTCAACCTCCATGACATGTGGGGGGTAGATGCTCATGCTCTTTCTTCAGGGTCACAATCAAAGCTTCATGATTAGACCAATAATTTTTTTTTATTATTATTTTTAGGAGTTTTTGCTCCCCTAACATCAAGTCAATGCGAGAGTATGAATTGTGCACTTGTGATAGGTGTGTATAATCTCTCGAATCAGGATTAAATGTTCTCCACACGCTATAATTACTTTTCAGAAACCCTTTGAAAATCATGGCCTGATGGATTAGTCCTTTGGAAAGAGCCTCAATTTTGGTAATTTTTTGTCCATCATAAATTCGAGTACCATATTAAAATCTCCTCCTATCAAGAGATAACCCTTTTTAATCTTGTTGACTTTATCCATAATCCCCAAAAGGATACCTGTTGGATTTACATCGGAGGCATACAAGTTTACAATTGTAAACATTTGGGTATCTATTCGGCAGACTACTATGACATACCTGGCCTCCAGATCTGTTTCCTGATTAATTATCTCCATGTTCAATATATTGGAAGCCAAGATTGCCAATCCCCTTTTTGAGGCATTTGAAACAATTGTATATGCTATGAAGTGCATCCTGTGAACATCCTCTATCATTCAATGGGGCTCTTATAGGAGGCATACATCATATTTATCCTTATTCAAAAGTCTCACCAAGAGGGATCTCTTATGTGAAGAGGTTAATCCTTGGGTATTTAATGAGAGTAATCTAACCATTATCGAGATGCCAAATCATTACTTTTCTCCCCTCTACCTGTGACTCACTACACAAATAAACGGATTTCTGGGCATAAACATAGCTATGAACATCAAAAAACATATAAGCAGCGGTATCCATCAACCCTTATCCATTGCAATTGTGTGCTCCCTCAGTGACACAATGAACACAAATTGGCACAAAACATGAGCCAAAGAAGAGAGGAGACTCAAAGGAACCCTAAGGAATTTCAACCAGTACTTGAAGATGGGCAAAGTCTAAAAGAAAGAGTGGGAGGGGAAGCGGAGAGAGAGAAAAGGCTATTAGCTAAGCTTATGATCTAGTTTACATCTTTATATAATATTCTGTTATCTACTAATTATCAACGTAGTACAACCGATTATGGTGGAATGAAGCAGACAAAGAGTACCTCAGGAAGGCTTAACACCTGAATCCCAGACAAGCCTGTTGAACGTTGTTTCTATTTCAATTCAATTTTATTATTTCATATAGACTCAGATCTAAAAATTTGAAAACTGGTGCTTCTTTAAAGTTTATTTCTACTTCAGATGAAAAACCCAGCCCTGAACCCATTATTCCTCCTACCAGTATCTTGGCTTCTATCTCTACCCGAATTCACACTCCATTGTTACTTCGCATTCTAGCAGCACAGGACCACGTTTTCACAGTCATTGACAGGAAGGCACATTGTTGGTTCCCGAGAAAGAGCGAATTCACCTATTAGCCTGGGTGCATTCCTTATGCACCTCAGGTCACCCTTGTGCTCGTGGCACAGCAGAGATCATCGCAAGACAATTCTGGTGGCCTAATTTCTTTGATGTGCTGCTATTAAATTGTCCAATTATCGACTCTCTGGATATCTTCATCTACTTTGCATTCCTGCACGTCCTTTAACCTATTTAGCCATGGATTTCGTTGTAGACTTACCTGCCTCAGACGGGTAGACCGTCATCCTAGCGGTGGTAGATCGATTTTCAAAGATGGCGCATTTCATTCCATTACCCAAGCTACCTTCTGCACCCGAGTTAGTTCCTATTTTCGTACATGGCTTTCCCGAACAGATCCAATGGGACAGAGGAGTGCAATTCACTGCTACATTTTGGAAAACCCTTAATAAAGCTTTAGGTATATAATTGGTGTTCTCCTCTACATATCATTCGCAAACCAATGTCCTTACAGAAAGGAAAAATCAGACATTAGAACAAATTCTTAGGCGCTTTATAGGAGACCATCAATGTGATTTGGTTAGGCTACTCCCATGGGCTGAGTTTGCTAGAAATAATGTTTCCTATGAAGCCTCCAACATATCCCCTTTTTCTGTAATTATGGATACCATCCTACATCTTTACCTTCTACCACATTGAATACAAAATCCAAAGCATTGTGGATTCTAGAAGATCCAGAAGTACTATTTAATATTTGGTACTTTGGAAAGGATAAGACCCAGAGGGAAGGTCTTGGGTTCCATTTATAGATTGAAATGCTCCCATATTACTCAAGAAATTCTACACCAAATTTCATGATAAACCAGGTTATTTTTGGCCTATGGCTGGTCCTCAGGAAGGCGGTAATGTCACACGTGCCCCTCGGGTACCCACAAGCATCAGTCCCCTGTCTCATTCACCTTTGCCCAGCATGCAGGAGATCCTTCTCCCGAGATCAGGCTGCAGGCACCCAGCTCGAGTGACGCGACGCCCCGATACTAAAGTTTATAGGCAGCCAAGGGGCATGTCTCAGTGAGGTGATTGGTCTCGAGGTGTGTCCTGTATTCGGTGCTGGTCTGCCAGCAAGGACTACTATCTATTTCTACCTATACCATAGCCTCCTCATTGTTGGGATCACCTAGCCCCTGGTTTCTGCACTTGGGGTATACCCCTTGCTGTAGCTTTATAGGGTTAAGATATTCTGCGGTGAGTGCTCCGGTGTCGGGTAGGCTTGACAGAGAGAGATTTTGCCCATCTGTGGACTGCAAAAAATATACTTTCAGAGGAGAAAGAGATGGTGCTAGTGTCGAAGGTATAGACATCAGAAATACCTTGGAAAGACAAAAGGAAGAATAACAAGGTGAGCTTAGCTGACCATTGACGTAAATGTAGCATATCATTATCCGGCCAAGCACACAAGAAGTCTAGTACAGCCACATCCCATGGAGAATCATAACGGGAAGCTGGGGGTCTAGCCAGGCAGAGACCTCGCAGCAGATAACAGAAAGATAACAGAAAATTGTATTAGGCTGGTCAGTAAGAGTAAAAAAAAGAAACCACTGTGGTACTCCGCAGAAGTGGCCAAAATCATAAAAAAACAAGGTTAGCCTTTAGGAAATACAAAAATACCCAAAGTGAGGAAGATCTATGAGATTAGGCAGAAAGAAGCAAAGCAAGTTATAAGAGCTGCCAAATCACATGCAGAAGAGACAATTGGCCTGTCAGTAAAAAAGGGAGAAAAGACATTTTTTAGATATATAAATGAGAAAAGTAAAATAATAATTAATAAGATTAAAAACAAAAGAAGGAAGGTATGTAGAAGAGGATAAAGGTCTAGCTGACTGCCTGAATGAATATTTCTGTTCCGTTTTTACAAATGAAAATGAGGGAAAGGGACCTCAGTTAGGAAAAAAACTGGTACATGTGAGTTTATCGAGGCGGAGGTTCTGCTTCACTTGTCTAAGGTAAAGACAAATAAGGGGCCTGATGGGATACACCTGAAGTTATTAAAAAAACTTGGTGGTGTACTAGCAAAATTTAATTTATTTAACAAATCATTGGTAACAGGAGTCGTCCCAGGGGATTTGAAATTAGTGAATGTTGTGTCCACTCACAAAAAAGACAGTAGGGAGGAGTCGGGCAACTACAGGCCAGTTAGTCTTACATCTGTAGTAGGGAAATTAATGGAAACAATGTTAAAGGATAGGATTGTTGAACATCTGATGTCACATGGGTTTCAAGATCAAAAACAACATGGGTTTTCCCCAGGAAGATCATGCCAAACTAATCTTATTGATTTTTTTGATTGGGTGACTAAAGTAATTGATCAAGGTGGTGCAGCAGACATTGCGTATCTGGATTTCAGTAAGGCCTTTGATACTGTGCCACATAGAAGACGTATCAATAAACTGCAATCTCTGAGTTTAGATCCCAATGTTGTTGAATGGATTAAGGAGTGGCTGAGTGACAGAAAACAGAGTGCTGTAGTCAATGGCGTATATACAGAACAAGGTTACCAGTGTGGTACCTCAGGGATCTGTACTTGGACCCATTCTCTTTAATATTTTATCAGTGATATTGAAGAAGGTCTTCATGGAAATGTCTTTTTGCTGACGACACAAACATTTGCAACAGGGTTGATGTTCCTGGAGGGAGAAGCCAAATGACAAATGATTTAGGTAAACTGGAAAAATGGTCAGAGCTGTGGCAACTGGTATTTAATTTAAGGGCGGAGTATAGAATATTTGATACTGTCCTAACCTCAACGTGTGAGGAAAGGGATTTAGGGGTTAATTATTTCTGAGGATTTAAAGGTAGGCAGAAAATGCAAAATGCTTGGTTGCCGTTGTACTGGTGAGACCTCACTTGGAGTATTGTGTACAGTACTGGACACCATAAAGGGTTACTAAAATGGTTCATGGATTACAGGATAAAATTTACCAGGAAAGGTTAAAGGACCTTCATATATATAGCCTGGAAGAAAGACGTGACAGGGGGATATGATAGAAACATTTAAATACTTAAAATAAAGGAAGAGAGTTTATTTAAAAGGAGAAATACTACCACAACAAGAGGATATAGTCTTAAGATAGAGGGGCAAAGGTTTAAAGGTAACATCAGGAAATAGTGCTTTAAAGGAAAGGGTAGTGGATGCGTGGAATAGCCTTCCAGCAGAAGTGGTAGATGTTAATGCAGTGAAGACATTTATGCAAGCATGGGATAGGCATAAGGCTAAGCTAGATATAGGATAAGGGCAGGTACTAAGGGGAGATTGGGAAGACTGGATGGGCTGAATGGTTCTTATTTGTCACTTTCTATGTTTCTATACCATCAGGTGCAGGAAGGCATGGTGCAGTAGAAGCCCTGACGTCGCTCCATCGTTGCTGACCCGGATCATGCACCCACTACCCCTTCTGCCTGCTAATTACCGTTTGATCCCTGGACTGATACCTCGGATATTCTGACCTCTAGATTGTTTTTGGATTTTCCTTGTCTGCCGCCTGCCTTCTGATATATTTTGTGGACTGTTATACCGGCTTTCTAGTCCACCTCCAGGTAGCTCTTAACAATAAGCTCCCAACATTGGCCAAGTCTGAGTGAAAGACGCCGGATCTGGGTGCGAGCTGAAGGAGTTCTTTGTCTGGTGGATTGTCCCGCATGCGAAGAGATCTAAATATATAACGGGCCTCTCTCCGCTGATGAAGGCTTCCCTGTGAAGTCTCCAGTCTCTCGCATCTCACCAATGTCTGGAAAACCTGGAAATCTGCCATTTGTTTTTTATAGTTGTTGTACACAGTAAATGTATAAAAATTATGTAAAGTTACTGGTATTTGTGCAGAGTGAATGGGTGAAATGTTTTTTTTTTAATTGTCCATTCGGTATATGCCATATCTTTAGAAATAAGAGCAGACAAATAAATCTACACTGAAATTTAGTTTTTTGATATATGTGCTTACTAAGAATTTGTAATGATTCAATGTTGCGCTGAGCGTACAAATTACACTATGGTCCATTCCTGTGTCATCTTAATCTGAGCGGAAAAACAATTTCCCTAAATGGTTTAATAGCATTTGTATTGGAGCCATCATGAATAAAGGACCTTGTTGGTAATATATGTTTCTATACTGAAATCTATAATTCATTTTAAAGTCACTTATTTTTCTGTGTTTACCCTAACGCAAAACATTATTTAGATTATCAATAATATCAAAGTGTGAATTTAAAGGTGCTGTTCCACTTTAAAAAAAACATAACTTGTGTTCTGTCGCATGTTAAGTAAACAAACTCTAGTCAATATGTAATCCTTATCCTTTCATCGGAAGGTTTCAGCATGTACAAACAAAAAATCAACCACCTTCATGTGCCTGACTTTGTCATATGGCAATTAAACACCCCCTGAAATATTATGAATGAGGCAACATTTCTGAAGATTTTTATTGTTTTTATTTATTTCACGGAAATGTGTTAGCATTCAGCTGTTCAATGAATTCTAAATGACTCAGTTCTAAAAAAATTCAAGTAGGTGGAACAGAATTTTTTTAATGTTGTCATGGTAGATTGCTGTCCTTTTTTCTTGGACATTGCTATCTTTCCCTACAACCCAGCTAGAGATTGATATTCTTCAGACGCATACAGAGAACCTTAGCCTACACGGCAAAGTGCTGACTCCAGTTTGGGAAACTTGATCCCTTTTGTTTAAGAAAATCATCCCAGGGAATCTATCCTTGCCACTTCTATTAAAACCTTCAATAACATGATGTATAGATAGAGACTGAAAATTTGGTTCAGCTAAATCTATGATTCTCTCTTAGAATATAATATGCCTGAAGAAACATAAATAGTCTTGAAAGCTTGCAATCCATTACATGTCAGTTAGACATTAAAGGTATCATCTTTACCAAATGTACTTTCTCCACTAAAATCTGATCATCATTATGTATAGATGTGTGTTCTGTGCAGTGAAATAAATTAGGGAAGACAGAGAATTGAATCATATTTACTTTATTAATTAAAATTGTAATATAAACATAGTCATTCTATATTTCATTATGGGTTGATCCAGAGGAAGACGAAAAAACCCTGTAGAAACTCTGGCCAATTATGTTTCATCAGGGAAAAAAATTGCTTCCTGACCCCAAATGTGGCGATCGGAATTCTCCTTGGATCAACGCTCTCATGAATATTGCTGTTTACATTTACTGTAATAGGTCGTTGTCTGACGAGATTACACGTAGCTTCCTTATCATGCTCTGCCAAGCTTAGAAAATAATAAGAAAATAGTTGGTGGATACAGACATAACAGGGTCCATAACCTCAAAGCTTACACATAGCTGTTCTGTTGAGAAATCGATAATGTGAAGGATACAACAACAAAAGTAGATTTCTACAGGCAGATCTTATACATGAATACTGCATTGAAGCTTAACTCTAAGGGTAAGGATACAATAAAAGGTCCTAATTCACTGGATACAATATTAGAGATCCTAGTTCACAGAAGTGTTACTTTACTACTTCATTGATCTAAAACCTATACAATAAATATGAAAAATACATACATATGAACAGGACAATACAAACAATGAACATTTTTGCCTTGTACAACATTATATAAAGGATACAGTTCAAGGAATATGGGACCCGGCCTACAGAGCTTCTGTCTTGATGGCTGGTATTCCTGAATTTCAACATACCAGGTTAAAAACCCCATGCCATTTAGAGACAGCTGCCGAGAGCAGCCAGAGATAAAAGAACTATCTGGTTGTGCTGGAAAGCTAATGTCAGGAGAGAACCAGAAAATCTGTCCCATTTTACACATTTTTTGCAGAACACATCGAGTAGCGCAAATGGTCACCAATGATAACGAAGAAACGTAAGTAAATACACAATGCCTTTTGTTCAGGGACATCCTAAAACATTTAATGTTCTTTTTTTTGTACGTTAAGCTATATTAAGCTTCCCAAAAACAACCTTAATCTCACTTAAAATCCATGAAACGTTCAAAATAGTTAGGGGACGCTAAAAAAATTAGGGTGTTCAAAGATTAGCAGCAAAGCTCTTTTTACATTAAGCTGTTTACATTGTACATTTTAATAAAATGTTACATGTGAATAATTTTTGGTATGTCTTACCAAAGTCCTGAAAATTTAAGGACATGTATAGATGGATGTACTATTGCATTGTGTAAAGACTGAAGATTGATGTTTAAGTTCTTTTTTTATATTAAGGCACATTCGGCTCCCTAAAAAACAAGCTGAATGTCACTTATTTGTAAATTGAGAATCCAAAATCCATGAAACTTCAAACATAGCTTTGGGAAGTTAAAATTTTAGGATGTGCAAAGTTTAAAGGCAATTGATTGATGTTTGGACACATTATTGTACATTAAGTTCCTTCTCAATTATTCTGTTCACTTCAAGTATCTTAAAAAAATTAAATATGAATATTTTTTTGTATATTTGACCAAGTGTCCTGAAAAGTTCAAGATATCTTTGAATACATTGAATCTTGTTTTGTCAAGAATTTTAGATGGTTAATATTTAAGTAATTTGTTTCCATTAAGACACATTAAGCACCCCCAAAAAAAGCTTAATGCCAATCATTTGAAGAGTGAGAATCCAAAATCCATGAAACTTCCAGGAAAGCTTGGGGGAGATTAAAAAATGAGGGTGTCCAAAGTTTCTATATGTTTCTATAGAACGACTGTTGTTTTTGGAAATATTTTGGAGGAAACCGGTTAATATTTAAGTTCCTTTTTCCTTTAAGGGCATGTATAGATAGATGGAATATTACATTGCATGAAAATTGAAGGCAATTGGTGTGCGGTGATGACGTGATGACGTGAGTGTGATCCGCAGCGGGGGGTGGAGTGCTGGGCAACGACGACAAGGGAGGTGTGGAGCGGCGGCCGCGATGCTGCGGTAGTCGCGATGCCGTTTGGAGCCGCGGTGAGGCTATGCCGTAACGGGAGCCGCGCCGCAACGGGAGCCGCAAGGGGAGCCGTGCAGCGGCGACCATAACGGGAGTTGAGCCGTGGAGTTGAGCCGTGGCGGCCGCAACGGGAGCCGAGCAGTGACGTCCCGGAGACACATAGGAGAGAGGACGTAGCCATGACGTCCGGACACGAGGAGGCTATGAGGAGGTCATATAAATAAAGAGCTGGCAGATGAAGCCTATAAGAGATTATATCCTCCAGAGACTAATATAAAAACAAGCTCTCGGCTGATAAATTTAAATGCACGAAGTACATATGACTGCACGCCGTTTAGGCGCCAAGACATCAAACCACTCCCCCTCCTTTTGTGCTTAAAATGGAGCAACTCTACTTCACATTTCCTTCAAGCTGCGAGCCATGAAAGCTGTTTGCCATGAAGGATGAATTGGTAAATTATTTTACCCATTTCAACTATAATTATAACTCAAGTTTAAGAATATAGAAAGTTTGAAAAGAAGAGAGAAACTCCTGCTTGTGATAAACTGTGAGTAATATATTTTTTTCTACTCTCTACATAAAATGAAGAACTTGAAATTACTCTATAAAGAAGTATGGAGGGGGAAGAGTTAAAACAAAATTTATATTCAAAGCGTGCATTTATGGACTTTATTTATTGACATTTATAGATACCAACACCTAACAGTTTCAATTAAAACGGTTAACACTATGTTGCATGAGACTGGAGGGGAATAATTTGGAAGCTACAGGAATTGAAATTAAACACATATTAACCACTTAATGTTCAAGAGGAGGAGGTTTAGGGAGAGGAGATTATTTATAAAGAAATAATACAACAATATGTGTTTTAACTTGATTTGATAAAATATCTGCTACATGGATATATGGTTATAATGATATCATTTTGTGATATTAGAAGCTGGAAGTAAGCAAGGGAGGGGAGAATGGAGGAAGACCGAGGAGAGAAGGTTAAGAAACAATATTAAAGCTAAAGGCTGGAACAGATAAACATATCTAAAATATCAGAAAATATCATCTAATTAAGAAGACCATATTACCATCACGATAACATCAAATTTACATCAAGAATGGGTCCAAAAAAAGATAAAGAAAAAGATAAAGCCCTAATACAAGATAAAAAACAAGAAAAAGGTAAACCTATAAATGATTACTACTCCCCAAAGACATACAGCCAGGACAACCTACAAATAAATAGAAGACTAACAATGGAGGAACGTAGAGAATCTTTACAAATGACCAAAATTCAAGATCAAAGCGGTGATGAGGAACAACTATCCGCTTTGATAAATAATCTTTATAAAAAAATTAAAATTGATATTGAATCAAGCACTTATGAAATAAAAGAAGATGTAGCTAAACTCTCCGAAGTATTAAAAACACATGAAGATGCAATAACAAAAGTTAAAGAAGAACAAATGACTATACAGTCAGAAAACATAAAGCTAAACGCAAAGGTCAGAATCCTGGAAAAAAAACAATATGATATGGAAGATAATCATCGAAGAAATAATATCCGTATAAGAGGAATTCCAGAATCAATCTCTCAAGAACAGCTTGAAACATACTTAATAGATCTTCTACAAGATACCCTCAAAATACAGACATTAAAATATATACCCATGGAGACCTTCTATAGAATAAGAAAGCCTAATCAAATAAGTAAAGATCTACCTAGAGATGTCTTCGTTAGATTTACAAACTATTATATAAAGGAACGATTTAATAGAGGAATAAGAGAGAAAACAACACTATCGGAAAAGTTTAAAGACTTGAAATTCTACCCAGACATCCCTTCACATATAAGAAAAGAAAGGAAAAAGTTTCAAGATCTTACTGTAATTTTAAGACAAAAGAATATAGAATATAGATGAGGATTTCCTATCAGTCTTAAAATTCTGTATGAAGGAACCACGGTCACTTTAAATGATGTGGATACTGGTTTAGAAAAATGTAAAAAATGGGGTCTTATATAAGACCATGTTTATATACGTTTCTCCCTTTTTATTTTTTTCTCTCTCTTTTTGATAGATATTTGACACTCGACACTAGATTAACACTACCACAATGAATATTTAATGACTATTTGATATATATTATGAATACACATTACACATATATATTTAGTTTGAGGCTATTATACTTCTTTAACACCATTACAATAAATTTATATAGACTATCTGATATATATTATGAGTACACATTTCACGTATATATATATAGCCGGTGGCTACTACACCTTTTTTTTTTTTTTCTTTTTTCTTTTTTTTTTTGTTTTTTTTGTTTGTTCTTTTCTTTTCTTTTATAGGATATTAATATACACGAAGACAACATTTTATATTTAAATTATATATATTATCTAAGATACTACTATACTTATATTTTTAGATTTATTCATTTATTTTATTTAGTCCACTTTTTAATACATATTATTAATACATATACACTTATATTATCACTTATTATATATTTTTTTTCTCCCACTATATATGATTTATACATATCTACACAATCCACAAACACATCTTATAAAAATTGAATAATTACAGTGCACTATATGACGTTACACAATTTCTTTCTTATTATACATATACTTTTTTTTTTTTCCCCCTCTATTTAAACAGCCCGATAAATGCCCCAGTCTCCTCCGTTCCTATATTCTCTTTTCTTTGCTTCTTAGTCTTTCGTTCTCTCCCCCTCCCAAGCCTCCCCTCCTTATCTACTTCTTTTACCTGTGGCACCCTTATTCTTCTCCCCCCATACCTTCCCTTAAATGGGAAAAAAATATTTATAGATATGTATATATAGTGGGAACTTAAAATAGATAATATGCCCTAACTCTTAAAACTCTGTATGGATAAGATACCTGTATTTACAACAGGATGGATTTTAAGATAGAGAATCTTAAAATGAATAAGTGTATGTTAGTGTGTAGAATGAATGCTTTTTTTAAAAAAAATGTTCTAAAATATATAATGGTATCATTTAGAAAATCAGATAAACTACAAAAATGGTTACTTCTTTAAAATTAATATCATGGAATGTACAAGGATTGAATAGTCCACAAAAAAGAAATTACTTGTATGAAACGCTTCTTCAGAAGAAAGTAGATATAGCTCTAATACAAGAAACCCATTGGGTAACGAATCTGCAAAGACTATGGAAATATAGTACCCTCTCTGAGATATTCTATTCAAATTTGGAAGGGAATAAGAAAAAGAGAGGGGTAGCAATCATAATTTCTAGTAAATTAAAATTTGAACTTATATTACATGAAATCGATACCCAGGGTAGATTCCAAATTTTGATTTGTAAAATTAATGATATAATGTATACCTTTGTTAATATCTATGCACCTAATAAGGAACCTACTAAATTCGTAAGAAAATTATACATAAGAGTACAACAATTAAAAAAGGGATCTTATACATGGGAGGTGCTTTTAATTGTATTATTGACCCAGAAAAAGATAAAAGTATACTGTGTTCCGCATCTCTAGATCCACACATAAAATCAGAAGCAAGAAATATGAGAACATTTTTAGAAGACAACTCATTATATGATATATGGAGAGTTCTCCACCCAAAAGAGAAAGATTTTACTTTCTTCTCTCAACCACATACCTCATATTCTAGAATTGACTTTGTATTAACTGAATCTGAAAATCTATGTTCAATTATAAATTCTAGTTTAGGACCAATAATCTGGTCGGATCATGCTCCAATACTTATAGAATTTAAAAATAATAAATACTACAAAATCAATCGCAGATGGAGGATGGATATTCTCTATTAAATAAGGAAGAAATTCGAGAATATTTGAGTAATCAAGCTAATCTATTTATGGAAAAAAACAATAATGGAGAAGTCTCCAATTTAACCCTCTGGAATACATTCAAATGCTATATGCGAGGATGTATAATAAAAATAAGTTCTATTATAAAAAAGAAACAGGGACAAAAATTAGCCAAAATAGAGAGATTAAATAAAAATAATCCTAATATAATTTACACAAAAGAAATTAATTCAATGAGAATAGAAATAAATACAAAAATACAGGAGAGAATAAATAAGGGACTCTCAAGAATAAAACAAAATCGGTATTATGGTAATAATCGTGTGGGAAAATATCTAACGAACAAGTTAAAGTACGATCAAAAAAAAAATGTTATAAAAAAAATAGTAATAGGAAACGATACATTCCTAAATCCATCACAAATAGCCAACTGCTTTGAAGATTACTATAAATCGCTCTACAATATAGCAGGACCTCCTAAACCATTAAGTAAAATTAGGAGCTATCTTAGCTCTCTTAAGTTACCAAAATTAAATGAAGAAGCTCTAGAAACATTAAATGCCCCAATTAATAAAGAGGAAATTCAGAAAGAAATTGAGAACTTAAAGAAAAAAAAAGCTCCAGGACCTGATGGTTACACGGCCGCGTTTTATTCAACATTTAAAGAAATAATTGTTCCATTGCTGCTTAAATCATTTGAGGAAATCACGGAGGGCAATAATTTTCCACCGGAGATTTTACAAGCCTCAATATGCCCGATATTAAAACCAAATAAAGACCCGAGTTTTGTCTCTAACTATAGGCCTATTTCTTTGATAAATATTGATATAAAGATATATTCAAAGATTTTAGCTGAAAGACTTAAAAAATATTTACCTGAAATAGTCCATCCGGATCAAGCGGGTTTTATAAAAGATAGAACACTAGCAGACAATACCCGTAAAATAATAAATCTCATTGATCTATCCAATAAGAATTCTACTTATACTGCTTTTTTGGCACTTGATGCCGAAAAAGCTTTTGACCGGGTGGACTGGCAATTCCTTTCAGAAACATTAGATGTGTTCGGTATTTCAGGGCAATTTAGAAACAACGTTTTAGCGCTTTATAAATCTCCCTCTGCTCAAATAACAGGACCCATGTTTACTTCAAATGGTTTTAGAATAGGCAATGGAACAAGACAGGGCTGTCCTTTAGCCCCTTTACTATATGTTTTATCAATTGAACCACTCGCCCAAGCAATAAGAATTTCATCAGAGATAATAGGAATTAAAATGAACCAGAGTGAATTTAAGATAACTCTATTCGAGGATGATATTATTCTGACATTACCTCAACCCGAAAAATCAATAAAATATGTATTAGAAGCGATCAAAGAATTTGGTAATCTTTCGAATTATAAACTTAATATTAATAAAACTCAAATCATCTCAAATCATCAAATAGAGGAACAAGCTAGATTGATGAGATCGTATATTAATGTAGACTGGAATAATAGCTCCCTAGAATATTTGGGAATTAAATTAAAATTCAATCTTAAAGAAATGATTAGAGAGAATTATTTAGTAGCAGTAAATAAAATGAAAAAAAAATTACAAGATTGGAAGGGGCTAGAAATATCGTGGCTGGGAAGATTAAATGCAATCAATGCCTATTACATTCCCAAATTACTATATATTCTAAGAGCAATTCCGTTGAGAGTCCCTTATTCAATTCTCTCACAAATACAAAAATTAATAACATCATTTATTTGGCAAAATAAACCTCCAAGGATTTCCTTTAAAAATCTAATAAAGAGTATACAAACTGGAGGTCTTTCATTACCCAGTATAAAAGAGCTACATGAAATTTGCATGTTCACCCACTTCCTTTTATGGGATAAACCAAAAAATGATAGCACCGCATGGTTTACTATTGAAAAAGAAAATATACACCCTCTACATCTTTACGATATTATATGGATAAACCATGATATAACGAGAAATATAAAAACTGATAATTCAGTGATTAAAGATTTAATAATATCGTTAAGTAAATGGAAGTCAAGTATGAAAGTTAAGAAAGGTGTTTTATACTCTGCTCCAATTAAAGTATTATCAAATTATATAAAAGATCTAAATTTAAATAAATGGAGTCAATTAAATATAAGATTTATATCAGATCTTTATGATTCTGAAGTGTTGTTATCATGGCCTCTCTTGAAAGAGAAATGGAAGCTGCCCGATATGGAAATATATAATTATATAAGAATTAAACACTTTCTTCATCTAGTAGGAACTACACGATCTACATTGTTTGAGGATTTTCTTAGTAAACAATATAAATCGAGATTAATTCATAAAGTTAAAATGCTGAGAGAAAGTTCAAAATCAGAAGATCCCCTATCTAATAAAGAAAAATGGGAAAAAGAAACTGGTGAAATATATTCAAAAGAAGAATGGCTACAAGCCTATAGAGACATTAGGAAACATTCACACTGTCTGAACTTGCACGAATTATATTATAAAATTGTACATAGATGGTACAGAACCCCAGTCCAAATATCAAAGTTTGATAAAAATGCTTCAAGGCAATGCTGAAGATGCGGAAAAAAAGAAGGGACCATTTACCATATGTGGTGGGAATGTGAGGAGGTTGGAGAAATACTAAAAACTCTCTTTGAGGTAATTAATAAAGTATTACAATGTAAAATAGATCCATCCCCTCAAACATTTTTATTCCATATGGGTCTTAGCAAGTTACACAAACCACAAAAAAACTTACTAATTCAATTAATTTTAGCCTGTAAATTAGTTATTGCTAGGAACTGGAAAAAAAACAGGTAGAATACCTTGGGAAGAAATTCTTACACAAATTCAGTTTCAGTGCAAAATGGAAGAGGGATACTATATAAGTATTGGTAGAAAGTTGGCTTACATAGATATATGGTCTCCATGGATCTCCTTTGTACATTCCTAAATAATAGTAATTAAATATATATTTAAAAAAAAAAAAAAAATGATACCAACATTTTTATTCACTATGTGTTCAATGAATGCTGCCAGCCTAGATACCGGGTTATTATATAATTAGATATTTAATATTTGCTATAGATAACTAAGTAAGACATAAGGGTAATTTAAATGGACAGGAGCTATCAGAAACACTAGTATTAAAACGTTAAAAATATTGAACATTATGTATGATATATATGAGCATGTATGTTTTAAGTATAAAGAGGCATAATACATTCTCCGTTGACATTAATATTTGATACTACTTTGAATATGTTTGTTCCCGGCTAGGAACATACTCTTGAATGATGAAATCAGAAATATTATAAATATAAGATGCGAACTATATGTATTATGCGCTACTCAGCCTTTATTAATATATTTATATATGTATGTATGTATTTATAAATGTATTTATGTATTTGTATGTTTATATTAAAAAAAAAAAAAAGAAAAGAAAATTGAAGGCAATTGATTGAAATTTAAGTTCTTTTTCTCCATTATGCCACATGAAGCTCCCTAAAACACAAGCTTAATGTCACTCATTTGTAAATTGAGAATCCAAAATCCATAAAACTTCAAACATAGCTTTGGGAAGTAAAAATTTTAGGATGTGCAAAGTTTTAAGTCAATTGATTGATGTTTGGACACATTATAGTACATTAAATTCCTTCTCAATTATTCTGATCACATCAAGTATCATTAAAAAAATTAAATATGAATATTTTTGTGTATATTTGACCAAGGGTCCTGAAAAGTAGAAGATATCTTTAAATATATTGAATCTTGTTTTGTGAAGAATTTTAGATGGTTAATATTTAAGTAATTTGTTTACATTAAGACACATTAAGCACCCCCCAAAAAAGCTTAATGCCAATCATTTGAAGAGTGAGAATCCAAAATCCATGAAACTTCCAGGAAAGCTTAGGGGAGATTAAAAAATGAGGGTGTCCAAAGTTTCTATATGTTTCTATAGACCGTCTTTTGTTTTTGGAAATATTTTGGAGGAAACCGGTTAATATTTAAGTTCCTTTTTCCTTTAAGGGCATGTATAGATAGATGGAATATTGCACTGCTTAAAAAATTGAAGGCAATTGATTGAAATGTAAGTACATTTTTTTCCATTATGCCACATGAAGCTCCCTAAAACTCAAGCTTAATGCCACTCATTTGTAAATTGAGAATCCAAAGTCCATGAAACTTCAAACATAGCTTTGGGAAGTTAAAATTTTAGGATGTGCAAAGTTTTAAGGCAATTGATTGATATTTGGACACATTATAGTACATTAAGTTCCTTGTCAATTATTCTGTTCACATCAGGTATCTTAAAAAAAATTAAATATCATTGAAAAGAATCGGTTCATCCGGGGAGCGCGTCAGGACGTGAGGATGTGACGCTGCACGCTCCAGGAGGCGGAGTCGAGGGATCCCCACGCGGCATGAGCCGCCTGGCAGAGATGGCGTCTTCTTAACAGAGAAATGCTCCGCAACAGCGAATCGCCTCCGATACAGAGACAAGCCGTTACCACGCAGCAGATATCCGCCGCAGATTCACTGCAGAAATTCTGCAAACAAGGTACGGCTACCCCGCAAGCAGCCGCAGCTGGTTCGCTGTCACGCCGTAATTGTGCAGCAGAGCTACTGTGGTTACCCCGCAGATCCGTCACAGACACGCCGCAGATAAATTACATATATTGGCGACACGCAGATATCTCCGCAGCCATGTTGCAGCCACGTTATTGATAGGAGGTAGATACAGTGCAGACAGGTTGTATCAAACTATATTATGTCGTATATTATGTTGTACTAAGTCAAATTAAATTGAACAAAGCCGCACTAAAACGATAACAACCTGCACTAAGCTACATCAAGTTACACTTACTCGCACCAAGACGTATCAAGTCGCATCAAGCCGCTTCAAGCTGCATCAAGCTGCATTTAGCTACACTCAGCCGCACTAAGATGCATTAAGCTGCACCAAGCTGCACCAAGTTGTATCAAATAGCATTAAGCCACATCAAGCAGTATCAAGCCGCATTATGCCGCATCAAGCTGCATCAAGCCGCAACTAGCCGCACCAAGCCGCAACTAGCCGCACCAAGCCGCAACTAGCCGCATCAAGCCGCACCAAGCCGCATCAAGTTGCACCAAGCCGTATCAAGCCACATCAAGTCGCACTAAGCTGCACCAAGTCGCACTAAATTGCACTATGCCGTATTAAGTCGCACCAAGCTACACCAAGCTGTACCAATTCGTATTAAGTTGCAGCAAGCTGCAGCAAGTCGTACCAAGCCGCATTAAGTCGCACCAAGCCGTATCAAGTTGCAACAAGCCGCACCAAGCTGCACTAAGTCGCATTAAGCCGCACTAAGCTGCACCAAGCTGTATCAATTGCATTAAATCACATTAACCCGTACTAAGTTGTATCAAGCTGCATCAAGCTGCAACTAGCCGCATTAAGCCGCAACTAGCCGAATTAAGTCGCAACTAGTCGCATTAAGCCGCATCAAACTGCACCAAGCTGCATCAAGTCATATCAAGCTGCACTAAGCTGCACCAAGCCACATTAAGCTGCCCTAAGTCGTATTAAGTCGCATTAAGCTACACGAAGCCGTATCAAGTTGCAGCAAGCCGTATCAAGTTGCATCAAGCTACATCAAGCCGCATCAAGCTGCATCAAGCCGCATCAAGTTGTACCAAGTCGTAACAAGCTGCACCAAGCTACATTAATCTGCACTAAGACACACTAACGGCTGGTAAGATAAAACTGACATCCCCTTACCGTACGGACTGTTGGTATTTTTCATTTAATGCGCTATAGCTCTATCGTAGCGCCGCAATGCCGCATTGACTTTTTGAATTTGGAAAGTATTTTGGACACTTTTTCAGAGCTGATTGTTGGAGGACTCTTGGATTATATATCAATTTTGTCTGATTTTTTTTTTTTCCTCTCTTCTCTCTTTCAAAAAAAGAAAGGGAAAGGAAGGGAAAAAAGGGAAAGGGAGTAAATAAAATAGAAGAAAAGAACTGGTTAGCTGCCGATATAATAGGGGTTTCCAAATAAGCACTCGACTTCATATGCATATATACTTCATTTACATATATATATATATAGATATAGCCCTATACCTATAGAAGAAGAAAGGAAGGAAAAGGGAAGAGAAAAGGAAGGCAAAAACAAAAGAGGAAGGAGAAAAAGGAGGGAATATCTGTGATTTCGGTTTAATTTTAACTGTAATATACTACCTGAGAATTAAATCTGTAAATCTGGTATTGAAAATGCCGCCAAAACAGCAATTATCTAAAAGCCGGGAAAAGGATAAGAAAGAGCTCAAACCAAATAAAGGAGGTTCATCCTTTTTTTCCCCTAGGCAATCCAAAGAGACTTTGGACTATTCACAAGCCGAGTCATTGTCTTCTATGGAGCATACATTGTCCAATCCTATCAGACCAGACCATGCATTAATTACTAAAGATATACTAAAGAATGCCTTGGAGGACCTAATGCAAAATATAAAACAAGAGATTCATAACAGCTCCAAAGAAATTAAGGCGGAATTAGCTAATCTTACAGAAAAAATTATAAAGATAGAATCTAAGCATGAGTTACTGGAGACAAACCAAAAATTGATTCTAGAGAATGTCAGTATCTTAGAAAATAAATATCAAGCTCTACAAATCAAAGTATCTGATCTTGAGGACCGTTCACGTAGATCTAACTTACGGTTTAGAAACATTCCAGAAAGCTATGCTAATGATAAACTTCAAACATTTATAATGGACTTAATACAAGACATGCATATAGAAGATACTCCTCCAGTTAATATAATTGACAGATGTCATCGCCTGAGGAAACCAAAGGAGCTAGCAGAAGAAATTCCAAGAGATGTCATTGTCTGCTTTTCTTCTATCCACTGGAAAGAGTCCATACTAAGATTTAGAAGAAATAAAACTCCAACTGTACCAAGATTCGCCGAAATCCAAATATATCCAGACCTTTCTCCCTCAACAAGGAGTTGGAGAAGATCCTTTCAATTAGATCTAAAAACCCTTCGAGATAAGAACATTAGATATATATGGATTTTTCCCAGAGCGCTAAGAGTTTTTTGGAACAATTCAACTGAGATATTTACAGATTCAACTCAATTGCGAGACTGGATTAAAAAGAGAAGCATATAATGATCCCCTTTTTTTCTCTTCTTTAAAGCTTTCTTTATATTTTATCACTTAATACTAGATTTATTATGATCACTGGTGGAATACAATTTATACATAAGTTTTACGACGGACACCAGTCAGCAAACTAGTTCCTAAATAAATCTACAGGATAGTGACATAGATACACTTTTACCTACAGATTAGATGGTTTAGTATTTTTTTTTTCTTTATACACTATGGATGAATACTTCAATTCTCTATAATTCCTATCACTTTAATTACTATATATTTTGGAAGATAACACTATTACCACAATTTTGAGAATGAGCAATATATTATGTTTTTTTATAGATATAGCTCTTGATTTGATAATGTTTACAAAAATATGCATTTTAGTATCAATATATGGTTGCTATGATGATTGTTGAAGGAATAATACTTTTTTTTTATTTTTTTTATATATACACTATGGACGATTACCTCAACTCCTTATAATTCTTATTACTTTAATTACTATATATTTTGGATGGTAACACTATTATCATAATTTTGAGAATGAGTAATATATTATGTTTTTCATAGGTATAGCTTTTGACCTGATAATGCTTACAAAAATAAGCATTTTAGTATTAATATATGGTTGCTATGATGACTGAAAGAGTAATGCAATTTTTTTTTTCTTCTTTCTTCTTTTTTATTTTTCCTCTCTGCAAGTATGTCATCTAAGGGGTTCCCCTACACTCCCCCTTTTGGTTCATTATGAACCCAAGTATGTATTTAGATTCTATGTTTATCTTTAAAATACATAAGTCCTGTTTATTTATGTGGAGATTTATTCCTTTTTATGTGTGTTTTATGCTTTTTTTTTAATGTACATGAGAGTTTTGAGGTTAAGAATATATATTTTGATAAAGTGCGAGATACAGCTCCTGAAATAAAGCGAGTTAAAGATAAGAATAATAACCCCCACATAAATGGGGGTTAAATGCATATCAGTTAATACTCAGGGGCTGAACTCGCCAACTAAAAGAAATAGGGTTTACGCCTGTCTACGAAAAGAAAAAATTGATGTCGCATTTTTCCAAGAAACCCACTGGAGGGATATTGATAAAATCAGATGGGGCGGTAGATTATACCCACATACATTTCATGCCTCAATGCCAAATAAAAAAAAGAGGAGTGGCAATTACATTTTCTAATAAGATACAGATTAAATTGAATTTTATTGAACAAGACAAAGAAGGTCGTTACCTTATCTGGGTCGGCACATTAAACGATATAAAATATACTTTAGTTAATATCTATTTTCCCAATACAGAGCCTCTCTCACATCTCCAATACATTTTGGATAGAGTAGATAAAGTGAGAATAGGGGCCCTTATAATGGCCGGAGATTACAATTGTTTCCTTGACGATAAAATGGATAAAGAAATAGGTAAAACTGAGTCTATTACTAAAAATCTAAAGAATATAGCCAGATCTTTTTGTAAAATGATACAAAGAACTAATTTGTATGACCTATGGAGAATCTACCATCCTACAACAAGAGATTACTCACACCTATCAAGAGTTCATAATACCTTTTCCAGAATTGATATGGTTTTCGGAGACGATAAGACATTAAACCAACTAATACAAATCAATATGAGGGAGAACGTCTGGTCAGACCATAGTCTTATCCAATTCGAACTAAAAGACAAGTGGGATTCATTTCCATTTACAACTTGGCGCCTAGACGACTCTATTCTCTACTCTGAGGAAAATAGACATTACATTTCGGAGACCACAAAGATTTTTTTTCTAGAAAATACATTAGGACAAACATCACAAGCTATAAGATGGTGCGCCTATAAAGCGGTTATAAGGGGACATTTTATTAAAATTAAAAAAAAGATGAGATTGACCAACGAACAACCATTGAATGATCTATATATCACATACTATAACCTAGCCACAAAAGCTAAGCTTGACCCTACTCAAGAATATAAAAACCAGCTGCAACTACTCAAATTAATCAAAAAGAACTAGAAAAAACTAGTCACTCCATGCAAAAACTCAGAGTAAGATATTACTATAAAAGTAATAGGCCTGATAAGATGATGACTAATCAGCTAAAAAAAAAGAGCTAATGATAAAATAACTAAAATTGTGTCTGATGACATCACACGAATGACCCCAGGGGCAGTGGCAGAAGGCTTTAGGTAATATTATGAGAAGCTGTATAGCATCCCAACAACAACTAATGATAAAGCCATAGAGGAATACTTGAAAACTGCGAATCTCCCAGCTCTATCAGATGTTCAGAAAGATACATTGTACAAACCAATTGAGAAAAAAGAACTGAGTAGTGTAATTGATAAACTCCAAAAATATAAAACCCCAGGCCCGGATGGATTTACTAATTTTTTTTATAAAACCTTAAAAATAGATATAATAGATCATCTACTGGGAATGTTTGAGGAAATTACGGAAACAGGCTATTGCCCAAAAGAGATTCTGCAGGCAAATATTATTCCAATATTTAAAAAAAACAAGAACCCAGAGGACCCAAAAAGTTATCGCCCCATCTTGTTAATTAACGTTGATATCAAACTGTTCTCCATGATATTGGCAGAAAGATTAAAACCCATGCTAAACACTCTGATCCATCCGGACCAGGTGGGCTTTGTTCCTGGTAGAGATTCTACTAATAACACCAGACGACTGATTGATGGACTCCATCACGCTGAAAAAATGGGATACCCCCTACTGACCCTGTCACTAGATGCTGAAAAGGCTATTGACAGGGTCAGTTGGTGATTTCTGAAAGCTACTCTTAGATCTTTTGGAATCACTGGTTAGTTTTATAAAGCTATTAGTTTGCTCTATTTAAATCCAAGTGCATGGGTTGTCGGCCAAGGACTATGCTCTAGTTGGTTTAATAGAAAATGGCACTAGACAAGGGTGCCCTCTATCACCTATTCTATACATTCTCACTTTAGAATCCTTTGCTAATAAGATAAGAAATAATCAGAATATAACAGGCATTAATATCAATAATGAAGACTTTAAAATATCACTATACGCAGATGATGTGATCATCTCTTTATCCAATCCAACAACTTCAATGAAAAATTTTCTTCATGAAGTCAATAAATATAGTATAGTCTCCAACTATAAATTAAATTTAAATAAATCTATAGCTCAAGTGACAAATATTAATCGAAGGACCATAGATAACTTAAATGAATCTCTTTCTCTAAATCTAAATCCAAAGGAATTCGAATATCTGGGAATCCTTATCCCCGAAAAAACTGGAAATATTGTGAAGAAAAATTTTCTCTGTCTTTTAAGAACAACAAATGAAGACATCAGAGAATGGCGTAAACTAAATCTCTCTTGGTGGGGCCGGGTCAATGCTCTCAATTCCTATTTGATGCCGAAATGGATTTACCTCTTTAGAATGCTCCCATTAAAGTTTCCCCAAAATTGGCTTGATATTGTACACACAGGCTTTATCAACTTTGTTTGGAGAGGAAAAGCTCCAAGAACTAATGCTAGATTGATGGGAGCTCGGATTAGAGACGGTGGCATGGGTTTTCCCCAAATAAAGCAACACTATGAAGCCAGCATAGTGTATCACATCGCTAAAACCTATCAAGAATCATCTAAACAAGAGGTTTGGTACAAAATAGAACAAAACACCTGTGAAACTAGTAGCTTAAATACATTTATCTGGTCTCTAAAAGACAGAGACATAATAACTTATATTAAAGATAAAAATATAGTCCTACAAAATATTATACCGGAATGGCTAAAAATCAAAAAGCGATTGGGTATTAAGGATAGATTAATCGATTCCCTAAGTTTCAAGATACTTGAAGAAGTGATTGAAGACATCTCACTGATACACTGGTCACAGGCTGGTGTTAGTTTAATTACAGATACCATGTCATACGGTAAGATGTCTCCTTTTCCTACTCTAATAAACAAATTTGGGTTAACAAATATAACTATCTTTAACTATTTAAGAGTTAAGAACTGTATAAACAAACATGTGGCTGGATCACAGGATGTTATGTTTCAGAAATTAGCCCAAATTTGTAGTCTAAATCCTCCAATAAAACTTTTTTCTAAATGTCTAGATTTAATGAGGATAAAAGAAGGTAATAAGGCTATTAAAAAAGTGCTAACAAGATGGAAAAAGGAATTAGACACTATATTTCCGCCTGAAGATTGGTTAAAGGAGATTAGAAAATTACCCCCTAGAGTACACGACCTCTACCTTTTGGAGACCCAATTTAAAGTTCTAAACAAATGGTATTTGGTACCAACTAGATTGGCAAAAATGTCCCCAGATAATTCTAATATATGTTGGCGCTGCCACCAGTCAATAGGGTCCTATCTACATATTTGGTGGTCCTGTCCTATGGTTAGTAAGTTTTGGAAAGAGATTTTGTGTTTTTTGAAATGTATAGATAATATCAATATACCAGACTCTCCTCCTTCCCTATTATTTCATCTAGGTTGGCCCTCCATGAATGAGGTACAGTTAAATCTAAGCATTCATATATGCTTAGCAGCCAAAAGACTTATAGCTAGGGAATGGAAACAAGATAATCAATTCAGCATGTCTCAGTTGATAACTCAATTAAAATTTCAGGTTACAATGGAGAAGGAGGTCTCTCGGATTCTGTATACTTCATTGAAGAAAACTCAAACATGGGAAAAGTGCCTCCAAACAATAAATAAGATAAATTCAGACAGTTAAATCCTCTTTACATAGACTTACCTCTTTTTCTTTTCTTCATGACCGAATACCTCATTGTCTTGACTTACCTTTAGGTCCTGTTTTATAGTTTACTCGATAAGAATAAAGGCAATTAGTAGGACAATTGTTTCATCATCTTAATGTACATATCGAGTTACTGTCTTACTACATTTTTGTATGTATGTTGTATGTAAAACTGTATTTTTGTATCTATGGTCTATGTAAATTTTTGTCTTTTATACTTTTTTTATCAGAAAATAAAGATTATTATAAATAAAAAAAAAAAATAAATATAAGTATTTTTTTGTATATTTGACCAAGTGTCCTTAATAGTTCAAGATATCTTTGAATACATTGACTCTTGTTTTGTGAAGAATTTTAGATGGTTAATATTTAAGTAATTTGTTTCCATTAAGACATATTAAGCACCCCCCAAAACAGCTTAATGCCAATCATTTGAAGAGTGAGAAAACAAAATCCATGTAACTTCCAGGAAAGCTTGGGGGAGATTAAAAAATTAGGGTGTCCAAAGTTTCTATATGTTTCTATAGAACGACTCTTGTTTTTGGAAATATTTTGGAGGAAACCGGTTAATATTTAAGTTCCTTTTCCCTTTAGAGCATGTATGGGTAGATGGAATATTGCATTGCGTAAAAATTGAAGGCAATTGATTGAAATTTAAGTTCTTTTTTTCCATTATGCCACATGAAGCTCCCTAAAACATAAGCTTAATGTCACTCATTTGTAAAGTGAGAATCCAAAATCCATGAAACTTCAAACATAGCTTTGGAAAGTAAAAATTTTAGGATGTGCAAAGTTTTAAGTACATTAAGTTCCTTCACAATTATTCTGTTCACATCAAGTATCTTAAAAAATTAAATATAAGTATTTTTTGGTATATTTGACCAAGTGTCCTGAAAAGTTGAAGATATCTTTGAATATATTGAATCTTGTTTTGTGAAGAATTTTAAATGGTTAATATTTAAGTAATTTGTTTACATTAAGATACATTAAGCACCCCCCAAAAAAGCTTAAAGCCAATCATTTGAAGAGTGAGAATCCAAAATCCATGAAACTTCCAGGAAAGCTTGGGGAGATTAAAAAACTTAGGGTGTCCAAAGTTTCTATATGTATGTATAGAACAACTCTTGTTTTTGGAAATATTTTGGAGGAAACCGGATAATACCGTATTGGCTCGGATATAGGCCGCCCCGGTATATAGGCCGCAACTTAAAAGTTTGGTGCTTTTTTAAAGAAAAAGTTTTTTTAATAGACATGCTGCCACCCTGTCCCCCCCCCGAGATATGCTGCCACTCTCCCCCCCCGAGATATGCTGCCACTCTGTCCTCCCCCCCGAGATATGCTGCCACTGCCCCCCCGAGATATGTTGCCACTTCCCCCGCCCCCCCGAGATATGCTGCCACTGTCCTCCTCCTCCTCCCCCCCGAGATATGCTGCCACTCTGCCTCCCCCCCGACTTACCAGAGCAGACTCCCGGGTGTCTTGCGGGGCCGGCGGGGGACATCTACGCAATACGCGTATACAACTTCCGGTGCCGGGACTCAGCGGACGTGCCGGCACCGGAAGTTGTATACGCATATTGCGTAGGTGTCCCCTGCCGGCCCCGCAAGACACCCGGGAGTCTGCTCTGGTAAGTCTTTGGGGCAGAGGTAAAACGCATCGTGCGGACGTTCACCGGCTGTGGCGATGCGCGTAAACAACCTCCGCTGCCGGCACATCTGCACGATGTGCTTTAACAGCGGGGGCTGTTTACGCGCCGGTGAACGTCTGCACTATGCGCTTAGACAACCTCCCGTGCCGGCACTCCCCCCGTGGGAAGTGCTGGCAGGGGAAGCTGTCTCAGCGTATCAGAGAGTAGGATGCAGGTCCCCTGCACCGCTGCGGGGGATCTGTATCCTAACCCTGCTGCCTGCCCGTCGCCCGGAACTGCATGTCCCGGGCGTCGGGTGCTAGACCCCGAATATAGTCCGCACCCCCACTTTAAAGACTTAAAGTGGGGGGGGAAAGTGCGGCCTATATTCGAGCCAATACGGTATTTAAATTCCTTCTTCTACGTTAAGCCCTATTAAGCTCCTAAAAAAAAGCTAAATATCATTCATTTGCAAAGTGAGAATACATAATCCATAAAAAAACTTCCAGGATGGCTTTGGGAAGATAAAAAATTAGGGTGTCCAAAGTTTCAAGTAAATCCATGAAACTTCAAGTAATGCTTTGAAAAGTTTAACACTTAGGATGTTTACATTTTCAATCCAATTGGTTGATGTTTGGACATAGTGTATTACATTAAGTTCTTTATAACTTAAGCTAATGTACAAAGTAAAGTGCTCAATGTACATACATTTTGGATGCTATACTAAAAGTTCTGAACTTTCAGGGTTTGTTTCTATAGAACGACAAATGTTTAAATATTTTGGAGGAAACCGGTTAATATTTAAGTTCCTTTTTCTACGTAAAGCCCAATTAAGCTCCTAAAAAAAGCTTCATATCAGTCATTTGCAATGAGAGAATCCAAAATCCATTAAAAAACAAAAAAAAAACAAAAGAGAATCCAAAATTTTAGGATGTGCAAAGTTTCAAGGGAATTGATAAATTTTTGGACACATTATGATACATTAAGTTCTTTCTCAATTATTCTGTTCACATTAAATATCTTAAAAAAAATAAATATGAATATTTTTTTGCATATTTGACCAAGTGTCCTGAAAAGTTCAAGATATCTTTGAATACATTGACTCTTGTTTTGTTAAGAATTTTAGATAAAATCGGTTAATGTTTAAGTAATTAGATTACATTAAGACACATTAAGCACCCCAAAAAACAAGCTTAATAACAATCATTTGCAACATTAGAATCATGAAACTTGTAGGATAGGTTTGGGCAGTTAATCACTTGATGTGCAAAGTGTGAAGACAATTGTTTGAGTTTTGGGCACATCATTGTACTTTAAATGGATTTTACATTAAACTGTTCATTAGACATGTACAACATGGGACAAAATCAGGCAAATTTTTCAGTTTGTTTTTAACCCCATCACCTCAAGGCCTGTACATGTACGGGCTCACAATGCATTGTCATTGATGGGTTTAAGGACAACCTGTGGTCCATAAGGGGTTAACACAAAAAATGTTGTTGCCTGCCCATTTCATTAGACTAAAAATTCACGGGTATTTTTGATTCAGGAACAATACTCATTGTCCTACCTTTGCTGCCAAACATTTCTGCTTCCGCATCTTCTTCTTCTTAATCAACATTTTTTCTTCTCTTTTTTCTTCAATCTGCTATCTTGTCCGCATCTCGGCAGATATAACCCAATCAGGGAAGTAAAAAAAGTGAATATGTTTTGGTATGTTACACCAAAAGCCATGAAATTGCCAGGCTATATTTGAATTTATCAATGCTTGTTTTGTGGAATGTTTAGAAGAAATTGGTTAAAATGTAAATTCTTTTTTCTACATTAAGCCAGATTAAGCTCCCAAAAAAATAAGTTTCATTTCACTTACTTGCAATGTGTAAAACTAAACTCCACGAAAGTTCTAAAATATGTGATACTTAAAAACATAGGGTGTACAAAATTATGAATCAATGGATTGATGTTTGGGCACATTATCACACATTATGTTATTTTCACATTAAATATTTAGGATGTCCTCTTTGCTCAGTAATCTATCTGGAATCACACCTTCAAACCCTAAATTTAAACATGTGCTTAGCACTCAATTTCTCTTTTCCTAAGCAGGCTTAATTCTCCTGTCTAACTGCAATCTTCTTAACCTTGTTTCATTATTTAAATATTAGAAACATTCAGAACCTAAAGAAACCTGATCTGAATCACAAAATGATATCCTATATGCAGCAAACAACAACAGAACCTACCTTAAGTAGCACAACCATACTCACCCGATCTGCACCCCATCTGTCCCTGGATGCGGCAGCGTGCGGCCAGTGGCTGGATATGCCTGGCCACATACTACGGGTGTATAAAAACATAGCGTGCAGCTGTGCATATCCAGTCGCCGGCTGCGCTTATGTCCTCAGGAGGCCACTAACCTTAATTTCCCATTGACCCTATCCAAATGCTTTGTCAAATCTCTCCTTGACATGGGTGATGTTATCTAAGGAAAAAAGCCCTTGCTTTGCTTTCAGTCTTCAGTAAGGTGGCTCTACACTGGCATGGTCCTCTCTGAAAGTGTTCAGGAGAGAGTCCTCAACCTAAAGAGATGGAGACTGAAGAAGCTGATCAGTTTCTATCAGCAGCATCTTCTGTCCTGCATGCAGAAAGCTAAGATGTTTGTGCTGGCAGTGCTGGGAGAGAACTCTGCTCTTGTGACATCAGTCACTGTGATGCCTCGTACCTGATGTCACTATGTCACTAGTGCACATGTAAAGGGCCCACAGTAATGGCTTCCCTAATATGGAAACATACAGTAACTATAAATCATAACCAGTTTCTCTTGTGAGGCCTTCTCACAGCTGGGATGACAGAACCTCCTATTTGGAAGTCATGGAAACATATTTTATACAAAATTCGGAATGAAATAAAACCATTGCACAAATCTCCGTGTTTTGTATCAATTGCATGAAGCAGCTCTTAGTCTCCTCGCTGTTACTGGAGCAAAGAAATAAATATGTGGGTGATATTCATACCAGGGAACATAATAAATAGGCCGACCCTGAGGCCCCCTGAACTCTTAACCTTATGTAGTGAGTCATCAAATGTATTAATATGTAAACTCAAAGGCTTCAATACTGATGCTCATGGAAACTTTGACTTGTCATTATTTAAAAATATACTTAAATAGGTCACCTCAATTCAAGCAGGGATATTAACTATAACATACAAATAGCAAGAGCACTAATGCATAGGTTTATAGCGTTGACAAGTGAACCGTATGTCCCGTATTTCCATGTGCAATCCAGGGGCCGCATGTTAAACACACAGAATGTTAAAGGCTCTATTCATATCACTAGTACTGCGCTACGGAATATGATGGCGCTATATAAAACAATAAGTAATAATGAGAAATAAGTGGCAGTCCCAGCATGCATGTTTATAAGTGCCTGGTGCATGAAATACTCCACACTTTTATAACATCGGACTTGCTGTAAAACGTATGCGCCAGCTATTCACATGTAACAAAGTAACTGAACAAATTACCATAAAGTAGCTGCAGACGGGAATGTGTATGTGTGTATAACGTGTATAACAGAGAAAATATTCCTGTGCTGTATAATATTACATTAATAAAACAAGTCATTTAGGTGCAAAATGGATGCAGGAGCAATTTATGGAGGTGCAAAGTGGGTGCAATAGAAAATTGTGCGGGTGCAAAGTGGGTGCAATGGCAAGTCATTTTTGTCATTATGGGTGCAGTGGAAACTTACGTGGGTGCAAAGTGGGTGCAAAGTGGGTGCAATTTTAGGTCATTTGTTTACATTATGCATGCATCTAATTAATTACATAATTAATTAAATAATTCTAGCCTTGGTAAAATGAACATTTTAATAAATACAGGGGACGGGTATATTGCATACCTTTCTTTACTCTAACCAATAGCAGCAAATAAAACACAAACTGCAAGAACCGATAAGAAAACAGTAACACGTACATAAACTCTGTCGGCCCCTGCCTCTTCCTTTTTCGTAATTATGCTGCGGGACTAAACGTCATCAACCGGAATGTAGAAGATCACATCTTCAAACATAAACATTAAGATAACCGCCAAGGACAGGAATCAACCATTTGCGTGGAAGGAACACAAAAGAGCCACAGAATAAAAAAAATTTAAATGCAAATAAAGTCAGATCGGAAGAAGAGAGGCAGGGAGGGAAAATCCTCGCCTCCTGTATTTATTAAAATTTTCACAATTCGGTCACCAAGGTTAGAATAATTTTTAATTTTAGGGCAAGACAGGAAGCTCCTATTTTGTGATTTTAACACTAAGAAATAGACACTAACGCTAAGCGCTGCTAAATATATGAAACATAGTGACACGAGACCAATCAGCTGCTCAGAGAATATCCACCAGGGTTCCTCCTGCTACAAAAATGTCCCTCGGGGCTCTGGTGACATTAGTCTGCCAGTCCCCACAAATACTTGGACTCGGGTACCCGTAGGCATCCGTCCCCTGTCAAACTCATCTTTGCCCTGGAGATCAGGCTTCAGTGAACGCCCTCCAAGCGCGAGTCAATCGAGGCAATATTGTAGTAGTAAAGTTTATAGGCAGCAGGCATAGGGCTGCCAGGGGGCATGTGTCAGTGAGGGGATGAATGGGGAGGTTTGTCCTGACCTCAGCTTGTTTGTTTACCTGCTCCGTGTATGACCCCGGCTTATCTTAACGGTTTTGAATTCCATGCTTATTTTGGAAATCACTTATTTAGCGAATTATGCCCTAAACCAAAGTTCTCTACTAACTACTAGCTTCACCTGGTGTGCCACCCTACTCAAGGACTACTTTCTATTTCTATCTATACCAGAGCCTCTTCACTGTTGTATTGCCTCTCCCCTGGTTTCTTCACTTGGGGTATACCCTTAGCTGTAGCTTTACAGGGAGAATATATTCTACCTTGAGTGCTCTGGTGTCAGGTAGGTGTGACATTACACCAGGGTCATGGATTTCTCTGAGTATGGCAAAGCCCTCCCGTCCCAAGGTCAGATGTTACATGGTCATGAAGCACCGTTTAAAGGAAGACAAGATGGATCAACGTACCCGTGCTAAACAAATATTGCCGCTATGTCCCCTGCTTAAATTCGGCCAACAACCCCAGCAGCTCCTATCTACATTCTTTATTTAAATTTCATATATATATATATATATATATATATATATATATATATGTATAGTAGAGTAGAGGTTGTAGCCGTATTAGTCCAGTGGTGTCAATATCAAATAACAGATGGAATAAGTATCTTGTGATAATACCTTTTTTATTGGACTAACAGAATTTTGGAATGACAAGCTTTCGGGAGCTCTTCTCCCTATCTCAAGTCTAAAGCATATCTGAGCAAAACGACACATAGAAATTTTCTGCGCACGCCACCAAAGAAAAATTAGATGGAACATTGGTCAGAGGTGTCTTTATTATGTTTCAATATTGGTACTATGTTAGCTTGTCATAGCTCTTGTGGGACTAGTTCTATTCTCTGAGATCTCATTAAATACTAGCTGGAGATATGTTGCAATATTATCCTTTATAATTTTATAAAAGTATCCTGTATAGCCATCAGGATTGGGGGCTTTGTTCATTGTATCTTTATTTATGGCATTTCAGATGTCTTCTAAGGTGAAATGAGCATTCAGTGCTTTTATATCATACAAGGTTAGGCTTTGTAGATTACAAGATTCTAGGTAATCAAAAATCTGGTGATCGGTCTTCTCTATAAAATTGGCTGAAAGCCTCTCCAATCTCCTCAGGAGAATAGATGGTTTTGACATTATAATTTATTTTATAAAACCTTTGGGCAGCTGCTCGTTTTTAATTTAGATGTAAGAAGCGTATCTGCCCTATTACCTCTGTAAAAATAGGTTTGTTTCAGCCTTTTCAGTATTTTAGCAGCCTCCTCTAATAACCTCTGGTTTATTTCTTTTTTTTATTTCCTCTATTTGTTTGGTATATTTACTTGAGGATTCTTCTTTATTTTTATTATTTATATGCACCATAAGTGCACTATATTTGATTCATAGGCAGGGTCTCATCTAAATTTTATTTAAAATATAAGTCAGTCTGTTCCCTAATATATTTGTGATTAACCTCTGTCCTCAAAAGGCTATCACTCAACCTCCATGACATGTGGGGGGTAGATGTTCATGCTCTTTCTTCAGGGTCACAATCAAAGCTTCATGATAATAATAATTTTTTTTTAAATTATTTTTAGGTGTTCCTGCTCCCCTAACATCAAGTCAATGCGAGAGTATGAATTGTGCACTTGTGATAGGTGTGTATAATCACTCGAATCAGGATTAAATGTTCTCCACACGCTATGGAGATAATTACTTTTCAGAAACCCTTTGAAAATCATGGCCTGATGGACCGGTCCTTTTGGAAAGAGCCTCAATTTTGGTAATTTTTTTGTCCATCATAAATTCGAGTACCATATTGAAATCTCCTCCTATCAGGAGATAACCCTTTTTAATCTTATTGACTTTATCCATAATCCCCAAAAGGATACCTGTTGGATTTACATCGGAGGCATACAAGTTTACAATTGTAAACATTTGGGTATCTATTCTGCAGACTACTATGACATACCTAGCCTCTAGATCTGTTTCCTGATTAATTATCTCCATGTTCAATATATTGGAAGCCAAGATTGCCAATCCCCTTTTTGAGGCATTTGAAACAATTGTATATGCTATGAAGTGCATCCTGTGAACATCCTCTATCATTCAATGGGCCTCTTATAGGAGGCATACATCATATTTATCCTTATTCAAAAGTCTCACCAAGAGGGATCTCTTATGTGAAGAGGTTAATCCTTGGGTATTTAACCCCTTCGTGACAAAGGCTGATTTTACTTTTTGTACCCTTCGTGACAATGGCCGTTTTAACATTTCTGCGCTGCTCGTGTTTAGCTGTAATTTTCTTCTTTCCTGTTTACTGAACCCACACACATTATATATTGTTTTTTTCAGGGCAAGAAGGGCTTTTTGTAGATGACATTGTTTTGATTGTATCATATTATTTACTATTAAAAAAAGTATAAAATATGGTGAAAAAATTAGAAAAAAATGATGTTTCTAACTTTTAGTTGAAAAATCTTTTACTCATCTATAAAAGGTAATGAAAAAAACTGTTAAATAGATTCTACTATTTGTCCTGAGTTTAGAAATACCCAATGTTTTTATGTTTTTGTTGTTTTTTTCTACACATTATGGGGCAATAAGTACAGGTAGTGTTTTGCTATTTCAAAGCCATTTTTTCCAAATCTGGTAATTCTTCCCCCCATGTGCCATTTTGGGTATCTTTGAAGCCGGCCAATGCAATTTACCCCATCAAGTCATATATTTTTGAAAACTAGACAGCCAAGGGTATCCCAAATGCTATTTTTACCCTTTCCAAGCACTAATTCTACCATCAGCCTTTGTCAAACTTTATGGTAGTAATTTTTTTGCATTTGTTTTTTCACACACATTTTACTTCAGGTATGAATAAACAGGTTCTGGTATATGTCACTATCATAAAACACCCCAATATGTGTTTAGCAACATCTCCTGAGTACAGCAATACCTCACATGAATGATTTTGCCTGGCTGTTTGGGGGCAAAAGGGCCACATTTGGGGCATGCGCATTTTCAATGTTGAACTTTGGAGTTTGGCGGTCAACTGCCCATGCCCTACTTGGTACATCTTTGAGCCGGGCCATTTCAGTGTGCCCAACAAAACCATATATTTTTGAAAACTAGACACCCCAGGGTATTTCAAATGCTAGTATTTTAACTCTTTCCATGCACCATATCTACCACCAGTCTTTGTCAAACTTTGTGGTAGTCATTTTTTGCATTTGTTTTGTCACACACATTTTACTTCAGGTATGAATTAAAAGGTTCTCGTATATTTCACTATCACAAAACACCCCAATATGTGCTCAGCAACATCTCCTGAGTACAGCGATACCTCACATGAATGATTTTGCTTGGCTGTTTGGGGGCAAAAGGGCCACACTTGGGGCATGCGCATTTTTCAATGTTGAACTTTGGCATTTGGGGATCCACTGCCCATGCCCTATTTGGTACATCTTTGAGCCGGGCCATTTCAGTGTGCCCAACAAAACTATATATTTTTGAAAACTAGACACACCAGGGTATTTTAAATGCTGGTATTTTAACTCTTTGCATGCACACATTTTACCACCAGAATTTTTTCAAAATTTGCAGTAGTATTCTTTTGTGTGTATTTTCCCCCCACACACCTATGTTATGTATGAATTTACAGCTCCTGGTATATGCCGCTGTCACACAACACCCCAATATGTGTTCAGCAACATCTCCTGAGTACAGTGATACCCCATATGCATGGGTTTGTCACTTTTGGGGGGAACTAAAAGGCCACATTTGGTACGTGTGCATTTTTCTAATTGGAAATTAGATGTGTGGCCATCCTTCCCCCCGTGTTAATTGGGGCATTGTTGAACCCGGCCAATTCAATTTACCCCATCAAATCATACATTTTTTAAAAGTAGACACCCCATGGGCATTTAATATGCCAGTATTTTAACTCTTTCCATGCGAGAATTGTTTTAAGCTAATGTGCTAATTTTAGGACTTGCTCTCAAAAATATATTTTTTATATATATGTTTTTTTTTTTGCCTTTTTTAAAAAAAAAAATTTAAAATTTTTTTCAACTTGAAGGTTCCCCTGATAGTGACATCAAAAAATTATTTTTACATTTTACTGTTTTTTTTTACTATTTTTTTCTAATTATTATTAATTTTATTTTTTTATTTATTTTTACTAATGTAACGCTTCCCCATGCGCTGGCTGGACTTGTTTATACTTTGCCTTATTTATTTCATGTTTCCAGCCACTAGTGGCCGCCCTTGCCATTCGGAACCTCTCAGACTAATTATCAGGTCCAGCTGCAGTTGATCTCATGATCAAGTCAGCCTTTATAAACCTGCCCAGCCCTGCAGTCTGGGCCTTGAAGTTGAAGTTAGAGGACTACCTGTTTGGTTCCTGCCTTGTTCCAGTACCTTGCCTTGTTCCAGTACCTTGCCTTGTTCCAGTACCTTGCCTTGTTCCAGTACCTTGCCTTGTTCCAGTACCTTGCCTTGTTCCAGTACCTTGCCTTGTTCCAGTACCTTGCCTTGTTCCAGTACCTTGCCTTGTTCCAGTACCTTGCCTTGTTCCAGTACCTTGCCTTGTTCCAGTACCTTGCCTTGTTCCAGTACCTTGCCTTGTTCCAGTACCTTGCCTTGTTCCAGTACCTTGCCTTGTTCCAGTACCTTGCCTTGTTCCAGTACCTTGCCTTGTTCCAGTACCTTGCCTTGTTCCAGTACCTTGCCTTGTTCCAGTACCTTGCCTTGTTCCAGTACCTTGCCTTGTTCCAGTACCTTGCCTTGTTCCAGTACCTTGCCTTGTTCCAGTACCTTGCCTTGTTCCAGTACCTTGCCTTGTTCCAGTACCTTGCCTTGTTCCAGTACCTTGCCTTGTTCCAGTACCTTGCCTTGTTCCAGTACCTTGCCTTGTTCCTGTACCTTGCCTTGTTCCTGTACCTTGCCTTGTTCCTGTACCTTGCCTTGTTCCTGTACCTTGCCTTGTTCCTGTACCTGCCTTGTTCCTGTACCTGCCTTGTTCCTGTACCTGCCTTGTTCCTGTACCTGCCTTGTTCCTGTACCTGCCTTGTTCCTGTACCTGCCTTGTTCCTGTACCTGCCTTGTTCCTGAGTTGCGGCCTGCGCCCCACTAAGTGGACTCCCAAGTAGAGTACCCTGCAAGTGGGCAACCTGCTGTGTGCCCTGCAAGTGGGCAACCTGCCGTGTTCCTGAGTTGCGGCCTGCGCCCCACTAAGTGGACTCCCAAGTAGAGTACCCTGCAAGTGGGCAACCTGCTGTGTGCCCTGCAAGTGGGCAACCTGCCGTGTTCCTGAGTTGCGGCCTGCGCCCCACTAAGTGGACTCCCAAGTAGAGTACCCTGCAAGTGGGCAACCTGCTGTGTGCCCTGCAAGTGGGCAACCTGCCGTGTTCCTGAGTTGCGGCCTGCGCCCCACTAAGTGGACTCCCAAGTAGAGTACCCTGCAAGTGGGCAACCTGCTGTGTGCCCTGCAAGTGGGCAACCTGCCGTGTTCCTGAGTTGCGGCCTGCGCCCCACTAAGTGGACTCCCAAGTAGAGTACCCTGCAAGTGGGCAACCTGCCGTGTGCCCTGCAAGTGGGCAACCTGCTGTGCTCCTGAGTTGCGGCCAGCGCCCCACTAGTGGACTCCCAAGAGGAGTGCCCTGCATCGCGACTCCCAGGATGACTGCCACTAGCGGACTACCCTGGTTGAGTGCCCTGCAAGTGGGCAACCTGCCGTGTGCCCTGCAAGTGGGCAACCTGCCGTGTGCCCTGCAAGTGGGCAACCTGCCGTGTGCCCTGCAAGTGGGCAGCCTGCCGTGTGCCCTGCAAGTGGGCAACCTGCCGTGTGCCCCGGAAGAGGGCTTCTAGTCGTGTGCCCCGCAAGAGGGCTTCTAGTCGTGCCGTGTGCCCTGCAAGTGGGCTTCCTGCCGTGTGCCCTGCAAGTGGGCTTCCTGCCGTGTGCCCTGCAAGTGGGCTTCCTGCCGTGTGCCCTGCAAGTGGGCTTCCTGCCGTGTGCCCTGCAAGTGGGCTTCCTGCCGTGTGCCCTGCAAGTGGGCTTCCTGCCGAGAGTGCCCTGCAAGTGGGCTTCCTGCCGAGAGTGCCCTGCAAGTGGGCTTCCTGCCGAGAGTGCCCTGCAAGTGGGCTTCCTGCCGAGAGTGCCCTGCAATTGGGCTTCCTGCCGAGAGTGCCCTGCAATTGGGCTTCCTGCCGAGAGTGCCCTGCAATTGGGCTTCCTGCCGAGAGTGCCCTGCAATTGGGCTTCCTGCCGAGAGTGCCCCATTCCGAGGGCTTCCAGCCAAGAGACATTCCTTGCTTAAGTTCTGCTTCCCTTATTAGGTTTGCCCCATCCGTGTGTTCTGTTTGTCTCAGTCTGTAGTCCAAAGGTATGTCTCTGTGTTATGTGTTTTGATTACATGTCTGGTTTGTTCCGTATCTATGTCTTGCAGGGATTAGCGTTAGGACCCACCGTCATTGGAGTACTTTGGCGTAGTGGTGGGCTAAGCATACTATGGGCATAAGATGTGACGGAATCTCCAATAGTTATCTAATAGTCCTAGGCTAGTTTCTGTATAGTGTGTCCTGTCTTGTTCATGTCTGTTGTATGTTGTATCCCCTGCACCTGGGCTCCTTATCTATCTGTGTCCTCAGTTCGTGACAGAATGTCAAGGCCAATACAAGGAGTCCGCGGGGATACCTGCAGTACTGGAATTAGTGGTGAACACGAAGACCCAGACACAAAGAGACCACAGGTCCGTAAGCATCCGGAGGCTGCTCCTTGCGGTGGGGGTATGTAACGCTTCCCCATGCCCTGGCTGGACTTGTTTATACTTTGCCTTATTTATTTCATGTTTCCAGCCACTAGTGGCCGCCCTTGCCATTCGGAACCTCTCAGACTAATTATCAGGTCCAGCTGCAGTTGATCTCATGATCAAGTCAGCCTTTATAAACCTGCCCAGCCCTGCAGTCTGGGCCTTGAAGTTGAAGTTAGAGGACTACCTGTTTGGTTCCTGCCTTGTTCCAGTACCTTGCCTTGTTCCAGTACCTTGCCTTGTTCCAGTACCTTGCCTTGTTCCAGTACCTTGCCTTGTTCCAGTACCTTGCCTTGTTCCAGTACCTTGCCTTGTTCCAGTACCTTGCCTTGTTCCAGTACCTTGCCTTGTTCCAGTACCTTGCCTTGTTCCAGTACCTTGCCTTGTTCCAGTACCTTGCCTTGTTCCAGTACCTTGCCTTGTTCCAGTACCTTGCCTTGTTCCAGTACCTTGCCTTGTTCCAGTACCTGCCGTGTTCCTGAGTTGCGGCCTGTCCCCCACTAAGTGGACTCCCAAGTAGAGTACCCTGCAAGTGGGCAACCTGCCGTGTGCCCTGCAAGTGGGCAACCTGCCGTGTTCCTGAGTTGCGGCCTGCGCCCCACTAAGTGGACTCCCAAGTAGAGTACCCTGCAAGTGGGCAACCTGCCGTGTGCCCTGCAAGTGGGCAACCTGCCGTGTGCCCTGCAAGTGGGCAACCTGCCGTGTTCCTGAGTTGCGGCCAGCGCCCCACTAGTTGACTCCCAAGAGGAGTGCCCTGCATCGCGACTCCCAGGATGACTGCCACTAGCGGACTACCCTGGTTGAGTGCCCTGCAAGTGGGCAACCTGCCGTGTGCCCTGGAAGAGGGCTTCTAGTCGTGTGCCCCGCAAGAGGGCTTCTAGTCCTGCCGTGTGCCCTGCAAGTGGGCTTCCTGCCGTGTGCCCTGCAAGTGGGCTTCCTGCCGTGTGCCCTGCAAGTGGGCTTCCTGCCAAGAGTGCCCCATTCCGAGGGCTTCCAGCCAAGAGACATTCCTTGCTTAAGTTCTGCTTCCCTTATTAGGTTTGCCCCATCCGTGTGTTCTGTTTGTCTCAGTCTGTAGTCCAAAGGTATGTCTCTGTGTTATGTGTTTTGATTACATGTCTGGTTTGTTCCGTATCTATGTCTTGCAGGGATTAGCGTTACGACCCACCGTCATTGGAGTACTTTGGCGTAGTGGTGGGCTAAGCATACTATGGCCATAAGATGTGACGGAATCTCCAATAGTTATCTAATAGTCCTAGGCTAGTTTCTGTATAGTGTGTCCTGTCTTGTTCATGTCTGTTGTATGTTGTATCCCCTGCACCTGGGCTCCTTATCTATCTGTGTCCTCAGTTTGTGATAACTAATCACACTGTGATTAGAAAGCTGGGCTCCATTGACTTGCATGGTTGAATGCAGTACCTGTATTAAATCTGCAAGTGGAGCCAGAGTTCTCCAGAGGGTCTGAAGACCGTCTAGCGAACTTTTTCGTCTTTATTGTTTTTTTTCTCCGGAGTGGTCACAGTCCATCCCAAGGTAAGTGTTTGGTGTCGCTGGATGCCTCCTGATCGAGGCATTCCAGCGACACCATTTAAGTTTAGGAGGTGATCGTTGATTGCCTCCTAAACGCTTTTAAAACGGGCGTCCGCCGCCATACAATGTATGGCGGTTGTTGACGCCCTGGGGAGGGGCCAGACATGGCCCCTGGTGCCGATCGTGGCGTTGCTGAATGCCTCGAGGTCGAGGCATTACAGTAACGCTGTTTGGGTGCAGAAAGCGAACGACGAATGACGTGCCGGTTCTGGCACGTCATTTGTCATAATCGACTTGTTTTTCCGTGCCGTGCCAGAACCGACAATTGTTATTAAGGGGTTAATGAGAGTAATCTAACCATTATCGAGATGCCAAATCATTACTTTTCTCCCCTCTACCTGTGACTCACTACACAAATAAACGGATTTCTGGGCATAAACATAGCTATGAACATCAAAAAACATATAAGCAGTGGTATCCATCGACCCTTATCCATTGCAATTGTGTGCTCCCTCAGTGACACAATGAACACAAATTGGCACAAAATATGAGAGGAGACTCAAAGGAACCCTAAGGAATTCCAACCAGTACTTGAAGATGGGCAAAGTCTAAAAGAAAGAGGGGGAGGGAAAGCGGAGAGAGAAAAAAAGGCTATTAGCTAAGCTTATGATCTAGTTTACATCTTTATATAATATTCCGTTATCCACTAATTATCAACGTAGTACAACCGAGTGATTATCTATCAGCTAACTCTTCTGTCTCTTTATAAATAGAAAAAATGATCTAAATATAAATATTCTACTATCTGAATGTTAGTGTCCCATCCAGAAGTGTTCTATACAAGTTCTATTACTTATTTAAACTAAAATGTATAATTTGCGACTATACCCCTAATTACAATCTCGTAACTGCCCCACAGATTTAACTGAGCTCTTATTACAAAGAAAACTTGGTACTTTAATATAATACTCTTTCGCCCTACGTGTCCCTACATTATTATTATTTATTATTATTATTATCTTTTATTTATATAGCGCCAACAGTTTACGCAGTGCTTATCAGATATATATATACAACAGTGACATAATGTACCTAATTATAAGATCGTTAACCTCAAATGAATTTATGAAGTCATTCCTAGCTTCATCTCTATGAGTTATATGTATGCAAAAATTGCCCCCTCTCTCTTCCCCTTCCCCTTTTTTCCAATTTCAGCATTAAGTTACATGTCAGACAATTTATCAGACCCTTTATATGCTTAGTCTATCATCTTATTAAAGGGATCTGATATCCAGTCACCAAAATCATAAACCCCAGCCAAAAGTGTACTTTATCTTAATTTGCCTTATGTGTCATGTACATTATGAAATATATATCCAACACTGACAGAATATGAGGTTGTTCCATCCCTCTTATCCACCTTTATGTGATATAAATATTTTTCTCAATACCACCAATAAGATACATGTCAGACCAGATTATCCGAGTCTTCATAAATTCAAAATATTATCAAAATATAAGGACCTGATATCCAATCACCGTTATCATAAATCCCACCCACAAATGTAATATACAAACTTAGCTAAGGGTCAATGTTTACCCCTATTTCTCATTTTCCTATTTTCTTACTGAAGCTTTTTCCAGGGATCCAAAAATTAAACTAGAGCCTTCATATCTATTAATCACGATAGCTGGAAAGCCCCATCAATATCTAATTTCTTTATTCCTTAAGTCCGCAAAGAAGTTCCTCCTGGCCTGTCTGGTCTGATATGAGATGTCTGGGAAGATTTGGATACCTGCCAATGTTCCCTCACTCAGAGCTTTCCCTCTGCTTATTTGCATTACTAGAGGTTTCTAGAGATTACTAGAGACTAAAAGCATACAACTACGTCTCTAGGAACAAAATCTGGGAGTGAGGTCTAGTGACATCTCTCTATGACACAACTTTCTTTACTGATATCAATTTCTAACAATTTCTAAAACTCTCTGGTCTCATATCTTCCTTGATCCCTCTCACTCCAAGGTTGTTCCTCCTGGATCTTTCTTCGAGATCTGTAATTTTTTTTTCTCAAGTTCATTAGTTTTATTTTCCAAGTCTATTTGCCTTTTTCCGCTCTGGCTACATCTTACATGTTTCTCCTCCAGTTTAGTTTCCATTTTAAAAACTCTGGAGCCTTTCTTGGCTATCTCCTGTTTCAGATCCCTTGAGGAGGCTCCTATCTCATTTTTGATCTGTACTAAGAGCGACTGCACAGAGGTGTTCAAAAATTATTGGGTGACTTTCCTTTGTTCTTGGTCCATTGATGAATCTAAGGAGCATTCTCCTGACCCTTAAAAGATCAAGGAATTGGCAGTATGACTTGGAGTAGACATCCCTGAGGCCTCTGCCCGAGGTTTCTGTGATGCTAGTGAGAAAAAGCCAGTTACAAATCTATCATTTTTATCTATTATTTCCCTGGGTTCTTTTTCTTTTTTTGAGGAGGTTTTAGATCCTTTTGTTTTTCCATTTCTAATCCACTTGCAATAATTGCTTAAATGCACCCAGACCTAATTGTTCAAGTATCTCTTATATCCTGGTTCTTCTAGGTGGGTTGAGGTGGAATGAAGCAGACAAAAGAGTACTTTAGTAAGGCTTAACACCTGAATCCCAGACAAGCCTGTTGAACGTTGTTTCTATCTCAATTCAATTTTATTATTTCATATAGACCCAGATCTAAAAAACCCACCCCTGAACCCATTATTCCTCCTACCAGTATCTTGGCGTCTATCTCTACCCGAATTCATACTCCATTGTTACATCGCATTCTACCAGCACAGGACCACGTTTTCACAATCATTGACAGGAAGGCACATTGTTGGTTCCTGAGAAAGAGCGAATTCACCTATTAGCCTGGGCGCATTCCTTATGCACCTCAGGTCACCCTTGTGCTTGTGGCACAGCAGACATCATCGCAAGACAATTTTGGTGGCCTAATTTCTCTTCGTACTGTAGGGATTATGAGGCAGGGTGTCTTTGATGTGCCGCTATTAAATTGTCCAATTATCGACCCTCTGGATATCTTCATCTACTTCGAATTCCTGCACGTCCTTTAACCTATTTAGCCATGGATTTCGTTGTAGACTTACCTGCCTCAGACCGTCATCCTAGCGGTGGTAGATCAATTTTCAACGATGGTGCATTTTATTCCATTACCCAAGCTACCCTCTGCACCCGAGTTAGTTCCTATTTTCATACATGGCTTTCCCGAACAGATCCTATCGGACAGAGGAGTGCAATTCACTGCTACATTTTGGGAAACATTTAATAAAGCTTTAGGTATATAATTGGTGTTCTCCTCTACATATCATTCGCAAACCAATGTCCTTACAGAAAGTACAAATCAGACATTAGAACAAATTCTTAGGTGCTTTATAGGAGATCATCAATGTGATTTGGTTAGGCTACTCCCATGGGCTGAGTTTGCTAGAAATAATGTTTCCTATGAAGCCTCCAACATATCCCCTTTTTCTGTAATTATGGATACCATCCTACATCTTCCACCAAATTGAATACAAAATCCAAAGCATTGTGGATTCTAGAAGATCCAGAAGTACTATTTAATATTTGGTACTTTGGAAAGGATAAGACCCAGAGGGAAGGTCTTGGGTTCCATTTATAGATTGAAATGCTCCCATATTACTCAAGAAATTCCACACCAAATTTCATGATAAACCAGGTTATTTTTGGCCTATGGCTGGTCCTCAGGAAGGGGGTAATGTCACACGTGCCCCTTGGGTACACACAAGCATCAGTACCTTGTCTCATTCACCTTTGCCCAGCATGCAGGAGATCCTTCTCCCGAGATCAGGCTGCAGGCACCCAGCTGCTAAAGTTTATAGGCAGCAGACTCGCCCTGATAGGGCTGCCAAGGGGCATGTCTCAGTGAGGTGATTGGTCTGGAGGTGTGTCCTGTATTCGGTGCTGGATTTAAAAATATGGAAATTCATTCCACCAATACCCTGATGTGATCTAGTATATCTTGTATCCTGTTTTGTGAAGATTGCTTTGCTTTGATTCTTGGCTTCTTTTTGCCTGATGATTTTATACCTTGCATTCAGTCCATGTATGTCTGCTTACCTGCTTCGTGTATGACCCCGGCTTGTCTGCTTATTTGCTCCGTGTATGACCCCAACTTGTCTGCTTATTTACTCCATGTATGACCTTGGCTTGTCTGTTTACCTGCTCTGTGTATGATCCTGGCTTATCTGTTGACCGGTTTTGGAATTCCACGCTGATTTTGGAAATTGATTATTTAGCGAATCATGCCCTAAACCAAAGTTCTCTACTAAATACTAGATTTGCCGGGTCTGCCAGCCTTCTAAAGGACTACTATCTATTTCTACATATACCATAGCCTCCTCATTGTTGGGATCACCTAGCCCCTGGTTTCTGCACTTGGGGTATACCCCTTGCTGTAGCTTTATAGGGTTAAGATATTCTGCGGTGAGTGCTCCGGTGTCGGGTAGGCTTGACAGGGAGAGATTTTGCCCATCTGTGGAATGCAAAAAATATACTTTCATAGGAGAAAGAGATGGTGCTAGTGTCGAAGGTATAGACATCAGAAATACTTTGGAAAGACAAAAGGAAGAATAACAAGGTGAGCTTAGCTGACAATTGACGTAAATGTAGCATATCATTATCCGGCCAAGCACACAAGAAGTCTAGTACAGCCACATCCCACGGAGAATCATAACGGGAAGCTGGGGGTCTAGCCAGGCAGAGACCTCGCAGCAGATAACAGAAAGATAACAGAAAATTGTATTAGGCTGGTCAGTAAGAGTAAAAAATTAAAGAAACCACTGTGGTACTCCGCAGAAGTGGCCAAAATCATAAAAAAATAAGGTTAGCCTTTAGTAAATACAAAAATACCCAGGAAGTGAGGAAGATCTATGAGATTAGGCAGAAAGAAGCAAAGCAAGTTATAAGAGCTGCCAAATCACATGCAGAAGAGACAATTGCCCTGTCAGTAAAAAAGGGAGAAAAGACATTTTTTAGATATATAAATGAGAAAAGTAAAACAATAATTAGTTAGATTAAAAACAAAAGAAGGAAGGTATGTAGAAGAGGATAAAGGTCTAGCTGACTGCCTGAATGAATATTTCTGTTCCGTTTTTACAAATGAAAATGAGGGAAAGGGACCTCAGTTAGAAAAAAAATGGTACATGTGAGTTTATCGAGGCGGAGGTTCTGCTTCACTTGTCTAAGGTAAAGACAAATAAGGGGCCTGATGGGATACACCTGAAGTTATTAAAAAAACTTGGTGGTGTACTAGCAAAATTTTATTTATTTCTTTAACAAATCATTGGTAACAGGAGTCGTCCCAGGGGATTTGAAATTAGTGAATGTTGTGTCCACTCACAAAAAAGGCAGTAGGGAGAAGTCGGGCAACTACAGGCCAGTTAGTCTTACATCTGTAGTGGGGAAATTAATGGAGACAATGTTAAAGGATAGGCTTGTTGAACATCTGATGTCACATGGGTTTCAAGATCAAAAACAACATGGGTTTACTTCAGGAAGATCATGCCAAACTAATCTTATTGATTTTTTTGATTGGGTGACTAAAGTAATTGATCAAGGTGGTGCGGTAGACATTGCATATCTGGATTTCAGTAAGGCTTCTGACACTGTCCCACATAGAAGATGTATCAATGAACTGCAATCTCTGAGTTTAGATCCCAATGTTGTTGAATGGATTAAGGAGTGGCTGAGATACCTCAGGGATCTGTTCTTGGACCCATTCTCTTTAATATTTTTATTATATTAGTGATATTGAAGAAGGTCTTCATGGAAATCTATGTCTTTTTGCTGACGACACAAACATTTGCAACAGGGTTGATGTTCCTGGAGGGAGAAGCCAAATGACAAATGATTTAGATAAACTGGAGCTGTGGCAACTGGTATTTAATGTGGATAAATGCAAAGTAATGCATCTAGAGCATAAAAACCCAAGGGAGGAGTATAGAATATTTGATACTGTCCTAACCTCATCGTGTGAGGAAAGGGATTTAGGGGTTAATTATTTCTGAGGATTTAAAGGTAGGCAGAAAATGCAATAGAGCTAGCAGAATGCTGGTTGAAATACTACCACAACAAGAGGATATAGTCTTAAGATAGAGGGGCAAAGGTTTAAAGGTAACATCAGGAAATAGTACTTTAAGGGAAAGGGTAGTGGATGCGTGGAATAGCCTTCAAGCAGAAGTGGTAGATGTTAATGCAGTGAAGACATTTATGCAAGCATGGGATAGGCATAAGGCTAAGCTAGATATAGGATAAGGCTAGGTACTAAGGAGAGTATTCAGAGGTTGGGCCGACTGGATGGGCCGAATGGTTCTTATCTGTCACTTTCTATGTCCATGTTTCTATACCATCAGGTGCAGGAAGGCATGGCGCAGTAGAAGCCCTGACGTTGCTCCATCGTTGCTGACCCGGATCATGCACCCCTTCTGCCTGCTAATTACCCTTTTGATCACTGGACTGATACCTCGGATATTCTGACCTCTAGATTGTTTTTGGATTTTCCTTGTCTGCCGCCTGCCTTCTGATATATTTTGTGGACTGTTATACCGGCTTTCTAGTCCACCTCCAGGTAGCTCTTAACAATAAGCTCCCAACATTGGCCACGTCTGAGTGAAAGACGCCGGATCTGGGTGCGAGCTGAAGGAGTTCTTTGTCTGGTGGATTGTCCCGCATGCGAAGAGATCTAAATATAATGAGCCTCTCTCCGCTGATGAAGGCTTCCCTGTGAAGTCTCCAGTCTCTCGCATCTCACCAATGTCTGGAAAACCTGAAAATCTGCCATTTGTTTTTTATAGTTGTTGTACACAGTAAATGTATAAAAATTATGTAAAGTTACTGGTATTTGTGCAGAGTAAATGGGTGAAATGGTAATTATCAGAATTCAAATTCGATGTTTTTTTTTAATTGTCCATTCGGTATATGCCATATCTTTAGAAATAAGAACAGACAAAAATATTTACACTGACATTTTGGTTTTTGATATATGTGCTTACTAAGAATTTGTAATGATTCAATATCGCGATGAGCGTACAAATTACACTATGGTCCATTCCTGTGTCATCTTAATCTGAGCAGAAAAACAATAGCCCTAAAAGGTTTAATAGCATTTGTATTGGATCCATCATGAATAAAGGACCTTGTTGGTAATATATGTTTCTACACTGAAACATAATTCATTCTAAAGTCACTTATTTTTCTGTGTTTACCCTAACGCAAAACATTATTTAGATTATCAATAATATCAAAGTGTGAATTTAAAGGTGCTGTTCCACTTTAAAAAAAAACATAACTTGTGTTCTGTCGCATGTTAAGTAAACAAACTCTAGTCAATATGTAATTTTATCCTTTCATCGGAAGGTTTCAGCATGTACAAACAACAAAACAACAACCTTTATGTGCCTGACTTTGTCATATGGCAATTAAACACCCCCTGAAATATTATGAATGAGGCAACATTTCTGAAGATTTTTATTGTTTTTATTTATTTCACGGAAATGTTTTAGCATTCAGCTGTTCAATGAATTCTAAATGACTCAGTTCTAAAAAAATTCAAGTAGGTGGAACAGAATTTTTTTAATGTTGTCATGGTAGATTGCTGTCCTTTTTTCTTGGACATTGCTATCTTTCCCTACAACCCAGCTAGAGATTGATATTCTTCAGACGCATACAGAGAACCTTAGCCTACAGGGCAAAGTGCTGACTCCAGTTTGGGAAACTTGATCCCTTTTGTTTAAGAAAATCATCCCAGGGAATCTATCCCTGCCACTTCTATTAAAACCTTCAATAACATGATGTATAGATAGAGACTGAAAATTTGGTTCAGCTAAATCTATGATTCTCTCTTAGAATATAATATGCCTGAAGAAACATAAATAGTCTTGAAAGCTTGCAATCCATTACATGTCAGTTAGGCATTAAAGGTATCATCTTTACCAAATGTACTTTCTCCACTAAAATCTGATCATCATTATGTATAGATGAGTGTTCTGTGCAGTGAAATAAATTAGGGAAGACAGAGAATTGAATCATATTAACTTTATTAAGTAAAATTGTAATATAAACATAGTCATTCTATATTTCATTATGGGTTGATCCAGAGGAAGACGAAAAAACCCTGTAGAAACTCTGGCCAATTATGTTTCATCAGGGAAAAAAATTGCTTCCTGACCCCAAATGTGGCGATCGGATTTCTCCTTGGATCAACCCTCTCATGAATATTGCTGTTTACATTTACTGTAATAGGTCGTTGTCTGACGAGATTACACGTAGCTTCCTTATCATGTTCTGCCAAGCTTAGAAAATAATAAGAAAATAGGTGGTGGATACAGACATAACAGGGTCCATAACCTCAAAGCTTATAGATAGCTGTTCTGTTGAGAAATCGATAATGTGAAGGATACAACATAACGAAAAGTAGATTTCTACAGGCAGATCTTATACATAAATACTGCATTGAAGCTGAACTCTAAGGGTAAGGATACAATAAAAGGTCCTAATTCACTGGATACAATATTAGAGATCCTAGTTAACAGAAGTGTTACTTTACTACTTAATTGATCTAAAACCTATACAATAAATATGAAAAATACATACATATGAACAGGACAATACAAACAATGAACATTTTTGCCTTGTACAACATTATATAAAGGATACAGTTCAAGGAATATGGGACCCGGCCTACAGAGCTTCTGTCTTGATGGCTAGTATTCCTGATTTTCAACATACCAGGTTAAAAACCCCATGCCATTTAGAGACAGCTGCCGAGAGCAGCCAGAGATAAAAGAACTATCTGGTTGTGCTGGAAAGCTAATGTCAGGAGAGAACCAGAAAATCTGTCCCATTTTACACTTTTTTGCAGAACACATCGAGTAGCGCAAATGGTCACCAATGATAACGAAGAAACGTAAGTAAACACACAATGCCTTTTGTTCAGGGACATCCTAAAACATTTAATGTTCTTTTTTTTGTACGTTAAGCTATATTAAGCTTCCCAAAAAACAACCTTAATCTCACTTAAAATCCATGAAACGTTCAAAATAGTTAGGGGACGCTAAAAAAATTAGGGTGTTCAAAGATTAGCAGCAAAGCTCTTTTTACATTAAGCTGTTTAGATCGTACATTTTAATAAAATGTTACATGTGAATAATTTTTGGTATGTCTTACCAAAGTCCTGAAAATTTAAGGACATGTATAGATGGATGTACTATTGCATTGTGTAAAGACTGAAGATTGATGTTTAAGTTCTTTTTTTATATTAAGGCACATTAGGCTCCCTAAAACACAAGCTGAATGTCACTTATTTGTAAATTGAGAATCCAAAATCCATGAAACTTCAAAGATTGCTTTGGGAAGTTAAAATTTTAGGATGTGCAAAGTTTTAAGGCAATTGATTGATGTTTGGACACATTATAGTACATTAAGTTCCTTCTCAATTATTAAATTAAATATGAATATTTTTTTGTATGTTTGACCAAGTGTCCTGAAAAGTTCAAGATATCTTTGAATATATTGAATCTTGTTTTGTCAAGAATTTTAGATGGTTAATATTTAAGTAATTTGTTTCCATTAAGACACATTAAGCACCCCCAAAAAAAGCTTAATGCCAATCATTTGAAGAGTGAGAATCCAAAATCCATGAAACTTAGAGGAAAGCTTGGGGGAGATTAAAAAATTAGGGTGTCCAAAGTTTCTATATGTTTCTATAGAACGACTCTTGTTTTTGGAAATATTTTGGAGGAAACCGATTAATATTTAAGTTCCTTTTTCCTTTAAGGGCATGTATAGATAGATGGAATATTGCATTGCATGAAAATTGAAGGCAATTGGTGTGCGGTGATGACGTGATGACGTGATGACGTGAGTGTGATCCGCAGCGGGGGGTGGAGTGCTGGGCAACGACGACAAGGGAGGTGTGGAGCGGCGGCCGCGATGCTGCGGTAGTCGCGTTGCCGTTTGGAGACGTTTGGAGCCGCGGTGAGGCTATGCCGCGACGGCCGCAATGAGAGCCGCGCCGCAGCAGGAGTTGTGTCGCAGCAGGAGTTGTGTCGCGGCGGCCGTAACGGGAGCCGCGCTGCAACGGGAGCCGCAAGGGGAGCCGTGCAGCGGCGACCATAACGGGAGTTGAGCCGTGGCGGCCGCAACGGGAGCCGAGCAGTGACGTCCCGGAGACACATAGGAGAGAGGACGTAGCCATGACGTCCGGACACGAGGAGGCTATGAGTAGGTCATATAAATAAAGAGCTGGCAGATGAAGCCTATAAGAGATTATATCCTCCAGAGACTAATATAAAAACAAGCTCTCGGCTGATAAATTTAAATGCACAAAGTACGTATGACTGCAAGCCGTTTAGGCGCCAAGACATCAAACCACTCCCCCTCCTTTTGTGCTTAAAATGGAGCAACTCTACTTCACATTTCCTTCAAGCTGCGAGCCATGAAAGCTGTTTGCCATGAAGGATGAATTGGTAAATTATTTTACCCATTTCAACTATAATTATAACTCAAGTTTAAGAATATAGAAAGTTGAGTTATACTGCTTGTGATAAACTGTTAGTAATATATTTTTTTCTACTCTCTACATAAAATGAAGAACTTGAAATTACTCTATAAAGAAGTATGGAGGGGGAAGAGTTAAAACAAAATTTATATTCAAAGCGTGCATTTATGGACTTTATTTATTGACATTTATAGATACCAACACCTAACAGTTTAAATTAAAACGGTTAACACTATGTTGCATGAGACTGGAGGGGCATAATTTGGAAGCTACAGGAATTGAAATTAAACACATATTAACCACTTAATGTTCAAGAGGAGGAGGTTTAGGGAGAGGAGACTATTTATAAAGAAATAATCCAACAATATGTGTTTTAACTTGATTTGATAAAATATCTGCTACATGGATATATGGTTATAATGATATCATTTTGTGATATTAGAAGCTGGAAGTAAGCAAGGGAGGGGAGAATGGAGGAAGACCGAGGAGAGAAGGTTAAGAAACAATATTAAAGCTAAAGGCTGGAACAGATAAACATATCTAAAATATCAGAAAATATCATCTAATTAAGAAGACTATATTACCCACACGATAACATCAAATTTACATCAAGAATGGGTCCAAAAAAAGATAAAGAAAAAGATAAAGCCCTAATACAAGATAAAAAACAAGAAAAAGGTAAACCTATAAATGATTACTACTCCCCAAAGACATACAGCCAGGACAACCTACAAATAAATAGAAGACTAACAATGGAGGAACGTAGAGAATCTTTACAAATGACCAAAATTCAAGATCAAAGCGGTGATGAGGAACAACTATCCGCTTTGATAAATAATCTTTATAAAAAAATTAAAATTGATATTGAATCAAGCACTTATGAAATAAAAGAAGATGTAGCTAAACTCTCCGAAGTATTAAAAACACATGAAGATGCAATAACAAAAGTTAAAGAAGAACAAATGACTATACAGTCAGAAAACATAAAGCTAAACGCAAAGGTCAGAATCCTGGAAAAAAAACTATATGATATGGAAGATAATCATCGAAGAAATAATATCCGTATAAGAGGAATTCCAGAATCAATCTCTCAAGAACAGCTTGAAACATACTTAATAGATCTTCTACAATATACCCTCAAAATACAGACATTAAAATATATACCCATGGAGACCTTCTATAGAATAAGAAAGCCTAATCAAATAAGTAAAGATCTACCTAGAGATGTCTTCGTTAGATTTACAAACTATTATATAAAGGAACGATTTAATAGAGGAATAAGAGAGAAAACAACACTATCGGAAAAGTTTAAAGACTTGAAATTCTACCCAGACATCCCTTCACATATAAGAAAAGAAAGGAAAAAGTTTCAAGATCTTACTGTAATTTTAAGACAAAAGAATATAGAATATAGATGAGGATTTCCTATCAGTCTTAAAATTCTGTATGAAGGAACCACGGTCACTTGAAATGATGTGGATACTGGTTTAGAAAAATTTAAAAAAATGGGGTCTTATATAAGACCATGTTTATATACGTTTCTCCCTTTTATTTTTTTTTATTTTTTTCTCTCTCTTTTTGATAGATATTTGACACTCGACACTAGATTAACACTACCACAATGAATATTTAATGACTATTTGATATATATTATGAATACACATTACACATATATATTTAGTTTGAGGGTATTATACTTCTTTAACACCATTACAATAAATTTATATAGACTATCTGATATATATTATGAGTACACATTTCACGTATATATATAGCCGGTGGCTACTACACCTTTTTTTTTGTTTGTTCTTTTCTTTTCTTTTATAGGATATTAATATACACGAAGACAAAATTTTATATTTAAATTATATATATTATCTAAGATACTACTATACTTATATTTTTAGATTTATTTATTTATTTTATTTAGTCCACTTTTTAATACATATTATTAATACATATACACTTCTATTATCAATTATTATATATTTTTTTTTTCTCCCACTATATATGATTTATACATATCTACACAATCCACAAACACATCTTATAAAAATTGAATAATTACAGTGCACTATATGATGTTACACAATTTCTTTCTTATTATACATATACTTTTTTTTTTTTTTTCTCCCCTCTATTTAAACAGCCCGATAAATGCCCCAGTCTCCTCCGTTCCTATATTCTCTTTTCTTTGCTTCTTAGTCTTTCGTTCTCTCCCCCTCCCAAGCCTCCCCTCCTTATCTACTTCTTTTACCTGTGGCACCCTTATTCTTCTCCCCCCATACCTTCCTTTAAATGGGAAAAAATATTTATATATATGTATATATAGTAGACTTGGGCACCAGGGGGCTCTTCGTGTTCGTCTTCGTGCTCGTCTTCGGCAAAAAAAAAAACTTCGTATTCCGCGAATATTCGCCTGGTCCTGTCTTCTCTTCGGGCGAATATTCGCGGACATTCTTCGTGCTCGGGTTTTCTTCGTTTTCCCCGATTAAGTGGTTAAAACGGGGTTAAAGCCGCTCTGGCGCCAGGAGTTTAAATGTCCGTATGAGCAACTCTATTGGTCGTCAGCAGGGGGCTCGTCTGCCATTGGTTGATGGCAGACGAGCCCCCTGCTGGCGACCAATAGGGTCGCTCGTACAGACTGTTATACTCCTGGTGCCGTAATTGTTCGGCAGATCCCGCTGGTCTCCCTGTTCTATCATTTATTAACTGATTGAACACGGAGACCAGCGGGATCTGCTGGGTAAGTTGCAGCATTGGGATTTTAAAAGTCGTAACGAGCGACTCTGTTGGTCGCTCGTACAGACTTTTAGGCTCCTGGTGCTATAACTTACCCGGCACATCCCACTGGTCTCCCTGTTCTATCAGTTAAATGTCCGTACGAGCGACCAATAGAGTCATTAAACTTTAATGACTCTATATGCCGATGCCACTGGTCTTTAACTAATTGAACAGGGAGGGAGACCGATGCCACTGGTCTCCCTCCCTGTTCAATTAGTTAGTCCGTGCCGGGTTAAATGTCCGTACAAGTGACCAATAAAGTCGCTCGTACGGACATTTAACTCTGTACAGGGAGGGAGACCAGTGGCATCGGCAGGGTAAGTTGCAGCATTGGGGTTTTAAAACCCCAATGCTGCAACTTGCCCTGCCGATGCCACTGGTCTTTAACTAATTGAACAGGGAGGGAGACCGATGCCACTGGTCTCCCTCCCTGTTCAATTAGTTAGTCTGTGCCGGGTTAAATGTCCGTACGAGCGACCAATAAAGTCGCTCGTACGGACATTTAACTCTGTACAGGGAGGGAGACCAGTGGCATCGGCAGGGTAAGTTGCAGCATTGGGGTTTTAAAACCCCAATGCTGCAACTTGCCCTGCCGATGCCACTGGTCTTTAACTAATTGAACAGGGAGGGAGACCGATGCCACTGGTCTCCCTCCCTGTTCAATTAGTTAGTCTGTGCCGGGTTAAATGTCCGTACGAGCGACCAATAAAGTCGCTCGTACGGACATTTAACTAATTGAACAGGGAGGGAGACCACTGCCGATGCCACTGGTCTCCCTCCCTGTTCAATTAGTTAGGGGTTAACTTTTTTTTAAAGGGTTAAGGGGCCGTGCAAGTGAGCCTATTGGTCGCTTGCACGGCCCTTTAACCTATGGATTTCCGCTCCCGTTAACCCCTTTGATGCTGTGTTAGATAACGCAGCATCGAAGGGGTTAACGGGAGCGGAAATCCATAGGTTTGCTGTCAGGGGCTACAAAGACCGTGCGAGTGAGCCTATTGGTCACCTGCAGGGTCTTTCTCTGGCATCAACCAATTGGTTGATGCCAGAGGAGGTCCCTGTAGGCGACCAATAGGCTCATTCGCACTGCCCTGTAACCCGTGACGGCGAACCTGCGGATTTCCACTTCCGGGAACTGCCGCGATGCCGCGATGCCGCGAAGACAAGACAAGGTAAGATGAAGGGGGGGAATGGTAGACGAAGACGAAGACAATCACGAAGATCTTCGTGGTGTGTGTCTTCGTCTTCGCCTACGTTTTACCGTCGCCGTCTTCTCTTCGGCGTATCTTCGGAACGAACACGAAAACGCACTCTTCGTGTTCGTTTCCATGTTCGCCCGAAGACGAATGCACAAGTCTAATATATAGTGGGAACTTAAAATAGATAATATGCCCTAACTCTTAAAACTCCGTATGGATAAGATACCTGTATTTACAACAGGATGGATTTTAAGATAGAGAATCTTAAAATGAATAAGTGTATGTTAGTGTGTAGAATGAATGCTTTTTTTAAAAAAAAAATGTTCTAAAATATATAATGGTATCATTTAGAAAATCAGATAAACTACAAAAATGGTTACTTCTTTAAAATTAATATCATGGAATGTACAAGGATTGAATAGTCCACAAAAAAGAAATTACTTGTATGAAACGCTTCTTCAGAAGAAAGTAGATATAGCTCTAATACAAGAAACCCATTGGGTAACGAATCCGCAAAGACTATGGAAATATAGTACCCTCTCTGAGATATTCTATTCAAATTTGGAAGGGAATAAGAAAAAGAGAGGGGTAGCAATCATAATTTCTAGTAAATTAAAATTTGAATTTATATTACATGAAATCGATACCCAGGGTAGATTCCAAATTTTGATTTGTAAAATTAATGATATAATGTATACCTTTGTTAATATCTATACACCTAATAAGGAACCTACTAAATTCGTAAGAAAATTATACATAAGAGTACAACAATTAAAAAAAGGGATCTTATACATGGGAGGTGATTTTAATTGTATTATTGACCCAGAAAAAGATAAAAGTATACTTCGTTCCGCATCTCTAGATCCACACATAAAATCAGAAGCAAGAAATATGAGAACATTTTTAGAAGACAACTCATTATATGATATATGGAGAGTTCTCCACCCAAAAGAGAAAGATTTTACTTTCTTCTCTCAACCACATACCTCATATTCTAGAATTGACTTTGTATTAACTGAATCTGAAAATCTATGTTCAATTATAAATTCTAGTTTAGGACAAATAATCTGGTCGGATCATGCTCCAATACTTATAGAATTTAAAAATAATAAATACTACGAAATTAATCGCAGATGGAGGATGGATATTCTCTATTAAATAAGGAAGAAATTCGAGAATATTTGAGTAATCAAGCTAATCTATTTATGGAAAAAAACAATAATGGAGAAGTCTCCAATTTAACCCTCTGGAATACATTCAAATGCTATATGCGAGGATGTATAATAAAAATAAGTTCTATTATAAAAAAGAAACAGGGACAAAAATTAGCCGATTTATATATTAATTTAGCCAAAATAGAGAGATTAAATAAAAATAATCCTAATATAATTTACACAAAAGAAATTAATTCAATGAGAATAGAAATAAATACAAAAATACAGGAGAGAATAAATAAGGGACTCTCAAGAATAAAACAAAATCGGTATTATGGTAATAATCGTGTGGGAAAATATCTAACGAACAAGTTAAAGTACGATCAAAAAAAAAATGTTATAAAAAAATAGTAATAGGAAACGATACATTCCTAAATCCATCACAAATAGCCAACTGCTTTGAAGATTACTATAAATCGCTCTACAATAGCTCTCTTAAGTTACCAAAATTAAATGAAGAAGCTCTAGAAACATTAAATGCCCCAATTAATAAAGAGGAAATTCAGAAAGAAATTGAGAACTTAAAGAAAGAAAAATCTCCAGGACCTGATGGTTACACGGCCGCGTTTTATTCAACATTTAAAGAAATAATTGTTCCATTGCTGCTTAAATCATTTGAGGAAATCACGGAGGGCAATAATTTTCCACCGGAGATGTTACAAGCCTCAATATGCCCGATATTAAAACCAAATAAAGACCCGAGTTTTGTCTCTAACTATAGGCCTATTTCTTTGATAAATATTGATATAAAGATATATTCAAAGATTTTAGCTGAAAGACTTAAAAAATATTTACCTGAAATAGTCCATCCGGATCAAGCGGGTTTTATAAAAGATAGAACACTAACAGACAATACCCGTAAAATAATAAATCTCATTGATCTATCCAATAAGAATTCTACTTATACTGCTATTTTGGCACTTGATGCCGAAAAAGCTTTTGACCGGGTGGACTGGCAATTCCTTTCAGAAACATTAGATGTGTTCGGTATTTCAGGGCAATTTAGAAACAACGTTTTAGCGCTTTATAAATCTCCCTCTGCTCAAATAACAGGACCCATGTTTACTTCAAATGGTTTTAGAATAGGCAATGGAACAAGACAGGGCTGTCCTTTAGCCCCTTTACTATATGTTTTATCAATTGAACCACTCGCCCAAGCAATAAGAAATTCATCAGAGATAATAGGAATTAAAATGAACCAGAGTGAATTTAAGATAACTCTATTCACGGATGATATTATTCTGACATTACCTCAACCCGAAAAATCAATAAAATATGTATTAGAAGCGATCAAAGAATTTGGTAATCTTTCGAATTATAAACTTAATATTAATAAAACTCAAATCATCTCAAATCATCAAATAGAGGAACAAGCTAGATTGATGAGATCGTATATTAATGTAGACTGGAATAATAGCTCCCTAGAATATTTAGGAATTAAATTAAAATTCAATCTTAAAGAAATGATTAGAGAGAATTATTTAGTAGCAATAAATAAAATGAAAAAAAAATTACAAGATTGGAAGGGGCTAGAAATATCGTGGCTGGGAAGATTAAATGCAATCAATGCCTATTACATTCCCAAATTACTATATATTCTAAGAGCAATTCCGTTGAGAGTCCCTTATTCAATTCTCTCACAAATACAAAAATTAATAACATCATTTATTTGGCAAAATAAACCTCCAAGGATTTCCTTTAAAAATCTAATAAAGAGTATACAAACTGGAGGTCTTTCATTACCCAGTATAAAAGAGCTACATGAAATTTGCATGTTCACCCATTTCCTTTTATGTGATAAACCGAAAAATGATAGCACCGCATGGTTTACTATTGAAAAAGAAAATATACACCCTCTACATCTTTACGATATTATATGGATAAACCATGATATAACGAGAAATATAAAAACTGATAATTCAGTGATTAAAGATTTAATAATATCGTTAAGTAAATGGAAGTCAAGTATGAAAGTTAAGAAAGGTGTTTTATACTCTGCTCCAATTAAAGTATTATCAAATTATATAAAAGATCTAAATTTAAATAAATGGAGTCAATTAAATATAAGATTTATATCAGATCTTTATGATTCTGAAGTGTTGTTATCATGGCCTCTCTTGAAAGAGAAATGGAAGCTGCCCGATATGGAAATATATAATTATATAAGAATTAAATACTTTCTTCATCTAGTAGGAACTACACGATCTACATTGTTTGAGGATTTTCTTAGTAAACAATATAAATCGAGATTAATTCATAAAGTTAAAATGCTGAGAGAAAGTTCAAAATCAGAAGATCCCCTATCTAATAAAGAAAAATGGGAAAAAGAAACTGGTGAAATATATTCAAAAGAAGAATGGCTACAAGCCTATAGAGACATTAGGAAACATTCACACTGTCTGAACATGCATGAATTATATTATAAAATCGTACATAGATGGTACAGAACCCAAGTCCAAATATCAAAGTTTGATAAAAATGCTTCAAGGCAATGCTGGAGATGCGGAAAAAAAGAAGGGACCATTTACCATATGTGGTGGGAATGTGAGGAGGTTGGAGAAATACTAAAAACTCTCTTTGAGGTAATTAATAAAGTATTACAATGTAAAATAGATCCATCCCCTCAAACATTTTTATTCCATATGGGTCTTAGCAAGTTACACAAACCACAAAAAAACTTACTAATTCAATTAATTTTAGCCTGTAAATTAGTTATTGCTAGGAACTGGAAAAAAAACAGGTAGAATACCTTGGGAAGAAATTCTTACACAAATTCAGTTTCAGTGCAAAATGGAAGAGAGATACTATATAAGTATTGGTAGAAAGTTGGCTTACATAGATATATGGTCTCCATGGATCTCCTTTGTACATTCCTAAATAATAGTAATTAAATATATATTTAAAAAAAAAAAATGATACCAACATTTTTATTCACTATGTGTTCAATGAATGCTGCCAGCCTAGATACCGGGTTATTATATAATTAGATATTTAATATTTGCTATAGATAACTAAGTAAGACATAAGGGTAATTTAAATGGACAGGAGCTATCAGAAACACTAGTATTAAAACGTTAAAAATATTGAACATTATGTATGATATATATGAGCATGTATGTTTTAAGTATAAAGAGGCATAATACATTCTACGTTGACATTAATATTTGATACTACTTTGAATATGTTTGTTCCCGGCTAGGAACATACTCTTGAATGATGAAATCAGAAATATTATAAATATAGGATGCGAACTATATGTATTATGCGCTACTCAGCCTTTATTAATATATTTATATATGTATGTATGTATTTATAAATGTATTTATGTATTTGTATGTTTATATTAAAATTAAAAAAAAGAAAAAAAAAAGAAAATTGAAGGCAATTGATTGAAATTTAAGTTCTTTTTCTCCATTATGCCACATGAAGCTCCCTAAAACACAAGCTTAATGTGACTCATTTGTAAATTGAGAATCCAAAATCCATGAAACTTCAAACATTGCTTTGGGAAGTTAAAATTTTAGGATGTCCAAAGTTTTAAGTCAATTGATTGATGTTTGGACACATTATAGTACATTAAATTCCTACTCAATTATTCTGATCACATCAAGTATCATTAAAAAAAATTAAACATGAATATTTTTTTGTATATTTGACCAAGTGTCCTGAAAAGTTGAAGATATCTTTAAATATATTGAATCTTGTTTTGTGACGAATTTTAGATGGTTAATATTTAAGTAATTTGTTTACATTAAGACACATTAAGCACCCCCCAAAAAAGCTTAAAGCCAATCATTTGAAGAGTGAGAATCCAAAATCCATGAAACTTCCAGGAAAGCTTGGGGGAGATTAAAAAATGAGGGTGTCCAAAGTTTCTATATGTTTCTATAGAACGACTCTTGTTTTTGGAAATATTTTGGAGGAAACCGGTTAATATTTAAGTTCCTTTTTCCTTTAAGAGCATGTATAGATAGATGGAATATTGCATTGTGTAAAAATTGAAGGCAATTGATTGAAATTGAAGTTCTTTTTTTCCATTATGCCACATGAAGCTCCCTAAAACACAAGCTTAATGTCACTCATTTGTAAATTGAGAATCCAAAATCCATGAAACTTCAAACATTGCTTTGGGAAGTTAAAATTTTAGGATGTGCAAAGTTTTAAGGCAATTGATTGATGTTTGGACACATTATAGTACATTAAGTTCCTTCTCAATTATTAAATTAAATATGAATATTTTTTTGTATATTTGACCAAGTGTCCTGAAAAGTTCAAGATATCTTTGAATACATTGAATCTTGTTTTGTGAAGAATTTTAAATGGTTAATATTTAAGTAATTTGTTTACATTAAGACACATTAAGCACCCCCCATAAAAGCTTAAAGCCAATCATTTGAAGAGTGAGAATCCAAAATCCATGAAACTTCCAGGTAAACTTGGGGGAGATTAAAAAATTAGGGTGTCTAAAGTTTCTATATGTTTCTATAGAACGACTCATGTTTTTGGAAATATTTTGGAGGAAACCGGTTAATATTTAAGTTCCTTCTTCTACGTTAAGCCCTATTAATCTCCTAAAACAGCTAAATATCAGTCATTTGCAACGTGAGAATACATAATCCATAAAAAAACTTCCAGGATGGCTTTGGGAAGATAAAAAATTAGGGTGTCCAAAGTTTCGAGTCAATCCATGAAACTTCAAGTAATGCTTTGAAAAGTTTAACACTTAGGATGTTTAAATTTTCAATCCAATTGGTTGATGTTTGGACATAGTGTATTACATTAAGTTCTTTATAACTTAAGCTAATATACAAAGTAAAGTGCTCAATTTACATACATTTTGAATGCTTTACTAAAAGTTCTGAACTTTCAGAGTTTGTTTCTATAGAACGACAAATGTTTTTTTAAATATTTTGGAGGAAACCGGATAATATTTAAGTTCCTTTTTCTACGTAAAGTCCAATTAAGCTCCTAAAAAAAGCTTCATATCACTCATTTGCAATGAGAGAATCCAAAATCCATTAAAAAACAAAAAAGCAAAAGAGAATCCAAAATTTTAGCATGTCCAAAGTTTCAAGGGAATTGATCGATTTTTGGACACATTATAATACATTAAGTTATTTCTCAATTATTCTGTTCATATTAAATATCTTAAAAAAATAAATATGAATATTTTTTTGCATATTTGACCAAGTGTCCTGAAAAGTTCAAGATATCTTTGAATACATTGAATCTTGTTTTGTTAAGAATTTTAGATAAAATCGGTTAATGTTTAAGTAATTCGATTACATTAAGACACATTAAGCACCCCAAAAAACAAGCTTAATAACAATCATTTGCAACATTAGAATCATGAAACTTGTAGGATAGGTTCGGGAAGTTAATCACTTGATGTGCAAAGTGTGAAGACAATTGTTTGAGTTTTGGGCACATCATTGTACTTTAAACGGATTTTACAGTAAACTGTTCATTAGACATGTACAACATGGGACAAAATCAGGCACATTTTTCAGTTTGTTTTTAACCCCTTCACAACAAGGCCTGTACATGTACAGGCTCACAATGCATTGTCATTGATGTGTTTAAGGACAACCTGTGGTCCATAAGGGGTTAACACATTCATTTTCATGCAAAAAATGTTGTTGCCTGCCCATTTCATTAGACTAAAAATTCACGGGTATTTTTGATTCAGGAACAATACTCATTGTCCTACCTTTGCTGCCAAACATTTCTGCTTCCGCATCTTCTTCTTAATCCACATTTTTTCTTCTCTTTTTTCTTCAATCTGCTATCTTGTCCGCATCTCGGCAGATATAACCCAATCAGGGAAGTAAAAAAAGTGAATATGTTTTGGTATGTTACACCAAAAGCCATGAAATTGCCAGGCTATATTTGAATTTATCAATGCTTGTTTTGTGGAATGTTTAGAAGAAATTGGTTAAAATGTAAATTATTTTTTCTACATTAAGCCAGAATAAGCTCCCAAAAAAATAAGTTTAATTTCACTTACTTGCAATGTGTAAAACTAAACTCCATGAGAGTTCAAAAATATGTGATACTTAAAAACATAGGGTGTATAAAACTATGAATCAATGGATTGATGTTTGGGCACATTATCACACATTACGTTATTTTCACATGAAATATTTAGGATGTCCCCTTTGCTCAGTAATCTATCTGGAATCACACCTTCAAACCCTAAATTTAAACATGTGCTTAGCACTCAGTTTCTCTTTTCCTAAGCAAGCTTAATTCTCCTGTCTAACTGCAATCTTCTTAACCTTGTTTAATTATTTAAATATTAGAAACATTCAGAACCTAAAGAAACCTGATCTGAATCACAAAATGATATCCTATATGCAGCAAACAACAACAGAACCTACCTTAAGTAGCACAACCATACTCACCCGACCTGCACCCCATCTGTCCCTGGATGCGGCAGCGTGCGGCCAGCTGCTGGATATGCCTGGCCACATACTACGGGTGTATAAAAACATAGCGTGCAGCTGTGCATATCCGGTCGCCGGCTGCGCTTATGTCTTCAGGAGGCCACTAACCTTCATTTTCCATTGACCCTATCCAAATGCTTTGTCGAATCTCTCCTTGACATGGGTGATATTATCTAAGGAAAAAAAGGCCTTGCTTTGCTTTCAGTCTTCAGTAAGGTGGCTCTACACTGGCATGGTCCTCTCTGAAAGTGTTCAGGAGAGAGTCCTCAACCTAAAGAGATGGAGACTGAAGAAGCTAATCAGTTTCTATCAGCAGCATCTTCTGTCCTGCATGCAGAAAGCTAAGATGTTTGTGCCGGCAGTGCTGGGAGAGAACTCTGCTCTTGTGACATCAGTCACTGTGATGCCTCGTACCTGATGTCACTATGTCACTAGTGCACATGTAAAGGGCCCACAGTAATGGCTTCCCTAATATGGAAACATACAGTAACTATAAATCATAACCAGTTTCTCTTGTGAGGCCTTCTCACAGCTGGGATGACAGAACCTCCTATTTGGAAGTCATGGAAACATATTTTATACAAAATTCGGAATGAAATAAAACCATTGCACAAATCTCCGTGTTTTGTATCAATTGCATGAAGCAGCTCTTAGTTTCCTCGCTGTTACTGGAGCAAAGAAATAAATATGTGGGTGATATTCATACCAGGAAACGTAATAAATAAGCCGACCCTGAGGCCCCCTGAACTCTTAACCTTATGTAGTGAGTCATCAAATGTGTTAATATGTAAACTCAAAGGCTCCAATACTGATGCTCATGGAAACTTTGACTTGCCATTATTTAAAAATATACTTAAATAGGTCACCCCAGTTCAAGCAGGGATATTAACTATAACATACAAATAGCAAGAGCACTAATGCATAGGTTTATAGCGGTGACAAGTGAACCGTATGTCCGTATTTCCATGTGCAATCCAGGGGCCTCATGTTAGAGGGGTCTGGAAGATAACACACAGAATGTTAAAGGCTCTATTCATATCACTAGTACTGCGCTACGTAATATGATGGCGCTATATAAAACAATAAGTAATAATGAGAAATAAGTGGCAGTCCCAGCATGCATGTTTATAAGTGCCTGCTGCATGAAATACTCCACACTTTTATAACATCGGACTTGCTGTAAAACGTATGCGCTCAGCTATTCACATGTAACAAAGTAACTGAACAAATTACCGTAAAGTAGCAGCAGACGGGAATGTGTATGTTTGTATAACGTGTATAACAGAGAAAATATTACTGTGCATATTTATAATATTACATTAATAAAACAAGTCATTTAGCTGCAACACGGATGCAGGAGCAATTTATGGAGGTGCAAAGTGGGTGCAATATAAAATAGTGTGGGTGCAAAGTGGGTGCAATGGCAAGTCATTTTTGTCATTATGGGTGCAGTGGAAATTTAAATGGGTGCAAAGTGGGTACAATGAGTGCAAGTCATTTTCTTGATTATGGGTGCAGTGGGAATTTGTGTGGGTGCAAAGTGGGTGCAAAGGGGGTGCAGTGGCAATTATATCATTTTGCAATATGGGCGCAATAGGAAATTCTCTGGGTGCAAAGTGGGTGCAATGGCAAGTCATTTTTTTCATTTTGGGTGCACTGGAAACTTATGTGGGTGCAAAGTGGGTGCAATTTTAGCTCAATTTTTTCCATTATGCATCCATATAATTAATTAAATAATTAAATAAGTAATTCTATATCCATAAAAAAAACTTCCAGGATAGCTTTGGGAAGAGAAAAAATTAGGGTGTCCAAAGTTTCTACATGTTTCTATAGAATGACTCTTGTTTTTGGAAATATTTTGGAGGAAACTGGTTAATATTTAAGTTCCTTCTTCTACGTTAAGCCCTATTAAGCTCCTAAAAAAAAGGCTAAATATCATTCATTTGCAAAGTTAGAATGCAAAATCCATAAAAAAAACTTCCAGGATAGCCTTGGGAAGATAAAAAATTAGGGTGTCCGAAGTTTCTATATGTTTCTATAGAACAACTCTTGTTTTTGGAAATATTTTGGAGGAAATCGGTTAATATTTAAGTTCCTTTTTCCTTTAAGAGCATGTATAGATAGATGGAATATTACATTGGGTAAAAATTGAAGGCAATTGATTGAAATTTATGTTCCTTTTTTCCATTATGCCACATGAAGCTCCCTAAAATACAAGCTTAATGTCACTCATTTGTAAATTGAGAATCCAAAATCCATGAAACTTCAAACATTGCTTTGGGAAGTTAAAATTTTAGGATGTGCAAAGTTTTAAGGCAATTGATTGATGTTTGGACACATTATAGTACATTAAGTTCCTTCTCAATTATTCTGTTCACATCAGGTATCTTAAAAAAATTAAATATCATTGAAAAGAATCGGTTCATCCGGGGAGCGCGTCAGGACGTGAGGATGTGACGATGCACGCTCCAGGAGGCGGAGTCGAGGGATGCCCACGCGGCATGAGCCGCCTGGCAGAGATGGCGTCTTCTTAACAGAGAAATGCTCCGCAACAGCGAATCGCCTCCGATACAGAGACAAGCCGTTACCACGCCCCAGATATCCGCCGCAGATTCACTGCAGAAATTCTGCAAACAAGGTACGGCTACCCCGCAAGCAGCCGCAGCTGGTTCGCTGTCACGCCGTAATTGTGCAGCAGAGCTACTGCGGTTACCCCGCAGATTCATCACAGACACGCCGCAGAAAAATTACATATATTGGCGACACGCAGATATCTCCGCAGCCATGTTGCAGCCACGTTATTGATAGGAGGTAGATACAGTGCAGACAGGTTGTATCAAACTATATTATGTCGTATATTATGTTGTACTAAGTCAAATTAAATTGAACAAAGCCGCACTAAAACGATAACAACCTGCACTAAGCTACATCAAGTTACACTTACTCGCACCAAGACGTATCAAGTCGCATCAAGCCGCTTGAAGCTGCATCAAGCTGCATTTAAGCTGCATTTAGCTACACTCAGCCGCACTAAGATGCATTAAGCTGCACCAAGCTGCACCAAGTTGTATCAAATAGCATTAAGCTACATCAAGCAGTATCAAGCCACATTATGCCGCATCAAGCTGCATCAAGCCGCAACTAGCCGCACCAAGCCGCAACTAGCCGCATCAAGCCGCACCAAGTTGCACCAAGCCGTATCAAGCCGCACCAAGCCACATCAAGTCACACTAAGCTGCACCAAGTCGCATTAAGCCGCAGTAAGCTGCACCAAGCTGTATCAATTGCATTAAATCACATTAACCCGTACTAAGTTGTATCAAGCTGCATCAAGCAGCATCAAGCTGCATTAAGCCGCAACTAGCCGAATTAAGCCGCAACTAGCCGAATTAAGTCGCAACTAGTCGCATTAAGCCGCATCAAACTGCACCAAGCTGCATCAAGTCATATCAAGCTGCACTAAGCTGCACCAAACCGCATTAAGCTGCCCTAAGTCGTATTAAGTCGCATCAAGCTACACTAAGCCGTATAAAGTTGCAGCAAGCCGTATCAAGCCGCATCAAGTTGTACCAAGTCATAACAAGCTGCATCAAGCTACATTAATCTGCACTAAGACACACTAACGGCTGGTAAGATAAAACTGACATCCCCTTACCGTACGGACTGTTGGTATTTTTCATTTAATGCGCTATAGCTCTATCGTAACGCCGCAATGCCGCATTGACTTTTTGAATTTGGAAAGTATTTTGGACACTTTTTCAGAGCTGATTGTTGGAGGACTCTTGCATTATATATCAATTTTGTCTGATCTTTTTTTTTTTTTCTCTTCTTCTCTCTTTCAAAAAAAGAAAGGGAAAGGAAGGGAAAAAATGGAAAGGGAGTAAATAAAATAGAAGAAAATAATTGATTAGCTGCCGATATAATAGGGGTTTCCAAATAAGCACTCTACTTCATATGCATATATACTTCATTTACATATATAGATATATAGATATAGCCCTATACCTATAGAAGAAGAAAGGAAGGAAAAGGGAAGAGAAAAGGAAGGCAAAAACAAAAGGGGAAGGAGAAAAAGGAGGGAATATCTGTGATTTCGGTTTAATTTTAACTGTAATATACTACCTGAGAATTAAATCTGTAAATCTGGTATTGAAAATGCCGCCAAAACAGCAATTATCTAAAAGCCGGGAAAAGGATAAGAAAGAGCTCAAACCAAATAAAGGAGGTACAAATCAAAGTATCTGATCTTGAGGACCGTTCACGTAGATCTAACTTACGGTTTAGAAACATTCCAGAAAGTTATGCTAATGATAAACTTCAAACATTTATAATGGACTTAATACAAGACATGCATATAGAAGATACTCCTCCAGTTAATATAATTGACAGATGTCATCGCCTGAGGAAACCAAAGGAGCTAGCAGAAGAAATTCCAAGAGATGTCATCGTCTGCTTTTCTTCTATCCACTGGAAGGAGTCCATACTAAGATTTAGAAGAAATAAAACTCTAACTGAACCAAGATTCGCCGAAATCCAAATATATCCAGACCTTTCTCCCTCAACAAGGAGTTGGAGAAGATCCTTTCAATTAGATCTAAAAACCCTTCGAGATAAGAACATTAGATATATATGGATTTTTCCCAGAGCGCTAAGAGATATTTACAGATTCAACTCAATTGCGAGACTGGATTAAAAAGAGAAGCATATAATGATCCCCCTTTTTTTTCTCTTCTTTAAAGCTTTCTTTATATTTTATCACTTAATACTAGATTTATTATGATCACTGGTGGAATACAATTTATACATAAGTTTTACGACGGATATCAGCCAGCCACTCAATACTAGATTTATTATGATTACTGGTGGAATACAATTTATACATAAGTTTTACGACGGACACCAGTCAGCAAACTAGTTCCTAAATAAATATACAGGATAGTGACATAGATACACTTTTACCTACAGATTAGATGGTTTAGTATTTTTTTTCTTTATACACTATGGATGAATACTTCAATTCTCTATAATTCCTATCACTTTAATTACTATATATTTTGGAAGATAACACTATTACCACAATTTTGAGAATGAGCAATATATTATGTTTTTTATAGATATAGCTCTTGATTTGATAATGTTTACAAAAATATGCATTTTAGTATCAATATATGGTTGCTATGATGATTGTTGAAGGAATAATACTTTTTTTTTATTTTTTTTATATATACACTATGGACGATTACCTCAACTCCTTATAATTCTTATTACTTTAATTACTATATATTTTGGATGGTAACACTATTATCATAATTTTGAGAATGAGTAATATATTATGTTTTTCATAGGTATAGCTTTTGACCTGATAATGCTTACAAAAATAAGCATTTTAGTATTAATATATGGTTGCTATGATGACTGAAAGAGTAATGCAATTTTTTTTTCTTCTTTCTTCTTTTTTATTTTTCCTCTCTGCAAGTATGTCATCTAAGGGGTTCCCCTACACTCCCCCTTTTGGTTCATTATGAACCCAAGTATGTATTTAGATACTATGTTTATCTTTAAAATACATAAGTCCTGTTTATTTATGTGGAGATTTATTCCTTTTTATGTTTGTTTTATGTTTTTTTTAATGTACATGAGAGTTTTGAGGTTAAGAATATATATTTTGATAAAGTGCGAGATACAGCTCCTGAAATAAAGCGAGTTAAAGATAAGAATAATAACCCCCACATAAATGGGGGTTAAATGCATATCAGTTAATACTCAGGGGCTGAACTCGCCAACTAAAAGAAATAGGGTTTACGCCTGTCTACGAAAAGAAAAAATTGATGTCACATTTTTCCAAGAAACCCACTGGAGGGATATTGATAAAATCAGATGGGGCGGTAGATTATACCCACATACATTTCATGCCTCAATGCCAAATAAAAAAAAAGAGGAGTGGCAATTACATTTTCTAATAAGATACAGATTAAATTGAATTTTCTTGAACAAGACAAAGAAGGTCGTTACCTTATCTGGGTCGGCACATTAAACGATATAAAATATACTTTAGTTAATATCTATTTTCCCAATACAGAGCCTCTCTCACATCTCCAATACATTTTGGATAGAGTAGATAAAGTGAGAATAGGGGCCCTTATAATGGCCGGAGATTACAATTGTTTCCTTGACGATAAAATGGATAAAGAAATAGGTAAAACTAAGTCTATTACTAAAAATCTAAAGAATAGAGCCAGATCTTTTTGTAAAATGATACAAAGAGCTAATTTGTATGATCTATGGAGAATCTACCATCCTACAACAAGAGATTACTCACACCTATCAAGAGTTCATAATACCTTTTCCAGAATTGATATGGTTTTCGGAGACGATAAGACATTAAACCAACTAATACAAATCAATATGAGGGAGAACGTCTGGTCAGACCATAGTCTTATCCAATTCGAACTAAAAGACAAGTGGGATTCATTCCCATTTACAACTTGGCGCCTAGACGACTCTATTCTCTACTCTGAGGAAAATAGACATTACATTTCGGAGACCACAAAGATTTTTTTTCTAGAAAATACATTAGGACAAACATCACAAGCTATTAGATGGTGCGCCTATAAAGCGGTTATAAGGGGACATTTTATTAAAATAAAAAAAAAAGATGAGATTGACCAACGAACAACCATTGAATGATCTATATATCACATACTATAACCTAGCCACAAAAGCTAAGCTTGACCCTACTCAAGAATATAAAAACCAGCTTCAACTCCTCAGAGAAAAAATTAATCAAAAAGAACTAGAAAAAACTAGTCACTCCATGCAAAAACTCAGAGTAAGATATTACTATAAAAGTAATAGGCCTGATCAGATGACGACTAGTCAGCTAAAAAAAAAAGAGCTAATGATAAAATAACTAAAATTGTGTCTGATGACATCACACGAATGACCCCAGAGACAGTGGCAGAAGGCTTTAGGTTATATTATGAGAAGCTGTATAGCATCCCAACAACAACTAATGATAAAGCCATAGAGGAATACTTGAAAACTGCGAATCTCCCGGCTCTATCAGATGTTCAGAAAGATACATTGTACAAACCAATTGAGAAAAAAGAACTGAGTAGTGTAATTGATAAACTCCAAAAATATAAAACCCCAGGCCCGGATTGATTTACTATTTTTTTTTTTATGAAACCTTAAAAATAGATATAATAGATCATCTACTGGGAATGTTTGAGGAAATTATGGAAACAGGCTATTGCCCAAAAGAGATTCTGCAGGCAAATTTTATTCCAATATTTAAAAAAAACAAGAACCCAGAGGACCCAAAAAGTTATCGCCCCATCTTGTTAATTAACGTTGATATCAAACTGTTCGCCGCGATATTGGCAGAAAGATTAAAACCCATGCTAAACACTCTGATCCATCCGGACCAGGTGGGCTTTGTTCCTGGTAGAGATTCTACTAATAACACCAGATGACTGATTGATGGACTCCATCACGCTGAAAAAATGGGATACCCCCTACTGACCCTGTCACTAGATGCCAAAAAGGCTTTTGACAGGGTCAGTTGGGGATTTCTGAAAGCTACTCTTAGAGCTTTTGGAATCACTGGTTGGTTTTATAAAGCTATTAGTTTGCTCTATTTAAATCCAAGCGCATGGGTTGTCGGCCAAGGACTATGCTCTAGTTGGTTTAATTTAGAAAATGGACAAGGGTGCCCTCTATCACCTATTCTATACATTCTCACTTTAGAATCCTTTGCTAATAAGATAAGAAATAATCAGAATATAACAGGCATTAATATCAATAATGAAGACTTTAAAATATCACTATACGCAGATGATGTGATCATCTCTTTATCCAATCCAACAACTTCAATGAAAAATTTTCTTCAAGAAGTCAATAAATATAGTATAGTTTCCAACTATAAATTAAATTTAAATAAATCTATAGCTCAAGTGAGAAATATCAATCGAAGGACCATAGATAACTTAAATGAATCTCTTTCTCTAAATCTAAATCCAAAGGAATTCGAATATCTGGCAATCCTTATCCCCGAAAAAACTGGAAATATTGTGAAGAATAATTTTCTCCGTCTTTTAAGAACAACAAATGAAGCTATCAGAGAATGGCGTAAACTAAATCTCTCTTGGAGGGGCCGGGTCAATGCTCTCAATTCCTATTTGATGCCGAAATGGATTTACCTCTTTAGAATGCTCCCATTAAAGTGTCCCCAAAATTGGCTTGATATTGCACACACAGGCTTTATCAACTTTGTTTGGAGAGGAAAAGCTCCAAGAACTAATGCTAGATTGATGGGAGCTCGGATTAGAGACGGTGGCATGGGTTTTCCCGCAATAAAGCAACACTATGAAGCCAGCATAGTGTATCACATCGCTAAAACCTATCAAGAATCATCTAAACAAGAGGTTTGGTACAAAATAGAACAAAAAAACCTGTGAAACTAGTAGCTTAAATAAATTTATCTGGTCTCTAAAAGACAGAGACATAATAACTTATATTAAAGATAAAAATATAGTCCTACAAAATATTATACCGGAATGGCTAAAAATCAAAAAGCGATTGGGTATTAAGGATAGATTAATCGATTCCCTAAGTTTCAAGATACTTGAAGAAGTGATTGAAGACATCTCACTGATACACTGGTCACAGGCTGGTGTTAGTTTAATTACAGATACCATGTCATACGGTAAGATGTCTCCTTTTCCTACTCTAATAAACAAATTTGGGTTAACAAATATAACTATCTTTAACTATTTAACCCCTTAACGACAATCCACGTACATGTACGGGGTTGCCGTGCAACGAGATAACGACAATGGCCGTACATGTACGGGCTGCTGTTAAATAGCAGCATTGCCGCGATCGCGACGTTTTCGCCGCGATCGGCGGCTTTGCAGCATCCACGGAAGCCTCCCAAGTGAGGCTGACCGTGGATCCGGGGAGGGCAGCCCTCCCCGGAAGAAAAATGGCCGCCGCCGCACCGATCATCAAAGATCGCGGCGGCGCCCGGCTAAAACAGCTTAGGAAGCGATCGGAATCGCTTCCTAAGCATAAACGTGTTGCTGACATGCCTCGATATCGAGGCATGTCAGTAACACTATCCCCCTACCCCGATCACCTTGTGATTGCTCCGAAGAGCAACCACAAGTGTCATCCTGTAAATGACGTTGCCGACATTCACAGGATGGCATCAACAATAGATATGAGTTCATAGAGGGTCTATCCAGACCCTCTTGTGAACTCTCGAGCGCCTCCTGCAGGTTGAATGCAGGTACTGCATCCAACCATGCAAGGTCAATGGAGCCCAGCTCACTAATGAGTGATTAGTAAAAAAAAAAAAAAAAAAAAAAAAATTGGTCAAAAATGTTTAAAAAAAAATAAAAATTATATGGTAACATGTAAAAATCCCCACTGTCACCAAAAAAAAAAAAATTAATAAGCAAGTCCTAAAATTCTTTATCTTTACAAAAATTCCAGCATGGAAAGAGTTAAAATATTGGCATTACAAATGCCCATAGGGTGTCTCGTATTAAAAAATGCATGAGTGGATGGGATAAATTGAATTGGCCGGGTTCAAAGGTGTCCCAAATATGGGACATGGGGGCAGTAGGATCAGATGTCTAAATGGCCTAAAAATACACACCTCACAAAGGCGGCCTTTTACCTCCCAAATAACCCAACAAACCCATGCATGTGGGGTATCACTGCGCTCAGGAGATGTTACTGAACACATATTGGGGTGTTGTTTGACACGGACATATACCAGGAGTGATAAATTTATACCTGAAGTACAACGTGTGTGAAAAAAATACAAAAAAATGTCCTACCATAAAGTTTCACAAAGGCTGGTGGTAAAATTAGTGCATGGAAAGGGTTAAATTACCAGCATTTGAAATACCTTGGGATGTCTAGTTTTTAAAAATATATGATTTGATGGGGTAAATTGCATTGGCCGGCTTCAAAGATACCCGAAATGGCACATGGGGGGAAGAATTACCAGATTTGGAAAAAAAGGTTTTGAAATAGCAAAACGCTACCTGTACTTATTGCCCCATAACGTGCAGAAAAAAGCAAAAAAACATAAAAACATTGGGTATTTCTAAACTCAGGACAAATAGTAGAATCTATTTAGCAGGTTTTTTCATTCGTTTTTGCAGATGAGTAAAAGTTTTTTGTTTAAAAAGTGAGAAAAAGTAATTTTTTTACAAAAAATCCCCATATTTTATCATTTGTTTTTATAGTAAATTAGATGATATGATAAAATTAATGGTATCTAAAGAAAGCCCTGTTTGTCCTGAAAAAAACAATATATAATATGTGTGGGAGCACGAAATGAGAAAGAAGAAAATCACAGCTAAACAGGAACACCGAAAAATGTTAAAATAGCCATTGTCCCACAATATACTACGAGTAATAACCCCTATTGTCCTTAAGGGGTTAAGAGTTAAGAACTGTATAAACAAACATGTGGCTGGATCACAGGATGTTATGTTTCAGAAATTAGCCCAAATTCTTAGTCTAAATCCTCCAATAAAACTTTTTTCTAAATGTCTAGATTTAATGAGGATAAAAGAAGGTAATAAGGCTATTAAAAAAGTGATAACAAGATGGAAAAAGGAATTAGACACTATAATTCCGCTTGAAGATTGGTTAAAGGAGATTAGAAAATTACCCCCTAGAGTACACGACCTCTCCCTTTTGGAGGCCCAATTTAAAGTTCTAAACAAATGGTATTTGGTACCAACTAGATTGGCAAAAATGTCCCCAGATAATTGTAATATATGTTGGCGCTGCCATCAGTCAATAGGGTCCTATCTACATATTTGGTGGTCCTGTCCTATGGTTAGTAAGTTTTGGAAAGAGATTTTGTGTTTTTTGAAATGTATAGATAATATCAATATACCAGACTCTCCTCCTTCCCTATTATTTCATCTAGGTTGGCCCTCCATGAATGAGGTACAGTTAAATCTAAGCATTCATATATGCTTAGCAGCCAAAAGCTAGGGAATGGAAACAAGATAATCAATTCAGCATGTCTCAGTTGATAACTCAATTAAAATTTCAGGTTACAATGGAGAAGGAGGTCTCTCGGATTCTGTATACTTCATTGAAGAAAACTCAAACATGGGAAAAGTGCCTCCAAACAATAAATAAGATAAATTCAGACAGTTAAATCCTCTTTACATAGACTTTCCTCTTTTTCTTTTCTTCATGACCGAATACCTCATTGTCTTGACGTACCTTTAGGTCCTGTTTTATAGTTTACTCAATAAGAATAAAGGCAATTAATAGGACAATTGTTTCATCATCTTAATGTACATATCGAGTTACTGTCTTACTACATTTTTGTATGTATGTTGTATGTAAAATAGACTTATGCATTCGTCTTCGGGCGAACATGGAAACGAACACGAAGAGTGCGTTTTCGTGTTCGTTCCGAAGACACGCCGAAGAGAAGACAGTGGCGGTAAAACGTAGGCGAAGACGAGGACACACACCACGAAGATCTTCGTGATTGTCTTCGTCTTCGTCTACCATTCCCCCCCCCTCTTCTAACTTACCTTGTCTTCGCGGCTTTGCGGCATCGCGGCAGTTCCCGGAAGTGGAAATCCGCAGGTTCGCCGTCACGGGTTACAGGGCAGTGCGAATGAGCCTATTGGTCGCCTACAGGGACCTCCTCTGGCATCAACCAATTGGTTGATGCCAGAGGAAGACCCTGCAGGTGACCAATAGGCTCACTCGCACGGTCTTTGTAACCCCTGACAGCGAACCTATGGATTTCCGCTCCCGTTAACCCCTTCGATGCTGCGTTATCTAACACAGCATCGAAGGGGTTAACGGGAGCGGAAATTCATAGGTTAAAGGGCCGTGCAAGCGACCAATAGGCTCACTTGCACGGCCCCTTAACCCTTTAAAAAACAAAGTTAACCCCTAACTAACTGAACAGGGAGGGAGACCAGTGGCATCTGCAGGGTAAGTTGCAGCATTGGGGTTTTAAAACCCCAATGCTGCAACTTACCCTGCCGATGCCACTGATGTCCCTCCCTGTTCAATTAGTTAAATGTCCGTACGAGCGACTTTATTGTTCGCTCGTAAGGACATTTAATTAATTGAACAGGGAGGGAGACCAGTGGGATGTGCCGGGTAAGTTGCAGCATTGGGGTTTTAAAACCCCAATGCTGCAACTTACCCTGCAGATGCCACTGGTCTCCCTCCCTGTTCAATTACCGTATTTATCGGCGTATAACACGCACTTTTTTAACTAAAATATGAAGCTGAAACCCTACCTGCGTGTTATACGCCGATAAATCCTAGAGCCAGTGGCGGAACTACCGGGGTCGCAACTGCGACCGGGCCCTGGAGTTCTGCCAGTCAGGGGGGGCCCAAGGGGTGCCGAGCGGTTGCTGAAGACGACCGCTCGGCAACTCTCGGGCCCCCCTGACTGACAGAAATCCAGGACTCCTCTGCTGGCGGCCGCCGCCGCCGCCTGCCTCAGCCTCAGCCGCCTGCCTCAGCCTCAGCCGCCGCCGCCTGCCGCCTGCCTCAGCCTCAGCCGCCGCCTGCCTCAGCCTCAGCCGCCGCCTGCCTCAGCCTCAGCCGCCGCCGCCTGCCTCAGCCGCCGCCGCCTGCCTCAGCCTCAGCCGCCGCCTGCCTCAGCGCTTCAACTCCTGTGTTGGAAGCGTGAGGCGTGCAGAGTCGCTCGTGCAGACTTTTAAAATCCCAATGCTGCAACTTACCCGGCAGATACCACTGGTCTCCCTGTTCTATCAGTTAATAAATGATAGAACAGGGAGACCAGCGGGATCTGCCGGACAATTACGGCACCAGGAGTTTATCAGTCTGTACGAGCGACCCTATTGGTCGCCAGCAGGGGGCTCGTCTGCCATTGGTTGATGGCAGACGAGCCCCCTGCTGGCGACCAATAGAGTTGCTCATACGGACATTTAAACTCCTGGCGCCAGAGCGGCTTTAACCCCGTTTTAACCCCTTAACCGGGGAAAACGAAGAAAACCCGAACACGAAGAATGTCCGTGAATATTCGCCCGAAGAGAAGACAGGACCAGGCGAATATTCGCGGAATACGAAGTTTTTTTTTTTTGTAATGTAAAACTGTATTTCTGTATCTATGGTCTATGTAAATTTTTGTCTTTTATACTTTTTTTTATAAGAAAATAAAGATTATACAAAAAAAAAATATATAAGTATTTTTTTGTATATTTGACCAAGTGTCCTTAATAGTTCAAGATATCTTTGAATACATTGACTCTTGTTTTGTGACGAATTTTAGATGGTTAATATTTAAGTAATTTGTTTACATTAAGACACATTAAGCACCCCCCAAAAAAGCTTAATGCCAATCACTTGAAGAGTGAGAATCCAAAATCCATGAAACTTCCAGGAAAGCTTGGGGAGATTAAAAAACTTAGGGTGTCCAAAGTTTCTATATGTATGTATAGAACAACTCTTGTTTATAGAGTTATAGAGTTGAACAACTCTTGTATATAGGCCGCAACTTAAAAGTTTGGTGCTTTTTTAAAGAAAAAGTTTTTTTAATAGACATGCTGCCACCCTGTCCCCCCCCCGAGATATGCTGCCACTCTACCCCCCGAGATATGCTGCCACTGCCCCCCCCGAGATATGCTGCCACTGTCCTCCTCCTCCTCCCCTCCGAGATATGCTGCCACTCTGCCCCCCCCCACTTACCAGAGCAGACTCCCGGGTGTCTTGCGGGGCCGGCGGGGGACATCTACGCAATACGCGTATACAACTTCCGGTGCCGGGACTCAGCGGATGTGCCGGCACCGGAAGTTGTATACGCGTATTGCGTAGGTGTCCCCCGCCGGCCCCGCAAGACACCCGGGAGTCTGCTCTGGTAAGTCTTGGGGGCAGAGGTAAAACGCATCGTGCGGATGTTCACCGGCTGTGGCGATGCGCGTAAACAACTTCCGCTGCCAGCACGTCTGCACGATGTGCTTTAACAATCTCCCTTGCCGGGACTCCCCCCGTGGGAAGTGCTGGCAGGGGAGGCTGTCTCAGCGTATCAGAGAGTAGGATGCAGGTCCCCTGCACCGCTGCGGGGGATCTGTATCCTAACCCTGCTGCCTGCCCTTCGCCCGGAACTGCATGTCCCGGGCGTCGGGCGCTAGACCCCGAATATAGTCCGCACCCCCACTTTAAAGACTTAAAGTGGGGGAAAAAAGTGCGGCCTATATTCAAGCCAATACAGTATTTAAGTTCCTTCTTCTACGTTAAGCCCTATTAAGCTCCTAAAAAAAAGCTAAATATCATTCATTTGCAAAGTGAGAATACATAATCCATAAAAAAAACTTCCAGGATGGCTTTGGGAAGATAAAAAATTAGGGTGTCCAAAGTTTCAAGTAAATCCATGAAACTTCAAGTAATGCTTTGAAAAGTTTAACACTTAGGATGTTTACATTTTCAATCCAATTGGTTGATGGTTGGACATAGTGTATTACATTAAGGTCTTTATAACTTAAGCTAATGTACAAAGTAAAGTGCTCAATTTACATACATTTTGGATGCTTTACTAAAAGTTCTGAACTTTCAGGGTTTGTTTCTATAGAACGACAAATGTTTAAATATTTTGAGGAAACCGGTTAATATTTAAGTTCCTTTTTCTACGTAAAGCCCAATTAAGCTCCTAAAAAAAGCTTCATATCACTCATTTGCAATGAGAGAATGCAAAATCCATTAAAAAACTAAAAAAACAAAAGAGAATCCAAAATTTTAGGATGTGCAAAGTTTCAAGGGAATTGATCAATTTTTGGACACATTATGATACATTAAGTTCTTTCTCAATTATTCTGTTCACATTAAATATCTTAAAAAAAAATAAATATGAATATTTTTTTGCATATTTGACCAAGTGTCCTGAAAAGTTCAAGATATCTTTGAATACATTGAATCTTGTTTTGTTAAGAATTTTAGATAAAATCGGTTAATGTTTAAGTAATTCGATTACATTAAGACACATTAAGCACCCCCAAAAAACAAGCTTAATAACAATCATTTGCAACATTAGAATCATGAAACTTGTAGGATAGGTTTGGGAAGTTAATCACTTGATGTGCAAAGTGTGAAGACAATTGTTTGAGTTTTGGGCACATGATTGTACTTTAAATGGATTTTACATTAAACTGTTCATTAGACATGTACAACATGGGACAAAATCAGGCAAATTTTCCAGTTTGTTTTTAACCCCTTCACAACAAGGCCTGTACGTGTACAGGCTCACAATGCATTGTCATTGATGGGTTTAAGGACAACCTGTGGTCCATAAGGGGTTAACACATTCCTTTTCATGCAAAAAAATGTTGCCTGCCCATTTCATTAGACTAAAAATTCACGGGAATTTTTGATTCAGGAACAATACTCATTGTCCTACCTTTGCTGCCAAACATTTCTGCTTCCGCATCTTCTTCTTCTTAATCAACATTTTTTCTTCTCTTTTTTCTTCAATCTGCTATCTTGTCTGCATCTCGGCAGATATAACCCAATCAGGGAGGTAAAAAAAGTGAATATGTTTTGGTATGTTACACCAAAAGCCATGAAATTGCCAGGCAATATTTGAATTTATCAATGCTTGTTTTGTGGAATGTTTAGAAGAAATTGGTTAAAATGTAAATTATTTTTTCTACATTAAGCCAGATTAAGCTCCCAAAAAATTAAGTTTCATTTCACTTACTTGCAATGTGTAAAACTAAACTCCATGAGAGTTCTAAAATATGCGATACTTAAAAACATAGGGTGTACAAAATTATGAATCAATGGATTGATCACACATTATTTTTATCACACATTACATTATTTTCACATTAAATATTTAGGATGTCCCCTTTGCTCAGTAATCTATCTGGAATCACACCTTCAAACCCTAAATTTAAACATGTGCTAAGCACTCAATGTCTCTTTTCCTAAGCAGGCTTAATTCTCCTGTCTAACTGCAATCTTCTTAACCTTGTTTCATTATTTAAATATTAGAAACATTCAGAACCTAAAGAAACCTGATCTGAATCACAAAATGATATCCTATATGCAGCAAACAACAACAGAACCTACCTTAAGTAGCACAACCATACTCACCCGATCTGCACCCCATCTGTCCCTGGATGCGGCAGCGTGCGGCCAGTGGCTGGATATGCCTGGCCACATACTACGGGTGTATAAAAACATAGCGTGCAGCTGTGCATATCCGGTCGCCGGCTGCGCTTATGTCCTCGGGAGGCCACTAACCTTAATTTCCCATTGACCCTATCCAAATGCTTTGTCAAATCTCTCCTTGACATGGGTGATATTATCTAAGGAAAAAAGCCCTTGCTCTGCTTTCAGTCTTCAGTAAGGTGGCTCTACACTGGCATGGTCCTCTCTGAAAGTGTTCAGGAGAGAGTCCTCAACCTAAAGAGATGGAGACTGAAGAAGCTGATCAGTTTCTATCAGCAGCATCTTCTGTCCTGCATGCAGAAAGCTAAGATGTTTGTGCTGGCAGTGCTGGGAGAGAACTCTGCTCTTGTGACATCAGTCACTGTGATGCCTCGTACCTGATGTCACTATGTCACTAGTGCACATGTAAAGGGCCCACAGTAATGGCTTCCCTAATATGGAAACATACAGTAACTATAATTGATAACCTGTTTCTCTTGTGAGGCCTTCTCACAGCTGGGATGACAGAACCTCCTTTTTGGAAGTCATGGAAACATATTTTATACAAAATTCGGAATGAAATAAAACCATTGCACAAATCTCCGTGTTTTGTATCAATTGCATGAAGCAGCTCTTAGTCTCCTCACTGTTACTGGAGCACAGAAATAAATATGTGGGTGATATTCATACCAGGGAACGTAATAAATAAGCCGACCCTGAGGCCCCCTGAACTCTTAACCTTATGTAGTGAGTCGTCAAATGTGTTAATATGTAAACTCAAAGGCTCCAATACTGATGCTCATGGAAACTTTGACTTGTCATTATTTAAAAATATACTTAAATAGGTGACCTCAATTCAAGCAGGGATATTAACTATAACATACAAATAGCAAGAGCACTAATGCATAGGTTTATAGCAGTGACAAGTGAACCGTATGTCCCGTATTTCCATGTGCAATCCAGGGGCCTCATGTTAGAGGGGTCTGGAAGATAACACACAGAATGTTAAAGGCTCTATTCATATCACTAGTACTGCGCTACGGAATATGATGGCGCTATATAAAAAAATAAGTAATAATGAGAAATAAGTTGCAGTCCCAGCATGCATGTTTATAAGTGCCTGGTGCATGAAATACTCCACACTTTTATAACATCGGACTTGCTGTAAAACTTATGCGCTCAGCTATTCACATGTAACAAAGTAACTGAACAAATTACCATAAAGTAGCAGCAGACGGGAATGTGTATGTTTGTATAACGTGTATAACAGAGAAAATATTCCTGCACATATTTATAATATTACATTAATAAAACAAGTCATTTAGGTGCAACATGGATGCAGGAGCAATTTATGGAGGTGCAAAGTGGGTGCAATAAAAAATTGTGTGGGTGCAAAGTGGGTGGAATGGCAAGTCATTTTTGTCATTATGGGTGCAGTGGAAATTTAAATGGGTGCAAAGTGGGTACAATGAGTGCAAGTCATTTTCTTGATTATGGGTGCAGTGGGAATTTGTGTGGGTGCAAAGTGGGTGCAGTGGCAATTATATCATTTTGCAATATGGGTGCAATAGGAAATTCTCTGGGTGCAAAGTAGGTGCAATGGCAAGTCATTTTTTTAATGACGAATATTTTGCATACCTTTCTTTACTTTAACCAATAGCAGCAAAGAAAACACAAACTGGAAGAACCGATAAGAAACCAGTAAGAAGTATATAAACTCTGTCGGCCCCTGCCTCTTCCTCTTTCGTAATTATGCTGCAGGACTAAACGTCATCAACCGGAACGTAGAAGATCACATCTTCAAACATAAACATTAAGATAACCGCCAAGGACGGGAATCAACCATTTGCGTGGAAGGAACACAAAAGAGCCACAGAATTAAAAAAAATTTAAACGCAAATAAAGTCAGACCGTAAGAAGAGAGGCAGGGAGGGAAAATCCTCGCCTCCTGTATTTATTAAAATTTTCATAATTTGGTCACCAAGGTTAGAATAAATTTTAATTTTAGGGCAAGACAGGAAGCTCCTATTTTGTGATTTTAACACTAAGAAATAAAGACACTAACGCTAAGCGCTACTAAATATATGAAACGTAGCGACATGAGACCAATCAGCTGCTCAGAGAATATCCGCCAGGGTTCCTCCTGCTACAAAAATGTCCCTCGGGGCTTCAGTGAACGCCCTCCCAGCGAGAGTCAGGCAATGTCGCAGTACTAAAGTTTATAGGCAGCAGGCATAGGTCTACCAGGGGGCATGTTTCAGTGGGGAGATGAATGGGGAGGTTTGTCCTGACCTCAGCTTGTTGGTTTACCTGCTCCGTGTATGACCCCAGCTTATCTGTTGAACGGTTTTGAATTCCATGCTTATTTTGGAAATCACTTATTTAGCGAATTGTGCCCTAAACCAAAGTTCTCTACTAACTACTAGCTTCACCTGGTGTGCCAGCCTACTCAAGGACTACTATCTATTTCTATCTATACCAGAGCCTCTTCACTGTTGTATTGCCTAGCCCCTGGTTTCTTCACTTGGGGTATACCTTTTGCTGTAGCTTTACAGGGAGAATAAATTCTACCTTGAGTGCTCTGGTGTCAGGTAGGTGTGATATTACATCAGGGTCATGGATTTCTCTGAGTATGGCAAAGACCTCCCGTCCCAGGGTCAGATGTTACATGCTCATGAAGCACCGTTTAAAGGCATGGAAGACAAGATGGATCAACGTACCCATGATAAACAAATATTGCCGCTATGTCCCCTGCTTAAACTCGGCCAACAACTTCAGCAGCTCCTATCTACGTTCTTTATTTAAATTTCATATACATTTATTACAAGAATTTCTTAAGACAATTTTAAAATTGTAGCGTTATAGCTATAAAAGATATCACACAACATGACATACATTATATCATACATAATATAAAGCAGAAAGCAGAAAAAGAGAGAAAAACGAAAGACAAAAAACACAACAAAAATATTGTATTTACATGATACAGAGGACTGGATCATTGTTTAGATCAAACACAAAGACTACACCCATAGCTAGGATATGTAAGCATGCTACATTTCCCTGTCTCTTGGCTAATCCTATTATTTGATTTTTCCATATCTTACTGATGGGAGACATGCAGTTTTTATTTCAATCAAGCTGATGTTTGTATTGATTTCCATAATTTGGGGCCAGAAATATAGGTTTGACCAAGCCAGATGTAGTAGCCTCACGGCCATTGATTTATTAAAAGGTTTATCCATAATGTCTATTAGAAGAAAGAAAACCAAAACTTGGTCGAGTTTTCACACTTCCACCAGATATGTATCAGTGATCCTGTTTGGGAATTACATCTCCAGCATATCGGAGAGACCTGGATACATAGCAGTGGGACCAGGTACCACCTCTGTAAGATCTTATATTGTAATTCTATTTGATTTAAGCAGTGGATAGATTTTATTAATTTTGGAATGATCTCCAGTCAGGTGTTTCTCCCACCTTGCTATAACTCCTCTAATGTCCTACCTCCACCCTACATCATCCTCTTCAAAGAGGTTACATTTCAAAATTCCTACAAGTTTAATGTCATCTTTCCTAAAAATCTTCTGGTCAAAAGGACCGGATACATTTCTAAATATAATTCCCAACAGGAAACATCTCTAGAGGTGAGAGGATATTCAAGAGATAGAAGGGCTTTAATCTACCATCTGACATTGAATCGTTCAATGTATCTATCCCTGGATGTACGGATCTTCTAAGCTGCTGTTGTATACCTTTTATAGGAACCTCTGGGTATAAGCCTTCCTTAACACCCTGATTATTTCTAAATCTATTCTAGAACCGTAATAAGAGGTCTGTTATATAGTTCTTGCCTACTAAGAATTCGAAGCTCTTATAGATCATTGACTACTAAATAATAATATCAAGGTCCTCGATGTTAAGCATAAGTCTTTCTATTGATTTCCATGCATCTAGATCTGCATCTTGGCTGGTTTATCTAGTGTCTGATCATGTCTGATCATAGCGGCATTGTGGTATTTTTTAATATCTGAGATCGCTAAACCGCCTTTATTGATATTCCTAGAATTTTATGGCTCACTCTAGCTTTCTTGCCTCTTCAGATTGAAGCCCACGGGGGGCCAGAATGGACTAGAGTGCGCCCTGACAGAGTGCTGAGCAGGGCTAGGCTAAGGCAGGAATTATGGATTTTAGGTGAGGAGTTCTTGGTAAGAGGATATTTAAGTTTGATGATCACAGGGCTAAGGATCCATTTTGTTTAACCTTACCTGGTGTTGTTTGTTCTACCCTCCCCTTATGTTGTTGAGTTTGTGGAGTGGTGTTGCTGCATTAGTCACAGTGGTTGGCGGTAGCTTGCCAGGTATCCAAGGGGTTAATGTGGTAGTATGATCATTGGTGTTCATAACCGGTGGAAGGTTCCTTGCAAGGAGTGTTGCTCGGAACCACAGGTCCGGGTTGGGGCATCCTGGTATGTCCCCTCCCAAATTGGTGTGTGGTTTGGTACCAGGATAACTTGGCAAGCTAGGTTGGTTTTGGTTATGTCATTGTCTCTGTTAATGTATCTATGTTTATTATTTTAGGTTATACAGGACAATGACTGTTAAATAAAACGTCTGTGGCCTTTTCAAACCCATATTGTGTGTTTTATTTAATTGAGTAACTGAGCCAGGCCAGTGAGTCAAAGCTATATCTGTCAATACCTTCACCAGGCTTTTTGAATCTCTCCTAATTTTAGATAAGTTTATACCATTGGAAACATATCAGACAGATAAAGCCATTTTGGTAGGATATGAGATTTTATGAAATTAATAGGTGCCCACCACAAAGCCTCTATATTAACCCAGTCTTTAAGACCATTAGAAGTCTGAGATAGCATAGCTCATCTATCATTTCTTAGGGCTTGGAGGATGCAATAATTTCTAAAAATTCTTTACTTTGTTTGAGCCAGATAAAATCATAAATAGTTTTTAATTCCACTCTTAAACTTTTATCGAGATTGATACAGAGTGCCTTGGATTTCGAGAGGTTCAATTTAGAATTAGTATACTAGTGAACCATAAACTTCTATTTCCTTTAGTAGAGATTTTATTGATTTTCACAGATACATTAGCGCAACTACTACATCATCTGAATACAAGTTAATTTTGAACTCCTGGGATTTAATAGGAACGCCCTTATATGCTGAGCCAAGGGTTCTAAGGCCAATATAAATAGTACGGGGGAAAGTGGGCAACTCTGTCTTTGTTCCATTCAAAATATTGAACCGTGCAGAAGTTATTCCTGATCCTACTATCCTAGCCGAGGGACCAGATTATAAGGCCATTATTAAAAACCATCCTTGTAGACCAAATTTCAATAATGTTTGTTCCATGAATTCCCGATTCACTCTATTAAAAGCTATTTCAGCATCTAAGATGATATAGACTGGTGTTTTACTTCTATTAACTAGATCTATGATTTTCATCACTCTACAAATGTTATTTGAAGAAGATCTTCCTGTGACAAAGCCCACCTGATCTATATGCATAACATGGGGTATTAATGGTTTTAATCTCTCGGCCAGGATAGAGGAATAGAGTTTTACGTTCTTGTTTATCAGAGAGATGGGTAAATAGCTTAATATGTCAGAGGTGTCTTTATTATGTTTCAATATTGGTACTATGTTAGCTTGTAATAGCTCTTGTGGGACTAGTTCTATTCTCTGAGATCTCATTAAATACTAGCTGGAGATATGTTGCAATATTATCCTTTACAATTTTATAAAAGTATCCTGTATAGCCATCAGGATTGGGGGCTTTGTTCATTGTATCTTTATTTATGGCATTTCACATCTCTTCTAAGGTGAAATGAGCATTCAGTGCTTTTATATCATACAAGGTTAGGCTTTGTAGATTACAAGATTCTAGGTAATCAAAAATCTGGTGATCGGTCTTCTCTATAAAATTGGCTGAAAGCCTCTCCAATCTCCTCAGGAGAATAGATGGTTTTGACATTATAATTTATTTTATAAAACCTTTGGGCAGCTGCTCGTTTTTAATTTAGATGTAAGAAGCGTATCTGCCCTATTACCTCTGTAAAAATAGGTTTGTTTCAGCCTTTTCAGTATTTTAGCAGCCTCCTCTAATAACCTCTGGTTTATTTCTTTTTTTTATTTCCTCTATTTGTTTGGTATATTTACTTGAGGATTCTTCTTTATTTTTATTATTTATATGCACCATAAGTGCACTATATTTGTTTCATAGGCAGGGTCTCATCTAAATTTTATTTAAAATATAAGTCAGTCTGTTCCCTAATATATTTGTGATTAACCTCTGTCCTCAAAAGGCTATCACTCAACCTCCATGACATGTGGGGGGTAGATGCTCATGCTCTTTCTTCAGGGTCACAATCAAAGCTTCATGATTAGACCGATAATTTTTTATTATTATTATTATTTTTAGGAGTTTTTGCTCCCCTAACATCAAGTCAATGCGAGAGTATGAATTGTGCACTTGTGATAGGTGTGTATAATTTCTCGAATCAGGATTAAATGTTCTCTACACGCTATAATTACTTTTCAGAAACCCTTTGAAAATCATGGCCTGATGGATTAGTCTTTTGGAAAGACCCTCAATTTTGGTAATTTTTTGTCCATCATAAATTCGAGTACCATATTGAAATCTCCTCCTATCAGGAGATAACCCTTTTTAATCTTATTGACTTTATCCATAATCCCCAAAAGGATACCTGTTGGATTAACATCGGAGGCATACAAGTTTACAATTGTAAACATTTGGGTATCTATTCGGCAGACTACTATGACAAACCTAGCCTCCAGATCTGTTTCCTGATTAATTATCTCCATGTTCAATATATTGGAAGCCAAGATTGCCAATCCCCTTTTTGAGGCATTTGAAACAATTGTATATGCTATGAAGTGCATCCTGTGAACATCCTCTATCATTCAATGGGGCTCTTATAGGAGGCATAGATCATATTTATCCTTATTCAAAAGTCTCACCAAGAGGGATCTCTTATGTGAAGAGGTTAATCCTTGGGTATTTAATGAGAGTAATCTAACCATTATCGAGATGCCAAATCATTACTTTTCTCCCCTCTACCTGTGACTCACTACACAAATAAACGGATTTCTGGGCATAAACATAGCTATGAACATCAAAAAAACATATAAGCAGCGGTATCCATCAACCCTTATCCATTGCAATTGTGTGCTCCCTCAGTGACACAATGAACACAAATTGGCACAAAACATGAGCCAAAGAAGAGAGGAGACTCAAAGGAACCCTAAGGAATTTCAACCAGTACTTGAAGATGGGCAAAGTCTAAAAGAAAGAGTGGGAGGGGAAGCGGAGAGAGAGAAAAGGCTATTAGCTAAGCTTATGATCTAGTTTACATCTTTATATAATATTCTGTTATCTACTAATTATCAACGTAGTACAACCGAGTGATTATGGTGGAATGAAGCGGACAAAGAGTACCTTAGGAAGGCTTAACACCTGAATCCCAGACAAGCCTGTTGAACGTTGTTTCTATTTCAATTCAATTTTATTATTTCATATAGACTCAGATCTAAAAATTTGAAAACTGGTGCTTCTTTAAAGTTTATTTCTACTTCCGATGAAAAACCCAGCCCTGAACCCATTATTCCTCCTACCAGTATCTTGGCTTCTATCTCTACCCGAATTCACACTCCATTGTTACTTCGCATTCTAGCAGCACAGGACCACGTTTTCACAGTCATTGACAGGAAGGCACATTTTTGGTTCCCCAGAAAGAGCGAATTCACCTATTAGCCTGGGTGCATTCCTTATGCACCTCAGGTCACCCTTGTGCTCGTGGCACAGCAGAGATCATCGCAAGACAATTCTGGTGGCCTAATTTCTTTGATGTGCTGCTATTAAATTGTCCAATTATCGACTCTCTGGATATCTTCATCTACTTTGCATTCCTGCACGTCCTTTAACCTATTTAGCCATGGATTTCGTTGTAGACTTACCTGCCTCAGACCGTCATCCTAGCCGTGGTAGATCAATTTTCAAAGATGGTGCATTTTATTCCATTACCCAAGCTACCCTCTGCACCCGAGTTAGTTCCTTTTTTCATACATGGCTTTCCCGAACAGATCCTATCGGACAGAGGAGTGCAATTCACTGCTACATTTTGGAAAACCCTTAATAAAGCTTTAGGTATATAATTGGCGTTCTCCTCTACATATCATTCGCAAACCAATGTCCTTACAGAAAGGACAAATCAGACATTAGAACAAATTCTTAGGTGCTTTATAGGAGATCATCAATGTGATTTGGTTAGGCTACTCCCATGGGCTGAGTTTGCTAGAAATAATGTTTCCTATGAAGCCTCCAACATATCCCCTTTTTCTGTAATTATGGATACCATCCTACATCTTTACCTTCTACCACATTGAATACAAAATCCAAAGCATTGTGCATTCTAGAAGATCCAGAAATACTATTTAATATTTGGTACTTTGGAAAGGATAAGACCCAGAGGGAAGGTCTTGGGTTCCATTTATAGATTGAAATGCTCCCATATTACTCAAGAAATTCTACACCAAATTTCATGATAAACCAGGTTATTTTTGGCCTATGGCTGGTCCTCAGGAAGGGGGTAATGTCACACGTGCCCCTCGGGTACCCACAAGCATCAGTCCCCTGTCTCATTCACCTTTGCCCAGCATGCAGGAGATCCTTCTCCCGAGATCAGGCTGCAGGCACCCAGCTCGAGTGACGCGACGCCCCGATACTAAAGTTTATAGGCAGCCAAGGGGCATGTCTCAGTGAGGTGATTGGTCTCGAGGTGTGTCCTGTATTCGGTGCTGGTCTGCCAGCAAGGACTACTATCTATTTCTACCTATACCATAGCCTCCTCATTGTTGGGATCACCTAGCCCCTGGTTTCTGCACTTTGGGTATACCCCTTGCTGTAGCTTTATAGGGTTAAGATATTCTGCGGTGAGTGCTCCGGTGTCGGGTAGGCTTGACAGAGAGAGATTTTGCCCATCTGTGGACTGCAAAAAATATACTTTCAGAGGAGAAAGAGATGGTGCTAGTGTCGAAGGTATAGACATCAGAAATACTTTGGAAAGACAAAAGGAAGAATAACAAGGTGAGCTTAGCTGACCATTGACGTAAATGTAGCATATCATTATCCGGCCAAGCACACAAGAAGTCTAGTACAGCCACATCCCACGGAGAATCATAACGGGAAGCTGGGGGTCTAGCCAGGCAGAGACCTCGCAGCAGATAACAGAAAGATAACAGAAAATTGTATTAGGCTGGTCAGTAAGAGTTAAAAAAAAGAAACCACTGTGGTACTCCGCAGAAGTGGCCAAAATCATAAAAAAACAAGGTTAGCCTTTAGGAAATACAAAAATACCCAAAGTGAGGAAGATCTATGAGATTAGGCAGAAAGAAGCAAAGCAAGTTATAAGAGCTGCCAAATCACATGCAGAAGAGACAATTGCCCTGTCAGTAAAAAGGGAGAAAAGACATTTTTTAGATATATAAATGAGAAAAGTAAAACAATAATTAATAAGATTAAAAACAAAAGAAGGAAGGTATGTAGAAGAGGATAAAGGTCTAGCTGACTGCCTGAATGAATATTTCTGTTTCGTTTTTAACAAATGAAAATGAGGGAAAGGGACCTCAGTTAGGAAAAAAACTGGTATATGTGAGTTTATCGAGGCGGAGGTTCTGCTTTACTTGTCTAAGGTAAAGACAAATAAGGGGCCTGATGGGATACACCTGAAGTTATTAAAAAAACTTGGTGGTGTACTAGCAAAATTTAATTTATTTAACAAATCATTGGTAACAGGAGTCGTCCCAGGGGATTTGAAATTAGTGAATGTTGTGTCCACTCACAAAAAAGGCAGTAGGGAGGAGTCGGGCAACTACAGGCCAGTTAGTCTTACATCTGTAGTAGGGAAATTAATGGAAACAATGTTAAAGGATAGGATTGTTGAACATCTGATGTCACATGGGTTTCAAGATCAAAAACAACATGGGTTTTCCCCAGGAAGATCATGCCAAACTAATCTTATTGATTTTTTTGATTGGGTGACTAAAGTAATTGATCAAGGTGGTGCGGTAGACATTGCGTATCTGGATTTCAGTAAGGCTTCTGACACTGTCCCACATAGAAGACGTATCAATAAACTGCAATCTCTGAGTTTAGATCCCAATGTTGTTGAATGGATTAAGGAGTGGCTGAGTGACAGAAAACAGAGTGTTGTAGTCAATGGTCTATATACAGAGCAAGGTTACCAGTGTGGTACCTCAGGGATCTGTACTTGGACCCATTCTCTTTAATATTTTATCAGTGATATTGAAGAAGGTCTTCATGGAAATGTCTTTTTGCTGACGACACAAACATTTGCAACAGGGTTGATGTTCCTGGAGGGAGAAGCCAAATGACAAATGATTTAGGTAAACTGGAAAAATGGTCAGAGCTGTGGCAACTGGTATTTAATTTAAGGGCGGAGTATAGAATATTTGATACTGTCCTAACCTCAACGTGTGAGGAAAGGGATTTAGGGGTTAATTATTTCTGAGGATTTAAAGGTAGGCAGAAAATGCAAAATGCTTGGTTGCCGTTGTACTGGTGAGACCTCACTTGGAGTATTGTGTACAGTACTGGACACCATAAAGGGTTACTAAAATGGTTCATGGATTACAGGATAAAATTTACCAGGAAAGGTTAAAGGACCTTCATATATATAGCCTGGAAGAAAGACGTGACAGGGGGATATGATAGAAACATTTAAATACTTAAAGGGAATGAACACGATAAAGGAAGAGAGTTTATTTAAAAGGAGAAATACTACCACAACAAGAGGACATAGTCTTAAGATAGAGGGGCAAAGGTTTATAGGTAACATCAGGAAATAGTACTTTCAGGGAAAGGGTAGTGGATGCGTGGAATAGCCTTCCAGCAGAAGTGGTAGATGTTAATGCAGTGAAGACATTTATGCAAGCATGGGATAGGCATAAGGCTAAGCTAGATATAGGATAAGGCTAGGTACTAAGGAGAGTATTCAGAGGTTGGGCAGACTGGATGGGCCGAATGGTTCTTATCTGTCACTTTCTATGTCCATGTTTCTATACCATCAGGTGCAGGAAGGCATGGCGCAGTAGAAGCCCTGACGTCGCTCCATCGTTGCTGACCCGGATCATGCACCCACTACCCCTTCTGCCTGCTAATTACCGTTTGATCCCTGGACTGATACCTCGGATATTCTGACCTCTAGATTGTTTTTGGATTTTCCTTGTTTGCCGCCTGCCTTCTGATATATTTTGTGGACTGTTATACCGGCTTTCTAGTCCACCTCCAGGTAGCTCTTAACAATAAGCTCCCAACATTGGCCAAGTCTGAGTGAAAGACGCCGGATCTGGGTGCGAGCTGAAGGAGTTCTTTGTCTGGTGGATTGTCCCGCATGCGAAGAGATCTAAATATAATGGGCCTCTCTCCGCTGGTGAAGGCTTCCCTGTGAAGTCTCCAGTCTCTCGCATCTCGCCAATGTCAGGAAAACCTGGAAATCTGCCATTTGTTTTTTATAGTTGTTGTACACAGTAAATGTATAAAAATGATGTAAAGTTACTGGTATTTGTGCAGCGTGAATGGGTGAAATGTTTTTTTTTTAATTGTCCATTCGGTATATGCCATATCTTTAGAAATAAGAGCAGACAAATAAATCTACAATAAAATTTAGTTTTTTGATATATGTGCTTACTAAGAATTTGTAATGATTCAATATTGCGATGAGCGTACAAATTACACTATGGTCCATTCCTGTGTCATCTTAATCTGAGCGGAAAAACAATTTCCCTAAAAGGTTTAATAGCATTTGTATTGGATCCATCATGAATAAAGGACCTTGTTGGTAATATATGTTTCTACACTGAAATCTATAATTCATTTTAAAGTCACTTATTTTTCTGTGTTTACCGTAACGCAAAACATTATTTAGATTATCAATAATATCAAAGTGTGAATTTAAAGGTGCTGTTCCACTTTAAAAAAAACATAACTTGTGTTCTGTCGCATGTTAAGTAAACAAACTCTAGTCAATATGTAATTTTATCCTTTCATCGGAAGGTTTCAGCATGTACAAACAAAAAATCAACCACCTTCATGTGCCTGACTTTGTCATATGGCAATTAAACACCCCCTGAAATATTATGAATGAGGCAACATTTCTGAAGATTTTTATTGTTTTTATTTATTTCACGGAAATGTTTTAGCATTCAGCTGTTCAATGAATTCTAAATGACTAGTAGGTGGAACAGAATTTTTTTTAATGTTGTCATGGTAGATTGCTGTCCTTTTTTCTTGGACATTGCTATCTTTCCCTACAACCCAGCTAGAGATTGATATTCTTCAGACGCATACAGAGAACCTTGGCCTACACGGCAAAGTGCTGACTCCAGTTTGGGAAACTTGATCCCTTTTGTTTAAGAAAATCATCCCAGGGAATCTATCCTTGCCACTTCTATTAAAACCTTCAATAACATGATATATAGATAGAGACTGAAAATTTGTTTCAGCTAAATCTATGATTCTCTCTTAGAATATAAGATGTCTGAAGAAACCTAAATAGTCTTGAAAGCTTGCAATCCATTACATGTCAGTTAGACATTAAAGGTATCATCTTTACCAAATGTACTTTCTCCACTAAAATCTGATCATCATTATGTATAGATGTGTGTTCTGTGCGGCAAAATAAATTAGGGAACACAGAGAATTGAATCATATTTACTTTATTAAGTAAAATTGTAATATAAACATAGTCATTCTATATTTCATTATGGGTTGATCCAGAGGAAGACGAAAAAACCCTGTAGAAACTCTGGCCAATTATGTTTCATCAGGGAAAAAAATTGCTTCCTGACCCCAAATGTGGCGATCGGATTTCTCCTTGGATCAACCCTCTCATGAATATTGCTGTTTACATTTACTGTAATAGGTCGTTGTCTGACGAGATTACACGTAGCTTCCTTATCATGTTCTGCCAAGCTTAGAAAATAATAAGAAAATAGGTGGTGGATACAGACATAACAGGGTCCATAACCTCAAAGCTTACACATAGCTGTTCTGTTGAGAAATCGATAATGTGAAGGATACAACAACAAAAGTAGATTTCTACAGGCAGATCTTATACATGAATACTGCATTGAAGCTGAACTCTAAGGGTAAGGATACAATAAAAGGTCCTAATTCACTGGATACAATATTAGAGATCCTAGTTAACAGAAGTGTTACTTTACTAATTCATTGATCTAAAACATATACAATAAATATGATAAATACATACATATGAACAGGACAATACAAACAATGAACATTTTTGCCTTGTACAACATTATATAAAGGATACAGTTCAAGGAATATGGGACCCGTCCTACAGAGCTTCTGTCTTGATGGCTAGTATTACTGATTTTCAACATACCAGGTTAAAAACCTCATGCCATTGAGAGACAGCTGCCGAGAGCAGCCAGAGATAAAAGAACTATCTGGTTGTGCTGGAAAGCTAATGTCAGGAGAGAACCAGAAAATCTGTCCCATTTTACACTTTTTTGCAGAACACATCGAGTAGCGCAAATGGTCACCAATGATAACGAAGAAACGTAAGTAAACACACAATGTCTTTTGTTCAGGGACATCCTAAAACATTTAATGTTCTTTTTTTTTGTACGTTAAGCTATATTAAGCTTCCCAAAAAACAACCTTAATCTCACTTAAAATCCATAAAACGTTCAAAATAGTTAGGGGACGCTAAAAAAATTAGGGTGTTCAAAGATTAGCAGCAAAGCTCTTTTTACATTAAGCTGTTTAGATCGTACATTTTAACCCCTTAACAACAATCCCCGTACATGTACGGGGTTGCCGTGCAACGTGTTAACGACAATGCCCGTACATGTACGGACTGCCGTTAAATAGCTGCATCGCCGCGATCGGCGGCCGTAACGGGAGCCGCGCCGCAACGGGAGCCGCAAGGGGAGCCGTGCAGCGGCGACCATAACGGGAGTTGAGCCGTGGAGTTGAGCCGTGGCGGCCGCAACGGGAGCCGAGCAGTGACGTCCCGGAGACACATAGGAGAGAGGACGTAGCCGTGACGTCCGGACACGAGGAGGCTATGAGGAGGTCATATAAATAAAGAGCTGGCAGATGAAGCCTATAAGAGATTATATCCTCCAGAGACTAATATAAAAACAAGCTCTCAGCTGATAAATTTAAATGCACGAAGTACGTATGACTGCACGCCGTTTAGGCGCCAAGACATCAAACCACTCCCCCTCCTTTTGTGCTTAAAATGGAGCAACTCTACTTCACATTTCCTTCAAGCTGCGAGCCATGAAAGCTGTTTGCCATGAAGGATGAATTGGTAAATTATTTTACCCATTTCAACTATAATTATAACTCAAGTTTAAGAATATAGAAAGTTGAGTTATACTGCTTGTGATAAACTGTGAGTAATATATTTTTTTCTACTCTCTACATAAAATGAAGAACTTGAAATTACTCTATAAAGAAGTATGGAGGGGGAAGAGTTAAAACAAAATTTATATTCAAAGCGTGCATTTATGGACTTTATTTATTGACATTTATAGATACCAACACCTAACAGTTTAAATTAAAACGGTTAACACTATGTTGCATGAGACTGGAGGGGAATAATTTGGAAGCTACAGGAATTGAAATTAAACACATATTAACCACTTAATGTTCAAGAGGAGGAGGTTTAGGGAGAGGAGACTATTTATAAAGAAATAATCCAACAATATGTGTTTTAACTTGATTTGATAAAATATCTGCTACATGGATATATGGTTATAATGATATCATTTTGTGATATTAGAAGCTGGAAGTAAGCAAGGGAGGGGAGAATGGAGGAAGACCGAGGAGAGAAGGTTAAGAAACAATATTAAAGCTAAAGGCTGGAACAGATAAACATATCTAAAATATCAGAAAATATCATCTAATTAAGAAGACCATATTACCATCACGATAACATCAAATTTACATCAAGAATGGGTCCAAAAAAAGATAAAGAAAAAGATAAAGCCCTAATACAAGATAAAAAACAAGAAAAAGGTAAACCTATAAATGATTACTACTCCCCAAAGACATACAGCCAGGACAACCTACAAATAAATAGAAGACTAACAATGGAGGAACGTAGAGAATCTTTACAAATGACCAAAATTCAAGATCAAAGCGGTGATGAGGAACAACTATCCGCTTTGATAAATAATCTTTATAAAAAAATTAAAATTGATATTGAATCAAGCACTTATGAAATAAAAGAAGATGTAGCTAAACTCTCCGAAGTATTAAAAACAAATGAAGATGCAATAACAAAAGTTAAAGAAGAACAAATGACTATACAGTCAGAAAACATAAAGCTAAACGCAAAGGTCAGAATCCTGGAAAAAAAACTATATGATATGGAAGATAATCATCGAAGAAATAATATCCGTATAAGAGGAATTCCAGAATCAATCTCTCAAGAACAGCTTGAAACATACTTAATAGATCTTCTACAATATACCCTCAAAATACAGACATTAAAATATATACCCATGGAGACCTTCTATAGAATAAGAAAGCCTAATCAAATAAGTAAAGATCTACCTAGAGATGTCTTCGTTAGATTTACAAACTATTATATAAAGGAACGATTTAATAGAGGAATAAGAGAGAAAACAACACTATCGGAAAAGTTTAAAGACTTGAAATTCTACCCAGACATCCCTTCACATATAAGAAAAGAAAGGAAAAAGTTTCAAGATCTTACTGTAATTTTAAGACAAAAGAATATAGAATACAGATGGGGATTTCCTATCAGTCTTAAAATTCTGTATGAAGGAACCACGGTCACTTGAAATGATGTGGATACTGGTTTAGAAAAATTTAAAAAAATGGGGTCTTATATAAGACCATGTTTATATACGTTTCTCCCTTTTTTTTTTTATTTTCTCTCTCTTTTTGATAGATATTTGACACTCGACACTAGATTAACACTACCACAATGAATATTTAATGACTATTTGATATATATTATGAATACACATTACACATATATATTTAGTTTGAGGGTATTATACTTCTTTAACACCATTACAATAAATTTATATAGACTATCTGATATATATTATGAGTACACATTTCATGTATATATATAGCCGGTGGCTACTACACCTTTTTTTTTTTTTTTCTTCTTCTTTTTTTTTTGTTTGTTCTTTTCTTTTCTTTTATAGGATATTAATATACACGAAGACAAAATTTTATATTTAAATTATATATATTATCTAAGATACTACTATACTTATATTTTTAGATTTATTTATTTATTTTATTTAGTCCACTTTTTAATACATATTATTAATACATATACACTTCTATTATCACTTATTATATATTTTTTTTTCTCCCACTATATATGATTTATACATATCTACACAATCCACAAACACATCTTATAAAAATTGAATAATTACAGTGCACTATATGATGTTACACAATTTCTTTCTTATTATAAATATACTTTTTTTTTTTCTCCCCTCTATTTAAACAGCCCGATAAATGCCCCAGTCTCCTCCGTTCCTATATTCTCTTTTCTTTGCTTCTTAGTCTTTCGTTCTCTCCCCCTCCCAAGCCTCCCCTCCTTATCTACTTCTTTTACCTGTGGCACCCTTATTCTTCTCCCCCCATACCTTCCTTTAAATGGGAAAAAATATTTATATATATGTATATATAGTAGACTTGGGCACCAGGGGGCTCTTCGTGTTCGTCTTCGTGCTCGTCTTCGGCAAAAAAAAAAACTTTGTATTCCGCGAATATTCGCCTGGTCCTGTCTTCTCTTCGGGCGAATATTCGCGGACATTCTTCGTGCTCGGGTTTTCTTCGTTTTCCCCGGTTAAGGGGTTAAAACTCTGTACATTTAACTCTGTACAGGGAGGGAGACCAGTGGCATCGGCAGGGTAAGTTGCAGCATTGGGGTTTTAAAACCCCAATGCTGCAACTTGCCCTGCCGATGCCACTGGTCTTTAACTAATTGAACAGGGAGGGAGACCGATGCCACTGGTCTCCCTCCCTGTTCAATTAGTTAGTCTGTGCCGGGTTAAATGTCCGTACGAGCGACCAATAAAGTCGCTCGTACGGACATTTAACTAATTGAACAGGGAGGGAGACCAGTGGCATTGGCACTGCCGATGCCACTGGTCTCCCTCCCTGTTCAATTAGTTAGGGGTTAACTTTTTTTTAAAGGGTGAAGGGGCCATGCAAGTGAGCCTATTGGTCGCTTGCACGGCCCTTTAACCTATGGATTTCCGCTCCCGTTAACCCCTTCGATGCTGTGTTAGATAACGCAGCATCGAAGGGGTTAACGGGAGCGGAAATCCATAGGTTCGCTGTCAGGGGCTACAAAGACCGTGCGAGTGAGCCTATTGGTCACCTGCAGGGTCTTTCTCTGGCATCAACCAATTGGTTGATGCCAGAGGAGGTCCCTGTAGGCGACCAATAGGCTCATTCGCACTGCCCTGTAACCCGTGACGGCGAACCTGCGGATTTCCACTTCCGGGAACTGCCGCGATGCCGCGATGCCGCGAAGCCGCGAAGACAAGACAAGGTAAGATGAAGGGGGGGAATGGTAGACGAAGACGAAGACAATCACGAAGATCTTCGTGGTGTGTGTCTTCGTCTTCCCCTACGTTTTACCGCCGCCGTCTTCTCTTCGGCGTGTCTTCGGAACGAACACGAAAACGCACTCTTCGTGTTCGTTTCCATGTTCGCCCGAAGACGAATGCACAAGTCTAATATATAGTGGGAACTTAAAATAGATATGCCCTAACTCTTAAAACTCCGTATGGATAAGATACCTGTATTTACAACAGGATGGATTTTAAGATAGAGAATCTTAAAATGAATAAGTGTATGTTAGTGTGTAGAATGAATGCTTTTTTTAAAAAAAAATGTTCTAAAATATATAATGGTATCATTTAGAAAATCAGATAAACTACAAAAATGGTTACTTCTTTAAAATTAATATCATGGAATGTACAAGGATTGAATAGTCCACAAAAAAGAAATTACTTGTATGAAACGCTTCTTCAGAAGAAAGTAGATATAGCTCTAATACAAGAAACCCATTGGGTAACGAATCCGCAAAGACTATGGAAATATAGTACCCTCTCTGAGATATTCTATTCAAATTTGGAAGGGAATAAGAAAAAGAGAGGGGTAGCAATCATAATTTCTAGTAAATTAAAATTTGAATTTATATTACATGAAATCGATACCCAGGGTAGATTCCAAATTTTGATTTGTAAAATTAATGATATAATGTATACCTTTGTTAATATCTATGCACCTAATAAGGAACCTACTAAATTCGTAAGAAAATTATACATAAGAGTACAACAATTAAAAAAAGGGATCTTATACATGGAAGGTGATTTTAATTGTATTATTGACCCAGAAAAAGATAAAAGTATACTTCGTTCCGCATCTCTAGATCCACACATAAAATCAGAAGCAAGAAATATAAGAACATTTTTAGAAGACAACTCATTATATGATATATGGAGAGTTCTCCACCCAAAAGAGAAAGATTTTACTTTCTTCTCTCAACCACATACCTCATATTCTAGAATTGACTTTGTATTAACTGAATCTGAAAATCTATGTTCAATTATAAATTCTAGTTTAGGACAAATAATCTGGTCGGATCATGCTCCAATACTTATAGAATTTAAAAATAATAAATACTACGAAATTAATCGCAGATGGAGGATGGATATTCTCTATTAAATAAGGAAGAAATTCGAGAATATTTGAGTAATCAAGCTAATCTATTTATGGAAAAAAACAATAATGGAGAAGTCTCCAATTTAACCCTCTGGAATACATTCAAATGCTATATGCGAGGATGTATAATAAAAATAAGTTCTATTATAAAAAAGAAACAGGGACAAAAATTAGCCGATTTATATATTAATTTAGCCAAAATAGAGAGATTAAATAAAAATAATCCTAATATAATTTACACAAAAGAAATTAATTCAATGAGAATAGAAATAAATACAAAAATACAGCAGAGAATAAATAAGGGACTCTCAAGAATAAAACAAAATCGTTATTATGGTAATAATCGTGTGGGAAAATATCTAACGAACAAGTTAAAGTACGATCAAAAAAAAATGTTATAAAAAAAATAGTAATAGGAAACGATACATTCCTAAATCCATCACAAATAGCCAACTGCTTTGAAGATTACTATAAATCGCTCTACAATATAGCAGGACCTCCTAAACCATTAAGTAAAATTAGGAGCTATCTTAGCTCTCTTAAGTTACCAAAATGAAATGAAGAAGCTCTAGAAACATTAAATGCCCCAATTAATAAAGAGGAAATTCAGAAAGAAATTGAAAACTTAAAGAAAGAAAAAGCTCCAGGACCTGATGGTTACACGGCCGCGTTTTATTCAACATTTAAAGAAATAATTGTTCCATTGCTGCTTAAATCATTTGAGGAAATCACGGAGGGCAATAATTTTTCACCGGAGATGTCACAAGCCTCAATATGCCCGATATTAAAACCAAATAAAGACCCGAGTTTTGTCTCTAACTATAGGCCTATTTCTTTGATAAATATTGATATAAAGATATATTCAAAGATTTTAGCTGAAAGACTTAAAAAATATTTACCTGAAATAGTCCATCCGGATCAAGCGGGTTTTATAAAAGATAGAACACTAACAGACAATACCCGTAAAATAATAAATCTCATTGATCTATCCAATAAGAATTCTACTTATACTGCTTTTTTGGCACTTGATGCCGAAAAAGCTTTTGACCGGGTGGACTGGCAATTCCTTTCAGAAACATTAGATGTGTTCGGTATTTCAGGGCAATTTAGAAACAACGTTTTAGCGCTTTATAAATCTCCCTCTGCTCAAATAACAGGACCCATGTTTACTTCAAATGGTTTTAGAATAGGCAATGGAACAAGACAGGGCTGTCCTATATATATTACTATATATTCTAAGAGCAATTCCGTTGAGAGTCCCTTATTCAATTCTCTCACAAATACAAAAATTAATAACATCATTTATTTGGCAAAATAAACCTCCAAGGATTTCCTTTAAAAATCTAATAAAGAGTATACAAACTGGAGGTCTTTCATTACCCAGTATAAAAGAGCTACATGAAATTTGCATGTTCACCCATTTCCTTTTATGGGATAAACCGAAAAATGATAGCACCGCATGGTTTACTATTGAAAAAGAAAATATACACCCTCTACATCTTTACGATATTATATGGATAAACCATGATATAACGAGAAATATAAAAACTGATAATTCAGTGATTAAAGATTTAATAATATCGTTAAGTAAATGGAAGTCAAGTATGAAAGTTAAGAAAGGTGTTTTATACTCTGCTCCAATTAAAGTATTATCAAATTATATAAAAGATCTAAATTTAAATAAATGGAGTCAATTAAATATAAGATTTATATCAGATCTTTATGATTCTGAAGTGTTGTTATCATGGCCTCTCTTGAAAGAGAAATGGAAGCTGCCCGATATGGAAATATATAATTATATAAGAATTAAACACTTTCTTCATCTAGTAGGAACTACACGATCTACATTGTTTGAGGATTTTCTTAGTAAACAATATAAATCGAGATTAATTCATAAAGTTAAAATGCTGAGAGAAAGTTTAAAATCAGAAGATCCCCTATCTAATAAAGAAAAATGGGAAAAAGAAACTGGTGAAATATATTCCAAAGAAGAATGGCTACAAGCCTATAGAGACATTAGGAAACATTCACACTGTCTGAACATGCATGAATTATATTATAAAATCGTACATAGATGGTACAGAACCCCAGTCCAAATATCAAAGCTTGATAAAAATGCTTCAAGGCAATGCTGGAGATGCGGAAAAAAAGAAGGGACCATTTACCATATGTGGTGGGAATGTGAGGAGGTTGGAGAAATACTAAAAACTCTCTTTGAGGTAATTAATAAAGTATTACAATGTAAAATAGATCCATCCCCTCAAACATTTTTATTCCATATGGGTCTTAGCAAGTTACACAAACCACAAAAAAACTTACTAATTCAATTAATTTTAGCCTGTAAATTAGTTATTGCTAGGAACTGGAAAAAAACAGGTAGAATACCTTGGGAAGAAATTCTTACACAAATTCAGTTTCAGTGCAAAATGGAAGAGGGATACTATATAAGTATTGGTAGAAAGTTGGCTTACATAGATATATGGTCTCCATGGATCTCCTTTGTACTTAATAGTAATTAAATATATATTTAAAAAAAAAAAAAAATGATACCAACATTTTTATTCACTATGTGTTCAATGAATGCTGCCAGCCTAGATACCGGGTTATTATATAATTAGATATTTAATATTTGCTATAGATAACTAAGTAAGACATAAGGGTAATTTAAATGGACAGGAGCTATCAGAAAAACTAGTATTAAAACGTTAAAAATATTGAACATTATGTATGATATATATGAGCATGTATGTTTTAAGTATAAAGAGGCATAATACATTCTCCGTTGACATTAATATTTGATACTACTTTGAATATGTTTGTTCCCGGCTAGGAACATACTCTTGAATGATGAAATCAGAAATATTATAAATATAAGATGCGAACTATATGTATTATGCGCTACTCAGCCTTTATTAATATATTTATATATGTATGTATGTATTTATAAATGTATTTAGGGTAAATCAATGTTTATTGAAATTTTTCAAATATGTGGGATACAGAAAAGAAAGGGGAGGGGAGCAAACAAACCGTGACATCCCAGTTGGTACACATCAGAACAATATCACTCCAACAGCCCACCCCCCGACAGTGGCCCGCATAACGACAAGATAACAGCAGGAGACCCTTGACCGACACATGTCTTAAGCAGCACGCCCAAGAGAGGGAGTGCGGAGCCCAAAGGTTGCTAACTTCAGCTCTGAATGGCCTCGGTGGCCTTAAGCGCTAGATGAGCGCAACTACCGGCGTAGAGGCGCCAGGGATGAAGCAGCCTGTCAAGGGGAAACCCTGCACGGGCATACTGCCCACGTAACAGCAGAGAAGAGAACGGGGGGTCGAGCGGGTAGAGTCAAGAGCGGCACGCGATGGAAGTCAGGCGCAGGGGAAGAGGGAGAAGAAAGAAAAAAAAAAAAAAAAAAAAGGGGGAACAAAGGGGGGGGGGGGCAAGAGGAGGGGAGAGGACTGGGGATGTGGACCAGAGCGCTACAATATCGTCGGGCAGAGGGCCAAGACAGAAGGGCTATAGATTAGTCCGCAGACACCTGGGACAGCAAGGAACGGGCGCGGGGACCAGAGGCATAGGCCAGCCAGTGGAACCAAGTGCGTTGGTATCTCTCAACCGCATTTGAAGCCGACAGGGCCAGTTCCTCCAAGGAGCGCTTATTGTCCACCCGGAGGAACCATTCCCTAAAAGAGGGAGGGGAGGGATCACCCCAGTGTAGAGGTATGAGGGCCTTAGCGGCCGTGATCAGGTGCCTAACAACTGTCTTTTTGTACCAGGAGAAGGAGAACGTCATATGTTGTAGGAGGTAAAACTCCGGGGTGAAGGGGAGGACCTTGTCAGTGAGGGACTGTGCGCAGTCGTGCACGGCGGACCAGAAGGGAGCGATACGGGGGCAGTTCCACCAGAGATGGAGGAGAGAGCACGGGGACTCCCCGCACCTCCAGCACTCGTCCGTCGACCCAGGCCGGTAGCGAGACAACACCGAAGGCGGGCGGTACCAAAGAGCTAGCAGTTTATAAGACATCTCCTGGTCTTTAGCGCTGAGAGAGCAGCGATGTGCAAAGATGCACATCTTGCTCCATTGTTCCTCAGTAAGGACGACCTGCAGCGCCGTCTCCCACCTCCCCATGAATGCAGGGGGTGAGGGGGTCAGGGCGGACAGGAGGAGGCTGTAAAGTTTGGAGATACCGTGGGATAGAGGGGCATCCATCACACACAGGGACTCAAAAGGGGAGAGGTCACGCAGCACGTTATGCTTCCGAGCCAAGGAGCGATAAAAGCTTTGCAGTTGCAGGTAATGAAGCCTAGCCAACAGAGAGGTCGTCCCCTGGCCGACAAGGTGTTCCAAGGGCTTAAGCCCCGCAGGGGTCACGAAAGATCGTAATCTCGGGACACCCTCCGGAGTCGCTGCAGGGAAAAGATTGAGTCCCAGCCCAGGCGGAAAGTCGGGATTATCCCTGAGCGGAGTGAGTGGGGAAGGGACTGAAGAAAGCCGCGTAATGCGGAGCAAGGAGTGCCAGACCCGTAGCGTAGCACACATGAAGGGATGAGGGGAGGCAAGACGACGCGCCGTATCCACAGCTAGCCAGGGGAGGGAGGAGATCGGGAGGCCCAGCAGCGCGCTCTCCACTCCCACCCACTGTTTGTGGGCCGGGGAGCGGGTCCACTCCACAATACGCAGCAAATGACAGGCGCGATAATACGTCCGCGGGCAGGGCAGGGCGAGGCCACCCCTAGACTTGGGGAGGATCAGCGTAGCGAAACCGATGCGTCGCGATCGAGGGCCCCACAAGAAACTGATAAAGGCGGAACGGACAGAGGAGAAGAAAGAGGGTGGGATGGAGATTGGCAAGGTTTGAAACAGGTAGAGGAGGCGAGGCATAACATTCATTTTGATGGTGTTAACCCTACCCAACCAGGATACCCTAAGTCTCGACCACCTGAGCAGGTCAGATCGAATCGATTGCAAGAGGGGGGGGAAGTTAAGGCTAAAGAGGCGAGAGAAATCATCTGACAGCCAAACACCCAGGTATTTCAGCTGGGAAGGGCACCACTTAAAAGAAAAGGAAGCAGCCAGGGAGTCCCTGTCCGCCGGGGATAGGTTGACATTGAGAATCTCCGACTTGGACATGTTGATTTTAAAATTAGAAAGTTTCCCGTAATCAGAAAGCTCCTTCAGGACGACCGGCAAGGATAGACGAGGCCGGGTGATGGTGAACAGAAGGTCATCGGCATAGCCCAAGACCTTGTGGCTTGACCCCCCTGCCGTCAGACCCTGAATGTCCGGGTTTAACCGAACGGCCTGGAGCAGGGGTTCCAAGGAGAGCACAAACAGCAGGGGCGACAGGGGGCACCCCTGCCTCGTGCCGTTAGATATAGGAAAAGGGTCCGAGAGAGATCCGTTGATACAGAGGCGAGCCGTAGGAGATGCATAGAGTGACTGGATCCAAGTCAGCAGGCCGGGGCCAAAGCCCATGCGCCGGAGAGTAGCTAACATGAAGGTCCAGTCGACCCTATCAAAGGCCTTCTCGGCATCCGTAGAAAGGAGGATAGTGGGGAGGTTGGAACGCTTGGCCAAATGAAGGAGGTTCACAGCGCGGATGGTGCTATCCCTAGCCTCGCGACCCGGAACGAACCCCGTCTGGTCAGGGTGCACAAGTTTCGGCATGAAAGGGTTGAGTCGGGTGGCGAGAATTTTGGCAAAAAGCTTGAGGTCCGAGTTAAGGAGGGAGATCGGCCGGTAGCTGCCACAATTCTCGGGGTCCTTACCGGCTTTGGGGATAAGAGTGACAGAGGCGGATAGGGTGTGGGCGTGGATGTGACCACCCCGTAGCAGAGAGTTAAAGGCCTCAACATACCGTGGGCCCAGTTGGTCGCGGAACCGCGAATAATACTTAAGGGGAAACCCATCAGGGCCGGGGCATTTCCCGGTCGGGGACGACCGGATGGCGAAGAGTAACTCCGGGAGGGTAATAGGGGCGTCTAGCCCGGCCGCATCATCAGCAGAAATGCGCACACGGATCGTGCGTTGTAGATAATCCGCAATTTGTGATTCCCGATCCCCAGTGGAGCGGGGGCCCAACGGAGGAGCGATGTTATACAGTTTTGTGAAGAACTGAACAAAACTCTCCGAGATATCAGAGTGAAGAAGACACACCCTGCCAGCAGCGGAGCGGATTTTAGGGATGTAGGTCAGAGTACGAGAGGCCCGGAGGGCCCTCGCCAAGTATCTCCCAGGCTTATCTCCATGTTCATGGAACAACGCCCTAGAGCGTTGGTAGGCTCGCTGGTGCCTGGCGTTCAAGATCGAAGCCAGTTCCCCCCGCAACGACACAAGCAGCTGCAGGTCGTCCCCCGAGAGAGAGTCCTTGTGGGCCCTCTCCGCGTCCGCAATGCGCAGACAGAGAGAGGCTATCTTTTCCGCATCAAGTTTCTTGCGCTGCGAGCAGATGCGGATAAAGTGACCCCGAAGCACACTCTTGTGGGCCTCCCATACCGTAAGGCTGGGGACATCACCCGTGAGATTCTCGTCAAAATAACTGGTGATAGCCTGGATCGTATCGGCACATACCGAATCATCAGATAACAGAGATTCATTGAGGCGCCAAGAGCGCCGAGAAGGCCGAACGAGAGGTGAGTCAATCGAGAGGAGCACCGGGGCATGGTCCGACCAAGTGGTGATGCCGATGCGGGCACGACGGACGAGCGCTGCATAGTGGTAGGGGAGGAAAAAATAGTCGATACGGGAGTAGGAGCTGTGCGGCGTCGAGTAGAAAGTGTAGTCTCTAGTCGTGGGGTGGAGGGCTCGCCAGCAGTCTACCAGGCGATGGGAGGTCAGCAAGGAAGAGACCTTTCCCAGTACATGTCGAGGGATATAAGAAAGACCCGTAGAGGTGTCGAGAGCAGGGTGTAGAGGGACGTTAAAGTCTCCGCCTAGGACCAGGACGCCCTCCTGAAAGTCTCGTAGTTTAGTAAGCACCTGTCGGAGGAGAACGTGTTGTCGCCTGTTGGGGAGGTATATGTTAGCGAAAGTGTATTTTTGATTGGCGATAACCCCTTTTAACAGAAGGTAACGCCCCTCGGGGTCGGAGCAGACGCCAACCTCCGAGAAGGGAAGACACTTGGAGAGGAGAATAGCCACGCCTCTAGTTTTGGTGGAGGGATTGCTGCTGAAATAGCCGGTAGGGTAGAAGCGATCTGAGAGCCTAGGGGACCTGTCAGAGAGGAAGTGCGTCTCCTGAAGGAACGCTACGTCCACTCTGTCGCGACGTAGATCCCGGAGCAGGTGAGAGCGCTTCTCGGGAATATTAAGTCCACGGGCGTTAAGGGACATGAAGGTAAGGGGGGAAGCATGTAGAGGGGGTGACATAGCCGAGTGGAGGAAGGGGGGAGGAGAGCGAGAGAAAAAAAAAAAAAAAAAAAGGGGGGGGGGACAGACAGAAGGGAGGGGAAGGAGTACGAGGGAAGGGAAACCTGAAGGGTTCGAGGGAAGGGAACAAAACGGTCAGTAAAGACCGCAAGTCACACTGAACACGCCAGCCAATAGGGCAACACTAGGTTGCCCGAAACGACCCCAACGGACAGGGAGGTCGATGGCAGAACGAAGGCGTGAGCGTGAGGGAGCCGAGGCAACCAAACAAGGAAGAACAGTGAAATGACAACAAATAGAACAAATAAATGTATTTATGTATTTGTATGTTTATATTAAAATTAAAAAAAATAAAATAAAGAAATAAAAAAAAAAAAAAGAAAATTGAAGGCAATTGATTGAAATTTAAGTTCTTTTTCTCCATTATGCCACATGAAGCTCCCTAAAACACAAGCTTAATGTCACTCATTTGTAAATTGAGAATCCAAAATCCATGAAACTTCAAACATTGCTTTGGGAAGTTAAAATTTTAGGATGTCCAAAGTTTTAAGTCAATTGATTGATGTTTGGACACATTATAGTACATTAAATTCCTACTCAATTATTCTGATCAAATCAAGTATCATTAAAAAAATTAAATATGAATATTTTTTTGTATATTTGACCAAGTGTCCTGAAAAGTTGAAGATATCTTTAAATATATTGAATCTTGTTTTGTGAAGAATTTTAGATGGTTAATATTTAAGTAATTTGTTTCCATTAAGACACATTAAGCACCCCCCAAAAAAAGCTTAATGCCAATCATTTGAAGAGTGAGAATCCAAAATCCATGAAACTTCCAGGAAAGCTTGGGGGAGATTAAAAAATTAGGGTGTCCAAAGTTTCTATATGTTTCTATAGACCGACTCTTGTTTTTGGAAATATTTTAGAGGAAACCGGTTAATATTTAAGTTCCTTTTTCCTTTAAGTGCATGTATAGATAGATGGAATATTGCATTGCATAAAAATTGAAGGCAATTGATTGAAATTTAAGTTCTTTTTTGCCATTATGCCACATGAAGCTCCCTAAAACACAAGCTTAATGTCACTCATTTGTAAATTGAGAATCCAAAATCCATGAAACTACAAACATAGCTTTGAGAAGTTAAAATTTTAGAATGTACAAAGTTTTAAGGCAATTGATTGATGTTTGGACACATTATAGTACATTAAGTTCCTTCACAATTATTCTGTTCACATCAAGTATCTTAAAAAAATTAAATATGAATTTTTTTTGTATATTTGACCAAGTGTCCTGAAAAGTTCAAGATATCTTTGAATACATTGAATCTTGTTTTGTGAAGAATTTTAGATGGTTAATATTTAAGTAATTTGTTTACATTAAGACACATTAAGCACCCCCCAAAAAAGCTTAAAGCCAATCATTTAAAGAGTGAGAATCGAAAATCCATGAAACTTCCAGGTAAACTTGGGGGAGATTAAAAAATTAGGGTGTCTAAAGTTTCTATATGTTTCTATAGAACGACTCTTGTTTTTGGAAATATTTTGGAGGAAACCGGTTAATATTTAAGTTCCTTCTTCTACGTTAAGCCCTATTAAGCTCCTAAAAAAAAGCTAAATATCAGTCATTTGCAAAGTGAGAATACATAATCCATAAAATACTTCCAGTATGGCTTTGGGAAGATAAAAAATTAGGGTGTCCAAAGTTTCGAGGCAATCCATGAAACTTCAAGTAATGCTTTGAAAAGTTTAACACTTAGGATGTTTACATTTTCAATCCAATTGGTTGATGTTTGGACATAGTGTATTACATTAAGTTCTTTATAACTTAAGCTAATGTACAAAGTAAAGTGCTCAATTTACATACATTTTGAATGCTTTACTAAAAGTTCTGAACTTTCAGAGTTTGTTTCTATAGAACGACAAATGTTTTTTTAAATATTTTGGAGGAAACCGGTTAATATTTAAGTTCCTTTTTCTACATAAAGTCCAATTAAGCTCCTAAAAAAAGCTTCATATCACTCATTTGCAATGAGAGAATCCAAAATCCATTAAAAAACAAAAAAGCAAAAGAGAATCCAACATTTTAGGATGTGCAAAGTTTCAAGGGAATTGATCGATTTTTGGACACATTATAATACATTAAGTTTTTTCTCAATTATTCTGTTCATATTAAATATCTTAAAAAAAATAAATATGAATATTTTTTTGCATATTTGACCAAGTGTCCTGAAAAGTTCAAGATATCTTTGAATACATTGACTCTTGTTTTGTTACGAATTTTAGATAAAATCGGTTAATATTTACCGTATTTGCTCGATTATAAGACGAGGTTTTTTTCAGAGCAAATGCTCTGAAAAATACCCCTCGTCTTCTAATCGGGGTCGTCTTCTAATCAGACCTCAAATAGAGGTCTGATTAGGAGACTAAGATCCAGATCCCCCGCACCGCTGCAGGGGACCTGGATCCTCCTGTCTCACCCGACCCCCCCCATCATACACACTTACCGGTGCTTCCTGATGTGTTGCCGGGGCAGCGGGTTGACGTCTACGCGATCCGCGTAGACAACGTCCGCTGCAGCCGGAAGGAGGTGTGGCTAGCAGCGGGGGTTGTCTGCGTCCGTCGCATACACCTTCCCCGACTGTCAGAGATCAGACTTTCCCGCACCGGTGCCGCACCGGTGCGGGGAACTCTGATCTCTGACAGCCGGGGAAAGTATACGCGACGGACGCATACAAACCCCCGCTGCTAGCCACACCTCCTTCCGGCTGCAGCAGAAGGCGACGTCAACCCGCTGCCCCGGCTGGAAGCACCGGTAAGAGAGGGGGGAGAGCGGGGGAAGGGGGGTGAGAGAGGGGGGGAGAGAGAGAGAGAGTGTGTGTGTGTGTGTGTGTGTGTTAGTTAGTTAAATGGGGGTATAGGGTGTGTGTGTGTGTGTTAAATGGGCATAGGGCATTTCTGGAGTGGCGTTAAGGGGGCATTTAATAGAGCATTCTGCCTCCTGAAATGCCTTATACCTCCCTATATGCCACTCTGCCCCATAATATGCCTTTTAACCCCCTAATTGGCAGAGTGGCATATAGGGGTATAAGGCATTTCTGGAGGCAGAGTGCTCTATACAATGCCTTTTAACTCCCTTAATGCCACTCTGCCTCCTGAAATGCCTTATACCTCCCTATATGCCACTCTGCCCCATAATATGCATTTTAACCCCCTAAATGCCAGAATGGGATATAGGGGTATAAGGCATTTCTGGAGGCAGAGTGGAACATAGGGGGGTCAAAAGGCATACCATGGGGCACAGTGGCATATAGAGGGTTAAAAGGCATATCATGGGCCACAGTGCCATATTGGAGTGGCAAGCCTGGGGGCAGATGTGCGTAACTGGGGGACAGGTTGGAAAATACAAGAAATAAAAACAAAAAAAATCTTTTTCTCAATCATAGCTTTTATTAAAAAAAATAGTTTACATGAATTAACATTTACTGGTAAAACTTTTTTCCTTTGGGGTCGTCTTATATTCAGGCTTTTTCTTTTTTTCCTAAGTTAATATTCAGATTTTGGGGGGTCGTCTTATAATCAGGGTCGTCTTATAATCGAGCAAATACGGTAAGTAATTCGATTACATTAAGACACATTAAGCACCCCCAAAAACAAGCTCAATAACAATCATTTGCAACATTAGAATCATGAAACTTGTAGGATAGGTTTGGGAAGTTAATCACTTGATGTGCAAAGTGTGAAGACAATTGTTAGAATTTTGGGCACATCATTGTACGGATTTTACATTAAACTGTTCATTAGACATGTACAACATGGGACAAAATCAGGCACATTTTTCAGTTTGTTTTTAACCCCTTCACAACAAGGCCTGTACATGTATGGGCTCACAATGCATTGTCATTGATGTGTTTAAGGACAACCTGTGGTCCATAAGGGGTTAACACATTCATTTTCATGCAAAAAATGTTGTTGCCTGCCCATTTCATTAGACTAAAAATTCAGGGGTATTTTTGATTCAGGAACAATACTCATTGTCCTACCTTTGCTGCCAAACATTTCTGCTTCCGCATCTTCTTCTTCTTCTTAATCCACATTTTTTATTCTCTTTTTTCTTCAATCTGCTATCTTGTCCGCATCTCGGCAGATATAACCCAATCAGGGAAGTAAAAAAAGTGAATATGTTTTGGTATGTTACACCAAAAGTCATGAAATTGCCAGGCAATATTTACATTTATCAATGCTTGTTTTGTGGAATGTTTAGAAGAAATTGGTTAAAATGTAAATTATTTTTTCTACATTAAGACAGATTAAGCTCCCAAAAAAATAAGTACTTACTTGCAATGTGTAAAACTAAACTCAATGAGAGTTCTAAAATATGCATTAAAAACATAGGGTGTACAAAATTATGAATCAATGGATTGATGTTTGGGCACATTATCACACATTACGTTATATTCACATTAAATATTTAGGATGTCCCCTTTGCTCAGTAATCTATCTGGAATCACACCTTCAAACCCTAAATTTAAACATGTGCTTAGCACTCAGTTTCTCTTTTCCTAAGCAAGCTTAATTCTCCTGTCTAACTGCAATCTTCTTAACCTTGTTTTATTATTTAAATATTAGAAACATTCAGAACCTAAAGAAATGTGATCTGAATCACAAAATGATATCCTATATGCAGCAAACAACAACAGAACCTACCTTAAGTAGCACAACCATACTCACCCGATCTGCACCCCATCTGTGCCTGGATGCGGCAGCGTGCGGCCAGCGGCTGGATATGCCTGGCCACATACTACAGGTATAAAAACATAGCGTGCAGCTGTGCATATCCAGTCGCCGGCTGCGCTTATGTCCTCAGGAGGCCACTAACCTTAATTTCCCATTGACCCTATCCAAATGCTTTGTCAAATCTCTCCTTGACATGGGTGATATTATCTAAGGAAAAAAGCCCTTGCTTTGCTTTCAGTCTTCAGTAAGGTGGCTCTACACTGGCATGGTCCTCTCTGAAAGTGTTCAGGAGAGAGTCCTCAACCTAAAGAGATGGAGACTGAAGAAGCTAATCAGTTTCTATCAGCAGCATCTTCTGTCCTGCATGCAGAAAGCTAAGATGTTTGTGCCGGCAGTGCTGGGAGAGAACTCTGCTCTTGTGACATCAGTCACTGTGATGCCTCGTACCTGATGTCACTATGTCACTAGTGCACATGTAAAGGGCCCACAGTAATGGCTTCCCTAATATGGAAACATACAGTAACTATAATTGCTAGCCTGTTTCTCTTGTGAGGCCTTCTCACAACTGGGATGACAGACCCTCCTATGTGGAAGTCATGGAAACATATTTTATACAAAATTTGGAATGAAATAAAACCATTGCACAAATCTCCGTGTTTTGTATCAATTGCATGAAGCAGCTCTTAGTCTCCTCACTGTTACTGGAGCACAGAAATAAATATGTGGGTGATATTCATACCAGGGAATGTAATAAATAGGCCGACCCTGAGGCCCCCTGAACTCTTAACCTCATGTAGTGAGTCGTCAAATGTATTAATATGTAAACTCAAAGGCTCCAATACTGATGCTCATGGAAACTTTGACTTGTCATTATTTAAAAATATACTTAAGTGGGTCACCTCAATTCAAGCAGGGATATTAACTATAACATACAAATAGCAAGAGCACTAATGCATAGGTTTATAGCGGTGACAAGTGAACCGTATGTCCCGTATTTCCATGTGCAATCCAGGGGCCGCATGTTAGAGGGGTCTGGAAGATAACACACAGAATGTTAAAGGCTCTATTCATATCGCTAGTACTGCACTACGGAATATGATGGCGCTATATAAAACAATAAGTAATAATGAGAAATAAGTGGCAGTCCCAGCATGCATGTTTATAAGTGCCTGGTGCATGAAATACTCCACACTTTTATAACATCGGACTTGCTGTAAAACGTATGCGCTCAGCTATTCACATGTAACAAAGTAACTGAACAAATTACCATAAAGTAGCAGCAGACGGGAATGTGTATGTTTGTATAACGTGTATAACAGAGAAAATATTCCTGCGCATATTTATAATATTACATTAATAAAACAAGTCATTTAGGTGCAAAATGGATGCACCTAAATTAATCTATGTTAAGCCCTATTAAGCTCCTAAAAAAAGCTAAATATCATTAATTTGCAAAGTGAGAATACAAAATCCATACAAAAACTTCCAGGATAGGTTTGGGAAGATACAAAATTAGGGTGTCCAAAGTTTCTATATGTTTCTATAGAACGACTCTTGTTTTTGGAAATATTTTGGAGGAAACTGGTTAATATTTAAGTTCCTTTTCCTATGTTAAGCCCCATTAAGTTCCTAAAAAAGCTAAATATCAGTCATTTGCAAAGTGAGAATACATAATCCATAAAATACTTCCAGTATGGCTTTGGGAAGATAAAAAATTAGGGTGTCCAAAGTTTCGAGGCAATCCATGAAACTTCAAGTAATGCTTTGAAAAGTTTAACACTTAGGATGTTTACACTTTCTATCCAATTAGTTGATGTTTGGACATAGTGTATTACATTAAGTTATTTATAACGTAAGCTAACGACATGAAACGTCTTCAAAAAGTGCTCAATGTACATACATTTTGGAGGCTTTACTAAAAGTTCTATTGAACGACTTGTTGTTTTTTTTATATTTTGGAGGAAACGGGTTAATATTTAAGTTCCTTTTTCTAGGTAAAGCCCAGCTAAGCTCCTAAAAAAAAGCTTCATATCACTCATTTACAATTAGAGAATCTAAAATCCATAAAAAAAAAAAAAAAAAAAAAAAGAATCCAAAATTTTATGATGCGCAAAGTTTCAAGGCAATTGATCGATTTTTGGACACATTATAAAACATTAAGTTCTTTCTCAATTATTCTGATCATCTCAAGTATCTTAAAAAAATAAATATGAATATTTTTTTGCATATTTGACCAAGTGTCCTGAAAAGTTCAAGATATCTTTGAATACACTGACTCTTGTTTTGTGAAGAATTTTAGATAAAATCGGTTAATGTTTAAGTAATTCGATTACATTAAGACACATTAAGCACCCCAAAAAACAAGCTTAATAACAATCATTTGCAACATTAGAATCATGAAACTTGTAGGATAGGTTCGGGAAGTTAATCACTTGATGTGCAAAGTGTGAAGACAATTGTTTGAGTTTTGGGCACATCATTGTACTTTAAATGGATTTTACATTAAACTGTTCATTAGACATGTACAACATGGGACAAAATCAGGCACATTTTTCAGTTTGTTTTTAACCCCTTCACAACACGGCCTGTACATGTACGGGCTCACAATGCATTGTCATTGATGGGTTTAAGGACAACCTGTGGTCCATAAGGGGTTAACACATTCATTTTCATGCAAAAAATGTTGTTGCCTGCCCATTTCTTTAGACTAAAAATTCACGGGTATTTTTGATTCAGGAACAATACTCATTGTCCTACCTTTGCTGCCAAACATTTCTGCTTCCACATCTTCTTCTTAATCAACATTTTTTCTTCTCTTTTTTCTTCAATCTTCTATCTTGTCTGCATAACCCAATCAGGGAAGTAAAAAAAGTGAATATATTTTGTTATTTTGTTGCCATGAAATTGTCAGGCTATATTTGAATTTATCAATGCTTGTTTTGTGGCATGTTTGGATCAAATTGGTTAAAGTGTAAATTCTTTTTTCTACATTAAGCCAGATTAAGCTCCCAAAAAACAAGTTTAATTTCACTTACTTGCAATGTGTAAAACTAAACTCCATGAGAGTTCTAAAATACTAAAATATGCTTGGATACTTAAAAACATAGGGTGTACAAAATTATGAATCAATGGATTGATATTTGGGCACATTATCACACATTACGTTATTTTCACATTAAATATTTAGGATGCAGTTATCTATCTGGAATCACACTTCAAACTCAAACATGTCCATCCCTAAATTTAAACATGTGCTTAGCACTCAATTTCTCTTTTCCTAAGCCGGCTTAATTCTCCTGTCTAACTGCAATCTTCTTAACCTTGTTTTATTATTTAAATATTAGAAACATTCAGAACCCAAAGAAACCTGATCTGAATCACAAAATGATATCCTATATGCAGCAAACAACAACAACTAACTTAAGTAGCACAACCATACTCACCCGATCTGCACTCCATCTGTCCCTGGATGCGGCAGCGTGCGGCCAGCGGCTGGATATGCCTGGCCACATACTACGGGTGTATAAAAACATAGCGTGCAGCTGTGCATATCCAGTCGCCGGCTGCGCTTATGTCCTCAGGAGGCCACTAACCTTATTTTTCCATTGACCCTATCCAAATGCTTTGTCAAATCTCTCCTTGACATGGGTGATATTATCTAAGGAAAAAAGCCCTTGCTTTGCTTTCAGTCTTCAGTAAGGTGGCTCTACACTGGCATGGTCCTCTCTGAAAGTGTTCAGGAGAGAGTCCTCAACCTAAAGAGATGGAGACTGAAGAAGCTAATCAGTTTCTATCAGCAGCATCTTCTGTCCTGCATGCAGAAAGCTAAGATGTTTGTGCTGGCAGTGCTGGGAGAGAACTCTGCTCTTGTGACATCAGTCACTGTGATGCCTCGTACCTGATGTCACTATGTCACTAGTGCACATGTAAAGGGCCCACAGTAATGGCTTCCCTAATATGGAAACATACAGTAACTATAAATCATAACCAGTTTCTCTTGTTTCTCACAGCTGGGATGACAGAACCTCCTTTTTGGAAGTCATGGAAACATATTTTATACAAAATTCGGAATGAAATAAAACCATTGCACAAATCTCCGTGTTTTGTATCAATTGCATGAAGCAGCTCTTAGTCTCCTCACTGTTATTGGAGCAAAGAAATAATTATGTGGGTGATATTCATACCAGGGAACGTAATAAGTAGGCCGACCCTGAGGCCCCCTGAACTCTTAACCTTATGTAGTGAGTCGTCAAATGTGTTAATATGTAAACTCAAAGGCTCCAATACTGATGCTCATGGAAACTTTGACTTGTCATTATTTAAAAATATACTTAAGTGGGTCACCTCAATTCAAGCAGGTATATTAACTATAACATACAAATAGCAAGGGCACTAATTTGGGCTCTTAAATATTATCTCATCAGTGTAGAATAGGAAGGATTCAGTTCCAGACTTTGTGACCCTGAGAATCTGCACTTTTACCCTTATACCCTGAATTTGGGGCAAAACTCTGGGAATAACGGTCAAACCCTGAGAATTCCTATGTATGGTGGGTAAACCGATTTTGGTATGTTACACCAAAAGCCATGAAATTGTCAGGTTATGTTTGAATTTATCAATGCTTGTTTTGTCGAATGTTTGGAAGAAATTGGTTAAAATCTAAATTATTTTTTCTCCACTAAACCAGATTAAGCTAAGGTTCTGAGTTTGTAATATTGGACCAACTAAGGTCTTAATAGAATATGTCATAAAAGCCTAAGGTCATATTTTAAATTGAAAATGTCACTCAGTGACAAATAAGATAACTGCATTAAGTTAAAGCTCTCAGAATAATAAGTGATGCATTCATCCCGAGATCATTAATGATACAGCATATTAATGCAATACTCACGAGAAATGCCCATACTATAAAGTAATGGTTGAAGGGACTCAAACAAAAAATGAAATCAACTCCCAATAGCTTCCCTTAATTTTACATATATAAATATTTCATTTTATGTATAGTAAGGTGGAACATGTGAGAAACTAATAAATCAAGAAACCTGAATCAGAAAGTCTTAATTATTAACTATGACCATATGCATGTAAAAATGAATTGTGAAGGAAATGGAAATAAGAAAAATTGCAAAAAAAAATCATATTTACATTTATAGCGTTAAAGTGATATGACAAACGCCTAGACTCGAATGAATTTTATATTAAGATATGTCGGTACCTGCGAGATAAATGATACCTCAGTGCATTGAGTGATAGGCCCCATAACAAAATAATCTCACCATGAAACTAGGCCACGTAGCAATTTCCTTTTTATTCTAATGGGATAGGTTTGCTCTTATAATTATAATAATTAATCACACTCTGATTTTGTAAAACAATACGTATTAAATTATAAGTAAAACAAGAGCTTTTCTTATATGTAGCATTTTCTACATGCATCAGTTTATGTCCAAAGCAGGATGAACAGAAATATGTTATGAGGTAAGGAGATTGTTTCCATTTAAGACCCGTCTCATATCTGCTCATGAATTTGCTACATTCTCTTCAGATCAGACAAAAAATATATATTGTACTGATAAAGCTCAAAAAACACAAGGGGGTCAATAACCATAGTCTGGTCATCTACTACCAATTTCAGTTACATTTTTAGGAATAATCTGAATGACAAATGAGTTGGATGGACTCGTTTTAGCTAATAGTAAACTCCCCAAAGCCAAGTCCTTCTTGTGTTTGGCAGTTAGACAACGGGCAACTTTCTGTTTTAACAATTATTGGGGAATTTATTCATGGCCACCTCCCACAAAAAAAGTAGTTCTGTTCATTTTTAGGTCTAAGATAGTATTTTTCTGCCTATTATGCTAGTGCATCCCCTGGTCCCAAATTGCTAAAGAGTAAAGTCCCAAAAGCAGAGTATCACATTCGATACAGTGTCACATTTATTAAGTTCAAAGAAGAGGAAAAGGTTGTTCATCATTCTTCCAAAATCCTCAGACAGTAAATGTATTGCAGTTAGATATTCCATAGGGACATATTAGGGTATATGCAGTTTCTTTCCAGAAGAGAAGCTGGCAGAGACAGTGTGATGTTTTGGGCAATGTTCTTCTGGGAAACCTTGGGTCCTGCCATTCATGTGGATGTTACTTATGCATGTACCACCTACCTAAGTATTTTTGCAGACCATCTGCACGGTATTCCCTGATGGGATTGGCCTCTTTCAGCAGGATAATGCTCCCTGCCACAAAGCTAAGATGGTTAAGAAATGGTTTGAAGAACACAACAATGAGTTCAAGGTGTTGACTTGGCCTCCAAATTCCCCAGATCTAAATCCAATCAAGCACCTGTGGTGGACAAACAAGTCCCATCCATGGAAGCCCCAACTCGCAACATACGGGGTTTAAAGGGTGTGCTGCTAGAGTTTTGGTGCAAAATATCACAGCGCACTTTCAGAGGTATATTGGAGTGGAAAGGGTCAGGGCTGTTTTGGCAGCAAAAGGACCTACACAATATTAGGCAGGTGGTCATAATATTATGGCTGATCGGTGTATAAGCTGGGACCAAGTACCAAGTGGCAGAAATACAAAGCATCTAACACTTGGTAAGTTGTGCTAGAGTCCATAGTTCCACGAAACTATGAGTTAGGGATAGAAACATAGTCAACAGAACCACTTAGTTTCAGGTAGGGCTGCAACTAACGATTATTTTCATACCCGATTATTTTTTCGATAAAAAAAAAAAAAACAATATGCAAATTTTTTGTTTATTTAAAATAAAAACTTATAATTTACATTAAGATGTGCCATTAACCTTTTTATCTCTTTATCACAATTTCACAATTTGCCTTCTTATTTTACTGACATAACAATTAAAGGTATATTTTAACAAGAACCCCAAAAATACCAAAAAAAAAGCTTTACTAGTAAATACGCATGTAAACTATTTTTGCCCAGTTATGCACATCTCACCCCCAGCTTGCCTCTCTGCCCCAGAAATGCCTTATACCCCCTATATGCTACTCTGTCCCCATATATGCCTTATACCCTCCTATATGTCAGAGATGCCACTGTGCCCCCTTATGCCTCCTATATGCCACTCTGTCCCCTGAAATGCCTTATACCCCCCTGATATGGCTTATAGCCCCTTATATGCCACTCTGTCCCCTAATATGCCTTATACCCCCCTGATATGCCTTATAACCCCCTATATGCCACTGAAATGCCACTCTGTCCCCTGATTTGCCTTATAGCCCCCTATATGCCACTGTGCCCCCTGATATGCCTTATAGCCCCCTATATGCCACTGTGCCCCGATATGCCTTATACCCCTGATATGCCACTGTGTCCCCCTGATATGCCTTATAGCCCCTATATACCTTTTACCCTTGATATGCCACCATGCCCCCTGATATGCCTTTTACCCCTATATGCCACTGAGATGCCACTGTGCCCATAGCCCCTTTATGCCACTGTGCCCCCTGATATGCCTTATACCCCCTTTATGCCACTGTGTCCCCTGATATGTCTTATGCCCCCCCCCCCGATATAAGAAAAACTGACATCACTAAAATAGGTATAAAAAGATATGCTTTAATAAATATAGACAAAAAAATAAATACACAATACAATTTAAATATATGGACAATATAAACAATAAATCAAATATTAAAGCAATCAAAAAATAAAAAACACAAATTAAAGAATGCACATAATTAATAGATCCCACAAAAAAATCTACCTGCCCCACCAGGGGTTAATATATCAACAGAAGAAACACGGGGCAAATGAGCATAAAAATAAAGATAATAGTCCAGGCTTAGCTTACCCAGTGCTGCTTACTTGTCCTGTTTTTCTTATGTTGATATATTAACCCCTGGTGGGGCAGGGGGAAGTAGCAGTGAAGGGAAGTAGCAGAGGTTGCGCACATCACACACTAAAATCCAAATCCCTTGCAGCGCTGTAGGGGACCTGGATCCTCTCCGGCAGCCTGTGGGGGTCTGTGCGATGCGCGCAGACAGCCGTTTCTCCCCGCCGCTTCCGTTGGGGCTTCCATGATGGAAGCCGCACCGGAAGGTCACGTGACGCCGGGTTCAGTAATAGAAGCCCCAGCGGAAGTGGAGGGACGAAGCGGATGTGGAGGGGAGGAGAGGATGTGTGCGTGTTTTGCACAGACCCTCACCAGGTGGCAGAGAGGATCCAGGTCTCCTGCAGCTTTGCGGGGGATCTGGATTCTAGTGTTATAATCCGATCTCTATTTGAGGTCGGATTATATAAGGAGGGGAGTTTTTCAGAGCATTTGCTCTGAAAAAACTCATTTTATATATCGATTATGAAGATCATTGACGAGTTTCATCATTATCGATTTTATCGATTCCTTATTGCAGCCCTTGTACCCTTGCTTCCTACACATTTATCTTTAAACACGTAATTTTTTTGTACTATGGGTTGTGCTACCCACCATCAATAATGTGCCAACCTTCAGGCACATGTCTTACGTGGAAAATTTACATTTTGGCTTATAAACAAGAAACGTAGCAGAATTTCAGGAAAACCTGGTGCATTATTATTATTTATTGTCTTATATATAGCGCCATCATATTCGGTAGCACTGTACAATGGGTAGACATGGCATAACAAGTAGCATATAACATAACAATTTGACTTACAGAAACAACAGGTGAGGAGGGCTCTGATCAAACAAGCTTACAATCTACAGGGAGTTAGGATGTATTTTTAATAAGCTTCCCATAGCTGAAGCCAGTTAATATTTGTTAGGTTATATTGTTTATTTCCTTAAATTGTGACTACCAAATGTGCAATTCTGTGAACTAAAATTTGATATATTCTATTAATCTGGCTAATAAAAAAAAAAAGGGAAAAGGATTCGGTATTATTAATAAGGTTCTCTATTTATGATAAATTCTAGTATATTATATTATATCATAATATAATTTATTCTATAATATTAAAATATATTTTATTATATAATAGTATAATATTCTATACTATAATATAGTCTATAACATTATAATATATTCTATAATATGATAATATATTCTATAATGTAATAATATAATATGTTCTCTAATATTATAATATATTATATAATATATTATATAATATAGTCTATATTATAATATAATATATTCTATATTATGATAATATCATATATTCTATAATATAATAAAGTCATATCTTATATAATTAAATAATATCATATATTATGTAATTTAATAATATCATATATTATATGACATATGATATATCATATAATATATGATATTATTATATATTATATTATAGAATTATATTATTTGGAAGAAAAATTCTTGGTATATTTTTCTGTTCTTCATCATGATATTTAATTGCATTTTTCGAGTCGTTGTCTGTGAATCCATACAAGGTTGGCAGCGGAGAACCTTATTTGTAAAAGTATAATTACTAAAGTCACATTAGGTTAGTGAAGCAGGTGGCTTTTATTGAGCAATTTCAATGTTCCCTGTAGAGAATTCTGACTCAAGTGGCCCTTGGATTTAATTAGTATAATCAGATTTTTTTCAAAGCACAAATAAGAAAATTGAACTTTTTTACACAGTAAAAGGCTAACACACACATACAATGTTTATAATAGACGTATATAAGTACAGCCTTGTGTGCTTAAACCTTGTTTTAGTCTGTTGATGCTTTATTTAGAAAATAACAATAGATCGTGTCTGATATGTTTTTCCAGCATGTTTATTTTATACCAATATGGTTGAAATTATACAGTATGAACATTATTCCATTCTGAATTCTTCTACTTTCCTTAATCAGAGAAGATCCAAAATACTTATACCTGCCAACTGTCCCGATTTTAGGGGACACTCCTGGTATTTGGAAGCTTTTTCCGGTACGTGTGTCGGGAAATCGGCAGTTGCAGGTCCTGGGCCGGTTGGGGAGATCACGGATCTCCGGCTAACCGCCCTAGAAGTTAAGGGAGCGCAAAGTCTGTTATCGCAGACCTCTGCTGCAGCGCTGCCTGTAGCTGTAGGCCAGTGCTTTTTGCTGAGAGCGGCGTATGACGTCACATCCTGAGCCAGGAAGCTGCGTACAGATGCATGAAGGAACCCACCGCGCGCGCGCTTCGACCCGGGAAGAGGACGACTAAGAGAAAGCAGAGGGAGAAAGGTAAGAGATAGGGGAGGGCAGAGGGAGACAGTTCAGGGAAGGGGGAGGACAGAGGGAGAAAGGTAAGAGAAGAGGGAGGGGCAGAGGTGAGAAAGGTAAGCGAAGAGGGAAGGCAGAGGGATAAAGGTAAGAGAAGGGGGAGGGCAGAAGTAAGAAAGGTAAGAGAAGGGGGAGGGCAGAGGTGAGAAAGGTAAGAGAAGGGGAAAGGGGGAGAAAGGTCAGAGAAGGGGAGGACAGAGGGAGAAAGTTAAGAGAAGGGTGGAGGGCAGAGGGAGAAAGTTAAGAGAAGGGGGAGGGCAGAGGTGAGAAAGGGGAGGGCAGAGGGATAAAGGTAAGAGAAGGGGGAGGGCAGAGGTGAGAAAGGTAAGAGAAGGGAGAGGGCAGAGGCAGAAAGGTAAGAGAAGGGGATGGCAGAGGGAGAAAGGTAAGAGAAGGGGGAGGGCAGAGGGAGAAAGGTAAGAGAAGAGGGAGGGCAGAGGGAGAAAAGTAAGAGAAGGGGGCCGAGGGAGAAATGAAAAAGATGGAGAGAAATTAAAGGTGTGCAATGTACAGTACATGTGTGTTTATGGACAGTGTATGTCTGTGTTTATGGGCACTGTATATGTGTGTAAGGGCAGAAGTTTGTTCATGGGCAGTGTACATGCATGCGTAAGGGTAGTGTACATGTGTGTGTTTATGGGCAGTGTATATGTGTGTTTATGGGCAGTGTATATGTGTGTTTATGGGTAGTGTATATACGGTATGTGTGTAAGGGAAGTATATTGTATTTTGACACTCTATTCATACTATTGCTGTTTTGGGACTAACAAACGGATATAAATTTGGAAGGATAACTAACAGGACATGCCACTTTATGTCGGACCAAAGATTACACCTATACTATTATAGGCATATGAATTGTGTTCATTTGGTATTGATTATGAATGAAAAAGAACACAATCCACTTGTATGTATGTACCGTATATATTTATTTATTGAGCCCTAATAGATTTACTTAGCGCTGCACAGTTTAATAATGGGGAGGTATAAGAAGCGCTGTCACAATAAGTAAAGCCTTCGATAGGTATGCGTACAATAGAAAAGGAGGTTCCTGCCCCGTAGAGTTTACAGTCTTCATATTACATGAAATATCTTATATCAAAGAGCAGATGAGTAAAAGAAAAGTAACAAATCATAAATCTGACTATATAAATAAAGTGTATTATTAAAGTGTTTTTTCATTAAACATTTACATGCATTCAGGTGGATCTTAATTGTATTATTGCATTAATTATATATTATATATAATATAAAGGTATTGGGACACCTGGCCATTACACCAACAAGGGCTTTGATGATAAGGCATTCTAAATAGATAGACATTAATATAAAGTTGGTCCCCCATTTGCAGCTATAACAGCTCACAATCTCCTTTCCAGTTCATCCCAAAAGTGTGCAATGAGGTTGAGGTGAGGGCTCTGTGCGGCCAGTAAATTTCTTCCACACCTCACGTTAAAGTCAGGGTTCTCTACGGGTCAGTCAAGTTCTTCCACACCAAACTCATCCAACCATGTCTTTATGGACCATGAAATCAGGGCTAGGCCCCTTGAGTCCTGTGAAGAAAAATCTTAACGCTTCAGCATACCAAGACATTTTGGACAGTGTTATGCTTCCAGATTTGTGGGGACAGTTTGGGGAAGGCCTTTTTCGATTCGACCATGACTGTCCCAGTGCACGAAGCAAGGTCCATAAAGACATGGTTGGATGAGTTTGGTGTGGAAGAACTTGACTGACCCGCAGAGAACCCTGACCTCAACCCCATTGAACAACCTTTGGAATGAACTGGAACAGAGATTGCAAACCTTCTTATCCAACATCAGCGCCTGACCTCACAAATGCTATACTGGATGAATGGGCAACAATCCCCACAGAAACACTCCAAAATCTTATGGAAAGTCTTCCCAGAGTGGAAGCTGTTATTACTGTATTTGCTTGATTATAAAACAAGGTTTTTTCCAGAGCAAATGCTCTGAAAAATACCCCTCGTCTTATAATCAGGGTCGTCTTATAATCAGACCTCAACTAGGTCTGACTATGAGACTAAGATCCAGATCCCCCACAGCGATGCAGGGGACCTGGATCCTCCTGTCCCCCCCCCCCTCCACTTACCGGTACTTCTGAGTCCCCGGTGGGCAGCATGTAGAGCTCTACGCGATTCGCGTAGACAACTTCCGCTGCAGCCGGGAGGAGGTGCGGTTAGCAGCCGGGAGGAGGTGCGGTTAGCAGCGGGGGTTGTCTGCGTCCATCGCGCAGACCTTCCCCGGCTGTCAGAGATCAGAGTTCCCTGTGATCTAACCGCACCAGGGACTCAGAAGCTCCGGTAAGTTTGGAGGAGGGAGGGGGTGTTAAATGGGGGGCATAAGGCATTTCTGGAGTGCTCTATGAAATGCCTTTAACCCCCTTAATGCCACTCTGCCTCCAGAAATGCCTTTTAACCCTCCATACGCCACTCTGCCTCCTGAAATGCCTTATAACTCCCTATATGCCACTCTGCCCCATAATATGCCTTTTAACCCCCTAAACGCCAGAGTGACATATAGGGGTATAAGGCAATTCTGGAGGCAGAGTGGCACATAGGGGGTCAAAAGGCACATCATGGGGCACAGTGGCATATAGGCGGTATAAGGCATTTCTGGGGCAGAGTGGCAAGCCAGGGGGCAGATGTGCATAACTGGGGGGGCAGGTTAAAAAAAAGGAAATAAAAACAAAATATTTTTCTCAATCGAAGCTTTTATAAAAAAAAAAATAAAGCCTTACATTCAGGCTTTTTCTTTTTTCATAAATTAATATTCAGATTTTGGGGGGTCGTGTTATAATCAGGGTCGTCTTATAATCGAGCAAATACGGTAATATGCTTTTGTCCCCCATTTGCAGCTATGTCTATGTATTTAGAATGGAATGTCATCAAAGTCCCTGTTAGTGTAATGGTCAGGTGTCCCAATACTTGTGTCCATATAGAGTGTGTGTGTGTATATATATATATATATATATATATATACCGTATTGGCTCGAATATAGGCCGCACTTTTTTCCCCCACTTTAAGTCTTTAAAGTGGGGGTGCGGCCTATATTCGGGGTCTAGCGCCCGACGCCCGGGACATCCAGTCCCGGGCGCCGGGCAGGCAGCGGGGTTAGGATACAGATCCCCCGCAGCGATGCAGGGGACCTGCATCCTACTCCCCGATACGCTCAGACAGCCTCCCCTGCCAGCACTTCCCACGGGGGGGGTGCCGGCACGGGAGGTTGTCTAAGCGCATCGTCCGCACGATGCGTTTTACCACCCCCCCCGGGACTTACCGGAGCAGACTCCCGGGTGTCTTGCGGGGCCGGCGGGGGACATCTACGCAATACGCGTATACAACTTCCGGTACCGGCACATCCAGTGCCGGCACCGGAAGTTGTATTACATAGATGTCCCCCGCCGGCCACGCAAGACACCCGGGAGTCTGCTCCGGTAAGTCGGGGGGGGGGGTTTCAGAGGAGGACAGTGGTAGCATATCTCGGGGGGGGCAGAGGAGGACAGTGGTAGCATATCTCGGGGGGGCAGAGGAGGACAGTGGTAGCATATCTCGGGGGGGAGGACAGTGGTAGCATATCTCGGGGGGGGCAGAGGAGGACAGTGGTAGCATATCTCGGGGGGGAGGACAGTGACAGCGTATCTCGGGGAGGGAGGACAGTGGTAGCATATCTCGGGGAGGGAGGACAGTGGTAGCATATCTCGGGGAGGGAGGACAGTGGCAGCATATCTCGGGGGGGGGACAGAGTGGCAGCATGTTTTTTTGGTGCTTTTTTAAAGAAAAAAACTTTTTCTTTAAAAAAACACCAAACTTTTAGGGTGCGGCCTATATACGAGGGCGGCCTATATACGAGGGCGGCCTATATCCGAGCCAATACGGTATATATATACACAAATATGGAGAATAAACTACACTTATTTGATAAGACATCTTGTAATGATCTCTATTTAGCAAGCATACTGTATACCGGTATATAGTACACGAGAATTGGACATAATCTGTCAGTATAACTTAACCTGCTTGTTAATCAAGTGCGGAAATTATTACAATTAATGTCATGTTCAATTGTCAAGTAACAAATGAACATTTTCACTTGGAGACTTCTACTTGATGGAGGTGAACTAATGCTTATTTGAAAAAAGAATCAGAGCTATGTGAGCAAGAATAAAAACTACAAAAAGATCTACAGAGAATGTGGCTTAATATTACTAATGATAATTTGTACCTTTTTTCTTTTCTTTTTTTTCTGTGCGATAAGAAAACCCGATTGTTCTAAGTTTCGCATCCTTTGCTTTTGACACAATTACTTTCCTTAATTAGCCAAGAAATTACACAATATATGAACTAATTACATTGATGGATTGTTCAATGATTAAATAGTTCATTTATGATATACAGTTTTAATTAGAACCTTCCAAGACTATCAGTTTCAGAGATGTGAATCAATGAATGCTGTACTGAAGCTAACAATATCATGATTGAGTAGAAAGTAAATCAACTGCAGTGTGTGTGTGACAATGTAGCTAAATACATGTATAGTAATATAACGTATTCCAATATTATAAAAAAAAAAAAAGAGGAACAATGGATAAGGTGCTATATAAAAAGCTGTGGGTCAATCACTATGGCAATTAAGAGATTGTTCTTCCTGGCCATGGCGACTATGCCCAGTCTGTCAATTTTGCCCATGCTCAATCTAAAAAGGTTAAATCTGAGTTATTTGTTCTATTATCTATTCATTTATTGCCATATTTGCTCGATTATAAGACAGGGTTTTTTCAGAGCAAATCCTCTGAAAAATACCCCTCGTCTTATAATCAGACCTCCACATTTAACCCCCCCCCCCCAAAACTTACCTCAAAATTCCCCGCACCGGAACTCTCCTCTCTGACAGTCGGGGAAGGTCTGCGTGATGGACACAGACAACCCCTGCTGCTAACCGCACCTCCTTCCGGCTGCAGCAGAAGTTGCCTACGTGAATTGCGTAGACGTCTACACGCTGCCCGACTACACAGCAGGGAGTCGGAAGCACCGGTAAGTGTGTGTGGGGGGTGTTAAATGGGGGGTATTTCTGTAGACAGAGTGCTCTATGAAATGCCTTTTAACCCCCTTAATGCCACTCTGCCTCCAGAAATGCCTTTTAACCCTCTATATGCCACTCTGCCTCCTGAAATACCTTATACCTCCCTATATGCCACTCTGCCCCATAATATGCCTTTTAACCCCCTAAATGCCAGAGTGGCATGTAGGGGTATAAGGCATTTCTGGAGGCAGAGTGGCACATAGGGTGTCAAAAGTCATGTCATGGGGCACAGTGGCATATAGAGGGTTAAAAGGCATATCATGGGGCACAGTGGCATTTAGAGGGTTAAAAGGCATATCATGGGCCACAGTGCCATATAGGAGTGGCAAGCCTGGGGGCAGCTGTGCATAATAGGGGCAGGTTGGAAAATAAAAGGAAATAAAAACAAAAAAATAAATTTTTCTCAATCATAGCTTTTATTGAAAAAAATGTTTACATAGTTAACATGAAACATTTACTAGTAAAACCTTTTTCCTATAGGGTCATCTTACATTCAGGCTTTTTCTTTTTTTCCTAAGTTAATATTCAGATTTTGGGGGGTCGTCTTATAATCAGGGTCATCTTATAATCGAGCAAATATGGTATATATTATTGTCAGCTCACAGGAGAATAAGACACACCAGCTTCTAAGGTGATGGGGACCAAAGAACATTGGCCATATCAGAGAATGCTAGAAGTCTATGTCCACAAATTTCTCCCATCATCTTTGGTGAAAGGCTACCCATTGCTTTAACAAAGTGGCATCTAGCAGTAAAATCCTGAGTATTTCAAAAATTCTAAAATAATAAAAATGATATTTATGTAATATACTTACATTATTAGACATAAAAATTTAAAATAAAGCAGATACTTGGCAAAGCATAGCTTCTTAGTATCAACGTAATTGTTTTTTTTAATGAATAGACATTTATTACTTTAAGTTAGAATATGCAATTATGACAATCGAATTTATCAGCTTTTTTCCCCATTCTAGCTCTGTTCTTTGGAATATATTACATGATGGATTAATGAATGGAAGGTAAGTAGTTATATTACAGTTATATGGAGCAAATAAACCGTATTGGGTGCGGCAGTAGTTCTGTGGAAGAAATGAGGATGGCTTATGCCTTATCTCAAAAATCCTAACTTTTGGCAACAAGTACCAAAAGGGGGACATCTCTTTTTTGACATATTTTCAAGTTGGCCAAATAAGATGTATCATCTACAACTAACGACTCCATCTGCTCTTGGACCAATATGGCTGTATCTTTTTTTATTATTAGAGTAATGTCTACACACTCTATACAGTCCTGGACAGTTAATACTGTTCAAAGGTTTTTAAAATGCGGCACATGGATTCAGCCTTGAACAGGATTCTGGAACTGCAGACCGTGCATACTTTTTAGCAGTCAACATGGCAATATTTAAAAAGAGCTGTTTAGATGAAATATAAATTAATATTTTTAAAGCAAAAACATTTACCTAAAATCGTCAGTATGTGAAATAGCTATATTTTTTAAATATTAAATATTCCAACTCTGTTTTAACAAACTATTTTAATTAAAATACACCTATTCTGTTTATTTAAAAATCATTACTAGAAGGTTGAAGGACAAGCAAGTGTACCTGTTCCATGTCTTGTGTATATATATATATATATATATATATATATATCATAGTAACTTTTTTGTTCATTATTAACATGTTTTTATTTTTATAACAAAGTGCATTTTGGTTTTTGATATCCATGGCAATAAGCCATCAATCTGTTGTTTGCTTGTACACAATGTTCTAAAGGTTTATCCAATAATGTATCGCAACGGACAATATAATTGTCTCTGTTTCTCAAAATGTCACTTGGTGAACTTTGTACACCATTCAAATCTGTTTTTAAACCAGTGGAATTTCTCCTGTGTACATTTCTTTGAAAGCTAGGCTATTACAAAGTAGTAACTGTTTCATTTATATGTGTGTGAGCATTGTTGTTACCCTGCATGGCCTACCTTGGGAAACATTTTGTTTTAAGGAATATAAGAAGTGGTTAAGAATCAGTTAGCCTATTTGTTCTGTCTGCTCTCTAATGTACATCTATAAAGTGATCTATAAAATTAAATTTTTACATATTTACTCATGGCATCTGCTTTAGGTCTTTTTCAGTTCTCTTAAAAATACTCTTTTTGCCATATTGGGTTAAGCAATTAAGCTAAAGATATTTGAAGAAAGAGAAGAGGGAATAAGTCTCTTCTGTAATTTCCCAGGCCCACCTAATGTTTGAAAACCTTTTTCAAAGCCCATTCCTTGTGTCTGTTTGATAAGGGTGCGATACAGATCCTGGAAAGCAACATACAGTGTTTTGCAGCCGTTTACCCACCCAACAAAAACAACCCCAGTATTTGCTTCTGTATTTTATTAAATATTAATTGCAAATGCCAAAAACAGCCAGCGTGAAAGAGTTAAACTGAGTGGAAATTATGAAAGTTTTGTCCAAATGTTTTCACTTCCTTATCCTAGTAATCAAAGTCTAAAAAGGCAGTCAGTATACGCTACAGAAAACAAATGTAAAACTATCTTCAGTATTTCCCCTTCTTATATAATTTCACATACACAAATTAATAAAACTTCTTTAATTAATCAGCTCAGTTAGACTCGGGAAATCAAGATGAATACACAATAGCCTTTCGAATCCACAGACATCTTCAATAGGTGATTAATAAATTAAACTATGTTGAAATTAAATATCTCCTTATTTCTCATAAGGAACTCGGTATAGTACAGTAAATCCTACAATATTGGCTCTAAAGTAATTAAAGAGGTAAAAAAACTGAATAAAAACCATACAATATTAATTTATTGTTACTTTAATTACAGCCATATGCTTACACACATTAAAGAGTAGATAAGTACCATGGATTCTGTGTTGAGCTTTACTGTTTCTAGGAAAGGGCATCATGGTGTCTATAATGAGATCACCCTCGATTAAAACATCTCCCAATTATAGTTTGCCATTTTTAAATCAATTGTGTGTTCTAATGTTGTTAATAATTAACACAAAACTTCTGGTATGTGTTAAAAAAAATATTGCCTACATGAGTAAATTAATAATTTTAGCAACTACAAGCCACTGATGGGTCTTGTTTGCCAGTGATCTTGTCATGGATTTCTTGTGATCTTTGTTGAACATTGTGTGCATTGGGCCATGTGACAGTTATCCTAGACATACGGTTAACAGCAAAACCCTCCTTAGTTTCTATCGGTGTGAATAGAATAGTGAGGTATATCATTGTCAAGTCAAGAAAAAGGTGTGCATGGAGCAGATCAGATTTCAGTAAGTTAATGGAGAGGGTAAAACAAATGGGAAGGAGGTGTTGAGAGAGAGAGAGAACGAGGGCGGTTAGAGTGAAGAAGTGAAGGAAGAGAGAGAAGAAGAGAAACAGAAAGGAGAGAAAGAGAGAAGAGGATGAAAAAGGAGTAAATGTGGAGAGAAGGGGGGATATAGGGAAAACAAAACAGAAGTTGGGGAGAGAAGGCAGAGAAGATGGGAAGATGATGGGAGGAAGATATGAGAGTAAAGGGGGAGAAGAAGGGATATATGGAAAACACAAAATAGAGCAAATTGGGGAGAGAGGGAGACAGGACAGAGAAGAGGTGGGAAAGAGAATGGAGGAGAGAGAAAAAGTAAGAAGACACAGAAGAGGAGAGATAGAGAGAAAGTAGAGAGAAAGAGAATGGCGCATATTGAGTCTATCAATTTAGGTCAATATGGAGGACTATAAAAGTGCTAATAAGAGGTTATTTCCACATATTAAAACAAACATTCAGAGGTGCTGTAAGTTTAATCAATGTACAGAATACCATAAATCATGATATATACGCTAATCAGTCTGCCCTAATAGAAATTTCTGATCTCACACAGGAAAGTAAGCACAAAACAAATCAAACTATATTTCTTTCTATTTCCGTAGAACAAGCAGGAAAACCAATATGCTGCGCATTATTTTGTCCTTGAAATTATTATAGTATTTAAATCTAATTATTAGCCTTCTGACAGCTATAATGGAAACACAGTTTCACATGCCCATAATATCGTTATTATGGAAATAAAACATGTCATGTTAAATCTATGTTTCTTTTTGTGCGAAAAGCTGAGTTCTTTGTGTGACTCATCAACGGAAAAGAGCACTTTGGTAATTGAATATATAATTCATATTCGTTTTCATAAATCGCTCCTTGTTTTTTCATTTAAAAAAAAAAAAAAAGATACTGCATTATCATATATTACTGTACTCAACATCCACCAAGTTTTAATGATAGGATTTTTATATTCTTTTCTGTGTGTGTGTGTCTGCTTTCATTAGTGGAGTATCAGCCCCTTCTGTTATGGTCATCCTCAAGGCCAGATTAAGGAGCTTTGGACACTACAGCAATTACACAGGAAGGGCTCCTTTTCTGCCTTTAGCAAGCCCCTTTCATCTGCTTTTTTTAACTGTTGCCATCTTTTTCCCTTGTGTTATATTCTTTCCCTCTCTTTACAATTTCTTCTGTTTAGCATCTCACTTCCTGACATCCTTTCCTTACTTTTTTTATTTAACCCATTTGATTCAATGACCCTTATAAAATTGTATGTAATCATTTTTCATGATGTAAAGACTCAGAACTTAATCAGTCCTTGGTCTTGTCCTAGATTCAGGAATCTGGATAGTTTTATCCCTATCCCTGTCAGGACCCGGGCGAGCAGGTCGGGTAGGATTCCATGTGCAGGGGATACAGGGGATTCTGTCTGTACCCCTTTATGCATAGTGACAGAGAGATAGGTACAGACAGTAGCAGAACTGGAAAGGCAGAGACACGGGAGCTGAGGCAGGGCGGACGGCAGGTACAGGCTCGGGTGCAGGTGCAGGCTCGGGTGCAGGTGCAGGCTCGGGCCCACTGGCAAGTTATCCCACTGGCAGGTTCAGGTACAGGTTCAGGTAAGCCCACTGGCAGGGCGGATGGCAGGTTCAGGTACAGGTTCCGGATAAGCCCACTAGAAGGGTTGACGGGAAACGGAGGCCCACTGGAAGGGCGGACGGCAACGGAATAATACCGGGCCAGGCACGAGTACAGGCTCAGGCACGGGAACAGGCTCAGGCACGGGAACAGGCTCAGGCACGGGTACAAGCTCATGCACGGATACAAGCTCATGCACGGGTACAAGCTCAGGCATGGGTACAGGCTCAGGCACGGGTACAAGCTCAGGAACAAGCTCAGGTACAGGAAGCGGCTCAGCAAAGCAGTCCTTCAGCGTCAATGCCAAGGCCCTGACTGAAGGGCAGAGCAGGTCTTATAAAGGCAGGGCTTCACTCAGGCAACAAGGTGCAGCTGTACCTGATAATGAACTTCAGAGCACTCCAGAGGGAGGGGGGTGGCCACTAGTGGTATCAGATGGAACAACCACATGTATGATTAAGCAATGGTTCAGGTGGCAAAAAGTGGACCCTGACAATCCCATACCTGTTTAAATACCCTCACTGCATTAGCCTGCACAGCTTTTGATGGGGGTCTGTTCCGTTTATCAATCACCCTCTTTAAATCGTGTTAAAGCTCTCTGACTAAGCATCAAGTAGCATTCATGGTTTTAGAAGGCCATTTGGGGGGGGGTCAGCATTAAAATTGATAGAAAACAACCAGTGTGCAGGTTATTGGAACATCATAAATGGATCCATTTTAACAAATACATTCTAGACCATACAAAATGTTGACACAGCTAAAAATGTAATGCATTATAGAAAGCTAAAACAAATACCCCACTCTCTGGGTGATTAGCACTGAGGCTTTCTACTGTATACCACAGGCATTATGATAAAAAGTCAGGGTGTTTGTCCAGTAAATTGGGCTAAGATAACAAATCTAGAACCAGGGCTGGCCTTAGGGGTGTGTGAGCTGTGCGGCCGCACAGGGTGCCACGGCAGCAGGGACGCTGTGTGGCCATCCCATCACCAACGCCGAGGCAGCAGGGTGAGGAGGAGAGAAAGGGGCACTGAGTGGTCGCAGATAAAAAAGTTTTTAGCAACCGCTCGGCCCCCTTTGTCTCCTCAGCTCCCTACCGCTGCCCTGACTGCAATGGTGGGAACTTGAGGCCTCTGTCGCGGTGCAGCGCTTCATGATGAGCGCCGGAATATGACATCGTATTCCGACGCTCAGCAGTGAAGCTGTGTGGGCTGCGGCAGGACAGAGAGACTGAGGCCTTGCGTTCCTACCACAGGACTTCACCAGGGTAAGTGAACTGCAAGGGGAGGGGGTAGATAGTAAGAAGGGGGAGAAAGGGTAGAAAGTAAGAAGGGGGTAAATAGTAAGAAGGGGGAAGAGGGTAGATAGTAAGAAGGGGGGAGGGAGTAGATAGTAAGAGGGGGAGAGGGGGTATATAGTAAGAAAGGGTGGAGGGGGTTGATAGTAAGAAAGGGTGGAGGGGGTTGATAGTAAGAATGGGGGAGAGGGGGTAGATAGAAGGGGGAGAAGATTGTGAGAAAAGGGAGGTTGTAAGAATCTTGAAAGAAAGAGTGAGAATGAGCAAGAGAATTAATGTGTGGATGAATTGTGTGAATGCGTGAGGATGAATGAATTGCTATGTGGATGAATTTTGTGAATGTGTGAGAGAATAAATGAATTAATGTGTGGATGAATTGTGTGAAAGCACAAGATAATAAATGAATTAATGTCTGTATGAAATGTGTGAAAGAGGAAGATAATGAATGAATTAATGTGTGGATGAATTGCGTGAATGAGTGAGAGTATAAATTAATGTGTGGATAAATTGTGTGAATGAGAGAGAAAAAATTAATGTGTGGATGAATTGTGTAAATTAATGAGAGAATTAATGATTTGTGTGAATGAGTGAGAGAATGAATAATTGTATGAAGGAATTGTGTAAATGACAGATTGAAGGAGTGACTGTATAAGTGTTTTGCGTGTATGATAGATGTATAAGTGATTTGGGGAAAGGCAAAGATGGCACAAGCAGGGTGTTTGAGCTTTGGGGACCAAGATGGCATGGGCAGGGTGTTTATGGGACAAAGATGGCACAAGCAGGGTATTTATGGGACAAAGGTGGCACAGGCAGGGTGTTTGGGGACAAAGAGGGCTCACGCTGGGCTGTTTGGGGACAAAAATGGCTCAGGCTGGGCTGTAATTTGTGTGTGTAATCTGGGTGCTGGTCAAGTTCTATGTGGACACCAAGGGACAAAAGGACTCTGGTGAAGAGTACAGGAGAGAGGACTTTTCAAAGTCACAGTAGAGTCAAGAGGGAAGACAGAACTGACTCTCACAGTCTTCCCCTAATCTGCAGTCAGTGTGGAATTTATTTTTTGGTATGGCAGCGGAGGGAGTGATTGCATGCTAGGGTGCGTGGAGGGGGTGCAAAGGAAATAATTGCCTAGGGTCCAATTTTTTCAATATTCAATGGGAAAAATTTTTGTTACAAAGATTGCACTGTTAGCTGTCTTTTTCCTATATTTAATGTTTTTAAGGTACATTATTGTCACCAGTGTTTCCAGTTATATATTATTGTGCTTTTTTGAACTTGCACATAAATAATCTCCAATTAAAACTAGATTTATTCCCTTTCTTTTTTGTCGAGGGGGGCCAGAGAACTAGTCCGCACAGGGCGTCTGAACACCTAAGGCCGGTCCTGGCAAGAAAACATAACATTGACACATATACCGTATTTGCTCGATTATAAGACAAGTTTTTTTCCAGAGGTTTTTTCCGGGGTCATCTTATAATCAGACCTCAAATAGGTCTGACTATGAGGCTAAGATCCAGATCCCCTGCAGAGTGGCAAGCCTGGGGGCAGATGTGCATAACTGGGGGGGCAGGTTGAAAAAAAAAGGAAATAAAAACAAAATATTTTTCTCAATCGTAGCTTTTATTAACAAACAATTGTTCACATAGTTTACATGAATTAACATTTACTGGTAAAACTTTTTTCCTATAGGGTCGTCTTATATTCAGGCTTTTTCTTTTTTTCATAAATTAATATTCAGATTTTGGGGGGTCGTCTTATAATCGGGCAAATACGGTAATATGCAGCTGCCCAAAAACCTTTTATAATGCAAAAACCAGAACTGTTAAAAAAAACAGTAATAATTAAAAAAAAACTCATTATTATTCCGATTCTAATTAAAAAGAATAATAGGAGGTCCCTTACAAAGTCCCTTGACAAAACCATATGTAATTTTTCTAAAACAGAAAGTAATTGTTACATCACTGTTACGGTAAAACACACATTATTCTGATATACATGATTGCAACCAGTATGGTTCCACGTGTGTAGTGTGGGGGGGGGGGTATGTGATGTCATGTTACATGATGCCACTAAAAGTCTGCCTCCCAGATACAGTAGATCAAACTATGTGGCTAGTTCTGGAATGCAGCCAGTAGAGGTGTGACAGCCAGATTACAAATCAAAACACCAAAGTCTAGTGTGCCTAATGGAAAATCCAACTTTTCATAAACCAATCAGGGAACTGTAGCTTAAATCTTAGCAGTTAAAGTAAGCTGCAGCAGGGGCATGTATTAGTCATAGCCAACTATAGGATGCGTTGCCTGGGAGAGAATGGAGATCTAAGTCACCTGCTCCCTCCCGCTACTGAACTGCATGGAGCCCAGATATGGATGTAATTGTAATTCTCAGGCACGGAGGGTCCAATATATTAAGATCTGTTCAAGAGGAAAAGAACCTGCTCTCAGCCTACCTTCAGAAACAAGAAGTAATGAGGGTCCTGCTCAAACAAGCTTACAATCTAGAAGGAGTTAGGGTATAAGTGCCGCTCTTAGGCCACCAGATGTTCCTTGCACCTTTGTTAGCTGGAGGGCACAAGAACACAGTTCAGTGATATATCTATTAAGTTTCAAAAAACAAATATACAATTATACTTTTGCAATGCAAAGAGCTTCAAATATCTCTTAATAGTGACACAATAATACTTTTTTCACTGAGCACCAACAAGTTAAAAATATCCTTATTAGTGTTCACTCCTACGCATAGAAATACATCAGGAATAAAATTCCTCCATTATCCTTGAGTAAATCAAATTAAATTGGCAGCTTATGTGACTAAGCATTACATTAGTGATTCATATTCACCTTGTGTGGGAGGTTTTACAAAACTTACTTTTATTTTTATCTCGTGGAGGTAGTAGAATCTCTTGAAAGTAAGCAGCATGAGGGAGGATGTGCTTTTAAGGTACTCACTGCAGGGGCGGGAGTGCAAGGGGGCAAATGCCTTTTGGGCTGGCCTGATTAAAAGATTTTTGGCTACTACCAGAAGCTGAATGTTGTATTGCTATTCTATATGTAGTATGTATAGAGTATAAATGAGTTTGAATGGTATGTATGTGCCAATTGGATAATTTCCCTGCACCTTTTATGAGATTTCTATACATTCTCTGGAAGTATATGTTGCTCAGGACTGAATAGTGTACATGGAACATAATACCCTCAGAGTGTTTTGGGAAATGATGGTGATCTTTGCCTCAGCCTATGGTCACTGCACCTCAGTACTGTGATCACTGCACATGGCTGCAACATTGGGGGTTGTGGCTACAGTTCTCCTCTCCTTTTTTCCCAGTGCATGCAATTCCCTTAAACATGATGCATACCCAATGCAACCCGAGACTCAAAGAACATTAAAAAGTGTCCAGGAAGGGGATTGGCTAACATTTAACTCCCACCCTTGTCCCTACACTCCCTATATTAGTGGGTTCTAAATTTGGGAGTTAGCTCTACAAGAGGATGCATCCTCGAGTAAATCAAATAAAATTGGTGGGTTATGTGACCGCATTACATTAGTGATTCATATTGACCTTGTGTGGGAGGTTTTACAAAACTTACTGTTATTGTTATCTTGTGGAGGTAGGGCTAAAGCCAAATGTTTAAATGTGTTTTTAATTTATTTTTGTTTATGTCTGGGGCTTATTTAATAGTTTTGCAAAACACGTTTAATATTTTGCTTCTGATTCTCTGATAATCGGCTATTGTAAAAGAGACTTTATATCATTTGTATAATCTTTTTTATATGAATGGTTAAAGTTACATTCTAATTTAAATCCTCTTTTAATTAAACATGTATTGAGTAACTAAAGTGCTCTTGTAACACGAAAAATGTAGTTGAACGTAGTTACCCAATAAAATGATTTTTAATGGCTTAAAACCAAAAAGAGGAGCTTAGGTATAATTAATATAACAAACAGCTGGTTTGCCATATGTCATGTGGATACCAAAAGTGGAGCTGAGAGTAGAATTGCGATATGAGTGATTACTGAAGCTTCCTGCAACTGCGACCAGAGGGATTGGTCATAATGCGTCCCACAGGCTGTTAGATGTAGTTTTTTCTAAATTAGAAGAAAGAGATTTATATGTTTTTTTAAAGTCCAAGTAACATTGCGAGTAAAAGCATCGGTACATAATGAAAACTAATTAACAAAATATTTTAGAGCTCTTTAATTTAAATAAAAATTAAAAAAGGACTTGATTTTGCCAGGTTAAGCACAGTCTGGTTCCAAAATTGCTGCTCATCTCCTAGAAGTACTCTGGCAAGAGTATGCAGAGCTTTCAATTTATCGTCTCTTAAAACCATTTAGTCTGCCAACAGTATTATTCAGTTAAATGTTTGCGGTCCTTAGCGTCTTCCTAATTCCAGGTCTAAGAAGTTGCTAGCTTTGCAAAAACATTCACCTTAACTTGAAATATCGTCTAGTTTGGTAAGTCCTTAAACAGTATTCACAGCAGGATAAATAAATGGAAATGGATTTACATATCTAGCACTGCACATGAAAAGTTTAATTGATTTCATTATTTTTATTTGCTTTATGTACAACAAATTGCAGTAGAATACAAATGACACTGAAGGAGAAAATACATTGCAAGTTATACTCTGCAATGGATAAATTAAAAACTGCTTTTTCTACTTTCAATACATGGAGAGAATTTCAGAAATAAGCCCTGAGCATGTCTAAGAGAGTGTGGGAAGATGCTTTTTTTAAAGTAATCTCTCACATCACATTAAACCAGCAGGTTTGGGGAAAAGATGGTATATTTCATTGCAAATTTGTTAAAACTTCCTGCAACCTGTGTGAATATTGGTAACCTATATTATTTTTTTATTATTTCTTATTTATTGGTTTTGACATGTGAGTGAAAAAAATGTGCAAATAGCTAAATACAACAGAAAATGTTAATGGCTTCCTACGAACATCTCCAGATGATGAGGCCATGTGTTCATGCTAGAAATAGAAAATTCACAGAGATCTATTCACTAGGCTGCAAGTGCTTGCCATTTGCCAAAAATGTGAGTTTGCAGCAGTAGTTTACTAAAGCAAACTCTTAGAAAAAATAGTTTTTAATTCACATTTAACATCGGCAGGATAGACAACTATATGTTAGTTTAATCACAGGAGGCAATCACAGATTTATTACCTGCAAGTTGGAACTTCCAAGTTGCCAAATGTACCTTCCTACATTCCAGAGGGTTTCGAGGTAATTTACAAATCCCCTACCCATCCTATACAATAATAAGGAAAACATAACTAAAAGTAATAATTACATTAAAGAACTCAAAATGACTCCCTATTAGCCAAGAAGGGATGGCAGTGGGGCAATGGTAATTTATTTAACCTTAGTCAATATGTTCCCTTACCCCCATTACCCTACTATTAAGCTATTCAAGGCACTGTGCCTTCTCTTCATCTCCCACCTCCAGGGAGTTAAAATAAAATAAAATTGCCAATTAAGAGCCCTGGCAAACAATTTGCATTTTAGTGAATCTGTCAGTTGTCTTAGAAGTATTAGCATGCAAGCACATCAAAAGTTGAACTGACCACTTCTTAGTTAATAGACCCATATGAAATGACTGTGGGGTGATTTTCATCGAAGTTATAAAAATAAAATACAGAATTACAGTGGGGCAAAAAAGTACTTAGTCAGCCACCAATTGTGCAAGTTCTCCCACTTACAAAGATGAGAGAGGCCTGTAATTTTCACCATAGGTACACTTCAACTATGAAGACAGAATGAGACAACAAAGTCCATAAATCACATTGTCTGATTTTTAAAGAATTTATTTGCAAATTATGGTGGAAAGTAAGTATTTGGTCAATAAAGTTCATATCAATACTTTGTTATATACCCTTTGTTGGCAATGACAGAGGTCAAACGTTTTCTGTAAGTCTTCACAAAGTTTTCACACACTGTTGCTGGTATTTTGGACCATTCCTCCATGCAGATCTCCTCTAGAGCAGTGATGTTTTGGGGCTGTCGCTGGGCAGCACGGACTTTCAACTCCCTCCAAAGGTTTTCTATGGGGTTGAGATCTGGAGACTGGCTAGGCCACTCCAGGACCTTGAAATGCTTCTTACGAAGCCACTCCTTTGTTGCCCAGGTGGTGTGTTTGGGATCATTGTCATGCTGAAAGACCCAGCCACGTTTCATCTTCAATGCCCTTGCTGATGGAAGGAAGTTTTCACTCAAAATCTCACGATACATGGCCCCATTCATTCTTTCCTTTACAAGGATCAGTCGTCCTGGTCCCTTTGCAGAAAAACAGCCCCAAAGCATGATGTTTCCACCCTCATGCTTCACCGTAGGTATGGTGTTCTTTGGATGCAACTCAGCATTCTTTCTCCAACAAACACGACGAGTTGAGTTTCTACCAAAAAATTCTACCTTGGTTTCATCTGACCATATGACATTCGCCCAATCCTCTTCTGGATCATCCAAATGCTCTCTAGCAAACTTCAGATGGGCCCGGACATGTACTGGCTTAAGCAGGGGGACACGTCTGGCACTGCATGATTTGAGTCCCTGGCGGTGTAGTGTGTTACTGATGGTAGCCTTTGTTACTTTGGTCCCAGCTCTCTGCAGGTCATTCACTAGGTCCCCCCGTGTGGTTCTGGGCTTTTTGCTCACCGTTCTTGTGATCATTTTGACACCACGGGGTAAGATCTTGCGTGGAGCCCCAGATCGAGGGAGATTATCAGTGGTCCTGTATGTCTTCCATTTTTGAATAATTGCTCCCACAGTTGATTTCTTCACACCAAGCTGCTTGCCTATTGCAGATTCAGTCTTCCCAGCCTGGTGCAGGTCTACAATTTTGTTTCTGGTGTCCTTTGACAGCTCTTTGGTCTTGCTTGGCCATAGTGGGGTTTGCAGCGTGACTGTTTGAGGTTGTGGACAGGTGTCTTTTATACTGATAACAAGTTCAAACAGGTGTCATTAATACAGGTAATGAGTGGAGGACAGAGGAGACTCTTAAAGAAGATGTTACAGGTCTGTGAGAGCCGGATATCTTGCTTGTTTGTAGGTGACCAAATACTTATTTTCCCAAGGAATTTACCAATGAATTCATTAGAAATCCTACAATGTGATTTCCTGTATTATTTCCCCCCATTCTGTCTCTCATAGTTGAAGTGTACATATGGTGAAACTTACAGGCCTCTCTCATCTTTGTAAGTGGGAGAACTTGCACAATTGGTGGCTGACTAAATACTTTTTTGCCCCACTGTAGGAGTGCATTTGTGCATGTTTATAGATAAGCACTTTTGTGTTAAACTTGGCTTGGTAAGGAAATCAAAGTCAAATTACAACTTGGCCCTTGTACTTGATGTACTTGACAAATTAATCATCTAGGCTTTATAGGCGAAAAAGCACAATATCTCATCATTTTATTGTAACTGGCACCACAATTAAAACGTTTCAACAACATCCTCGTTTCTCGCTTCACTATGAAATTCATAATTTACTTTCATTCAATTCATGTCATGCTTCAGTACATATGGAGGAGACCTTACAGTTACCAGAGTGAAGTTTTTCATTAACATCACACTACATACATTTAACTGTGGGGAAAAAAAGCATACAATTTTACAGCTGGACATAACCTTACAGAATCAATGTAAAAGTTCAAATTTTGATATTAACCCTTATTGTTATATATTTTTATAAAATTATGACTTCCAGTACAGTTAACTTGAAAATCTGTCTTTTTCACCTGGCTCCACAGTATCTCCTTGGGAAGCAATGATGAGCAAAAAGGCGATCACTAGGGAAGATACTACATACATTACCTTCTCTGACGCCTTACATGGCTTGTGACATCAGGAGTGGCAACCGGAGCAGAAACTGAGACGCAGGAACAGGTTTGCCCCTCTTGCTAGAAAATCCTTGTTCTGCGTTTACATTTTCCAAGAGTTTTTTTTGTTTGTTTATGTTTTACCTATAGTGCATAGTGAAGAACTAAAAACTCAATAAGCAACATCTAAAAACTCAATATGCCCATGTTTTTCTAGGAGATTAGGTCATATATCTTTTGTAGCATAATCTTTTTACCAAACTAACCAATTAAATTTACAGTCTTTTGAACCATGATTGGAAACGTTAATGAGTTTCTAGGACGGTATGAAGATGCGCAGCTCATAGTAATGTTCATGTGGTCCAATCGGCAGAATGCTTTAGTAATTAGACCACTAGGCACGATGTGTACCACAATCAAATTCCTCCAGTTATTCTATAAATGATTATGTAAACAGCCCTCTTGTATTAGTAGTTGTGCTTGAGGACAATTTTTACTGCATGACCTCAACTTTGGTGCTAATCTTTTGTGTGTTGTAAAATAAACCCATGCAACTACATACGCAAAGAAAAAGTAATTTAATCTCACGGTCAAGAATATAGGAAGTACACTGAATTAGACATATCTGCTTCCTATTGCCGCAATCCACTTAATGTCATTGTAATAATTAGCTAATGGAATTGTCTTTTCAAAAGCTGAGCTCCCTTTGAAATTATTAGGGGAGGCAGTAGCCAATCTCGAAACATAATTCCTAGTTCAATGGGAGCCCGGTTCTCCATGAATGGGACAGCCACTGAGCATACGCAAGATCTCTACGTACAAAATACTTACTTTCAACAGTTTCTAACCCCAATAACTAAAGAATGTCTGCATTGATTTGTTACACAGAATCTTTCGACAGGAACTGGAAAGATACCTAGTGGTTACATTTCCAGAGTAATAAATACATATTCAAGGAAAACTGCATAGAAAATGTTTGTGAATAATTGTCTAAAAATAAGTTTTGTATTACAAATGTTGAGCAACTCTGTTTAAAATGAAATTAGAATTCTGCTCTCATAAAGAACTGACAAGCCAATTTTAAAGGGTTCATGGATACAAACAGAAGTGTATCCTTCACTTTCTAGAGTTATCTATCTGTTAATTACACAGAAGCATCACCACACATACTTCATTAGAGAACCTCTTCTACTTGCTACTTATCTTCATAAGCACACCCATAACTAATAAATTAAACTTGGCAATCACAAATAGGATTATTAAATCTTTCTAAGCCATTTGCACACAAATAACTTAAGGCTTTAATTTTATTTAATTATAATCCTGTAATTTTTAACCAAACTAATGCTGTATGTTCATTAACACAGATGTTGTTTAATCATCAAAACTGATATATTGTGTGCAGTTCTAAGCTTTGAATAAGTCATCTGACAAGAACCATGTTGCCAGTAGAAAGTAGGTAGGGTAATATAATCTAATAGTGGAGAACTGGGCAGGCACGTGGCAAATAAAGTACAGTACAGACAAATGTAAAGTTATGCATTACGTGAAAAATAACAATGCAATATATACTTTAAATGGTATCTCCCTGGCAAAAATTACTAAGGAGAAGGATTTACAAATAATTATAGATGACAGACTTAGCAATAGTGTGCAATGCCGGTTGGCAGATTCAAAAGGCAATAATATGTTGGCGTGTATAAAAAGGGGTATTAATTCACATGAGTAGGAAGATAACATCTTGCCTCTTTAGACTAGCAAGACCTCACCTTGAATATGCAGTGCACTTCTCGGCACCGGTCCTTAAAAAGGACGTTATAGAACTAGAAAAAGTGCAAAGGAGGGCTACAAAATGAATTAAGGATTAAAAGATTTTAGTTATGACACAAGATTAAAAAGTTGCAACAGTAGTAGATCGTGTCCCTAATGAGGGCCAGGCTGTCCGCGATCCGGCACCCTAGGATGCCGCAGGTCTGGTCGTGGTGGACGATCTGCCCGATGACTTTCTTTAACCTGGTGGCTAGTACCTTGTAGTCCACATTCAGGAGAGAGATGGGACGCCAACTTTTAAGGTCTCATCTCTCCCCCTTCCGCTTATACAAGATCGTGATCATTACCTCTCTCAGCATAGGGGGCATCCTGCCCTCCACCACCATCTCCCTGTACAGGTCGAGGAGGTCCGGGCCAATGAGGTCCCACAGCGTTGTGTATAACTCGGCTGGGAGACCGTCACTGCCCTGTGTCCTGCCCTTCCTGAAGGATTTGGCGGCAGAGTGCAGCTCCTCCAGCGTCCAGCGTCAAGAAAGAGTTAAATTTCGCACCCTTCTCCAGGTTCTCCACCTTGGAACGGAAGATTTGCCTGGATTCATCCTCAAAGTGCCTTTTTAGGACCACTTTGGTCTCCTCCAGCTCCTCGTCCAGGTCCCATCCGCACTGTTGGAGGTCCAAAAGGGACTGCAGCTTGCGTTGCAGCCGTCTGAATTTCCTCTTCCTCTCACACGCCTGGAGTCTTCCTTTGGCCTGAAAGAAAGAGCGCAGCTTTACCTTAGTAAACTCCCACCACTGGGCTACAGTGGGGAACAGATACTTGGTACCGACACAAGCACAATTTCCTGCTTCTCTAACAGGGCACAGTTCAGCTTCCAGGAGCCTGGACCAGGAGGAAACCTTTTGCCCAGGGCACACTGGAGCCGAACAGCCCTGTGATCTGAGAAGTAGCAGGGCACCATGGAATACGGCTGATGCTCTACCGCTCGAGAGGTGAACACAAAGTCTATCCGGGAGCGCACACAGCCATCTGGCCAGCTCCAAGAGTAGTTCACTGGGCCGGTCACAATGGAGCCCATAGCGTCCCTTAAGCTCTCTGAGCAGTTTGAAAGTCACATCCAGGTGTGTTGCATGACTGGAAGTGCACCCTCCTTCGTCAATCGGGCAGTTGAAGTCTCTGCCCATCACTATGGCCCTGGTGGTGGTCAGCTGGGTCCGCAGGTTCTGGAGTAGCTCCATGTGTTGCTTCTTTTACAGGGAGGCGTACATGGTGATGAGCCTGACAGGCTCACCTGCCCAGGATCCGTCCATGACTAGAAGTCTGCCGCAGACCAGCTCCTGGACAGCGTCCACAGTGAAGTTGGCTCATCGGATCAGGATAGCAACCCCCGCCGACTTGCAGCCGTTACCGCCAGACCAAAAGGACGGGCTGTGAGACCATTCCCTGCATAGATGGGGATAACAACAAGAGAAGGGTAAAGCACATTCCTACAACATATATACGTCACACTGCTGGGAAGAAAGGAAGGTTAGTAAACCTTAGTAAAGGGTCTTGATACTTTAGAAAAGCTGAACATACAGGGCAATATATGAGAGAGTAAACATTAATGTTTTAGAAGTATATATAATGTGTAGTACTGACAGATCATTTCAAAAATCCACTTAAAATAATTAAGTTGCTCATAATTGAGCCTAAAAACCTCTACAGCAAAATCACATCATCTTAAGCTTATATGGATATATTGGCTTAGCGAAGCTTTTACTTAATTTGGTTAGTGTGTGCATTTGTGAGTAGGTTCTGGTCTTTCATTTATATATTTCTTATGTTTGTTCTTACCTTGCTGCTGTGTTTGGTTTCTCATTAATACATTCAATGATGAATGCATCCTCCAAATCTAAGTATGTTTATTTGGATGCTCATGTAGTCTCTCTCAATAGATATAGGGAAGTACGGTATGTTACTCAGGTAGTCTTGATGGAAGTATGTGTTAATGAAATGGTTTCAATCACCGTATTTGCCCGATTATAGGCTGCACTTTAAGTCTTTAAAGTGGGGGTGCGGCCTATAATCAGGGTTTAGCGCAGGGATGCGCAATTCGTATTGTCCGACGCATGGGACATGCAGCCAATGTGTTAATACACCACACTCTCATGGCCTTGTGGTTTTGGAGAACAATATTGAGGATGCTCTTAAAAGAGTTGAATAAGCAAGAGCTTCTTTATTGCAAATGTACACAGGGAAGAGTGCAGTTTGCAGACTGCTCTAACCTCCCCCAATTATTTAACAATTTATAGCCAAAAAACACAAATCAATTAGCATACAAAGCTAGACACATAGTTGACATTTTAGCAATCATTGCCTCTTTCTAGGGGTACCGTGAATTAAAAAACGACTATTAATTAATGAGAAACACAGGTTCACTTTTAAATCGTTGTTTAATGTAAATTTTGATGTGTACAATTTACTTACTGTTGAGAAATAGGTATAATTCCATAAATCTTAGGATCTCTCAGGAGTTGCCATATACCAAATGTTTACAGCTACTCAAATAGCTATGAAATGTTGTCAATTGATTATAGATTACTTTGATTAAAATGTGTGGTGTTGCAAAAGGTACTGAATTATATGAAGTAGGATGAGGAAAATGAAGGGTGAGTAGAGTGATGGGACAAAGAGAAAGGGGGGTAGAACTGTTTAGGGAGAACAAGGACTGGAAGTAGGATTTGTTAACGTAATTAAAATGCATAGAAAGGAACAAGGGCATAAATTGCATTTTGTTTGTTATTTGTTCAAGTATAAAGGAACAGCTCTGAAAATACATTGATTTGGCAATTTCATTTGTTGTGTAAAATTGAGCTTTTTCTTCCCTTTTGGGTGTTTCACACAGCTTCCTTGACGATCCCCAAAAAGCCGTTACTGCCCCTTTGATAATTATTTTTGATTTATAATATGTAAAGAAAGGGAGTTTTAATCATAAAGCGACTAATGCTGCACCCTGATTATAAGGAGGGTGTGAAAGCCAGTTCATATTTCAAATAACAAAAGTGGGAACATTCTTTAAAGATCATCAGTACATTGACATACACAAGATACAAGAAGCCGAGAATAATGTGAAGTACCACATGCAAAAAACATCAAGAAGGCTAAATGTGTTACACCGAATCTATCACTTGCTTGTTCCATTTCCCAGCCAGCCACTTATTTAGAATGTATGGAATTTGTATGCTAATGGTTACAATTTACTATGCTTGGTAGAAGAAGAGATGTATTGGGATGGAAAGTCAGGTCCTACTCTATTTAGGAATCAACCCTTTAGATCAACTAGTCTGCATTTTGGACTTACTTTGTTAAATGTTTCCTCCCTAAGTTTCAAATATTTCCTTTCATTTAAAATCAATACTTGAATCAACAAAATACTTGCGTGTCAAATTAAGTTATTTTGACAGCATTGTCAAACAGTTTATTAACTAGTTAGGTATTCAGTACATATTGTATATAATACAAACACAGGTCAAAATTAAAAAGTGATGACAATTGGTATAAAAAAGCAAAGATGAGAAATTAGATATAAGATTAATGATGAACATTTTAGGGGGTTTACTGCCCACTTGATCCTATTCTCTTGCCATCTTCTACCTTTTCTTTCTCATATCCTAGACTCTAACCCATCTATTTAATGTCACTTTTTTCACTGGCATGCTCACATACCCCTTTAAAAATCTCCTTATTTGTCCAATTTTAAAGAAACCACCAAACTATAACAAGCTATATAAAACAATATATATTGTTCCAAATATAGGGGGGGGTAGGCTTATCCGGTCAGCAGACTTCAGAAGATGCAGAGAAAATAATCCAATGCTGCAAAACCAAGACAGACAAACCGAACTCAAATTCAAATAACTACACCAAAATCCATACTTAAGCGGACTTTATTAGATAGCTATAACAATGGGGGGGGGCAATAGAAAGGGCCAGGTCATAGGCCTATGATTAAGGGCCATAAGGCTCGAAACACATCAGGCTTTTCAATCTAATTTCCAGTAACACCATTCTCAGCTCTTATCAGATAATAATAATAATAATCTCCAAATCACTTAAAGAAAAGGTTGCTTCTCATTAGTTATTCTCTATGGCTTCTCTGCAGCAACACCATCGATCACCCTCTTTTCCTGAAAAACCTTCAACCTTATGACTTCTGTGACACAGCTCTTCTGGTACAAATCTTACCTATCTGTCTGTACCTTTAGTATGTCCTTCTCTGACGCCTCTACTATTCTATCTCTTCCTCTCTTGGAACCCTTATCACTTCTTTTGGATTCTATCTCTTTGCCGATGATATGCTAATTTACCTTTCCTCTACTTCTATCACTCAGTTGTAACGTACCTCACTAAGAGTCAATTAAATTTCATCCGGAATAAAATCCTGCTTCCTTCACCTGTGAGATATCTCTCTACTTCATAAATTAAAATAAAATACTAATTCATTCACTTGTGAAATCCCTTTTGGATTATTGCAGCTTCCAACTAACTGACCCCCCTTCTCCAGCTTTTCTCCTGTCCATTCTACTCTCTCCACCTTCTAGGTCTAGGTCTCCACTCCACGTGACCCTTACTACAATGAAATTATCCTAGCTCAAGCAATCTCTCACTTGCGGTGTTCATTTGAACCAACATTTTCATTGATGTTCTGGCAAAAATGTCTCTGAATGTCAATGCCCACTGTACTCTACAAGGATAGAGGTTCCAATATCCAGCTACTTGAAAGATAATATTCTTTGAATTCCAGGCATAGTTTATTGAGATGAGCATTAACCAAAAGGGTAGCCTGTAGTGGCATAAAAACATGCTGTAAATGCAAATGCTTTGTACTTACAAGAAAACTACATCTCAAAGCCAACTAATGCAGACCTTTAGAAATCACCAAAGTTTGTTGATTCATATTCATGCAGTGTGGCCTGGGAGGTTATATTGATATTATGTGAATACATACTAATGCATTTCATCTCAGCAGGAAATTTGTAAAAGCTAATTCAAATAAAAACAACTAATCTACATTATTTTAACTGGACTATAGACTACTGGGCAGGGAGGGAAAGTCTTATAAAAACTGTTACTTGGAGGCATTTGCTAAACTATTTCTAAATACCATGCACAATGATGGATTTTACCCTTTTCATTGTTCAGTTAATTTGTGTTGATATGCTGGGTGGTCCATTGACATCAGTGGTCGGTTTGCTGTCTCAATGCCCCTCCGCAGAGAAGGGGACGGGTCACCCAGAGTTATTACCCAAGTATTAAAAAAGTGAATAAGGTGACACTTAACCTGTCGAATTAATTAATTAAAATAATAGTAATAAAAAGTGTGCATTTTTGTCCCTACTTTTAATATATTATTCATATTAAATCACATGCTATACCTTTAAAAATGGTATCAATAGAAAGCTTTATTGGTACACAAGGTGGTCTCGGGACACACCGCTCTTTAAGGGTAAAAAGGGCAGGGAGTGTGGCATGTAACAACACTGCTCCTGCGACCAGGTGTTTTACGGTGGTGACCCGGAGAAATGGTGCTTTTCCCAGAGTCTCTCTGCGAAACGCGGAATGTTCCCAAGTGTGTTAATATTCAAGATGGAAAAAATTTGAGGAGCAGTGATAATAATATACCGTATTTTCTCGATTATAAGACGACCCCGATTATAAGACGACTCCCCAAAATCAAAATATTAATTTAGGAAAAAAACAAAAAGCCTGAATATAAGACTACCCTATAGGAAAAAAGTTTTACTAGTAAATATTAATTCATGTAAACTAATTTTCATATTTAATAAAATCTATGATTGAGAAAAATATATTTTTTATTTGCCAACCTGCCCCCCCCCAGTTATGCACATCTGCCCCCAGGCTTGCCACTCTGCCCCCAGAAATGCCTTATACCCCCCTATTTGCCACTCTGCCCCATGATGTGCCTTTTAACCCTCTATATGCCACTCTGCCTCCAGAAATGTCTTATACCTTCCTATATGCCACTGTGCCCCATGATATGCCTTTTAACCCCCTATATGCCCCTCTGCCCCATGATATGCCTTTTAACCCCCTATATGCCAGAGTGGCATATAGGGGGTTAAAAGGCATATCATGGGGCTGATTGGCATATAAGGGGTTAAAATGCATTTCTGGAGGTATATATATATATATATATAACTGCTAACAGCAATCACACTCCTATCAAGCCAAGGCAGCCAGTACATGCTGGAACCTGGGGATGATAGTAGTGTGATTACAGCCTCCCTATGCCATGCTACCACCACCACCCCCCTTACACATCCATGCTATCACACACACACTCATTCACAAACATTTAAATACTCATTCAATCTATTAATCACACATACTTCACACATTAATCACAAAAACCCTCCCCCACCCCCTTACCTGAACTGCAGATCTCCCACTCGCAGACTTCTGCAGGGGCCCGGCTGTGCGAGCAACTTCTCTGGCCCCGCCCCCAGAGGAAGGAGGGGGGGAGGTAGAGTTATGTGAGGACTGTGCTAGCTTCCTGTTCTCCTGCTGCTAGTGGCACAGACGCTGCTCGCAACCACTACTCGCAACCAAAGCACCGGTAAGCAGCACGGCCCCAGCAGAATGAGGTCCGATTAGAAGACGACCTCGATTATAAGACAAGGGGTATTTTTCAGAGCATTTGCTCTGGAAAAAACCTCGTTTTATAATCGAGCAAATACGGTAGTTTTAATTGAAATTGGATTACAAAGACTGCAAAAATTAGGGCAAAGTAAGGCCTCAATGTCTTTTTTTGGAACTTCACTGACAATTTAAATAGGAAAACACAAAGGAAATTGGCAGATGTGTCACATATAGTTGAATACAAGGAAGAATATAACTTTTGGAAATGGGAAAATAAATTGATCAAGGCCAGTGTGACTCAACCATACTGTAAATCTAGAAATCCTAAAAAAAAAAAAACACTAAAGAAGGAGTTTTGTTGTACTTAGAATTCTCAAAATAGTTAATGGTACCTTCTAATCTAATCACATGAGTTGTAGCTTAAATTACTGCAAATTAGTGCAAATAGTTCTTCAGCTATAATGTCAAAAAGGTATGTCAAAGATGTTTATTTTATATTACATACCATTTTTAAAATCACTATTCAAATTAAATATCACCATATATGCATATATTAAAAACTCCAATCTTGGAGAGAGTGCTGGATGAAGCATTCCCATTCAATCTATAAACAGCTGCTGTTTTTATGTTTACAGATGTTGCTAGCCATGCTCCAAGGGAATAATGCAGATGACTTTATGCAGATGATTTCAAGATAAATACTAATTTTATGTATCATTTCCAGCGTTGTTTTATTCTAAAGTCTAAAGTCCATTACAGCCCATGATTGCTAGTTCATAATATGCATGATACGAATGTAAATCTTGAAATTCATTAGATTGGATTTAAGGAAGATTCCAATAAATGATAAGGCTAACAGGCCTCTAAATTTATTTCCAGTGCCCATCAGTGGAATTTTACCAGTAAAACATCTAAAGCTATTGCTCTCTCCATGAATATTTAAATCCAAAAACAAAGTGCCACAAATGATGATATGCATAGTGCAGTAAATTGCATTCTGATGAAGTTCCGTGCATAAACCCATTGCAGATTAATGAAGCTGGCACCCGTCTGTGTGAATTAAGACGTGTTTGAAATATTTAGTTTAATTGGTGCCAACTTGGGGATTAGGCAAAGTACCTGCCTAGTGAAAAAAATACAATTTAATTGTAAAGCTAATGGGGAAAAAATGTCGTTTTGTATTTTCTTACTGATGATATATCACAATGGTTATATATTGTCCTACCGTAGTTAAAAACTGAAAGGGTTAAATTAGTATTTATAAAGGAAAGCTGGATTCAGTGTGACCTGTTCACACATTTAAAGGACAAACTGCAGTGAATCACATACATTTCACTAATTATAGACATTGCTGTAGTGGTGAAGGGACTCTTCTACTGCTGTATTAATGAGTCAATTACGATTTATGTTGTCAGATTGACCCAGAAACTGGAGAGTGTGCAGGGTCAATCTAAAGACACAGCGAAGCAGCACAAAGACATTTAAATAACTAAAGTTAAACTAGGCCATGCTGTACTGTATGAATATAGAAATTAAATACTTCTAATGTACTTTTACCTTTGAACCTAGGCAGCTATTAAGTGGCTGTTCACCTTCGAGACCCTTTTTGAAACCCTGAACCTTCTAATTTGCTGCACATCTAATCTGATTGAAATAATAGTTCAATATGCAGTACAAATCCTTTCACAACAAATAATGTGATCAAAGACTGAGGACTAATAATAGCCTATGCCACATAGCCCACTTGTATGGCTCCCTTCTTGTGACAGTGGAATGAGAGTGTTAAAGTACAGATAACACTTTAACAAGGCATGTGTGCACCACACCTACTCTTTCCTCCATTTTTTGTGCTATGGGATGAAAAGGGTTAAGTAAAGAGCATAAAATCAAGTTAAATATAAAATAACACCCATCGCTGCCTAAACCCCCAAGCACTAAGTACCCCATGAAGGGGGTAATGAATGACCATCCAATTCACCCTTTGAGTGCAAAGAGAGTTGACGGTTAAAATTGTTGTCTGCCTTCTTGGCCCCCCATAGGATTAACTCTGTTTCACACACTTACATTTCAATCCCATTCAGAGTGTTAAAATGATACCCCCCAGTCCTTGTCTTTGGCCTACGAAGAAAAGCATTCCAAAAACCAGCCAAAATAAACAAATAGACAAACAAAACAAAATAGCCATTAAATGCTGCATGGATTGACGGATTGAAAAATGGCTGCTGGCTCATGGAAATGTATTATATACTCCCATACACCAGTGATATCAAGTGGACGGAGGATGCACACTTTGGATTACATTCCATTATAAATAAGAATGCTAACTGATCCCTGCTTGCACATGATTGCTAAAACATTTTTTAAAAAGGTTGCCAAATATTTTTGTATGCCTCACATTATGTAATGGTAAGACTTGTATTACATTTGTTTATTATTATAATTTATTGTTTTATATAGCGCCATTATATTCTGTAGTGCTGTACAATGAGTAGACAGGCCATAACATGTAATATATAACATAGCAATTTGACTTACAGAAACGATAGGTGAGGAGGGCCCTGCTCAAACGAGCTTACAATCGTTCATGAATTATATTTCTTCTATGTAAATATATAATGTTTTTTTGGGGAGGACGTATATGGCTTCTAAATATAGTAAGGGTTAAAGTATGTGCTCTCTCTACGCCTATTACTGAGGAGGATTTGTGTGTTCCAAAGTTAATGGGGGTTGTCAAAAGCAAAGTAGACTGTATAAACATGGAAAAATAACAGTCCCTTAGGTTTGTTATTGATTTGTTTTGTAAAGTGTTTAATGGATCATTATAAACTTTCAAAAGATGTCAGATATAGTGTTAGCCACTAATAAATGATGAATGATTGATGCCTGTGTCTAACGTGGGCGACATTTTAGCTGAAATTGCAAGCAATAACTACTCATCTTGTACAAAATTACCATTTGGACTGCATATCATTTTCCAAGAAATTTGATTCCCTTATTCTTGTTATATAGACTTATTAAACAAAACAAAATCATAACTGTTGTTTACTTTAACATTCAAGAAAACAACTATTAGGAAATAAATGAAAAGTGACTACATAAAGGGGATTGAGCACCAATCATTAGGGCACAAACATAGGGTATTACAAGCTTTTGAGCAAGGTGTTTTATATCCTTATGGTGAATCTATATATATAACCAGTCACTCCACTAGTCTATCATAGCGATAAGGAATATGGTACTCTGTCCTGGTAGTATGGACGATAACTTGTTTGCTTGCAGGCATACTGAACATTTTCAAGATTGTAGCAAAGAGTTTCTGAGTACCTCAACTTCCTTGCATTAGAACAGAAGATGGCTCTTCCATTGGCAAAAAACGATACAGAGGGAAGACATTTTTTTTCACCTGTACATTGTGTTGAAGGATTGGAGAAAATGTTGCCATTGGCCCTTTTTCAAGACACATCAATTTTTCACGTGTTGTGACCACCATCACAAGATGTCTTGCAGTTTGTTGGATGTATAAAATACAAAAGGAAATCAATTACTTAACCAAGTTCACAGATACTACATAATACAGGGAAGCACTTTATTGGTGATAGTTAGCAATAAAACAATACATTTGACAAAGCATACTGCTCATGCCACCATGAGACAATTATTTTAATCATAAAAACACTGAAAAATCTATTCCCTTTTAGGAGGCTTACTAAACCTCAAATTTCTCATATCTCACATAACATACAAATTTAAACAGATTTGAGTAAGAGTTTCAGTTAGCAGTTTGAACTCAGAAACACCTTTTTGACTGTCAGTTTTCACCCAGGATGGCGTGATGACTCCTCAGTCCTCTATATAGCATTCAATACTTTCCAGTTCCAGTTTAATCAAATTTTCATTGAGATGTTGTTGCTCAAGATGGGATATACAAATGTGGTCTGCAGCAGAAAATACATTGGTTGGCTTAAGACAACTGCCTAAATAGCCTTGCGACACCATTTCCAACAATGGTAGTTTAAGGGTTATTTATCCTTCTACAGTTTTAGGGCCATCTTTAATATTAATTGCAGTCTGGGCAAGTATTTGCCCCACCCACCCATCGAACATACAATCACGCCCTCCACACCAACATCAAAACCCCACAAAAAACAAACAAAGTGCTTGCCGCACTGACTGTACAGATTAGGAGGAGACTATCAGAGTCAGTGCAGTGTTCTCTCCCCAACATGCAGGGCAGAGGAGAACAATACTATACAGATCGTACAGCATGGTGCAAGGCAGGCAAGTGACCTGAAACGGAGTGCAAGCCTTGATCAGAGCCCACTTTAGGTGTTCAGGTACCCTGCAGCCCACCCCTATGGTGCCTCCTCCCCCCTCATCACCGTTTGTCCCCTCCTTCACTGTACCACACCAGGTATAGATCGAATCAACAACACATAAAAACACAGCTTTGCAGGAATAGGTCAACTGAATAAGACATACAAACCCTGTATTTGCAGGTATTAATAAATAACACATGAAACTTGGCATTGAATGTACAGAGCAACTAAATAATGCATGGAAATCCTAAATTGCAAACATAGATCACAAGTCCCAAACTCCAAAGGCCAGCCTTGGCACACAGATTTCACACATAGGACTTGCCCCAGCACCCATATTGGACATATAGGACTTGCCATATTTCTCCACAAACACCCTCCTTTGGCCATCTATGCACCCAACAGCCTCCCTGTGCTATCTTTGCCCCAAATAGTCTGCCTCTGCCATATTTGTGTTTAATTACTTTGATGCTAATTGGCTGACAAGAGGTTTGCTTTAATCTGCCTAGACCAGTAGTGATTTGCAATTAAAAAGAAATATGGTTTGCTTTGAGTATATTCAGAGTATCTCTTGCTAAACATGTGCATGAGTTTGAACAGTTAGCACATGCCTGTGTGCATTGCGACTTAAATAGCTTATTGGTAAGAATGGTTTTACTCAGTATTTAAGGTCAAAAGTTAAGCCCCTCAGAGTCTTGTGATGATGAGTCCTGTCCTGTATCAATCCACTGACCATGATTTTAACAATAACAGAGTCAAAATTCAATTGAAACACTATTGTTATTATTTATTGATTTATATAGCGTCGTCATATTCCGCAGCACCAAACTATAGGGTCATAATGATGAGGGTTAATTCCCTTTATAGTGCATCAAACACTGCTAACATATTAATTGCAGAACAACAAATGCATTTTTTTACAATGTTTAGTCACTGTCTAGTGCATATAGTAGCCTGGAGCATTGCTATAACTTCTCTCTGTCATTTATTAATTACCAAGCCGTTTGGCTGACTATTTTAATGATGGGAATGTAGAGAATGATTTATTTGTGATGTCTACAGATTAGTTGTGTCTGAAACAGAAGCCAAGTGGAATCCTAAACAAGATTGTATTTACATTTTAGGTCAACAGTGATATCAAAACATAGAATATTTTTTAGATCTATTTGTTATGAATGACACAATTTATTGTGGCGCATTAAAGACAACTTATGTAGGACAGAATACAAAATTATTCACAAGCTGCAAAGTTTAGCAACATATTAACATTGTGAGATGAGAAACTGAAAGAATGTTGCCATTTTAAAAATCTTTGGTTGAAAGATTGGGAAACCAATTTTAAGAACATGTTTTATCCCAGTGTTTTCACTGCATATTCCTTTAAAATAATGTTAGTCAGTCTTGATGTTGCCCTGACTAACACGTGTAAAGGTCAGTTGCTCAGTATACCTTTCCTTAGAAGCTTTTTGTAATGAGCTCTCTGTCTGCTCCATGCCACAGTAGTCATCCAGGATTTTGTCAATGAAATTGTCCAGAGCCATTGACCCCCCATGGGACTTAGATCCCTACTTGCTTCTGACCCACCTGTTACTCATTCTTGCAATAAATGACCTATATAACCCAGTCATGCTCCTAGCTTCCTTGCTAATTGTAGCGTTGTAGTTCCTGGCTGCTGATCTCGTGGACTTATGCATCATAGCAGTCCTTGACGTGGACAAAAATCCCAGTTTGCCCTTTTGTATCACATTGTATCACATTGAGTGTATCTTCAGTCTGACCTTTTAGTGTAGACTTTGACTACTTGATTATCTTTCGGTAAGATACTATTGTCTGCTTTTGACACATTACTTGCAGCCTGCCCATTCCACAGACCCCATTGCCACCTGTCTGTTCCACAGACCCCATTACTGTGAGGTTTTTTTTCGAGACCCCCTGCTTCTTCCAGTTTGTGTCTATAGATGGCACCAAAGAAAAAGGTTACAGCAGACAACCGACTGTATCTAGGCACATAACCACCTGTCAGCCTCAAGCCGAGTTCTGAACCCAAACCTGCCCCTGCACAGGGACGTCTACCTGACCTGGCACACGTGACCCTGACAGATATCTTGAGGAACAAAGAAACTTTTTTACAGCAGATAACTATTTGGCCCATCTAGTCTGCCCATTTTCCCTATTATAAGGACTCTGAAATCAGTCCTTGGTATTGTTTTAGATGCAGGATAGCTTTATGCCCATCTCATGCATGTTTCAATTTCCTCACTGTATTAGCCTCTACCCTTTCTATTGGGAAGTTGTTCCATTAAACTACCACCCTCCCAGTAAAGTAACATTACAACTAAGGCTCTGACCCAAAAGTTTTTGATAATGACCTCTGGTTCTAATATTTTTCTTCCTTTGAAACAAATGTTCCTCCTGCATCCAACTCAACCCAGAGTTGTTGGTTTGACCTAAAACCTTTTCATTCTCTTGTGTTTTTCATGCACCCTCTCCTGAAGCTAGTGGATGGGAATCACTACTTTTATTTCTTGAATCTCCTATTCCCATGCAAGATCTGGAAGAATAATTTTGGAATCATGCTCCTCATCACTTGAGATTTAATCAACTGAGGCAGTGGCCTAATGAGCAATGTTGGGTCATTGACCGTTGGCAAGATCATCATCTCCAAATCCATGCAAATGCATGATTACAGAATTCACATTTTTTTTTGGTTAAAGCTAAATCATGAGAACATTCTTAAATACTTGACATGTAACAATGTCCATGGTGCATAATTACTGCAGAATTGAATGTTCACGATCTCTTTCTGGGAAACATACCTATTTTTTTCCTGATATTTATTTCGATAATGTGAACATAGGAAGCTACTGAAGAGAATTAATAACCGGATTATTCACTCAGCTCATTTCCTTTTCACATTCGCTCTTTATGGCTTATAATTGGTAACTTATTTGCACAGAATAAGAAAAAAGATTGCACTGGAAGGATAGGGAGTAATAAGGCAGACGGAGGAGACTTTTAAATACGTTATTTTTCCTGCTAATATCAAAACAGGATTCTGTTCTGCATTTATTTTCTTTTAGTTGTACATTTTAAAAGATAAATTGCAGTTGCTGACCAAAAGTAATAAAACAGAGACATCTTCAATATTCATATACATTTTTTATGCAAATCTTCCCAAAAAAGAAACCATGGTAGAAAAAAAGAAGAAAATTGCATGATTACATTTAGAAATGTACTTTACCAGACAAACCTAACTCTGTTAAGTAGTATGGATTGTTATTTTACTGTAGCACAATACATTTCTTGCACTTTAACTTTAGCACTATGGGCAGTGGATGGTGCCGCATCAAACCATAAATTTCATCTATGTAGACCCCATTCCAATTATTTAAAAAATATTTTTGGGGGTAATGGAAGGATTTAGAAATCTGATGGCCTGGATTTTCTTGCCCTTAAGTTAGCATGTCTGTTTCAAGTGGATCTAAAACGCAAAAAAAAGTATCATGAACTGGCTTAGCAGTTAAACATTTTACACCATAAGGTTTATGGTAATTGTAGAGGCATTAAATTGTCATGTCTTCTATTTTAATGGCTTTTATGGTGAATTACAAATGCCTAATACAGATTCTTATGCTTGTGAATCTACTTGAAAACCTATATGGAGAAAATGGAACACCATAACACTCCAATGATTTACTAAAACAATATCCCAATGCTAGCATGAATCTACCCTGGTGAAAGAGGAATAACTAAGGAAGACAGGTTAACCATTTAATATTGTTAACCTCTAGCCTCAAGCATTAAATTCTAGAAGTTCATTATCGTATTTAATGTCATGCCTTCTCAATGGACAAGTGTACGGGTCCACAATTAGAGTGGACCTGTCACTTTTTTACATACACTTAATAAACCTATTTATATGTAATAAAAACCCACCTTATGTGTAAGCCGTGGGAAAATGTCTCTTAACTTTCTTTCTTTCAAGATCTGTATGATTTTTTATCTAATTATCTTATTTCTGCACTATTAGGTTGGCGAATGGTGTCAATTAATTCATCCACCCTCTGTAAGGGTGGGTTGAGGAGAAGGGCAGGAATCTGATCAGATAGTGATGACCCCACTGCACTGAGCCATAGATCTCTGCTTGCGATGAATTTTAAACAATTTTAACTAAATATCTCTAACACCGCTTGAAAAAAGCAAAATGCACAAATTATCAATTTAGTTAAAAGCTGTGAACTGTTCTTAATTAACACTTTTAAATTATTTCTTGGCAATTGTCCATAAAGATTGAATTCCCTTAAATATGAAGTTGGCTGATCTTTGTTATGTCTACAGATAATCTGCAAATTGGGAAGAAAAAAAATGAGAAAGCAGGAGACAACAGTGTGGTCATTGAAGATCAGAAACCAGAGATTTCAAACGTGTGTTTTTATGTTATGTTAGTTTCTAAGATATACATAAAAATAATTAGTGCTCTTCTTTATGTCAGGATATATCCCAGATGATTATATTCCCTTTAGTTTAATGCTAAACAATTGCAGAACTGCCTTCTGATCAATGTTGTGCAGGTGGATTCCAGTTCTAACAAAGCAGCATGAATAAAAGATATTCAAATTCAGGTTGTTTGGTTTTTTTGTAGGGACTACAGAAAGGGCAAAGTTATTTCCAATTGCCCTCTACCCAAGTGGATTTCTGGTAAGTCAATGACAAACTATATAATAGAAATTATTTTACCAGCGGCCTTTGTGGAATAATTGAACAGAGAAGAACAGAAAATTCCTTTCTTACAAATTATTCCAGTCAACCTCTGTTTATCTGGGCTGCTTCTCCTTTATGTGTGTGTGTATATGTGGGGGAAATAAATAAATAAATATAAATATATATATATATGCATTTATGTATCTGTGTTGGTTGAGTTTAAACTGGTATCTATATGCAAATCATATGCAGGTAATATCTTTATCTCCCGGGCCAAATTAAATCCTTTCTTTGGATTGGTTTACAGCCAGCGGCTTTTACAACCTTCTGTGATTGACTGTTATTTAATTTCATTATGCATCCCTAGTTGTGAATGGAATTAATAAGAATCATAACTGAAAAGTCGGGACTGCATTAAAACACTTCTTATCCAACACAGGCAGTTGTTACATATAATTGTGTTTCATGTACTGCTATTCATAGTCATTTATTTTTATTGTTCCTCTGTACAAAAATAACTTGGTGGAATTAGCTGATACAGTTTGCATATCTATGAACCTTACACTATAAAGTATACTAGGCTTGGCAGTGCAATTTCAGATGGATATTCCTCGCAAAATATGAATGAATCAGTATTTCTCCATTGATTTTTTTCTTTCTGGAAACATTGGAGTAATTGCTTGCTCTAAGGCAGTTCCAGTCTTTGCCTGGTAAATCTAAGCTTAGGTGCACTGTAAGATCAAAGTAGAAAGAAGAAGGCTGCCTGGTAAAAGAAAGCTTCACAGTCTCTTTACTAAACGTACTCTCAGCTATCAAGATACAGAAGCTGGACACACACTTGGTACTGGTTCCTGGACAGGGTTCCGTATTCTTGTGCTTCTGGCCCTGGCTACATATGAGTAGCCGCCTCGATTAATTCAGATAAGCTTCTCGACTGCAGCTTCCTGATCATCGTAGAGCACTTCGCAGGCAGGATGTCTACGGAACCAACGCTCTGTTCACGGTATGTGGCTACCTGCAAGCTTGGCTGCACAGCACCAACCCCGGTACCTTCCGTGCCCACTCATAAACCACAATCCTCCGAGTAAACCCCTCCAGCAGGATGTTGTCACAGCCCATGTGAAACAACCTCACTTCATGAAAAGGAGATGAGAACCGCAGAAATGTGAACCGCAGAAAAAGTGAACAAGGGAATTTCTGTCAGTGCTTGCAAATGATGTTATCAGTTATGCATTATGCTAGTTCTGATAGGTGTCAAAACACACAGTGCATCGCAGTTTGTTGTGTATGGGGTTGTGTAGCCGCAAAAAGTCAGGGTGCCATGTGACCATAAGAACTGGACCACGGAGCAATAGAAGAAGGTTGCCTAGTCTGATGAAGCACATTTTCTTTTACATCACGTGGATGGCCAGGTGTGTGTGCGTTGCTTACCTGGAGAACACATGGCACCAGGATGCATCCATGGAGGTCTCACCTCGCAAATTACAGGACATAAAGGATCTGATGCTAACATCTTGGTGCCAGATACCACAGTACACCTTCAGAGGTCTAGTGGAGTACATGCCTCAACGGGTCAGGGCTGACAAAAGGGGATCTATACAATATAAGGCAGGTGGTCTTCATGTTATGGCTAATCGGTTCATATACATATATACAAATGTATAGGCAATTTTGAAGATTTGCTCTTTTTTTCTTGTGCGTTATATTAATGATTGTTTAATACAATATCAGTAATGCTTAAGTCCAATAATGTATTTTTTTCATGTAAAACTGTTGGAACATGTTTTCAACAAACAGTGATGATAGCAGGAGAATGATTTTTATGTAATATCACTTGCTTTATTAGCAAAATAAAGGACATGCATAATGTGTTGGTGTTTCATTATTTCTTGTCTGTATAAATATGTATCACAAAGGTAATGCATGAATTGTTTTTCTATCAAGGTAAAATATGTATTATTTTAAAAGGTCAACTTTGCAGCTACATGTTGTAATTATTATCCACAGAAGCAAATTCTCAATATTCTAATACCTACATGCAGTTATGTTAAGGGAAATCCATGAACTGGTGAGAGATCCGAGAAGAGGAGGGTGGTGCAAAGGCCATAGTGTAGTGTCCAGACTGGGGATGAAAAGAGACCCTTTAAGGCCAGCAGCAGCTAAATGGTGTGTACATGGCTGCTGGCTGTATACACACAACAGCTCTTTTTGCTTTTATACTCTTGCAGTGCGTGGCCGCATGAATCCAGCTGACAGCCACAAACTGAAGCACCCAATCTGCTGTTGGAGTGACAGTAAGGGTACATATGCAGCACTATAGGGCACCAGCATTTGTCCAGTGTGCCAGGTGGCCAGTTTGGGCCTGGTGTTTCATGCAGAAATACTGCAGAATACTTACAAATTCTTAAGCAGTGAACAAAATCATGCAAAACAAAACATATACAAATTAATGTTGTTTTCATAGCAATGAGAGTGGCGGCACAAAACAATACATTTTATTTTGAAAGCATATTTTTGATCGTATTTATTATCATCATTGAGAAGAAAAGATATTGCAAACAATGACTTACATTCTGTGCTAATGCAATTTCATAGGACAATGAATGAAAAAATGAGAGAATGAAAATACAATTTTAGGAAAAAAGAACTGAACTATGTTAAGTAAAATCCTCCACCATATATTAGAGATATGTTAATTAACATAGTTGAAGCATATTTCCAGTCATGTTAAAAATTTTAAAAACAAATGTTAAATTTTTTTACATAGTTTTACGAATTGGCCTTTGGAAACACAAGATAAAAATGCGATAACACAATAAAATGTGTCCTGTAGTGCTCTTAGGCAAATCAGCCTTTAAAGTCATTATTTGTTTATATGCCACAGGATACATTCTACGATACAAGTGCAGCAGAGAGATAAATTGGAGACCTTAGTAAGAAGAGTGTATCTTATATTGTTGTAATGATTTCTTGTTTTGCAAGCAAGTGTTAAATGAATCATCAATAGCTTATCTCTTCAGTTTACTCAGCAAAATTGGCAGTGTAATACAATCAGAGGTGTTTTAGGAACAGAACATAGCTAAAGCAGTACCCTGCAGTATATTAATGAATTTTTTCACTAGGGATGATGCCTCCATATAACCAAGCTAGCAGGCTGCCTGCTCAGTGGCTGCCACCAGGGAAGAAGAAGCAAGTCCTAACACTCATACAAATATGATTCTAGAGTGCTGTTGAAATGACCGATACGTACATACAACAAAACCAGGAAACGTAGCACCATCCTTTCACTGTGGGGTGGAGGAGTAACTAAAAAAAAACATTAAAAAGCCCAAAGTTTTCAAATTAAACCAAATGAATGTTAATAAAATATATTATCTAAAATAATTAATTAAACATTTTTGGGCTACTACTTAAAGCTATTTATTGTGATTTACCTGCAATTCTGCAGTGCTTTATGTGGAGTCTTGGGGAGAAACCCAGAGAGCTTCCAGTTTGTATATATGTTCTTTGGCCTCTAGGCCTCTGGACTTGCATTCCCAACTAAACCTTGCAAACCGTCCCCACTTTAATGTCAATTTGTTAATTCACATTTTGTAACTCCTACCATGAGACGTGATATGGTATTAAAACGAATATTGTGGCTGGAAACATATTGTAATGTCAAGAATAGCACTAAGAAACATGCCAGAAATAAAGTCATCTGGGAACCTACATTTGCAAGTCTGATCCAGCGTCATACAACGCTAGGAGCAGACGTAATACCATATGTGTTATTATAACAAAAGACATTAAAATCTCTGCTGTGCTTTTTCTGCTTCTCATAAAAAGCGGAATGTAGCAGGCATAATAATTATGGTTATCAAATTAATTTTCTCATTACTGCCACAACTGCAGTTTGATAATACTATGGGCAGCACATTCCAAGCTTCAGCATGCCTCCCACATCGAAGTCGAATTTTTCTTATCTTTTATTTTTTTCATTTTCATGCAATTAGCTGTCACCGCTCTTATTTATTTCAACAGAAGTGCTACATTGCAAGTGCTGGGAGTATACTTAAGCACAGGAATACAATAGCTGAGGAACAGGGTTGGTCTTAGTACAAGGCATCCTAGGGTCCAGTCTGGGGTGCCTAAATCTAAGAGGGGTGCTGGGCGACAGTCTATTCCTACTGGTTCATATAAAAATTGGGAGGGGTGGATTGGGGCAGGAGGAGATGGAGTTATGTGAGTATGTGACTCCCTGAGACTAAACATCAAAGGAAAAGAAGCTACGTGTAACAACACTTGGAGATCAAAGACAACCCCAGAGGTCCTGTAAATAGTTATACAGTGATATCTGGAGTCTTTGGAGAAAAACTAGATAGCTTCCATGCACGAGAACCCAACTGTTGATCACTTGACTGACCCAATATCCTCATCACAGGGAAACAGACAGGCTTTGTGTGACGTGTACATACATATGTGTAGCCCCTTAGCTGGTTTTTTTAAAATTAATTTCAATACTTTCAATAGGCTTTTATTTATAGCCAAGAAATATGCAATTGATCCCCTTTACCTTGCTTTTTTAAAGACCCAGATTTTTTTTAATACCATGTTTTAATAACCATTGGCATCAATAAAATCCCCAATAGGTTTTTATTTTAAGGCTATTGCTGCATTGTCTATTAAACATTTGACAGTCACACGAAAAAGACATTATTGCCATACTTGATAATTATATTGTTTTGCAAAGGATTTAGTAGTTTATTAAATATATTGCCTGTTATCAACACCTTTTCACTCTGTTAAAGCTAAATCAATGTATGTAATTGTTTTTTATTGATTTAGCAACTTGAGGCAGTTGTTCTGGAGAGATGAGCTTTTTATCTTCTGAAAACAATACTTGTCCTTTGTGTCAACATAGAGAGTCAGTAGTGTTAAATATTTTACATATCTCTGGTGGCCTCATCTATAGAGGTATATAGAAGAGAAAAGTCAGCACAATTTCTCCGTGACGTGGACCGTACTTGTGAAGTGCTAGGGGAAAAAAAAGATAGTGGGAATTTTAATTCGAAGAGGTCAATTAATATGTCTGAACTGCAAGTATCATGTTGTTTTCTATCAGGTAATGATATGTACCACAACCAAAATAAAAATTTGCCACATATGCCGAACACAGGCCACAAAACCCATGTCCTGTACAAGATGTAGATGAGAGCCAAATTCAACTTAAAGTATTGACTGGAGTGTAAATATTGAAAGGACCATTCTGGTCCTATTTTCATGTAAACTTACCATGGACTCCAATACATTTACATATACCATTCCTTATATATTGCAAGTCTCAGTATCTAAACAATTCAATGCAGCTTATGTTAAAAACACATCATAAAAGAAGGAAGGTCTGGGATGAGTTTCTTTAGGTTTTTGTAATCATTTTGGTAACCAGCAAAATGGAGTCAGCAATATTCTTATTCACTGATATACTTGTTTTCAATACGATGATGAAGTTCAGGTTGATTCACATAAAAAAACAAAAATTGCTCAGGGAACTGACCAATCAACAGCCATCTCTTAATTTTCATGAATTATCCCAACTAGTAAAAATGTGAATCAAGATTTGTATAACTTAACGTAGTTTTGGGGTGAGCTGAACAGTTCATGTAAGCCTTAAATGGAGTTTCTATGACGTTAACTGCAGCCTGGCACAGTAATATGCTCTGGTGAGTTAATGCCTATTTCTGATGGTCTGCATTTTTATTTCTCCCTAATAAGTTGCTGCTTGTTGTCGATCGGTTTAGGCAACCTATGTAAGGGACAGTGACAATGAGGGAAAATCATTTGTATGCAGGAAATTGATCAGATGATGCTTTTTAGATACGATCTTCTTCTCAGAGCCAGATTTCCATGAGGTTAACATTTGAACTAAATATGTCCAAAGTGGTTACATTGATTGGCAAACTAAAAGCACACACTGTAGGTAGTTTTACTTACTTAATGTAGTAATGTTAAAATCTTGTGACTGTGAAAGGTCCAATTTAAAAAAATTGATTTTCTTTTTGCTTTCCATTTTCAGATGTGCACTGGATATTTACTGTTCTGAAATAGTTAAATGTCTTCCTATGCCCTTAACCCCTTCGTGACAAAGGCAGATTTTACTTTTTGTACTCTTCGTGACAATGGCCGTTTTAACATTTCTGCGCTGCTCGTGTTTAGCTGTAATTTTCTTCTTTCCCGTTTACTGAACCCACACACATTGGATATTGTTTTTTTCAGGACAAGAAGGGCTTTCTTTAGATGACATTGTTTTGATTGTATCATATTATTTACTATTAAAAAAGGTATAAAATATGGTGAAAAATTGTGAAAAATGACTGTTTCTAACTTTTAGTTGAAAAATATTTTACTCATCTATAAAAGGTAATGAAAAAACCTGCTAACTAGATTCTACTATTTGTCCTGAGTTTAGAAATACCCAATGTTTTTATGTTTTTTTGCTTTTTTCTACACATTATGGGGCAATAAGTACAGGTAGCGTTTTGCTATTTCAAAGCCATTTTTTCCAAATCTGATAATTCTTCCCCCCATGTGCCATTTCGGGTATATTTGAAGCCGGCCAACGCAGTTTACCCCATCAAGTCATATATTTTTGAAAACTAGACAGCCCAGGGTATTCCAAATGCTAGTATTTTAACCCTTTCCAAGCACTAATTCTACCATCAGCCTTTGTCAAACTTTATGGTAGTAATTTTTTTTTGCATTTGTTTTTTCACACACATTTTATTTCAGGTATGAATAAACAGGTTCTGGTATATGTCACAATCATAAATCAGCGATACCTCACATTAATGATTTTGCCTGGCTGTTTGGGGGCAAAAGGGCCACATTTGGGGCATGCGCATTTTCAATGTTGAACTTTGGCGTTTGGCGATCAACTGCCCATGTCCTATTTGGTACATCTTTGAGCCGGGCCATTTCAGTATGCCCAATAAAGCCATATATTTTTGAAAACTAGACACCCCAGGGTATTTCAAATGCCAGTATTTTAACTCTTTCCATGCACCATATCTACCACCAGTCTTTGTCAAACTTTGTGGTAGTCATTTTTTTGCATTTGTTTTGTCACACACATTTTACTTCAGGTATGAATTAAAAGGTTCTCGTATATGTCACTATTACAAAACACCCCAATATGTGTTCAGCAACATCTCCTGAGTACAGCGATACCTCACATTAATGATTTTGCCTGGCTGTTTGGGGGCAAAAGGGCCACATTTGGGGCATGCGCATTTTTCAATGTTGAACTTTGGCATTTGGGGATCCACTGCCCATGCCCTGTTTGGTACATCTTTGAGCCGGGCCATTTCAGTGTGCCCAACAAAACCATATATTTTTGAAAACTAGACACCCCAGGGTATTTTAAATGCTGGTATTTTAACTCTTTGCATGCACACATTTTACCACCAGAATTTTTTCAACCCGGCCATTGTTGAACCCGGCAAATTCATTTTACCCCATCAAATCATACATTTTTTAAAAGTAGACACCCCATGGGCATTTAATATGCCAGTATTTTAACTCTTTCCATGCGAGAATTGTTTTAAGCTAATATGCTAATTTTAGGACTTGCTCACAAAAATATATTTTTTATATATATATATTTTTTTTTTTGCCTTCAACTTGAAGGTTCCCCTGATAGTGACATCAGTGGGAAATTATTTTTACATTTTACTGGTTTTTTTTACTATTTTTTTCTAATTATTATTAATTTTATTTTATTTTTTAATTTATTTTTACTAATCACACTGTGATTAGAAAGATGGGCTCCATTGACTTGCATGGTTGAATGCAGTACCTGTATTCAACCTGCAAGTAGAGCCAGAGTTCTCTAGAGGGTCTGGAGACCATCTAGCGAACTTTTTCGTCTTTATTGTTTTTTTTCACGGGCCGCCGCCATCTTGCTGATGGTGAAGCGACACCATTTAAGTTTAGGAGGTGATCGTTGATCGCCTCCTAAACGCTTTCAAAACGGGCGTCCGCCGCCATACAATGTATGGCGGATGTTGACGCCCTGGGGAGGGGCCAGAGATGGCCCCTAGTGCCGATCGTGGCGTTGCTGAATGCCTCAAGGTCGAGGCATTACAGCAACGCCGTTTGGGTGCAGAAAGCGAAAGTAGATCGCTTTCTGCACCCGTTTAAAGACGTGCCGGTCCTGGCACGTCAATTGTCGTTAACGACTTGATTTTCCGTGACGTGCCTGGACCGGCAATTGTCATCAAGGGGTTAAACTTCTTTCTTTTTTATTTTAGAGTCTACACGAAGTGAATTCCTTAAAACAGTATGACAATCTCTCACTAGGCATGATAAAATATTGTGACCAAAATTTATGAAAACATACCGTATTTGCTCGATTATAAGACGAGGTTTTTTTCAGAGCAAATGCTCTGAAAAATACCCCTCGTCTTATAATCGAGGTCGTCTTCTAATCAGACCTCGATTAGGTTGCCAGGCTGCTTACCGGTGCTTTGGTCGCGAGCAGCGTCTCTACTTCTAGCAGTGGAGAACAGGAAGCTACTGGAGTGTCACATAACTCTGCCTCCCCCTCCTTCCTCTGGGGGCGGGGCCAGAGAAGTTGCTCGCACAGCCGGGCCCCTGCAGAAGTCTTCGAGTGAGAGATCTGCAGTTCAGGTAAGGGGGTGGGGGAGGATTTTTGAGCAAGTATGTGTGATTAATGGAATGAATGAGTATTTAAATGTTTGTGAATGAGTGTGTGTATGATAGCATGGATGTGTAAGGTGGGTGGTGGTGGTAGCATGGCATAGGGAGGCTGTACTCTCACTCCTATCATCCCCAGGTTCCAGCATGTACTGGCTGCCTTGGCTTGATAGGAGTGTGATTGCTGTTAGCAGTTATATATCTATATATATATATATATATATATATATATATATATATATACCTCCAGAAATGCCTTTTAACCCCCTTTATGCCACTCTGTCCCATGATATGCCTTTTAACCCCCTATATGCCACTCTGGCATATAGAGGGTTAAAAGGCACATCATGGGGCAGAGTGGCAAATAGGGGGTATAAGGCATTTCTGGGGGCAGAGTGGCAACCCTGGGGGCAGATGTGCATAACTGGGGGGGCAGGTTGGCAAATAAAAAAATATATATTTTTCTCAATCATAGCTTTTATTAGATATGAAAAAAATGTTTACATGCATTAATATTTACTAGTAAAACTTTTTTTTCTATAGGGTAGTCTTATATTCAGGCTTTTTGTTTTTTTCCTAAATTAATATTTAGATTTTGGGGGGTCGTCTTATAATCAGGGTCGTCTTATAATCGTGCAAATACGGTATATGTATAAGATACAAAAAAAAAGCAACAGGAAGAAAAAGAAAGTATGCTTAGAACAGATACATAATTGGCTTTAGCCTATGCTTCTCCCACATGTTCGTGAAACATAATGGACATTACAGACCAACACTCACATTTAAAAAAATACAGACGTGGAATTTTTACAATAGCTTGTACACAAAAGGCTTTTGTTATGCTCTACCAGGAACTATCAATTTTAAACCTAGTTATTGTTCTGAATTATAGTAGTTATACATGTGGCTGTTAAGAGAAAATGATCAGAATAGGGTTTCTTGATTTAGGCGGTCACACATTTCCATTAAAGAGTTTGTCAGACTGTAATATTGAAGAAAATGCATACAAATATAGCACAAGATAAATTACTATACTTTAGAGGTAAGTATCAGTGATTATGGATACATATGGAGCTGATTACTTGATTACTAAACAGTAGGTTATAAGTGAGTTGTCATGAAATGAAAAAAACATTACCAGACCACCACAATTATACATTATGAACAATGTTCCGAGACTTCCTAGGTATGTTGATCAGGCATGCAGAATCCACTTCTGATTAATGGCCTGCATACCATGGAGATCGCTCAAATCAGCCCACTGACACTATGGAGGATTGTGCAGAAAAAGCACTATGCACCAAAATTAGTTGCATGCCTTTAAGATGCTGGTCACCGGAATATAACATTATATGCCAGTGTGCTTAGCAGTGAGGAAAGTGGTGACAGAGGTTTTATGTCTGGGGGAGCTGCTCTTTGTCAGACCTAGAACAGCAGTCGCGATAACTACACCACTGTTTACAGTATAATAGTAAGTAATAGATTTAAAGTGCTATAAGCACTTTCATAACATCTGTTATACCGCTATAAAACATTTATAAACTGTTCTGCTTTACTTTATTATTACTAACTAATTTGCATAATAGACATAATAAATTCTAATTTGTGTTCGATAGCATTACACACCAAATTTCCAACATTTTATTTGCTCCTATTCAATAACATTGGCCCTTCTTTCAGGCCTCATTCAATTTCCCGTTCGTTATCCTTAGGGTATTAACTCTGGGCCTTGCAGTCACGGATAAATAGACACCATTCTGTTCTTATGCAAATATAGCACATTCACATGTGTTGCTGAATAAAATGTACCGTACCTGAAACTTAAACTAGCTAATGAGGGAACTGGGACCAACCATTAGTCAATTGTATAAATTAAATTGTTTGTGCCTTATTTTCAATGACTTTGTACTATACATTCCCAGTGTGTGTACATATTTAAAGGATATTCTGTTATATTAAACCTATCCATCTGTTGCAAAATTGAACATATATATATATATATATATATATATATATATGCACACAAATACAATATAAGAAATCATAGAGGCATTGCTAAACACTGTAGTTCAAGCTATTTTGGTAGGTATATGCAAATCAGGTTAACAACGATCACCTCTTTTGCCTCTATATCCACTTTACACATCGATCCTTGTCTGCTGTGTAGACAGCTTTTAAACAAAGCCCAGGACAGAGGTGCTATTATTGCTGTTACAAAAGAACACATACTCATTTAATTACTTTGCAAGAATTCTGCACATAAATTTGTTTTTGGTCTGGATTGCTGCATTTCCAGAGACTGGATATAAAGTTTAATGTTTTGAATAATTTATAGTTCATAATAGTTATTCCATCTTTCAGCTAGGTTCACACAATTCAGATGAAATTTTTTAGCGATCAGTTAGACCAGCATTTTCATTGTATCTTCTGAGTTAGATCTATATTTGTAAAAATGTGTGTGTGATGTTATTGTATAGGTCCCAGAAGCACTCACAATACTGAAAAAATATCAGTATCATTACTCAACTCATTTGAGCCCCTCTCAGGGCTGCACTGAAGCAAAGGTCTGATAGTGCTCCCATCACAGGACTTAATAATGGAGATGGGGAGAATTGCGAGATAGTGAGTAAGGGGAGAGATAAAGAGATAAAGAGAAATGAGAGAGAAAAAAGAGGAGGAGGAGAGATAAAGGAAAAGGGTAGAGACAGTAAGAAAAGGTAAGAGATAATGAGAATGAAGAGAGATGGGGGAAAGGGTGAAAATAATGAGAAAGGGGGAGATAAGAGATAGGCATATATTATAAAACTTACTGTCTATGACAAGATGTTAGTACGCAGTGGAACTCCACTTTAGATATGCTGTAGAGGATTTTGGAGCAGCAGAGGGCAATCCACAATCTTGAATAGGGAGGATTGGACATTGATCGCTCAGCTAGTGGCAGTCCTTAAGCCATTCAGGGATGCCACTAAAAATTTAAGCTCAAACACTGCCAGCCTGGGCCAACCATCTAGGTGGATGTGTTCCTTGAAAACCGTGAGGCTGTTCAAGGTGGCACTCTACATCATGTCACGAATGGGGTCTATATAGAAGACTGTAATGACCCACAGGGCCCAATGATGGAATTTCAGGAGTCACCGTGCAGTAGAGGAGGATAGCAGCGGGAGGTATGCAGTACAGATAACAGGCTATAGAGATATTGGAGCTAAGGACAGAAAAGGCAGGACACAGCCAAATGACTAGATACAGGTTGTAGAATCAGGAATACAGGTTACAGGGACAGGCTACACACAAGATCCAACATAAATAGGACAGGACACCCCTCTGCCGGGGCTCAGGACAGGACACCCCTCTGCCGGGGCTCAGGGCAGGACAACAGAGTACAGGGCTGACAAGACTGGCCAGGTTACACATGACAGGACTAAACAGAATAGACTAGACAAGGACATGAATAGAACCCCTTTCTAAGATAACAAGACTGGAGATTCCGTCACATATTATGACCGTAGCATGCTTAGCCCACCACTGCGCCAAAGTACTCCAATATATTGGTGGGTCCTAACATTAAACCCTGCCTACTGAATTACTAATAAACAAACTGAACATTGAATCTAAACACATATCAGAGAAAGACCTACCTGCAGACTGAGAGATGGGGCACACTTTATAAAGGTAACAGAAGCTGAAGCTAAGGGCAGGACTGGAATCTAAGAATCAGAAGTTCAGGACAGAGCATAAGAAAATCCAGGAATGGATTATAGCGAAACGGGGAACTGTAGCGAAACAGGGGAAATCAGAGATATGCAGCTCCGCAGCCTGGAGGGGGTGACACATCCTGACGTAGCAGCCATAGTCAAGTCCCGAAATGATGCTAACGTGCCTTTGCGATCCAAGGATTAAGGGAAAGCTACCAATCAAATTGAATGTTCTTAGTATCTACCGGGAACAATTGATCCAAAGGGTGCGTGAGTGGCAGCGGAAAAGGGGAATGCTGTCTGAGGAGGGAGAGGTGCAGGAGGAAGAAGAGATGATGTTGTCTGCCAGCTTACACTAGGGCCTAGTGTTTCAGCTCTGAATGTCTGCTCCCAAACATTATGGACTGACAGTGTTTGGACACTTCGCCCTGGGGGTGAAACAGGTGAGCGCGTCGTCAATTGCCCACTCATTCACCTTTTCTGTTTTCAATGCTGCTTTTGCTGGTGGTGGCGCTAGTGTCTTTTGCCTGCCAATCACTGACATTCCTGACTAATGAAAATGCATGTAGGAAATGTATTGAACAAGCAGACTGCAATGCAATTGCTTCAGGATCCCTGATGGCTAGGGGGCATCACTTGCTGCAGTGCAGTTTAAATATTTGTCTGCACTGCGGAGCAAGAATACAGTTCTGCTGGGTCATATGGTGGCCCAGAAAGGGGTCCACGAGGTGCATGGAACCCCTCCCCTACAGCACGGGTATTAGCAGAGATATAGACTCCATATCTGGAGTATGGTCAATGATGGCAAAGTTTCCTTCTTCCTGCCATGTAAATGTTAGAAACTGAATCAAACTTAAATTGCAGAAAGTAATAGTGGGTCCCTAACGTCTTCATTCTATTCCCATTTTTTTCTTTATCTGCAGCTAGAAGCACTTTTCTTTACAGCTTCTGACCTTAAGATCTAATTTGATAAAAAGCAAAAAAGGTCTTATTTGATCATCTTAATAAATGGGAGCTGTCCCCATTACATAATTAAAATAAAATGCCAACCAATAGAATTCCATCCTGAATGAAATGAATATCCAATTTATGTAGCAGAGCAAATTACGTTGACTTGAGCACTTTGGGGATAAAACATAAAATATGCATGCAGTAAATGCTATAATTCATTCCAGTTAGAGGGTTTTAGCAAAATGTTAGAGCAGAACACTTACTCTTCTGCTATATTTTATTAAAATTAAATAACCTTCCATAGGCCAAAGAGGCTAGTAAAAATCGCTACCTTATTGTTGCGAGGAGGCCTCTCTATAGCATTATTAGGATCCACACATAGATGGTATTTTGTCTTGCTAAATAGGATGCCTTAAATTCAAGTGCTAAACCAATCATCCTTATTTGTTTGATGACAGCATAAAGGCTCTACCATGCCCAATTTATTTGTAGTGAACCAGTTTTTATCTCCCAGTTTTTCTGATATCCATACTGTAGTTTACAGAGAAACACTGGTCAGATATAGCTAGGCTGTTGAGAGCAGCAGGTGTAAAAATAAAGGTTGCACGTTTGCATGCCTTTCTTGCTGCTTAACACATAGTCTTTCTATTTGTTCCACCGCACAATCCTTCTCTGAGTTTTTTCACATAAAGATCTGAGCGATTCTGACAAGGGCCAAATTGTGATAGCTAGACGACTGGATCAGAGCATCTCCAAAACTGCAGTTCTTGTCGAGTGTTCCCAGAGTGCAGTGGTCAGTACCTATCAAAAGTGGTCCAAGAATGGAAAAGCGTGAAACCAGTGACAGGCTCATGGGTGGCCAAGGCTCATTCGTCCCGAAGGCTGGCCCGTGTGGTCAAATCCAACAAACGAGCTACTGTAGCTGTGCATCACAGTTTGTTGCGTATGGAGCTGTGTAGCTGCAGACCAGTCAGGGTGCCCATGATGACCCCTGTCCAGTGCCGAAAGCGCCCCACAATGGGCACTTTAGCATAAGAACTGGACCACGGACCAATGGAAGAAGGTGGTCTGGTATGGGGGAATGTATTCCACCCATAAATAAGTCCAAAATAAATTCTACTACAGAAAAGAACATGCTAACTGGTTAATCTAGTTAAACATAATAAGGTTTATTTTATTCCCTGGACCATTTTACTAATGTCTGGGGTGACCAATATTATAACTATGAAGCCGAATTTCTCTTTGAAAATAACCCCCAATGAATCTTGGTATTTCATAACATCACTGCACTTAAACACAAATTGAAGGTTATGTTTCCCTGGTAATGACATGAGCTACAGTAATGAACTATACCTACGTAGAGGTATTGTTTGCAAATCTGAAGATATTGGGCCAAATATCATTGTTTACCAAAATATCTGGTAGACAATACAAGTATGTGTGTGAAAGATGAGGATTTGCATAGCCCCAGGGATGGTAACCACAACACCCGGGTGAAATGAAATACAGTATATGTATTTAAAGTGTAAAATATAATCCACTGTGTGTATAAATAACTATTCATAATTTTTAATATATATATATATATATATAAAGCCTAATTTTTTTATAGGGTTAACAATAAAGAGACAGGGTAAAATGAACTAAAAATCATTCATGCATTAAAGACTAGCTAAAAAAAAGCATTGTATATCTCATGATGGCCAAATTAAAAAATATAAAATCTGGACATGGGTTTGATAAAAGTAACTTTCAAATCGCATCCTTTGTATTTCTTGTTATCAAAGAAAACATGATGGATGTACCTTCTGCTCTTTTGTTAAAATAAAAATCCTGTTATCTACAGGAGTTGAGGTACAGAACCTTATCAACAACTGACAGAAAAATAAAACAATCAAACTTATTTTTGGATGGCATGAAAAAACCAAAAAGAGTAAGTCTTTCATCTTCATTGCATTATACATTCATGGGAGATTTAAAGCAACATTTGTTCTGCTATTTATCCTTAAATAAAAATGAAACATTCTTTTTCTTTTTTTATTCATTACTTTCTTGCAAAAAATGTGGCATGTGAAAGTACAGACCTTTTTTCAAGAAGCCAGAATACTGCAGACAGATTTGCTGAGGAAGTGAGATGCAGAAACGCTTCTCTTTCTCCACAAAGTCATCTTGGAGTACTTCCACAAAAGAGCATTATATCTGGAAGTTATGCTGTATCACCATCAATATTTGGCTCAGTATATAGTGATGGGGGTTCACTATGCCACTGTCAATATCTGGACCAGTATATGGTGATTTGAGGCATCAGAGATTGCCTCAGTATATAGTGATGGGAGTTATGCTGTACCACTGTCCAGCTCAGTATATAATGGGAGTTATGCTATACAATCATCAGAGTCTGGCTTGCTATATAATGATGGGAGTTTTTCAGTACCACTCTAATTGTCTTGCTCAATATATAATGATGGAAGTTACGCAATACAACCATCAGTGTCTGTCTCAATATATAGTATTGGGATGTATGCTATACCGCATCTGTCAGGCTCGCTATGTACTTATGCTAACTATGTGCTGAACTGTATCATGTGTATGTCTGGCTATCTGTATACTGATGAGGGCTATGCTGTTACAACTGCACATGCATAATGGGTATTATAGTATACAACCTCTAGAGTGCCTAAGGTTTACTTTACTGTCCAATTGCCCCTTTCGTTCCATTAAGCTCATGCTGTAACAACGGATAAATTACCATCTGCCCACTCGAACCAGCATTATTCTCGGTGCCTCCGACCAACATGGTCTCTGGCACTTTCAAGCGGGCGCGCGCCCCTTGTGGCCAACATCGGCTGTATGGAATCTCGTTTCCTCCAGGATGCATACAGCCTCTTAAAGGGACATGAACATATGTGTTCCAAGCCTCCATTGAAATCCTGGGTGGGAAATACAATTGCAAGGACTATTTAAACCTGGTTCTTATGCTATATCAGTGCCTGTGATAGTGCCTTGCGCATTTGGCTGCGTATAATAAACTCCTATAGATTTTTTTTGGTTCTGACCCTGGCTTGTTTTGATGTTGCTGTATGTCTCCTGTGTATGACTTGGCTTGGTGTTCGATTATCCTGTCCTCACTAATCCTTGACCTTGGCTTTGTGTAATGACCATGTCTTCTGAACATCTATTCGATCCAGATTCTCTCGGCTTGTGTTCTTGTCTGCCCTAGTCACCTGGTGGTTTATGCCAAGTTCCTGCACTGCTGGTCTTCTAGCCGTGACACATGCAAAACTCTTGTTTAGGCCCTGACCAGCACAACATATGAATAAATCACTAAGTTTGGGGAAATTTGTTTTACTATTATTTTTTTTATTCTCTGCAGTTCTGATATCATTAATTTGCCTGGTATTTCTTTATCTACTTAACTTATGTTGGAGTGCAAGATGACACTGACACATACAGTATAATGCTGTTTGGGGGCAAAGATGTCACTGGCAACCTGTTTGGGAACAAAGATGGAACAGATGAATTGTTTGGACAGAAAGATGGCACTAGTAAGTTTGGGGGACAAAGAAGGCACTTGTTAGTTGTTTGGGGCAAAGATGGCACTGTGGGAAGTCAGTGACATTACTTGGTGAAGTCAGGGAGTCTGAAGACATGGAGTGGTTGCCATAGAGAATGTGTGTGGTTAGAAGTATTACCGTATGTTTGTTAAGAGGAGGGGTTAACAATATAGCCACAACAACCTGGGGGCGCCCAAGGTTGCACAGAGGCGTCAGTGACCCTAGGCTTGGCTGTGTCCATTAACCCATTGAATGCTCAGGATTTCTTCATCTGCTACCCTTGCTAGAAGTGCTTGGTGAGCACAAAACATTTCAGCCCCTCCCCAACCAGAAGGCTATTGTAAGGTTTGGATCTTCCCTGGGAACCTCTTGAAACCATGGAGATTTACTGTCCTTTGTCCCAGGTGGGAGAGGCACAAAAGTGAAGTGGTGATGGCCAAAGGGTCCAAACTCTCCACTCCTACCAGATGGAGTTGAGCCATGTGTTTGAGTTTGAGTACAGCTTAAACTCATTCTGTCTCCTCTCATGTTTTGAAGGATCCCTGCAAGGTCAATTGGTGAGACATCAAGTTGACTTCATGTTGCTCGGCTATACAATACCACTTAGTCAATATTAGAAGATTTTTATCAAGGTACATTGGTCTATTCTGTTTGATGATGATCACTTTATGACAAGAACTTTGTAAAAATATGTAATTCTTAAACTGTGGGTGTTTAGTTTGGTTCAATTGCTGCAGGTACTTTCAAAATTAATGCAAGTAAAGCTTAAGTCCCTCTAGAAATAGTAAATAGAACTATTTAAATTCACATCAATTTTACTAATACACACAGTACAGTGAATTTTTCTCATGACACCCAAGAGAATAAGAAAACAATGTTCTTTCGTTATACTGTAAACATAAAAGAAAAAAAAAGGTAATATAAAAAGTTATATAGAAAAGTTATAATAATAAAAAGGTTTTGAAACTTAAAATTATGTTGTTGTCTAATCTGTTTATATTTTTTCTACAGTGCTTTATAACTCAATAGGATTACATTACAAGAGATTCCATTGTAGCTGCAAACTAGTGTTTCTTGTTGTAAGATACTGAGAGAGCATGTATGTAAATAAATAAAAATACATATTTAGGGTTTTTTTTAAGTTCAAGTCGATTTAAATGTATTTTTCAAAAAAATAATACAAAAGTCAACAATGTTTTATGTTCCCTCACAAGGAAATGTTTTGTACCTCTTTGGTAAGAAACTCTAGCCAATGCCTCTGGAGAACCGTAATCATCTTCATTTATTATTTTAATACCAAAGGATGGTTTCCCTCCCTTCAGGAGCTGGGACATTTGTTAGGTCAGGTTATGAGGGACAGTTGACTACTACTGCTTACATCTTCAGGAATGGGGTGAGGTGGAATATAAGGAACTTCATTAATTTGGCATTCAAGGATTAGACAAGGGTTAGTGGCACCTGGATGCAAAATCCTTTTGGAGCCCCCAGTAACTAAAACACATGTACATACTAACACACAAACTCTCCCTAACAACCAGTCACTCTAACACCATACATTTACACATACCCCCCTCCATCCTTTTCCTGGAACCACTAGTCCTAGGCTAATCCCTTACACTCTATGACCATACTCAGACGCACACTCATATACTAACATAAACACTCTAACACCATATGCCAACATACTGTATACTAACACATGCACACTCTACCGCCATCTACTAACACACATGCACACCATACAGTAACACATGCTCACTCTACCACCATACACTTGCACATAAACACACACTCACTTTAACACCATACACTTACATATACATATATACTTACACACTCTCTATTTCCTTTGGTGCAGCTTGCAGCTCTCCCTCTAACCTCGTGCTTAACCGTGCCTTCTCTACAGCTCTCACTCTCGTGCATTACATGACCCTTGGTTACTGTGTGCCAGGGTTTCATGCACCCTCTTTAGCAAGCCCTTGGCAGCATGGAAAACATTTCATAAATATGGAGGTATTTTGTTTTATTTGTGTGTTTTTCCACATTGTACTTTAGGTATGAATTTACAGCCTTGGTATATGTAACACCCCAATATGTATTCAGCAACATCTCCTGAGTACAGTTATACCACCCATGCATAGGATTGTCGAGTTGTTTGGGGGCAAAAAGGCCACATTTGGGAGGTGTGCTTTTTTCTCTCATTTAACACCTGCTGTAAAGTGGGTAATATTAAATCAAGAACCATTAAACACCACAACTTCCCTGTAGAACATCCGCACAATATGGATTGGCACTGGCAGGGTCCCTCTTATCCTCCTGCACCAGTATTTATTATTAAATAGTGATCTGCTGTGATGATGATGATGAAATTTGGTTCTCTATAAATAATATTGTAGATGATTAACCCTTTCAGCAGTGCATAGTTGTTCACAGGAGAATTATGAAGTTATAAGGCAGTACATTGACGATGGACATACATGTGTTCCCATAGCAATAATTTGAATTTATGTTTAAAGTTCAAACATTTACATGTTTAGCACTTATCTATGATAAGGATACACTTACACCTGAAATGTGCTTTCTAATTTGTTTATTAGTGATCTCCCATGATGCATTGAGATTTATGTCTCAGTATTTGCTAATGACGCAAAATTCTGCAGGATGATTTAGACAGAGTAGAGGACTAGGCAGGAAAGTGACAGATGAAGTACAATAAAGACAAATGTAAAGTTATACATTGCGGGAAGAGAAAAACCTACACTAACATGTAAATAACTGTAGGCCTTTCTTGTGTCAGCTAAGGTCAGTGTTCAGGATTCCATAATAATAAGAAGACTGTGCAAAAAAGTAATACATGGGAGAGTTGCAAGGCGAAAACCTCTGCTGACCAAAAAAAAGAACTTTTCTCACAATTGCCAAAAAAAATCTTGAGTACCCCCAAGACTTTTACGATAATATTTTGTGGCTTTTGCAGCAGGTCAATGATCCATTATTAGGTTTAGGAGGGCAATTACTTTTTCACATGGGTGATATATGTTTTAATTAACTCTTTCATTTTGTGTTTACCGTATTTGCTCGATTATAAGACAAGTTTTTTTTCAGAGCAAATGCTCTAAAAATTCCCCTCGTCTTATAATCAAGGTCGTCTTCTAATAAGACCTCAAATGAGATCTGACTATGAGACTAAGATCCAGATCCCCTGTATGCCACTGTGCCTCCAGAAATGCCCTTTAACCCCCTGTATGCCACTCTGTCCCATGATATGTCTTTTAACCCCCTATATGCCAGAGTGGCAAATAGGGGTATAAGGCATTTCTGGAGGCAGAGTGGCATATAGGGGTTAAAAGGCATTTCTGGAGGCAGAGTGGCATATAGGGGTTAAAAGGCATTTCTGGAGGCAGAGTGGCATATAGGGGGTTAAAGGCATATCAGGGAGGCAGAGTGGCGTATTGGGAGGTATAAGACATATCTGGAGGCAGAGTGGCAAGCCTGGGGACAGATGTGCAAAACTGTGGGGGCAGGTTGGCAAATAAAAGGAAATAAAAACAAAAAAATATTTTTTCTCAATCATAGCTTTTATTAAATATGAAAAAATAGTTTACATGAATTAATATTTACTGAAAAAACTTTTTTCCTATAGGGTCGTCTTGTATTCAGGCTTTTTCTTTTTTTCCTAAATTAATATTCAGATTTTGGGGGGTCGTCTTATAATTAGGGTCGTCTTATAATCAAGCAAATACGGTAATTACATTTTTTTATATTAAAATTAGTTGAATGATCTGAAACATTTAAATATGATAAATAAGCAAAGGAGATCGGGAAGGGGCAAATACTTTTTCCCAGCACTGTATGTGAAAAGATCAGTTCTATACCTGTTGTAAACTAACTTTCTATTTTTGTTTCCGTTATTTTTTATTAATTTATATAGCACCATCATAGTCAGAAGCACTGTACAATGTGAAAACAGGAACTAACAAGGCTAACATAATATGTTTTGTACTTGCACTGCCACTTCATACTAGTTAAGTTTGTCTTTTTGTTTTGGAGGGGGAATTTGCCTTCCCTGAATGTCTGCTGTGGCATTTTCCGTAGTTAATATTGATGCATACAGAGAAAACAGTAATGATGGTGCTTTCCTATTATGGGGGAAATAATAAGAAGCTATTGAAGTGTGCTAGGCAACTCAGGAGCAAAAGAGAGTAGTCAAAAGGTAATAAGGATACTAAAGGAAAAAACAGGTACATTAAGTTACCTTAATTTATGTTTTCCCAGAACACTCAGCAATCTGAAAGCAACTTGGCTACTAACCTGGCATCAGAGCCGGCCTTAGGTGTTCTGGCGCCCTGTGCGGACTACTCCTCTGGCGCCCCCCCATCCCAAAAAAAGAAAGGAATAAAAACTTGTAACAAAACCTCAATCACTATATACTACGCCAAACATTGATGTGGTGTAGGCGTACCACTTCATTGTCTGGCTTAGTAGTAGGGATGCACCGAAACGAATTCTGGACTGAAACCGAAAGTGCAGCATTTACCTGGCCAAAACTGAATATGACTCCCCCACACCATAAAAAAATCTAACACTTTTATTTAAAGTAAGTAACACACCAAAATAGGACAAAACAATGAAATAACAATATTATATATATATATATATATATATATATATATATATATATATATATATATATGATTAACAGCAATCACATTCCTATCATGCCCAGATTCCAGGATGTACTCGCAGACTTGGCATGATAAGAGTATGATTGCCCTATCTACCCCTTCTCGCTCCCTTCTGCCCTATCTACCCCTTCTCACTCCCTTCTCCCTATCTACCCCCATCTAACTATCTACCCTTTCCCTCTTTGAAGTTCACTTACCTTTCAGGAGTCCTGCAGTGGGGGTGCAAGGCCTCTGCCTTTCAGCTCTGCCACTGTATGGAACAGTATAGAGTGATGGGAGTTATGATGTACTTTTAGAGCATAATTAGATCATGAAAAAGACATTGGAAATGGTACAGCATAACACCCATCACTCTCACACACTTACCAATCCACACATATACCAATCCACATGCATACCAATCCACATGCATACCAATCCACACGTATGCCAATCCACACGTATACCAATCCACACATATACACTAATCCACACATATATACCAATCCACACACATACCAATCCACACGTGTACCAATCCACACGTGTACCAATCCACACGTGTACCAATCCACACGTATACACTAATCCACACGTATACACTAATCCACACGTATACACTAATCCACACGTATATACCAATCCACACATATACACTAATCCACACACATATATACCAATCCACACACATACCCATCCACACACATACCAATCCACACACATACACCAATCCACTCTCACTGAATGCTTTCCTACCTTTCCTCTTTTCTCCTTACAGCTCCTTTTCCTTCTCTTTGCTCCTCTTCTTCAGTTCTTCTGTCTTCTTCCGGGTCAGAGGGCACGGACAGCGGTGGGCGCGGCTTCAGTGTTGTGCGCCGGGATCTGACAACAAACCCCGGCGCACAGCAGCTGTTGCCGCGCGGATCACAAGGGAGCGGTATCGGAGGTCTTTAACAGACCTCCGGCTCCCTTGAGTGATTTTAAGCCGGGTTCAAGGGAGAACCCCTGATGAGCGGCACCCGGTGTGGAAAGCCGCCGCCGCTAGGTACGCCACTGGCGGCGTCGGACAGCGCGGCGAACCCCGCGGCGGCGCCCCCTGGAGTGTGGCGCCCTGTGCGGTCGCACAGGTCGCACACCCCAAAGGCCGGCCCTGCCTGGCATGACCCTGCTGAAAAACAATGCAGGAAAGGGGCAAATACCCACCTTTCTAAATTTGCCCTGCATATATCGATACTTCTTATATACACATCATCAGAGTTTGCTGCGTGTACAGTATGTCTCAAGTACGTCCAGTCTTATTTTTTTTATTTCATCTCTAAATTCCACGTATATATATCTATATATATATATATATATATATATATATATATATATATATATATATCAACATTTGATGATTCGCTGAAGCTTGGTTTATGAGAGTAAACGACTATAATTTCTCATTAATTTACTTGAGAACTCATTCTGTAGGGCTGGAAGCATCAGTGATTTTGTGATGTAGTGAAAAATAATGTCTTTAATGAAACTCATTAGTACTTTCAACTATGCTGGAGGGGTGGAGAAATGATTTCGCTAAACGAGATATAATTGCTTGAATGCCTAGGTACATAATACAATTTATTTAAAGTTAATGGCTGAAAAAAGATGCAGAAACATCTCTTCTGAGTTTTCAGCCTGTGTTAGATACTATGCTCACAAAAGTCTCATTTGTTCAGATGAAACATTTCAGGTATATCTAGCCTTTTAACAGTCATATCAATGGAATACAGTGGAACTGAAATTCATGGTTTACAGATGAATACCATTACTTATAACATACTAGGTAATCCCAAACTGTTATGGAAAACGGCCTTTTTGTGTGCAGTTTGGGCCTGGTATAATAATAGCTATAAGCATGTTGTGCATTACAGTAAACTAGGATCCTCTATGGATTGATGGTTTCACTTACACATTGACATGGGTTGTTGGCCTGTCCTACTGCAAGATGATTTGTTGGAATGTTTGTTATCAGCACAAATAGATATTAACAGACAAGATAAGTTATCTATACCTTCCAAGGTTTATTTGAGATTTGAGTCTTGCTGATAGTAAGATGCAGAACAAAATAAAAGTAACTTGTATGAATCTACTGAAGACATAAGAAGAGAGGCAAATTGAAAAGGACATAGTATACATAATCTGCAAAACAAATGAAATTATAGAAAATTATATATAATATATATAATTGTATAATACAGTAAATTATACAGGTAGTCCTTAAAATAAACTATCCTCAATGATGTTCTCTGTGTTCTTATAAATTGAGAATTTACAACTAAAACAATGCCAGGGATGCATTTCTGATTGAAAAGAAAATTACAGTTCAATATTTCTTTAAATTATATCAAAGATATACTTTAAATCAAGACTAAGCTCCTAGACATAACAGAAACAGACAATGAAAGGGTGTTTGAAAGGTTTAGAAGTCTGATAAATGATAAACTCTGACAACCTACAAACATGTAGAATCTAAGATATTTAAAAAGTGTATGTATCTAATACACACAGCATCCTCGTGAGTTTTATGAACCACCAAATGCAAACCGCAGTTGGATGCATGGGTCTTATGTATACAAAGTGATTCTGGTACAAAGTTTAACAAAAATTATTACCATAGCAACTAATGAAATTAGTTACCATAGCAACTTCCGCTGTTAGGACGATTCCTTTGGTTGGTGTGGTGAGAAGACAATGTTTAAAATTTTACACCAGAATCCTTTTTTATACACAACTTCAACTAAAAGTAATTAATATTTCTTTCTCCATCATGTTTTCCCTAACCTCTCTCAACTTATGCCTTATTCATGAAAAATGAAGAAACAACCTAAAAATTCCTTAGCAAAAATAGTAACACCTGAAAATGTTCCACCAAAGCATAGCCATTAAATAAATAACAGACACAGACACCATGTGACAGAAGATACAACCATACCATTTATCAGTTTCAAAGCAGCCAGCAAATTCATTATTTAACACTCAACATTTAAAAGGGCATCAAAATGTAGGAATTGGCATTTCGTTTTTTTACCAGGCAAGCTTCCCAATCAACCAGTCTCAGACCTTCCTGTACAAATAACACTGAGTTAGTAGCCAATCAATGAATGAGCTAAACATCTAACCAAATTACAAAAGGTGGTAAGAAAACAGAAGGAGGAAGAAAAATAAAATACATTTAAATAAATTAATATATCAAACACTACTTTCATAACTAAGAATGACTGTAGAATGGGCCTCAATGGGTCTAGACTTGACTTGGACGCCGGCCAACTCTTCGTGTTCGTCTTTGTGTTCGTCTTCGTAGGGAAATAAATCTTCGCATTCCACAAATATTCGCCCGTTCCTGTGTTTGGTTTGGGCTAATATTCCTGTACATTCTTCGTGTTCGTTTCTTTCTTAGTTTTTTTGTATGTATACAAAGTGATTCTGGTACAAAGTTTAACAAAAAGTATTACCATAGCAACTAATGAAATGTTTCTGCTGTTAGGACGGTTCCTTTGGTTTTTCTGTAAAAGGGGTTAATACGGGGTTAACGCGGTACGCAGTATGCAGCAGCTTTGGTGCCAGGATTTTAAAGGTCTGTACGAGAATCTATTGATCGCCAGCAGGGGCCTCCTCTGCCATCAACCAATGCACTTCCACTGGTTTCCCCGCTCCAAGAGTTAAAGGTCCATACGAAAGACCAATAGAGTCGCTCGTACGGACCTTTAACTCTTGGAGTGGGGATACCATGGATACCGCCGTCAGGAGTTAAAGGGCTGTGCAGGCGACTCTATTGGTCGCCTGCAGGGGCCTCCTCTATCATCAACCAGAGACAGGCCTTCAATGAAGTCTCATCAATCATATACTGACAATAGTATATGACGCGGAAAGAACAGGCAGGTACCTGCTGTAATTGGTACCAAGCTCATCGTTCTCCCTATTGTGCTTTTAGACAACTTGTTAAAACTGACGGTCACTTTTGATGGCATTTTTCAAATGGATCTATTCAGTTTTTAGCAATTAGTTTTAAAACTAATGATATTTCTAACAACAAGAGAGTGAGAGAGAGAGAGAATGATCTCCAAAAAATACAACAGGGAATGCTTAAGATAATCGTAGTTTATAAAGTATCAAATAATGCACACTTTAGCGCACAGGTATTTCTACAGCATAAAATCTAAAATCCTTTCAACACAATATACTTAAGATAATATAAAGATTTTTGTGGTTTTATATCAATTAATTTTGTGCTTACATTTTGGAAATTTAATTTTAGACAGGATATTAAAAATTCTCAGTTTTAGTACTTGGCATTAAACATTGCAATCGTTTTATATTTTTGGAAGCTGAACTATAATTAATACTGTGCTGGGCTGTGTTCCTCTGTTTTGTTCCAGAAAACAGCATGGGTTGTGGAACACTTGCTTAGTAGTGTAATTGCATTTGTTATTTTACTGTTTTTGTGTAAATAGTCAACTTCTGCTGTTTCAGAAACATGTTATAGGACTACTAGTGGTCTGACTGGTAGGTACTGGTGCGCTGCAGGTTGACTTGCTACATACACCAGGACACAAATGACAGGGGAACTGCAATGCTCATAAATATCTTGTCTGAAGTTCGAAGCATAGATCTTTGACTTCTGTAAAATGTACTTCCTTGACAGAAATCTTTTGGATAGCTTTGGTGGTGTATTTAGGTGGGGAGCCACCTTAGGCGTTACCCGTACAAGGCCCCAATTTAAGGTGCTGTTCCACAAAGCATTAATGTACTCTCTAGTATGGAAAGCAAACAGCAGATCTGCATACCTGGGAACTCTCTGGGTTTGACCCGGAGATTGACGGGTGAAGCACTGCTTCTCTGGTTCCTAGCTTGAATCAGTTAAAATAAATTGGATGAGAATCAAGGGTACTGGTCTTAACTCTCCGAACAGGGCCAGTCTGCTTGCAGAGCACTGAGTGGCTCAACATAACATGACTTCACTGTGGTAGACTCCAGCTCAGGCTCTGACGTGCAAGATGAGTAACTTTGAGTTGTGTTTGAGTAACTTTGTGTTAAAGTGTGCGAGGGTGTTTTTCCAGCAATTATATTTTATTTCCTCAACTCTTTTCTTCTGAAATCCATAGAATGAAGTCCAAGGTGTTCCTTTTACCCCATACTTTTTTGTAATCGCCATGTAGCTTTACTTTGATTTTTAACCCCTTAATGACAAAGCCCGTACATGTAGGGGCTCAAAATGCATTGTTTTCAATTGGTTTAGGGACCGCCCATTGTCCTTAAGGGTAATGTTTGGTATGTTATTTTATGTAGTGTTTTATATGTTGAAATGTCATATAGACATGTCTTAAATCAAAAAAGACATCAAAAATTGAATCATAAGGGTTTCTCATCATGTCACCAAATGTAGCAGCCTACGTTATTTTAATAGATAGCATAAGATTTCCAAAATTCGTATTCCTATGTTTCCATTTTTATACAAAAAACTTAAATATAAATTTATATTCCAGGGTGCTGCTGCAATAACCAGCATGTACTCACAACAAAGCAAAAAATCAGCGCACATCCAGCAAATACTATTTAAAAGCACCTATCTGAGGCTATAATTCCTATAATTACTATATATTGGAATTCTGTCACACTTTATAGCCATATATTGCTTAGCATGCCACTAACCACCAGTACCCCAACTTCTGCGAGTCCTTCTCGGGACACCACTAATGAGGCACCACTAATGAGGCACCTATGTGGCAATAAGGTTTGGTCAGAACCTGCAGAAAAAATATACAGAAAGGGAGCACATCCGAAGCAAATGTATTTCATTTCAGCAGTTTGTTTCTCTGGTTGTTCTAATATAAGTAAGGGCTGATTTATTGTTGAGATTCATGCAAATTTGAACAACATCAGCTCCCTATAGTGAGGCAATTACTTCATCAAAGGATCATGTTGCGCCTGGTGTTCCAGTAATTTTAACAACTTAAATAAGCACTTACAAGTTACTATTATATACAAGTCTCAGAGGAACCAAGCACAATTTTCAAAAATACTAATGTTGCTCATAATAAAAAAGTTTTGAATTCACAATAAAGTCATCTGTATGTTTTACAGTGAAAGAAAACTAGTGTTCAGTCCAGATCATTGGTGTATTTTGGCCCTGGCCTAGAACAGCACCCAATCTATATCAGCGGTGACCATTATATCCTATTCGCAGTGGGATATGATATCATATCCCAGAACACTGAGTCACAATGTCACACACCAGGTATAGAGGCTGTGAAACGAAGAACACACCTAGTATAACTAGATCTCTGATTTCACCTAGCAGCACATTGTGCAGTGGCACACAGGGGAAAACAATCACCCAACAGGCTGATCTGCCCCAGAGGGGCTGCAACCCCAGACCTATTCTCCTAGGCCTAATACACTACCCCTTTTCACTGACCAAGAACTTTTTTTGGCCTAATTTTTTTTTTGCTTTGGGGGCGTAGCGACGTAGCTTATTTTAGCAGAGATCAGACATTTTTTGCCACATGCTATCCAGTGAATGTGGAACAGCTGACACAATGCTGGTTATTATTTTATTGTTTTTCCACATAGGTTACCATGATAGCAAGCAGCCAAATTAGCTTGCTCTGTGGACATAAAGAATTGTACTTTTTGTTGTTGATGTATGAGAAGCTGTCAGTTGGTCTATGACGAATTTCCTGTGTTATGCTTACTGTAGAGGAAGCCATTGAGTTTAACAAGTCTATAGTGCATTAATTGGATCAAAAGGCATTTTCCAAAGGATACTGACTCTTTGTCAAGAGGCATCCCTGTTTCTCAAATAGCAGATAAAGACAGGTGATAGATATGTTGCACAGGAAGTGAATTTAGGGTGCCAGCTACATATCCCATGCATATGGCACTCTCTCCTCCTCCCCTCACAAATACTGAATGCACGATTACAAGAAAAAAACATCTTTATTTAATAGTGGGACTGCCAGTAAACACCAGACTCTCCATTACTATTCATGCAGGCTTTCAGAGGGGACATTGTGTGACCCCGCATGAATAGCAATGGAGCGTAAGTAACCAAGAACACTCTGTGCCTCTGCTTGTAATCCATGTGTCCAACATGCCTTTGTTTTTTAAGACAATGGACCAAGATAACTGTAGTGCAACCTTTTATCGCCTAAGTGAATGATTGCAATACGAAGGCTTCTTTGCAGAGCCAGAGTGGTAGTAAAGCAATAATAATAATTTTCTAATCTAATGTTGTGAAGGTAAAAAAAAGATTCCCCAAACAGAAAACAAATCCAACATTTTACAGTTCTATGCTATAAATAAACCCATGTAATATCGTTTACAAATTAAAAAAAGATATATATAATCCACCTGTATTTACCCCATAACCCAATAAATTATACCCTATTATTAGGTTGGTGGATGGTAAAACTGGATAGAAAAAAAGGTAGAGAACACAAAATTGATTAGTTAATACTAGTTTTGTCACAGGTTGCCATCAGTCTCAGCTTCTACGAGGTTACATTTTTAACTGAATATATCTCCAAAATAGGTACACTGATTGAGAAACAAAAATCATATGTTACAGGTAGCTTTAATTAATTAATTTAGTTATCCCTCGAGCTGTGATGTGATAGTCCCTGTTTATTAAAAAAACACGCCTCAATATACTACTGTGAATGCTTTGGGATTTTGTAATTCTGCGGTTTAGCTTTCAAAAACAAGAAAATAATGATGGAAATGTATGAATATAATAAAAATATTAATACAAATATCCTAGCTAGAATACAAATGGAATAGTCATTAAACGCTATCACTATTTCTACAAATGTATTTTTAATTATTATGTATACGCAGAAAAAATGCTTACTAAAATGTTAGTAGATTTAATGTGCATCACATTAGCATTGATGCAATATTTAAAATGCTAATTATTAGTTTGTGTCATAAGCCAACTTAACAAATGCACTGATTTCTAATTCTGTGTAAGTGAGTAAGAGGGAGAAAAAAAGAAAAGCAGAGAACAGGAAATTGGAATGGACTTGTGACATGTACCAGTGGCATTGTTCAAGATCTGAGAGGTGAGGCAAAACTAAAGCCTCTGCAGTATCTTAAGTATCTTTGATTGGGCGTCATTAAATCTACCTGATATAAGCAAGGTCTCTGTTGTTATATAAGTTATATATATGTTGTTGTACAAACCTACCCCACTGCACAACAGTGTTCTAACAAACTATGTAGTTTAAATGAGTGCATATGGTTTGATATACATAGCTGGTTTTAACATCAATTTATGGATCATAGGGAAGCACCCTATGCACCCATTATCCTCCTCACACACGATTATAAATCCGTCAAAACCACAACTGCAAGCAGGCTCTCTGTTCCACATTCCACTTGCATAGTTGACAAAATGTGAAAAAAAACTTGCACCAGTATATAGCAAGCCAGACACTGACAATTGTACAGCATAACTCCCATCATCCAATAGTGAGCCGGACACTAATGATGATTCAGCATAATTCCTATCATTATATACAAAGACTGACGATGGTACATTATATGAGTATAACTCCCATCAGTATATACTGAGTCTGTCAGTAGTTTACCACAGCTCTCATCATTACATAGTGATCCAGACACAGACAGTGGTACAGCTTGACTATATACAGTTCCAGACACTGACGGTTGCACTGCACATCTCCTATCATTATGTTTATCCCCACAATAACAGTGGTACAGCATAACTCCTGTCGTTATATAGTAAGCCAGACACTAATGGTTGCACAGCATAACTCTCATCATTATATACTGACCCTGAATTGGTACAGTATAACTGTACCTGACAGTGGTACACGACAACTCCCATCATTACTGATCCAAACACAGACGGTGGTACAGCATGACTCCTATCACTATATAGTGATACAGACATAGATGGTGGTACAGCATGACTACTATTATATATACATACACAGATAGTGGTAAAGCTTGACACGTATTACTATATGGTGATGCAGACACTGAGTGTGGTACAGCATGACTCTTATAATTCTATAGTGATCCAGATACTAAGGGTGGTACAGTATGCCTCCTATCACTATATATTTATACAGACATAGATGGTGGTACAGTATGACTCCTATCACTATATAGTGATCCAGACATAGATGGTGGTATATATATATACAGAAGGGACCAATTGCAGGAGATGTAATAATATTCTATTCTACTATTACTTATTTTATTAAGAGGGCAAACACACAAGCGTAAGAACTCTCTATTTTATTCAGGATCACTTTTAAAATAAGCAGCAGTTAAACTTTGTTTTCTCTACAAGGTAAGGACATCAAAAAGTAATAAAGATGATATAAACAAATCTTACTCCAAACAAGCTAGTAGAACAACACCATTAAACGTAGCATAATCTTTTCAGTAAATCAAAAAATATATACAATGTTACTGTGGGCTATAGATTAAAGGAGATTAAATTTGAACAAATGGTATAATAATATTTGGTGGCACGGTTGTATTTTAGTTGTATGGTTATTGTGTTCGTATACACTGTAGTAAATATTTTTCAAGGTTATAAAATCAAGCTCATAAAATGATATCATGCATTAAATTTATTAATATCATATAAATATGCGCTATTGATATTTCTGTGTTTATAAATTAAACATCTGCCGATACAATTATAGCAGTCTGTAGAACAAATATTTGTGTTGTTTACCTTTGTCATAAAAATTGATTAATATATTCCATAATACTCCAAACCCTGAGCAATCACTGCTGGCTTTATAAAGAACCCTTGTTGTTTTAGGGCGTCAAACCATCCGAATCCAATAGAAGATACATGAGAGGAATATAACCTCTAGTGTTTCTACTGAAGATATGAAGCAATTGGTAAAGGATAACATTTGGTATTTTTTGTAAGCAATTAAAGTGGACAAATAATCAATTCTGGTTTGTTTTAGTTTATGTTTTGTTTATTAAGCCTGTAATTTAAATAAAGAGCAATCCATAAAGAATACAGTTATTCAAACTTGTCTGACGTCTTGATGGCATTTATGACAATAAGGATAAAATATTTCCTGTGGTTAAATCAAATGGACAAATCAAAGCATGTATTGTTACTAATACATAAGTAACTTTAATGTTTTAAAGTAATAAATAAACACTATTATTATTGTATTACAACATCTTTTGGACAAAGTTCAGCAATATACCAGCAGTTTCCCGAGGGATCTAACTCAAAATGTTACATAATCATTATAGCAGTTTTTGTGTCCAAAAGCTAAGTGGGTGATACTGTGTTAGAATAAGTTAGAATTACGGTTTATTCTATCAAAAAAATCCATCCTGTGTGAACCCTCAGCATTTGTGCTGATGTCTATATCTTTCAATATACAAGGCTTTACAAATAAAAGCAGAATGTGCATAACATATGTACTTTATTTTTTGTATTGTATTTCTATTTCTATTGTGTTCAACAAATACATTTTTATGAAGAATCATTGCCAGTCATAACTACTAGACACGGATTTTATCTAAAAGTATGATGCCAACATTATTGATTTTAGACAAACGTACACTACTGTTCAAAGGTTTGGGGTCACTTAAGGAAAAAGGCCTATTTTTTTAAGGAAAGATAATTTTCTCCATAAAAATAACATGAAATGGATCAGAAAAACAGCGTATGTGATGTTGTTAATGTTGTAAGTGACTATTGTAGCTGAAACAACTGATTTTTTATGGAATATCCTCATAGGCATACAGAAGCCCTTTATCACTCCCATCACTTCTGTGTTCCAATTGCATGTTGTTTTAGCTAATCCAAGCTTACATTTTAAAGGCTAATTGATCATCAGAAAACCATTCTGCAATTATGTTAGAACAACTAGAAATTTCCTTGTTTACCATGAAAACAGCTAAGTGACCCCAGACTTTTGAATGGTAATGTATGCATGGATATCTTTTAGTGCCCACTAGGTTACATGTTATACTACAATAAAGTAATGTAGCCTAATAGTTAATATAACTAGTATTATAAGTATATTGTATAAAATAGTCTTTAGAAGAACCTTCAGCATATCAAAAGAAGACTCTTGAACATACTGCTTGCGATAAGTGATGGATTTACCTTGGGCACTAAGCCTGACCTAGGGCAGTACCACAGGTCCTCTTGGACACACACCATGGATGTTGTGCCATCATATTGTAAATTGATCATTTGTTGCCATCAGAGATCTCTTTTGTAACTAGCCTATTGATCAATGGTGCACTAGGCAGTCTGATCCTCCAACAGAGCTACAGAATAGTTGTTGTTCCAACTGGATCTCAATTGGCAGAGCATTGGCCAGGGGCGTAACTAGAAGCCTCGGGTCCCCGCTGCAAGAATCTGTTAAGGCCCCCCCACCCAATCTACCCTCTCCCTGCCCACCTTCTCACTATCTACCCTCTCCCCCCTTCTCACTATCTACCCTCTCCCTACCCCCCTTTGTAGGTCACTTACCGTGCAGTCCTGTGGTGGGGGCGCGAGGCCTTTGTCTCGCTGCTCTGTGCACGGCTTCACTGCTGAGCGCCGGCATATGACGTCATATACCAGCGCTCAGCGTGAAGCGCCGGCACCCGAGACAGGCGCCTTACGCTCCCACCACTGCAGTCGGGGCAGCGCTGAGGCAGTTGGCGGCTGCAGATCCTTACAAAAAATGACTGCTGTGTTTTCTGAAGTAATACTGCAGTTTCATGGACATGAAAAAAACTGCAATACTTCACTTTTACTGCAGTATTACTGCCTAGGAGACAGAAGGGTGCCGAGCGGTTGCTGAAAACGACCGCTCGGCACCCCTTGGGCACCCCTGACTGGCAGAACTCCAGGGCCCAGTCGCAGTTGCGACCCCGGTAGTTCCGCCACTGGCATTGGCCATAAAATGCTTCTTGCAAACATTGAAGTAAGTTCAACAAATTTGACAAATGCTTCACTTCACTGCCAGTAGTTACCCCACTAACTCAACTGAACTCAATGCATGTTATAGTGAACAGCAGAGCTAAAAATTCAGCTTAATGGAAAGTATTACAAATTGTCCAATCAATTGGAGTGAATCTTTTATTCAGGAAGAGGCAAGCTGAACAAATATATGTATTTAATATAAGTGAACACATATAAGTTTTTAAAAGGTTGGTTGAAAAAGATAGCTAAATACCATCCTTTCATCCCATTAATGGTTTAACTGCTCAGTAAATAGACCTCACTTCACTTTTTGATCTGGCAACTGCGCTAATTCCATGAAACTCAAATAACCATCTTGAAGGACGAAACATTTTGCCTTTTTGCATGCCATTGTTTTTCTTTATAAAGTTTTAGATTTTGATGTCCTTTGGAAGTCTTCAAGAGATCATATCACTAATTGCTAACATAACTACTAGTCGTATATATACACTGCATCAGGTTTTGTATTATTTTAGTTTTGGACTAGCCCTATTCTTGGGTTCAAAATGAAGACTAAGCGTTTTGATGTTCATTGACAGATGCCCTTTTATGTAAGGAAAGAGACTCTTTTTTTAAAAGGTTGTACCCTTTATGTGGCAGGGAATTTCCCTAATTTTAAAGTTTTAAAAATCCAGAAAAGTATATATTTCCTTTTCTTGGCCAAAACTAGGGTACAAGTTATTTTCTGTTGTCTCTTGTTCTTTGCAGGTAAAGTAAATTACTATAATCCTCTAAGCCGCAAAAAACCTGTGGTACAGCGTGTTCATGAGAGACCTATCTTCCAAGTTGAATTACTTTAATTGCAAGGGGTATGATGTTTTGACAGTTCATGAAAATCTCTATCTCCGTACAATTTTCTTACTGAAGGATTACATGTTTATTGCTTACAAAGAGATATTGTGTACAATAATGAAAACAAGCGCACCATGCAAAGTATTCGCCTTCCTAGAAAATGATTTGCCAGTATTCTAAGAAGAAGCAATTAGATGCGCTGCATTTTTAGAAGCTGATTAAATATCTGAAATTGAATAGCTGCATCAATTATAGTTACATAAATTACTAGGTGGTAGTCAATAAAGTGCAAAAAGCTAACATGTTAAAGGGAAAGTGTCATGGAAGGAAAAAAAAATATATTTTTATTTTAGATTTAAATTTATTGTTTATTCCTATGCACCACTGCTCAATTGGCCGGTTAAAAAAAGACTGGTGATCTTACCAACTGGCCCATTTACACTAGAGTACTATACAGAGTAGGCACAGAATACATAGTTTACTTCCTCCTGGAGCTGCAGGACCTTAAAAGGTGGAACACCAGGATATCACATCATATCCCGGCGCTCAGAAGAAAGGTGGCGGCACAGGGGTGGCGGCAGATAGTGACACTGCCCTGGGTAAGGCATAGGACCAAGCCAAATATTAATACAGCACTGTACCTTTCTGTTACAATATGCAGAGGAACTACACAGGTTCCCCTGTAAAGCTATTATCAAGCTAGTGTGTGTGAGCAAAATTGAACATCATGCATACAGTACAACAAAAGATAGCTGGTGTTCATACTGGTTTCATATTAATAGATGAGGGGGGGGAATATATCGCTAAAGTAAGTTAGGACTGTGGACAGTTGCGAGCAGTACAGTAAATCATTCATCTTAAGTTCGTGTTCTCGGGTTTGCGTGATTTCATTTCGGTGGAAGCTGCTCATGGAATCTTTTAAGGGGAGAATGCAGAAAATGTGCCACTGAACAGTGCATCACTGAAGTATGGAAGAGGATATGAAAGCTGCTCCTGGAATAAGTCAAAGTGTGGTTGTGGAGAATGCATGTTCTTCCATCATGTTCCAATGAAATAAGCAAAATGATTCCTTAATTTACAACAATTACCTTGATTATAAAAAAAAACCCACAATCAATATTTGTCAATAAAGTGTAAGAATTTAAAGGTACACTCCAGCCATTATAAACATTTTAATACACATGATAGCTGTGATGTCAATCTTACCATTTTTGCATTGCAATGCATTGAGGAATTTCTTAGAACATGCATCTTGGTGAGGCTATTTGGGTCAATAAGATGTCCCTTAAGCGTAGGCATAGACCTGTCCTAAAAAGAAGACAAGGTCTTGCAGCAGCATTTTCTCTGGTGTGATGCTGCTTAATCAGCTAGTTCTACAACCAGCGATTTACACTAGAGAAGACTGGCACAGCCTCCATTCTATGTTGTATCAGGCATCCTGCGTTGAGATATGATGTTATATTCCGGGGTTCAACAGTAAGCTGCAGAGGCGAGTTCTCGGTGCCCTGTATCAGGCCTAGGGCAGCTCCTAAGAGGTTTGAAGTTTTACTATAGAAAATCCCAAGGGATCTTATATCTTAATATTTTGTTTTTAGAAATTAATTTCATGATGCTATTCCTCTATATTTTTTAATTGAAATTTATGCATGGATTGCTATTTGATTATGCATGATAGATTTACCTCTGGCATTGAATCAAGCCCAATGTATACGGCAGAGCTGCATTAAAAATCAATTCTTGGGAGGAAAGAATCTTGTTTTTACTAGCAACTTAGTGAAAAGAGACATCTGTTATGCAGTTTTATTCATCAAGGAAAAATACAATTTATTTTCCCTGTCTCGTTTTTATGACGTTACCACTTGGCACCGTATGCAAATGTGCAATACCCAATCTCCAAATTATGGAGAATACAGCAAAGTACACCCTTTTTGCTGTTGGTTAAAATTTAGCTTTCTTCGAAATTTTCAAGAATGTGATCGGTTAGTAGGTTTGTTGCAATAGAAACTGAATAAATGTCTCTAATATTTGTGTTGTTTTTATTTGATTAAACTTTCAAGGGTAAATAAAATGACATACGCGGTTGTGGTTATTTTATTAATGTGATGGAGGGTGTCAAAATGAAATGACCAGTATTAGAATGTTGATGTTTGCTTTGTGCAACGAGTGGACAGGCCAGTGACGAGCAGGCTCAGCCTTTTCTTTTCATCTGTACCAACTCTTGTAAGGACTTTTCTTCTGTTGTAAGTCTGGTTTGGCTTTTGCTCCATAACTCCACTACTGGTGGATCAGGGAATCTTAGTAAAGTATTAGTAAAGGGTTAATATTTTGTACATACTTACTGGTCTCTTTAAGAATATAAAGTAATAGATATGGTGTAAGCCTAGAAGAAACTAAAATGAAAATATCAAGGAATGCCTAGAAATAAGTACAGTTCTAAAGAAGACTTTTTGGCCAAAACGCGTCAGGGCTTCTACAACAACTCAAGTGTGCTTTATCATGTATTTTTTTATGAATATGTGTAGACGTTCCTGGAAGTGTAATTTTAGTTTGTTCTAGCGCTTACACCGCATCTACTACTGTAGAATTTCTTTTGGGCTTTGGGAACAGCTCTAGTTTGTGTTTAAAGCAGCATTCTCATTTTTCTTCCTTTTTTTCTTCCTCTATCTTACCATTTCTACTGGCACAGGTCTATGCCAAGTTTCTCTTTAAGAGTAAAAACAATATAAGCCAAGTAAAACTAAGCTGTACTGTCTATGTTGCAAAGATTACTAAATACAATAGATAACATATAATATTGCACACTTTATATTTTTGTACGTTCTAAATCCCTTTAAAGTACTTTGTTTTCAGAGGTCTAAGTTTATGATTCATGATTCCCTTAACCAGCATTCTTGTAAATCTGCTGTTTTTGTCAATGATTTGTCTCTGAAGGGAAATTAGATTTTCTTCTACTATGTCTCAGAAAATATATTATTTTTTGGTCAAATGGGCAAGGTAGAAAATGATGTAATTATATATCTGACGGCAGGAAGATCCAATTAAACCTCTAAATCCATGTTAAAAGATGCATGACATACATTGTTTGAACCACAGCGTGAAAAGTGAGGCTTGTAGTCTTGAAACTCTGTGCATGCGGTTTTTATCTGTAGTATAATGTTTAATTGAAGATTTATTTTATGAGCAGTTATCTATTTCCAGTAACATGAATACTTACCTAATTGTTTAGGTACCTAAATCCCCTTGTCCCTATTTCCTCCTCTGATGAAAGCACATTATTCTTGGCAACCACAAACCCTAAAACAAAAGTGTCCCTTCTTGGCCACTTAAATTGTTGGAAGATACGAAAATGCATCAAGAGACTCTGTGTCACAGGAACCCCCTTATCTCCTATGTGTAATGCACATTCTTTTTATAATGTTTATTTGTTAATTGGCTTCCTTATCATCTTCTGTCTCTGACTTGCACCTAGTATTTTGTCCCTGCGACTATTTTCCTTAAAAAAAGAGATTTTTTGTGTGTATTAAAAAACATGTAATCATAAACCTGTTCTGGGGGAAAAAACTCTATAAAACGTTGGATTCCAAAAAAGTTCAAGGTGAATCAATCTCAAATGTCATATAGGAAATAAAATCAAATATATCAGCAATACTTTCTACATTTTAAACTCCTCTCTGTGTTATTAAATCACCGAGCTGCCAAACTAATATTACCTATAAAGAAAATAATAACTGAAGTTGCATATGTCTAGAGGGCTCTAAGGCTTAAATATGAAAGGCAAGAGTCACCATTCAGAACAGAAAAGAATTTTGATGAAAGATATTAGCAATAAAATGTGCCTTTCAAAATAGAGGAAATGTTTCAGAAGTTAAAAATCGGGCACACAATGCCAAAGTTGTGTCTCAACTCATATAACAATAAATCACGGCACAAAGAGGCAGAGAAATCACATACTTTACAATCAATACTTTGCAGACTCCACTTGTCCATCTAGCGTATGCTCGATTCTAAATGAGAATCGTCAGACAGCCTTCAAGACAAGAACTCTAGTTTATCAACTAACCTTTGTCCAAAAACGTTCATCTATTCTCTTTTTCAATAGGTTCGCCAATTTATAGTTGACATATACATATATACATTGTTGTGCTTTGGCCTAGGCTGACTAGGTGGAACAACATACCCCAAAGGTTTCAGGTGTCCAAAGTGTAGGGGGTGTGTCACATACTCGCCTTAACCGATTAGCCAACTAACAACACTATCATAACAAGGGAGCTTATTGTGGATATCCCGTGATCAGGTGATCTCCCCAACAGGACTATGCTCCCCGCTGGTAGTGGGAGAGCTACCCGGGACAGTGCCTGAAAATCAGGAGTGTCCTGCAGAAACCAGGACAATTAGGATATATGCCTTTAATGTACATAGGTGGTACTTGAGTGATAAGGAAGCATTACTGTGCCTTTAAATTTCGAGGCTGATTATATTTACTTTTGATAGATGTATAAAAGCTTCTTTTCAGTACTTCATACATACTGTAGAGTTTATTAAAATAGGTTAATTAGTCATGTTCTTTGGTAGATGGAGGATGGAGGGATTTTGCAGTTAATCTATTTTAACTAATGGATTTAAAGGATGGTTCAGTAATCTCTACTGCGTCTCCGGCACATTTGAAATAGTAAGCTGTGTCTTTTCAATAAATTAGTCAATTTGTGTCAGTGCTAAAAATATTCTCCAGCGTTTTCCTTAATTAATATATGAAAAAAAACATTAATTGACTGCATATCTATTAATGAAAGATAATTTTTTCTTCTATTTCTTTTATTTGAATTCACTTTGAACATGGCAGTGTACAATGTTTGTTATTAACTTATAAGATATATAACCTCCTTGGCTTAGACAACCTTGGGTGTCACCTTAGGTCTGACCCCGTGCAAGACCACCTGAGCTGCTGATGGCCTCACTGCTAAGCCCTGGAATATAAATGACTATATACACGACTGTATTTATGCTCAAGGTGAAAAATATATTCTTTACATAGGACATCCCCTGTTGTCAGAGTCTGTGTCTATATATGTTTGTTTTTAGGGTGACAGATTTGCATAATACATAGCTAAGGATAGATGGATATATAACTGTTCTGTGTGATATACAGTATATGATTATACATTTTCTTATTGACAAACCTTACCTTATAATGTTTTGTTTTAATAAATTTAAAAAGAAAACCATGGACTGGTTTGAGTTTCAACTATATACAAATATATTCATATATTGACTACTTTTCAGTCAAAGTCACTTTAAAAGCCTCATTGGGATTAGCCTTTAGTAGTACTGTGTTGAGTCCGTAAAATATACAGACAACTAATTTGCCCACGTTTGTAAATCTTTCTTTACATTTTCAGTTTGATTCACAGTGTGACTGTGCAGGCTCTGCAATAAATAGCTACTTTTATATACCACTGTCCCAATTAGACAAAAGACCTGTCAGAGCTTTCACAAAATTATACATCCTCACTCCCGCTAACACTGATAATGGGAAGAAGTGATGGGCAGGTTCTAGTCGCGCTAGTAAATCCAGGAAGAAAACAAATAAAACAAGGTAGCACATTAGCAGATTTCATACCTTCGTCCAACTCTCTACTATTATTATTTTAAGGCTCTTCCACTTATCTACCACCCTCACAGAGACATTATAACGGATACTTCTGTTGCTTGCTTATAGATGGTAACCAAAAAAAGCTGATTTATTCACTAGACATTGAGCTTGCAGGTTTGTTAGGTTGGAACATTTGATCTCATTGACTTCACTATGCATTATAATGGCCAAAACTGAGTTAGCTTCTTCTTGGCGTAGAGCTGGGATAGCCCTGTGTTATTTAATTAAATGAACTTAATTAAAGATTTCATGAATACCACAATACTGATTAAGCATTGCTCTATGGAGCATCCTTTAAAGTGTGCAAGGGTCTCTTCGTTAAAGTTCATGCTGAGAAGAGTTAATAGTCAAGGCGTTCCTTTCTTATTTACATTAAAAGCCAGGTCTTTTTTGTTTTTGGCATCAACGTTTACTTTTTTGGAAATGTCTCCTTCCTTTTAAACGGAAGGCTTCTCCTGACCAGTTTGGACATTCATGAAAAGATAATCCTTATAATAATGTATTTATTTACATAGCACCAATAATGTACATAGTATTTACACAGTTTAGTCTATGACAAATTCCAAATTGACAAACTCTTACTCTTCTCTGAAAAAAAATGGATGCAGCAATGCATGTTCTATATTTTTAAAAAGTAATTCAAGCAGGACTCCCCGCAAACTCATGCATGTTTCGTTATGCATTACTGTTCAAGCGACAGTCCACATATACCTGAAACCAGTCACATGCACTCTATGTAATTTGGATGGAATATCGGAAACCGTTGATTATAAACACGAAAGATTCCCATCTTGTTAACTCTTTTTCATTAAATAAACAAATGTCTCTTAAACATTGTAGAACTCTCCCAGGCCTATGATGAGCATACCTGGGAACTTCACGGCTCCGGCTACCCAGAGCCTTACCGTGCGGGACGCGGTCCCACTGACGTTGGGGGGCAGTCCCACTGATGTTGGGGGCGTTCCTGCTGATGTCGGGGGACGTTCCCGTTGACGTCTGGGGAACACTCCCATGTAAATGATAAAATGGGCGGGAGCGAGACCTGTCAAGTTCCCAGGTATGATGATGAGTAGCTTTCTTTTATGCTTACAGTTATTCATTGACCAATGATTGCATTCAATAGCTTTGCTAAATTTTGTTTAAATAACACCTCACATATGGAGGTCAAAGAACTTCAATCTGTTGGTACAAGCTGAACTTCCCAGCACCACATGGACTACTTTGATCTGAACGCTTGTTGGGTATATATAGCAGTATATGCACCCTTTGATAAACAATGCAAGCTTGGACTGAGATTGTGACGGAACAAATAAAAAGTAAATGTTTGATGTGAATCATTCTCTGTAATGATTCTCTGTCCTTAGGTATTCACTTTGCCCTCTCTGGGAAAGACATGTATGAAGACAATTTCTAACCCACTAACAAAGGGAAGAAGGTGAAGCTTAGGTTTACCAAATGTTCCCTTTGACATTTTCCCTTATACCTGAAATCCTTTAACATTTTGCAAACCTGTTGTTCTTGTCTTCTCTAGGGGTTAACAACATCTCAGAAATGGATGTGATACTGTATTTTCAATCATATTCTGCCAGGTGGAGAAAGATAAATGACATCATTTTATTATTTTTCTTCCAAAAGGTCAGGTACTTTTATTTGATTTACGATTGACAACAAGGTTGCATTGCTATTTCATACTGTTCCAAACATCCACTTCAATTGCAGATCTCATGCTGCAAACAGAATTTACCTGCAGAACAGTGCTGAAATATCTCCTTTGGTCGGGAAATGACACAAGCAGATTTTTTTTTTAGTTTTCTCGTAAATTGAAAAATTATTTCCTACCAAGTATCCATTGAACCATTCTGCATAAATAGCTTCTGTCAGTTTGTTCAGTATCCTCGTAATATGTATCCGATTCAATGGCAAAAAATGTGAATGTATTAGAAATATGGTATGTTGACCTCTATCTTACCTAGAGCAAGTCAAACCTAGGGAAAACAAGTCTTAGGTTTGTGGAAGTGTTTGGTAATGTGGCTTAATTTGTAAAGACTGGTTCAAGGGAATTAGATTTGGGTGCAAAACAAAGTAAAGATCAGAAAGATCGCAGAAGATCAGAGTTCATAGTGCCACTACAGATATACGTTGCTAGTTACCTGAACCCACTTTGCCTGCTAGGTATCTCCTACTTAGCTGACAGTGTACTGGTTAAGCATATCTCAGAAATGAACTCTTTATGCAATATAATATATACCAATTCTAGAATCAAGAACATTAATAAAATTATAGTATTGTACATACCAGACACAATCTCCTGTGGAGGCAACTCAAACAGGAGATGTAGGACAGCTCTATCAACTTCAATTGGGCAAAATGCCCTTTGTACTCATCGTAGACCAAACTGTTTAAATGTTTTTGTGCAAACCTAATGTTGGCCTTATTTGCACGATATGATAAGCCAACATCACTTTTTCAAGAAGCCAGAATCTGTGGTATTTTTCTAAGGTCTGAATTGAATTGGCAATACCAGTAGTCATCTATGTGAAAAGTAATGTCCTAAATCAATTCATGGTTTCCCAAACACTTCTCCGCCTCGCATCATTACTTCATATGCCTCTGACATTGATCACTACATGTTTTTTGTCAATTGTCTTAGAATCTAGAAACTCTCTGGCTCTGAACCTTAGTGTCAAAAGATGGCAAGCCACATCATTATGTCCCCAGGATGTAAATGGTTGAATCAGTTCAGCAATCTCTTTTCGTGACTGATTGCTTACACACGACATTAACAGAGAACCAAGTGTAGTTGTAAAAGTAGTATAAATGGACTTTTATAGTAGCGCATAATGTGTGAAAAAATTAAGGAATTCTTAGAGTAAGGTGAATAAACGTTTTATTGCCTTAACAGGTTGCCGCATATTTCTCGTTTATTGGATATAAAAATGTAATGGGACTGATTAATATAGTTTATAAAGGTGATGAACACCTGACCTGAATATCTTTTCCTACAGCCATCCTTAAAAACTGATACGTTTTCAGGAATAGAAATAAAAACCCTTCCATCCCTCAAGCCAAGCTATCATCAAGGCAACATTTTCATGACAAAATCAATGGAGAATAGGAAGTATGTATCTGGAAGGCAATGCTGAAAACACAAAAAGGGAGAGAATGACATTTTCTCCTTGTCAGAAATATCTAATAAATGATTTAAAAATAGAACTACCTAACACCTCAAAAGTCCTTGCAGCAAACTCCAGATAGCTTTTTTTTATATAAATGAACTTTCCGGCAACTACTCTGACATTATAGAAGCAAGAAAGCAATGAGTAATGGAGTAAGTGGTAATTTGAAGTTTATTTATTAAAAAAATTACAGTATCTCTACATACCACCCAACATGTTAGGTGTCCAAATGGGGATACCTGTCTCAGGTGTGTGGCTAGAGGTAGGGGGATGGGTTCAGATGTTAGAATGGACAGACTAGCGGTGGGACTGAGTAGGGCCAGGAGCATGGCTACCTGTCCCTCTTATCCGAAGAACCACCTCATTGCACTCAGGAGTGTCACAGGGAGGCCATTGTGGGAGCTGCAATGGAGGTCTGTGCCGCAGCAACACGCATTATACCCCAACAACATACATGAATATGGCATGTTAGCCATAACTAATTTAAATCCAATCATCTTTCAGTTTTTAAATGCAACTTTTATCATATATCAGAAGCATGGCTGTTATGTCGACCTTAGAATTGATTATCAAGAATCTGGTTTTTTTTTGTATTTTGTTACATTATTTATTTGGTGGTTAATAACAACTGATTTGAATAGCATATGCCCTACTATTTTACAAAACGTGATTATATTACTAAAATAGCAAATATACAGTAGGCATTTGGCTTAATGTTAAAATATGTTGTGCGTTTCATATTTTGCTTATTCAATTTACTCATAGTACATAGTACAATAAGCTATCCTTCATTTAGCATTCCAAATGAGACAGTCCCAGACAGATTAGCGAGTGAATGAAAACAGGAATAGCCGATGTGTACCATTGAAGGCAATTTTGTGCGGTAGGGTTGCCCTTTAATTTTCACAAGTTTGCTCTCAGTTTAATTAACAGGAATGTGTTTTGCACTCAGGCAGCTGTTTAAATGTAAATACATTCAATGTGTAGAAGCGAGATAGATGCATTAATATAAATTATACATTCAAGTTGGTTTTAATTAAATTAGAGCGTTGTAGATAAGACATTATGTGCAGGAGAAATATTGGTTTCACCTTAGTTCCTTTGAGGAAGTGACTGTAAATTGTGCAAACAGTATACTATCAATGGGGTAAAAAATATTTTTGACAAAAATAATGACAAAATTATCTCCATCTGTGCCAGAAAGGCTAGGAAAAGGTCAGCAAAACAACGTCGATAAACAATAAACTGATAGCAGCTGTCCATTCAATATTTAGCTATAATTAAACTCAGCTATTCTTGCAAATGTGTGAGTCGTGATGTTTGCATTTATTCTGTGTCTTCTAGAAAAGCTTCCAAAATAGCTTACCCATTCAGTAAGTAGGGGGTAACAAAAAAGATGCCATGGCTCCTCTGCAAGACATACGGCCAAGGCTGGATTAAGGAGACTGTTCTCATTATTCTGCTATTCAACATCAAACTGCAGGTCTTTACTTTTAATAGGATTGTGCCTTGAACATGTGGGTTAAAGATATGTAAATCAGACTTTAATAATTCCTCTTTAGACTTACAGATCAATGAACCATAAGGTGTTTATGGTTTGGAGACTTCACTATAATGATTATTAATAGCTTTAGCAACCAAAAGTTTGTTTTTTTAATAATAAACTTACATCTTGTTGCTTTGGCTCTTTACTTTGCAAATTAGAATCAACAGCAGAGCTTAATCCAGATGCGGAACTAATCTTTAGAAGGGCTGTTTTATTTGTTTAGGCAATTTGGGCCAGTGATTAAATATTAAAACATTACTGATAACGCACATAGAATGTCATAATGGGCAGCTACATTCAGGATTTTGCCGTTAACGATTTGACACTTTAAGCCATGGAAGAATGCTAGAAGAAACAGAATTTGACAGCAGATACAAGCTCGGTGGCCTGTCTAGTCTGCCATTTTTTTCCTGCTGTAAAAACCTCAAGCCTTTTTTGGTCCTTGGTCTCGTATTATGTCTTTTTTATTTTTGATGTCTTGCCTCGATGTCCAAATACGTGCCATAGAAGGAGCCAAGGCGGATCATCAGATCACCGGATACACCATTCGGCTTTCATACTCATTAAAGAGCATACAGTGGTTTGAGGGTCCATTTAATGTATGGTTGTTGGGAGGATAGACATAATTTTCTTTTCAATCACACGCTCAGGTACCTGCTATACTAATAGGTAATCTACACCATTATATGGATGACCCTACGGAAACACGTATACAGACATATTTACGTGGTGCGTCTGATATTATTGTGTACTCCTGAAAAATGTATGCATCAGTCAAAACTCTGCTGTCTGTTTGTGTTATGCTTGATGGAAAACAATGCCAGATTTATGAGGGAAATATTCAGATATGATTTTCTCAACATGCCGAAAGTGGAGCAGCATTCCGCCTACGTATACCATATGTCATTGAAATAAAAGGAAACAGTGAATGGCAGCACCATATCTTATGCCAGATCGTTTTAAGCCTCCTTATCAGAACTGCTTCAACATTGTCATTCCTGTTTACAAAAGTTAACAAATTGCCTTTTTGAGAACAGGAGGAAAAAAAAAAAAAAGATTATTAGTTTCGAGAACTACACTGCTTGCCCTGACTTTAAAAACAGACTCCTTTGCATTTTAATTGCATTTTGAACAGAGCGAAACTAACAGCCGTCTCTATTAAAACCGTGTATTGATTCTCTTTTATGAATTACATTTTATAAGGCAAAGTCCTTTATTGTGTTTTGTCAATTCTCCAGGCACTGTATTAGGCCATGTGCCTTCTTGAAAAGATAATAGGGAACAGGTCCCCACAGGTTGAATGGGGTCATTAGTATGGCAGTTTCGCAGCACAAACTTTGTTCTGATCTTTTCACATTAGCATAACTAAAGTTTTCTTGTAAATCTCAGACAGGCATAACTTCCAGGCTGCTGAGCTTTACAAAATTCTATCTCACTATTTTTTAACCCCTTCTGGACCGGGGCTTTTCCATACCCTAAGGACCAGAGATGGTTTTGTAATTTTTTTGTCATGATTCCCCTTTCCCATCGCACTCAAATTACACATTGTTGGTTTTTTTTTGGAGTAGGGTCTTCTTTTAAAATCATAGATACATAAAACATCATACAGTAATCATTATTCATGAATAGTAGGTAAACTCCCATACTAAATATACAATTTTTTACCATAGGTGCCGCAGCTGAAAAATGACCAAATTTATGTTCAGCAACATAGCCATACCCCACATACAATTTTTTATGTTCAAGAGGGCCACATCCATCCTTTACATACTATCCCATATTACATAATTTTTAATATTACTTCCTTAAGGGGTTTGGGTGTAGTGATTTTTTAAATACATTTTTTAATTGTAGCGGTAGGGCTAAGGGGCACTTAAAAAAATATATATATTTATATACACTTTTTTTTGTTGTTTTATTTTTTCAATTTTTTTTAGTTTTTGCCCTGTTACTATTGCTATATGACTCAGAATCCCTTTGGGGATATATATAATATATAGATTATTACCGTATTTTCATTTTTTGTTTGTTTCTCCCTCTCCTCATTCTGATCTGTCTGTACTGATGATACTGTAATCAGAAAGCATGACTCCATAGCTCTGCATTGCTGATTGCAATAGGTGTGATCAACCAGTAGAAAGAACCTGTCCTCAGTGCTGACACTCACTGCAAGGAATGTTCAATCGCATGATCGAGGATTCCTTGTATAACAGTGTACCGGCATCGTGCAGCGTACCGCTGCAACAAAGTCAGGACTTCCGGGTACATCCTAAGAGGTGCCAACAGGTTAAAGAGAGCCACATGTACAGTGCTAGGAACTTCTTGGGTTTCAACCTGGAGGAGCCAAGAACCTCTGTAGCCAAGCCCTTTCCAGTCTAGCAAGAGGCATTGCACTTGGTCATGTCCACTCCTTACCAGGTTCCACTTTCCTCAATTAATATAATGTACTTTGTAAGTACATTAATATGCATTCTTTCATTTAAAACCATCATTTCATTTAAAAATACTTAACTTAGATCTGCAGCAGAATGTCTCCTCAGTTATCTGAATCATGCCCATGACTGGCTGCCCAAGATTGTCAGTCAGCGACAGGAAAGCATTCCCATTGAAAACAGTGTGCACAGGGATCTCGTTAGACTCCCTCACTCAGCGTCGAACATATCTCTTGTTCATCAAATATATGGGGGTCAGTTAAAAGTGAAGCGTTTGATAGCAATATCATGGGGATGAGACCATTTTTCAAATTGATGCTCACTTTGTATTGTGTTCTTTGCTTACCTCTGCTACCTTAGACTTCTATACTTCTAGGCTAGTTGAAGCTTCAGAAATGTTCACTTTGTACTATGGGATTGTTTAATTTATGAAAGTGTTTTTTTGACAAAGTATAGTGTTTGGTAACCATCTTTCATTAGAGTTTGTTTTGTGGTCAATGTGAATTTCTGGACTATGTACTACATACAGTAGTCTCTTTGAAAGGAGAACCTTATAGAGTCTTTATTTTGGACTGAAGTTATGCATAAAGTGTATGCTGTGTGTGTTTCCACCCATCAGCCTTTAGCTTTGGTGTTAGATTCATGTTTAATGCTACCTAGGATATCTAGGGAAATGGAGAAAAATATCTTCTTGGTTATAATTCTTTCATCTGGAGGGCATCATTACATGCAACACACCCCCCAACTTATTTCTTACAGCTGGACACACAGATACATAAAATCATATAGAGTATATTCCCATAAACTGATTAGGGAGGAGCTACTACCCATATGTAATGCAGCCATTCGGGTAAGAAGAATTATGTCAGGTGAGATATAATTCTCCCCATTTTGGTATGATGTTAAAACTGTTGTAGAACGTGTACACCCAATAAGATATAAAAAGTGCTGGCAGATGATATAGAAAAATGTTCATCCTAATACAACATAAAACGGGCAGGGGATTTAGGCAACATTTGTTAACACCCTGGACAAGATGTGGAACTGTACACAAACATTACTATCTGTTGGGCTTTTGAGTGACTTAAAGATCCATTTGCCTTTCTGTGATGAGGAAGATTCACAAACTTAAGTTGACAGTGCTTTTAAGGTTTGTCATACGGGAATAAATTGCTTGATGCCATCCAGACTGGTCTGACTGGGTGATCAAGGATTGTCACACCATTCAAATATAGAGCATAGACATAAATGTGTCAAAGCAGAGCTCAAAGTTTTAAAATAGCAGGAATGAAATTGAGAGGTATCATGCATTCTGTTCAACTTATGTGACCCTGCAATGTTAATAAAAACTGCTTTAGTGACCATGACACATCCAGCTAAAAAATGTAGCCCACATACATGGTGTCCTCGTTTGCAAATAAAGCTGATAAAGAACTCAGAAGTATGCACAAGGCAGTCATAGCGTGGCTCGGAAAACCAATAGCTTTGTTACATGTCTTATCACTGCCTGTGCAGTAGGGAGACTGTGTAGGGAGACTGAAATCCAACAGAGTCACTGTCTAGGGGAACATAGCAGTGAGATACTCAAGGATAGTTAGTGTGTACCTGCAGGTCACAAGACTTATAGGTACAATTTGTCAACAGTTAAAACAGCTCTGAAAGGCTTAATGCTGAATGCTTACAAACGACAACTGATTAACTTTTATAGTTTAAAAGACTTCACACCAAGTAAACAGACAAAGATTGTGGTCCAACAAATCTTTAGAAGCAATTTTTGCCAGAAGACAAAGAGATGATGGTTGCATAAAACACAAATTGTTTACCATCTTTTGTATAGTTACTAAATTATTAGAATGATTACTGATCATCCTTTTTAGTGCATATTAGCAGGATCTTCTAGTTCAGGGCAATTCTTTTTTGTTCAGCAGCTCCAGCAGAATGCTACTGTTTTATTATCGAATACTGCTGATAATTGTCTGGTTTTATGCTTGCTGGCAGGTGCTTTATGATGACTTATTGCACAGATTCACATATTCATTTTAGGAGGGTTTACCACTTACATTTAATGATTGTAATTTAACTATTGTGGATGATCTAATGGAGGTTGTCAGCTAGAGTTTTAAAACTGTAAAAGCATTTACCAAGTGCGTGCATCACAAGAACCTGAGTATCTTATATTGAGGCGGGGACGATTTTTGTAGTTTTGCTAGAGTTTAAATTAGGAAATACCAGTTTACACTCTAACTAGGGAGACCTACATTTTATTCAGCACAGGTTAAAATATTTATAAATCACAATCAATCAACCCCTTATACCCTTTATAACACTCCATAGTTACATGAAAAGACCTTGTACCATCACTGAGAAGTCACTGGAAGTATTGCACAATTCCGTTTAAACCCAAGACTTTAAAAATAATAAAACAAAAACTGTGACTGCTGCTTTTGTTTAGCACGCGCATTGTGCAGATTTTCTTTTTTTTTGTTTGTAAAGATTTTGTAGTAGATTTACTGTAGCAGATTGTCCTGCTGCATTACACAACTTCTTCTCAGCTTCAGCCAGTGGACAGCCATCCTGACATTATCCTGAGGCAACAAAGCAGCCCCAAATCATGATGCTCCTTCCACTCTTCACTGTTTTGATGATGTTTTCATGTAGATATGCACTTATGCAGTATGTGTATGAACAGTCCACAAAACATTTGTACTTGTACACCTCTAATCACGTTTCATTGCTTCGGCTCCATGTTTTCTAACTCCTGACTCCAATTAGCTTTTGTTGAAGTGATTAGCCTAGGAGTTCACATACTTTTTCCAACCCACACTGTGAATGTTTGAATGATGTATTCAATATGGACAAGAACAATACAATCATGTGTGTATGTGTGTTATTAGTTAAAACAGAATGTGTTCATCATTCATTATGACGCTTTTATTCAATGGATGAAATTATGCATATAGTTTATTAACCAAATCAAAATACATGCATAATAATCAGATACAATAAGAATGGAACAGATTTACTTACATGCCTTCCTGAACCGGGGGACCCTTAAATATAGATTTTGCTTTAGTGCGAGACCATACACTGAGCTAATCCATGGCAGAGTCTCTTCTTTAGCTGGAAGGGTGGCACTTTTATAACATTCAGTAATATAAAGAGTCTACATGCTTATTAGGCTACATGCTCTTAAATCCATTCATTAACTAAGTACCATTAAATAATACAAAAGGAGTCTATATGTCTATCAGCCTACATGCTCATAAATCTGGATCTTCATACAGCTCTCCATATCCTGTGAACAGCCCAAGACCCTAGGTTCAAAAACAGCTTTGTCATCAGCACTAGAACCTTCTACACTATATAATTCTACATAACATCACTTTAGTTTAAAGCTCCTATAATTTTTTGTTTGTTTTTACAGAGAATAGCTGCAAAAACATCATAGTGACATATTTCTCATTTTTACATTAACCTTTACACCAACTTGCCTTCATTACACTATTAACCCTTTTGCGTCACAATTCTCTTCTGGGCACTACAGTTACCCAGATTTTGGGGCTCAGACACCAAACTAAATGGTTATCTGGTCACATTTTTTAATTCCAACTTTCTGTAATTTTAAACCTCCATAGCCCACTCTGTCTAACACACTGTGTGCCAGGGAGTGATATCACATCCAGCTATGCAGAGCAGTGAGACAAACGGAGTGAGAGGGACTTGCCATGAATGTAGAGAGTGGTGAAGAAGAAGGTATGAACCTGAATTTAGATGTCATGTCCTGCAAGTCCTGGGAAGAGGTGTTCACAAGAGAGCGTGTCCCTGCAATGGATGTGTCTAAAATGTTGTGACAGGGATTTCCCTCTGGAAGGAGATATTTCTGAGATCTAAGTAAATTCCCAGCATCACTGAGAAATGTGGTATCACCTTAAATGGGTGAACAAGCTTTCAAATTCTAGTTTCATGCATAGATTGTATATTTAACTAGGACCCGTCTTTCAGAATACAAGCCACTTCAACTTTCATAACTTCACTGCACCTTGTAGTTGTATTTCATCAGGGGTGTCCAAGTTTTTCCTGCAGCGGGCCACTTCATCAGAAATGTATATGTTCGGGGGTGCACTCATTTTTCACTGAGAGAAAAAACGGCCTTTAATAAGACATGCAGATTGAAATAACGTAAATGACACAAAATCCTTTACAATGCCTCTCACTGATTTCTGGGCCTAGAAAGTTTTGTCCTCTGACATGACTACAAATTCAGGAGGGCATTTTATCTCTGAATACGTAAAAATCAAATAGTTCTATTTATTCTAGGGATGCACCAAAATGAAAATTCTGGATCGAAACAGAAAATGACCCCCCCATCTTTAAAAATAAAATAAAATAAAAACACTTTTAATAAAAGTAACATACCAAAATTGTACAAACAAATTAAATAACAATATATATAAATATGATTGTTAACACCACACATAAATTCCAACATGTACTGGTTGCCTGGGCATGATAAGAGTGTGATTGCTGTTAACAATCATATATAAATTGATATTGTTTTGGTATTTTTGTTACTTACTTTTAATAAAAGTGTGGGTAACACACCAAAATTGGACAATAAAATACAATACCAATATTAATATATATAATTTCTAAATGCAATTCCACTCCTATCATGCCCAGGCAACCAGTAAATGCTGGAACCTGGGCATGATTGGACTGTGATTGCTGTTAGCAATCACACCCCTATTGTTCCAAGTCAGTCAATACATGCTGAAACCTGGGTTGCTGCCCCCTTGTGTATTGACGCTGCCTGCAGTATGGGGTCAATTACAGACTCCCTGTGCCATGCCCCCACACATCTATGCTATCACACATACACTCATTCATATACTCATTCATTCACAGATTCATTCCCTCAATCACGCATACAACCCCACCCTCTTACCTGCACTGCAGATCTCTCACTCACAGACTTATGCAGGGGCTGCTGCTTCCCACTGTGTAGCTTGCGAGCAACTTCTCTTCTGACAAACAGCAGAAGCAGGAATGGAGCGGAGTCATGTGATGTGACATAAATTCACGTGACTCCTTGCGATTCTGCGATCCCGGTTGCCCTGCCTGCGGATCTCACGCGGGCCGCTCCTGTATTACATGTTTCAGAATGAGGTGTCCTGCTGCACAGACAGCTAGGACATATTCATTTGATGCAGGTAATGAGATATTTTTAATATTAACCAAACTGGCTGAAATTATTTTATCACAATATTTCCATTTTCTTGCCTGGATAAAGCTGACACAGTATGTCTCTCTTATCTCGGCATTGCCATCTTCTTTCCATGAATCTCATTTTAGACCATTTACTCCAGAAATGCCTCTGAAGCATGATTTATCAGTCAGTTAATTCACCAGCCTCGCTCTAGCACGATTTTGCCTACAAAAGTCATTTATTTCCTTCCCATTACACTGCTAATAGGTATTCAGTACTCCCATTACAGTACTTTGTTAAAAGCCAATTAGCATCTTTATGAATTATCAGTTAAACTAGAAGTAAAATGTTACATTATTAAAAGATCTACCCTTTAACTCTTATTTGGGATGTTGACCTGTTTACCTTAAAAATGTTACACACGTTAATGTTGGTCATGTTAATATTTTCTGTAATTCTTATAGTTGTAACCATGTATAGCCTTAAGACAAAACTAAACTAAAAAAGTCAACAGTTACTACTATTAACCAAACCGATATTTTGGACAGCTCTTTCAACAATAACACGCAGTCACGTTTTACAAACATTTAAGTGGATTTCTTATCATACAAACAAACTAATACATAGCTGGGCAGTTTCCAGAGAAAAAAAAATCTTATTTGTACAATCAAATTGATAGTTACCGTAAGCTATAATTTTACCAAAAGTTTACTTTACTCCTAGTGTGCATTCAAACTTGAGGCCAGATAACGCAGACGGATTAATGAACAAAGAGGTGCAGATCTGCATCATCTGCATTATTCTGGCCTCCTTAAGTACTTCTACCATTTTGTGCACATTGAGAGAGAGTGAATGAGAGTGTGAAAGAGAGTGAATGAGAGTGTGAGTGAGAGAACGTGAGTGCCAAATGATTGACAGAGGAAACGCGAGTGACAAATGTTATTTCCAAATGGAAAAAGCCCTCGGACTTTTGTCTAAACCGAAAGAGCAGGAAACAAAATGAATTGTCCAAAACAATTTTAATAGTTTTTAGGCTAGCGCCTGAGAGGCTTTAGGGTGAGAACTAGATCCGTATCTCCAAAACACTGATTGTAAAACTTTAAGCACAAACTTTAGATAATCTTAACTAATTTAGTTAATGAAGCATAAGTGCTGTTGCTAGTGAGTATGTATTGATACATATAGTGTTATTTTTAAAAATACTGTCTAGTTAATGGCACTAAATAATTAGTATTACCTACTAATGCTTGGCATCTGTCAATATGAAGTACGATACATTTATTTAATCTGTGATAGCTTGAGCTGAGTACCTTCAAGTCCAGATGACAATAATCAGCTTTTTTTTTAATCATTTCATAGTTTCCTTTTCTGATTCAGCAAAATTGTAATAGTGGGCTGCAAATGATGAATTGAATTATTTTGCTCAATGAGCTATTAGATTAATGATTACTTAGTGATTCATGAATATTTAACAGAAACTTGAAATTATACATATTAGCCCCTACACTGCTGAAAAGCAACATATATAACAGTATAATGACATCTCATAAATCAATCCATACGCAGACTAATGCCATTTTTTTTGTTTCGAAGAATCCTCCTCAATTTCAAAACCACTTTTTCAAGCAGTATAAGTATTATTTGGACTAGATGACTTACAGATGAGAGTAAATATCACTGCTATCAGCGTGTCATTATTGTAATGACATTAAATATTCTTGATTTCTCTGACTCTTAAATTAATGAATATTAATTACTTTGCAATGCACAAAAAGCAAATATAAAAAATAGAGAGTAACATTAACACAAACATCATTTTTCTATAAGGAATGTATAATTTTGGATAAAATAATATAATTTGTTTTTCCATTAGCATTATTAAATTGTTGGAAAATACCTATTGTGTCAATTGTAAAATAATTCACAAAGGGGTTGGTTCATTAAAACGGAAAATTTTCTGCACTAAATTATGTACTTCTCATCAACCGTACTAGACAGAGTGCAGTGAGTTCTGTTTTTAAGCAAAACTAGCATAAACGTAAAGCCAATTTTGTCCAATGAAAGGAAATAATTCCTTAATAAATTAAGCCTGAGTCATAAAAATGTCTATTCGGTCATAATGTGTTACTTGTGTACATGGCAGGAAAATAATAACAACCAAATCTCAACCAAAATCATTAAATACATTTATGAAATACAAGATACAGAAATGAAATAAACATAATCTTCAAATTAGATAGATTTCACTTGAAAACAGGTAATCACTCCAGCTATTAGAACCATAGGAAGACAGAACTTGATGGCAAATCCAAGCCAAGACTCAACCCTTAATCAGTTCTTGGTCTCGTGTTAGACTTAGGAGAGTCTTATGTGCATGTCTAAATCCACCACAGTATTAAACTCCACCACTTCTGTACAGTTTATTGTTTTAGCACACAAAACACATTTTAGTATCTGCAAGTATTTATGTGTACCAAATGCTACTGCAAGCCAACATAATTAGTCTAAAACTCAAATGCTTCTAATTTCCCGCGGTGGGAGTGCAAGGCCTCTGTCTTGATCGCGGTGCCGGCATTTCATGCTGAGTGCCAGAATACGAATATATGGGCAAATTGATGCACACTGTTGTGTATAGTAATTTTGTAACAAAAAACTTCCTCTCCATGTTCCTTAAAACCAGCATTTGAGTTGACCAAATCAGGGCAACTCTGTTGGGGTGTGTAGCAAGGCTTGGGACCGGTCCTGGTGGGACAGGAGGTGTCACCCATCTGCCTTACCTGAATAGCCACTTTGTGACGTTAGTGCAACAGCTTTTCACCTCCATGGGCTGGTCAGGGAAGATTAGAGGGTCTCCCCAACCAGCCCATTCTCCACATTACCCTGTTAGGAGCTACAGGGTTTAGAGTGGGCAAGTGATATGCTCAACCCAGCAGCTGGTTGTGCTTGAAAAGCTATCACACCTTAAAAGTATTTGTCTGTGAAACTGAAAAAATACTTTTTGCTAAAAAATAAATATACATGCCCACTTTCACATCTTTAAAATATATTATTACTAACACTAATTATCTTTAGAATTGTGTTAATAAATGTCTGTGCATCTGCTTGCTACAGAATATTTTATTCCAAAGTCCATAAAACAGTTAACTATATTCTACACACAGTGGAACGAAGATGACCAAACTTTTGGTGAAATTCTTCCTCTGCCTTTATCATAGCCTCTTCGTCTATGTAGACAGCAGGTCTTCGTGAAGCAAGAAAATATTGCACTTTCCGGAGACTCCAACCAATCACGTACATGAGAAAACCACACACTGCAGCTGTAGAACGTCCAACACCTGCATTACAATGAACATAAACAGTGTGTCCGTTTTCTAAAAGTCCAAACAGGAGGTAAACCGCTTGTGGTAACATCCGTATTCTGCCTGAAAATAAACAAACAAGAAATATTGGACATACTGTATATAATCAACAGAATACATTACAAACTATTTGTGTTGTAATTCTATTGCCGGTGACAAGGTTATTTTAACATTAGTATGAATAATACACTTTGAAATAGACACAAACGGGGAAAAAAAGCAACTTGACATAGGATTCCTTTCATGTTAGACGCTACTGATAAAAAAAAAAAAACAAATTCTGTTCAACAACATGCCTACGTACACTAATACTTTATTTTTTATGTTTTTTTATTTATTTTGATTGGAGGTCCTTTTGGGGATCTTAAGAATTTCTCTTGTGAGCAGACAGCACCCCTTACAATGTCATGGTCAGAGCCGGCCTTAAGTGTTCTGGTGCCCTGTGCGGACTACTCCTCTGGCGCCCCCCCATCCCCTTCTCACTGCCTCCCCCCCTCTGCCTTCTCACAGCCCCCCCCCCCCGCCCCTTCCCTCTATCCCTACTTACCTCGTTGCCAGAGTCCTGTAGTGGGAGCGGGAGGCGTCCGTCTTCCCGATCTGCCACGGTGCACGCTTCACAGCTGAGCGCCGGAATAATTCCGGAGTTCAGCATGCAACGCCGGCACCGCGACAGAGTCACGGAGAGTGAGGGGCGCCGAGCGGTCGCTGAAAACTTCACGAGCGACCACTCAATTCAACTTGAATTGAAACATCGGGTCGCACACCCCTAAGGCCGGCCCTGGTCATGGTACTTATTTTTATTGTAATATTGCATTTTTTTTATTTTATTTTGGAACACTTTTGTAAACTCTGTCCCTCCCTATTCTCAATTTGCAGCTGAACACACAGTGATTGGGAAGCAGGGCCATATCTGTGAGGGCCTGGATTTTGCACCAATGTCCTGTGGTTTCTAGTTACACCCCAGATAGTGTCATTCTTTATCTCTTCCTTGGACTGAGGATGATGAGAGTCGCTGTTCAGTAAGAGCTACTTTAACTACATGCAAACTCATACTAGATTCGTGTGATACAGTAGAAAGCATTGTACTGCAATTGGAATGTTTTGAGCAGCAAGAAAGACTTGTAATTTCCACTACATCATTTGTATGTAAAATGGATTTAAACAATGCACTATATCAGAAAGCTTCTGAGAAGCTTCGGAAATTGAATCAGGTCTCTTAGTATTGCTTTTTCTTCAAGCCAATGATTTTTTTATAACCATATCGTAAAATAACCCAGTGCTGTCATAGCAATCATTGTTTTGTACTATAAGGCAAAGAATGCTGTGACATATTTATAATGTTGTACAAAGGCTCAGTATGTTAAAGGACAGTTTGAAGAAGCAAGCATCACTTGTAGTGGAGTACATATACAAAAACAGACTTTCAGACCGGATTAAAGATCTTGGTATTATTCTTCTGAGCTTCAAATTATATTCAAATTATAAAAATGGGGCAGTTGTGGGACTATGTACCATCTGTTACAAAGACAACCAATTACAGTGGGCACACACACTCATATATTGTAGTTAATGAGAAGTGAAAACCCCAAACTAGAGTTACATACCTGATAAATAAACTATTTAATATAGTCAAACTTATGGGTTTTTAAGGAGGGTTGGAAAAGTTGGTGTAAGGTTCTTGAGGATATCATTTGATCATCAAATACAGAGCCCTTTAGGGCTTTTATGGATATAAATGTAGCAATGTATAATAATCACTGAATCAGATGGGGCTGTTTTAACACCTATATTTCTGCCAGTATTTGTCTCAAACTTAAAATGTTGCAGCAGAAGCTAATGCAGTATGCTCACCACTTATGGTGCCAGTGCCACAGGAGATGATAGTACGACAACTGAAGAAGCATTGGGATATGTGAAACTTGTGTGGTTTTATAAACTTTTAAGGCACCTATATTCCCTATACAGAAACAAAGTCTTCTACACACAAGCACAGATCCTGCTCCCAAATCAGATGCTTGCAGTTTTAAATATATATATATATATATATATATATATATATATATATATATATATATATATATATATATATATAAAGTATATATATATATATAAGGAGCTAGATTCTCAACACTTTCATCCTACCTTGATTAGATTCATATGTGCTCACCAGAGGGTTTTGGCTAAGTACCCTAGAGTGACGCAAGAAGAAGGAGGTGATTCTGCCAAATTACAAGTCAGGCATTACCTAGTGTATTGTACACAGTTCTGGAGACCACATCTCTAGAAGGATATTCACACATTGGAGAGAGTTTGGAGGAGACTAACAAAAATGGTAAGTGGTTTGCAGGACAGCAATTATCAGGAAGGGTTAAAGGATCTTAATATGTATAGTCTAGAGGACAAAAGAGAGAGGGGAGATTTGACAGAAACATTTACATACTTAAAGGGATTTAACAAGTAATAGGAGGCAAGCTTATTTCAATGTAGGAGAAATGTTAGAACAAGATGTCATGGGACCAGACCAAGGACTGATCGGGTTTGAGTCTTACATCAGGAATAATGGGCAGATGGATCTAATGGTTCTTACCTGCTGTCAACATTCACAAATGTTTTTGTGTAGTGCCCTGGACCACATTGTGTGTGTTACCTCAGCTCACTTTAAGTTTTATGTTTTGAGGCAGTATTATGTATATCTTTTTTCATTCTGATATTCCATGGTTGAAGATTTATTTCCTACCTTCTGAAATGTATTTTGTAATATATTTTTTTACAGGCAGTCACTATTTTTCCATGTATTTATGTGAGCAGGAGTTGATAGCAATGAGGTCAGTAGGTATGTAAAGTGCCCCAGGAGCCGATACCTGTGGTATCAGTACGTACACGGAGTACAGCAGGAGCTGAAGTAGAAATATGAATTATATTTGAAAGAGCATTGTTACTTTGAGAACAATGAGGCATGACCAAACTAGCCATAGAGAAGTTTACAGAAAAAATCTAGTTCAGTCACAGTTCAAGCTTAGCTGAAGATTAATAAATTGCGTTAAACCTAAAATCAGTTTATTCTTAAGAGTAAAGTTCTGTTGTGCTAATAAAAAATGAATCCCTCATTTACAATTTTAATGTAGACTGAATTGTTACTCAAAGCCCATAATATTGGACATTTACATAATAACCTTTTTGCCCTTCAATTTTTTTACAAAGATTATTGGAATGCAAGATTGTTTGCTATTTTATGATGTCATTCTGTTTCAGGACATTTGTTTTAAAAAAAAACACGATTTAATTCCAAATGTATCCATTGATACTGAGGTGTATCCATTCACATTGATCTTAAGGAACTAGTATATATACATAACTACTCATATCTAGGGCTGCAACTAACGATTATTTAAATAATCGATTAGTTGGCCGATTATTTTTTCGATTAATCGATTAATCGGATAAAAAAAACAATATGCAAATTTTTCGTTTATTTAAAATAATTTAATGAACCGGATGTTAAAAAACAACTTAAAATTTACATTAACATTCTTATTTTGTTATGATGTAATAAAAAACAATATTTTCAAAGTACAAGAACCCAAACACAATATTTATGAAACAAAATAACCCCAAACATTCTGAAAAGAGGTGGACTATTACTGTTCAAGAAACTTTGCCCCAGCCCTGGCACCTTGCACCCAGCACTTTGCACCCAGCACTTTGCACCCAGCACTCAGCACTTTGCACCCAGCACTTTGCCCCAGCCCTGGCACTTTGCACCCAGCACTTTGCACCCAGCACTTTGCACCCAGCACTTTGCACCCTGCACCCAGCACTTTGCCCCAGCCCTGGCACTTTGCACCCAGCACTTTGCACCCAGCCCTGGCACTTTGCACCCAGCACTTTGCACCCAGCCCTGGCACTTTGCACCCAGCACTTTGCACTGTGCCCCTGCACCCAGTCTCCAACTCTGCCCTGCACCCAGCCCTGCCCCCACATTCTGCCCTTCCCCCACATTCTGCCCTGCCCCCACACTCTGCCCTGCACCCACACTCACACCCTGCCCTGCATCCCCACCCCCACTCTGCCCTGCACCCAGTCTCCCACTCTGCCCTGCACCCAGTCTCCCACTCTGCCCTGCATCCCCACTCTGCCCTGCACCCAGTCTCCTGCCCTGCCCCCCCACCCCCACTCTGCCCTGCACCCCCACCCTGCCCTGCACCCACACTCACACCCTGCCCTGCATCCCCACCCCCACTCTGCCCTGCACTCAGTCACCTACCCTGCCCCACCCACCCCCACTCTGCCCTGCACCCAGTCACCTACCCTGGCCTGCCCCCCCACCCCCACTCTGCCCTGCACCCACACTCACACCCTGCCCTGCATCCCCTGAAACCCCACCCCCACCCCGCCGTGGACCCCCACCCCCGCGAATCGCTCTGTGCAAATGGAGCCACTCGTACAGAGCGAATCGCACAGAGCCACTCGCACAGAGCGAATCGCTCTGTACGAATGGAGCCACTCGCACAGAGCGATTCGCACATAGACATGAAGAATACTTACCTCCGGAACGCGTCACATCCGTCACGTAGCTGAAAGAAGGCGGAGACTGCAGAGCGTGTAGCAGAAGCGGGGAACGCTCGCAGAGGTAAGTAAAAGGAGCCGAGTGCTCCAACAACGAATCGATCACTCGATTAATCGATAACGGAAATCGTCGACAACGATTTCCGTTATCGATTATTATCGATTTTATCGATTCGTTGTTTCAGCCCTACTCATATCTCCTACGGACTGTGCTCAACTTTTACGTAGAGTCACACATAGGTAGTATGAACCTCTTTCCCCTTTGTACAGCAGCCAAAAGTAATAGTCTCTATGAGTCATCGTTCAAATGCAAAGCTCCTGGGTATTGATGGACATTGCTACACTAATATAGAGTAGATATGTGCAAATGGGCCAAAAACAATTTGATTTGTTTTCGGTCTGTTTGTTTTCAGACAAAAAATTCCCTTTCCTGCCTATTCGGACAGAAATTGGGGGCCTTTTTAGATTCAGAAACCAAATTCATTTTCCGACGCCCACACTCTCATTTTCACGGACATTACCTTCTGTGAACTGCTGCCAAAATGGTGGAGCGTCTGCTGGCGCCCTCTCTCCGATCCACCAATCGGGAAAGAGGACATCACTGGAAGCTCCATGTTGGTGGAAGTTCACATACGGTTATCTTAGGCGACAATGGCCGAGCTTCCGGTGATGTCCTCTCCACTGACTGGATTCGAGATGGAGGATGTCACTGGAGGTTCTGCCATTTTGGCATAAGTTCACACAGGGTTTTCTTAGGGCAAAATGGCGGAGAAGGAAGTGAGACATTCAGAGATTGATAGAGAGTGAATGTGGACGTGAGAGTCTGATAAGGTGGGTGAGAGTCAGAGTGTGGGAGTGAAAGAGCCCGCCAAGTTCAGATGAAAATTCTTAGCTTTTTAATTACCGTATTTGCTCGATTATAAGACGACCCTGATTATAAGACGACCCCCCAAAATCTAAATATAAATTTAGGAAAAAAACAAAAAGCCTGAATATAAGACTACCCTACAGGAAAAAAAAGTTTTACTAGTAAATATTAATTCATGTAAACAATATTTTCATATTTAACCCCTTAAGGACCGGGCTCATTTTTCGTTTTCTACCCTGTGGGACCGAGGCTGTTTTGACACTTTTGTGGTGCTTGTGTTCAGCTGTAATTTTCTCCTCACCCATTTAGTGAACCCACATAAATTATATATTGTTTTTTTCAGGACAAGATGGGCTTTCTTCAGATACCATTATTTTGATCGTATCATCTTATTTACTATAAAAAAAATTAAAAAAACATGGTGAAAAATTGAAAAAAAAACACATTTTAGGACTTTTATTTGAAAACTCTTTTACTCACCTAAAAAAGCAAGTAAAAAAACTAGCTAAATAGATTCTACTACTTGTCCTGAGTTTACCCAATATGAGAAAATGAGATACCCAATGTTTTTATGTTTTTTTGCTGTTTTTTGTAAGTTATAGGGCAATAAGTACAAGCAGCGTTTTATGATTTCCAAATCTTTTTTAACAAATCTGGTCAGTCTGCCTCCATCTCCTCTTTGGAACATCTTTGAAGCCAGTTAACTCAATTTAACCCATTCAAACCATATATTTTTGAAAACTAGACACCCCAGGGTATTCCAAATGCTGTTATTTTAACCCTTTCCATGCACCAATTATACAACTACACTTTGTCAAACTTTGTAATAGTAATTTTTTTTATTTTTTTTTTCCACACAAATTGTACTTTAGTTATAGATATACAGGTTCTGGTATATGTCACTATCAAACAACACCCCAATGTGTGTTCAGGAACATCTCCTGAGTACAGCGATACCCCACATGCATGGGTTTGTCAGATTGTTTGGCTGGTAAAAGGCTACTTTTGGGGCATGCGTAATTCAGGTGGTCATTTGGTCATTCTGCCTCCATCTCCTCTTTGGAATATCTTTGAAGCCGGTTAACTCAATTTAACCCATTCAAACCATATATTTTGGAAAACTAGACACCCCAGGGTATTCCGAATGCTGTTATTTTAACCCTTTCCATGCACCAATTATAGAACTACACTTTGTCAAACTTTGTAATAGTAATTTTTTTCACACAAATTGTACTTTAGTTATAGATATACAGGTTCTGGTATATGTCACTGTCAAACAACCCCCCAATATGTGTTCAGGAACATCTCCTGAGTGCAGTGATACCCGACATGCATGGGTTTGTCGGGTTGTTTCAGATTTAAAATGCCACATTTGGGAAGTGCGCTTTTTTTCTCCATTTTGGTCAGTCTGTACCTATGCCCTATCTGTGAGCTAGGCCACTCCAATTGACCCCATCAGCCATTTTTTTTATATATTAGACACCCCTTGGGTATTTGAAGTGCTTTTATTTTAACTCTTTGAGACTTTTGAGAAATTTTAGCACTTGCTCAAAATAATAAACTTTATTTTTTTATTTTTTTAATACTTTTTTTATATTTTTTTTTACACATTTTGCTGGTACTGGATGGTTCATCTAGTGACATCACTGCATAATTATTTTTAAATGTTAGCACATTTTTTTTTTTTTTCCATTTTTTTTTTTTTTTTTGAATATTTTACTAATCACATAGTGATTAGAAAGCTGGGCTCCATTGACTTGCATGGTTGAATGCAGTACCTGTATTCAACCAGCAAGTGGAGCCAGTTCTCTAGAGGGTCTGGAGACCATCTAGCAAACTTTTTCTTGTTTGCTTTTTTTACAGAGCGGCGGCCATCTTACTTGATGGCGAAGATCACCGGCAGCTGCGGCTGTGACCGCTCTCCGGAGCGGTCACAGCCCACCTAAAGGTAAGTGTTTGGTGTCGCTGGATGCCTCCTGATCGAGGCATTCCAGCGACACCATTTAAGTTTAGGAGGCGATCGTTGATCGCCTCCTAAACGCTTTTAAAACGGGCGTCCGCCGCCATACAATGTATGGCGGCTGTTGACGCCCCGGGGAGGGGCCAGACATGGCCCCCGATGCCGATCTCGGCCTTGCTGAATGCCTCGACATCGAGGCATTGCAGCAAGGCCGTTTAAGCGAAGAAAGTGATCCTTGATCACTTTCTAAGCTTATTTAACTTTTTGACGGTTCAGGACCGTCAAAGGTCATTTAGTGACCTTCTTGTCATGACGGTCCTGAACCGGCAAAGGTCGCGAAGGGGTTAATAAAAGCTATGATTGAGAAAAATATATATTTTTTTATTTCCTTTTATTTGCCAACCTGCCCCCCCCCGTTATGCACATCTGCCCCCAGGGTTGCCACTCTGCCCCCAGAAATGCCTTATACCTCCTATTTGCCACTCTGCCCCATGATGTGCCTTTTAACCCTCTATATGCCACTCTGCCTCCAGAAATGTCTTATACCCTCCTATATGCCACTCTGCCCCATGATATGCCTTTTAATCCCCTATATGCCAGAGTGGCATATAGGGGGTTAAAAGGCATATCATGGGGCAGAGTGGCATATAGGGGGTTAAAAGGCATTTCTGGAGGTATATATATATATATAGATATATATATATATATATCTGCTAACAGCAATCACACTCCTATCAAGCCAAGGCAGCCAGTACATGCTGGAACCTGAGGATGATAGGGGTGTGAGTACAGCCTCCCTATGCCATGCTACCACCACCACCACCCTTACACATCCATACTAACACACACTCATTCACAAACATTTAAATACTCATTCATTCCATTAATCACACATACTTCACACATTAATCACAAAAACCCTCCCCCACCCCCTTACCTGAACTTCAGATCTCCCACTCGAAGACTTCTGCAGGGGCCCGGCTGTGCATGCAACTTCTCTGGCCCCGCCCCCAGAGGAAGGAGGGGGGAGGCAGAGTTATGTGACACGCTGCTAGCTTCTTGTTCTCCTGCTGCTCGCGACCAAAGCCCGGTAAGTAGCATGGCCCCAGGAGACATTTTGAGGTCTGATTAGAAGACGACCTCGATTATAAGACGAGGGGTATTTTTCAGAGCATTTGCTCTGAAAAAAACCTCGTCTTATAATCGAGCAAATACGGTAGTTTTTGTCTGTTTTGGAGGGCTTGTTTTTAGAGATTTGTACACATTGACGAAATTGTAGAATCTGAATGCAGTCTATTATAGACTAACAAGAATAACAACATTTTTTTCATATAGAAAATAAACCTTTAACTTTTGGTTTTATATTTTCCAAAAAACGGGAGTAGACAATCGGGCCAGGCGTCAGCCTCGATATGCCATGCAGTGCACAGCAGGCTAAAGTGGAGGAGGCACCATGGTCTGCACTGAACAGTTACCTCTAATTTATTCTCTACTTCTTGTAATTTACTTTTATAATTAAAGTGTGCCCAACATAGTGTTGCATTGTGAAATGCTCCAATTATTGCAGATGCTGCATCTCTGTAATGTAATCAATTGGCAGGTAGAGGTTCTGTAACATTAAAACTCAGGTTTACATTTTTATTGAGTTTTCAAAGATGAAAACAAAAACAAGGAAACCAGGATACAACATAATTAGAAACAAGTAAAACTTCAGGACCGGGTTTTTTTTTTACCATGTTTGCTCCACACTCATGTAGAGACCGAAGAACCTTTTCTCCCTGTCCCTGAAGCTGCCTCTGGAAGCTGGGACACAATCGGCGGTTTACTGGTGATTGCAGGAAGGAGTCTCTTTGATCGATCAAAAGGCTTGCGGGGGCTCTTTTTTGCTGTTGCTGGTCTGCGTGGGCTTCCAGGCAGACCACCAGCAGCAGAGCCCCGTACAAAACAGGTATTAACCCTAAAATGCCGTGATCGCAGCATTGAAGGGGTTAACGCTGCACTGTTGCTCTCATGGAGCAACAGCAGGGGAATGTTGTGTCAGGTCCCCACACAAGTGTGGAGACCCAATCAACAAACAACCCCCTTCCCTAAAGCTGCCTGTGGCGCTTGGAGCCTACAGAATCGCTCCGTGGGAGTGAACGAAGGCCGGGGGGGGGCTCGGGGTGTCTGTGCTGGTCAGACAGCAGCAGCGCCCCCACGATCAACATGACTGTGGCAACGTGGGGGCATTTTTTTGGGATGACATACCTGGTACGTCACGGTCCACTGGTACCATGTCACCATGAAGTACCAGGTACGTCTGCAGTCGTGAAGGGGTTAAACTATGTCTTATGGTTACTATTAGTTATTATTTGTAAAAATTATGCTAAAGCATACGTCTTTACCTTCAGTACTCATATCAGGAGTAGGGATCCATATGTATGCCAGGTCAATGTCTTTATACAACCGGAACATTGTTTCAGGGCTCATTGGTTCTGGATACTGGTTGCAGCCCCAGGAGTTCTGGATGATGTCCCATTCTGTCTGGAAATTCATCACAGCTGTTATTCCCAACTCATATTTCATCTTTATAGTCACGTGCTCCAACTGTCGGGGGCAACTTCCCAGCCAGATATTGGGTAGGATCCTAGTTTCACAAACCAAACACAGTTCGAGGGCTATTTGTATATGAAATAAGAAACACAATGTACTCTTACAGTAAAACTGCAATTGAAAAAAAGAAAAAAAAAACTGAACGGAGTTGACTTGAACTGTGGTTGAGTTGACAATTTACTTAACCTCAACAAGTCTAGCCAAGTTGGCATGAGCAACTTGACACAACTCAAACATCTGTCATTTGATTAAAGTTCAATTTTTACATTACTAAGCTCTGACATTCAACAAATGTGTATAGTCTCGACATTTCATGTTTCCATGAACTCTCAGTGAAGATTGCATTCAGGGCCGGCCCTATAATGGGGCAGACTGGGGCAATTGCCCCAGGCGGCACTTTAGAAGGGGCGGCACTTTGCCGCCCCAAGCGCTTTTTTTTTTTTTTTTGAAGCGGAGGAGAGAGAGAGGGGCACCGAGTGGTTTTCGCTTACCCGCTCGGCGCCCCTCTCTCTCTCTCCTCCGCGGCGAGTCTCCCTGTTCGGTCCCGGTGCCGGCTTGTAATGCAGAGCGCCGGAAGTGACGTCAATTTCCGGCGCTCAGCATTACAAGCCGGCACCGTGGCAGAGCAGGGAGACTCGCCGCAGGACTGTTTAAAGGTAAGTACCGGGGGGGAATCGTAGATTATGGCGTCGGCGAAGTTTAAAATGCCGTTTTAAACTTCGCCCCAGGCGGCGTTAAGTCTTCGGCCGGCCCTGATTGCATTGGAATCATACTGTCATCCAAGTTGGAAACTGTGACACATCATTTTTAAAATGACACGGTGCCAATTGGCTCATTATTATATAGAAGAAAAGATGTCAAATGTTATAATAATACTTTAGTGAGAAAAAGATTCTTATGTTGTATACAGGTCAAAGAGTTTGGATTGGGAGGGTGACGGTTCCCCTCTGTGCCCAGCTAAACTAGGTGACTGGTTTATTTATTGTCCATTTACCTGGAGAAGTGCATTGCTTGGTTATCAGCAACGTGGAAGTAGAAATCAGTCGTGTGTTTCATCTCATTTGTGTGGCCAGTGGATTCAATCCAGTGTCCAACTGAAAAGCAATAAACCCCATCCACTATGTTGCTCTCATTGTAAACACAGCAGCGGTCATGATGAGGCCCATTCCCTTAAAGAAAAAGAGATATATGTCTAATATTTGTGTTTTGTAAGAAACAATGCAAATTCTATTTTATACAACATTACTACAGTGAGAAAAATGAGGATAAATATAGATATAGAAAATGTATCACTAAACAAAAGGAAGTAGTAGCTTAAGCATGACCGAAAGGTAAAGGAGAGATAATTAAAGGGGTGGTGAGAGAATAGGGTAAAGAGGCAGTGGTCAGACCTAAGGAACGTTGTAAAGGGTTGATTTCAATATCCAAGTTGATGTCTACAGAGTTAGAAGCAAGAATGTCACCGAACTGTACAAAGATATGACCTAAGAAATATATTACAGATAAGACTACAACCACCTAGAGCCACATGGTGGCAGCAGGGGACCACCAAAATAAAATATTTACCGTAAATACAATTTAATCCGAAGCAAAAATAGCAAGACTCAAAAAGTTGTTTCTTGCAGTGTGTTTTCTCATAGAGCTTATGATTATGAGAGGTTTCTAAACAAAATTTGTAATCAATAGAAAAAAGGTACTGATATTGAAAGTATTAAGATAGGAAAGGCAGAAATATATTAACTTATAATTACAGTAACTTATATTGTATATATCCAGAAGAGAACAAAAGCCTTATTACAATGATCAAAACAAGGCATTTATTTTGTTTACTGGATCAGTATGGTACATGTTCCCAGTTTGTGAAAAAGCAGCATTTTTTTTTATTTATTTTTTTAAGAAAAACGGAATCTGCCAACTCAAATAACAGTAATAACTTCAGTACTTGTTTGAGCTGTATTGTTTTCCCAAGACACGTCCTTATGTTATTCTGAAACAGTTCCGTATGAAGTTATTTGAATTGATCAAAAGTATTGTTATCATATCCACTTACAGATAGGTCTTCACTATAAAAGACAAAGCAATTTTTGGAAAGTCTGTCCTCATTATTTTTAAAAAAGGATTGATAGATGCTGTAATCAGGAACTTTAGATTTAAAAAAAGTGTTCCCTGTAAGTAAAAATAACAAAAGTAATTAACAAAATGTATAAAGAATCTAAATAATTCCGTCCATGAATTAAACATTTTGTGTGTGATATATCTGGCTAGCCTCTATAATCTTTAACAGAGGCTAGGAAGGAAATTGTCCTCAAAACTTTCTTCGTAAAAGTTTTTACAAAACATTGTAAAAAGTCAGCAGGGCAATGAAGTCAGTGAGGTTTCACTCACATACTTGCTAACCAAGCTGACATGCGCTTCTATTTCCGCTTATATATATACACCGGTATATATATATATATATATATATATATATATATATATATATATATATATATATATATATATATATATATAATTTGTGGTTAAACTAAATGATAAAGAGGGAAACAAGACAGCAAGTTCATTGGTCCTTAAGTGCAAATAAAATATATACACACATACAGTATACACATATACATACATGCAACTTAAGTCTTTAAAGGGTTAAACGACTGATAAGCACAAGATGAAAAGGTTTAAAGAAAAATATTTTTTTTAAATGAAAACTTTTACAAGAACAAAGTAAATAGGCATTTGCTGTAAGAAAGTGTTACATGTATAATTTTTATTAAAGCAGCTTAAGTAGAAACAGCTTATGTTTTATGAGTATAATTCCTTCATAAGAACATATTTCTTCTGAAACTAACACTGTGGTTGAAGAAAAAGATGCGGTGTAAAAAGAAGTCTTGCAGTGTACAAGTGTGATGCCTTTTTCAATTATTTTTCTAAACTAGGCAGCGATCATTAATTGCTAACAAAATAACAGGCATAAGAACAAGGAATATTGCTACAGGCGTTCTGTGTAAAACATTAAGACTTTTCTGTGTTGCTTGACAGGTTGTTCAGGGGGATAAACCAAGTCAGTAGCAGCACTTTTTTAGATCCCGTCTTATAAACTATATCATAATAACGTTATTAGTGTAGTGCTTTTTTCCCTCAAAGTTAAGGTTCCTGTTTTTTAATGTAATAATGCAGTACAGAAATCTCTAAAACGCAAATACACACAACAGGATATGTTTACCAAAGGAAGACTTAGAGAAATTACATTTTAATATACCGTATTTATCGGCGTATAACACGCACTGTTTTAACTAAAATATGAAGTTGAAACCCTACCTGCGTGTTATACGCCGATAAATCCTAGAGCTGCACAATCTTCCCCTGCACAGCTCTCTTGCGCGCCCTCTCTGATGCCGGGAGCCGGGTGATGAAGTCGCTCCGGCCCCGGCATCAGCACAAAAAGTAAAATGCTGGAAGATAAAGAGGACCCATACCAGATCTCCCAAACGGTAGGGAGTAATATATAAATTTAATGTGTGTGTGTCTGAGTGTGTTTGTTTGTCTCTGAGTGTGTGTGTGTCTCTGAGTGTGTTTGTGTGTGTGTGTCTAAGTGTGTGTCTGGCTGCATGTGTGTCTGAGTGTGTGTGTCTTAGTGAGTGTGTGTGTCTTAGTGAGTGTGTGTGTCTTAGTGTGTGTGTGTGTCTTAGTGTGTGTGTGTCTTAGTGTGTGTGTGTGTCTTAGTGTGTGTGTGTCTCAGTGTGTGTGTGTCTGAGTGTGTCTCACTGAGTGTGTGTCTGAGTGTGTGTGGTTTCCCAGATAGCAGTGATTCTGATGAAGTTTTTTTTGTGCTTTTTCTTTATTCTTTATTTCTTTTATTACATTATAATAAATGTTATAATGTTATAAACATTATTCCAACATTAAGTTCATAGCTTCCAAAATAAGTTAAAATTTATTTTTTCTTACTCAAATTTCCTTGTTAAAATGGGGGTGCGTGTTATACACCAGTGCGTGTTATACGCCGATAAATACGGTACTTAAAATATCCTGTAAATATGAATATCCCAACTAAAATTTGGAGGGAAACAAGAAACTACAAAAGGTCTAGTTTTATGATAAAGGGTAAACAATGCCACGCTGGTAAAGACGGGTGAATTTCGGTTTAGATGCTAAATGCTATGTGTTGGAACACTAGAAGCTAGTGGGAAAGACTGGTAAAGAATAGAAAATATATTACAATGATTGGAGATGAAAGGAGAAAGACTAACAGTTGACCCTTCTAGGAAGCGGTGTATGTTGAACGGACACACTCGGCTGAAGTCCCTTATTGCTGAGCACCCAATAGGGACCTGCAGCCCAAGGCCTAATTAGCCTGTTCCAGAATATACTGTTGCTTCTAGGTCGCCATTACTTCTGGATTCAGTTGTGTTCTTGTATTCCAATAGGCTGGAATCTGCAACAATCAGCCATCTTTCCCTATGCACAGTGACCGATGAAAGTTATGTTTTTTTTCTGGTGTTTAACAATTTTTGGGACAGTTTACACTGTATAAATAAATAAAAGTCATCAAAGCAACATTTACTAAGTCTAAGTAAACAGACAAAAGAGCATTAATACAAATAACAGTATTAAGCCAGGAAGGCACTAAAAATGGACCTTAAATGGCAGTGGTCTCTTTAAATTTTCATGTGGTCTCCATTGCAAATGCATGGTAGGACCCTGCGGAATACCCCATATACATTTGCCTCTTCCCAATACGCAGCTATTTCACGTGCACATCACCTGCCACGTGGTAGATTTACCGCCGGCACCATCCATGTCTCAAGCTGGTTCCGCAGGCTTTCAGGGGGTCTAAGAAATCCCAGTGTAAATCTATAAATTTGTTTTAGAGGGCTTAAAATATATTTCTACTGCCACTGTGTCAAATATAAATGAAATCACCAGTTATCCACCAACCAATTAGTGTAATTTAATCTATTTACTGATTTCTTTATCGTTTCATCATACACTCTATTGCATTATACTGTATTATCAGATTTTTTGTAAGTTTTTTCGTGTATGTTTGTTTTTATTATTAAGCATTATTTTATTTAAAATGAAGAGCAGTCCAATTGTAATTAATTTACATTAATGTTAACTAACACTCTGAATTTCTAAGATCAAACTGTTTTCGCAGAGACACACGAGAATCATGTGTAGATCGTTCAGACACTTTCCATTTGATAAACACATGGTCTCATGTATTAGCAGGATCAGTCACCCTTTGCCTCCAGATTCCATAAAAGTTTTTTTCCCTTATGAGTTATGAGTCGCAGTTGCCATATAGGGTGCAGACTTTATAGCAAAGCGTTTTGAAAATCAAGGTTTTAAAATGCATAATGTACCCGAGTGTTTTCAGGTTACAGACCCCCGGCTAAGGCGATATTAGTGTCATTACAACCAAGCATAGTCTAGTGAATTAGATGCTAGTGTCATTAGGGTCATTTATTTTCCATTAGCGTCAACAACTCGTTTCTCAAAAAGCCTGTAAAAGAATAAAACGAAGGAGTAATGGTTGGGTTTGTATGATCTGAATACGGTAATAAGACATAAATAAATAACAGCATTGGGTGGCATTCAATGTGTTTCTTAATGCATTCTTCACAACACTGAGTGCAGAATGACCTTTTGATAATTTGTAATTGTATAAACAAGCACTAAAATACCCAAAAGGATCACGGTAAAAAAAGAAGGTGTTTTGTATGCAAGATACAGCAAATACAGACTGAAAAGCTATTCCCTTCCTAGGTCTTGTAATGACAGGACTGAGCAATGAATTATTTCCATTTGGCCGGCACAAAGGGATTATTTACCATTTTCTTCCATTTTAAGCCAAGTGCATATAAATCAGTTTTACTTTTTTGTATTCTGTACATTCATGTTGAAAGTTGATATACAAGTTTAATTCACACAGATATATATTTCAGGTTTTTGAAGCTAGGCATTAATTTTATATGTATATATATATATATATATATATATATATATATATATATATATGGATCGGCCCTGCCTTAAAAATAGCTAAAACATACACATATATTAAGAAGTATATAAAAATGTATACTCTATTCATGAAAACACTTCATTAAGGAGCGTCATTCTTTTTTTTACGTATAATAGTATATTATTATTTGTATATTGTCGATTTTTTTAATGTTTTTTTTTTTATTGAAAATACCACAGTTGTGCCGAGTTCCTTTTTTCTTGGGGTGGAAGGCTGTGTCTTTTGGCTGACTTCCCTCCTTAAAGGCTTCAGTGGGGTCCAACAAAATCCAGCCCCCCTTTGGCTTCCGGAAGTGCGGCCCCAGGAGGGGAAGATTGGAGACCTAATTTGCACTGTGGCCCTATCGCTTATCAATTACCTGTCCACTTCTTATTCGGTGAGGGGAAGTACGAGGTACATCAGGGCATTAAAAAATATTTAAAAATAGCATTTAAAGAATAGCTGTCATAGTTTGAAAATCCACATTGAAATGTTAAAAAAAATATTTAAAAGGATTTTGAGAAAATCAAAAGCAAAGTACAAAACCAAAATGTCTGCTTTATGCCACGTGTTGTGAAAGTGTAGAATGATACAGCATGATACTGGCGAATCATAACGATGAGATCTTCTTCCATAAGCCCTTTGCTTGTTGTTGGAAGACTTTTATTTTTGTGAATATAGTGATATCTGATATTAGACATTCATCTGCTCTGACTTGTAACCGGAGGTAAGTATGGGGAAGCTGGCATCATTTACAGCTGGCACGTCAGGTGCGAGATGGTTCTTTCTGTCAAGGCACCAAGTTGTTGCTTTTCTACAATATTGTATTTGGGTGTGATGATGTTAGTGGTTGGGTGAGTATGAGAAACTGATTAATATTCTAAGTAATCTTATGCAAGATCAAATTTATTTTACTGGTTATCTGCTAAATCATAGTTTCTTGACAATAATAATTATTGTGGCAATAATCAAAACACACATTAAATCCAAAGGATCTAACCAAGCATCATACAGAGCCAGTCAGATTTGGCCCTCAACGTATAGAACGAAAATGTTTCAACTTATGATTTCACGAATAAGTCCCAATAAGTCCCAATATTTACCAGCCTGCACACAATTTGCTGTCCCTTTTTAAAATCTTTGTAACATTTCATTAGCAGTGCAGAATTGCTTAGGCAATGGTAAACACCAAAATATTTATTTGTCAAATCCATCAAACATAGGCATGTATATATTGCCATTACTTTTGTAATTTTATATAGCGTTTGCTTACGGCACTTCCCAGGGTAGACTACTGAGAGCTCTCCCTCTTCTGAAAGTAGGGACGGGGTTAGATACCCTCTAGCAGGAAGGAACCAGGCAAGGAGCAAATGGGTTTGATCAAATGCTGCTCTCCTGCCTAGAGAACAAAGAAACTGAGTACATGCCTGCCAGTCTCATGTACATGCACACACATGGGCCCTGCTTCCACGGGTCTCAGGGTCAAACCCAGTGAGTTCCCAGTTATGCTGAAGCCCATGTGTAGGCATGTACACATGGTTGGTCTTCCTGGTTTACCAGGCCATTCACAAAAGTCTAACTTATTAATTTAAACTGACATTGCCCCATAAAGCTACAAATGGTTCCTGGATTAAGCAGTTACAGTATTTTTGCTTTTCCCCCTAATTCTTTAAAAATGTCCTAAGTGATTGTAACTATTTTGCAGTAAACTAACCTGCTGCCTGCACGTACCTGAAGGTTTTTCAGATGGTGAAAAGGAAAATAAAGACCAGGTCAACAAAGTTGTAGATCATTTTCTTTTTCTGTGTAGTGAGATTTTTAGCTTCAATGTATTTTTTTCACATTGCATTGAACATTTTAAGTACAGAAAATGTATGTATAATTATCTGTATACCAACAAGGCCTTGAAATGGGCTGCTTCCCGATAAAGTACATTTAATAAGACAGAAAAGCACATTCCCTCCCTGCCAGAAAATGGGCTGCACAGTGCAATCCTGACAAAGCAGACGGCGCTTTCATACCTTATTTATATTTTATTTCCATATGCCAACACATATATTACAATTATGTAGTGCTGAAACAATATAAAGACTAAATATCTTCATCATCTTCACATTACAGTGCTTTCAGGATAGGTTAACAGCCTTCCAACATCCCCAGTGTCCAAAACGGAAAAGCTTTGCTCTCCCCAACTGGCCAATAACCCCACAAAAGCAGGACAGTGCCTCGAAAACAGTTCTGCTCCCAACTAATTTAGGATGGTTGGGGAGTATGCAGGTGCATACAAAGTGAAACACAAAAGAAATAGTTGGTGCTTACCCCATACCAGCTGCGCATTTTTAAATTTATGAGTGCAATTTATTGGTAGCCACACGGACACCATCAAATATATAATTGGTTGAAGAACATGTCAGCAATTGCTTTATATCAAATAGTTTTCCCATTTGCAAAGAATATACACTTTATATTTTTAGAGTTAGATAATTTACAGGCTATACAACTTTCACATGGACTGTTCGCTGATATGAAAGAGGGATAATGTTGCTGCTCAAATCACGCCCGGTTGAAGCCCAGCAGGATGAAACACGCAGCGTGTTGAGCTGCAACATTTTTGATGTTTGGGACATTTTCTGCTTTCTGTGCGTAGATGTAGGATGCTGAAAACTATAATGTAAGATATTTTATACATAATACATTTGTAGAAGACTATATTTGCTGATTTCTGCTAATCAAATCCCTTAGGGAAACAATAATTAGAAGCTTTTATTATGATGGACCTGCTTATCTCTATACATACGTGAGTCAGGGGTGTAACTAGAAACCAGAGAGCCCCAGTGCGGACATTTCTCAGGGTCCCCAACTTCACAAGCAACATGTCACATAGTGCCACCTTATCTCCCAAAACAGCATGTCTCTTCCATGTTGACCCCAAAAGCAGCTTGTCAGTTAGATCATTGCTACCAAACAGCATACTGGTGCCATCTTTGTACCAAATAGCTTGTATATGCCACCTTTGTCCCGAAACATCTTGTCAATACCATCTTTGCCACCAAACAGATTGTCAGTGCCCTCAAACATCTTGTATGTGCCATCTTTGTACCAAAACATCTTGTATGTACCATCTTTGTCTGTTAGGGGCACATACAAGATGTTTGGGGACAAACTGCCTGCCTGTTCTGTCTTTGCCAAACAACTTGTCAGTCCTCCTAAACAGCCTGTCTGTTCCATTTTTGTCAAACAGCTTGTCAGTCCCCCAACCAGCTTTCCTGTACCATCTTTGCCCCCTTTTGCCAACACTCAAGCACACATCCTTACATGCATACATTCTCATTCTAACATACATACTCTCCCTCACACCCCCTTATCTCATGGTTGTTAGGCCATTGATGTGAGTGCATTACTTTACAGCACTATAAGTCTGAAATCTTACAGTATTATGCTATGAATATGTTTTTGCCTTTCCTTTGTACAACCATGTTAATTGGAATTTTGAAAGCCTTGCTGCATCGTCATAATACAGTATTTAAGACTGGGAATTGTCTCCGCCATTTTCTGGTGGGTTGCACTGGGCGCACAAATCAACAACTCTTTTAGGTGCACGCAAAGCTTGCTATTAAATTCAACTTTTACATTACAACATTGTAATTTTAACTGGGTAAGTATTATATCAGGCTATTAATAGTGAAAGCACACGTAGTTTATGGTCCCGGACAGCCCTTCTAAAATAGAATGCATATTAAAATATTTTGTTAGTACTGTAATATGCATTGTTTACAAACAAAAAAACTCCAGCTGCAGTTGCCATCTTTGTATTTGCAAGGGAGACATCATAAAAATTCTAATGGACCACTTAGCTATCATATGCATTAAAATGCATATGGGTTACAGTGTCCATTTAATTCCTCACCCATAAATGGCATTTCTTCTTAACTAGAGTGCAGTGACATGAGTCTACTCTAGCTAGATGCAGAGGAGTAAACAGTCTTCATGAATTAAGCATGGCAAAAAACAAAATATTGTTATCTGTAAATTTTGGTATTATCATGTTAAATTTACTTAATTTAGAACTTGTTATATTGTCTGAGAATGACGACATTTTTATGTCCCACTGATAACAAATACAAATATATAACTGGTCACCAAGAAGATCTAACATCAGTGTAAATGACCCTTAAGGAAATAAAAAAAACAAATATTGTCACAAAGAAGAGGTGATAATGTATCAGGTTTGCAATTACTCTGATCGTCACTTTAACATATGAAGAGTCATGGTATTTGGAATTTTGTAACTGGTGGAGAAAGGAAAATACTGACATCTAATGGTCATAAATAAAACTGCTTTTACAAGTATATGCCAATAAATGGTAGATAGAAGGTATAGTTGATTAGAAACATTTAAGAAGCACATAAGTGAAGCACATTTTCCTGAAAATTTGCTTTAAAATGTTTTTGCATGTAAACAGTATTTCTACAGTGTTGCAGCAATTAAATCTTTTGCCCTCTTAATTTCAAAGTGAATGAATTGAGCCAGGCAGAAATAACCGGTATGTCTTGTGTCATTCTACCAGCTGCCAGAAAGGAGGATCGAGGTCCCCTGCAGCGCTGCGGGGGATCTGGATATTAGTCTTGTAGTCAGACCTCTATTTGAGGTCCGACTATAAGACGACCTTGAAAGACGAGGGGTATTTTTCAGAGCATTTGCTCTGGAAAAAACCTTGTCTTATATTCAAGCAAATAAGGTATATCTCCTTCCTCCGAGAGAGTAAGATTATGAATTTATAATACTCATCGTATATAAAATTGTACCTTTTACTATGTAGCCAATTTTTTTTTTACCCATGATGCAGGGTCAAATTAAGACCACTCACACAGAAACATATCTGAATGAAAATAATTTTGGTAAAATTAGGCTACACATTCATACTATGATCTGTGGTCAGTGGGTGCTGTTAGTTATTTGGAAAACAAAGCTTTCTATTTTCCAGAATGTTTTTCAGACAGGTGAGAAGCAGATTTTGTTCAAGAAACACTGCTTTTAATAAGAAAAAAAGAAAAAACAGACATTTAAGTTAACAAAAAAACAGCTTCTTTGGAAGACAATGCTATTTTGGAAATGCCAGCATTATTTCTGTTTAAAGATGTGGTGATCGTCTGTAAGTGTGTATTTTTTTTAAGATTAGTGGAATTTTAGGATTGTTACTCTATAAAATATTATGGACTAAAGAGAGAAAGTATAATATTAAAAGTATTGACAAAAGGCTAGAACTACATAGCCACAACTACTGTCTAGGTGACACATGATTAAACATACATTTAGCAACCCTGTCTTTTGTTATTGGACTGAAATCATTATTCCTTAGTACCTGTCACCAATAATATACACTATGCATATCATAATTCTAAGTAATACAGGTGTCTCATAAGTACCTTCCCATATAAGGTTTCCAGCCTCCTTCTTGATAAACTTAAACCAGAAATTATCTCTGTAGGGTTCCTCCAAAAGAACCTCGCCAACCCATAGTGATGGTTCTGTAGTGGACAACGGGCAACGTGTAGGTTTCATTGGTATGGCACCCTGGGGGTCCCAAGCCCCCATTTCCAAACGTGATCCAAGTACCATGAGCTCTGTGTCTGTGTGGGTCAGAGTGATGACCACTCCAAAACGGAACAACATTTGCTGCATGGACCACTGCAAAAAAATTAAATGAAGTCCATCAGTTTCAGTCCATCCAGTCACCCAGAAATATCATAAAAATGAACATAGTAACTGTGAAAACGTAAACTGCGCTGTTTCTGTGATTTCAAATCCATTTTTGTGGTGTTAAAAATTAACCTCATGTACACTTGAAAATTGAAACACTATGAGTTATATGAATCAACTGTTTCATTGTCACCCCAAATTATGCAACTGGCACAAAAAAATTACTTCCACAAATGTCGACAAAGACTCGTGGTATAATTAGTGCATGGAAAGTATTAAAAACCACCAAATATTATTGTTCAGCAACAAAGCAGACTGTCAAAATGAATGGAAAAATAGGGAAAATGTTTTGTTTTTTTCCTTTTTATGTGTTTTTAATACTAAAATGGAGTTATACTCTATAATGGACAAAAGTATTGGGACACACCTATTAATTATTGAATTCATTTCCACAGGTGTATAAAATCAAGCACCCAGCCATGCAGACTGCATTTACAAACATTTGTGAAAAAAATGGGTCCTTCTGAAAAGCTCAGTGAATTCATGCGAAGTACTATAAGATGCCACATTTGCAATAAGTCAGTTTGTGAAATTCCATCCCTGCTAAATATTCCACGGTCAACTGTAAGTGGTATTATTGGAAAGTGCCGGACGGAAACGGAGGTTGTCTACGCGCATAGCGCAGACATTCACCGGCTGCCAGAGAGGAGGATCCCCGCAGCACTGCGGGGTACCTGGATCCTCCTCTCTGGCAGCAGGCACTTCCGCTGGGGCTTCTATGATGGAGCACATACCCTTCCAGTGTTTATTCGTAGAAGACCCTGCATAAGTGACCAGGTAGCGACAGAGGTTGTCTACGCGCATCGTGCAGATGTCCACCGGCTGCCCCCACTAGACAGCAGGGAGTCTGAAACACGGGGGACAAGTCTGGGGATGCACTGGTAAGTCTGGGGGGTAGAGTGGCATATAGGGGGTATAAGGCATGTCTTGGGGCAGAGTGGCATATAGGGGGGTATAAAGCATATCAGGGGGGCAGAATGGCATATAATGGTATGTCATTTCTGGGGCAGAGTAGCATTTAAGGGGGTACAGGGCATATCTGGGGGGCAGAGTGGCAAATAAAAGGAAATAAAAACAAATGCATTTTACTCAGTCATAGTTTTTATTAAATATGAAAAAAATAGTTTATGTTAATTAATGTTTACTAGTAAAACTTTTTTCCTATAGGGTAGTCTTATATTCCGGCTTTTTCTTTTTTTCCCCCTAACTTAATATTCAAATTTGGGGGGGGGGGTTGTCTTATAATCAAGCAAATATGGTAATGTAGGACAATTTATATCTGTTTTTTCCATTACAATCTACGCAATGATAGCTACTCAATTATTGTGCTAACTCTACCTCCTGCATCAAATCCAGATGCTTATTTGTTAAAGGCGCTGCTTTGCTTAGACAAAACATTAACTGCGCTTTCTAGTATAGTAAGGAATAACATTTAGCAGATCTAACTTAAAGCACGTGGAAGCAGCACTGGAACATGGAACAAGGAAAGCTGTTTATAATGACACATTTAGTTACAAAATAGTTAAATTCAGCCATTTAGGTCAGGGCTCGACAAATCCCAGGCGCCAGGTCGCCATGGCGACAGAGAATTTTGTCCTGGCGCCTAGGTTTTGTCAGCCTCTGACATCCAGAACAAAATTGTTGAGGCTGAGTCGCCACACGGGGGCGCTGCTGTCTGCCCAGGAGTCTGGGCAGACAGCACAGCCACTTCGAGCCCGCCCCCGAACCTGAGATCACTCCCACGGAGTGAGCCTGTAGGCTGAAAACGCGGTTGCTGCAAAAACCAGCAATCGCGTTTTCAGCTGCCACAGGCAGCTTCAGGGAAGGGGGTTGTGTGTTGATTGGGCCCCCACACAAGTGTGGGGACCTGACACAACACCCCCCAGCTGCCTGATCGCTCCATGAGAGCGACAGTGCAGCGTTAACCCCTTCAATGCCACGATCGCGGCATTTAGGGGTTAATTCCCGTTTTGTACGGGGCTCTGCTGCTGGTGGTCTGCCTGGTTCCAGGCAGACCAGCAACAGCAAAAACGAGCCCCCACAAGCCCTGTGATGACTCCTGTAGGCATGGAAGCCTACAGCAGTCATCAAAGAGACTCCCCCTGCAGTGGCTGGTCTATAGACCAGCAATTGAGTCCCAGCTGCCAGAGGCAGCTTCAGGGACAGGGGAAAGGGTTCTTCGGTCTCCACATGAGTGTGGAGACCAGCCCCAACACCCCCCTGCTGCCTGATCGCTCCCTGAGAGCGACAGTGCAGCGTTAACCCCTTCAATGCCACAATTGTGTATGACACATTCGTGGCATTGCAGGGGTTAACATTTGTCCCCACAAGCTTGTGGGGACTAAATATCAGTCAATGCTGTGCGCCAATGGAACATCAGCATTGAAAGGGTTAAAAAAAAATTAAAAACAGCACTGACCTGAAAGTCCAGGGTGCTTCCAGGTCAAATGCTGTGAGTTTAGTAAGTGGGCTGATGATCAGATCACTCCTAACCAACTGTTAGTTTAAAAAAATCCTGGCTCCTAACTTTTTTACCTGGCGCCTAGATTCCCAACAAATTTGTCAAGCCCTGATTTAGGTGGCACAGCATCTCAATTTTTAAACAGACAAAATCTAACTCTGGTGAAGAATTTACTGCTGAAGCGGCAACAAAGCCTTTTGGCCTATCTGTGCACTCGTCTTGTGCCAAAATAATTGCAGATTAAAGGAAAATCAGTCCTTAAAAACATAAAAAAACAAAAAAACATTATTTCAAGACAGGTCAATCAAAAATTATAGGGGTCTCTAATGTTAATTTTGATCATAAATGTGTTGTATTCAGCAGAGCAGATGGAACAAGACCTTTAAACTTGCATGGTGATAAACTTTCCCTAGACATTGAGCTTTACAAGTCTCCTTATACCGTCTCACTGTAAAACCGTTGTCTAACATTTGTTTTTCCGTGCTAAGCCTTCACATGAATATCGGGCATTGACAAAAGGGAATAATAAAGCATTAGGAGCACAGTCATTACATCTGAGCTAGAAGCATGCTGCATAACAATGAGTAAGCTAGTATGTTTAATCCTGGAACTGAAATCCACCTCAACCCATCATGCCTGGCTTTGCCTAACTACAAATATCTATTCTGCTTCCAAAAAGATGATTTTATAGTTTATACACATTTGTATAATTTTAATTTTGGAAAGTCATATATTTTGGAGCCATTGTTTAGAAGCAGTAATATTCAATGGAGGACTAGGTGATAACTGGAACAATTCTAGACAGCATGTAAAACAGAGGCAACTACCTAAAAGTTAGAGAGCAGCAGAGGGATGTCCTGCAAAGACTGGCTAAATCGGGGAAGGAGCTACATGAGTGCTCTGTGTAGAAGACACCAGGACCTGTTATGGCCTGAAGGCTGAGATGCCTATTGTTTAAAGGATGGATCAGTGCATCATAACACCATAACAAGTACTTGAGACATTATGGCGTCTTAAGTGAGTACCAGCAACCAGAAAACTATTTTTGGCTTTTCCAGCAGACAGCACACTTTGCCAGCGGTGTGTTCTAGCAGCCAGAACACTATACCTGAAGCCTATTCCAGCTGTTCTGTAAGCTGGAACACTATGCCTGCAAAAGTGTGCTAGATGTACTGACAGCCAGATCGCCATGTCCGGAGCATGATTCAGCTGTTCTGGCAGCTGAAACTCTATTAATGGACTGTATTGTAGCTGATTCAGCGGCTGTTCATGCTACCACAACATCATGTAAGAAGTGTACCTGTCCTATGTTCCAGCTTTCCCAGAATATCGTCTGTAAAGTGTTCAAGCTGTTCTGGCAACACTGTGCCTGGATTGAGTTGCCAGCAAAAATTATACCTTCAGCGTGTTTCAGCAGTTGTAACACTATACCTGCAACATGTTCCATCTGCTCTGACAGTCACAACACTATTTCTGGATTTGTATTGCAAGTGTTCTGACAGCCATGAACTACACCTTTCTGTTTTAATCACCTTCAGATATATATAAAAAAAATGTTAGTTATAAGAGCAGGAGCATGGTCCAGACATAGTGTCACTGCAAGCCAGAACAGCTGGAACATGGGGCAAGTATAAATTTTCAGAACACACGAAACACTCTTCAAGTAAAGTGTTCTGGCAGCTGGAATATATAGCGTTCCAATAGCAGGAAAAGCTGACATTGGCTGCAGGCATAGTGTTCCTGCTGCTGAAACAGTTGAAGCAATGCTACAGTGTTCTGGTTGCCAGAAATGCTGAACCACACTACAAGCATAATGTTCCAGCTGATGGGACAGTTTGGACACAATGCGGGCAATGCGGGAGCTAGAACAGCTGGAGCACAGTCATGGAATAGTGGTTCCGGTTAACAGAACACACTCCAGGAGCCCTGACAACTCAAACACGCTTCAATTATCCTGTTATATGGCTTCATTCATTTTAAAGCGAACAGTAAAATAAAATAATTAGTACTCCATCTTTAACCATCAGCGTACAGAAGATGCTACCTGTCTTTACTAGACACTCCTTGAGTTCTGAATCTTTTTAAGCTGCTTTTCACGCGCCAGAAGGTAGGTGGTGCTGTTTCCCAAATTGTTCCGCTTTTTACCTGCCCCCCGCCATCACCCAAACATGTTTCTTAGACTGTTGTGGTATTCTGTGGGTTAAAATTTAAAATGCAAAATTGTATGCAGATATAAAACAGGCTAAACGCCTTCGTTCACTGGCCTGCAGCAGTCTCCCATTGCGGGCTGCCACACCGATTTCTGCACAGAGAAGGAGGCTGCAGCTGTCATTTAAAGTGACCAGACCGTGACCGTAACCGTAACCGAAACATTAAAACGCATCAATAAGCCCATGAAACACATGCCAACAAACCTAATGTCAAAATCGCTCTGACTTACTCACCTAACGCTGTATAAGCTTACACGGGTACCGTATACAGCAAACCACGCTGCAAATGACTCTAGCCAATCACAACTCACCTCCCATGCTGCAGCGTTATGACATTTCCTTTTTTGTTTTAAGGAAAGCGATCATTGGCTGTCATTATTAATCTGGCGGGGCTATGCTGTGTGTGTGTGTGTATATTACACTTAGTGATGGGAAGTTCGGATCATTAAAGTGAATCGGATCATTTCGATTCGTTCACTGAAATGATCCGATTCATGATCCGGATCTTCGGATCACTCAGTGTGTCTGCACGGAGTTACTGTTTTCCAGTAACTCCGTGCAGGCACACTAACGATTGGCCCCGCCCCTTTTATTATGAATCCTCCCCCCTGCCTCCAGTGATGTCAATGAAGGCAGAGAGTCGTTCAAAGATTCGGATCTTACAGGGATCCGAATCTTACAGGGATCCGGATCACTGTAAGATCCGGATCATTGTAAGATCCGGATCATTGTAAGATCCGGATCTTTGAACGACTCTCTGCCTTCATTGGCATTCTAATCATTAAGAGAATGTCACCATACTGTTATAAATAAATATATTAATAATCACTGCCCCCAGGATTTACATTCCCCTTTACCTGCAACTCCACCTTAAGCTAACTTTATTAAATTAATTAAATTAACCCTCACCATTAAATTAACCCTAAACACCCCATCAACCATGACTGCCCTAAAATTAACCCTTAACACACCATCAACCATGACTGCCCCTAAAATTAACCCTTAACACCCCATTAAGCATAACTGCCCCAAATTAACCCTAAACACCCCATTAAGCATAACTGCCCCTAAAATTAACCCTTAACACCCCATTAAGCATAACTGCCCCAAATTAACCCTAAACACCCCATTAAGCATAACTGCCCCTAAATTAACCCTAAACACCCCGTTAAGCATAACTGCCCCCAAATTAACCCTAAACACCCCATTAAGCATAACTGCCCCCAAATTAACCCTAAACACCCCATTAAGCATAACTGCCCCCAAATTAACACTAAAGACCCCATTAAGCATAACTGCCCCTAAATTATCCTTAAACACCCCATTAAGCATAACTGCCCCCAAATTAACACTAAAGACCCCATCAACCATACCAATTTATTAGGTAATTTATCTGGAGTACATGCAATTAATTTAGGGGTAGTTATGGTTAATGGAGTATTTAGGGTTAATTTCAGGGGCCGTTATGGTTAATGGGGTCTTTAGGGTTAATTTCAGGGGCCGTTATGGTTAATGGGATCTTTACGGTTAATTTCAGGGTCAGTTATGGTTGATGGGGTATAAGGGTTAATTTTATGCTGATGACTGAGGGTTAATTTAATTAATTTAATAAAGTTAACTGTAGGTGCAGTTTTGGGTAAAGGGGGGCAAACTCAGGGGAATCTAAATCCTGGGGGCAGTGTGAACATTATTAATGTATTTATTTATAAAAGTATGGTATCAGTAATATTCTCTGAATGATTCGAATCTCTGTAAGATTCGGATCCTTGTAAGATCCGGATCCCTGTAAGATTCGAATCATTCGACTCTTCGGTTCATTCGACTCTTCGGTTCATTCGACTCTTCGGTTCATTCGACTCTTCGGTTCATTCGACTCTTTGAACGACTCTCTGACTCTATGAGTCATCGTTCCTATGAGAATTAATGAGCTGTAACCTGACCCCAGAGTGCTCTGCAGATGACTCACAGCTCTAGGATCAGGTTACAGCTGCATGATGATTCACAGACTGAACCGCTACAAACGAATCGTTCAGTCTAGTGAACCGACTCATCCGGATCACTAAAAAGAACCGGATCAAATGAACGATTCGTTCATGATCCGGACATCACTAATTACACTCTGACAGACAGAGTGAAGTCTTTGATGAGGTACTGCAATCAAAAGGAAGTTGTATTGTTGTTATATATGTACTCACTGAAGACGCTGGTATCTGCCTCGTTTTAAATATCATTATCTAAGCTTAGCGGATATAACATTGTTATTACTTGTTCACAAATGTGTTTGGGGGGTCACAATTAACCCCTCCCTGACCGGACTGGGTTTCAAACTTTGTGCTCTTCGTTTCAATGGCTGTTTTAACATTTTGGCAGCGTTTGCACTTAGCTGTAATGGTCTTCTTTCTCATTTAGTGTACCAAACATCTTTCACCTATACCATTACCAAATCATTTAATGTACTATATATATATTTTAAAAATTGGAGAAAAAAAAAACATTTTCTGACTTGTTTGTAAAATCTTTTACTCATTTACAAAAGCTAATGAAGAAAACCTTCTAAATAGACTTTATTGTATTTATTGTAGATATACATTGTTCCTGAGTTTAGAAATACTCTGTATTAACACACATTGTACTTCAGGTGTCAAACAACATGCCAATATGTGACAACTAAACACCCCAGGGTATTTTAAATGGTGGTAGTGTAACACTTTCTGTGCATTAATTCTACCACTTGCTTTTGTCAGCCTTTGGTAGAATTAGTGTATAGAAAGTGTTACAAAAATAAAAGTGCACAAATACCATTTGCAATACACTAGCTTGATGGGGAGTAAATTGAATTGGCAGGCTTCAAAGATGTCCCAAACAGGACCACATTTCCCAACTCCTATTCAGGGACGCTTACTTTCTTACTTACTTTTGCAATTGTAGTACCACAGATGGTACTACAGCATGACTTCAATCATCATATAGCAAGCCAGGAGAGATGGTGGTACAGCAAGACTCCTTTCATTGTATAGTGAGCCAGACACAGATGGTGGTACAACATGACTCCTATCACTATATAGTGAGCCACAGACAGTGATGCAGCATAACTACCAACTACAAATTTTATTTCTAAAATAACCCTATTTCCATGAATACAAGAACAGACAGGCTTCTGTCTGTTTTAAGCAATGTCTGTATTAGCAGTAACTTTAAGGACTGGCACCTGGCCTGGGTGGCAGGTAAAGTCAAGTGGCCTCATAGCCCCCCCCAGTAACTCACTGACACACATTTGTACTTACACTTACGCTAACACACATTTACACACACACACATACAGTAACGCACACTTAAACACTTATGCTAACACACACTCCCCCTCACACACACTTAAACATAGACAGTCCAAGTCAGACCAACCCTTTGTGAAGAATTTTGGACCATTGTCATTTAACTGTATCCTTGCAGGTGATTGGTTGTATGAGCTATTATATGGAAGTGCATGGGTTCTGCTGTAGACTGACCACTTTGAATAAGGATAACATTTACAATATATATAGTATATTTTCTTAACAAAAATCTGTACTGGCATTCCTCTGTTTCCTGTGTGCATGTTTGTTAAATTGGTATATTTTTATTTTCCCATGCAGGCCTGTTTCTGTATACATTGACTCGAAATTACAGTCAAGCAAAGACTATTCTGAGAGATTGTACCAGTGTCAAAACTTGATAATGCTGTACCTTTAAAATTGGTATTTTCAGGTTTCTGGGCCAGAAAAGGAAAAGACAGCATATCCCCATGGGAGTAGTGTAGCCCCAGAAAACAAAGATTGGGAACCCAGTTTCCACTTTGTCCGTACTTGCCACATTGGAGCAATGGCACACAACGAAGGGAAGTACAACACCCTGAGCTTCAATGAAATTTAAAAAAAAACAACATTACAACAGAGTACCGTATTTGCTCGATTATAAGACAATGTTTTTTTCAGAGCAAATGCTCTGAAAAATACCCCTCGTCTTGTAATCGGGGTCATCTTCTAATCAGACCTCAAATGAGGTCTGACTATTAGACTAAGATCCAGATCCCCCGCATCGCTGCACGGGATCTGGATCCTCTTGTATGGTAACCTCAGCTGCTGCCGGCGTCTATCACCGAGCGCCGGCAAAAGTGCCGGCAGCAGCCGAGGTTCCATACGCACGTACCTTCCTAATGGGATAGCCCGCTCACTGCGGGGAAGCAGAGCTGGTTGGGGAGATTGCTGCAGGACCGGGACCCGATGGCACTGTGCCGTCCCAGAGCGGATCCAGTAGACCTCGTCAATTTTCTGCAGGAGGCGAGGCCTAGCGGGGTAACACAGCGTCATGCTGAAATCCCGAAGGAGCTGCAGCAAGCATCTGCTGAGGCATCGTGGTGAGTGAAGTGCTTGAGTGGGTATATTAGTGTCTGGGTATCTAAGTGTCAGAGTGGGTAGGTAAGTGTCTCAGTGGGTAGGTAGGTGTCTGGGTGGGTATATTAGTGTCTGGGTATGTAAGTGTCCCCCTATATGCCACCCTGTCCCATTATATGCCTTTTAACCCCCTATATGCCAGAGTGGCATATAGGGGGTTAAAAGGCATAACATGGGACAGAGTGGCATATAGGAGGGTATAAGGCATGCCTGGGGGCAGATGTGCATAACTGGGGGCAGATGAGCATAACTGGGGGCAGGTTGGTAAATAAAAGGAAATTAAAAACACAAAAATAGTTTACATGAATTAATATTTACTAGTAAAACTTTTTTCCTATAGGGTCGTCTTATAATCAGGCTTTTTCTTTTTTTCCTAAATTAATATTCAGATTTTGGGGGTCGTCTTATAATCAGGGTCGTCTTATAATCGAGCAAATACGGTATTATTAGAGATCAACACAGGAAAAGTAAGCATACCTTGAAACTCTAGTCTTAATAACGTGCAGAATTATTACAGTCTGTCCATTTTTCCCTGCTGTAAATTTAGTTTATCTAAGAAGACAGGAGAAGACATTGAATGTTGGCCGTCCCTGTTGTTTTTTTTTACTTCAATGTGATGTCACTTTGAACTTTTGCATATTTTCTAAACGCAGTTTACATTGTACACCAGCTTCTTGTTTTATGGTTACTCTGAAGTTGTAAGGGAATCAATCTCTCTTCTTGGACATGCATGTAGGTTAACTGGATTTCATTGAATGAACTAACATAACCACAGCAATAAGCCATGAGCTGGTAACCAATAACGGCAGACATGGGGTTGCCACATACTGTAAGTAAATTAGGCTTATGGTTCATTGAGGCATAGGCTTCATTGGTTTTAGTAGCCGTATATTGGATGGAGGAGAAAGACCTATTGATGCGTGAGAGGTTGCACTTAAAGTAATATAACTGTAATGTTAATCATTCTTGTAGTTAAACTCTGGAGGGTGACCCAGAGACACTGGGAAGCAGTGCTATTTCCCAGAGATGCCAGATTAAACACAGAGAGTTCCCAGGTATGGCTAGAAGCATCAAAGGCTGCCACTAGGTTTCTATAGCGCGTGGTTGTGTTTAAGGCAGCATTTAAGGAGGGTCTGGACCAGGGGTACAAAGCAACTTTGTAGGGGATATTTGACTAAATGTGCTATATACACCAATGACTTCTACGAACCGTGTCCTGGATAAACCCTTCTTTGGATGCTTTGCCTGAGAAACTGTCTTGCAGGGTTACGGAACAAGTAAAAATTTACAGAATCAGAAAGAAATGCAGGAGACAGTAATATCGATGTTGTCATTTGGAGTTTAATTTTGGCACATTCAAAAAACAGACATGGATATATCTTCATCTATTTTTTTAAATGACTGAAATAAAGAAAGAACACAAACAGTGTCAAAAGGTGGCATTGGTGTAGTGAAAACCAATAGGTTGTATTTGCATAGATGTGTTCTTCCTTAAGACTCTTTTTCTAAACTAAAATAAGCCCCAGAAAACAGAGGAGTCTGTTTTGTCTATTTTATATTATGGTGCATTTTCATCACTTTCATCTTTTTGTGCTGGGTATGTCTTGATTTAAACTGCATTTAAACTTGATTTAAGTTTATTGGAAATAACATTATGCGTGATGATAAACGACTAGCTTTAATTCACATTTTATTGGTTGCAGATGAAACCCATCTGTAATACTTATTTATTCATGTACTGACTGCGCTTGTACTAATACCCAGTATCCATGATAATCACCTTGTTAGATACACATAAAAAACAGTGGATGTCATTTCATTGACCCAATCAAAACTAGAGGCACATATCAAATGTAAAGAATATCCAAAGTTCTAAGATAATCTATTTTCTTCAATAAATACATACAAATACCCTGCTATAATAAATACCAAGCAATTGCAAACACAACACAGGTTTACCCAAAGAAAATTGTGAAATAAATATGTGGCACAATTATTGGCACCCCTGTGGATTCATATGAGAAAAATATATTTAAAGTATATTCCTACTGATTTCATACATTTTTAGTACACCTGGGTGACTAGGAACAGGAATGTGATCAACCACGACCTCCTGTTTCACAGAGGTATATTAGCTAACGCATAGGCTAAATTCCCAAAGTCATTCATTACAATGGGTAAGACCAAGAAAAAAAGCTGAGCAGGAAAAGGTTGTTGAACTTCCACCATCAGGGCAATAATTAAGGAGTTCCAGTAAACTGGAAATATTTTGAATCAACCTGGAAGAGGATGTATGTTTATATTGTCTCAGCGCACTGTGAAGAGGATGGTTCAAGTGGCCAAAAAATCTCCAAGAATCACAATTAGAGGATTGCAGAATGTCACGTAAGCCTCCGTGCCATGGGCTCCTGGGTTGGGCTGAGGGTCAGCCTCTTTCCTACAGACTATGGGTCCTGGTCTTGGAAGGGGTCCTGTTTTTGGGGAGATGGATACAGGAGTCCATTGAGACTACTTCTTACCCCTGGTTTAGAGTGCCGGGTTTCCCCAAGTACCAGAGACTCTAAAGACTGTGGAGCTCGGACGCATATGTGGGGCACCTGCATTTTGGGAGGGGATTTATGTGTGGTGTGTTACTCTACATCAGGTGAGGACTTACAGGACAAAGACCTCTATGGCTAGTATTTGCATTAAGATCTGATACCCAGCAGGTTTCAGCCAGAAGTCAGGGAACCTGCCCGTGTTTATCATCTTCCCCACAGACTACAATAGCGACCCCTTACTGGGCTGAGTGCAAATACTAAGCCGTGCACAAAGGAGGCTTGATGGAGAACTATGTGTGGTTTGCGGTGTCTATTGTATGTAAATTACCCCACTTGTGCTGTTTAAATACTGGTGTGTTTTCAATAAAAATTAGTTCCTGTTTCACTCTACATTGGTGTTGCCTTGTGACTGAGTGAATTGCCAACAGCTCTGTGTGCTGTTCTTCTTGTTCTTCACTCTACACTAAGCTTGAGCTAGTGGTTTAAGTGACTGGTGGTGGCGTATATTATGTTCCTCACCTCTTTTCAGAGCTGGTAAGCGGGGCAAGCAAAGTTCTGATGGAGGTACCCAAGGGGGTTCGTCACACAGAAGTTAGTTGCATCTTGGGGTCAGAAAGTCTCCAAAACTACAATCCAACATCACCTACATTATGACAAGCTGTTTGGAAGGACTTTGAGAAAAAAAGCCTCTACTCTCATCCAAAAACAAACTCAACCATCTTCAGTTTGCCAGACACCACAGGAACAAATGGGATCTGGTTCTATGGTCGCATGTAACCAAAATAGAGGTTTTTGCCAATAAACACCAGGTAGGTGTGAGGCACACAGAGAAATAATGTTTTAAGGTTGCCAGAGGACCTGGACATTTTGTGAGGATACATAGCATCATCGACAGATATTAAATGAACACCTGACTGCCTCTGCCAGAAAGCTTAAAATGGGCCATGGTTGGATCTTCCAGCAAGACAATGATCCAAAGCATACATCAAAATCAACACAAAAATAGTTCATGGCCATCCCAGTCCCCTGACCCCATAGAAAACCTGATAGGTGAACTAAGGAGGAGAGTCCACCAGCGTCAACCGAAATTTGAAGGATCTGGAGAGATTCTGTATGGACGAATGGTCTCAGATCTCTTGCAATAGATTCTCAGACATTATAGGACTTAGAGCTGTTTTCTTGGCAAGTATTGACTAAAAGGGTGCCAATAATTCTGTCACACACATATATTTATTTGTTTTGGATAAACCTTGTTGTGTTTGCAATTGTATGATATCCACGAGAGCAGAGTATTTTTGTGTATTGCTATTCCTTGGACCTTGCTGACCTCTTGTGCTCCTGACCTTGGCGACTAAAGGTCTCTCTTGATTCCTGTGTACCGACCCCGGCTATTGTCTCTGGACTCTGCTACCTCCTTGAACTTAAACCCGGCTGCTAAGCAGCTCCTTCTCTCTACCTTTCGTGTACCAACTTTGGCTAGTGACCCCGGACTCCGCTACTGGACCTTGCCCTCTTAGTGCCTCATGCTGGTTCCTGTGCCCTGCATTCTGGACTCCTCTATACCTGTCCATCGCCACCTGACACCTTCTTATTATAGATATTCTCTTGAGCTGGGCATCCAGCTATATAGTCTGTGCCTAAAAAATTTTTGTTCTTATCTTTCATGGGTGCTATGATGTGGCCATTACGTTTTTATGCCATGAACAAAATAATAGCAAAGCAAGCTGCATTAACCTAAATGTTTTATGACATGTAAGCCAATGTAGTTGTGATGTGGTCTTACTTCTGAATTCATGTCTGTGGCTCCAGAACAAGCAGTGTATCAGTGTAAGCCCAGCACATCTTCTTTTGACCACCCTACTTAAAATCTGAGATGAGTGAGCCACCCCTTAGCCACCCACATGGCCATCATCGAGCCATGCCCGGTCATGATTTTGACTAATTTGTTATTGGCCTTCTGGTGACATGGTAATTATTGTTGTTATCCTAGGGTCAACTCAGCTATCAGATTATTTACAGAATTGCCTATAACAACTGAATTGTGACAATAATTAGTGCATGGCTCCCTATATTTACATTTTCATGTAATCCTGCCTTATTTTTAAACATTACTGCAAATATGATAAAAAAGGTTGCTTATTTTATTTTTCCCTCTACAAAAACTGATCAGCTCTTCAATAGATAATGGAGATTTGATCCTGAATTATGAAAGCATGTGTGCCTTTCCTATGCTTTTTGCCACTATGTGAGTATACAAGGGTCAGGGGCATGATTGCAAGACATCAACATGAAGATCCTGATGAAAGTGATGTCTGGTAGTTTCTAAAAGGTTGGCTTACAGGCCCACACTTTTCTCCAATTACTGCTGTGAAATTTGCTTTTGATCATCCATTTAGGCTAGCTGTAGGGAATACTGTAAGTCAATACTGGAACATGAATAAAATGTACCTAGGGCTGAGAATGTTAATGAAAAAAGAAGTATAAATTTCCCTAGACTTTACTATCAACAAACAGGATGTACTTTAGTGACATTAGCTAATTACTTAATGTTTGCAGTCATTCAGCATCTAGAAAGTGCTGATCACATTAAGGTTATGAATGATCCTTATTATAACAACATGAATATCTCAAGTTTAGTCACTGCTCTGAAATGTTTATTGTAAACTATTTACACTGATGTATTAAGTTTCTACTTTCAAGCACAATCATCTGTGGGTGCTTTTTGGGCATGGGCAGGCCCAGACTGGGACAAAAAATAGGCCTGGGCATTTCAGACTGAGCAGCCCATTTTTATGAAAAAACATATATTTACATACATATACATAATACTTGGTCATTCAACATGGGAAGCCTGAAGCCACAATTTAGTGCGACTAATCCTTGAAATAAATATTATAGAGTAAATAACACAATACCTTATCTTTTCCACTAAATGATTTCAGGGCCTTGAATGTTTTGTCCCCTGAAAAATTCAAATTCAAATTTTATCTCTGGATAAGTAAAAATGAAATAGTTCCTACTGTAAATTAAGGAAACAGATAACCAAAACACACACACCAGGACAGGCTTTTCCACACCGACACCCAGACACACACACCAGGACAGGCTCTGCCACACCGACATCTAAACACACACACACACCAGGACAGTTAAAAAAAGAAGAAATGGTTCAGCACTCAACTCCCAGGAAGCTGGGAGCTAGCAGGAAGAAAGGACAAAACAAAAACAGAAAGCATAACAAAAATAGCAACATTTCGGCCAAACAGGGCCTTTTGAGCTTGACAGAGGCCCTGTTTGGCCGAAACGTTGCTTTTTTGTTTTGCTTTCCTTGAATAAAGTAACCTAAGGATTGGAAGCTGATTGGAGTGCTGGGGTTCTTTTCTGTGTTCGTACACACACCAGGACAGGCTCTGCCACACGAACACCCAAACACACACCCCAGGACAGGCTCTGCCACACTGACACCCAAACACACACACTAGGACAGGCTCTGCCACACTGACACCCAGACACACATCAGAACATGCTCTGCCACACTGACACCCAGACACACACCAGGACAGGCTCTGGACAGGCACACCGACACCCAAACACACACACACCAGGACAGGCTCTGTCACACCAACACCCAAACACACACACACCAGGACAGGCTCTGTCACACCAACACCCATACACAAACACACACCAGGACAGGCTCTGCTACACTGACACCCACACACACACACCAGGACAGGCTCTGCCACACAGACACACAAACACCAGGACAGGCTCTGCCACACTGACACCCAATCACAAACACCAGGACAGGCTTTGCCACACTGACACCCGCATCCGGAGGGTTCCCATGAACGGTTTCACTCAGCCTGCTTGTGGCATCTTTGCCACCAAAACAGCCTGCCTGTGGCATCTTTGCCACCAAAACAGCCTGCCTGTTGCATCTTTGTCCCCCCTTACACATCCATGCTATCACACACACACATATTCATTCAGTCGTTCACAAATATTTATTCACTAATTCACAGATAATCATTCACTCATTCAGATATTCATTCATACATTGATACTCATTAATTCCCTCACTCAGATACTCATTAATTCCCTCACTCAGATACTCATTTACATATACTCATTCACAAACATTAATTCACTCAATCCTTCACAGATACTAATTAATTCACTCTTTCATTCAATCTCACATACTCCATACAGCCTCCCTCACCCCCTTACTTGAACTGATGATGTATGCGCCGCTCGCAGACTTCCGCGGATCTGCACAGGGGAAGCAGACGCGCAGCAGGGTCATGTGATGTACGTGACGTACGTCTCATGGCTCCGTTGGATTCCTGTGTCCCCCTGGCAGTAGAAGAGATGCTGCTCGCGCGCGTCTCCCAGGTAAGTAGCGGGCCCGCTGCTAGAGTTGCGGGCCCGGTCGCAGTTGCTGCGGGCTTAAGGGGCGGGTGCCCCTTTTCCCCTGTGTTAAGGTAGAGGGGCCTGGAGCTGCAGTTCCATTAGCCCCTAAGTCAATCTGGCCCTGCCGCGGCCCGGCCCCAGCCCGGCCCACCTGTGCTCAGGGCCAGCCCTAGATTTTTGTATGCCAAGCTCTAGGGTGTGCTCAGATCTCTGATCTCCCTGTAAATGTCCCTACAACATTACAAAAAAAATACAAGGCAGAGGTGTAACTACTCTGGGGGGCCGGGGCGACCCCTGCAACCACGTGTTGCAGTCTCCCAATGCCTGTTCAAAATTGTTCAAAAAGGGACCTTTGACCTGGACTAGGCCAGTCCAGGTCGGAAGGGCCCTTATTTTTAAAAATTTTAAACCGGCATAGGGAGACAAGAACAGAGCAGGTTCACATTACATCAAATGACCCACCGAGAAACCGAGGCTGCTCGCAGTGTGAGTGTGAGCAGCAGACTGAAAGCTGCAAGAGCGGTAATGAGGAACCAGTACAAGGCAGGGGGGTATGTATGTTAACATGAATGTGTATGTAAGCATGTATAAGCGCATGTGAGCATAAATGTCTATTTATAAGTGCCTTTGTTACCTGAAAGCATTATTATCAACCTATATCCTAAGTCGCCCCTTCGATCCACACATCTTTCTATTCTTTCAGTCACGAAGGCTCCATATTTAGAGACTTTTAAAAAAAAAGACTTAAACTCATCCTTTCTGCCAAGCATTCAGCAAATTCACTTGTTTTGTCTTGCATTAATGTCCAATTGTGTAACTACCTTAAGTTAATGCACACTCACTGGCCACTTTATTAGGTAGACCTTGCTAGTACCGGGTTGGACCCCCTTTTGCCTTCAAAACTGCCTTCATTCTTTGTGGCTGTCATGCCCCATCCAGGCTGCGGAGCTGCATATCTCTGGTTTTCCCTGTCTTGCTACAGTTTCCCTGTTTTGCTACAATCCATTCCTGGATTCCCTTATCTGATTCTTTGATTCTAGTCCTGCTCTTTGCTTCAGCTCTGTTTCCTTTATAGAGTGTGCCCCACCCATTTGTTGTGTTTGTCTCAGTCTGCAGTCAACAGCCGTTCCAGTGGGCTTCCTGCCATGTGCCCCACCATTGGGCTTCCTGCCGTGTGCCCTGCCAGTGGGCTTCCTGCTGTGTGCCCCGCCATTGGGCTTCCTGCCGTGTGCGCCTCAGAGGGCTTCCTGTTGTGAACCCAAAGTATCCCCTGCGACTGGGCTCCTATCCTACCTGCTTACTCGGTTCCTAACAAAATGCAAAATGTTCCTGACAGTGGCATACATTCTACAAGGTGCTAGAAACATTCCTTCGAGATTTTGGTCCATATGGACATGATAGCATCACGCAGTTGCTGCAGATCTGTCGGCTGCACATCCATAATGCAAATCTCTCATTCTACCACATCCCAAAGGTGCTCTATTGGATTGAGATCTGGTGACTGTGGATGCCATTGGAGTACAGTGAATTTTTTGTCATGTTCAAGAAACAAGCAATTGAATAGGTGTACCTAATAAAGTGGCCAGAGAGTGTAAATGTGCCGTAAGAAGCTCTGCATAAATTTTCGGCACTATATAAATTTTTAAAAAATTATAATCTGATATGATGCTTCAGTGGTTTCCTTGACTAAGATGGCTGTGAATCAAAACTTGTGTTGGGCATACTTGTTTCAATGGACATCTGAAGACTTTTTTAGCTTCTCTTCAAATGTTATACTGTTACTATAAGAGTACATAAGAAGATGGATCTGTCTCTTTTCACCCCCCTCATAGGTATGTGATTTCAATTATTAAAAATAAAAATTAAATATACTTGGGATAGGTTGAATTACACATAAGGAGAAGGTATGAGACAATAAGGTTTAACTATATTTTGAGTGCTTTGAGAGTAACTATCACTTACTCCCATGTTAATAAATTGGATTTAAGTCCTCCTGAACTGTGCCATAAGGTTTGGAGGAATTTCAATTTATGGATTTAAGGTGGATGAATTGAGCAACGAATCTGAATGGAAAAGATTTTGGAAAAAGTTTTGGGGAGTTTGAAATACTATTACCTTCTTAAATGTAATCTGCAACACTATACATGATTCTTAAAGTTTCTGCATGAGAAAGACAACAAAAATCATGTCTGGAGACCAAAAACAGAATCAAAGTAAAGGGAAAATTGCAAGAGTAGTACTTGACTAAATGGGATATGAGCCTTTTCTAGGTTGAATCGGACAGCAAGGTCAAACAGTGAGATTTTAATGAATTGCAGGCTAAAGGAATCTGCTTTTTTGGATGAAGTGGAAATGTGCATATTCAAAGTAAAATTGTACAATACAGTAAGTATAAATGTTTATACCTCTATTCAGGAGCATGCACACTGAGTCTGGGGTCAAGTAGTATAAAGAAAATGAAGTACCAGCAGCAGTTGTTTCAGACAATACAAGAACCAACAAAGAGCAGCAAACAAAATTTTAAGATTAGTATTCACTACTATGAAATGTGGAATGTTGTCTGGGGTCTACAAGATTGAAGGCTCTGCAGTATAGGACCATGTATATCTACTACAACTAAAGCACTGAGAGTATATGGAGTTGAGGATTGGTACCAACTGCCAGGGGCCACAGAGACATTTAACTTTCTGATAACTGAAGAAGATGCCCTGGCAGGTTACTCTCCCCAGTTCGATCAATCATGGAAGAGGGTATGCCCACAAGCTCTGCTCTTTTGTGGAAGTGCACCAGCAGCAGAGGTGTACTGTGGGAGAACCAAGAAGGCAGGAATGTTGTAGGGTCATGTAATGCAAGGTTAAATCCGCTGTTAAACGCAAGGCTACTCATAGTTGGAGGGAAAGCTGCAGTTGAGGTAAGGCGTGAGTAAGGGAGTATGCATGCATGTGGATGTAAGCATGGATGTTTAAGTGTGTGAGCATGAATGTGTATGTGTAAATGTGTCAGCATGGATGTGTATGTGTAAGTTTTCCTGTGAGAACATCGCATGTGTAATATGAGCATGAATGTGTGAATGTTGGTGAGTGAGCATGAATGTGCATGTGTGAGCATGGATGTGTTTATGAGCATGTATGTGTAAGTTTGTGTGTGAGCATTAATGTGCACGTGTGAGTATGGATGTGTGTGAAAGGGAGAACGTATGAGCATGGATGTAGATGTGTATGTATGTTTAAGAGAGGAAGTATGTGTGTTGGTCAGAGCTTGTAGAAATGTGTGCCAGTGTGTATGTGAGTTACCAGGCAGAGGGCAAAGGGCCGATGAGGAAATGCCAAATATAGAATCGGGGAGCTCAAGTTCACAGAGAAGAGGACGAAGAAAGACAAAACAACTAGAAGATGCAAGAGAAGGAGAAGGTAGACGTTGTGAGAGAGCGTGAATGAGCGCATTAGAGAGCATGAGTGGGTGAAATTATTAATCATGATGTAACATAATGAATGTGGACAGGCTTTTTAGGTGGGGGCAGCATTTTATCATCGGAGCCAGGCAGCACAATGTCTTGGACCATCCTTGGATAGTGTTTCAGAGGGTCTGAGTGACTGCACAGAAGCCAAGCCAAATCCCCTCCTGCCGTAGAAAAAGATGTTGAGCATGAGGCCCAGCTGCTTTAGCCAGTTCTGCTTTCAGATTTGGCTAGTGAGACTCCCCTCTGCTGTCAAATCATGCTCTATCACACACTCTCTCACAATGCCTTCCCACATTCTCCACCGAATGCTCCCATGTCATTGTCTCCTTTCCCTCAGCTCTGCTTCTTCTCTTGTCTCCAGAGTCTCTAGTAGATCCACATAGTGGTATTCGGCTTGTGTGCAGCTACTTAGCCATAGAAGCCCATTTCATGAAGCTACCAATGCACAGTGCTTATGTTTCTTTTTCAAAGAATGTTCATGTACATAATACAGTCCAGGTAAGGTTTTTTCCCCATGGTCTCCATCATCTCTAGATCCACAATGTACATTCAACACTATTCTTTAGTTCAAACAATGCCTGTTTGAAAAGTGAACTGTGGATCTGTGTTGTCTAATTGCAAAAATAACTTTTTTGATAAATGTATATAATGTAACTTGACTGAGCAAAAACTTCTAGCGATTATGTAAACTTGGAAATCCATTAATCATATTTGTAGGGTAATCATTTCAAAAAGAACAAATACATATTTCGTACGGTACTGTTCACGTAACTTAATCAAGCTTTCATTGAACAGTCTGTGATTTGGATGAATTGCACCTAGAATATCATGCTGTAACAGAATATTCACAGTATTACACTGCAGGTTTAAATACTTTAGCCAGGGATCTGCCATTACCCTATGCATATAAATGTTTCATAAGCCTTACTTGCATTATATTTCTAAACTGTGTCTCTAAAGAAATAAAATATAAACAGAGTGAAATGTAATTATAGTGGATGAATGGTTTTGAAGAGGCTCCTTTTTAAATTTAAATATTTTGGAATGTTTTGATACAGTTTATGAAACTCACGACATAACGCGGTTTTCACACAAAAAAATGTTTAATATAAAAAAACAAGAGCTAGGTGTAGCCAGTTATAGGGACTTAAAAAAAGATAAAATAAAGGACCACTCTAAGTGCTTTTTGTTGTGAAGTGGAAGGGTCTATGAATAACAACAGCTCAACCATGAAACGGTAAACCACTCAAAGAGGGGGGCTGCTCAGTGCTAAAGTAGTGTGTAAAAATCGCCTGTCCTGGGCTTCCATGGTTGAGCAGGTGATCACAAGTAGAAGACCACTATGTGGATCGGCTTGAGTGGTGTTAAGCACACCATCCCTGCACTCTGGAGCGGTAGAAACACGTTCTCTGGAGTGATAAATCTGAAAGTCTGATGCTTGGCAAATGCCAGGAAAAGGCTGCATACTGGAATGTGTAGTAGCTTCTGTAAAGTATTGTAGATGAGGGATAATGGTCTGGACTCTTTTTTTAGGGTTTGGGCTAGGGCCCTTAGTTCCACTGAAAGGCAATGTTAATGCTACAACATCCAAATGACATTTGGATGCTTCCAACCTTGTGGGAACAGTCTGGGGAAGGCAGTTTTCTATTTCAGTATGACTGTTCCCTATGTCAATAATGCAAGGTCCATAAAAACATGATTTGATGGGTTTAGTGTGGGGGAACTTCACAGAGCGGAGTCATCGAGTGCTAAGGAACATGGTGTGTAAATGTCACCAACGCTCTGCTGATTCCATATCTGAAGAGTTCCAAACTTCCACTGGCATTAATATCAGCACAACAACTGTGCGTCGGGAGTTTCATGGAATGGATTTCCATGGCCAAGCAGCTGCACTCAAGCCTCACATCACCAAGTACAATGCCAATCATTGGATCGCCACCACTGGACACTGGAGCTTTGGAAACATGTTCTGAGGAGTGACGAATCACGCATCTCTGTTTCACAGTCTGATGGGGGAGTTTGGCAGATACCAGGAGAACATTACCAGCTTGATGGTGTTATGGCAACTGTAAAGTTTGGAGAAGGGATCATGGTACGAAGCTGTTTTTCAGGGGCTGGGCCTCTTGCTTTTAGTGAAGGAAGAATATTAATACTGCAGCATATCAAGATATTTTGGACAATGCTATGCTTCCAACTTTGTGGGAACAGTTTGGGGAAAGCCCTTTTCTATTCTAGCATGACTGTGCCCCAGTGCACAAAGCAAGGTCCATAAAGACATGGTTGAGTTTTATTTGCAAGAACTTGACTGGCCGCACAGAGCCCTGACCTCAACCCCATCTAACACATTTGCGATAAACTTAAACGGAGATTGCGAGCCAGGTCTTTTGGTCCAACATCAGTGCCTGACCTCACAAACGCTCTTTTGGATAAATGGACACAATGTCCAACAGAAACACTCCAAAATCTTGTGGAAAGCCTTCCCTGAAAAGTGGAAGCGGTTATAGCTGCAAATGGGTGACCAACTACATATTCTATGTATTTTGGTAATGCCATAAAAGTCCCTGTTTGTGTAATGGCCAGGTGTCCCAATGCTTTTCTCCATATACCTCCTTTTGAGCTAATTTATTAGGACAAAAGTAGCAGCCACCTGCTGGACACGTTGTGACTGTGTGCTAGCATATGCTACAATAGACTGTCACCTGTTTGCTGGTTTGTGACATGGCACCAACATATGTATCTGCTACAGAGTATCATACTCACTGATGCTGAACTGCCAGCTAGGTTTATTTGTGATAGTTTATGATTATTTGGGTTTTCTTACAGTATATTGCTACATGCAGTTGGAAAATGGTACTTATTCTGTCAGCCCATAGTTCAGTATACTAGCACCTGGCTGAATTGTGATATTATACTACTACTCTTTCTACTTTTTGGCAACCAGCTGGCAGTATAGAGAACATTGTACCTATTTTACCAACAGAGATAACAACAATTTGCTACCCATTTGGTCCTGGCATGATAGCTATGTCTTTAGTGGCATTGTATTAAAATAAATACAATTTTTTTCTTAAAAGCAGTCTTTAAATGTGTACAAAATGTGTTTCCATGCAAAGAACCAGTAAACTAGGGTCATCTTATATGATCTACAGTCACAAAGTGAGCCAGAGTTCATCACATGTAAGTCGGGCAGCGACAGAGTACATCAAGCTTTTTGCCGTTAGTGTTGATCATATTGATGCGGCTACTGATGCGGAGTACTTCTTGCCAGCCAGTGTACTAGAACGCTCATTTAGTATTTCACCTATCTTATATCTTTTTTTGCCAGGAACACTTATGTGACACAAAAGCAGGCACCAAAATGTTTCCAATAAGTTTGTAATTAAACTTTCGGAAGAATTAATAAAACTTGTCAATTACAAAATGTGTTTAAGTGGAACAGCACCCTTCACTGATGTTTCCCTTTGCAGCCCAACGGACAGTATACTGCCATCTGCTGGATGATTTTGGACACAGCCCGCATACCTTTTTCTTGTTGGGATACGTGATGGTATGTTTTTGATGTATTGTGATATGGTTATTTACTATATTTTCTGCCAGCCTTTGTTGCCACCTGTTGGGGGATTTAAAACATGGCATGTCTGATATGCTCCGTCAGTCTATGGTAGATTATGCTGCCACCTTCTGGCTAATAATATGCTATTCATGCATTGTGTCAACTCACAGGACAATAGAAAACAAACAATATAGTCTACCTTAGTCTTGACATTTAGCGAAAGGAATATGCACTGAACAGTGAGTTAGTAGTTCCCACCATTTAATAACAATTACCAGACTACAGACTTAGATAAAACATACCAAAAAAAGAAAAAAGGGGGAAAAAAACAGGGTGAAAACTCCAAAATCCATTTTTATTTTCTGCAGCTTTATTTTTTTATTCTTTTACACTTATTCAGAAATTAAATCTATAAAAAAAAAGTGTTATGCAACAGCAAAATTATTGAAATTATGAATGTTACATCAAAACTGTTACACCTATGGAGTCAGAATTGAGTTTCATAAATATTTATTTTCATATCTACATAATAGTTTGTAAGATTTAAACAAATCTTAACTTTCAACAGATAAAATAATCCCTTCCCCTGAATAAATTGCACTTTAAAACAAGAATATCGTATTATCGTGACAGAAAATGTTATCAGAGCAGCGGCTTAAATTGTTTAGAAAGGACAGAGAGATAGATCGCTAATCTGGATATAGTAAACAGAAATAATAGTCACGAAATGTAAGAGAATTGTAGAGTTTAATAATGCCAATGTCTGGGAAGGTACACATCACTTAGGTTGGAGCGTTACTTATATGTAACATGCCAACCTTGTATATGCCATTAGAGAGAGAGAAAAAAAGGGCACTTTACCCCAATGACATGGAATGTAAAACTGCCACAGAATGGTGCGCATGTACACAGATTCATGTCAACCGATTTGTGTTTCCAGCAGAATTACACATTTTGTGTGATTGAACCTCTACAAATAGGAGTGACAAAAGTGGAAAATAACTAATAGTCTTCCCAGCCCAAAAGTTTTTTTTTTGTTTTTTTTCGGGTGGCATATTTTTCCTACAAAAGCCAGCACATTTAGCTAACACAGCTAGAAAACTTTTATACAAAATACGAAGTCCCAACTATGAGGGAAAAAAAAAAACTATTCTGGAGAAACAGCATGACTTTGGATACCATGGGTTTGAACTGAATTGAACGTCTTCATTTATTTCTGTGAATAGGAGTTTGATTGCATCAACGTGCTGAAGTCACAACTCAAGTGCAATCAGATGCAATATATTAAAATACACCAATCGATTTTATTGGAACCATCTTTCACCATGTTCATAAACAGACTCTGAATTTGTGACATGTCTTATTTCACACATAATTTCTCAAGAATACCAGAGCAGACCACCCAGAAACTCGGTTTGTGAACAAACGGCTCGGCCTGTACCGGGTTGCGAATTTGTTCAATGATTTACTGGAGATTTAAGAAAAACCGCATAACGTTTTCATAAAAATACAGAGCTTACATCAGTTTGCCGAACGCTTCCATGCCACAGGAGGCTATAACATATTGCATTTGATAGTAAACCCCTCAGAAAGGATTCTAGGAGTTAAATAATATGTACACATATGTTTTATACAGACCCAGGGTTTGGGAGGAAGCCCTGCCATAATAGACTCCCATCACCAAGCCATCCAGCATTCAACTTTATATACATGTACCAATTGAACCGGGCATCTCAGAGGTACTGTCACACTCCAGTATACAAAGAAAGAAAGTAAATATACAACAAAAAAATGGGATAGATTAGGAGAGGCTTCTTCATCTTGAATTCTTCTCCAACTAACAAGGATGCGGCGCTGTAGGCAGCCCAGAAAACACCAAAGAGCTGGGAAGTAAAACAGTATTGAAAGGGTTAATTTCACACTTTAAGACAGGGCCTCTCACAATAAAATGATTAAAATATGACAACATTTGAATGTTTATTTGTCTACATGGGAGTTTGCAGGGAAGTTGTAAATTTCAACACCTTGATGTCACTAGGCATCATGAAAGAGCAATCCCAGTGACCTTCTCCTACCCAAACCAATATGCCTTTATATTGCAGTGTGGTTTGGTAAGCGCCGCAGGATAACTTACTTTTATTACTGTAGAGACAACTTCAAAGGATCCAACAACTAGAAGTGCAGGGGCTATTACAATCAAAGGGAGCAAGGAGTATCCTATAACACCAAGTACCTGTCCGTACGCCACCTGTAAAACAACAAAACCGATACTCAATATTAATACTATGACCGATGTTATGGTCGGCACGTTTAAAATCCGAAATTCCCCAAAGACTTTTATTAAAGATACACACATAATGCATAGAACAATTGATACAATCCTATGCATGTTAAATTCTCATAGTCCGAAGAGTTAAACATCACCTCTAAAGGGCTGCAGAAGGCCAAGCCTTGAAGGTTTTCAGGACTGTCCGAGTTCTAAACCAGATGCCTTTTAAACAGTCTGCATTACAGTCATGAAAGTGACAAAACAGTAAAGAGAGCTGAAGACTTACTATCCCTTTTACACAACTGGAAACTCATATTTATTATTTATATGAAACTTAGTTGGTTTAAGAGGAACTAAACCAAATTTGTTATTTTCAGTGTCAGTGGAGCAAGAGAAACACGGCTAGAACCTGATGACACCCCCCTGCCCGAAATATCAGGCTTACTGCATGAACCTGGTCAAAGGAATACTGTTTCAGTGTGTATGAGATCACATTAAATAACTACCTAGAGTTTTACCCAGTTGGTAGGGGTTAGCAATGGCAACCCAATGGCATCTTATCTATTCAGTCATAAAAAGCTTTGATTATAGCCTTGCAAATGAGGAGTAGATGGTGACTCCTGACCACTAATTCAACACTATACTGCATTTTGCTCTTCCTTGCCCATTCCCTATTTATTGTAAAATTGACACACTACCCAAAAAGAGTGATTTTTAAATATTTAATGTTTTTATTCTTATATATGTTAATCTAAAAAATACATGTTTTTTAAAAAAAATGCATTATTAAACTGATTTAAATGAAAACACAAGCGATTTAAATGTCAGTCCTTGTGATATTTTTTGGTTAGTCTTTTAAGTAATCATATTGTTTTTGATAATGTGCTATGAAAGGGTAAGGAATGAATGTCAGAGATACATCACACACACAGCAAAAAAAGAGTAACCACATGCCACTTACTTCTCCACCAAGTACTCTAGCGAGCAGGAAGATTGTTAGTGATCCAAAGATCCAAATTGTGATGATCCAAGAAACAACCTGAGACAGCAAGATTTGTAATATAAACGATGAAGCAAAGAAACAGAACATTGGCCTACAGATATTACACAAACACACACGCATATATATATATATATATATACACATACACACACGTGTGTATATGGTTTGGTATAATTTCGAAATTACATTTGGAACGCTTACTTACTCAAAAGCTCTCAAAGGATACTTTTCTATGCAACATCTGAGGACACAATTAATATACTTGGTACTTCATGCATTTTGAAACAATTGCTAATTTCAATTGAACTACCTTAACATTCCTAATTTATACCCAATGCAAGTTTCTAGTAGAGTGGAACAGAACATATATTAGCAATCTGCTACACTTAAAAAAGGGAGTTCTAATTTTCATTCAAGAAGACCACAGGGTACATTTATCTTGGAGGCTACAGTTCCCCTATTAAGGGGAAAGAAAGATATGGACATCCTTTGTAGAGCAGGAACACAATCTCCATGTGGTATTGCAGAACATTAAAAAAGCAGAGTTATATCTGCACTTTTTTAATATAAAATATTATAATAATATGTGCATCCCGCAGGTGGCTGTACGCTAGCCATTTATTGGCCACTTGCCTTAGCATTAGGGCCAATTTTTAATGCTGCTCAGGAGACCAAATGCAAAGATGTGTTAAAATTTACCTTACATTTGCAGGGAAACAATTACAAATATTCAAAGTACCCTCTGAAGGAAAGCACAGGGTGCAACAAGCAAATGCGAGGCACTAAACAGTTAAAGCAATTATTTCAGTAGTTGTAAATAAAAGCATACAGAAAATTGTGATGTTCATCTGACTTACTTTGAACTGACCATACAATGAAATCATTGAAAAAAACAGAACAACGGCAAGGGGTCCCCAGAAGTCAGGGTTGTCTCGTACAACTTGTCTGTTGAATCCAAGAGATGGTATCGGCATGAGAACGCATCGTATTTTGTAGTAGATGTCCTTTAGGTCTATGTCCAGCTCTTCCCTTTTAAAAGAAAGCAAATGTCGTCCATCAACATACACTGTTAGTTTTGTTTTCTTGTTGTATTTAAATTTGCTTTGAAGAGACAGAGAGCAACATTATACAAAATGACAAAGTAGGCAAGATTTTTAGGAATAAAACAATTAGTAACCCAACAGCCCTCTATAACTCCGGTGACATCAAAGCTTCTAGGGCCTGCAGAAGCTCCCAAATCCCCACATTTATAGATTGCCCCCCAAAGCAATAGCTTAACAAACCTGCATCTAAAAATCACAAAGGCATTTCACACAAACATGCATTAAAGTAATACTATGATGAGGAATCAGATTATTATATTCGCCCACAGTAAATGTTATGTACACAGTATGCCTCTGGGATATTAGATACCAGTGTGGCAAGTGAGGGATAAAGTATTAGAAAGTACACTGCACACCCCAAAAAAACAACTTACAGGAGAGGTTTATTATCTTCAGGATCATTCTCTTCAACCTCCAGCAGCCAGCCGTATCCCCTCTGACGAAGAAACGTGGTGGCCGTAGATTCTTTAGAAAAATCTCCACCTAGATTTAATTTCACATCAGGGGATGCTATGGAGCCACTGAGGTCTACGACAAATTTAGAACAATATGGTCAAGTCATTGGGAGGGGTCATAAGAGATGCACGTTTGAATTCAAAAACAGCTTGTTTAGAGGACCTGTCTCCTCTAAACCTTCTGTGTTGTGCATACATAACAAATGGAAAACAATAAGAAAGCAAATGCAATAGTTGGTCCACAGCAGAAAGCTGAATGCATCTGATGTGATATGTTGGCCTAACCTGGTACGTCAGTCGCACCAAGAGCTTTTTTGCCTTATCTGTGACCCAATGATTAAATCAATGATTCATAAATTCATAGAGGTAATGGTGTTCATTATATATATAAAAGTGGGTTGTTTAGCCCACTAAAGAACATATAGGAATTGTAACATAACAATTGGACTTACAGAGACAACAGGTAAGGAGGGCTCTGTTCAAACGAGTTTACAATCTAGAGATCATATCAGCAAGAACAGATCAGCTGTGCTGATGTGCTTAGTAAGTATACTATGACATTGTAGTGCGTACAGGGACAGAGCTGTCAGCAGCTATGAGGAAATGAGGTGGGGAAAAAGGACCTGGCTGTATAGTTAAGGCTTCTCATATACATGCATGGAGAGAAATGTCAACAACTAAATATGGAAAGTGTACCCTGCCCTAACTGCAAATACAGAAAACAAAGACATGTAAAATATGTATAGTATTGGAAAGTATCGTTTAGACCTATTTACTCACAGAGAAAACTTATGATGCCATACAAACAGCAGGATGATGTCAAACATATATATATATATATATATTATATTTAATATGGACAGATTTTGAGACATATACGATTTGTTTTGCATTCCAATTTCCCGCTGTTTTGCTAATTCTAATACTCTTGATAAAGAGTAAAGTGATTTTCATAATCGATTAGTTAGCCGATTACTGTTTTGATTAGTCAGATTAAAAAATAAATGTAAATTTTTCATTTATTTAAAATAACTGGATGTTAAAAAGGGCAGAATGAAAAAAAACTTTGATAAAAATAAATTTCTTGTTTTTATTTCCCAAACAGTTATGCACATCTGAGCCCAGGCTTGCCACACTGCCTCCCAGATATGCCACGTGCCTCCCAGATATGCCACAATGCCCTCCCCACATATGCTTTATGTACCCTATATGCCTTATAGTAGAGGACTGCATTGGAAGGCGGGTCCCGCCAAAAAAACTTGCGGGCCTTCTTGCTGGTGTAACGGCGGGAGGTCAGGTACTGTACCTGTGGGTCCTGGTAATCCCGCACAGTCCCGCAAGGCTTCCTTCTCGCTGCTCCCTTACAGCGTCTCCTCTCTTGCTCTGTCCAGGAACAAAACGGAGTCACGGGATGTGATGTCACTTCCTGTGACTCCGCCTTGTTCCTGGGCGAAGCAAGAGAAGAGACTCTGTGAGGGAGCAACTTGAGGGCAGCCTTGCTGGACTGCGCGGGAAATCTGCAGTTCAGGTAAGGAGGTGGGCGTGATTGGTCACAAATGTGGCAGGGGCGAGCGGGATTGGCCACAAATGTGGTGGGATCGGAACACCCACATTGCGGGAGCGGGCGGGATTGGGCAAAAAGTCAGCGGGAGCGGGATTAAAAAAAGCAGTCCCGCGCAGGGCTCTACCTTATACCACTTGATATGCCATAGTCCCCTCATAGATTCACAGACCCGTTCACATCACACTGACACAATACTTTTATAAATAAGTACTGGGTTAATCTTCACTGCCCCCAGGATTTAGATTCCCCTTAGTTTGCCCCCCTCTACCTCTAACTGCACCTTAAGTTAACCTTATTAAATTAACCCTAACGACCCTATTAACCATAAGTGCCCCTAAATTAACCCTAAACACCCCATTAACCATAACTGCCCCTAAATTAACCCCCACCTCCCCTAACTTCAGCAGCCCCTAACTCACAGTTAGCTGAGTCGCTGAGCCATGTGGACGCTTTAGGAAATGGGTGGGGACAGAGTGACTGCAGGGAGGGACTGTAAGTAGTAACTGCTGTAAATCACACTGAATGAAAGATTATAAAATGAGGGTTTTATTTTTTTTGTTTTTTTAAGAGCATGTGCTCTGAAAAAAACCCTCATCTTATTATTGATAAAACAAACCGATAATGAAATACGTTGGCAACGTATTTCATTATCGATTAGTTGTTGCAGCCCTAATTGCAAGAAACCCTTATGGACGTACTGGTACGTCCTGACTAGGGCTGCAACTAAAGATTATTTTAATAATTGATTAGTTGGCCGATTATTTTTTCGATTAGTCGGATAAAAAAAATGCAATTTTTTTTTTTAATTTTTAATACACTTTCATCTCTTCATCACAATGGCATTTCTCTTTTCACCTTCTTATTTTACTGACATAATAATAAAAGCTACAAGAACCCAAACACAGTGTTTCTCAAACTAGGTTTTAATACAAAGTTATTAGTAAATATTAATTCATATATTAACTAGCTTTCATATTTAATAAAAACTATGAGAAAATAGCCTTGTTTATGTTTTCTTATATTTACCAAACTGCCCCGAGCTTGCCACTCTGCCCCCAGATATGCCTTATACCTCCTATATGCCAGAGATTCCACTGTGCCCCCTGATATACATTTTGCCCCGATATGTCTTATACTCCTTATATGCCAGTGATATGCAACCGAGCCCCCTGATATACCTTTTACCCCCAGATATGTCTTATGCCCCCTTGATATGCCTAATATCGATATGCCTTATACCCCCTATATGCCACTTTGCCCCCTGATATGCCTTATAACTTCCAATATGCCACTCGCCCCCATTTATGCCTTATACCTCCCTATATGCTACTGTGCACCCTGATATGCCACTATAACTCACCCATACACCACTCTGCCTCCTCTCCCCCTCCCCATACACCACTCTGCCTCTCTCCCCCCTCCCCATACACCACTCTGCCTCTCTCCCCCCTCCCCATACACCACCCTGCCTCTCTCCCCCCTCCCCATACACCACCCTGCCTCTCTCCCCCCTCCCCATACACCACTCTGCCTCATTGCCCCCTCCCCATACACCACTCTGCCTCCTTGGCCCCTCCCCATACACCACTCTGCCTCCTTGGCCCCTCCCCATACACCACTCTGCCTCCTTGGCCCCTCCCCATACACCACTCTGCCTCCTTGGCCCCTCCCCATACACCACTCTGCCTCCTTGGCCCCTCCCCATACACCACTCTGCCTCCTTGGCCCCTCCCCATACACCACTCTGCCTCTCTCCCCCCTCCCCATACACCACTCTGCCTCTCTCCCCCCTCCCCATACGCCACTCTGCCTCCCTCCCCCTCCCCATACGCCACTCTGCCTCCCTCCCCCCTCCCCATACGCCACTCTGCCTCCCTCCCCCCTCCCCATACGCCACTCTGCCTCCCTCCCCCCTCCCCATACGCCACTCTGCCTCCCTCCCCCCTCCCCATACGCCACTCTGCCTCCCTCCCCCCTCCCCATACGCCACTCTGCCTCCCTCCCCCCTCCCCATACGCCACTCTGCCTACGAATAATGTACACCTTATAGTATGTTCCCTATAAGTGCTGGGAAAGTATATTAAATATATTAAAAATTAGGTTTTTTTTCAAATTACAAAATTTCTCCTAAATTACAAAATTACAAAATTTCAAATTACAAAATTTCTCCTAAATTTACAGCTCATCATCTAATTATTGTATCAAAAGAAAGCTTTATCGCTCCTTGAAAAAAAAACATATAGTTTACATGGGTTCACTATTTGCAGGAAAGGGGAATAATCGCTGAACCGACATACCGCAAAAATGGCAAAATTGCTCTGGGACTTCAGGTACCAAAAACTTCTGGGACTGAGGGGTTAAACATAAGATTTCCACAGTTATCTAAAGAGATTTAAGTGCAGCTTACTTAACGCGCCTTCTCTCAGTGGGCAAGTCGCTGACAGTTTGGGCACCTGCAGCGTCTGCCGGAGACTGGGTCTGCCTACTGGGACAGAGAGAAGGCTCACCGCGGGAAGCAATCGTTGGGAGGGAAGCTACTTTTTGTAAGGTTTGCTTAATCGCTTCCTAAAAATAAATAAAATGGGGAAAAAAAAGTTCACGACTTTCCCAGTGTGACTTACAAGCGGAGTTTCCTGGTCAGACATTGAACATTAAGGGGTAATATTGTTACTGTCACAAATAAAGGTCCGAAAGACCTTGCAGCTTTGTGTCCAGCAAAAGAACATAGGTAAGCGAGTACTTTCAGGGAATAAAGAATAAAGTTACTATTTATGAGACAAATATTACCGATAAATATAGAAAAGTATAATGGGAGTGTTCCTTAAATAAGCAATATTATTTTTCAACATAAACTTGAAATGGACACGTTATAAAAGTACTACTCAATATTGCTTTTACAAAAGAATAGTAACAGAACACTAAATCTCGGCAATAGACATCGACGGCACATCCTCATCCCTCCAGGCCTGTCATGGTAAGGAAAGTAATAAAAGATAAGTGGAACTGGAATAGGGGGCATAAAGGGCACTGGCAAAACCAGTATAGCAAAATATGCTGTAAATCCCTCTCTAGCCCCGTAGAAGTGATAGTGGGCCGGACGCGGACATCTAAGCTGGGGGGGGGCGAAATCGAGCACAAATGTAATCTGGAACAAAACTACATAACTGAAATAACGGAGAAAAACAGCAAGTAAACAATACCATAAATGTGCAGAAACGAGGCAAGCAGTGACATGCTGATAAAAATCATTGAGTGTGAGAAGAAGCTGTCAGAATTTGTGTCCATCTAGCTACGTACAACCCTTCCAGCAAGCATTGCCACGGAAACTCGCTGAGATTATCCAAAGTAGATATTTTTAAAGTTCTCTTTTCTTTCACATTTGCGGCATCATATACCATCGCTATGATGGAAACACCAAATGTCTGCCCCTAAATATATTCCTGATAGATAGATAGATAGATAGATAGATAGATAGATAGATAGATAGATAGATAATATAAGCTCATCTGAGCAGGGCCCTCCTTACCTGTTTCTGTAAGCCATATTGTTAGGCTATATACTACTTGTTATGTTCTGTCTACCCTTTGTACAGCTCTACAGAATATGATGGCACTATAGAAAACAATAAAAATAGTAGTAAATCCTGGCTACTGTGGCAGGTGAAGGGTTAATTAACACACTGGTTGCTGAAAAGAAAGGGGGTTATGTGTAAGGAGCAACTCCAGGTAAACTGGAGAAAGTGGGGCAATCACCATAGCAGCCAAAGAAAAGTTCCTGCTGTGTGCTTCTCTCTGAGCACTTTACTCCTCAATGGTTCTTTACACATAACCTCCACGGTGCTCCAGACACTTATATCTAAGTAGTGACACAATAATAAAGAAGCAAGAGAGCCCGGTTCCCCTGGCCTATATGCCTCACCCTCCGCCTCGTTGGAGGACACAAAGGTGAAGTCTCCCGGGGGGCTGTTGTGGGGGTGTAAAGCAGGGCCCGGCGGCTGCATCTTCCTGCTTGCAGTGGAGGTGCTAATGATGTTGACGACGACAGTGACGTCGCCAGGTCGTTCACAACTCGCGACGTGGGATGGAGAGTTATAAACGCCAGAGACAACAATATCTACGACCAGGAAACCGTTCACATAACCATATGATAGCGGCCATTTGTGCGGAGACCACACTCCATCAGCTTGTAAGGAAACTGGCTTCGCCAAAATGGGTCTCCCAAAGTAAACAATGAGGTAATATCTGCATTGCACTCTAGCGTTTAAAGCTCCACGGCGTATCCAATACGTATCCCCTCCGCCCTTATTTGTTGACATCAAAATCTAAGATATTATCTTCCAGGATTTGGGACTCGGATTCGAATTGGTTTTAAAATTACCCAGAATCCGTTCACTCCGCAACTACGGTTGAAAATTCGTACTATGAGATCACGCTTATTTTTTGTTAGGACTGATAAAGCTTGGATTCGAAAAAAAAAAAGACAGTGACAAATGCCAATAATAACATAGTGGGGTACTGCAGTTTTATTAATAACTCCTTCCCGCTTAAACTAGAGACCCCGGAATAGCATTTACTGTATTTACATTGTTTAACTTTTTTACACAAAATTAAAATTAATCATGCATATTCTCTGTCATGCATATTCTTTTGCGGGTGCCCCACAGGAACTGGCAGGGTACTGACCTCAAACATAAATGTAGTCTGAGTAGAAACAATCTTTGAATTTTCAAGGAAACGCTGCTACGATGTGTTTTGAAAAATGTCATTGCAATACCATAGGCCTGCACTCATCCCCAGATCTTATTGTCCAACTTGCCTCTCCTACTGTGTTAGCGATGGGATGCTGGGCAAAGTTTCACTCATTGGTATCTCTGAAAGTCAAGGAGCCCAACCTTACCACCAATTGCCCTGTATAGCTGTTTCCTGGATTGAGTCTCACCTCCCAGTTCCAGGCTTGACATTGTGCGCACTTGAGCTATGGGCTCCATATTGTTTCAAAAAGTCCCTCCCGAATGAGACAGACACCATTATGATGGTCGAGGATAAGGAAGATCTGGAAGAGCAATGCTAGCAGTAAGCAGCAGCTTTCATCTAACGGATGGGAGCTCATCCTCACAAAAGGGCCAGATTAGAGGAGAAAGGCAATCTGTAACCCATAACCTCTTTTATGAGCCGGAACAACCATTCCCACACTGGGCAGGACCACCACATGTGTACCACGTCCCCCTTTCATCACATCCTCTACAACACTGAGGACGTGCAGTCCTAAACATTGCTGCCAAACGGGCTGTCGTTGGGTACCATCTAGTTACAATTTTTTTACTTTGATGTGCAATGGGTTACCCCTCATGTTCTCCTCCGCCTCATACCATTGCTCTAAGGGGAACTCCCTGCCTAAGTCTACCTCCCATGCTCTCGCGTGTGTGAGTTTCTTTCCATAGAATCTAGTACTGATAAGGTTATGGCAAATGGAGAAGGCTTTGTTATTTTCTGGAGCCGTCTCACACAAACCCAAAATCGGGGTGGGGTGCACCTTTCAATTGGCATCATAACCTCTTTGGGACAGGGCCAATTTAATTTGCAAGTATTTATAAAGTTCTTTGTCAGGAAGTCCGCACTTCAAATTGAGTTCCTCAAAGTACGTCAAGAAACTCCCCTAAAAGAGCTGACCCAACTCCTTCAACCAACGCTCTCCCCAATTCCCAAGGGGGGGCAGCGAAGAACCTGGAGAAGTGAGGACCACCAGGACGTCATCCGCAAACAGTCCCAATTAAATGTCTCTCCCTCCCGCAACAGGAAATCCCCTAATCATAGGATGAGCTCTCACCTGGGACTCCAGGGGCTCGAGTGCCAAAAGATATGGCAGAGGTGATAATGGCCACCCATTGGTAATACTGAAAGGTGAAGAGCAGTACCCCAAGAAGTAAACGCTCTACGAGGCGTTGGTGTACACTGCTATTATAGCGGACACTAGCACCTGTGAAATACCATCTTTGTAAGAATCCCCAATATAAAAAAGACGCCAGAAGGAGACTCCCATATGATGTTGAGAAACATAAGGAGGTTGTCACTAGGTTGTGTCCCCAACATGAACCCCATCTGATTAGGGTGTAACAAGGGGACCAGTCTATTTACCAACACCTTTGCACAGATCTCAGTGTCTCCATTGGCAAGAAATGCAATGGGAAAATTCCTGAAATAGCATCGTGGAACCTTTGAGTAAGCAAAACGTGTTTCTGGGCCATGATAGTCTCGGCTCCAACTTTTGTTGCCTCCTCTACAAGGAGTTGTCGCTTATCAGGGGAATTTAGCCTCTTAACGTAATTAGAGAATATCCCACACACCTCCCTCTCCCAACCGCACAAGGTATTACAAAATTCTGCATTGCCTCAAGGTGATACGTGAGTATAACAAACAATAACAAGTGAATCCATATAATAAACAACACGTACAGCTCCTGTAAGATGATCCATCAGAGCTGTATGTATATCCACATAATTTTGATTTGGGCTAAGGGGGTGGACAAAGAATGCTGAATTATAGCTACCAAGAGAGAAAAGCTGTGCGCTGGAGTCCCTCGAAATTATATAGGGCCCCTGGCCTAATCAACATACCTTTGTTAACTATTATGCAGCATATCATCTTTTTTATCTGTGTGAGTCTCAGGTTATTGTGGAATAGATTGAGTTTCAAAAGTTGCAAGAGCAGCTCGATGCCACCCTTATAGCGCCCAGTGCCATCCAAAATAAACTCAGTGTAAGGAGTTACCGATTGCATACCAAGTTATAATGAGCCTAAAGGTAAAAGTGGAGGTCCTGCAGAAATCCCCTAGCTCACCACCAGCAACCAATGAAGTCCAATACTTAACAGTACTGCTCCCACTGGACTCCATCGAGCAAAGCTTCGACTCCATGAAGTCTTGGATAAAACTCTTAGGTCCCCTAAAATGCTCGAGGAAACCATCAGTCCTCTGGTGTTTGAAAGGCCTGCTCACATGGACACCAGAAGCCAAAGCTTTGCCCGTCACGATATCAACTTTGATATCACCTTTGAACCAAATTTAGAAACATTTCAGTTTTTACTAGTGACTAGCCTGACAATTAGTAATGAATAAATTAGTAAACTAATGTATTGTAGGCTATTTTCTATTTCTCTGGTCCACAAAAAATTAAGACTGGTATAGAAATGCCAATGAAATCTCTGTTATGTATTTTTGTAGATGGTTCAAAGGTCTGCAATAGCATACTCATTCCTGGTGGAATGTACTAAATGGCTAATGATGAAAGTTTATTAGAAGAATGATGCAGAGCATGCGAGGAGCAGTTCCATACTGATAAATGTAAAGTAATGTACTTGGAACATAAAAATCCAAATGGAAAATACAGTGCTAGGGTACTGCAGAAGCAAGATCTGCGAAGAACTTGGGAATGATTATTCCTAAGGGCTTTAAAGTAAGCAGACAACGCAACAAAGAGTTGGAAAGGCAAATAGGTTGTATGGCTAGAGGCATTAGTGAGCGGAATTGACAGAGAGACTAGATGAACTGAACATTTCTTCTCTGCAGTCAAATTGTATAACTTTATTGGCATATCTTTACAGCTAAAACAAAATGTCTTCATGCCATTCTAAAAACCTGGTCATTTTTGTTTAGGTTTACAATAATCAAGTAAAAACACCCTGCAAGCAAAGGTGATAAATCGTCCATCCCCAGAAAATACTATGTTGTCAGTTATTGCTTGTCAATAAAGTTGTTCTATATATTTTTTTTAAAAAAAGTGCGTAATTCCTTACTCTGCCTTTCACGTACACGTACAGGCGTTGTCGTCACGCGTTCGCAGCTCCGTCACTTCCGGTGTTCCTCCTCCTGTCCGTGCGGCTTCCTGGCTGCTACCCCGGATGGTGTATAGCGGTATCGGTGCTGCTACGGCTGCTGCTCTCTTGTCACCTGACGCAGCGGCCAGCGGCCCTTATTCTCCCCAAGTTCCTTCGCCGGATCCTTCCATTTCCTGTCCTTGTAGCGTTAGTTCGCAGCCCCATTTTTCTCCTCCTGCAGCCGGCCTCCCCGCCCCGGTATCCCGCCTGGAGGGGGCCCTGCTCCCGAAAATGGCGGTGGGGGCCGCGGCGGGCGCCTCCGAGTGGTTGGTTATGAGGGACGGCTGTCTACGTTGCGATGAGCAGGGAGTCAGCAGCTTGTCTTATCATCCGGCGCTCAACGCCATTCTGGCTGTCACCAGCCGGGGATGCATCAAAGTGATAGACGGCACGTCAGGAACCATCCTGCAGTCGTCCGCCGTGCACGGTGAGTGATACCGGAGACATGTTTAATGCACCAGGAGCCGTATACAACACCGATTACGTGATATGATGTGCAGATATCCCTCATCTCTGCGTACTGCACACATATGTACACGTCACTGTCATCCTCCTTACAGTAGCTCCGTGTTATCTATACGCAGGTATGTTAAGTTGCTGAGAGTGGCTCTGACATTCTTAGTCTCCAGCATTGTCGACACCCAGGGGTCATTAGGGTTACCTTGCCTATTGCAGTAGGCATGATTCCATGACACTGGCATCTCTTGGGTGGTGGGCATAGTTCTGTATCGCTGTGCAGTCCATGGCTATGTTGCACCAAGGAAAAATCATAAAAATATGATTGAAACATTTTATTAGCGCTCATATGTTAGAAACACATCCGTGTGCACGTGATGCATACTATGCATACTTACTTGTTGCTTGATTGTTGTTTGGGTATTGTACCCATTACTAAAAATATATCCGGGCCGGATAAAAGGATGCTCTTACATTAATGGTTATTAAAAGCTAATATTTATTAATGGGTTACAATATACAGAGCATATCTCTTAACCTCTCTATATAATTAATTTGTTTCTGACACTGGCAGTTGTGTCCATACTGAGATTAGTAGGTAAAATTAATATTTTAGCTGCCCCAAGCATCTTGGCTGCTGCGTGCAATGTATTTTCGAGACGTCTAAATAGCGCTCGTCAGTTTATGAATCCGATATGGTGAGTGTTGTGCAAAATGGTCTTGTCGCCATAGCAACCAACATAATGGTCCCATCAGCAGATACATTTCATTTGTTGCTATGGCGATAAAACCACATTTCAAGTGGTCCTTATTACACCACTGCTTAGCTCTGCAGACCAGAGTTTCTGTATTTAGGCTATTATATTTAATGTTTTAAATACATATTAAACAGTCCAATTGCCCATTTTGTGGCATGGCTAATGGCCTTGTCTATCTTGTTAATGAAGAGCTGTATCTGTTTTCTTGTTTAAGTAGTGTGTGAAGCTTAAGCATAAGTTATGTTTTTATACATATCTGGGTGTTTCCACTCGCATTCATACATGTAACCTCTAGGGTAGGAAGACACGCCTTGTGGCTAGGGGGTAACTTCATACTCCTGTTGACCTCTATCATTAATATAAGAACTTAGAATTTCACTGGGGGGCATCACTTTTATGTCTGTAAGGTCATTAGAAAACATCAGATTCATATTACACAGACGTATATGTTCACACACCCCATGTACACACAGTTGTAGTTGGGTAGAGTAATACCCTGAGCGCTCATTTTCTTTTTTAATTCTTGTTTGCCGAATTTTAAGAACCTTTGACCCAATTGCTTGGGCTTTAGGAATAAACAAGGTCGGAGTTAGGTCTTTGAAATATTGAGGTGTTTTTACTAATACTTATATGTATTAGTATAGAGCCCCATATGTATGGAGAGGTAGATTAGAGTGTTGTCCGCGTAGAGTAGCCAGTAGAGTCTATTTTTTTTTTAGGAAGAGTATGGGTATTCTGATGTAGAGCAGTAGTGGAGAGGAACAGCTGCTAGAAAAGAATTTACTACGTTAGCGACCAACAAGGTACGGTTCAACGTAGAAACCTAGAATTTGATGACCTATTTTGCCCATTTTTCCTTCTGTAAAAACTCAAACCTTATCCTGAATCTACGACAGGACCAAGCACTAACATTACACCTATCCCATGCATGTTTAAATTCTTTCACGTCTATGGGAGAGACTTTTCCACTTACCTACCACTGTCTCGTTAAAGTAAACATTTCTCCTCCTTTGAAATCGCCCTTAGTCTTGCCTCGTATTTTTTCCCTGCAAAGGAATACCGTTTTGGAAGCCCTCCTCTGAACTCTTGAATGTCAATATTTTTATCCAAGAGATAACTGGAGAATGTGTAAATGAAAGGATCAGCTGTGTGAAGAAGTGGACTTTATAGATTTAGCAGTAAGTAAAGCATGTGCCTCCTTGGCCAGTTTCTGTGGTTTAATTGAAGTTCTAGGTGTAGACTGGCTGGCCCGGTTTAGAGGCTGATGGAGTGGCGGTGGGCAGACAAGAGGTAGCGGGTTTGACCAAGATAGAGATTTTGGTTAGGATGGATCTGATGAGTGAGAGAAAAGAAGGTTATAATGTTTCAGCGGCAACAAAGAGGTTGAAGAGATGAATATCTTTCAGGGTAGTTGGGATTGGAAGATATAAGGTTTGTAGACACTCAGAAGTATCAGGATGTTGCAGAGATGGCATTCATTTTATTATAAAATGGTTAGCAGTTTCTAGGGCGATGAAGATGTTTGACCAGTTAGGTCCTATTATAAAAAATGTAGAAATTACATTCGGGCCCAGTAGTTAATAGCAGGTAGTCTCCTGATCATTTCTCACACTTGGATACAATACAATGTAACAGGCTTTCCTTTTCATGGAACTATTACTACCTGTGGGTTTCTGTTTTGTTGCCGTGTGGAAGCTGTCATCTTTCTCCTAAATCACATGTTTTTGACTGATGCCTCACAATAAGATGTGTGCTAATAGCTTCGTGGCGGAAACGCTGTGAAACTCTACTACAATGTCCTGCTTTACCATAGGTATCTACGGAAGTCATGGAGGTAAAATCGCCAGATGTGATGGCAGAAAAATCACAATTATCTAAAACCTCCTCAATGATCTGACTATTAGCAGTCAATAAAAAAAAAAAAAAAACTGGTGTAAATAGAGGATTATAATGCAGGACCAATACAAGAGATGGTGAGATGTTTGGGACTGCGTTGGAGAGTCCAAGACTGTTGTTTTTGTGTGAGGGTTTTACAGGTTTCTCATTTCATGCCTGATTTGTACACTTTCATCGTTTTAAACCTATTTCCAGGTCATCTTAAGACATGATTTATTAAATATACACATTTCCCAGCGAATGTAATAATTGTGTTCTAGCCACATGTAATAGAATATATATATTAAGAAATGTCCACATGGGAAATACACAGGCGACTGGTGTGTTCTGCACGGCCATGCCTAATATTGCTTTTACATGTGACCAGGGGTAGCCAGCTTTTAGCTTTCTGTATGCCACGGATCAGCTACTGCTCATGTACATCTGCATAGCTCCCATTTGATCAATGTGCTTTAAACTGGTTACTCATTGTCAGATATTTTATGATAGAAAACATGTATTCCATATATTCTGTACTTTACATGAACACAAAATGGAGTCAGATCCGTTTTATTTTACTTAATCATGTAGTGATTATTTCTTTTTGTCCTTGTTCCCTCTATAATTGAGAACAAAGGAGTATTCATGTATAATGATGTTTCAGCTTATATATGATACAATTAATGTTATCTTCCATGAGAAAGTTAAGGAGTAGACACTGCATATCTTTAGAAATGTAACTTGGACCTGAGTTACTATCTAGGAAGTAACATTTGGCGATTAGGGTGACCAAGGATAAATTCCAAACACATATGTAACGGTTTTAAGTTAATTCTTAGACCAGAGCGTCTCTCACAGGTAAATTAAGAAATTACAACGGTGTAAATATGAGTAGAAATCCTAATTATAATGGGTAAAACTAGGGCTGCAACTAACGATTATTTTAATAATCGATTAGTTGGCCGATTATTTTTTCGATTAATCGATTAATCGGATAAAAAAAAACAATATGCAAATTTTTCGTTTATTTAAAATAATTTAATGAACTGGATGTTAAAAAACAACTTAAAATTTACATTAACATTCTTATTTTGTTATGATGTAATAAAAAACAATATTTTCAAAGTACAAGAACCCAAACACAATATTTATGAAACAAAATAACCCCAAACATTCTGAAAAGAGGTGGACTATTACTGTTCAAGAAACTTTGCCCCAGCCCTGGCACTTTGCACCCAGCACTTTGCACCCAGCACTTTGCACCCAGCACTTTGCACCCAGCACTTTGCACCCAGCACTTTGCACCCAGCACTTTGCACCCAGCACTTTGCACCCAGCCCTGGCACTTTGCACCCAGCCCTGGCACTTTGCACCCAGCACTTTTTATCCAGCACTTTGCCCCAGCCCTGGCACTTTGCACCCAGCACTTTGCCCCAGCCCTGGCACTTTGCACCCAGCACTTTGCCCCAGCCCTGGCACTTTGCACCCAGCAAGCACTTTGTACACAGCACTCAGCACTTTGCACCAGCACTTTGCAGCCAGCCCTGGCACTTTGCAGCCAGCCCTGGCACTTTGTACCCAGCACTGGCACTTTGCACCCAGCACTTTGCACTGTGCCCCTGCACCCAGTCTCCAACTCTGCCCTGCACCCAGCCCTGCCCCCACACTCACACTCTGCCCTGCACCCACTCTGCCCTGCACCCACTCTGCCCTGCACCCACTCTGCCCTGCACCCACTCTGCCCTGCACCCACACTCACACCCTGCCCTGCATCCCCACCCCCACTCTGCCCTGCACCCAGTCTCCCACTCTGCCCTGCACCCACACTCACACCCTGCATCCCCACCCCCACTCTGCCCTGCACCCAGTCTCCTGCCCTGCACCCCCCACCCCCACTCTGCCCTGCACCCCCACCCCCACTCTGCCCTGCACCCACACTCACACCCTGCATCCCCTGAAACCCCACCCCCACCCCACCGTGGACCCCCACCCCTGCGAACCGCTCTGTGCGAATGGAGCCACTCGCACAGAGCGAACCGCTCTGTGCGAATGGAGCCACTCGCACAGAGCGAACCGTGCGAGTGGCTCTGTGCGATCTGTGCACATAGACATGAAGAATACTTACCTCCGGAACGCGTCACATCCGTCACGTAGCTAGAAGGCGGAGACTGCAGAGCGTGTAGCAGAAGCGGGGAACGCTCGCGGAGGTAAGTAAAAGGAGCCGAGTGCTCCAACAACGAATCGATCACTCGATTAATCGATAACGGAAATCGTCGACAACGATTTCCGTTATCGATTATCGATTTTATCGATTCGTTGTTTCAGCACTAGGTAAAACCCACCGTTATGATTGGAGAATTCCAATCAAGAGGTGGAGGCTTTGATAATAAGCCCTGTCTTTAAAAGCTTATGTCTTTAAAAAAAAAAAAAAAAAAAAAAAAGAGACCTTAAGATGGCACCCTGAAATGGACAGACCCTGACGGACTTATTTTTACCTATAGATGAAGCTTGACATTATTTGCATCTATTAGGAACTTCACTAATACTCTTAGACACAATTAAATTATTTTTAATTTGTTATATTAGTTGAACTAATATTAGAGAGTGATATTTTTATTACTGCCCTGATTATTATCAATTTTTGGTTGCTGAGTGGGATGGAAATTAATTGTGTTAGATTTATAAAGTAGTAACTCATATTGATAACTATCGATAATATACTGTATTTGCATTGATTCATTTTGATATGTTTTAAGAACTTTGTGTTTTATATTATGCACTGTTTGACTCATATATAGATTCTATAAATTGGATTTACAATAAATATTTTTGATTGACTATCTTGGTGATATATATCTGATTTGAATTATAATTTTCGGCGATCTAAAAGAATTTAGGATCGGAGATAAAATATAGGGTATCTCCTTAAATTAGTATTGTGGATGTGGTACAATACTTGGTAGCGTCGTTATTTTGCGTATGTGATTGGATGTGGTACAATACTTGGTAGCGTCGTTATTTTGCGTATGTGATTGGATGTGGTACAATACTTGGTAGCGTCGTTATTTTGCGTGTGTGATTGGATGTGGTACAATACTTGGTAGCGTCGTTATTTTGCGTGTGTGATAAAATATTGGTTTTACCTATTTTGTCTCATTAATATCCCTAACGTAATGGGATACAACCAGGATGGGGCTATAGGAGCCAGGCTTTTGTCTTTTTACTTGTAGAAATAAAAGAAAGCTTAGAATGTTAGTTACAAAATATTCTAACGAGCCAAACACTATTTTGACAGTAAAGAGAAAAAAAACAAGTATAAAAATATATATATATATATAAATATAAATACCAACAACGACAGCAATGTGTATGTTTTATCGTATTGTGATAAAGGTGTTAACACAAGTTTTGTGTGGCTCTTTTCCGTGTAAAGCAAAATCAGCGCTGGAGCGCGAGTCATATTTAAATGGTTTTCGTAGTTCTTTTTAAACTTTCCTTTATAGACTATTTCATGAGAAACTGTGCCTTTTTTTTTTTTCTGAACTACCGGTGTTGGCAGATTAATGACTGTTGCAGTATTATCTTTTTTTTATAACCCTGTAGTAGCCATCTATGGCTACTAGTGAGTCTTCACACGGAGTGTTGATCTATTACTTATGTTTACAGCTTAGCCAAGACAAGCCTTTGTGAAAGGGAACCACAAAGGGAGGTTAATAATAATAATATTATACATCAGCTGTTGGGACCTCAGATTTGTTCTAGGATGTGCATACAAGCATAATGTATTGTACTTTTAATGCTGCTTTACAAAATTGTGAACAGACACATCATGAAAACGAGCAAGCAGTCCAGAGATGGAAAATTAAAATGGTAGGCTAGTTGTAGAGCTGGTGTGGCAACCAAGTGATCCAAATCACTGCAGTGTAAGGAGAAGGAATACCGGGAAAAACTTTGAATTCAGATTCTCCATATGTGTATACCTGTTGACATATGCCGTATTTGCTTGATTATACGACGACCCACCAAAATCAGAATACCGTATTTGCCCGATCATAAGACAAGTTTTTCCAGAGCAAATGCTCTGAAAAATACCCCTCGTCTTATAATCGGGGTCGTCTTATAATCAGACCTCAAATAGGTTTGACTATGAGACCTAAGATCCAGATCCCCTGCAGCGATGCAGGGGACCTGGATCCTCTTGTGTTATGCCCCTCCCCCCAGCTTACCGGTGCTTCTGAGTCCCCGGTGCTTAGACCGGGCAGCGTGTAGAGCTCTACGTGATTCGCGTAGAGCTCTACACGCTGCCCGGACTAAGCACCGTGGACTCAGATGCAGGGGACCTGGATCCTCCTGTGTTGTGCCCCCCACAACTTACCGGTGCTTCTGAGTCCCCAGTGCTTAGTCCAGGCAACGTTGTAGAGCTCTACGCGATTCGCGTAGACAACTTCCGCTTGAGCTCTACACGCTGCCCAGATTAAGCACCGGGGACTCGGATGCAGGGGACCTGCATCCTCCTGTGTTATGCCCCCCCAACTTACCGGTGCTTCTGAGTCCCCGGTGCTTAGTCCGGGCAGCGTGTAGAGCTCATAATATGCCTTTTAAGGCAATTCTGGAGGCAGAGTGGCACATAGGGGGTCAAAAGGCATATCATGGGGCACAGCGGCATATAGAGGGTCAAAAGGCATATCATGGGGCACAGTGGCATATAGAGGGTATTAAGGCATTTCTGGGGCAGAGTGGCAAACCTGGGGGCAGATGTGCATAACTGGGGGGCAGGTTGAAAAAAAGGAAATAAAAAACTAAATATTTTTCTCAATCATAGCTTTTATTAACAAACAATTGTTCACATGGTTTACATGAATTAACATTTACTGGTAAAACTATTTTCCTATAGGGTTGTCTTATATTCAGGCTTTTTCTTTTTTCATAAATATTCAGATTTTGGGGGGTCGTCTTATAATCAGGGTCGTCTTATAATCGAGCAAATACGGTGTTCATTTAGAAGAAAAAGAAACAGGCCTGAATATAAGATGACCCAATAGGAAAAAAAATTTACTAGTAAATGTTAATTCATGTAAACTATTTTTTTAAAAAAAAATAAAAGCTATGATTGAGAAAAATATTTTGTTTTTATTTCTTTTTAATTTTCCAACCTGCCCCCCAGTTATGCACATCTCTCCCCAGGCTTGCCACTCTGGCTCAGTAATGCCTTATACCCCCTATATGCCACTGTGCCCCATGATATACCTTTTAACCCTCTATATGTCACTGTGCCCCATGATATGCCTTTTCATCCCCCATGTGCCACTCTGCCTCCAGAAATGCCTTATACCCCTATATGCCACTCTGGCATTTAGGGGGTTAAAAGGCATATTATGGGGCAGAGTTGCATATAGGGAGGAAGGGAGGTATAAGGTATTTCTGGAGGCAGAGTGGCATTAAGGGGGTTAAAAGGCATATCATAGAGCACTATGCCAACAGAAATGCCTTGTGCCCCCCATTTAACACTCCCCCCCCAACTTACAGGTGCTTCCGACTCCTTGGTGTGTAGTCTGTGCAGCTGGCAGACGTCTACGTAATTCGCATAGGCAGCTTCCGCTGCAGCCGGAAGGAGGTGCCGTTAGCAGCGGGAGTTTTCTGCGTCCATCGCGCATACATCCTCTTGCTGCGGGGAACCCACTTCTCTGACAGCCAGGGAAGGTCTGCGTGATGGACGCAGACAACCCCCCGCTGCTAATGGCACCTCCTTCCGGCTGCGCGGAAGTTGCCTATGCGAATCACGTAGACGTCTATATACAGCTGCCCGCTGCCCTGACTACACACCAGGGAGTCAGAAGCACCAGCAGCGGAGGTTACCAGACAGGAGGATCCAGGTACCCTGCAGCGCAGCCGGAAGGAGGTGCTGTTAGCAGCTGGGGTTGCCTGCGTCCATCGCGCATATAAACCCTCCGGCTGCGGGGACCCCACCTCTCTAACAGCCAGGGAAGGTCTGCACGATGGACGCAGACAACCCCTGCTGCTAATGGCACCTCCTTCCGGCTGCAGCGGAAGTTGCCTATGCGAATTGCGTAAGCGTCTATATACAGCTGCTCGCTTCCCCGGCTACACACCAGGTCCCCTGCAGCGCTGCGGGGATCTGGATCTTAGTCTTATAGTCAGACCTCTGTTTGAGGTCTGATTATTAGATGACCCCGATTATAAGACGAGGGGTATTTTTCAGAGCATTTGCTCTGAAAAAAACCTTGTCTTTTAATCGAGCAAATACAGTATTTATTACTCATAGTGTGCTTTGATTTTATTTTAGATCACAGGCATGTATTAATGTTGGGGTTGGCTGTTCATTATCATTGTTCCGCCCTATAAAGTAATTATCTATAAGTGACACAGCCATGTGATGAAGTATACTAGCGAACCTTTTAGAGTAAATAATCTTAACAAATTACTTTAGGAAAGCAACATAATAAAGAGTGTCCTGTAATGTTTTCTAGAAATGAAATATATTTACATATTGATATTGATATTTTTGGTACAGATGCATTCTGAGTATGGAGTACCATACTACTAACATGAACGGATGCAACAAGCATAGGGCAGGAGGATATCAAATATATACCGTATTGGCTCGAATATAGGCCGCTCTTTTTCCCCCCACTTTAAGTCTTTAAAGTTGGGGTGCGGCCTATATTCGGGGTCTAGCGCCCAGGACATGCAGTCCCGGGCGCCGGGCAGGCAGCGGGGGTAGTGTACAGATCCCCCGCAGCGGTGCAGGGGACCTGTATCCTACTCTCGGATGTGCTCAGACAGCCTCCCCTGCCAGCACTTCCCACGGGGGGAGTGCCGGCACGGGAGATTGTCCAAGCGCATCGCTCAGACGTTCACCGGCAGCGGCGATGCGCGTAAACAGCCTCCGCTGCCGGCATGTCTGCTCGATGTGGTTTAACACCTCTTGCAGACGTGCCGGCAGCGGAGGTTGTTTCTGCTCGCATCGCCGCTGCCGGTGAATGTCTGCGTGAACAATCTTCCTTGCCTGTACTTCCCACGGTGGAAGAGCCGGCACCGGAAGTTGAATGCGTGTTATGTGTAGATGTCCTCTGCCGGCCCTGCAAGACCCCGTGGAGTCTGCACCGGTAAGTATGGTGGGGGGGGGCATTTTGGGGACAGAGTGGCAGCAAATCTCGGGGGGGGTAGAGTGGCAGCATATCTCGGGGGGGATAGAGTGGCAGCAGCATATCTCGGGGGGGTACATCTTCAGGACAGAGTGGCAGCATATCTCGGGGGGCAGAAACTTTTCTCATTAAAAAAGCACCTAAATTTTAGGGTGCGGCCTATATCCCAGCCAATACGGTACTTACATATTTTTTATATCAAATTTGGATGTCTTTGTTTTGTTGATATGTTTTATTGATGGCCGTTTATCCATTTGTGATTTTTTTTAGGATCATGCTTTTGCGAATACCTACGCTTCTAGCAGCTTGTTAGACTTTACGTTGTAAAGTATATAATGTGCATATGGAAAAGGAAACATTAGAAACAATTTGACTTAACTTCCACCCTTCCAATAAAGTAACATTTCCTTACATTATATCTAAACCTCTGACCCTCTAGTTCTAGCTTAATGACCTCTTGTTCTGCCATTTTCCGCCTTCCAAATAAGCTTACCATCTGTACTTTGTTGTTTTTCACATCTCCCCTCTCTTCTTTCCACCAAGATATACTTATTGAGTCTTTTATGACATTTTTATCCTGCAAACCATTCACCATTTTGGTAGCTCTCCTCTGAATTTTCTCCAAAGTGTCAATATCCTTCTGGAGATGAGGTCTCCACGATACTCTAGGTGAGGCCTGAGGGATCTGTAAAGCGGCAGAACCACCTCCCTCTTCCTGCTATTAACGTCTCTCGCCATACAACCCAGCGCCCTACTCCCTTTTCTGACATTTTATTGCGTTTCTTGCTTACCTCAGAAATAATGGCACTTCTTTGTTAATCCTACCAGTGTATTCATCTAAAGTGATTTTCTTTGATAGCTGCATGAACTGCATAGCAATTTAGGGTAAGTGGCTTTTGTCCAGCAAAACATCTAATTAGTATGTATGCGAGAGATGCTATACTCGATGAAGTCAAACATATTTCCTGCAAAGGCAGCCCTGGGGGGGAAAATGGGATCCTTCTTATTTTTGACTGTTGACTCCTAAGCATTCAAGAAGGCATTGCCTTCCAGCAGACAAGTACAACAAAAAAAAAATAAGATTTTCTGTATACTTTATAGTGAAGGAACCATTCTAGTTCTTAAAGATTAATATATTTACTGGTCTGTTTAATAGTATAGCAATTATATTTTTTTTGGCACAAAAAACCTAAAAAGCATAATAGACATACATTCAGATTCCCAGGTTGCTGCTTGAATGACAATTAGTACCCAAAACAAAGCAATAATTCAGCACCTACCTAGTGAATACTATTCAAAAACACCTCCATAAATACTGGGGTTTTCCTCACATTGTATGGTCATATGTTGCTTAGCCCTCCACTGTGTCAAACTACCTCAGGTTTGGGGATTCATGTCTAATTTTTCATGGCTATATTGCCTACCGATATTTTAGCCCTCTAAGTAAAAATGCTGTAACAGAATGTGGAAAAGTTATTGAATATAAAGTTCTGTTTTGGCGCCTTTTACATTGCATTTAAGACTGTACTGTGTTATACAAGTAATGGAAAAATAAAGAAGAATTCATCCAGTTTATTATTATTGTAGTAGTTTGTTGAGGCATAGTAACAAGAATATTGTAAGTAAAACCGTGATCTATCTTGTCCAATAAGACAAACAAAAAAAAATCAAGTCTGCCAAAAATCTGTTCTCCATGGAGGTTTGTGATGGGAATAATAATTCTGTATGAAAACCCATCACAAAAACAGTGCAAAATGGGGACGTTGTTGTATGCTGTGGTATGGTGCATCTAATTGAACATGACTAGTTAAGATCAGCTCCCATGGTGCTTATTTTGGATTTGGCCAGGCTGAAGGTCCTCATAAGAGCTGTTGGCAACATTCATGAAGTAACCTGTTGGCTCTTCCCGTGTGGGAAAACCGTGTAGATGCAAAGGTACAGATCAAACTTTTTTTGCACATAAAGACCTGAGAGAAACTGCATCAAACTTTGAACACTCAACCTGTTTATTTGTAGCGTCCTGACCTGTTAATGTTTAATACAATGTTTCTCAGACCGAGGAAAGAGAAAGTGACATTGAGCAGATAACAACAACACTGACCTTAACGAAAGCTAATGATGTCATCCATACTTTCGTCCATCCCGATATTATGTTGAGTTCTGTTAGCCGCGCTGAGTTCTGTTAGCCGCGCTGAGTTCTGTTAGCCGCGCTGAGTTCTGTTAGCCGCGCTGTGTTCTGTTAGCCGCGCTGTGTTCTGTTAGCCGCGCTGTGTTCTGTTAGCCGCGCTGTGTTCTGTTAGCCGCGCTGTGTTCTGTTAGCCGCGCTGTGTTCTGTTAGCCGCGCTGTGTTCTGTTAGCCGCGCTGTGTTCTGTTAGCCGCGCTGTGTTCTGTTAGCCGCGCTGTGTTCTGTTAGCCGCGCTGTGTTCTGTTAGCCGCGCTGTGTTCTGTTAGCCGCGCTGTGTTCTGTTAGCCGCGCTGTGTTCTGTTAGCCGCGCTGTGTTCTGTTAGCCGCGCTGTGTTCTGTTAGCCGCGCTGTGTTCTGTTAGCCGCGCTGTGTTCTGTTAGCCGCGCTGTGTTCTGTTAGCCGCGCTGTGTTCTGTTAGCCGCGCTGTGGGTTTTACATTTTATGCAAGTGTCGGCTGGCAGAGCTTTGCTAATACATTAATTATTGAGGCAGGGTGTAAATTGCTGGGAGCAGCAAAGGGTGAACCTATTGAGTAAACTGCGTGGAGTTACTGCCAATATTTTGATGTGCCTTGCCCGGTATGGTTGTGTATAGGGCTGTGTTTGAGGAAACTTGGGGACTGTATATAACAATAAATAACTGTTAATTAGTAACCATTTTCTTTTTCCTAATACCTAGGACAGGGGCGTCCAACCTGCGGCCCTACAGCTGCTGGAGGACTACATCTCCCATAATGCTCTTTCAGCTAAGGAGGATGGGAGATGTAGTCGTTGGACCGTGACCTAGGAGAACCATAATGAGTCCAGCTCTAAAAATTATCTCCCGCTAGTGGTGGAATTTTTATTTATATCTTTAATGTCAGCCTATATCTAGCCCATCTCATGTTAGCTTGAGTCAGGCTTGTGTAGAGTAGAGGGGTAAAGGCAGAAAGCAAAGCTTTCACCGATAAGGAGTCCAATACCGAGGTATGGATCAAAAAGCCAAACGTTGGTTCTAGCTTAGCCCCTGCTCATTCACTTCCACTGGCCATAGCTATAACATTTTAGCTGCTTACAAAAATGCATTTTTCCTTCATCAAAATAGCACACTCATGCTGCTTTAGTGTCCCCCCCCCAGTAAAAACATACGTCAGACATTATCAGATTGTTAAATTGTGCAACTCAGTGTAACTTAAATATATTGTGATCTTTGTCTTTTACTGAACTGGGACGCATAGTTTATCTCTAGAGCACTCAAATTACTTTCAGATGACTCTGAAACATGCTTCAGCCATCAGCACTGTCCTTATGTGCCACCTCATTCTTGATTTGACTGTTGGCCAAGCTCACAATGTCCTGCTTAGCTAATCATCACAGAAATATTTAACTGGAACCAGAGGTCTACAGAGAAGGGAGTTGCAATACTCAGACCCCATCAAGCAGATGCTGATGTTTAATGCAGTCACGATATGAAAAAAAAATCCTATTTCTGGTGTAGCTTTACCTCTCAATTTCACTGATCCTGTATTTGGAAGAAGCAAAGACCCATGGCGCTCTGTCCTTGAATTGCCAGGTAATATTTGGCAAATCTGAATAGTAGCACGTAGGGTAACCCATCGCCTTCATGCAAGCAGAGTGTTAGCTTGTCAAACAGGTTAGCAGTCCATTGGCTCAAATGCATACAGCAAAGAGCTGGCAGCTACTGCGCATAAATATGGTCTTGTGCATTTTTTCGGGAACTCTACTTGCGTCCTTACCTGCTTAGTCTGCCAAACTCCCTGTTTATGCGAGTGACTTCCTCCAAATGCATGATCGGGATTTGTTTAGGAAGCGTGAGACAGTTCTGTCAGATTTAGTGATCAAAGGGTAACGTGGAAAGAGTGTCAAACTACCAGCACAAGGAGAATTTAGCAGCCGCTATTGTAAGAGCTCCGCAGGAAAGCTGTTGATTATCCTCTTAATATTGCTGACCCGGAAATGCGTGTTGGGTTTGTATCTAGATTGTTTACGGGCAGCGAGCCTTCAAGGAGATGTTACTGTAGATATATTAACTAGTAGTATGTTTTTTTTTTTTTGTTTTTTTTTTAGCTCAATGAATTGTTTCACTTACAGCAATTTGACCGTAGTAGTTTTATTAAAGCTTCCTCCTGTTTAGCACGTTACGGCCCTTTATGCCGGTGTAAGGCAGGCTGGGGCCATGCTGAGGATCTTTTTACAGCAGGAGAAGTGGTCAGACTAGATGGGCCACACCGTTGTTATCTACTGTCACCGAGCAGCTTGGCTGTTTTGGCCAATTTTATATGTTAAAGGGAATAATTTCCCTGGTAACAGTGCTTTTAAGGGGCCTCCTGTCTAACATGTCACCAGTGTTGGTAAAAGCCCTGGGGTCAGCTTACACAAGCATTATTTTTGGCTTTTTTTTTTTTTTTTTTAATTACCATTTCTTTTAAGTGTTTCTGAAAAAATCAAACTGGCTTGTTTCTTAAGACCCATCTAATGGTACACAACGTAAAAACTCACAGTTATATGCAAAATGTAAAGTTCTATGAAGCTTCTTATGTCATGTTTTTTTGTATGAGAATGATGTCTTTGTGTGTACATGTATACGCGCACGTGTGTACACGCACACACTTGTATAGCCTTGTGTCTTCAGTATTATTAATATATATATTTTTTTTATTTAACAGCAAAACCAGGTGGGCGAGTGAGGTGTCAGTATTTCCCAACAGTGGATAAAGTAATCTTTGTAGATGATTATGCAGTGGGTTGTAGGAAAGACCTGAATGGCATTTTGTTGCTAGACACGGCTCTTCAAACACCAGTTTCCAAACCTGATGACATTGTCCACCTTGAGTTGCCGGTCACAGAGGTAGGTTTCCATAACCATCTTCTAATTTTCTAGGTTACTGCACAGCCATGACATATACCTGTGAACAATATATGTTCTCCTCTGAACAATATATGTTTTATAGTTATTATTTTGTTGCCATTGTAAGCTTGTTTGAGCAGGGTTTTAAAGTCTAATGGGATTCTCTAGTTATGTCATGCTTACCTATTGTACAACACAATGAAGTATAAATCAATGCATTCAATTCCATAATATATACAGTATGAGGGTTGTTTAAGCGAATTTTAATATTCATTCTTGCTTAATGATAGTGTTGGGGACATTAAACTGTCCTTTTAAGTAGCTTAGACCTTTGAAGGACTACCTGTCCTGTTAGCGGTCCATGATATTTTCAGGGCTTGTGACTTTTTTTTGTTTGTTTAAGGAAGCATGTGTTCTCCTCTGACTTGTTCTGCGCTTCTTGGTCAAGTGACATTGTGCCTCTTTGCTTTGTAGGCGCAGCAGTTGTTATCTGCTTGCCTGGAAAAGATCGACGTGTCTAGTGCTGAAGGGTATGATTCATTTATTGTGCAGCTGAAAGATGGCTTCAAAAATACCTCACACGAGACTGCAGGAAATCATAAAGTTGCCAAGGTAAGACACTCACTTGTTTTGTTCATTTGGTTTTACGGGAACCCATTCGCTGTTACAATATGTGAGTATCTCCATCCTTTCCTAGATGTTTGGCCTAGACATCTGATAAATCCATCACCCACATACGCAAGTCTTGGTGTGTACTGAATGGCAAACCTAGTTCCAACAGTTTATATCCGGTTTCTGTAATGGGAATCTCTCATGATCTCTAAACAGACATACGTTAAAGATCACGCTTGCCTTTTCTAAAGGTACCACCATTAACTCCATATAGCCCTCCCAACTACTTTTTGCATATGTTCTCTTGCTGCGGGAGAGTGCATGCAGCCTTGTACAAGGAAGAGGTCCTTGCATTTCCTACATCTGATGATCGGCTTCCTCTAAGGCAGGGGCGTCCAACCTGCGGCCCTCCAGCTGCTGCAGGACTACATCTCCCATATTCCTCAGCCAGCCCCTTAGCTGATAGAGCATTATGGGAGATGTAGTCCTGCAGCAGCTGGAGGGCCGCAGGTTGCACACCCCTGCTCTAAGGGTTTCGCTAAGGCCATCGAAGGTCTCCTGTAGCAAGAAGACCTAGTAATTGTGCAAGTGAAATGACTTACTGCCAGGAAATGGTAGTACCTCTTTCAGATACTGTGCTTCACCTGGCAGAAAATGTAAGTGTGATATTATAATATATATAGTTCATCATAACGGTTCAACTTTTTTTTAACAAATGGTCCCTAAATCAGAGTTTAGTTTATAGTGATAGGAGTTGTAGATCCACAGGAGTTAGTGTCGTTGCTGACATTTTTAAAGTCATTTTAAAAGTTGAGAATAGAGTGTGTGTAATGTATGTATAATATATATATATATATATATATGTGTGTGTGTGTCTGTGTGTATATATAATCACCACAAATAATTGCAAATAATTACACACACAAGCCAGACATTCTGTTTACTACAGCGTAGCTACATAATCTTGGCATGTTTTTCTGCCAGACCGTGATAATTATACATTAGTCAGAGATGCACCAAATTAAGCTAACCAGGCATAAATATTAAGCAGTTATGTTGTCGCTGCATATAATATTTAATGTTTTACCTATTTATGTTGGATACGTATAATAGTTACATGTCCATACTGAGTGATCCTCTATAACGGAAGCTTGCGAGCTGGGCCCTCTTTACCTAATGTATCTGTTAGTCTGTAAATTCTTGGTAATAATAATAATACAACATCATATCATTATTGTATATAATTCTGTCTATAATAGACTTCCATTCATTGTAGAGAAAAATAGAGACTTTTTTTAAAATCCTATCTTAAAAAAATACATTATTTTATTAAAGTCCTTGGCATAGGTCTCTGTTTTCCCAAATGGTCTTGTTTTTGCAGATGTTGGACGCTATCAGTAACATGTAACGTGTCTGTCATTTTTCACTATTTTTAATCCTAAATCCTTGCGTAGCAATGAATCAGCTGAGGTACTACATCATAGAGTAAAAATATAAATGATACCTTGACAGTGAACATAAAACATGAACTTGAGCATGATTCAAATGGAAAGCGCCTGCACGGATCGGTAACTTAAGAAGTGCAAAAATGCATTGTATATCATAATTAAAATCTTTTCGTTCAGCATTTTCTCAGAGAGAGAACTTTTGAATATTTAAGTTATTGACCTGTATGTATCTTGGTTTTCCCTAAAAAAAAAAACAAAAACAAAAAACTGTTAATATATGTTTTAGAATGTAGAATTGGAGCTTTAGACCCTTTACAAGATTTGCTGTTGGACAACCTATCAAAATGCTGTGTTCAAAAAAATTTTTTCATTTGTCTTAAACGTTTTTTTCTTTTTCTAGTGGGCGACGGTTACTTTTCATCTTCCTCATCACGTGTTAAAGTCTGTGACGTGTGCGATTGTGAATGAGCTGAAGAAGATAAATCAGAATATAGCGGCATTGCCTGTAGCCTCCTCTGTAATGGACAGATTATCTTATTTGTTATCCAGTGCCCGGCCGGAGCTTGGTGTGGGGCCTGGCCGATCAGTAGATAGGTACGTCCTACTTGTGTTGCAGCTTGCCGGTTATATACGTAATAGAAACAACGCTCTTGGTTTATTGGACACCTGTGTGGAAAACGCTTAATGCCAATTCTTTTCTATGTACCCACTCTTCTGTTACTCCCTAATATTTTTTGGGGAAAAAACCTTCAGTATTGTATGTGACAATTATCTCACACTAGTTTTGATGTCTAAGTAACTTGTGTATATGTTTATACATTTTAAATGACAGTGGATTATCCGCTAATAGGCTACACCTCCGTTAAGACAGATGGGACTAGATAAAAGGCCATGGGTTTTTGAGCGCACTCACACCAGAAGGTTCTTCTTCATGCAATAATCCGATTGGCATTTTAAATGGCTCTTCTGACACCTCCTGCTGTGTGACGTCTGACTGCCTGTTGTGCCTGTAGCATTATGTAGTACACGGGAGGGCGATTGGGGTACAAGGGGTGTAAATTTGCAGATTGGGTTACTTATGTCAGGGGATTGATTAGTGTAGGTTCCCAAATAATTAACTTTCAATACTATAAAGCACAATCCTACATTTTACAATTCTGTGCTCAAGCAACATGTATGTGAAGCACGCCTTATGTGTATACCATGGGGGATGGTGGTATGACTGTTCCTCCCCATCATGCTATCTCCATGATTGTTTCTAGCAGTCTTTGTGAGAAGAATGGTGAGAAGATCAGGATTAGTTGATTAGTAGGTACTGACCTTGCCACTCCAAAGCACAGATCTAGGCTTCCATTGGGTGATCCTTTAAACTATATTTCTCCAAAACAAAATTAAAAATTAGAAAAGCATAATTATACCTAGTTTTATTTAATGGATTAGCTGTGATGGCAATAGTCCCCCTTTTTAACAGCAGACTGTTCAAATGGCACTCTGGTTTAGAGGAGAGGCAGCCTTTAAACTTTCCGCTACTTGAGGGTAAGCCACCATAATCTTACACATTCTCTCGACTCGAGTTGTAGGTTGACAAAAAAGAAATGCTAACCCCGTATAAACCAATTCGCGTATGTAAATTGAAGGGTTTCGCCAAAGCTTAGGCGCCAGGTTACCATGGAGACTATGAACTTCATCATTGTGCCTAGGGTTTCAGCTGCTCGGCACATGATCCGGCTCTATACAGAGCAAATTCATATGTTTAGCAACCAGTTTATATATGAAAACTGTGCAAGAACCATGGCATGCGTTATGTGATCCTGCCATAGTCAGTTTGTCGAGCCCTGCTATAGTATAATGTATGCAGTGTCTGTTCCTGTTGACCAGTGGGCAAGCAGTCTATAATTATTGTTAAATGCAACGTTAATACGCAAATATACTTTGTTAGCTCCTGCTGGTTATTGTGTGCTTCCCATCTTGTATGTAGTGTTTTTATTGGGAACTCATTCCGTAACATGTGCTTACGTAGCGTGCCACCCTCGATCTCTAATATGCTTCTTTAAGTTTGAATATCTTTATATTGCCTGTGAGTGTAATATATGCACCTTAAAAATTAGGTTTATTTTGTCCAGGTGATTTTGTCCAATGTAATAATTTGTGTTATAGAGTACATGTTCGGGGGGGGGGGGATATTGGCATGGATTCAGTTGATATATCCGTTGACGACAGTTGACATTTTTATAGTAATAATTTTATACGTACTTGGAAGTCCGGAAAATGTATGCTAAAGAGTGTATTACTTTTATATTTAAGGTCCTTAATGTATAGTGAAGCAAACAGAAGGGAGACCTTCACATCATGGCCTCACGTAGGCTACAGGTGGGCACAGCCAGACCCTATGGCTCAAGCTGGGTTTTATCATCAGGTGAGGCCTCATCCGTTTAAAGCTTCTTCCTTGCAGCGCTGTATATATACACGTCACAATTTTTTTCTCGTGTGCTAGACTGTTAATCATTATGCTAACTGACATAGTTCTCCTATGTTTTCCAGGCACTACATGTAGATTGTAGTATACAGTCTTTTATATTTATTATTGATATTTTCCATATATTTTTCGTTTTAATTCTGTCCCTTTCTACTGGTTAACAATATGTGAAGGTTCTTGCTGAACTTTTTCATGACAATTATTCTGTCTTTCCAAATAAAAGCAGCGCGTTTAAGTGGCTTTTGCTCTTTGTTATTTTTTGGCATTGAGCTGAAGCATAAGATTTTCAGCAATGCCCCCTTAAAATTGTCAAAACGTATTACTGTTTTTTTATATAGTGAAGTTATTAGTTTATTATGAGCAGCAGGGATTATATTAAGTATTGCACCTTAATCGTTGAAGGAAAAAAAAAACTTAATGTATAAAAATACATATACAGTACTGTGCAAAAGGCAGGTATGAAAGATACTTTAACAAATAGTTACTATTTTATTTGTATCATGTAACAAAATGCAAAGTGAGTGAACAGAAGAAAACTCTAAATCAAATTAATATGTGCCTTCAAAACTGCATCAATTCTTCTACATACACTTTCAAAGTCAGGGATTTTCTAAGCATATAGCTAGGCGTGTGATTAAACGATCATACCAGAGAGGTGCTAATGATCACGAATGTAATATTTAGGTTGCAACGCAACCGTTAACTGAAACAGCTGTGTAGGAGGAATCAAACTGGGCAAGGAACAGTCATCCTTACTGTTGCTGAAGACAGTTTAATGTCAAAAGTCATGCATCGTGGCAAGAGGGAGCTCAGCAATGAGACATTTTATCTATTTTCGAAGGCATTTTCACGCCTGCCTAAAACTTTTGCACGGTGCTGTGTGTACAGTATATGTGTGTGTATATATATAATATATACTTTCTTGCTAGTTTTGCCTTTAAATGTGATGGTGAAAATGTAAGTACTTTGCTAAACTAACAACTTTGTTTTTGTTGATAGCCGGCTTCCTCGGGAGATGACCGGGCCATGTGCTTCACGTGTAGTGTGTGTTTAGTGTGCTGGGAGCCTACTGATGAACCATGGTGAGTTATGCAAGTGAGGTGGTTACCCATGAGAAAGATGTCCCCTACTGCCCCATTCAGTAAGCTGCTCTATTATGGCAGAGAGCCCCCCCCCAGGTCAGAAATCACTACTGGGTATTGTTTTATTGTATTGGGTAACATATCATTGAAATGTTTCAGCATCGAAGAGGGGGCACCGCTTAAACTTTCCCCTCTTTATGGCTTTTGTATTGCGTTTTTCGAATCTGGATGAAGAATTGCAATGTGACGTACCGCCGTGAGATAAGCGTATAATCCTTGAATGAATCCTTACAGGTCGGAACACGAGAGACATTCCCCAAACTGCCCCTTTGTAAAAGGCGAACACACACAAAATGTACCCCTGTCAGTCACACTCGCAACTTGTCCGGCACAGTTTCCCTGTACTGATGGCACAGACAGGATATCCTGCTTTGGAGTCGGTAACTGTCCTCATTTCCTAGCTGCTGCAACAAAGAGAGGGAAGATTTGCGTGTGGGATGTGTCCAAACTCATGAAGGTACTTCTGTTATTGCCGTGGGGCTTCTAGGAAGTCCTGTATAGTGTTACATTTCCCAATGCATGCATCTCTTATCATCCTTTCTTTTCTGAAGGTGCACTTAAAGTTCGAGGTGAACGCTTACGACCCTGCAATAGGTCAGCTTTTAGTTCTTACAGGAGACTCTGGCTCTGCTGTTGAGGCAAGGAGACCTACGTTGGCTTGGTTAGAAGATTCATCCAGTTGTTCTGATATCCCCAAATTAGAAGGAGACAGGTCAGTTAGTCTTTTTTTTGTCCAACATAGTCGAGAGCGCTGTCATCTGTCGAATGCTTGTATAACTATATCTAAAAGCAATTATTGCCTCAAATCAAAGATTTTTTTCTTTCCATTTTTTTATTCTGCATAATTTTTTAAGTTTTTAGGATAAAGGGTTACTATCCCTTTGGGTAGGTTTATGATGTGCTATGATGACTTGGATGTCTCTGGCCTTTCCAGGTTACCTCGCTGGATTTATTTAATAGGTGATTGATAATTTGGGCTGTTCGTGCACACCTCGTCGAGACACATTACAAAGCATTGTTGATATATTTTGATGTTTATTAGTAAATTGAACCTTCAATGTCTGCATTTCCAGTGATGACCTTCTAGATGATTCTGATAGTGAAGAACGTTCTAGGTCGGATTCTATTACCGGTAAGTGGTTATTCTTAAAATTCCATTTATCCCCCTCCCCCATTCTTATTTTTTTTAATAGAACTTTAAAAATTATTTTATATAGCATTGTTGGATGCAAATATTTTTATTTATATCTGCCCAGGTATGCAAAAAAAACTGTGGTGGGTGGAGAAGGGTGACTGATCACAACATCTGCTGTAGTATCAAGACTTATCAGAAAATAATGCGTTCTTTGCTTTTACATTTAGGTCACCCATCACAAAAGGAAACCCTGGAAATGAGCTTGGATATCACAGCCCTTAGTATACTCCAGCAGCCAGAGAAGCTTCAGTGGGAGATAGTAGCAAATGTACTAGAAGACACAGTGAAGGACTTAGAGGAGCTTGGGGCAAACCCTTCTTTAGTTGGATGCAAAAGCGAAAAGGCCAAGGAGAAGCATATAGAACAGCACAACATTCCCTTTCCTTGTTTATTAACTGGTGGTTTGTTAACATACAGATCTCCTGCATCCTCCCCATCTAGTAGCAATTGCCGCAGGTCGCTTGATGCTTTAAACAGGACTCCAGGCGAAAGCTCGTCCGAGCAGGGGTCAACGGACAATGAATCTGGCACTAATTCTGAGCTTAATTCTCCTTTGGTGAAAAGGACTTTACCTGTGTTGCTCCTGTACAGCGTCAAGGAGTCTGATGAAAGAACAGGGAAACTCTTTTCTCAGATGAACAATATTATGAGCAAAAGTTTACATGATGATGGGTTTACTGTTCCACAGATCATTGAAATGGAACTGGATAATCAAGAGCAGTTGCTTTTGCAGGATCCTCCTGTTACTTATATACAGCAGTTTGCTGAGGCTACTGCCAATCTTGCATCTCCAGACTCAGACAAGTGGACTTCCATGGTTCCTAAGCCTGGAACGTTGGTGCAGTGTATGAGACTGCCTAAGTTTGCAGAGGAGGAGAACCTTTGTGTAGATTCAATCATCCCTTGTGCTGATGGACTTCATCTTTTAGTAGGGCTGCAGAAATGCCCTGCAGAGTCCTTGAGTGCAATAAATCAAGTAGAGGCCTTGAATAATTTAAACAAATTAAACTCTGCACTTTGTAGTAGGAGGAAAGCAGAAGCTGAATCAAATCTTGGTGCTGTGAATGGTACCAGTGTTAATGTTATCCCTTGTGAATCATCAGCTGACGTTCACGACCCATTGATTATCCAACCAGACCAGAGACGAGTGAGTGGTGGCTATTTATTAATTTACAAAATGAATTATACAACCAGGATAGTGACTTTAGAAGAGGAACCAGTAAAAATTCTCCACATTAAAGACCCCCAGGATGCAGTTACCTCGCTTATTTTGCTACAGCCTGACATTTTGGATAACCGAGAGGATGACTGTGAGGAGTCCCCAGAAGAAGTCCCTTTAGCTCCAAAACATGTCAGTGGGAAGGAGAAGAAATCTGACTTGCAGAGTTTGGGCCTCATTGTAGTAACCACTCAAGGTGGATATGTGAAAATCTTAGATCTCTCAACATTTGAAGTTATGGGCAAAGTGGAACCCCCTAAAAAGGAGGGGACGGAGGAAGTAGATCCTTTTGTGTCGGTTGTTTACTGCTCAGGGACAGACAGACTGTGTGCATGCACAAAAGGTAAGCATTTGTACTGTTGCTAAGTACCAAAATGCTTTTTTTAACCACTTTGACATCTTACTCTTAATAGCTTCACAGTATGTAAAGGAAGATTATCAACATGTATCAAATTTGTGTTTCAAAGAAAGGTCTAGACCCCAGCATTGTATCTTGTTTATAATACATGGACTCCAATGCATTTTAGATTTAAAGCTGATTTAGACCCTTAGTTATTTGAGTTGGCAGAAGGCAGAAGTCTTATCATTAGTATGTATAGTTCTTGCGCAAGGTCAGAAGCTGCCGCATTAAACTCAGTGAAGCAGCAGGCGGCAATCACATGTATGCTATCAAAACGTCATTCAGATATCCTACATCTGATTGGCTGATGTTGCTGCTACTCCTGTCGAGTAGAACGGGACTTGTACGGAGCATGCGTACTGCGCTCCCTGCTTTCAGCAGAGGCAGAGGAGTCTAATAAATCCAGTAACTATTGAATGCCAGCACCAATTGTGTACGTAGTAAAATGCAAAGCAGATTCCCGATATGCATTCAACATGAAAACAGAAATGGGGAGTTTCGCGTTGAGGAAAAACATCCTGATCTTTGTTTGAGATGAAAAATAAATTCCAGGCAATCCATGTGCCCAGATTTACTGTTAAAGCTCTCTAGATGCTAACTGGTTTTGGTGTCTCAACTATAACGGGGTTTAGTCGCTTAAACAGGAGTTTGCAGGACATTTTTGGCTTCTTCTTTCAGAAGTCACCATGTGATACAAAGCCGTATCTCCAGCAGATTTCTTGGTGAGCGGCTCAGCTGGCCAAGCGTAATTTGTAGTTATCAGTGAGAGGACTTTCACAATATCATTGCTTTTAATATGCCTTTTCCAGGACCCCGTAAGCAGTTTTTGGATCAGAAGCGCGCTAGGGTTGGCCCCTCACAATGTAACATGAAATCAGTGAGGTGAAAATGCAACTCTCCTGCAAAGGCTTCTGCCAGCTTCCATTTAGGGAATAAACCAGATACGCGTGTCTGGTACCCCATGGCATCTCTCACGGAATATCAGATAGTAGTGTTCACAAATAGAGATTTTAAAGTATGACGCCATGGGGTATTTTCTATGAAAGCGTTATAGGCAGTAAGCCATTACCCTATACCTGACTTAACATGACGTTTATTCATGCGTAACCCGTGCAGACCGCCCCTCATGCAAGCCAGGGAACTAGGTAACCAGTACAAAATTTTTACTCTTTCAATGCTGATGTTCCATTGGAGCACAGCATTGACTGGTATTTAGTCCCCACAAGCTCGTGGGGACAAATGTTAACCCCTGCAATGCCACAAATGTGTCATACACAATTGTGGCATTTAAGTGGTTAACACTGCACTGTCACTCTCATGGAGCGATCAGGCAGCAGGGGAGGGTTGGGGCTGGCCTCCACACTCATGTGGAGACCAAAGAACCCTCTCCCCCTGTCCCTGAAGCTGCTTCTGGCAGCTGGGGCGCAATTGCTGGTCTATAGACCAGCCATTGCAGGGGGAGTCTCTTTGACTTCTGTAGGCTTCCATGCCTACAGGAGTCATCAAAGGGCTTGTGGGGGCTCGTTTTTGCTGTTGCTGGTCTGGTTGCTGGGCTTCCAGGCAGACCACCTGCAGCAGAGCCCTGTACAAAACGGGAATTAACCCCTATAATGCCGCGATGTGGGGGCGGTTTTTTGGGGATGTAACAGGCTGACAAACACCAAGGTGCCAGGACAAAATTCTCAGTTGCCATGGCGACCTGGCGCCTGGGATTTGTCGAGCCCTGGCTTATACGGTGACGCTCGGCTGTCATATGCATTAACGTGCGTATGGTGGCTGGAGTGTCCTGCAAATGATTTTATTCCTTTCAGAGTTTTCTAACATTAAATGGTCCTTGGCTTTGAAGATAGTCCAAGTTTTCTCATCCACATGTTGAAAAGTTAGTTGTCATGTCAGGGCACATCGGCATGGTTTGGAGAAGCGATCGTACCAGACCAGTTTTTATGGTTTGTTTTCAATTCTTAATACTATTGAAAGCCCAGAAATAATTGATTGACTCCAGTCCTAATTTTGCCCAGTACAGTTGCCATTCAAAACAGGAGGAGGAACTGATAGATTGTTGCATAGAAACTTAAAAAATCTTAACTGTATTGGTGTTGCAACAGTTTGGGAGTGCCTTGTTGTACGTGCTGAGCTCTGATAACGTGGCCCAATCTACTAGACCAATACTTACGCCTTGTCGTATTGAATGTCCCAGTCCTGATCACCCAGAGGAACTTTATTAGCATAATTAGGCCTTTACTAGCATAGCCATTAGGAATAGCCTGTATTGTGATATATGTGGGCCGCCTTGACTTTTCATTCTTTCCGAATTGTTATGTTATGTGCTACTTGTTGTTTGCCCGCTGTACGTATCTGCTGACTCTGGTTGCGCTGTATTAGTCGATAAATAATGATGAACTACGACGATGCCTTCTGTATAAGAAAATAATGCTTATTGGATCTATAACCCAGCTCTTGTCAGCACCATGTTACTTTGTACAATACTAATCATATTTAATGTATACATTTTTTTCTTGTCAGGAGGAGAACTTCATTTTCTCCAGATTGGTGGCACTTGTGATGACCTTGATGAAACGGACATACTTGTTGATGCATCTCTATCAAAGGGTGTGGAGCAGTTAGTGGAGGGAATCAAGCCTCTGTCCAATCCCAGCAGCCCAGGCATCACAGGTAATTCATAGTAATTGAATAAAAGTACAATTGTTATAATCACCATCATATATAGTGTTACTGGGACAAAATAAACCTATTGTGCCACGGCAGCAGCTAACGGATAGTTTCTCTTTAGGCGTTGACCTTTTGGCGGAACAACCCTTTTCCCTGGAAATGTTGACGTGTTTAGTGGAACTTACACGTTTCGAGACTTTGATACCGAGGTTTTCCGCCACTGTCCCCCCGTGCTGGGTGGAAGTTCAGCAGGAGCAGCAGCAGAGGCGCCATCCGCAGCACCTGCATCAGCAGCACCACGGAGATGCAGCACAGCATACCCGCACATGGAAGCTACAGAACGACAGGTACAAGTCACCTCGTATAGAGCCGAGTAACATATATACAGCATCTGCTGGTTTTCTATTCGATTTTATTCAATTTTGGGTTTTTTTATATGCACGTATGCAGGAGTCATTTGTTTCTTGCACTTGTTCTTTTTCATTCATCGATCTTATTACCTTCATTCATCGATCTTATTACCTACAAAACGGATAAGGAGAATGGGATGATTTTTGTACAATAATACTATAATGAACATGTAGCTAAAGAAGTAAATTTGTCGCACAGATACCCGTCCATCTTTTTCTTTTAATGAGCCTTGTCATTTTTTAAATTTATTTCCTGTATTTTTGTGCTTCCTCCTTAGCGCTAGTTGGGATGAACATGTGTTTGAACTGGTCTTGCCTAAAGCCTGCATGGTGGGTCATGTGGATTTCAAATTTTTATTGAATTCTAACATCACAAACATTCCACAAATCCAAGTGACGTTACTGAAGAACAAGGCCCCAGGCTTGGCTAAAGTTAACGGTAAGAACGAAGGAAATTATGTATATTTACGTTCTAGAGAAGTAGGCCAACTCCTAATCCAACTTTACTATATGCCGTCTGGTGAGATATGTCTTAGAAACCTTATGTGTTGCATAAAGTGTGAGGCAGGAGGAAAAAAAGGAAAACATTTTGTAACTTCATACACAGAGTATTGTCATGGAATTGTTTGCAGATTAAAATAAGCAATATTATCTTAACTTTGATGTCTTACAAGCTGCGTGATTATTCATCCTTATGATGTTGCTGGCTTCCAGTGATTGGTTGAAGTAGCTGTTGTATGGGAAGGGGTGTAGAGATGACAAAGAACTGTCATTCTGAGACATAGATCTCTGCTTCGATGGAGTTACATGCTAATTACTGATGAACAAAATTCCTTTCTGGAATGTCTCCCTTTGTAGAGGCACCTGTGGACAGACACATACCATTCCCTCTGTCTCCGGCCTTCAATGTTGATATGCAGAGGAACGGCAAACCTGCAGTTGTGGATTTAAGTGAAGATATGCAGAACATGGAAGTTGAAGATTCTCAGTGTAAGTTTTATCCTCCCTTTTGTATTTTTATTTTTTCCCTCACGTTTTTTTTTTTTTTTTTTTTTTTTTTTTTTTTAGTTATTCATGTCTCTCTTAAAGGGTCTCTCCAGTCATCACATGCACTTTAATAGCTACATTTGGTCCCTTTGAAATTTTCATAGTGCCAATTCGGCAAAATCCCCCATATGCATTTGCTTCCTACCCTCTGTCCCCAGCTATTTTCTGTGCAAGAGATCTGCTGAACACGATTCCTTGCACGTGACATGCTTATTATCTCCAGTCATCTCCAGCGCTGGTCCAGCAACCACTGCAGGCAGGGGTCTTCTCAGACCTTTGTGCACCTGTGTGGCAAGCGATCCCAATGATTTTAGTGGAAACTCTTTCCTTACACTGCTTCGTTGGACCAGCTGCAGACAAGTGCTTAAACCCCTCCCCTTTTTTTTTTTTTTTTTTTTTTTTAAATAATGCATAGTTAAGTACTCCTAAAGTACTTACAAGTGCTTTCTTCTTTTCTGAGGCCGTCAGGGGAATTCAATTGTTCCTTTACTATACCGTATTTGCTCGATTATAAGACGACATCGTCTAATGATCAATTCAGTCTCCGCACTTAAATAGTGCATTATATAAAGTCAGCTCAGATCTTTTAGCCGTAGAGGCCTTCCAGTGTTTGTACTTCGCAATGAATAGTATTGAGAAACTCAACTTTTCTGCAAACTATCAATTAAACCTTAAAAAAAAAAATCCATAGTATAGTGTAGCTTGGAGGTAAAGTAAAGCCCATAATAGTGAAATATTAAAATCATGTTTTTCATTTTATTTCAATCCTTTATCCTCTTTTAGGTCCTCGGCTATGTCCTTTTTTAGAGGATCACAAGGAAGATATACTATGTGGTCCAGTATGGTTAGCCAGTGGTCTCGATCTATCAGGACACGCCGGGATGTTGACATTAACCAGCCCGAAACTTGTAAAAGGTAATTCCATTCCTTTGTAAATTTGTCGTCATCGTTCCTTAATCTATTGAGTAAGTCAGAGAAATGTGTGAGATCCTGTTGCATTTTATGTTTTTAATTGCTTATCCTTCTGGCTCATCATTGCCGCAATTTATTCTGGCCTACTTGTTATAATCAAGTTATTTATTAATACTTTACTTGACAATAATGATTAGAGATGGAAATAACGATCCAGTGTATGGCAAGGTTTGTGAAGTTTCTATGATAAACCACCCTTTGATTTTATGATCTATACATTTTGGGCTTATATGTGGGCCAACACACACTGTGTTCATTCTCTTTCGAAAGGTATGGCTGGTGGAAAATATCGCTCCTTTTTAATCCACGTGAAGGCGGTAAATGACAGAGGGTCCGATGAACTGTGCAATGGCGGAACGAGGCCAGTTGTAAGAATACCACCTTTGAAGCCGCAGAATATGAAGGGGCATTCCTTGGCATCGCTCCTGGCTAAGGTGGTACCTGGCAAGGTACGGACCATAAAACTCAGCAATCTGGTATTGATTATACATATATCATATGCACAGTGTACAAAGTGTGCTGTAATATGCATTATTCCTGTTCTGTGTACAATAATTGTGTTATCTTCACCTCTGCAACTAATGGCCTTTTTTTTTATTCTAAAGGACAAATCTGCCACAAAAATTGAGACCAGCAACTCCGCTCGTAAAATTGATAATCTCAGAGGGTGCGACCTACTCCAGGAAGTCTCAGTCACCATACGACGCTTTAAGAAAACCTGTATTCCAAAGGAAAGGTTAGTGACTGACTTATGGAGTCAATGCTTTGGGCGGTCACTTCTTCTTAAGCATATGTGTTTGCTATGTGTCCATCCTACCTTAAGATCGCTGACCTCTTTACATGGCTACACGCCTAATACACCGTAAGCTTGCAAACGTGTATTCTCGTTCTGCACCAGTGTATATACTAAGAAGTATTCACATTGTTAATTTTGTATATTTTACAAATTTTCTATACTAGCCTATTGTAATAACGCTACAGAATACTGTTGCTGTATAAATAAAATGTGACATGCAGCAATTCTAATGGCTTAATGTGTTTTAATGAAAACATGAAGAATTGCCGTGTGTGGACTAGATAAAATGTTTTGTTAAACTAGGCACACTTGTGTGGCCTTTCTTTTCCCCAGAATACAACGTTGTGCCATGTTGCAGTTCTCAGACTTTCACGAGAAGCTTCTTAACACATTGTGTAAAAAGACTGAAGACGGCTTGGCAACTGAGCATGCACAAAGCTTGGTGCTAGATATCCTCTGTTGGCTGGCTGGTGTGCATTCTAATGGTCCTGGCAGGTAAGAGAAACTATTATCACCTAAAAATGACAACACAGGAGCTATTCAGAATTATTTGCAATGCTGTATGCTGACCTAGTCAGACGGCATCAGGCCTTTTGCCACAAAGCTTGGAGGAGATCGCCATGCTTGATAATTAAGCTTCCAGGTCTGCTGGTGACACTGAACATCTCTAATCTCTTCAGCCATCCAGCTTGCAATGTGTGTAACTGGCGGTGCCTCTGTATTATGATCTATCCAACTCAGGGCTTTTTGCAATAGTGTGCTTGGATATGATATATGTCTTTAGCGCTTAGTATAAAGGACTGTGGCTGGGTCAAGAATAGGAAGGTTAGGTAGAAGGGTTGAACTTGATGGCTTTAGGTCTTTTTTCAATCTTATGTACTTTGTAACTAGGTATAGTTAGATCCTGGTGGTGCTGCCCTTTCATATACTCTCATAATCTTAATTGTCATCTTAAATCCAGCAGGGTATGAAAATGCTGGTCAACTAGCCAGCAAATGACCTTATTACCCTGGTTTAAAGCTCATTAAACTGGTATCGAAGGACGTTGAATGATAACGGCCTTGAGATGCGCAGTTTTACATAGTTGGCTTTTTTTAAACTGGTTTTATTTACATCACAGTTCACGAATATTCCAAACTGCCAGTAACTTTTAGGTGGTTTGGATAAACTTCTGCGTGTTTCATCGTTAACACCTGTTGTGAATGCACTCTGAGTCATTGGTTCTGGGTTTTATTGCCAGCTCACAATATTTTGTAAATGGAAACAAGAACCAAGTTGTGTATTCCCTGTGTCATCGAAATTTGTATTTTTCCCCCTAGCTTACGAGAAGGAAAAGACAGCTTGCTTTCTAAAACAAGAAAGTACCTCTCGGACATTGTACGCACATGTTTTTTTGAGGCTGGGAGAAGTATAGCACACAAGTGTTCAAGATTCTTGGCTCTTTGTATAAGGTTTGTTTCAAAAATATTTTTACTTAAATAGCCATAACTTTTAATTTTTTTTTCATTATTTTTGGTTTTATTGGTTGGATTACAGTGGGGCCTGACTGTTAATAAAAAATATTATATGGTTATATAAAGTTTTTATGGTGCTGTCATACCAAGTCCATTTTTTTTCTTTTGTGTCCTTTACATCCCAAGTAATGGGAAGTGTGATCCTAGTCAACAAGGTTTTGGATATGTCCTTCTGAAAGCTTTATTGGAGAACATAACTTACCTGCCTTCTGCTGCAACTGGAGGTGAGCTTCCTTTTTCATTTTTTGTTTAGTTTTTTCTTTTTTAACCTAAAAATAATCATTCTATTTAAACAGTAGTGATTTGATTTTCTGCCGACTCTTTAAATTACAGGGGCAGTCTACTGGTATTTTGTGTTGCTAAACTACGTGAAGGATGAAGATCTGGCCGGCTGCAGCACAGCTTGTGCATCCCTTCTGACCGCTGTGTCCAGGCAGTTGCAGGACAGGCTGACGCCCATGGAAACTTTGCTTCAAACAAGGTTAGGAATAAGCCATCGGCTTAATAAACTGGGCTCGGACTTGGGTGAGAAATTCTTTCTCAATGGGTTTTGGAGACATGCTGACGGGTGATGGCTTAAATCAGACAAATTGAGAAATAGTCCTATTTCTCAAAACAAAGCAGCAGTGAACACAACTATTCACATATTTGGATAATTCATCTTACTAGTTAATATTTCGAGTAATGTATTCTTAGATTAGTTGTTGTGTATGTAGGCACCATCACATAAGTGACTTAAGCAGCCCTTTAGGGTCTCTACTTGGCCAACTGCAGCTAATGGATGTGTAGCGCCATCTGCACTTCTATAAATTAGCTCTTCATCATTCCAATTTCGCAATTTAGTTTTTAGATATGAGGAACCTATGTGAATGTTTGGTATAGGGCCTTCAAACAAATTAGAGCTGTCTGTGTTTTACCCCTTTTCTCTTTCCTCTCCTTAGATATGGACTGTACAGTTCTCCCTTTGATCCTGTACTTTTTGATTTGGAAGTGAGTGGCTCATCCTGTAAAAACGTATATAACAGCAGTTCTGGAGTCCAGTCGGATGAGATTGACCTGTCAGATGTCCTTTTAGGCGAGTTGCATATACGTTTTTGTTTTTCACTGTAGGTCCTGTGGTTGGGAATCAAGGTTTTTGGGGTTGATCTAATCCTACCTAGAATCGCCAAATTGTCGTTCATAGTGTTGCATAAAGGTAGCCTCATATTTGCCCTTGGGTTTAGTGGTTTTCCTTATTTGCCACTGACAGGCAGTAGGTTATGTAGCAAATGTTCTCACTTGGCCTGGTTTGAAGGCCTTCTCGTGTCTAGTTAAATTAGCACAAATGTTCTAACAACCCTTTCTATACCGCAGGCAATGGGAAAGTTAACAGTTGCGCAGCAGCAGAAGGCAGTTTCACTTCTCTTACAGGATTGCTTGAAGTTGAACCTTTGCACTTTACATGTGTGTCTACCAGCGATGGCACACGGATTGAGAGGGATGATGCAAGTACGTTCACTGGTATATACACATTTTTTATCCTCTATTTATATTTTAAATGTTTCTTCTATGCATTGTGAGTTGTTTTTTTAATGAAATTGTTAAATGTGTTGACGTGTACGAAAGTGTGTGCATTTTTTGTGCATCATAGAATTGTTTATTTGTGTGGTTAAATGAATAGTTTGAAATCAGAGGATCAACATAGCAATACAGTAGAGTTATCATGATTCTAGACAGTCTAGTGTGCCCCCACACAGGGGGTCTCATTAGAACCCATGGAACTCTTGCACGAGCTGTAGCTGGCTGGTGTGCTGGCAAGCAGGAGCCATGTGTTTTGCTGAACATAAGCCAAGCAGCTGGAGTGGAGTGGTGAGAGAAAATTACTGTTCATAAGAGAAACTCAGCTGATGCATTTAAGGGAATGTAATAGCTGTATCTTTATGAAAATACAACAGAAAATCAAACATCTTTGATAAGTGTTTTCACTGATATCATAATGGTAAATAATTTATAGTTACCATCTGGAAAAGAACCTTTTGATCTACATGCCTATGTTCTTTTTTTTTTTTTTTTTTTTTTTTTGCTCCATGCCAGTAAGCACGTTTGGAGTTACCCCTGCTGTTGGCGGTCTTTCCGCCGGGACTGTCGGAGAAGCCTCGTCCGCCCTCAGCTCTGCCGCCCAGGTTGCGTTACAGTCGCTTTCTCATGCCATGGCCTCTGCAGAGCAGCAGCTCCAGGTACTGCAAGAGAAACAGCAGCAGCTTCTGAAGCTTCAGCAACAGGTGGGAGGACATATCCTCATCTACCCTTCGAACCCTACATGCTGACAGCTTAGGCACTGAAACCCTTGTCCAATGTGCTGTCGTGGAGCCTTGCTTGAGGAGGTTTTAATACCTTTTGCTGACAGAGAGGTTTATGGGAACGAAAAGGTTTAAGGTCTAAGCAATTATTTTGAAGCATGCAAGGGCATTTCTATGGCATATTGAACAAAGGAGTGTGGCATTGGGTTCTTTCATATAGACCTTCTGGTCCAAAACGTGTTTTCATAGTTGAGGATCTATGTATGTAAAGACTTATTCTTTACGCTTAAAGTAACTTGTAAACTAGTTAACTTACTGTGTAGTACAAAAGCATCTTTTTTTCTGAAATTCTGTTCTGTGTTTGGAAATAACGTTGCTGTATGGCGTTAGTAACTTGGTCCTTTCCTGTGATTTGGATGGTAACAATATAATTTCCCTCCAAATCTTACGAGGATTTCAGTCCGTTAAGTCAATATTAGGGATGCACCGAAATATATCGGCCGAAAGGGTGTTATCGGCAAAATTCCCAAATAAAAAAAAAAACGGCAGAAAATAATCGTCCCCAAGGGCCCTGCTGCTTACCTGTGCATAGCAACATCTCTTGTACCGGCCAGGAGAAGCAGGAACCCAGCAGAGTCACGTTGCATGACCCTGCTCCGTTTCTTCCGTTTCCCCGGGACAAGAGAAGTGGTTTGCACAGAGTGCGAGCAACACAGAGGGAAGCAGCAGGACCCCTGCGGTAGTCTGCGAGTGAGAGATCTGCAGTTAAGGTAAGGGGATGGGTGAGGGTATATGATGGAGTAAATGTGATTAAAGGAATGAATGAGTATCTGTGAATGATAAGTATCTGTGAATGAATGAGTATATGAGTGAGTGAATGAATGCTTGTGAATGAGTAAATTAATGTGTGTGTGTGTACACGCATGGATGTGTAAGTGGGGGGGTAGCATGGCATAGGGAGGCTGTAATCACACTCCTATCATGCCCAGTGTAACTGGTTGTACACCTGAGCTGTAGTCACTCCCAGAGATCACCCAGATGTATCCTCCTGTTGTCTCCGAAATGACTTCCTGCACCAGTCGGCATGCACACCTTGGAACCCTGCTATGTGTACCCAAAAATTAGACACAACCACCTTGAATTGAGTACAGAAAGAATGAACATTTTATTGTTGTAAAACATAGCCTCATATATCCACAGAAACAGATACATGTAAACAAACCACACCTTTAATTCCCCTGGCAGCAATCCTTTTGATTCCTACCTGTTCTATCTTTATTTTGCAGCCAGGCTGGAGCCATCTCTGAATACCTTGGGGTACTTCTGTCACGTATCTCTCCTTTAAAAAGACTGAACTGGGGCCAGACCCCAACTGGGTCTGCAAACAGTTCAGTCGGGGCAGCACAGCTCCGTCGCTCCTAGGGTTGTGGATGCAGGGGGCTGACAAGAGGCACCTGTCCCACTAACCAGTACAGCGATGCAAGACTGGGGAGTTTAGGTCCTAGGTGAGGACAACAATCCCACTCACCACGGCAGGGAGACAGGGTCCATAATCTGTGGGTAGCAGGCTTGCTTTCAGTGCTCTCCAGGTGCCCCAGTGACACAGTTCCATCACACACTCCTTCACACCCAGGTTTCATCATGTATTGGCTGCCTGGGCATGGTAGGACATGTGATTGTTTATATAGATATATATTTTTTTTTTGTCCAATTTTGGTGTGTTACTTTTAATAAGTGTGGGGATTTTTTTGTTTGTTTTTTTTAAGTGTGTGGGTCATTTTCGTTTTTGGCCACATGAATTCTGACTTTTCATTTCGGTGCATCCTATATATATAATATATTGGTAGTTTTAATGAAGGCAGTAACGTAGAAGAATGGCACTGACACCATATTCCATTTTTAATATAAACAAAGAAAAAATCATTCAGCCCATCCAGTCTGCACACCTTTTCTCTGTAAAGACGCAAATCGTAATCAGTCCTTGGTCTCGTCCTGGATTCTGGGTAGCCATTTGCCTGTTCTATGTCTGGTTAAATTCTCTCACAATGGTAATATAATAATATAGCACCTTCGGATACCGCGGAAATAGTTACTTGGTCCCGTAGTGGAGATCAGGTACGCGGTGTCAAGCTTGCCTCGTGGTAGGTGTTTTAATAATTTGTAGATGTAAAACATAATTATGTGGTAATATGATCTTCATGGCTTTGTTTTTCCTTCTGTGAATTTTGTAGTGTGTGATCTACATTATTTGTTATTGAATAATCTACTCTCTCCAGAAGGCGAAGCTGGAGGCAAAACTGCACCAGACCACCGCGGCGGCAGCTGCAGCAGCTTCGGCAGTGGGTCCGGTCCACAACTCTGTACCTTCCAACCCTGTGGCCGCTCCAGGATTCTTTATTCATCCTTCCGATGTCATCCCACCTACGCCAAAAACAACTCCTCTTTTCATGACCCCTCCGCTCACGCCTCCCAACGAGGCAGTGTCCGCTGCCATCAACGCAGAGCTGGCGCAGCTATTCCCAGGCACGGTCATCGACTCTCCCCCCGCCATTCTTGCCGCACAGAGCAAAAATGCAAACAAACCAAGAACGGTAAATTTGGTTTAATTAATCCTTCTGTTAAGTAGAAATTAGTGTTTAGTATTGATATATGAAATCATTATACTTGAGCGCCTCTCACACCATGTGATGTCTGTATGTGAGTAACTGGATTATATTCTAATAGGCTCGTCATTTCAAGTTATTAGAAGCTTTATTTGAACCAGAATTACTTTTTCCTTTTTTCTCATGATGTGTGTGTGTGTGTGTGTGTGTGTGTGTGTGTGTGTATATATATATATATATATATATATATATATATATATATATATATATATATATATATATATATATATATATATAATGTAGTTCTGCCTTGGTTTCTCCCTGTTAAGAGGTGGACAAAATGTTTTGCCTATGTTCTAAAAATGATGGGGGAAAAAAAGGTATTTTCTGGCCTTTATTTGCCGCGGCCAGCTTGTGGCAGTGTTTGGACCTGTGCATTATTTCAAGAAGGAGGCACCCTGACGTCCGTGAGCAGATATTTACACTTTCCTCGTTATTGTTGGCGGTTGCAGCGTTCCCGCTGGAATAAAATCTCACTTTTCAATTTTGTAATTTGGGGAGATATAATTAAACGCCGAGTTGGAGGCTCCCTGTAAATAATTACTTTTTCATTTATTGATCTTGATTTCTTTTTCTTATTTCAATTATGTTTTTATATGCAGAGTCAGCTGGGATCTGGTCTTGCATTGGCTCTTTCTCATGCTTCTCACTTTCTGCAACCTCCTCCTCACCAGTCCATTATAATCGAGAGAATGCACTCTGGTAAGACCAGCTTTATTTTTTTCTGCATTTGTTCACCTTTCATGTGTAGATTCTGTGCAAATCTTTTTTTTTTTTTGTTTTTTTTTTTTGTTTTGTTTATACCACGTTCCCCATCAAATCAGATTTACTTTGCTCCCTTCTCCAGCTTAATTATGTTAGCAAAATGTTTAACACGGTCCGCAAATAGTACTGTGGCAGCCAAGAACATTGTGTGCTGGGACAAATTTTTGTGAAAGTTGGTAACAATTATGGTAGAGTATTGAGAAGAATGGAATTATTTAGTGCTATTAGGAAGAGCAGTATACTTCAAAGAACACGGGATGGTTGACACATGTTAATTGCATGAACATAGAATAATTATACAAAGAAACTTTTTTTTGTAGAAATAGCAAAGATATTAGAGCCTACCCAATGCTTGCATATTTTAGATGTCATAAAAGCCTGTATAAATTGTTTCTCTCCCTGGAGATTCCAAACAGCTTGTTCATTTGGGACAAAGAGTGGAACAAAAGGAACTCCTATTTGGCCTTCCTGATAAACACAGTTCTTCCTAATAGTTCCCTACTTGTTGGAAAAACTTAGCCAACCCTACAGATAAACTTCTTTTAAATGTTAATATGGGATCTTATGTATCACTGCTGACTGTCTTAAAGAATAATGGTCTTATCTGATAATAAATTTGCGGGTGGTGTTGTGGTTATTCTCCACCAGTATGTTTCTTAATTTTTACTTTCCACAGGAGCCAGAAGGTTTGTAACGCTGGATTTTGGCAGGCCTGTGCTCCTTACAGACATACTCATTCCCACATGTGGCGATCTGGCATCGTTGTCCATCGACATCTGGAGTTTAGGTGAAGAGGTGGATGGCCGGAGATTGGTGGTTGCGACAGATATCAGCACGCATTCATTAATTCTCCATGATTTGATACCATCGCCTGTCTGCAGGTTCATGAAGGTAATGCAGAGGACAACATAAAAGTAGACCTCAAATAAATGCCATCAATTTTTCAGTTGAGGAATGACTTAATGGTTGTGTTCCTTTAATATAATTTCCTTTTTGAAGTATTTTAATCATATTTATTATATGTAGTCAGCTGCATATGCGATCTGCTTGAACAACACTTGACTTAAAAGACATTATTGATTGTGATGTTTTGAGTGGCATTCCCTGCCCAAACACTTTATGGCCGTGCTAATGAAGTCCTGCGGTTGAATGAAATCCTATAAATCCATATAAGCTTTCATTAAGAGTGAGCCATTCCATCAATTACTACAGATGGTATGATGAAGAGTTGGAGCTAGAATGTTTCTTTAGAGACCAAAGGAACGATCAGCACAACTGACATATCTCGTCATATCTGCTCATTTAACATTTAAGTTTGCTTTTTAACATTTTGTAATTGGTGCTGAAGACGGGTTAATGAGTCTCAATTAATGTTCGCTAAAAATTGTTTTTGTTTTTCTTAAATGTGCTACTGATGTCTATTTTTTCCCCATAAACGCTTTAGCATCTTCTCAAAAAGGTGTTCACGTTATGTGTGTTCAGTGTGTAGGTTACACACATAAAATGTTGATGTTATGGTGGGTAACTTTGTGCGTTCCTCTTATACAGATCACGGTTATTGGACGTTATGGAAGTACAAATGCCAGAGCCAAGATCCCATTAGGTTTTTACTATGGCCACACTTACATCTTACCATGGGAGAGTGAGCTGAAGCTATTGCACGATCCACTCAGAGGTGAAAGTGAATCTGCCAGTCAGCCGGAGATCGACCAGCATTTAACAATGATGGTGGCTCTACAGGAAGACATCCAGTGCAGGTCAGCCTAACTTGCTGCACAATGAATATATGTCAATGCCAGTGTATGGTTAAAATGCATAGCTTCAGCCCCATACTAGTTCAATGCTGTTAGTTTTACTTCACCTGTTTACTTCACCTATGTTTGACCACAGATACAACCTCGCTTGCCATCGTTTAGAAACACTGCTTCAGAACATCGACCTTCCACCCCTCAACAGCGCCAACAACGCCCAGTATTTTCTGCGGAAACCAGATAAAGCTGTAGAAGAGGACAGCAGAGTATTCTCAGCTTACCAGGACTGCATTCAGTTGCAGCTCCAGCTAAACTTGGCTTATCATGCTGTTCAGAGGCTTAAGGTGGCTCTGGGCATGAGCAGAAAAACACTGAGAGAACAGTATGACTCCAGAGAACTGATCCACGCTTCCTCAACTGAGCAACTGCGCACAATCATCAGATACCTTTTGGACACTTTGCTAAGCCTTCTGCACTCCTCCAATGGTTGGTGGGCCTTTCTGTTTTAAGATGCTCAGATAAGCTGTTTAGCCTCATCTCTGTTGTGACTGTCTATGGAAAATGGGGATGCATGCAAATCTTTAAACCGTTTTGAAAGCAGTGTCATCTAACACATCTGATGTTTTTTCTTGGTTCACATGTCACCAATGAAGTATTTCAGACTCCAAACCTGCAGTGCATTCTTTAAAATGTATATGGCATCTAGTAACTGGTCTGGTTTAGATATTGTACCTATATACGCAATAAGCAAAATGGAGGTTAATAATCAAGGTGCATGGGCCACATATAAAATACATTATATGAAATTTTATAAATGGAATTGATACTTATGTAGGTTTACATACTACAGTTGTTTCATTTAGCAATGTCTAACTTTACCATAAAACATCCATTTGTAATCTATGATGACGACATCCCCTTGAAGGTTCTATATTGAGAAATGTCGTCAACGTATTTGTTTCCTTGTAGGACATTCTGTTCCAGCAGTTCTGCAGAATACGTTCCATGCTCAGGCCTGTGAAGAGTTATTTAAACACCTTTGTATAAGCGGTACGCCAAAGATACGGCTCCACACAGGCCTCTTGCTGGTGCAGCTCTGCGGTGCCGAGAGATGGTGGGGACAGTTTCTCTCCAATGTTCTGCAGGAGCTCTACAACTCAGAGCAACTGTTGATCTTTCCTCAGGACAGGTATGTTTCTGTCTGCCACAGCCCCAGAGGGCTTATCACTCTCTTCAGTGATTTGAGTTCAAATTGGGAAAAGTGAATTTCATACTAAATAAACCTATGGTTATTCCTCCACATTCAGCAGTTTTTACTCTTTTGTTAAATGGCCAATTTGTTGATTTGTTCAGAGACCCTTTGTAGGGTGGCAGAGGGGAACGTCAGTATAGAAAATTGATGAGCTAATTCTGCGCATAGCACATGCATGCGCATTGCTTCCATCTGGTGAACTTTGAAATGCTATATATCTCCAAGACTATGACTTTTCAAAAACTAAGAGCTACAGGTAGCTTGACATATTAACTTTAGTTATGCTTAAAGCTGCAAGGATGAACATTCCCCTTTAATCAATTAAAATGTCATTGGTGCAGAAATGGCAAAGCATTGCATCTTCTTCAGGAATTAAGTTTTAATCATAATTATCTGTTAGTGTCTTTTGTAGCTATGGATTTTTTTCTTTCTGTTGTAGGGTGTTTGTACTGCTGTCTTGTATCGGCCAAAGATCACTAAGTAACAGTGGAGTACTAGAAAGTCTACTTAATCTGCTGGACAGCCTTCTGTCACCTCTGCAACCGCATGTTCCTGCGTACAGACGTGTGGAAGGTGGGTATCCCTTTCTTTTTTTCCCACATGTTATTGGCTTTCTGAAATGCATCCCAGGCAAACTATAGCTTTATTTTTTTAATACACATCCACTTAGTAATATGATGGAGGGAAACTCCCACTCACATTAAAAAGTTTTTAATTATACGTTGGGTTCTGGGTTCTATGGAGAAACAGATTTGATAAGATAAGATTGGCATTGCTATAAAAACTGGCTGGGTTTAGTGTTTGAGAAGAGAAAGTCATCCTAAAATGATAGCTTATATTCCTGCAGATAAAGGAAGTAAATCAAGTTAAAAACACACTTATTCTTTCAGCCTATATTGTACGGTACATTCATGACCACAGTACACAATTGTGTCATTGAAATAATTTAGGTAAATCGACGGGCAGATATCGGTGTAAGTTTAGTGTAATGATGCTACAAAGTCAAGTGACTAGGATTATTATGATGGATTAGTTACTATGTTATGATGGGTTATTCTCACACAATAAGAAAGCTTAAACTGAGTACCAAAAGCTTTGTTCTGCGCGCTCTGTATTACAGTTTGAGCCCTCTGTGCAACACACTGTGAAAGGCGTTTTTCTTTATTGAAGGCTGGAAATTTAGGTGTAATAGGCAATGGACTGCACTCTGCTCTTCCTGTCATTCATGCGCATTGAAGGCTAGGAAGAGCTTATATCATTAATCTTAAAGTACCGTTCCATCTGCCCCATGTTCAGCAATACAGTGAAAATTGGCTCTCTGCAAAATGATATACAAACGGTGCATGAAAAATCTCCTCAATGTAATAGCTGTTGTGTATATGGATATTTTTATAGGCGTCTTGGACATTCCTATGATCAGCTGGGTGGTGATGCTGGTATCCCGTCTCTTGGATTATGTGGCTACTGTAGAAGATGAAGCCGCAGCCTCCAAAAAAACCTTAAACGGGAAAGAACGAGAACGCTTCCTTTCGGGTATGTGACATTAATTTGGATGCATTAAAAATAAATGTTGAATATTTTGTGTTTTTTTTTTTGGGGGGGGGATTGATTTTATGCCTGAAACATCTTTGATGCGGGCTTCAATGTATCAGAGAAAACATAGAATTTTATCGCAGTAAACATAGAATTTGATGGTAGATGAGTACCTTTGGGCCCATCTAGTCTGTCCACTTGTAAGGAGGTTTCTCTCTCTTAATACAATAAAATACAAATAGAATTTTCCATTTGACTGGCATATTCTGTACAGCAGTTGTATAAATGGTCCCATAATGGGACTGAAACGGTAGTTTAGCAGATGTTTATTACATTTCCACTTTCGTTACTACTTATTACTTTTGTAAAGTAGCGTTTATATTATTGAACACTGTACAGTACAATGTGGTTAGAGACCAGTTGAGGTTCAATGAAGGTTACATGAAATAAAAGTTAACAAGGTCCCAAATGAAATATAAAGATGACAGGTTATTCCTGTCTGTGTCTGATTATATAGATGCCTAAATATTCATAAAGAAATAGTCTGTCAATTCTTGTCTTGTCAGACCCCTTGAATATATGTATTGTATTAAGCGCTGCGTAAACTGTTGGCGCTATATAAATAAAAGATAATAAGAATAAATGGTTCACCAGGTATATAATGTACCAGAATGATAAGAATACAATTGGGGCGCTTTTCTTGAAATGAGTCAAGTATTCCAGAAAAAAAAGGATTTGAATTAAGTGTGATGCTACTTGGAAATATATATATATATATATACACTGAAAGATGGAGAAAATCGTGAAAGTTGTGTAAATATTAAACATAGGTAGATATCGGGTACCATATTCTAACTTAATGGATGGGTTGTTTTGTGCTTTTGTGTTATGCTCACCCATCTGAAATTGGAGCAGTTAGTGATCTTTGGACGTGAGGCTTTACAATACATGTGTAGATAAATCTCAGCATTACCCATATAGATCTCGGTGCATAGCTTTGGTTTATTAATGCATCATTGTTGTTCTCCTTGCAGGTAACCAATGGAGTTTCATCAACAACAGCCTGCATACACAGAGCCTTAACAGATCGACCAAAGGCAACAGCAGCTTGGACAGGCTGTACTCCAGGAAGATAAGAAAGCAGCTTGTCCATCACAAGCAGGTAATCTGTATGGTGTGGAGTAAATTTACCCCTATTGCCCATGCAAACAAAAGCATGGGGTTATAAATCTGCAGTCATAGGTGGGAAGTATTTAGACATCGAGAGTAATAGGGATGGTTTTCAATGTTAATATTATTTAGTTGCAAGGTACAAGGAACGGTTTCTTGAATCATTAACATTTTATCGGACCTCCCACTACCAATAGTAGGGGGTTATTTTTTTCATTTAATAAATTAACTTTCTTTCTAGCAACTCAATCTACTAAAGGCAAAACAGAAGGCTTTAGTAGAGCAAATTGAAAAGGAAAAGATACAGAGCAACAAGGGATCCTCATATAAGCTGTTGGTTGAACAAGCAAAGCTAAAGCAAGCAACGTCCAAGGTGAGATCGTAGGATCACCGCAAATGTAATTTGTTCACATTTAAAGTCTGTTTCGTTATACAACAGCCATCGTCTAAACGTATGGTTTTACCTCAAAGATCAGTGGATCACGTGTAGATGATAATTGTGTGCTCGTGTGTGTGAACTGTTTTGGTATGCTGGTCGTTTCTAGATGACGGGTTTATCTCGGGGGCAGTGGGGGGGGGCGGCTCATCAGTAGTTCATGGTTTATGGAAATCACTTTTGTTCAAGATTAGTCTTAGTATTGGTAGCTGCTTTAGAATCACCTTTTTATGGCCCACATTTAAAATGTGTGTATCTGACAATGTTTATTTAAATAAGAATTATTATTGTTTTATATAGCGCCATCAAATTCCGTAGCGCTGTACAATGGGATATTATGTTACTGCCTGGACACATGCATTTGTTGTGCCACGTTTTTATGTATTACGATCAATTTTAATAATTCTAATGAAATTGCAATTAAAATAGAAGGGTAAACTACTAATACGGCGGGTTTTTTTTTTCTTTCATAGTTTGTAGTATTATTGCCATGTTTTTCATTCAAAAGATGGTTAATAACTGCTTTCTCTTCAGCACTTTAAGGACCTGATACGTTTGCGTCGTACAGCAGAATGGCCTCGCTCTGCTCAGGATACAGAAATATCTGCAACCAAAGAGAGTTCAGAAGTGGAACCTCTTCCTTTTACGCTGGCGCATGAACGCTGCATTTCTGTTGTGCAGAAACTTGCCCTCTTCCTCTTATCAATGGACTTCACCTGCCACGCCGACTTACTTCTGTTTGTTTGCAAGGTACCACCTCTTATTTTCATTATTATTTTTCCCCTTCCCCCCCCCAACTATTAACCACAGATGACAACATGAACCCGGCCTAAAGAATCATAGAGCTGCTGTTGAAAGCCCAGCTTCTTACTATTTTGCTTGAATTCATAATATTGCACATGTGCGACAGAGATACTCCTTTTCCCTTTGAAGTAAAATATAATATTGCAATATCACAATGTGTTCTTTTCTTTATTACAGTTAAACTAGTTTTAGAGTTCTTAACTTTTTTAAACACAATGATGCCCATTATTATGTTGAAAATAAAGTTTTCAAGCTCAAATCAGAACAAGAACTTTTTCCTTTTTTTGCTGAGGCTTATATATCATAAGTCATATGATAGCATTTTGAAAAAATTGTACAGTCTACATTGCAGCAGGAATATTTATGTATAGATATATATATATGTATGAAAATATGCTACCTAGTGAATATGTTGCATAAGATGCATATCGGAGGACTTTTCATCCATGTGTTTGTGATGAAAAATTACCCCCCCTTAGATGAGGGTTCTACAGCCTCTGATTTTAGTGTTTTACATTTAAAAAAGTATGTCCCACAAATTGGAAAGTTACTTATATTGCTATTAACTTTTGCTGTTACCCTCCATTACAGGATTCTGAGAGAATTTGTCCAGAATCCCATCAGATGTTTTTATAGTACGCTGCATGTATAAAAATTAATTTATTTTCCCCTAATTTATCAGGTGCTCGCTAGAATAGCAAATGCCACACGTCCAACAATACATTTGTGTGAAGTTGTGAATGAACAGCAGCTGGAAAGACTTCTGTTACTTCTGGTTGGAACGGACTTCAACAGAGGAGACATCTCCTGGGGTGGAGCGTGGGCTCAGTATTCTCTTACCTGCATGCTCCAAGATATCTTAGCAGGTATGTGTCGTTTTTATTTTTAGTATTATATCATTATATATCATATTATCATTCAGAAACCTCTTCCTGCCTAGTTTGGCAGGTCCAAGTGGCAGCATTGTCTCTGCTGCAGATCAAGGGCGCAGATTGTCCTCTTGGTCAGTGGGGCTCCTTGATGTGCCACTGCGCTGTTGTCCGGTTGCAAGGGAGTTCTGTGTTCTCCCCAACCATCCCTCTTACACAATGGAGGCTCTACCCAGTCAGCACAGCCTCAATACACTGGTTTAAGAGGCTTATAGCAGCACCCAATGTAAATACATCACTGTTAGTGAATAGTATTTTTTTTCTTCTCCCAAGTAAATTTATGTGCCAAAGTGTGTATTTAGACTTCTTGGAGTAGAAGCTCCGTCAAAATGTTTACTTGCTTTACAAAGCAAAAGTAAAATAGTGATTATCCTGCATGTAATCATTACTGTCTCTTTTATTCAAAGAAAATCTTCAAATTTTTTAAAACTTAATATTGCGATATACACAGAATTCAAATGTGTAGTCATCCATGGAGGATCAATAAAGAAGCTGTGCCGGATGTCGTTGCAGACATATATATGAGCAGTCATTGGGACAAATCTTTAGATGGCGTGTCAGAGAGCGTGTTCTTTAAACCAACACGTCCAAAAGTCATTCTGTTTCCTTTTATCGATGTGGTCCATTAAGCGGTAGTAACGGACGACTTTCTTTCTGTTTTCAGGGGAGCTGCTGGCACCTATAGCCACGGAAGCGTTAGATGATGGAGCGATGGGAGACGAGGCAGCCGCCTCAGTCGCAGACTCTGATGATGTCCTCCAACAGGCCTCCTTTTTACCATTAGTGGAAGCTGTTGATGAGCCTTTGACACCGGACATCACAGGTAAGTTATCCATGAGATATCAACATTCAGCCGATGTGGAACAATGGACCCATTTGTGTTTTATTTTTTTTTAATTAATTGTAAATAAGCATTTGAGGGAAATGTTAAATACCGCTCATGCTAAGGCCTGAATTCAAGGTGTATTATATGTAACGAGATGCAGACGTACTTCCATATTCCAGTGTCCAGAAAATATTATTTCCGCAGTTACAGTATGTTATGTCTTTATATGCAGATTTTTAGACTTGTCCATTTTTCCTCTCCTCGTACATTTCTTTCTGTATCAAATTATTATTCATTGAGTTATATAGCATGCCATGTAATAAGGCCATTAAATATAGTACAAAGGAAGGTTAAGGTAATCACAGTATTATATGCAGTCATCTTTAGGTGCTTTCGTTGTTACGGATTATGTATACATGTTAATTTCCATATATTTATATTCTGTTAGTAATTTACACTCCCTAGCCTTAAAAGTGCCTAAGGGATGAGCAACACTGTGCTTTATAATGCATTACAATAATCCCCTGGTGTTAAAAGGATTAATTACCTTAATCAACATGGCTAATAAGACTTTTTAACTTAAGTGGTCTTAGGATATGTACGTTATATAGAATCTTACAGTTGGGGACCTTTAACTTCTCATGTTTCCAGTATATGACTTCTGAATGATGTTCCTTGTCATTAAGTATGACCACAATGATGGCCGCTGTGTTTGAAGACTGTGTGTAGGGTAGTTAGGAGTTTGTACGATCAGTTTGAAAACACAGCCTTAAAATTGCCCAGTCGTTATCAGCATGGCCTGGGCGCTTAGATGGCAGGCACCTTTGCTCGGCAGTATTAAAGCTGTTTTCATCACCCAAAGGTGCTCCTCCTTTATCATCTTTGGATAAAGATAAAGAAATTGACCTTGAATTACTGCAAGACCTGATGGAAGTTGATATTGATCCTTTAGATATTGATTTGGAAAAAGATCCCCTCGCAGCCAAAGTCTTCAAGGTACGGCACTTGTGTTTTCTTGGTTTTATTATTACATCTCCATGGTTTTGTTTGTGTTACCAAATTCAGCTCATCATGACTCACCAAACAGAAGCGTAATGGTTTCCAGTTACTGCCAACATATGGCCATATTGTACACCAATGAACTGTAGAGAAATCCCTGTTATAAGCAACTTATCATACATTCAATATAAAAGATGCACCTCCTACAGTTCCTCAAAGATGTTTGGTTTCTTTTTAACATAATTATACCATGGTTTTCCATGTCTGTAATGTCCATCATTTGTAATCTTGATCGTTTTTTGTATAACTGTTATGATCTGAAATAATCAAGTGTCATTTGATGGGAACACCTATGGAAATCGATTTCAAGTCTGTGTTAAGTGCAGCAACCTTTCACTTTTCTTTCTAAATTATATGTATGGTTTGCCCTGTGCCATGTATAGCACACCATCAAAAATCACATTACTTCGTATAGCCTAAATATTGTGTTAACATAAGAGTTGCATTTAAAACTTGTTTTCATTTTAAACGTATATTATTGAAGTCTGTCTTATGTGTTTTTTTGTTTCCTTTCTTTCCATCAAACCAAAGCCTATTAGCAGCACTTGGTATGACTACTGGGGTGCCGATTATGGTACCTACAACTATAACCCATACATCGGAGGTGTTGGTATACCTGTTGCAAAGCCACCTGCTACTACTGAAAAAAATGGTACGCAAACAGTTACCATATCGGTGTCTCAGGGTGAGTGCTCTTTTCTAATAAGATTTACTTTTTATCATTATCATAGTAGTAATTGTACTAAACAGCATTTTGTTCAAGCAAATAATTTTCTATACATATCTTGTGTGTGATAATTTCAGATCTCTCAAAGACATACTCTTAGAGCATGAAGGGAAATTATTTTTTGAACTCTTACAAACTTACTAGTCTGTCCATGAAGGGCCAAAATGAGCTCTAAATTCCCATGAATGTTCATCTCAAGGTACTCAACTGTAGCTTCCCAAGGTCATCCTAAACTAGCCAAGAGTCACTTGTTCTAAGACAGCGAGTCCCCTTAATGTTTGAGAGCACGGTTTGTAGCTGCTAGCGGTCATCCTCCAGGACATAAGGGTTTTTTTGTTGTCAGACTGGTATCTTTCCACACTTGATGATCACGTTCCTCGTTTTTTTCTTTTCTTCATCGATTTTCAGCTCTAGATGCCCGTTTGGAAGTTGGACTTGAACAGCAGGCAGAGCTCATGTTGAAAATGATGTCCACCCTTGAAGCTGACTCCATTCTACAAGCTTTAACCAACTCATCACCAACATGTATGTATAGTGGTAAAATACCGTTGGCCTATGTTCAGATTTTTTTTTTTATTCTGAAGCCAATTCTATGGTGGATTATGTTTTTCCAGTGTCACAGGCTTCCAGCGGGACAGATGATTCTCTGCTACGAGGGCTCAACGCAGCTGGTCAGTCGAACCAGCTGATCGTTCAGTCGTCTTCCATACCCATGCTGAGTGCCTGCTTCAACAAGCTCTTCTCAATGCTGCAAGTGCACCACGTTCAGGTTAGTGTCTGTACTTCCACAGTGAGTCATGTCAACCCTGTGATGGTGGTTAATTGTTAAAGATAAACTAGTCTGTATAAACGTCACCTGGCACAATCCAAAAAGCTTACAGCTGTAATGATGATGGAAAAACCTTTGTGTGTGGTTACTTTGGGCGTCTGTTTAGCTACGTCTATATATTTCTATTCTTTCTCTTTGTAGCTTGAGTCCCTCCTGCAGTTATGGCTCACATTGAGCCTGAATTCTAGCTCGTGTGGAGGCAAGGAGAACGGAGGTGATCTGTTCTTGTATAATGCTAACAGGGTACCGGTCATCTCACTCAACCAAGGTAACTTGTTTTTCAATCCATCGCCTAGATTACAGTTCACTACCTACGTGAGCTTTTTACCGTATTTGGTTTTATGGACACTTGAACAAGATGAATAAAATGTCTTGGTACCAAAAGCACCCCTACCACAATTATAATATACCGTATACATGTGTGTGGGTCCTTTTTATGAATGGGAGGTGATTGAATTGTGGTTGTGCCTAAAAGCTTCAACATAAACCTAAGTAGGTTGAGATGAAAGTTTTCAAGATAATTCTCAACACAGATTTAACTATTCAGCTTGTATTGTAATATTTTGTTTTCTGGTCGTTTTGTGATGTTGTGCCAATTACACCACACAATTAGCTGTGTCTATGCTAGCAATCTAGCACATGCTAGCAATCTAGCACATGCTAGCAATCTAGCACATGCTAGACATCCAATGAGCGGCATAATGTGCAGATATCCAATTCTTACTGTGTTAGGGACCTGTCTCCTTTTAGCCACACAAGGTGTGGAAAGGCTAATTTATGATCATTCCCTTCTAATCACCTCTATAAACAGCACAGGGTTTGATTGTCGCATAGTGATGTAAGGGAGATCTGGATAAAACATGTAATTATGTACTTTAGGCAAATGGTGGATTTCATACCCCTTTTTCCCATCTTCAGTGAACGCCTATGATTGGGCTGCCGTTAGCTCTATTACTTTTACATTTTACTTATAGCAGATGGTGTGGTACTATTACTTCTTTAATAACATAGAAACAGAATTTATTTGCAGATAAAAAACATTCGGCCAAGACTCGAATCTTAATCGTTCCTTGGTCTTGTTTTTAGATTCAGTATGGCTTAATGCCTATCCCATGCATGTTTAATAATATATACCTTTTTGTTTCAGCCTCCATAACAAGCTTTTTAACCGTCCTGGCCTGGCATCCAAATACTTTGCTGCGGACATGGTGCCTTGTTCTTCACAGCCTCACACTGATGACAAACATGCAACTTAACTGTGAGTGACTACATTTCTTTTCTACACTGGCTCACAAAAGTGGTTGTGATGTAAAAGAAAATGCCAATCTGTCATAAGTATTAAGCAGCTCCATATGGCCCTTTCTGGTCTAAGGGGATCCTCTCTAAGGCAAAAGGAGGGGGCGCTATAAAATGTAACACACATTCCTCTTAAAATTATATCACTGCTGTGTTATATTCTTTTAAGAACATGTTGTGATCTTAAATAATTGCATCTTGTAGTTCATGCTGGAGGATGAGGGTGAGGTTTCTGAAGAGGCCTTCTTTTTCCCAGTTGAGGAAGTTAGTCTTTTAGGGGTCTGATCTGCCTTGGACATGGCTGAGGTGATGGAAGACAGCAGGGTTACATAAAACTTTTCACAGTGCATGATGTGCTGTCTCATATGATCATGGATGAATGGATGTACCCCGAGAAGAAATTTTGTATGCCCAGGGTACTAGGAAGATGTTTCCTTTCAGAAAAGAGTCTGAGCTTGGGGAGGTCCATAAAGTTGATGCTGCAGTTGCTAAAGCCTTCGGTTGTGCAACCCTACCCTTGGAGGATTCTTCACATCTTCCAGGCCTTATGGATCGGAAGGCTGAAAGGGAAATTTGAGGCAGCGGCTACAATCCACGTCCAGGTATAGCTTCTGCCTCTGTTGAAAGAGCTATGAAGATTTGGCTCCAACAGACTGAGGAAGACCTGCTCACTGGGGTGCACCCAAATGAAGTAGACAAGAGCCTGGCATCTGTTCATTCTACAGTAGACAGAAGGGCTATCTGGTTGAAGCACTGGTCTGCAGATACTGCATCATGTCACCTGGCATCTGTTTTTCTTCCCTCCATTATAGCAAAGATGGTCAGTCTTATCACTCCAGAATGGCCACGGAAGATACGATTTTACAACTTTTTCCAAATGGCCAGTGACCACATTAGGTCTTCTCCATCAGGGACCAATCCTACACCTTAATCCTCAGTCCTCAGAGACACCAGACTGACAGGACATCCTTGGGTGAGCTGTCAATCTACAGCCCAGGCCCTTAATTTAGTTTTGAATAAGACCTCCTCCATTTGAAGCACTACAAGACACACCCTTGTACTTTCTGACCCTAAAAATTACCATCACCTCCGCTAGAAGAGTCAGCTAAGCGACTGGCATTGTCTACTTTTTTGTTTTCCATTTGGACAGGGTGGTCCTTTAGCTTCCTCCAGAATTCAAACCTGAGGTTGTTGTCAAGCAGGAACGTTGTCTTCACACTCTAGGTGTCAAGAGGTTCTTGTTCATATAGTAATCTAAGACTTTCTTGGAGACATTTTGCTGGCTTTTTTTTCACCTTCTCTGGTCCCATGGTAACCCACTAAAGTCTCTAAACCCACCATTGCTTTGATGAATTACTCAAGCTATTTGGGAGTGCTACAAATCAACAGGCAAAGATTTACCTTCCAATTTGAAAGCTCATTTGTAGTTTGCAAGAATCTGCACACCTTCTTTGGCAGACCAGTCCTAGAAGCGCTTGTTTCCAGGATCCCCATCCTCTGTTTGTTACATCTCACCTGCGCTGCCAAAGATGACATGGAAATTGTGAGTTCTCACTCACAATTCGTTTTCCTTGTCTATCCTTTTGGCAGCACATATTTAGTGGGCCTTTTGTATTACAATTGGGTATGTGTGTAAGTGGGTCTGCTCTTTATGCCGTACCTCCGATGAGACTATATCACCTGTGCTGTCAAAGGCTAGACAAGGATAAAGGAATTCCCAGGTAATTCACGATTTCTAGATTGTATATATTTTTTTTTTTTTTAAAATGCAAGCAAAATTCCCTATGTTTATATCACTTTTTGTAATACATTTTAAAGTGAACTGCGAGAAATTATTATGGTTTATTTTATTAATTTTTTGTAGGTGGATCCAATAGTACCATCGGAACTCAGGAAAATACTGCCCAACTCCTTGGATCTGACCCAAACCTCCTCCATGTACTGGTAAAATTCCTCTCAGGAACGAACCCTCACGGGACCAATCAGCATAGTCCCCAGGTACGCAATCAGCTCTATTTGTGCCTGCCATATGTGGTTGCCACTGGAAGGGTTAAGCCTATCTCAAAAAGTAATACTTTAATAATTTTGTTTGTATAGGTTGGTCCAACAGCCACTCAGGCCATGCAAGAGTTCCTGACGCGGTTGCAAGTCCATCTGTCATCTACCTGCCCTCAGATGTTTAGTGAATTTTTATTGAAGCTGATACATATTCTTTCAACAGAAAGGTATCCACTGAATTCTAGCATTTTTATTGACTCGTATTGTAAAACTCCCCCCTAACATTATGTCTGAGGTGAATAGTATATTGAATGGTCATATTTGAGACACTCAAGGCCCAGTAATCTCAATAGTACATATTTCAATGTTTTTTTTTCTGTGAATAGCCATAATTGTGTAATTACAATTTCAGATGGATGTTCCATAGCCTGTAATTTACAAAGTGTTCTTCAGCCTTCTAACTACTATGTTAAAGAAATGTGAGCAATAACATGTTTTTTTTTTCTCTTGTCCATTACCTCAGGGGTGCTTTCCAAACAGGTCAGGGACCTCTGGATGCACAAGTAAAGCTTCTGGAGTTCACGTTGGAGCAAAACTTTGAGGTGGTCTCCGTCAGCACAATCTCGGCAGTTATTGAGTCTGTTACGTTTTTAGTACATCACTACATCACATGCTCTGACAAAGTGGTGTCTCGCAGTGGATCTGATAGCTCTGTTGGCGCAAGAGCCTGTTTCGGAGGACTCTTTGCAAATATTATTCGACCGGGGGACGCCAAGGCCGTGTGTGGAGAAATGACACGGGACCAGTTAATGTTTGACTTGCTTAAGCTTGTGAACATCTTGGTTCAGCTTCCCCTTTCAAGCAACAAGGAATTTAGCGCCCGTGCGCCTGTCGTCACCAGCACGACGGACAGTGTTTCCGATGAGGAGAAAGTGTATGGAGGGAAGGATTCCAGCAGCGGTGCTTCATCGACACAAAATTCTACTGCGTACGTTGCTGATCTGGTGCTAGCAAACCAGCAAATTATGAGCCAAATTCTTTCTGCCCTGGGCCAGTGTAACAGCAGCGCAATGGCCATGATTATTGGTGAGTTTTATTTTGCGAAGGGATGTTTGGTAGCGAGTTGTGGAACCATTTTTGATCTCTCATTAGCTTTTAATATCTGCTTCCCTTTTATTAGCAGTCATCTGTCATCTTTTGAATAATTTCTGGTATGGTATGCAATAGTTTCTTCATTTCTTTCCATAGGTGCGAGTGGTTTACATTTAACTAAACATGAGAATTTTCATGGAGGCCTTGATGCCATTTCTGTAGGCGATGGCTTGTTCACCATTTTAACCACGCTTAGCAAAAAGGCATCCACGGTGCAAGTGATGCTTCAGCCAATACTGACCTACATGGCATGTGGATACATGGGCAGACAGGTAAGCCATCTTCAGCATTAAAAAGATTTGCGGAACGCAGAAGAACATCTGGTAGTTGGGGCTGCTGATTTTCATCATCTTGATGGCAACATCTAGAAACTATACATTAATCAGTACTTTCAGTGTAAATCGCACTTGCTTTATCACCCGTTAAAAAATGTCATCTTACCGTCGTTGGCGGGTGCTACGATTTGGCTTAGGAAATGTGTGACCTGATTAAAAACTTTCTGATTTTAGGAAGTATAAGTTGGCTGGTAAAACCTTTGCGGTAATTGGGAATGTTGAATTTCTACAGCCAGTAACTGTGTCAACCTATTGCTAAAGATGTAGATTAAACAATAAGTAAAACCCTTTAGTTTTTTTTCCAGCAGTGAGCATATAGAAAACCTTTTTAGTTCATTATTTATATGCTATATTTCCCCTTTATTTAGGGCTCACTATCCACATGCCAGCTATCGGAGCCATTACTCTGGTTTATTCTAAGGGTTCTGGACACAAGTGATGCCTTGAAAGCTTTTCATGAAATGGGTAAGAAATGATGGCTAAAATATCTATGTGTCATAAGCTTAAAGTAATTGTATTTAGAAGATGCATTTGTAACGGTTGCCCCACTAAGTTTTGCCATGGGAAGCCATTCCCTTCTTTGTTATGGTAGCCTTCTTAGAAGACATACATGGATATCTGACATGTTTGTGGTTGTTTTCTTTTAAAATGTCTTTTTCCTGTTCATTTTAGGAGGCGTTCAGCTTATTTGCAACAACATGGTAACCAGCACGAGGGCCATTGTTAACACTGCTAGGAGCATGGTGTCGACAATCATGAAATTCCTCGACTCTGGTCCCAGCAAGACAACCGATAGCAGTTTGAAAGCAAGAGTACTTTCGTCTGAACCCGACAACGCAGAGGGCATCCACAACTTTGCTCCTCTAGGTCTGTCATTCTGTACCTTATCCAAGTACAGATAGTGGTGGCTACGCTGAGCATTGTTTTATGCATGATGTATTTTTCAACTGTTTTTGTGTCGTTCTTGCTTATTTTTCTTTAGTTCCATTAATTTATGTGATATGTTTTGCCTCTGTAGGCACAATCACATCTAGTAGTCCTACTGCGCAGCCTGCTGAAGTCTTACTCCAGGCCACTCCACCCCATAGGAGAGCAAGGTCTGCTGCGTGGTCCTACATCTTCCTACCAGAAGAGGCCTGGTGTGATCTTACTATCCATCTGCCAGCAGCCGTATTGTTAAAAGAGATCCACATTCAGCCTCACCTTGCATCTCTTGCCAGTAAGTAGTCCCAAATGATTGGTATGATTTTTAAAATATTCTTCTGGTCTCTAGATTGTAAGAATTGCGAGCAGGGCTCTCTCCACCGAATGTATCGGTTTGTCTTAGTCTGTCAATTCTTGTCTTGTCATATCCCTTGAATTTATGTATTGTATTAAGCGCTGCGTAAACTGTTGCCGCTATGTAAATAAGATAATAATAATATTTAGATTTATTTTAAGTCTGAATGGTGATGTAAACATTTGTGATAATGAGGGACGCCACTAGTTTCTGAACTACCATGCTTTTATTACCAGTTATATCAGTCAGGCAAATATCCATTAGGCTGCAGAAGTATTTATTATCATACCCTTGCTCTGTTGATGTTCCAGACCTTCATTTGCTCTCCTGTGTTACTATTTTAGCGTGTCCTTCTTCGGTTTCTGTGGAAATAAGTGCAGACGGGGTGAACATGCTGCCGTTATCTACCCCAATTATCACCAGCGGACTCACCTACATAAAAATTCAGCTTGTTAAAGCTGAAGTGGCTTCCGCCGTCTGCCTGAGACTTCACCGTCCCCGTGATGCAAGCACCCTCGGCTTGTCGCAGATAAAATTACTAGGCCTCACTGCGTTCGGAAACACATCTTCAGCAACTGTCAATAACCCCTTCCTTCCATCGGAGGATCAAGTCTCTAAAACCAGGTGAAAAAAAACTAACAAACTATATTTACAAAATCCAGGGTGACCATAAAATCTGACTGCAAATAGCATCTGTTGGTGAGACTGACTTTTTTTTACTCTCCGCAATCTGGTGGTAAATCATGAGAACTTTAATTTGCACAAGGAAATGCAAAATTTACTGTAAATATCACTTCAACCCATCTAGTCTGCCCATTTTTTCTCTACTTGATGACTGTCAGTTTGACCTACTGCCCCCGAACTGCAATATTCTAAAGGAAGTTTGTTGCATAAAAGCTTATCTTTATTTTCATGTCATTTCTGAATGATTATATGTCAAAATATGTGATCGCAACAGTTTCAGGGGAAAGCTGAGTGAGTGTATGAGTGTGTATTATGTCAGTTTTTTTCTTAAATTTTTTAAACCTTTTGGTTTCGTGGTGATGCTGTTATACCGACCCCCCCCCCATAAAACATCATCATTTTGTCCGTCGTATATTTGGAAAAGATAATGCCACTTAAAATGGTCTGCTGCTTGGGAATACTGAACTCTCGGATCTATTTTCTTCCTCCAGTCACTAATTATTTCTCATGTGTTAGCATGTACTGTATGTAAAAGTCCATCTCTGTTCTAGCATTGGCTGGCTAAGGCTGTTGCATCACTGCCTCACTCATATCAGCGAATTGGAAGCAATGATGGCAAGTGCGGCCGCCCCCACAGCCAATCTGCTGCAGACCTGCGCTGCCTTGTTGATGTCGCCATATTGTGGGATGCACTCGCCCAACATTGAGGCCGTACTGGTGAAGATTGGGCTCCAGTCTACGAGAATTGGCCTCCGGCTTATTGACATATTACTTCGCAACTGTGCAGCATCTGGAAGTGACCCTGCTGGTAAGATGTCATGTCTTTAGGAATGCGAGTGATAAAGCGTGTGCTTATGGCTTCATAGATTCATGTGTTAACTGTTTCATATGTGTTGTGATTTTGGTTTTTAAAAATGTATTCAAACTAATAGGAGACAAGAAGCTACTGATATAAGGAACTGGAAAGTGTGTTTTTGAGAAGACATCAACTGATCATCTGTAGCAGAGCAATTTATGAAATTATTTTTTATCTTGCCTTGACAGTCGCTCATATAATAAAAATAATTTATAAACTTTTTTTTTAACAGATTTGAATAGCCCTCTTCTTTTTGGAAGGCTTAATGGCCTGTCTTCAGATTCCACAATAGATATCCTGTATCAGCTTGGAACAACTCAAGACCCCGGAACCAAGGATAGGTACGTTCATTCATTTGCTTCTTGACTCTATAATATACAGCTAGCTTTCATTGAAGCTTTAAAATAAGAGCTTAATTTTGACTGTATTAATGCAAAGGTTTTACATGTCGTGTTTACTTCTGACAATTAACATTTCTTCGTTTTGTCCTGTAGGATCCAGGCTTTGTTAAAGTGGGTCAGTGATTCTGCTCAAGTGGCCTCGTTAAAAAGAAGTGCTCGGAACACCTACATTTCTCCAAACAGCTCTCCCAGGGAATTTGGTCTCTTGATGCCATCTCCTTCTCATTTGCACTGTGTAGCTGCCATTTTGTGGCACAGCTATGAGCTTCCTGTAGACTACGACTTACCGGGGTTGCTCAGCAGAGATCTTTTTGAGTAAGTAGACACGGGAAAAAAAAATGCGGAGAATCAACCACCATTATAACATAAAAACTGGTGTATGGTGTTTCATACTGGTTAACTCATAAAACATGCAGTTTTTGTATCCTTTTACATGTGACATTGTATCTTTTATTCATCTAGGTCTCTGTACAAGTGGTCCATGTCACTGCCCTCTAACATGATCTTAAAGAAAGCTGTCGATGGCCTACTTTGCTCAATGTGCCACATCCACCCCAACTACTTCTCATTGCTCATGGGGTGGATGGGAATTACACCTCCACCGATACAGAGCCAGCACAGGCTGTCCATAACGGACGACAGCAAAAAGCAAGACCTTAACGCGTCTCTAACGGATGATTCTAAAAATGCACAAGCACCACTTGCACTTACAGAATCTCACTTGGCCACTCTTGCTGCTGCATCGCAATCTCCGGAAGCTATCAAGCAGTTGCTAGACTCTGGGTTGCCCTCGCTTCTTGTGCGAAGCTTAGTGAATTTTTGCTTCAATCACATATCCAGTTCAGACTGCGCTGCTGCTTTTACGGACTCTACCCAGGATAGACTCAGGAGGCAGCACACATCACAGCACTTTAGTAGGATGCCGGTCACGGCAGATTTGGTGGCACCAGTACTCAGGTTTCTGACGGAGGTCGGCCACAGTCATGTCATGAAGGATTGGCTCGGGTGCTCAGAGGTTAATCATTTGTGGACGGCACTTCTCTTTTTACTTTGCCATTCTGGTGCTGCTTCAACGGCTCATATAAGCGGGTCGCAACAGGCCAATACCAGGGGTACGTTGAGTTCTGCTGCAGGCAATGGACTTACTACTCAGCAAAGGACTGCCGTGGAAAATGCAACTGTGGCCTTTTTCCTACAATGCATATCATGTCATCCAAATAATCAGAGACTGATGGCCCAGGTTTGTACTTCTTTCTAAGTTATTTTGGTTGTTTTTTGGAAAGCCAGGGTAGACATTTGCAGAAAATACTCACAGGCAGTCACATTTCAAAAGCAATGGCTTTTTTTGTGAATTGCCACACTGGGATTATAAGGGAAGTTGTCCCATTCGAGGTTATTCAGTCCTAATTTGTATGCATGCATTGGATTTATCATGAGTTCATGCACGTTCTGCTAGTAGCAGTACCCATAGTCCAAAGTAAGAGTATCACAGCTCCATGCTTTGGGCTAGCAGTAGGATGCAAGCTTCACCGTGTGATCATCAGTAATAGACGATTTGCATGAATTTGTCCGGCAATGCTTTTGGTGAAGAGAGCCAAAGGAATTTCTGATTACAAAAAATGAAGCGTGAAAAATGTTGTTTGGGTTTCCAGTGAGATTTCATTGTTACAATTGAATGCAAACCCTAATGGGTTTACACCTCGTAATGGGATTTTATGTAGTAAATCAGAATAAATACTGAGGGGTAGATATTCTCTTGTCTCAAATTCCCCTGGTTAAAATATAATCCTTGGCAGAAATTGCACAATAATCCGCTTTTTGTTCTGATAAATAAAAGGCCAGGGTTGTTGCATGTCTGATGTGGTGTAAAGGAGCAGCCATACAGTAAGAATAGGAATATGCTGGGAAACGTAGTGAAAGCAGTCATGTAGGCAAAATGTGTCGTTTCTCTCAAGGCTCCCGGCAGCTTAGCGTCGTGAATATTAGTACATTTACATCTATCCAATTATGTGACATTGGCTTTGTATTAACAGGTCCTCTGTGAGTTGTTCCAGTCTTCTCCACAGCGCGGGAATCTTCCTGCCTCCGGCAACATTTCTGGCTTCATCCGGAGACTCTTTCTGCAGTTGATGTTGGAGGATGAGAAAGTTACCATGTTCCTTCAGTCACCATGTCCTGTATGCATCATGTTTAATCATGGTTTACATATTGTTAGGTGTATTATGCCCTAATAACCTCTTATGAAATCCAGTGTTTGGTTTTTATTTTTTGCAATGAGCAAGTTGATGGGTTGAAAAAACCAAAAACTTAGGGGTTTCTTGAGATATCCTACTGTTTGGCATATTTAGTGTAATACTAGGTAACTGTTGGCGGGTCTTTATATTTTTCGAAATAAATGACATTATATTATAGGTACTCCATCATACACATATCAGATGAACAATTTGGCCATGTTTTGGTCAGAATCAATGAAGACAAAACAGAATAGATAGGGCTGCCATTTTGTCAATTTATGAAATAAGATCATAGTCCTAGTCGGTGATGAGTTTGTGGCTGGCTACCTTGAGCCAGGCCCACCGTGCACCGCCACCTGGCCCCAAACTTACCACACCTAGGGTGCCGTCATTCTTCACCGGCAGTCATCCTTGTGTGTAGTGCTGGCATATGACATCATATCCTGAAGTTAATGATTTGGCAGCTTAGAAAACATACTATGTAAATCTGTACAGACCTGAGCGTCATAAATGGGTCGGGTCCCATTGCCCCCGACAGCCTATTTAGAGCTCTGGCACACTAGGGAGGCTAGTTGGTATGTTTGATAAAGCTACTAAAGTGCTCCAGGAGCTACCCCTGGCCAGCCTAGGCCAGAAGTTCCCTCATTGACACCCATTTTATATTGTTATGTGACGTTTCCACCAGATGGCAGCCTGCTGTTACAAAATCAAATCTGCAGATGCAGTGACAAGCAGACAAATTTATATTTAAAGACTGGTGTTCCCTAAATAAGAGTTTGAATGTAAAGCCAATGCCCATCCAACAGGCCAAATTGTATACTTAAGAGCAGACTGCATTTACTGTGCAAGTTGTATTCAATTTTTGACCCACAACTGTTGATTACTTTTAAGGAATGTAATGTAAGTCCATCCGTAGGCTGTAATGTAAGTGTAGATGGAATGCACTGACTTTTTTTTTTTTTACCCCCCCAGTTGTACAAGGGCAGAATCAATGCGACCAGCCACATCATACAGCATCCAATGTACGGAGCCGGGCACAAGTTTCGCACCCTTCATTTACCTATTTCTACCACACTGGCAGAGCTACTGGACCGGGTTTCAGGTGAGAAATAAACGTAATTTGATTTACTTTGTCTGATGTCTGTACATAGTTCTGACAAGGGGCATCAAGTTGCGGAATAAAGATATAATATTGCCTCTGTATAAATCAATGGTAAGGCCGCACCTTGAGTATGCTGTGCAATTTTGGGCACCTTTTCTAAAGAAGGATATCATAGCACTAGAAAGGGTGCAGAGGCGGGCTACAAAATTAATAAAAGGAATGGAGCACTATAGTTATGAAGAAAGGTTAACTAATTTAAATCTGTTTAGTTTAGAAAAACGTCGCCTCAGAGGGGATATGATAACGTTATATAAATATATTTGGGGCCAATACAAACCATTGTGTGGAAATCTGTTCATAAACAGGACTATGCATAGGACACGTGGTCATGCATTTAGACTAGAAGAAAGGAGATTTAGACTAAAGCAGAGGAAAGGGTTTTTTACAGTAAGGACAATAAGGATGTGGAATTCTCTGCCTGCAGAGGTAGTTTTATCAGAGTACAGACGTTTAAACAGCAACTGGATGGATACCTGGAAAAACATAATATTCGGGGATATAATCTTTAATTATGGGGAAACAGCTTATTGATCCAATGAGAAATCTGACTGCCATTTTGGGGTCAAGAAGGAATTTTTTCCCCTGGTTAGTGCAAAATTGGAAAGAGCGAAGCCGGGGTTTTTTGCCTTCTTTTGGATCAAACAGCAATAAATTAACAGATATAGGAAAGGCTGAACTTGATGGACGCATGTCTTTTTTCAGCCTATGTAACTATGTAACTATGATCCAGTGTGTAATAAAGAGCTGTTTGCTGCAGGAGCAGTGAACAACTTTCAAGTGAGTGACTACACGATCAGTATCGGCAAGCTGTCAATGCCGCTCCCCGAAGAAAGCAGCTGGTGACTTAATATACGCTGGCTGCTTCTATCTTATTTTTATATGTTGTCATGAGGTTTGTATCAAACCTCATGAGGTTTGTATCAAAAGTGACTCTGATGTAAATTTCGAAAAGTGGTCTGAAGACCAAAGCAGCCAATAGAATTTTTCTGTTACAGCCGATAAGACAACTTTTCATACATTGAACTGAATCACTTTTTATATAACCCCCAATAGTCCTTTTTAAAAGCTAAAGGTGCATTTTCAATGCACAATCTTGGAATTGAGCAACATTTTTGACACCAACAATTGACCCTTAAATTCACTGTGTGCGTAGGATGAATAGTATAATTAGAATTCCTTAGCACAGATATCATTGAAGACGTATTAATGTATATTTGCATGTTTTTGTGCTATATTTATCCGAGACATGCTTTCATTGTCTGCGGTAACAAGCTCTAAATTACACCACGCTCTGGGACTTGTCAGATCGCTCTCGGAAATAAGCCAGCACTAGTCAAGTACAATTTAAATAGCCAAGTTGCTGCCACAGTTTGAAGTAACGGTGCAGGACAGTATTAAAAGGAATCCATTGAGAGCAATTATTGTTCATAAAAGTTAATGGTTTGGAAAGAAAGCCGGGAAACCTTGCAGTAGACCTACTAAATTAGATGTTCAACATTTCAGTTCCACATCCCCACCCTACTCTTTTCAAAGTTCATGAACCAACCATTATATTCATCTGTTTGCCTGTATTGAGTAAGTATTCAGAATTGGTGTTCTGTTTAACTTTATATCAAAAAGTGCTTGGGAGGCCTGTTAAAGCGGAGCCTTCGCAGCTCTATAGCCTACCCGGAAACTTTTTCTTTCAATGAAGACATTTAGTGCTTTTGAGCACACATGATTTTTATTCCACTCTCAAAAGTTAATCAATGCTTTTTGTTTTTTAATTTGCACTAAATATAAATGGCAGAACAGATGAAAAATTGCAGGAAATGGTTTATTCACAGGGTTAATTGCTTAATGTCCTGTCTACCCTTCCCATTGACACCTTGCTTCATACTTCATGGACCTCTTGGACACTCACTGGGTGGAGCGTTGGAGCTCTCAGTAACCATACCCGGGAGGCCTGCTGGATTTACCCAGAGTGACCCAGTTTGGTCACAACTACTCCCTTCCGAGTTTCTTCTCACTGCCCACTATGGGGGGGGGTGGGGAGAGCTTGGTGTCTCCAAGCCTAGGATGTTCCTGGGTATGATGGTAACAGAATTCTGACTTCTTGTCTCCAGTCTCCCTCAAACACTAGGCACATTTGTACTAGTTTGGTTTAGTACCTGACACCAACTCCAGTGTCCTTTTTTTTATTTTTGCTAGGACAATTCCCCAAGCGACAGGGAAAAAATGCCCAGTATCTATCGCTCGTTGTCGGGTGTAAGTTGGCAATGATTTCTTTTCTCTGCTTTAACATGGCCAGCATATGGAACACATTTGCTAGAGGGATAAGGACGCCCTATATCATATAATCACGTATTCACATTGCTTCCTTTCATGGAATCACACCGTCTCACATTCAAAGTTTGACCGGGTGGATTCATTTTGCCGTATTTATCATGTCATGTCTGTCCAGCTATAGACAGTTAAATGGATGAAAGTCTTTAGCATTTGCCATTGCATTACATAAGATATGGAAATTTGTGCAGTAATGGCTTCGTTCGACCTCTGCGTCATGTCCATGAAAGTGCCACAAATAAAACAAAGTGTCGCTTAGCGAGTTTAAAGATATTGGAGAAAAGAAAAAAAAAAGCACAGTTGCTGCCCACAATATATGAATTCCTAAACGTATCTGAAGTCAAGGACGGTGCGTTTTCAGACGAGCACTCGGCGCGACAAGTGTGTTTAAAACAGATGGATTTAGCATCCGAAAAGTACAGTGATATTACAAGCAGTCCTTCTTGCGTTGATTAATTGTTCTCCTTTATAAGACCTTGAATAGCTAAATCCTCCCTTTACCCTTTCTTATTACGCCGTGTGATACGTGCGTTGTCTCTTCAATGAAGGAGGCGTTTTGTTTGTGCAGGGACGCCATGCTTTAGTCTAAACCTTTCTTTCCCCCTTGTACAATGTGTTTGCGAAATCCTTTTAAATGAAAGAGAAAGCATGGAAATAGCCATTCATTTGCAGCAGACTCGCAGCCAAAAGACTTAACAGGGTCAGTTTTTTCCCCGGAAGGCAGCTATCTTTTTTTTTTTTTTTATTTATGTGCGTACGATGTAGTCTAATATCATATTGCTAGGTTGAGCATTATTTAATAGCAATGTGAGCAATATAAACTCTTCTTGGTAGCCACAGTTGATCTGTAGGTCTTTATAATTTGTAGCATGTCACCACTGAAAAATGTGGAGGCAACAAGTCGCATTTTGGACCATACCAAGTAATCCTTAAGGAAAAAACTTTGATACTTAGACATCGCGATCTAGGACTGTCTAACGCTTGGAGTACGAGGGCATTAAGGGAAGGACATCTGTGATTTCACTGAAGGAAATCAGTGATTTTTGGCATTCTTGTGAGGGCTGAGTTTGTTTTTCGAACTTCTTATTCAACAGCGTGTTACTTGTGGATAATAGGAAATTTGTAAATAGGTGCTTATTGTCCAGTTTACGTAAACGCTCAGCTATATCGTGAATTTATATTAGGCTATCTTCCTGTAAATTTAGAAAACTTTCCATAATTGGGTAAATTATAATAGAAAAATGGAGTCTCTTTGTTTCTTCAAATGTTTAATAATAGCAGCAATTACAGTAATGCTCAGTGCACTGAAGTGAACTGGGTTTGGTCACACGATGTTCCATTATACCTTGTTTATATGTAGATCTGGGGGCCACCACCGTAGGCAGTCGTGTGATATTTTGGTTACGTTCCAAACGCCACGATAAGTTGATTCTGTACGGCAATGCTAATAAAAGAGCCTTTGCCCATAGACCTTAAGTAATGGGCATCTTTCTGGGTGATTATGATTAGTTCTACCGGTATATCTGAGAAATTCTATTGTTTATGACATGTCGGTGAGATAAAAAACTTGGACAAAGAAAATAAGATAATAGACCAAATATAAGCGCCTCTAAAACAGATGACACTGTTTCAAATGTTTTTTTAAGGGAAAAAAATGTAATTATACCAGCTTAATAATAAAACAAAATCTGACATACATGTGCAGGCGTCCTGTTGGCTTTCTGATAACATCAATTGAATTGGGATTTTGCTGACTTGCAGATTTTCTTGTAGACACACCAAGTATTACTGCTAAACTGATAAGCGAGCAGAAAGATGACAAGGAGAAGAAGAACCACGAAGAAAAGGAAAAAGTAAAGGCAGAGAATGGATTTCAGGACAATTACAGTGTTGTCGTTGCCTCAGGTAAGCCTGGAAACATCAATGTTATGTATAACAGTATAAAAAAATTTATGCTGTTATGATTACATATTGTCTTTGTGTTCGCACTCTCGCAGTAGCTGACATTGGGGTGATGTATGAAAATATGAGACAATATTTGAAGCAGAAAATTGATAATAGCAATATTTCTACTTTTTTATGTCTATCATACATCTTATCTATTTAGTTTTTTTGATTTTTTTTATGGTGAGATTGTAGGAATTTTCATTAGTAGAACAAGGTTTGGAGACAACTGACGGCGTCTAGAAAATATTCTCACAAGGCTATTTGTAAAATTGGAGCAATCTCACCTTTTTTTGCATAGTAGGTGTATTGTGCTTATGGCATAGTCTGTGAATTAAAATGTAACCCTTCTCAGCACAGCCAATGGCAAATGAAGCAGGTGACGATCAACTCATTCTGTCAAACATTTGCTTTGTGCTGTTATTAGGAAGGTCTCCCCATAAATAGTATGGGGTCAAGGAAAGTATCTCCTCTTGCATTTAATGGCTGTGGTCAGATTGGTTTATGATAAACGCTGTTAATGTGGTCTATTACATTGCTTTGTGATGGGTTCACACCTTTCCTCCAATGCAATGTCTTAAAAAGAGGTTATTCTCCACCCTCCATACCAGTCAGTCTAGATATGAAGTCTAGCTTCAGTCTCTCGGTCTGCCCCACATTATAAGCAAAAATCTGCATATATGTATAAGGTTTTATAACCAGACCTGCTTATCGCTACCTTAAAAATAGTACTAACGGTCAGAAAAAAATTAGGAGATAACGGGAAAGAAAAATTACTACCAAGGCTAAGCTGTTGATCATTTTTACAGAATAGCAAAAATATTCTAATCTTGAAACATAAAAAAATCTTATGTAATAGAAAATACTAGTTCTGCATAGTTTAAATCCTTAACCTTAACTTCTACTGAGGCCTGTAACAGCTTTGACATACAACCTTTCTTTTTGTAAGACTAATTTTTAAATCAACACTACTTGACTGATCTGCAGAGGAACACAGCTATATGTGGTTTTCTCTTTGTCTCTCTCTCTGGTTTGGATTTATACATTATTTGTTTTATATATCGTCCTCTCTGTAAACATTTTTATTTCATCTTAGTTCCATAAGGGATGTGTTTAGTTGGTGTACTATGTCCGCATGCTCAAGTGAACAGCATTGGTGATTTATCAGATAAGCAAAGCAAGGCTAATTATACATGTCCATGTTAGCAAATGATTTGGTTCTAGTTTAGGACATTTATAGTAAGTTGGCTGAAAGTCTTTATGAATTCGGGCATGTCTTGTCTTACAAGGAATGCCCTGCAAAAATCGCGCCTCCCAAATTGGTGATTCTCTCACTGCGGAGAACTCATTTTCCTTTTATCGGTGGCTCTGTCACCTTCAGAGGTCCGAGAAACCAGAAACACATCCAAAGATTAACACGGTTTCTGGTCCCAGCTAACATTGTATGCATTCTTGACATAGAGAAGACGGGAGTGATATTAAAATGCCCTCACTCATGTGCTACCTGTAGGTTTGAAGTCCCAGTCAAAACGAGCAGTGTCTTCTACGCCACCTCGTCCACCATCTAGGAGAGGGAGGGTAATCACAGACAAAGTTGGCAGTTCTTCATCTGGAGTTGATTCTTCCAGCAAGACAATCAGTATTCCAGTCTTTCATCTGTACCATAAACTGCTACCAGGTTAGTTTGAACTGTCTTTGATGACAACTGTAAAATCTCTTCACTGTGCAATTCCTTGTTGGGATTTTCCTTTCTTGGGTAAATTATTAAAGACAAACTTCACCAGGTACAGATGCTATATAACAAGGAGTGTTATGGGTTAGCCAGTCTACCAAATCAGAAAATGGGCTATGTAAAAAAAGAATCTTATGCTAACTACACAAAGCAGTCACTTTTTATTTTACATTTTATTTTTTTATCAAATACATGGTGGAGCTGTTTTTTCTTTGATTTGTTCCACCGTTTCTTTTACACATCTGATGAGAAGGCCACACAGCTTGGTATCTCATTGCGGATTTAGTTCCGTGGCAATTTAGTGGATATCGTTGACACTACTATTGGCTGGACGTAGTATGATGTCATGGCCGTGTTTCATTCATTCGCCTCATCTTGCCTTATATTAAGGATAACTGTATACCTATACCATACATGTTTACATGTCCTCATTGTATTAGACTCTACCACTTATGTGCAGTGCCCTCTGTGACGGATTATACAACAATGCCAAAGTAAAAATCCAAATGGTTTAGGTATAATAATTGGTTGAAACCTATATAACTATTTTGTATAGCTTTATGAACATACGTACGTTGGGTTTGTTGCTTTTGTTTTTGTCTTGTATCCTTATCTAATGTTTTTTTTTATTGCATAGGACAACCCTTACCGCCTGAGATGACTCTTGCGCAACTCCTAACACTGCTGTATGACCGAAAGCTCCCTCAAGGCTTCTGCTCTGTAGACCTAACCGTGAAGCTGGGCTCCAAGATGATATCTGATCCGAGTTTGTCAAAGACAGACTCCTTTAAACGCCTGCACACAGAAAAAGGTATGCCTCTTTTGTGCCGTACTGGTGAATGATTGTCTCCTCTATTAATATAAAGGTTACCAGAATCTTCAACATTTGGAAGGCTTTGGTTTAACCAATGCATGCCTAGTTTAGGTTCTTTAGGCGTTGTTCCATTTAGGCAAACATTACACCCTGACGTATGTTGAGCAAACGGACCTGAATTGCCGTTTAATCACAATACTTTTAAGAAGCCTGCGTTTTGTCATATTTACAACTGAGTATCACCTGAAAAATTCTGAAATTATTATTATGCAAATGATTCATGCATTCAGCAGTACTAGAAATAATGTTTCTAATGGTGCGTTTATAAGGTCCTCTTCCACTTAATTGTCCTGGGATTTTGCATGTTAATAAACCTTGGAAGATCTGCCATTTTATTCTTCCTCTGAAAGTTTAATTACATATATAAAAAAAATCTTTCTTCAGTTTCTATGGGAGCAGTGTGTCAGCAAAAATTGAAAGAGTAATATTACATGTAATTTTTTTTTCTCAAGCATTTTGGTTACCCTACAGAGTCAAAAATACTAATGCCTCATTTAGATACAGATTTGAAGTATACCAGAGTAGATAGAATTCATCAGTATAGGCGAAGAAGCAGCGGTTCTGTTAATACCAGACAACAAACTGTCTAAAGAATTATAGGTACACCATCCATATGTTAATTCCCCTATGAAACAGAATGTATTATTTGACTTATTGACTTCACATTTTATTTGTATTTAGCTCCATAAGAAAAAACTGTAATATCACATTCATGCCCCTTAGGCGATTACGTTGCGTATGATATATATATATATATAATATTAAAAAATGGCATTTGCACTTGGCAGTGGAGGCAACCTAATGCATATTAGCAATAGTAGTAAAGTAAGATTTTATTTTTATTGTAGCGATGAATGAATAAAATATGTTGAATAAGCCACGGATGGCTGGACTTTCATAAAATGGAAAAACCTAATTATCTATGAAACGGAACAATAATACTCGTACCTACTATATAATCATATGAATGGTTCTAAAAATGGAAAGTGTAATTCCGAAATCTTTTTCATTAGTGACCTGATTCAGAACAGAGCCGGCTTCAAGGGATGCATGTTCAGGGCACCAGATTAAATACATTTTGCTGGAATGGCAATGTGATTCATTTTGAATGGAAACTAGGACTGTGGGCTGATTCAAACTTTTTTTTTTTTGTTCAGGGTTGTCTTATTAAACTTACATACAATTGAAAAAAAGTTTTGGCTTTTCAGTGTTTCTCTTGTTTCTTGGATAGCACGGTTCCTTAAAGGGACACGCCAGCCTTCATATGCACTTTTAATGCATACGATAGCTGCAGAATCTATCCCATATGCCCCTTTCCACAGCACACCGGCCAAGTATAAGTGCGTTGCGGCTGTTCGGACATTTATTCGCACGTGTGGAAGGTTCACACATTGATTTTAATGGGAACGCTTTCCTGACATTGATTGTTTCATGCAGTGGCAATAAATATCTGGCCGTGTTTCCCGCCATGATGACCTAAAAATGTAACATGGGAGAAAGAATATGTGAGAATGCTATGACATAATAAAAGTATTACTGTACCTGTAGCTTTTCTTTATGTTCAGTGGCCACTTTATTGGGTACAACTGCTCTTTAACACCTAGCCAAATGGTGCATTATGTTTCTGCAACTCAGTATATGAAGAATGCAAACATGGTCAAGAGGCTTAGCTGAGCTACCAACATTAGAATGTTAATTTGCAATCTTAGCTACTTGACATTTCACAACCAAAAAAGCAAAATGTTACCCATTATTCCCACCATGCCTTACCTGTCTGTATTTTTTCCCAATGAAGAACATGGAGATTTATTGGGTTCTTGTCCTGAAGATGAAGCGATCAGCCCGAGTGATGAATGCATGGAATCTTTGGATGACTCTCTTCTGGAGACCTGTCCGATTCAGTCCCCGCTGCAAGTGTTTGCTGGGATGGGGGGACTGGCCCTCATAGCCGAAAGGCTTCCAATGCTCTATCCTGATGTCATTCAGCAGGTAAGTTCTGGCTGTTGCTCGGATGCATGGAAGAAAATGGAAGGGTTGGCCCTGCAAGTGCATTGCTATATACACAATGCGTTATTGGACATTTCTGTGAAACTAGTCAATTTTTGGCATGATTCATTTCAGTTCCCAGACAAAAAAATATACGTGAATCTCTCTTTATATTTCAAGTCCTTATTAACCAGCTTTGATTGGGGCATTTCTGTAGATATGTCACTGTCTCCTATGAAATTTGGCATCGTGCACAGATCCTGTTGTCTATTTTTCGGTGACTGATAGAGGCCTGGCATGCTAGCAGTTGTTTACTGTGTTGTGAACACAGTCAAGGAATTCAAGAAAGCTTGGAATATGCATAATGCTATCCTAAAAATTGAATATTGTTTTAAAAAGGCAGTCTAGCTGGGCCTTTTCAAGTTCTTTTCAGCCATCAACATCTATGTGCGCTTGCTTTTCAATGAACTCACTCAACTTTTAATTAACAAGCTTTACAAATGGTAATTATTCATGCTTCGCACTCTAGCAATTCTGTTCAGTACACCGTAAGCATTTAATTTAAACAGTGCATATTCTTATCAAGTGCCAAAGCCTACCTGAGAACGGGATACCATCTGTGCTTTCTCCAGCGTGCCTTCATGTTTGGCATCTTCAGTCGTTACTGCCAACGTGAATAAAGCTTAATGCACACACAAGTAGTCATGACCTACTTGTCAATCACGGTGTGGTTTAGGAGCAAACTAAAGCTGTCTGGGAGTGGAGATGGAAATTCGGTTTGGCAGTTTCTTTAGAATAAGTAAAAGTCCAACGGACAGCTAAAATACATTGTAGATTTTATTAAATACTCTTATAAGGTGCAGATTTTATTTCTAGTTCCTAGTACAGTAGCATGGGATAGGCATATGGCTCTCCTTGATCTAAGACAAGGCTGATTAAAAGTATGTGATGGGGGTTTTATGTTAACATCAGCTTTATTTTTTTGTGGATATACATTTCAACTTATAGTGATATATATGTAAAAAAAAAAAAAAAGTATTAATCAATTATGTTGTCTGTTTAAGGTAAGCGCTCCGGTTGTTACCACCACAACTCAAGAGAAACCAAAGGACAGCGATCAGTTTGAATGGGTCACGATTGAACAGTCTGGTGAACTGGTCTACGAAGCCCCAGAAACGATTGCCGCCGAACCTCCTCCGATCAAGTCTGCCGTGCAGACCATGTCCCCCATCCCCGCTCACTCGCTGGCCGCTTTTGGGCTTTTTCTCCGCCTTCCGGGATATGCTGAGGTTCTTCTGAAAGAGAGGAAGCATGCCCAGTGTCTACTGCGTCTGGTCCTGGGAGTTACGGATGATGGCGAAGGAAGTAAGGATCGCTCTTCCGTGCTAGGCATGCAATCAACGTAACAGTTTCTTGCTTCAGATAATCAGTGGTATCTGTTCGATAGCTAACCTAGCATCTATTTCTATTCAGAAATTGTGACATTTTAATGCAAAGTCCATCACAAACTTAACAAGTGTAGGCTCTCCAAACTTTACCGAACAGCTCCCGGTTTAATGATGTAAGTGGCTGCAGTTGTTGCAGAATCACTCCCTGTGCTAATTTATGCTCTCCAGAGTTTCAATGGCTTTAAAAGTTCACATTGCTCTCCAATGACCTGCTTTGGTTTACAGTTATTAAATCTTGAGGTAGAATCTGTTTAATTTGGCTTGATCATTCTCTGTGTGTGATACGGCATTCACAAGTTCATACTTCGTGGACATTTTATCCCATTTTATCCCGTCCGCATTAACTGTACTAACATTTGTAAGAAATTACCCTGTTAATAACTTGTATCATGTGCAAGGTCTGTGTTTCGTTTTTATGGATTTTTACCTTATTTCTTGGCTGCTTACAAAGTTTATTTTAGGGTATGTTTCTTATCATCACATCCATATCTAAAGCAGTTTAGATTCAATGCAACTGGCTTGTTTTTGGTTAGAGCTTGACAGACATGCCACCATCATGCATTTGCCAGTTTATTCACAAAAGCAGGAATTTGATGTAAGTTTAGTTTCGTTACGTAGTAACCCTTTATCGACCAGGGATATTTTACACTACAGGGCCAAAGCAACTTTCAGATTTTTCAATCTTCAGAATGAGCAGAGCTGCAGGACCAAGCTGCCAGGGTTGATCCATCTTAACTGTTTTGAGATCAATGGCATACCAGGTACGTCATAAAAAAAGGTCCTACAGGACCCGTGATGTACCTGGTACGTCAAAAATTGCTTCCATGTCGGCGCAATCATGGAGACAATGGCTATCAAGGATCAATCAAGCCATTTTTTTTCAGCGCAATTATGGAGACAATGGCTATCAAGAATCAATCAAGCCAAACTCCCTCGTTTTATTCACTACCGTTCTAGTCAAGTAAAACTTTGTACCGAACTCGGCACTTAGTGACGCAGAACAGCACAGAAGGATCGTAGTTCTACAGATATATAATGGGTACAGTAGAGATTGAATAGCAATTGAGTTTTGAGTATTCAATGCTCCCTGTTTTTTATCTTCTTTACTTTCTTCTTCTTTCTCTTACTCAGCTATCATTTATTTCTTTACTTCGTAGGTCACATTTTACAGTCGCCATCGGCAAACGTCTTGCCAACTCTCCCATTTCATGTCCTGCGCTCTTTGTTCAGTGCAATGCCACTGACGACGGATGATGGTGTGCTCTTAAGACGCATGGCTCTGGAAATTGGAGCTATACATCTCATCCTCGCCTGCTTATCAGCTTTGAGTCATCATGCTCCCAGAATCCCCAGCTCAGGCTCCAGTCAGTCAGAGGTAGGTTAATCTTGTATCATGTATGAATCATTTATTTTCTGTTATTTGGCTTTCAAAATTCCTTTTGGATAATGAGGTGACAGAAATGTAATGTCTCCACCTCTTCCAGAAGTAAACCCACCAGCGTCTTGTCCATGCCACTGGCATGTTTATTGTACTTGACAGATGAGGCTGGATTTGTCGCCAGTACAAAGTCTGTGTGTTTGGCACAAAGCCTAGTGTTCCTCAAATACTGTGCTTTATTTTATAGGATAGGACAGGAGGGCTATAATCTAATAATGAAGATTTTTGGGTTATTTTAATGACTCAACTATCTCTTTGAACTCTGGTCACCAGCGGTCTGTGGCTTCATCCTGTTGAAGGTGAAAGTTATGTTTGAGCCTTGTATAAAAAGATTCAGTCTCCGTAGAAGTTCATTTCCACTATTTTCTAATGTAATACACGTTGTACTCCGTGGATTCAGGCCTGGCTCCTGTATACTTGGCAGCGTGCTGCGATTTGATAGAACTGGCCAAGCTCCGGGCTTTACAAAATGAGCCGAGACGGAGAATCAACAGTGACAATGGCCAAGTTTTGAGATGCCCAAAATAAAGTGGTTCTTTTTCTCCTTGTGACGGCGGAAAAAAAGGTTACAGAAAAAAGCTTAGCTAGGTTTCATTTAAAAGCAGATTTGCAGTATAATTTTAGTGGAAACCACCCACATTAGCAACTCTTAGTCGCTGCCCAGCCAATGCAACCCTGCTAAAACTGTACTTTAGGGTTTTTAAACCCCAATAATAGCCTAATAGCCTTTCTGACATGAGGGCCGTACTCGCCTGTTAGTACCCCTCCTGTTAGTCTTGGAGCTCAGTTTTGATCTTCACGCTAGACCTTCAGCGGTTGGAACCCATCAAACCCAAGCCCAAAAAGTACATTTTCCGCAAAAAAAGCATTTTTGAACAACCGTTGTGCCCAAAGAAACGGTAAAATACAAGCTTATCTGAGTTTCCTTCACGTCCATGCAACATTTCACATTTTATATAATGCTTTTATTAACCCCCCCCTCCGCAAAAAGCTAAGTAAAGTCACTTTGGACCTTATGGAAGTTCCCTGGGACTTCCTAAACAGGGCCTCTTTCTATGACGTTAAGAATTTTACTTTTTTACAAAGTATTTTACAAAGTGTTAGATATGTTTCAGCACTTAAATAATCGAATAATTAGTTATTGTAGAGGAAGATGTCCTTGGTGAACAATATGGTTGATTTAAATATGCACGCTATGAGAAGCGGCCGTTATTGTCTGCCAAGTAGCATTGCCGTAGGGGATTGACCACAGTAGAAAGATGCATGCTCTCGCTCTACAAGCAAAATATATCTGAGGAAGACTGTGTTGCGACAAGCTCCATGTAATGTATAGTGGTATTCTAATACTTTCCTGTCACACCCCGGCATATATTTTACTTTTCTGTTCGTGAGGTGTTTTTATCCAAATATGTTTGCCCAAAAGCGAGGCGGTTCATTACGTAAAATTGTGAAGCTATCTATTTTTACATCATTTGAGTTGCCAACGTGAGGCGTGTCTGCTTTTCTTGCAGGGCCGTATTAATATATAGGGATTCTTGGAGGACACGTCCTTTTCCTACTTGAGTTCTCTGACTATTAAACCGTAGTGTGTGCATACGGTATACACTTGACCTTTATTGTGGTCTCTTTGCTTTCAGTACAGCAGATTCTTGAATTCCTAGGTGGGCCTTATACGGCACTCCTGCAAACTGTAATTCTACGTTTATTTAAGCCGCAGGTTTCCAGCACGCACAGTAGTGGCACGTGTGAGGAGCAGCAGCTATACTGGGCCAAAGGCACCGGATTCGGGACGGGATCTACCGCTTCGGGCTGGGATGTCGAGCAGGCCCTTACCAAACAAAGGCTGGAAGAGGAGCACGTAACCTGCCTGTTGCTGGTGTGTATCCCTTTTAGCACAAAGAATTTATGCAAGTTCAGCATGAGCTGGTCTCTGTTACATATAACTAATTTTATCACCCTATATCATATATAATTAATATATATCATATATAGTTATATTTGGCCCATTGGAGATTACAAATATAGATATCCCAGGAACCATTGTGACAAATATATGAAAACAAATACAAATAATCTTTTGACTTAAGAAATAATGAGCGCTTGTATTAAATGTTACATAGACATCTAATAGCTAGAACAAAAAACACTTCTATTGGATTTCCTGACCTATCAGCCTGCTTGTATGCAAAGCACGTACATCCTCGATGCTTTGTAACTAGATACACAATCAGTGTTCCAGTTTTGTCTGCAGTGTGACTTAAAGGTGCTGTTCCACTCACTCTCTCGAAAGTGATGCTTGTGACTACGTGCAGCATTAGAAACAGGATTCCGAGTCTTGCTTAATAGCCAAACCCTTCCAGAAAAAAGGATTTCCAATTTTGGATCATTCAATATTTTTTACAGGGGTCATTCAACTCCCATGTAGCACAGAATCAAGCACCGATAGGTTGTTGCCATTGAAATGGCTTATTAAGGTTGAGCATTTGTTGAGCAAGGAATAAAACTTGATGTGATGGTTTAAATTGCTTTATATTCAATGGAAATGATTTTACGCCACACATCTGTACGTGGTGTATTTCACACGGCTTCTCTTTGAATTTTTTTTCTTTTTTTTAAGGTTCTTGCCAGTTACATAAATCCGTCTGGGTGCGCTGCGAATGGCGAAACGCCAGCTAGTGAGACCAGAGGCCAGAACAGCAATGCCCTTCCATCTGTCCTGCAGGAGCTGCTCAGCCAGTCCTGTCTCATCCCAGCGATGTCCTCGTACCTCCGCAACGACTCAGGTACACCTGCCAAAATAACGCTTTCTATATGCAAAACATTATCTAGACATGTTGACTTGGCTCCGGGCAGCAGTTGGGTTATCTGCGTTCTCGTGAGGTCACCTCGTCTCCCGCAGGATAGGATGTGTGAATGCTTATAATTTGGCACTTAAGCCAAAAAGTCGGATCCGCTTAGGATTTGATAGTCATCGATCTGTACAATCCGTAAAACGGGTTGTCGTGAAGTGTACATCGTACATAGATCATTGATTATCATTGACCAGTCCGTCAGCGACCCCAATGATATCACCTGTTGATAAAGTCTATATTCTCAGAAACTAATGCAGATAAATACATCTTCCGTGAAATCACAGATTGGATATTTTGCATTCCTTTCAACTCAACTCAAGTCTATAGCAAACAACTAAATATTAAATGAATCCTAAATCACACTCAAGCTGTCTGGTTTGTGCTATTGGAAAACATCCAAAAAGGGGCAAAGTCACCTGTCTTTAGCATGCATTTATGAGAATCCGGCATGGATAGGTTGTTGCCATTGAAATGGAAATGGCTTATTGCTTAGGAAGCAATAAATTGACACATCTGCCAAGGTTTATTTGCACCTTTTAACATAATTAATGTAGATATACACTCCGGTTTAAGCACTGCTCATGGCCTTAATGCACCATTTCACGTTTCCATGCATGCTTATGCTGTTCGTTGTGGATGCGCATGCTGCTACAAAGTTGAGTTTTTTTCCCCTATAAAATATCCATGGTTCTTCATGTTTCCTAAAAAAAATGGCAAACCTAATGCATAGATGAAGGTCAGGATTCCGGTCCTTCTTTTAATTCACAGCTTACGTGCTGTGCTTTTGTATATATCTGCTCAGCTCGTCCCATGCTTTGTACTGAGTTTCTTCCTTTGATGGCTCCAGGCTCTCTGTAAGAAACAGAGAGAAGTGTCCAGACCTGGACCTTCTTACTCCCTGTACCTAAAGGGAGATAGATACCCTACTACAGCTCACTAACAAGGCAAAAAGTGTGGGGATTGTTGGATCCCTTATGTGTGATTTGGTTCTGAACTGCTTCTATGGTTGTGATCTGTATGATATGCTAATGGGGATTTTTTTTTTTAATTAATTTTTACTCAAATGAGCAAAAATGTAATACACTCCCGAGTGGGGACTCAACAAAGGGTGAGCTTGTTTGAAGCATCATCACATTGTACACAGTGCTTTTGTGTCTCATCCTTAAATGTACATAAATTCCTGGTCCACCGAGAACAGTCACTGGACTGGTTAAATATACGTTTCCCAAAAACCCATATAATGGTATGAGGTCAAAAAAATAAAAACAAATACATATATACCGTATTTGCTCGATTATAAGACGAGGTTTTTTTCAGAGCAAATGCTCTGAAAAATACCCCTCGTCTTCTAATCAGACCTCAAATAGAGGTCTGATTAGGAGACTAAGATCCAGATCCCCCGCACCGCTGCAGGGGACCTGGATCCTCCTGTCCCGGCCCCCCCCCATACACGCACACTTACCGGTGCTTCCTGCTGTATTGCCGGGGCAGCGATCCGCGTAGACAACGTCCGCTGCAGCCGGAAGGAGGTGTGGCTAGCAGCGGGGGTTGTCTGCGTTCGTCGCGCATACCTTCCCCGACTGTCAGATCAGAGTTCCTCTGACAGCCGGGGAAGGTATACGCGACGGACGCAGACAAACCCCCGGCAAAACAGCAGGAAATTGGAAGCGTGTGTGTGTGCGTGCGTAACTGGGGGACAGGTTGGAAAATACAAGGAAATAAAAACAAAAAAATTTTTTCTCAATCATAGCTTTTATTAAAAAAAATAGTTTACATGAATTAACATTTACTGGTAAAACTTTTTTCCTTTAGGGTCGTCTTATATTCAGGCTTTTTCTTTTTTCCTAAATTAATCAGATTTTGGGGGGTCGTCTTATAATCAGGGTCGTCTAATAATCGAGCAAATACGGTATATAGATATATCTATAGATATATATATATAGATATAGATATATATATATCTATATCTATATATATATATAATATCACATAGAAATGTTTTAGGTCTGAGTTTCATGCCAATCCTCGAGTATACTTTTACAGTGAATGGGTAACGGATCTCCTTGGGTCATCTACCTTTATCAATACTTTTATTTTTTTATTAAGTTTTAAAAACGTCTAACACAACGTAGGCAACTCCTTAAGATGCAGTTTCGCGGTCAGGGTGCATCTTCAGACTACTTAAGAAGCATATCAGATGCTCATGGAAATCGGTATATCTCACAAGCGCAATTAGTGCAGTGCGGTCGCTGGGTGAATTGTGCTATTCGTTCATTAAACCGTAATTGGTATAAATTAACCCTTGAGTATACGGCCTGTAATTCTCATAATAGTGGGAATCCAGCTGGAATAAACAAATACACATCCACAGGTAGTACTGGGTTGCGAACATGGTTTGCCATATTGTAGGTTATCACTATACCTGCCCATAAACGCACTGCATTATTAAGGCACAGTTTGTTCCCCGTATACGTTTTTAATACATGGTTGTGTGTGGTTGTAGTAAAGTGTGTCCATCGTACTTTGTAAAAACACCCTTAACCCCTTCAATCCCAGGGGTTTTTGGTACCTCAAAGCCCAGAGCAATTTTGCCATTTTTGGGGTATGTCGGTTTAGCGACTATTCTCTTTTCCTGTGAATAGTGTACCCATGTAAACTATATATAGTTTTTTCAAGGAGAGATAGAGCTTTCGTTTGATACCATAGGTGGATGAATAGCTGATAATTTAGAATGAGAAATTTAGTAAAAACCAGCGAAGATTAGAAAAATAAACTATTTTTTTTCACATTTTCCCTCTGAATCCTCACAAAATTAGTTAAAGTGATGGAAAATCCCCTCCAAGTTTATCAATTCAGGTGTCGTGATTTCAGAAATACCTAATTTATATAGATTTTCCATACTTTCCCAGCACCAGGGAGCATACTATTAGGTGTATAATTTTTATGCCTATGGCTTAATTTTTTTTTTTACACAGTAATGGTTAGAGGTCCTCCTAGGGACCTCCTGAACATGCCAGTGATGTCACAATGACATCACAGCTCACATTATAATTTTTTTAGTATTATTTATATTATTATTTTAATTATTTTTTAAATGGACTAACGTTTTGTTTTTTTTCTGCTTTTCTCTTTCAGGATGGGAGGGGGCGTGAGAGAGATGGTTTCTCACTCCCCTCCCTGCGATCCCCCTGCACCGATCACACTGTGATCTCTAAGCAGGTCCTCACAGACCTGCATAGAGATCGCAGCGTCTCGGTGCCTCATCGGAGGGCAGGATATCCCCGCAGGGGATATCCTGTCCTCCGATGACCTTCCGGGTTACGTCAGCAGTGACGCAACCCGGAAGGGAATGGCCGATTGCGCGTTTGCAACTGTGCGATCGTGCGATCAGGCACTTTCATATGTAACAGCTTACCGGCTTTCATACCGGAAGCTGTTACAGGAGATCGGGCAGCAGAAAGCCGACGACAGCCTGGTCTCCCGTGCAGCGGCAGGGATGTGTCCCTGACGCTGCACGAAGGGCTGGACTTACCGGGACGTCCATAGGGGTTTCTTAGTGGGCGTTTTTTGGACGTCCTGGTACGTCTATAGGGGAATGAAGAGGTTAAATATTAACCTTAGCCATATCAATTATATGGATACCTCCCATTAATACAGCAAATGAATTTAAACATACATGGGGTAGGCATATTGCTGTCCTAAAAGATAAGATCAAATTCTGTTTCAATCTAATGTTTGCATGGGAGTGATACATCGTGAGGTCAGCGGCTGGTAGAAACTCTATCGGTGCAACTCAACTACATTACCAAGTAATGTAAGGAATGGTTACTTTACTGAGTGGGTATTAGAAAAGTGGAACAGCCTCCCAGCATACGTTGTAGTGGCTAATGTAGTGAACGAATTTAAATATACATGGGAACGACATATGGCTAGACATGGCTATCCCAATCTAAGATGAGACCAAGGACTGATTAGATGAATCTTTACATCATGAAAACTGGGCAGACTAGATGATCTGAATAGCTCCTCTCTGCCATCAAAGTATATTTTTCAGTGTGTAGAAAGATTTGAGCTCTGTTACTAGAATATTGAAGGCAAGTTCCACAACGGTGCCAAGAAACGAGGATGTGGGCTACGATTTCTGTAATTATAATATATGTCGCTTTCTTACCCTTTTCAGAGACATTACCCTGTGGCTTTTTGGAATAGATGTAGCTTAAATGGTTGTGTAACAAAATGAAGAGTGCATTTTCACAGACGACTAACAAATACCATAATCGGGATTGACATTAAATAATGACTTTATTAGTTATTAAAGAATACATTTTTTTGTTTTGTACACATAGGCAATTGTGTCCCACCCATTTCGAGGAAATTCACATTTTCAGTTCCAGCCTATAAAATGGTTGTCCCATATAGGTGACCAAACAGCCGATGTAAACAGTTCTCACCCTTATGGTAAACGTTAACCTTAAACTGTATCTACCACCTTCCGGGTTGAGGAAAATCTCAATTTTGTTGTTCTTCCAAATCTTTCCCATATAGTAAGTAGCGTTAATCAAGTGGCAGCGTGACGATAACCTGATGCGGCTCTTTCTGCATTTGAAGTTACGTACATTCGGCCCTTTGAGAAGAAGTACATCACTATTTTTTACATTATCATGGATAAAGGGGAACGGTCACATTCTAGACTATCTTTGATATTGTACTAACTCACACTACCACCTTTCTCTTACGATATTTTTTTTCTGGTGGGCTATATGTAGGAGATGCTGGATGTTTCAAACTCGTGCCTCATCCACACATAATTGTGATGATATCCTTTCAGAGGTACTGCACGGTTATACTAAATGTCTAATTCTACATGGAGTGGATGTAGAGTCCAGGAAGTCTTACAACCTTTGTCGATTTCAATACAATCTTTACCTTTTACATCATGGGGAATGAATGAAACACATTGGCTATGCTTTTGTTGGATGGCAGAAGTGGGCCATATCTCAATAACCAAAATACTGAACATGAAGTAACGGCAATAACAAAGTGGGTGCCGTATTCAGTTTCATGTCCAATGTGACCGTTCCCCTTATGCTAGGTTTGCCCCCCAAAACAGCCTCTTAGAAAAGTTCACGTCTTATAACAGGGTCACACTCTTCACAATTTCTTTTGTCAAATGTGTATACAACATCATTTTTTCACCCAGAGCTGTGTTTTAGTTGACACGGTTTTGGTAATGGCTACTCCTATCTTCATCATCAGGCATTGACATCATAAACCTCTGAGCTTTACACAGTTAAATAAAATATTCCTGACAGACTTTTGTGTGTCTTATATTTGCAGTTATACAAAATGCATATAAAACAAAATGTCCGCTTTTATAATTAAGATGTTTCTGTGGAACATTGAGATAAACCTCACCAGTCCACACATTTTTTTGGAAAGATGGATAATGCATGTCGTATGAACCTGACTCTACTGTGTAGACTTTCTAGATTGGGCGGGAGGAAGTGAGTTTAAGAGGGCCTGCTCAGGTCACTTTGCTGGACCTAACCAACCAAGGTGTGAACCATAGATGGGTTTCTTTCATTTAACGTCATGCCTCCTATTGTTTCTTTACACATATATTGGTGCCTAACTGTTTCACGACCAGTTAGACAAATATTAAAATTCTTGAGATTATACTAGAAAGTCACCCTTCCATTGTTACGCCTTTTCATATATGCGTTGATGTAGTTTTTTTGTAGATGAGCTATTGTTCCTTTCGGCATCTATGGTTTAGTACTGAATATTATTTTAGAGTGTTATTGCTTTATGCAGAGTGATTATAGCACTTTTGCCCCCCCCCTTATGTCTATTTTGATCCAAAGCTAAATTTAGATAATAAGCTGTAATTTGTAAAAGTCAGTCACCAAACATGATAATGATTGTTTTACTGCTGTCACAAGGAAAATATAGTTTGACAAACCATTACATGTGTCTTTTAGAAGAGGCTATACCAGCTCCTGTGACCCTCAACATAGGACCTTCAGTTTCTTATTAAAAGCACTAATTTAATAGGGTTTGTCCTATAATGGACGATGAGTAATGCATAATACATATAACCTTCGGAATGCTGTAAAACGTTCCTGTAGAGTGTATGGACTACAGGTTTTCTATTCAAATAGGGGTTGTTACCTAATCTGCGTTAAGAAACCATTTACATTTGGTAGGTGTTATCTGTATTTATTCTGTGCCCCCTAAAGTAAACGAAGGAGAACATTGGTTGTGTGTTTAGTGCTGCACTCTTACACCTTATTACGGCACAAAGCATCGCTGCTCTCCATCCCTGCCCTTCCAGATACCTGTTGCTAACAGGTTACCACAAAGACAAACCTGAAGGTACTTGTGAACTGTTTTATTATTAAGAGGTATACAATAATACTATGTAGGTATATGGCTTTCTGTTCATCTTATTAGTATACACATATACATCTCAGGTTATGGGATATTGATGTATATAACCTGAATGAGACCGGACGTGGTAGACATTTTTAATATATAGCTAGTCAGACGTCCCGAGAACCTATGTTAAAGGTGTGCTGTCCACTTCAACCTTAGGACATGTTCTCCCTTTTAATGTTTGTTTAAAAAACTCAGTTTAAGGAGCCCTTGCAGATTATATGGCAATAACCTACCAATGAGTGTCTACTTGTGTCACGTGACAATTAAATGTACCCAGCAGTAATTGAATGAGACATAATTTTACACAATTATTTCTGGGAAAGGTTTTCTGTATTTAACAGTACTAGGTATGTTTCTAAAGCTCAATTTTACTTGAAAGGTAAAGCATCACCTTGAAGAAGATTACTTGCTCTTCAGAAAGTTGGCATATTACACCAACTTAACATATCATTGCTAACCAAAGGGTGTAATTTTCTAATGCACATCTAAGTAAATTACACATGGTAGCATCATTTTAATAGATGTTTTTTAAAATTGCATTGAAATTGCACATAAAAGAATATGCCTCCTACGTGTATGTTATACAGGAGTATGTATTCTGCTTATAAGTTGTAATAGTCTTTGGCCACGTCTGGGGGTTTAAGAACTTTGACTTTATTGAACTATACTGGTAAGGTTAACATATCTAGTTCAAGAATATTGAGGAAGGAAATGTAATATTAATCGGGACAACGATTTATGAAAAAAACTCATATAAGCACCCCTTGATTTTTTCTTGAGAGAATTTTTTTTTTTTTTTTAGCCATATCTCCTTAAGATTTTGTAAACCACCTTGAAGCTAAAAGCTCAATTAAAACAAATATTCACACAAGTGTAATGAAGATGGTTCTGTCCTGCCAATTTTAATTCTTCAATGCTACAAAAACATTCCCAGAATTTACAACATTTCTTATTGGCTTCCGATATTTTTTTTGCTTTTGCGGCCAGTGTGGTCTTTACTCAATCCCATCCATACGCACCTCATTATTCAGGTTTTTTTTAGGGTTTAAAGATATACGTAACTGATGCAGAAAGTGTATCCACTTTCTACACGTTCCATCATCCTTGCTATAAGATACCATTCCATTCATTAAACATTTCTAACCCGATTTCCACACCTTTGAATCCCCCAAGCACCAAGACACAGCCTTTTAACAAAATACATGTCACCTTAGTCCTCCCATTGGCAAAATACAAAACAATCTCATTAAAACATTTTATTGTATTATGGGGTGTAATTCACTTGTTAGTAGAAGCAGAATAGTCCTTTTTATGATATTTCAACAAGTTTAGTAAGGGAATTTAAAAAATAAAATATTTGGGGAAAACCGTATTGTGGCTCTGTAAAATCCATCCATGGATGTACCTGCGTGGAAGCATTATTGAGTCTTTTCATGTTGTCTCATGGTGTATCGTATGGTGAACGCATGACAAAGTGTGATGCCATGTGATGGAAATTGGTGCGGACAAATATCCTTTCCTGTATCCATTCCTGATATAATATGGCAGTAGCACAGCAATCATATTGGCTCCTTTAAGAATTGATGTAGCTCGGCATTACCTTTTGTTTCTATGGCCTCTCATTGGAGCCAGATTGAGAGCGTGCAGCTTTCATTGGCTGGCGTGTTTAGTTGTAGTCCTATCTACATTGACAAATGCGCCCCATTGCCCGTGATCCACCTAGGCACTTAGCTCTGGAATGTATTGGATAGTTCGTAGCGGAGATCTCTTGAAGTGTCTTCTTCTTTCCCACCATACTTTTCATTTTCTCCCAGCTCTTGGGGTTTACGTTAACCTCTCACTTGTTACGCCTCCGAGGCAGGTAAAGGCTGTCAGAGGGTAGTATAGATGTAAACAAAAATGATGACAAGGAGATTTAGCACAGTTCCTATAATTCCCAACATGGCCAAAATGGACTCCTCTTTTTCCTCTTTCTCCTCTTGCCTCTTCACTTCTGCTGCTGCTGCAGTGATAGCAGATGTGACCATTTTTCCCAGAAATGTCTTCAGCACGCCTCTGAAGACTGTCTAGAAAAAAAAAGGGGTAGGACAACAGGCACATTTAGCTTATATCTGCTCTGCCATTTGTGAACTGGGTAAACATGGTCATATAACTCCTAAAATGTAGTTATAACCGCATAAAGGACCTGAAATTCTGGTAGAAACGGCTCCTTAGAAGTGTGGGCAGTTTTCCACAAAATACAAAATCCAGAACAGTCTAAAATACCATGTCTTATTTTAATGTGGTTCGCACTGTTTAATGTATGGACACATGCGTGGAGTAATGAGGGTACAGTAGGTCAGTGGCACTCAACTGACTTTGTACACAAAATGGCAAGTTATGCCATTGAAATTAGCGCAATGCCTTGTAATGAACCTGCCTGTTGACAAACTGATACATTGTGTGTGTTGCAATCCATCTGTACACTCTGAGTTGAATCGGCAATTAACCCTCTCCAGCACTGGAGAGACTAAGAGCACTCCAGCCATGGTCGGAATGTTTTATGCCAGAGAATACAGATTCGGAATAAATCTGAATCCTTGTGAGTAAACAGTCAAGTAGGCAGTGCTTAATTTGAGCCTGATGCCCCTCCAGTGAAAATAGATTCTCTGTAAATTGGCCTAAAAACTGTGAAAAATGTGAGAATGCCCATATTATGTTAAAAAAAAGATATATATATATATATATCTATATATATATATATCTTTTTTTTTTTTTTTTTTTATTTGAGCATGAAATACCTGTGTATTTTATTTTCCTTTTTTAATTCAGTAGTTCCCTATTCCCCCTCCAGGAATGGTGGTATGTGGACAGAATTCAGCCTTTGCATTGTATTTTCATTCTATGTGGTGGTTACCATTCCCTGGAATGCGCAGCCGGATCCAACTTGTGTCTGTGCTGGGCATTCGAATGGATCCAAACAGCCTTGTTGATGCCTTTGTTACACTATAAGCCTCCATTTTCATATATACTCTACAGCAAGTTAAATGAGCGTAGCCTGATTGTCCATATACTTAATATTAAAAACCTGTTTGCTTGCCGTACAAGTGGCATTTTTATTCTTATTTTTACTCTTTTTTTTTTTTTGCTTTTGGGCTGCATTAATAATTGAAAGTGACAGACAGGACAAAGCAATTTTAACGGGAGGTGTAAATTGTGTCTTTGTCTCCGCTGCTGGCTGTGTATTCATTCACTCCACCAAGCTTTCACTAATGAAGCTTTGACGGCCCATTGTCATTCAGCATGCACAATTACAATATGAAAGTGACGATTAAAAGGAATTGTTCCTTACCCTACTCTGCATCAGGAGTACACTGGCATCAGTCATGCTTCTATGTCCTCACACAAAGAGAAATCAAGTGCCTTGCAAACTGACGGGAAGCATAACACACATACACGCGTGAATACATGCATTTTTCCCCCCCTCCGTTTCCTTCCTCTTTTAATAACGAACGGCAAAGAGCAACAAAATTCATGGACCCTCAATCTATCATTAATCCAATGAATCCAGGCGACGGGGAAAAAGATGCTACTCGATATTGATCCACATCGTGTGAATAGTTTTCCACGAGGCTTCTCTTCTGTTAAGATCCACGCAGTCTTTTCTTTCCTTTGATTGTAGAGTTTAAAGGGATGAATGATTTATTACTGTGGTAAATATGCACATTGTATGCGTTGCCTTTTCATTTGCCTGGCTGACTCCCCCGTGTCAGTTTTCCCTTAAGATAAGATTGGAAGCCACACTCCGTTCCCATAAGCCTCCTTGCTGGTAACATGGTCCGTGTCTTGTGAGCTTGATTACAGTTTGCGTGGAAGGTGTTCCCAATGCAAGAGGTTCCCCAAACAGAACTCGCCTCACACCTTAAGCAGGCATCACAAGCAAATAATCCCCAGGCGTCTTCCTGAACATTGCAAAACTCGGCAGCCAGCTCCACCAGGCGAACAAAGTGGCCGTGCTTGGAGTTGCATTACAGTAGCGATCTGTGACACTTGACTATATGTGCACCTGGTACTTGCAGAATAGAGAAGCTACAAGCTGCCCTCCCAGACAGTGAGTTGCATAACAATGCGCAGCACTAGCATTGTCAGGCCAGGCACATTTGAATCTTGCAACCATTCCAGCGAGTAGCTTGTGCGTGTAGAAGGGAGGGAGAGCAGAGGGAGGGAGGTGTGAGAGTTAACCCTATTCCTGGACGTTATGAGGAAGGGCTACATGACGGATGGTGACATTAGGGCACTTGAGCTGAAAAGCGGTTCCTACCTTAATCCCCCCCCCCATATGCTTTGCTATGACAGGCATATTGTTTTAGAAATGGCACTGCCTCTGTTCATAGTCACTCCTAGCGAGCTCACCACCCAAATCAGATGGGTCACAGTACGTGCGTCATCGAGCAGTAACCAGTGATGATGGCTGAACTGTAATGTCCCTCAGGCATCTGTTTATGGAAAGCAATTACACAGGCTAACCTTCTGAAAATTAGAAAGTATGTGTATTGTGACGTTTAGGTTTGTCTTTTTTCTCCCCCCCCCACACACGTTCATGGTGTATCCGTTGAGATAGACGCCATATCCACTTGTTAGGTTCTTAACTCTATTGGTGGTAATCTGAGATCTCTAGCACTGTATCTAACCTTTTTCTGGGAAGGTCACTGCTAGAGGTGCAGTTGATTCTTTTCTTGTATTTACATTTTTAGCTTAATGTCTTCATTACCGCATCTTTCCACTCTCCAAAGACGTGATAGGACATATTTTGATTTCCTGTAAAATCGTATGCGTCGCATATATCATTCAATGTGTGTGTGTATATATAAGTGAGTTCAAACAGAGAGCTAGAGGACACATATATAAATTAGTGACAAAATAAAACAGGCAAGGGAAAAGGTGCCTGATATTTTAATTCAGTATTCTTAGTATTGCAAATATCCGTTGCTCAGCAGTAGCACAGAAACCGGTATATTGGCCTTTGCCCTTGCTACTTCCCTTAAGGAGATGCATAAAGACCATGAGTGGAGCAGAAAATTAAGAACTACTTGTGAAGGCCTAAGTCCATGGATGTAATTCCATACATTCCATCACTTAATGGATTACAAACGCAAAACCTCTGTTTTTAAAAGATTTAGGCCTTCCATGCTTGAGAATTATGGCGCAATGGATCAGCCGCATTTTTGAAGAAAGGTGGATAGAGAAGTCACTTTTACAGATGGCTTTTCCATCGTAATTACCTGTAAAATGAAGCAGGCCAGTAAGGGTTCACGTTTGGCAGACCCCAAAGCACTCTAACAATTTCTCATGGGTCCGTAGGGACTTTTGACCTACTCGTATTCTTGGGAAGATCATCTCACGTAGCTTAGTTCAATGTGTAACAAGCAAGGAATGGAAGCAGATATAAAACGTTCAAGGTTTTGTGTGGAAAAAAAAATGATCTAAAAGTAGCATTTTATCATAGTGATCAGTGGTATTCCTGCTTATTAGATCATTCCGACAATAGGGTCACTTTTCAAACTTTACACCGGAATTGCATATATACTCTTATCCCCTGATATATTTTACGTTTCTCTTATGCTAGTATCCCTTGCAGAGATTGCCGTGATGACCAGTGGTGTTCCTGGTTTATGTAGCAGAAGCGTACTAAAGCTGTTTAAAAAAGGCATTGAAATGGATGCGTAGATAAACAAAACTTTGTTTAAAATAAAATGCTGCTGTTCTGTTCAGTCACTTTAGATTGTGATTGATGGGATGTTTGTTAGAGATCAGTTCCTTTGCTGGTTATGTATTTAAATGGCAGCTTCGACCTCCATGGAGGAAATGTGTTGAAATATATAGTTATATATCATTTATAACACACTATACATACACACACTCTCACAGTGAACCTTTTTAACACCCAGCAGTATCCATACTTTTTAAACTGAATTTTTTGAGATCGTTACATTATATTTAACAACTATATTCACTTGAGGGGCCAGGCTGCCACTAGTGACTAAGTATGGTCAGAGTCTTCCACCTGAAACATATTAACAATTTCAAGGATTTTCACTTAAAGGTGCAGAGATATGCTCATGCACCCAGTCTCACAAACGTATAACAGCCGCTTTTATTAATGCTGAAATACAAGTTGCTTCCAAATCTAATTTGAAATGATGGATTGAAGAGCGAGTCTGACATTCTAATTAAATATGTAATACTTGACTAGTAGATACTTGTGCACGTGTCTGCATTTATAAAAACTTTCTAGGCCTACACCCCATAGGTTTCACTATATTATGTATCCGTTATGTTAATTGTGGTAAAACATAAGATTGTGTTGTCAAAATAATTCAGTCTTGTCAAACCAATGTGCAACCTTGGAGAAGCATTTAGTGCTGCACACAATAATGTACTTTAGCATTGAGAAAAACCTTTGTTTTATCTCATTCTGTTCCAAAACGTCCTTTTATAGGCAGACCTGGAGGCTGCCGTTGATATCATGCGATGTTTTGGGAGACCTTCCCTGCTCAGTGACCTGATTCTTTATAGCAATGCTAATGAAATCCATTCCTCCATAGACGTTCTTTAGTCAGAGTATCTGGCTGTGTGATTAACACTGAGCCATTCTGTTATCGGTCACAGGTTTAGTAGATTGGACTAAGGTAACAAAACAAGAATGGCGTCAATCGCCTGAAAACCTTTTCCTATACAAAAGCTAACTTTTTAAAGACAAACAACATAATATTTTTGATACTTAAAAATGGTGAGCGCCCCCGCTTGAAATCACCTGTAATTTAAGTTAAACTTCTGTTATTTCTGTAACTGTGTGTTTGGGTAGAACATCCCATGGAGTGGTTTTGAACCAGCAGCAGTGAGGGGGTTTCCCTCTAAGAGCGTCTAACAAGAAGTATATATTGACAGATACTGCGTGAACAGCAATTATTGTCCACGTCAATATGTTCTGAGAGATAATGTAGCTTGATGCTGTGATCGGCACATAAACCACCATCATTTGCAAGGCTACATGTTTTTGGTTTTTTTCCCTCCTTTCCCGCTTAAATTATACTATATAGAGATGCATTATCATTGCCTTGTAATCAGCCATCCCCACATATCATTCATTTTGCAAGTTTTGCTTCAATACCAGTTTGGTCCGAGTGAACTTAAAATTTACACAAAATCAATTTACATGATCTCTTATGACGTAAATAATGCATTTTATTGCGTGTGCTAAACTGGTTTTCCGCTATTGAGCCGTGCTTTTTCCATTAGCACTTTGGAATGCTTTTTTGATTCATTGTTAGCGTGGAAGTTAAACAGTGCTTATGCTTTTTCGTATGTGTAGTAGCTTGTGTGGTACTTTTGAAGATAATCCTAGATGATCTCCGTTGATGTCCATGCCTATATCAAGTTGCTACATTGCTACCAAGTATTAACGATAAGATCTGAATGAATTATACCAATTACACATGAATGGTATGATGTAATTAATGCATACAAAAATACAATATACTTACGGGCAGCAGCAAATCTACATCACGTTATAATTGAAACATTCCAAAATTCACATAGAATTACCCATACATATATACACACTCTCCCACGCACACTCATACATACACTTTAGAATTAGACTTATATATTGACTGTAAAAACACTGTGTAGTGGTAAAATAAAATCCAGAAAAAAAAGGAAAAAAAATATTCTATATATATATATATATATATATAATGTGTGTGTATATATATAATATTTTATTTAAAAAAATTTGATGCAGATGATTCTTTGTCCTCCTTCCAGCAAATAAAATTCTGATATTGCTAACAGCACAAGAAATGCTATTTTAATATCGGACTATTTACTGCATTCTGCATCCCGGCAATATGTATTGCTGTAGTCCGTAGGCAATTAAAGAGATCAATGAGGCAGCTATGGGTTTTCATTACGCTTTTAGAAAGAAGTTGTAAATAAAATGAAGTATTTTTCCACCCTGGGAAGAACCTAGAGCTTCCTTAGGATTGATTCTGTGTAAGGCTTGGTTAATTTACTATAGATCCTGAAAAATCCAGTTGCCAATGGAAAAATCCATGTTTGTTGCCAAGCTTTTCCCAAAGCTGCCAAACAGCTTCTTAAAATACCTTAAGTTCCCATAAACATCCTTTATCTACGGACTTGGAGATTGTCATTGATGTCATGTGATATTTTGGGAGACTTTCTCTGCTCAGTGACCCGATTTTATAGCATTGCTAATGAAGTCCATTCCTCAGTAGACATTCATCACTAAGAGTGTCTGGGTGATTATCACTGAGCCATTCTATTGTTTGCCACGGGTGTCAGGGTGATTGGGCTAAGAGAACAAAAACCAGAACCTATTCAAATCCCTAAAAACATTATACTAAAACTATACTTTTTTATTTATTTTTTTTATAGATAAACTAATTTGTTTTTTGATGGAATTTTCAGAAAAAACTGAAACAATTTATAAATGCAGTATTTTTGGCTTGAAAAATTGGGCTTTCCATAGGATTCTAGCTGTGATATTTGAAGTTTGATAGTATGTGGTCTTGTCACATTTCCTAGATAATTTCCTGTATGGGAGGTAACCTGGTTTTACCAGCCGTTTAAAGCGTATTTTTCACAATTAATAAATCCTCCATGCAGTTCCATACTCTGTATACATAGTCTGTAAGCAAACATAATAACTTTTTCTTAACGATCAACATTTGGTTAATCATCCTCTTCATGAAATTGCCAAGTTAACGATTGGTGTTTGGTTCAGGCGGCCATTGTAAAGAGGGAAAAGACAACTTCAGGACACATCAATTAGCATAACCAAAGTCAACGTGATCTAAGATAAATGTTACCAAAGCAACTAAACTGATTTAAAAAGGAAAACCACAAGGTATAGATTTAACAAATCATGTTGTTTCTTTAACTTTGACGGCAACATATTTAGTGTGTGAGCAATAAGACCCTTAAGTGTGTTCTCCATGCCATCAACAACCGCAAAACAGTCTTAATGTTGATTGTGGGTCTTGAAGCCGTCTTTATCATGCGCTTCCCGTAGTTCCACCTCCTTTTTAGATCTATGAAAACAGTGAAATGTAATGAGGCTATTTAGATTGTAGCTGTAAGTGGGTAACATCTCACAAGTGTTTCCAAACTGTCAGACCCGATGTGTATTATTTAGTCTGCAGAAGTGCGCATTAATAGCTAATCAGGCTCCATCAAGAAGCAGCGTCGCCCAATTACAAAGCGGGCTACTTGATATTCTGCTAACCGCATTCTGGGTATCTCGGTGCTTTGTGTGGATTCAAAAGCCGTACTGCTAAAAAGTTCCAATAGTTGGAGTGAATCGTTTGAAATAACGATGTTGGTTGAGCTAGCATTGAATGCATTTCTCATAGTTCTTCAACTCCAAGGAACATCTTGCCCCCCCCTTTCCAAAAATACTTGTCAAGAAGATAGATTATATGTAGAGGAAGATTGCACCTATACTCCAATATAGAGGCAAACACTGGCTATACCTAGAGACCCTGTATGAATACAAAATAGAGTAACTTACCATACATAAATGCTTATCCTCATGCTTAGGACACGGACGTCTATCAAATTAGAGCAAGGCTGTGTCTGCATTGTGGTTTCAACTGCTTAACTTCACTACACATTATGATCCCAGGGAGTTTCTGCTGAAGGGAGAGCTTGTCTGGCCCTTTTTATAGTGCAGAGTTCAATCTGTTATATTGGGTCTAAGTCTCCTCACTCATTGAATTACACATTTTACAGGGCCTGCTCAGCTTTTTTTTCCTAGAGAAATCTGCCAGTATTGGCACTTCATAGTGAATAATAGTATATGTATTTATATATATATATGTGTGTGTGTATGTATAATATGTATATATACCATACTTGCTCGAAGACGACCCTATTTGGGAAGAAAAACAAAGCTCAAAAAAATCTATGTTTGCTTTCGTTGCTCTCACACTCACTCCCTCTCACACCCTGATTCTCTGTCAATGTCTGTCTACTTTCTCCGCCAACCACTTCCGTGTCCCTGTCTTGTTTTCTGCAGCTCTTCTCTTGTCTCTTCGTCTCTTTTTTTGTCTCCTTTTTGTGTCTCCTTTTTTCGTCCTCTTCTCCCAATCAGCTTTGTTATCCAGGCATTCCGCAAAAGGGCAGAGCCTCCGCACACACCCTATCCAACCAGACTGCTGTAGGGAAATGGATATTTCTGATGATTCCCTCTAGATTTTTAAGGGCAAAAAAATCATTAAAGTGAATATGATGTCTGGAGTATGTCTTCTCTTTCTCCAAACCATTTCTTTATATGTTTCATTGATTCTTTGCTTCTTATTTGCATAATGTTTTTACATGTCATCTCTTAATCAGTGTTTCTGGGAGGAAAAGTCATTAGCGATACAGAACTTCAATAAATGTGTGCGTTATGTTGTAGTTCTCTCTCTGCCTATTTGGAGGTAAAGGAAAAACATGAGAACAACACGGCATCATCCTCAGCCAACCCCTTTGTGACTGTTGATGGGCATTGACGGAGCCTTAAGGAAGGGAATTGTCAGGCAAGCAAGACACGCACAGAGGAAAACCTTTCGGCTAAAGAGTCGTGACTTATGATTTTAAAATGCAGCACAGCATAAAGCTTGTGGAACCGACATGAATGCCGGCAGCGCGAAGACTATATTCATATGTTTGGAAAGGTGCAGTGAGGAGAACTAGGAACGCCTGCAGTACTGAATTATTTAGCAATGGTGGGAGACGTTCGCAAAGTAGAGTCTTTCAGGAAACCTAGCACCTGAGCCATCCGCTGCGTGCGTAGCAGCAGAGTCTAGTTTAAAGGATGTTATCAGGGACAAGCCGGCACTATATTGGGGTTTTTAGCCTGTGGTGTCTCAGTATAGTATACTGGCTATACCTTTCTCTTCTTCCCAGAAATACCCCTGCTGTGCCAGCCTAATACACACAGCAAAAAATGTTAATGAGTTCCTTAAAATGAACAGCGTTTCAGTACGTTTGATGCTGACCTGCAAGAGCTACGCAAAAGCCAGCTTCTTGCAGCGCAATAGTTACATTAAATAAAGCCAGCTTTAATCTTACGAGATTATCTGGAAACTGTAACTGGCAAACCAAATGGCATTTTTATTAAATGCATACATTGGCGTTGGGGAATCCCTCTTTTATGAGATTTGAATGTAACCATGAGTGCCGTCCTCATCCAATTAAGCTGTATTCAAAATGTTAAACGATTTGGAAAAAGAAGTTAGTGCAGCTCAATATTATCTATTTAACGGCCCATTACATTTGGTTCGCTTTTCTTTTAATACATCTTGAAACATTGTAGGTGATTTTAAGGGAAATAGAATAGGACCATGCTGTTTTTGCACTGTGCTTGTCTTTTTCTTTAGATCAATCATAGTAGGAAACAAAAGTAAGTAGTTCTGGTTTAGTTATAATACACATCAAATACAACCATCCTCTCACCTCTTTCAGTGTAATTGTACATAGGTGATTGTTAGATAATTCAGAAAGGTTACATTTTATAATTCACATTTGTCCTTAAAGTAACAGAGTGGACATATTAACTCAAGCTGTAGTTTTAACAAAGGAAAAAATATATAAATGCAGTTTTTTAATAAAAATTTTTTGCCTGAACTATATTTTCCATGTGATACCCACTAGCATGAAGAGGAGAAAATAGTACTGTCAATCAAGTCAGAGCAGGGAATCATTACACTTTGGGAGGGCCTTTTTAGTGTTTTTCTCCATGATCCGGCAATTGTGCCATATATGATTGCTCATTAGCAGCAACCAGGATGGATCATACATTTTTGGGAAGTCTTGTCTTCAACGTTCCAGGACACATGTTTCTAGGAGTGAGAATAGACCCATTCCTTCTGGAAAGCAAGGTCCAGACTCTTAGGCATCGGCAGAGATGCAGTCTCAGATGGATGATGATGTTAATGGGGGTGATGACAGCCGCAAGGTATGCGACAATTTCAAACTTTAATGCTCAGGATTTGGAATTGGTCTGTTTCTGGAGAATGCAAGATTCCCACCACCGTTAGGTTAGATGTTGGCTACAGAAGAATTATCTGTCTTGGGCTGACAACGTATGGACAATCATCTTCGCTGAATCTTCTTTAAGGCACATGGTTAACTTCAGAGTAGGCCCATCCTAATAAAGTGTCAATAATTATTTACTGATAGGGGGAGTTTTGGGGCATTTTAGAGTTTGCTACTCTACCTGAATAGGCGGAACTATCTTCTCTTCATGCTAACGGGAAATGACAAGGCAAAGAATTCTCAGGTAAGAATTTTCTTTTTTTTCTCTAACCCCCTCCCAACCCTGTGTGTTGGGTAGCTATACAAAGACTGCTGAACACTCTATTATAGAGTGATATTACGTCTCCTGTCCTTAAGGGTTTAAGTTCTCTCACCATATTAACCTCTACGGCTTCTACTGGAAGACTTGTTTATGTGCGTGTTATTGGTAATGTGATGTCAGGCGTTCCTTACCATTAGATGATTTCCTGGTTCTACCCAACAGTACTGTGTATAACCTCGTCCCGGTGGGTGCACTGGGCTTCCATAAACAGCTTAGCATGCATTATAGGCATATATACAGTAATATTCTTGACATTTATTGCTCTTTCAAGGCAATTTGTTTACAAACACATTTTTGTTAGAGTTTCACAACACAAAAAGGGTCCTGTTTAAAGTCATTGTTGCCTATTTTTGAGCGGTAACAAGATACTGATTTGCACGTTGAACAATTTTGGGGGCATCAAAATTGCCGCCACTGTTTTTGATTTCCTAACAATTAGTTGTCCTCTGACAGGGGGAATTATTCCCTGCCGTATGGTTAAAATACTTTTGCTGTTAAGCCAGTGGACTTCGTGGGGTTAATGTGTTCATTAGCGGATACTAATGAGAGGAGGCAAGGTGAAAAGAACTTTCAATTTTTGCATAGGTAATTTTCTGTCCTGTCGCCCTCTATTGCAGAAAGAACAAGCTGCTAATGGCTAAATCAATTTGTATTAGGGATCGGGAATAAAATATGAACATGGCGTACCTCATTTTCACAATTCTGTTAACATGAGCGATCGCTTTTAATCTAGCACTTTGTAGTGCGGAGAGGCTATGGCTTGTTCGCATTACGCCGGAGAAAACCGTACAAAAATGTATTGAGAATTCAGGATTTTTACGAATGGTAACTCAATGGAAACACTGAGGAATTAAGTGCTTAGTAGACATGCATAAGGTTAGTTTTTAAGACTACTTATAGCGTATCCTTTTTTCTATTGGTCAGCAACACCTTTAATGCAACCACACAGGAAAAAAAATTTCATTGGTTTATTAACCCTACTGAACCATAACAAAATAGTTTGGGAAGGGGTCAATGCATTTAAGTTTCTGTGGATAGTGTTCATGAAAGCTGGTGCCTCTTATTACTGTGATAAACAGTGCCTTGATGTTAATCACTAAGAAGGTACATTATGAGCATGGACTTAGCATTGCTGTAAAGGATCAGCTCTGTAGGGTGTTTGAGGAATATATGTACAAATTACATGATACGTTCCCTAAAAGAACAGTGCAGACCAACATTACTAAAGCTGGGTGCAGTCCTTTTTGCATGGGCTGGAATAAGAGTTTCACTGATAATGTAGAAACAGCGTATTGAGGTATGCTTCCTGCTGTCTGCACCGACAGATGGGGGAGGAGTTAAATGAGACAAGTCTAGTTTTCTTTAGTTAGTCCAGTAACTAAGGAATGCCTGCGCAATATCAATTTAACATGAAATATGGCTAGAGTGCTCGTTTAACTCCCAAGACAAGTTTCAGAAAAAAAATCCCACCGCAGTCATACGGGGGAAGAGTGTGTATGATCATACCCTAATAACAATCCTTGTACATAAAATACATTTTATTTATTTTATTGTTCTTAAGGTGTAGCAAGTCTTGGAGATGTGGCTATCAACAATACATATTTTTTTCTTTACTGCTAGCTTTGTATGAAAAAAAAAAAAAAAACACCAGAATTTGCATACCGATTCAGATATAATAAGTTGTTTTCATTTTTTTTTTTTTTTTTTTTTTTGAGATCTATGAGTAATGTGCCAGTATTCTTATTACTTGTTCTGCTTATCATTGATTTTTTTTTTTCTGATCATGATTATAAAGAAACTCAATTTAAAGCAGCTAAGTGTCACTTCTAATGCAATGATAGTGGTATACGCTGGTGGGATTCATTGTGTGCTATTCAACGGCCAGTAATAAAACCGTTACGCACTGTATAGTATGTTGTGCCAATTCTCTTTGTCGGTAATCCATACTCTCTTTATGACTTGTAATTTGTGAGGCTGTGGAAAATAGCGACTCGCGCAAGGTCATATCTTACTGTTCATTGAGATTTGAAATGGTTACCAATTACAAACTTCTATCCTCTAAAATCAATATGACCACAAGACATGATGATGTGGTGTCACCAAGTTGACATTAATGTGACTGTATATAGGCAATACTAGATATTTCTTCCTGATGGAAAAATATTGCAAATACCTGAATACTGTCAATAGATGTTAAAAATGCCGATTGACCCCTTACCCCTTGCAACTTTGCCCTTTTGCTCTTGTGAAGAGCTTCAATGGATCAGACGGCAAAATTAGTTGGTGAAACGAAATGGTTCACTTGACCTCAAATCCACCCCAACTCACGGTTCAGTGAATAAACACCATTGTTTAATCCGTGACCTAAACGGTCATTGTACCTGTTTTGGTTTTATTTTTAATGAACGTGTGGTTGCAGCTGCTCAGTGATTTTTTTTAATTTTTTTTTTAATTTACTGTTTTACATGTTTGTTTCAACAGAGCAATAGTATTTTTGAAAATCTCACTAGGAGATTCAATAACTAGATTCACTAGGGAGACTACTGTGGCCGTAACGTAAGCTGTTTAGAATGTGTTGTGCTTAGTGCACATGTTGTTCAATCAGCCTTTTTAAACACTGGTACATTACTTTGGCCTTTTTTGTGTTTGCAGTATTGGATATGGCCAGACACGTTCCATTATACCGGGCTCTCCTGGAGCTGCTCCGAGCCATTGCTTCCTGCGTTGCCTTGGTACCTTTGCTCTTGCCACTATCTGGAGGTAATGGAGAAGACGATGAAGAGCAGTCAGAATCGCAAGCATCCGTGGGCACATTGCTGGCCAAAATGAAAACTTGTGTTGACACCTACACAAACAGACTAAGGTACAGTATTGAGTAGCATTTCTCAACACCCAACCCCCCCCCCAGTATAAAACACACCACAGTAAATAAAATACCCTTTAATGACTGCATGGATGCCAAGTAAATTAAGGGGAAAAGTAAGAGTGGAAGTATTTTGTTTTAGATCAGTTTTCTTCAAGCATTCTTGAAGCACTCCTGACCCATTGTGTGCTTACAAATAAAGGCTGGTAAGTTCTGGTCCAAGGGGCAAATGGAACCAAGTGACCCAATAAATATATATATACATATTCAGAAAACATGCCCCCCAACTACCTATATCTTATGCTATAGTTTTGTGCGTTTCTATTAATCGATATCACTAAACATCATTACCTCTGTAGACACACAATGATAAGGGTGCACTCTGGTAAGCTTTGCTTTTTATCTATACATTTGCTTGTGATATTTTTGGGGTACTATGTATGGATAACATGATATATTTCACTTGCAATGGCCCCTGCTATCTACACATTTGAAATGTGAATAAAACATATTCCGCTGTACTTGTCTTCCGTAAATGTTTTACTGCAATACATTTTGTCTCTCACCATTTTGCACATATTTTCATCATTAAATTATCAGGATGCATTTATTCAGAAATTCATTTTTTCTAAAATAAAAATTTCACACAAAACATAGTAAGACAGCCTACTTTAAAATGACCTGCCTGATTTTATATATAAAATATAATTAAAATGACCCCCCCCCAATTTGAATATTAATTTAGAAAAGAAAAAGCCTGAATATAAGACTACCCTATAGGAAACAAGTTACACTAGTAAATATTTTTTCATGTTTAGACAAAAACTGATTGAGAAAAATGATTTTTATTTGCCAACCTGCCCCCAGTTATGTACACCTGCCCCCCAGATATGCCTTATACCCCTATGAATGAGCATTGGAAGGTCATGTGATGCCCGCGCTCCGTCATAGAAGCCCCAGAGGAAGTGCCAGCTGTAGCGGAGGGTGTCTGTGTGCATCGTGCAGATGTCCACCGGTTGCCAGAGAGGAGGATCCAGGTCCCCTGCAGCGCTGCGGGGGATCTGGATCTTAGTCTTGTAGTCAGACCTCTGTTTGAGGTCCGATTATAAAACGACCTCGAATATAAGACAATGGTTATTTTTCTGAGCATTTGCTCTGGAAAAAACCTCATTTTATAATCGAGCAAATACAGTAAATAAAAATAAAATATATGTGCTTGTAAATGCCATATATTCTGCGTGCCCCCAGTGAGCACAGCTCAGAATAGCTTCCCTTACAACAATGGACTCAAGCTGGAACAGGTAGTTTAAAACCCTTCTCTATTTAAACATACATTGGAGTATATGGTTATCTCGAATATCCAGGTTTCTACCTGTAGCAATCAGTGCCAGTGTTAAGAACTAGACAAAGCAGTGTGTATGACTGTGCCATACCCCCAAAGATGCTGGGCTGAAAGCATGATCAGAGCCAAGTCTTACCTACATTTTGTGATCAAATAAAGTAAAAATTTGTGATTCCATGCCCTGGAACTCAATTTGCAAGGCATTTATGTTGGGAGCCTGGTTGATTCTACTGCTCTCGGGCCACTGGGTGATCCTCTGATCTCAGCCAGTCCATAATTCACTGCCTCCGAAATGTGGAAGCTCAACGGGAAGCAACATATTGCCCGAGTATACACACTGTCCTGTGTGAAGCAGGACACTTGGGAGGTATGCTGCTTATTCAGCTTCATGCAGGTTTGGATCATGGTCAAAAGTAGATAACCTGGGCAACTACATTTACTTCCTAACCTTCTCCCCATCTTTTTCACAATATTTGCTTATGTCTGGTGAGATAGTGTAGAAATGAAAGCGTGTGCGCGCACTCTGCAATGTAAAGACTTGCATTAACTTAAATGCTTTAGAAAAGGAGATGCTGAAAACAAATAGAACGGTTGTTACAACATTGCACTGGAGGAGACAGATCAAACAAAGGCCGTTTTGCAGAGGTCTGACCATGATTAATTTTCTGCGTTGCTGAAAATGATCATTGCCGGCTTATGTGGGGGGGGGGGTCGGCCACGAGAAATACATTTGTTTTTTGGTGATCTAAACAAAAGTTGATATCAGGGAATGGGAGGGGGGTTGAAATCCCAAGGCTAAATGCAATTCTCTTCTGATCTCAAGAGACAGATGTAAGCTACTTTCTGCTGTACCAGCTATCTGCTTCTCAAACAAAAGGGCTTGTAAAAAAAAAAAGTGCTTGTTGGTATAGAAATACGTGGAGCGTATTTGTTTTTGGGTTTTTCTTTTTTTAATTTATTCTAAAGTGCTGTGCGAGTAGAATGCTTAATATTAACCCATTAACATGGATACTGTTATCCCAAAATCTATTGGTTGTTGGTCGGTGAATTATTCTTGCAGAATTGCTCCTATGTACAGCCTTTTTTTTTTATTATTAGTATTACCCGTTTTCTATTATAACCGGTGGCAAGCTAAGCAGCTTTTCTGGCAGAGAAGGTGTTAATATAGTTAGCTTTTTTTTCCCCTCCTAATCAAGGGCCAAATGTCTTGAAGAACAATAAATGAGTCATAAATGGTCTTGTGTATACACCATGCTGCAGGAGTAGTGCCCTTCGCAGTCTAGAAGAGTGTGATGTCGCATGACATGGTGAAGGCAGCGCTGTGTCTGTAGACTTGGGTTGGGTTAATGTGGTTTTATTAAAACCAAAATTTAAAGTACCCTTTATAATATTCACAAAGCTGGGGGTTTTTTGGTTTTACTCAGTATCTGCATGATTTTTTTTCTCCCCATTAAGTTATAGTATCTCTGCTCTATTGGTAAGTTACTGATTGTTGAATCAAGCAGCCTTTGTGAGGAGGGGGTTGTTGAGGAGCTGGACTTGATGACATAATGTTGACTCTTCCACCAATCTCACTGTGGGTGAAATATCGAAGTTAATGTTGCCAACGTTACACCGATAGATACAAGAGCACAAGCTATAGGTAGTTTCAATAACTCTAGTTATGCTAAAAGCTTTGATGGTCACGGTTCCCTTAGACTTGAGACTTCACTACAAAGCATTTTGACAGATTTTTTTTTTTTTGTCCTCACATGGATGTGCTCCGAGATATGCTGATGTTACAAGATGAAGTAAAAATCTGATTTAAAAAGTAAGAACACAAAATATAAATTTAGTGTTGCTGAGTTGACAGAATAGTACACTTGCCAGTCCCCTCTCCCCCTTTGGGTTTATCGCTTAATAATACAGCAAGGTTGATTTATTTTCAACTTTTATAGCAGAAGTTGATTTTGATGTAACTTCTGCTTTCCTAGTATACACAAAAGATTTACCGCCTCCAAATATATGGTAACTCTGCATTTCTGAAAGTTTGAAATTTTCATATATCATTTTATTTAAATCCCTCCAGATGTGTAACTCACATTGGAACAGCCAACGTCGGGAAGCATAGTAGAGAGCAAGTCTTTTACAGTAGACTATTGAAATAGAAATCATGTCACTTGTTTCAAATGACTGCTCCTTTTATGTGAAATTGGTCAATTCCATGGTGCCATTTGTAACAATGGACTGAACCCGGTAGAGGAGAAAATCGTTGATATCGAGTCTCCTTACTGTTTGTATGGTATGTTTGTTAAATGTGCAATGCTCCCCCAACTTGGTTTCCAAGAGTACATTAGTTCTACTTCAGTATTAAGCCTGAGGTAACACATTAAAGGGAGTTTTGTGTTTATCTGAATTTTAATTCAGTATTTTGACCTTCAAATTGTAAGCATTGAGTTCTCTCCTGAAAGCACATGCGCTGTAGCGTTCTTATTAAAGTCCGTGGCAGCAGCACCCATGACTATTTGCGTCCTTTACTATCTGCAACACCGATCTCTGCGATTTATGTGTATATTTCTTCAGATACCCCTGTTGCAAATATATTCCTCTTGAGGACGAAAACATTAAAAATCTGTGCAGATCCTACCCCACTTCCTTCACTTCTTCCCCTTTCTATTGCAATACACTTTCTATACTTGTATTTAGGTTCCTCTTGATACTTTATTTGCAAATTGATAAACTGTAAGTACAAAAAAACAGCCGGTGACAGCAGCAGCCAATGAAATGTTTGCTATTGTCTGCTACTTAAGTACACTTCCTGCTTCCAGTGCACACAGCCGAGGGCGGGGAGTAAATAATTTTTTATTTTTTTTTACTCCAATAGCTTAAAAAAAAAATCGACACACTTTTGGATTCCATACAAAATGAGCTCCAGTATACATAACAAAAAGTTTAGGGACTTAACTGTAACCTAACCTGTTGGAATCCAATCCCTCAGACCTCATGCATCACTTATTGGGCAGTAAGAGAAATCAAAATAGCTGCTAAATGCTGCTGTAATGAGAGTTTCTGAAGCTGTTGTTGAAAGACAATTAAATAAAATGCATAGACCAAAAAAGTGTACAAAATATACACACGTGCTTTATTAAGGTTTTTTTTCATGGAAAATAAAACTAGTTTGTCATTTATGAAGTTCTACCAACTGTGTGTTCCAAGAAAAATAATGTTCTATTTCTTCAGGATGTCATCTTTTGTTTTATTCTCTTTCCAAACAAATACAGGTCCAAGAAAGATAAGGCCAAAGCAGGAGTGAAACCAGATGCGTCAGATGCTGAGCCAGAAGGCCTCACACTGCTAGTGCCAGACATCCAGAGAACAGCAGAAATTGTTTTTGCCGCCACCACCAGCCTCCGTCAAGCTAACCAAGGTGATAACCCAAACCAGTGACATACCGGGATTTTAAACATGCATACTGTATACAGACCATTTAGAAATAATTCCAATGCTTCAAGAGTGAAGATAAAATTCTAGTTAATTGATTCTGTGTTGCTTATCTAACATACTAGAAGAAGTTTACCAGGGAAGAGGAGTTGGAAATTATCCCTTGTGCTACTTTGATTTGATTTTAAGCCACTGTCCAAACATTAATTTTGCCGCTTGGTATTATGTACTCCATGGCAAGATTGTTTCTGTGCTACCTTTGTTGATTTTACATGCAGTCCCTTTGTTGAGTTGATGATGGACAATCATGAATTGATCCTTCTTTATGTGCCTTGTGTTTTTGGCCCAATATGTTCCTGGACATTAGGCTTGGCTTGCCAGCCGAGGCTTAGAGTTACCAGACCATATGTTACCTTTGTATGCAAGCCTTCCTAGAGCGTTACAGGCACAGTCTAATGTCTCGCCAAAGAACTATGCATACGTACTCAGATTAATATGCATTCTTCGGAAATAAAATGTAAAGCTCTTACCTGACACAGAAGGGGCCGCCATCCTCTTCCTCTGACTGTTCTTGCCGCTCATTGGCTGCTTGAAGCAGTCAATCAGTGGCAGGAAAGTAATCCCATTGAAATAAATGGCAGCACTTTCCACAAATATGCACCATAGTCTTAAGACCCTAGCATGCAGCACTGGAGCTAACCGGACGTGAGTGTCATGTGTAAGGCAAAAACACATCTCCTGCAGGGCATTTAGCTGGGGTGTGTGGAACGGGGCAAATGTGTATGGTGAGATTCTGCAGAATCCCCTCATGCATTAGCACAACAGACCACCTAAAAAAGTGCCACAGAGACTAGATGGGCCGAATGGTTATCGCTGTCAAGTTCTGGATTTCTATGGTATACATAAATCTAGAAATGAACAATATAAGTGCTGCAACATGACGGCCATCGAGTGGTTTGATTTCCCTATAAACGATTTTGCCTTACATAGCTAAAGGATTTTTGTGTTTAAAAAAAAAAGCTATGTTGAATACAAGAACACATTTGATAGGATTGCAATATTTTACACTAAAATATATATATTTTTCTTACCTACAGAAAAGAAACTGGCCGAGTTCTCCAGAAAATCATCTGTGAAGTCTAAACCTTTCTCTGTTTTGCGGTCACTAGAGGAGAAGTATGTTGCGATCATGAAAAAGCTTCAATTTGGTAAGATTATTGTTCTTTTACTGTTTAATATATTAACTATGTGCTGCTGCCAGGATGCCCATAGCCCAGGTGTAATTGGCCTGAAGTCTTTTGGATTTTTACCTAATCGGCCAATAGCACGTTCTGGGCATCCTTCAGGGAATGTTTAGGTCAGCATGCTCTTTAGGCTTGCATTGTATTCCAACAGCTTGCATACTAGGGCTGAAACAACTAATCGATAAAATCGATAATGAAAATCGTTGTCAACGAATTTCATCATCGATTAATCGGATCGATTTTTATCGATTATAAAAAGAGGTTTTTTTCAGAGCAAATGCTCTGAAAAACTCCTCTCCTTATATAATCCGACCTCAAACAGAGATCGGATTATAACACCGGAATCCAGATCCCCCGCAACGCTGCAGGGGACCTGGATTCCCCTCACTGTCGGCCGGTCTCTCACTTCCGTCTCTCTCCCCCTCCTATCTGCCTCCTCCCCCCTCCCATACATCACTCTGCCTCTCTACCCGGCTACGTTACTGAAGGCACTTTCACTGCAGCTTCATAGAAGCCACAGTGTAAGTGAAGGGCAGTAACGGAGTCTGTCTGTGCGATGCAGACCCCCACCGGCTGACAGAGAATCATCCTCTCTGATAGCCGGTGGGGGTCTGCATCGCACAGACAGACTCTGTTACTGCCCTTCACTTACACTGAAGCTTCTATGAAGCTGCAGTGAAAGTGCCTTCAGTAACGTAGCCGGGTAGAGAGGCAGAGCGGTGTATGGGAGGGGGGAGGAGTCAGAGGGGTGTATGGGAGCCACCCTCCAATACACCACTCTGGCTCCTCCCCCTCTCATACGCCACTCTGCCTCTCTACCCGGCTCCCTGGTGTCTTGTCAGAAACGGAGGTTCACAGGAGGCAGAGTGGAGTATGGGAGGGGGAGGAGGCAGAGTGGAGTATGGGAGGGGGGAGGAGGCAAAGTGATGTATGGGAGGGGCGGAGCCAACGTGATGTATGGGAGGGGGAGGAGGCAGAGTGGAGAATGGGAGGAGCCAGAGTGGAGTATGGGAGGGGAGGAGCCAGAGTGGTGTATGGGAGGGGGAGGAGCCAGAGTGGTGTATGGGAGGAGGCAGAGTGGAGTATAGGAAGGGGGGGAGCCAAAGTGATGTATGGGAGGGGAGGAAGCAGAGTGGTATATGGGAGGGGGAGGAGGCAAAGTGATGTATGGGAGGGGAGGAGCCAAAGTAATGTATGGGCGGGGGAGGAGGCAGAGTGGAGTATGAGAGGGGGAGGAGCCAGAGTGGTGTATGGGAGGGGGAGGAGCCAGAGTGGTGCATGGGTGAGTTATAGTGGTGTATGGGGGTATTATGAATTTTTAGGGCATATATAGGGGGTATAAGGCATATGGATATTAGGCATATCAGGGGGGCATAAACATATCTGGGTGTAAAAGGTATATCAGGGGGCTCAGTGGCATATAGGGGGTATAAGACATATCGATATTAGGCATATCAGGGGGGCATAAAACAAATCTGGGGGTAAAAGGTATATCAGGGGGCTCAGTTGCATATCACTGGCATATAAGGAGTGGCAGAGTGGCAAGCTGGGGGTCAGATGTGCATAACTGGGGGCAGTTTGGTAAATAAAAAAATTTAAACAAAAAATTTTCTCAGTTTTTATTAAATATGAAAAATAGTTAACATATGAATTAATATTTACTAATAACTTTGTATTAAAACCTAGTTTGAGAAACACTGTGTTTGGGTTCTTGCAGCTTTTATTATTATGTCAGTAAAATAAGAAGGTGAATAGAGAGAGGCCATTGCAATAAAGAGATGAAAGTGTAAATTGTACATTTTTTATTGCAATTTTTCTTAAATTTAAAATAATGTATTTTTTTATCCGATTAATCGATTAATCGAAAAAATAATCGGCCAACTAATCGATTATTAAAATAATCGTTAGTTGCAGCCCTATTGCATACCAATAAAGATACCCTGGAATAACGATTGTAACATGCTAGGTACCAAAAGCACATTTCCCTGTAAAGAATGTCAGCTGATTAATCCTACCAGAAGCAGCACATGTGAGAAATATTAATGGTGCTGAATATCAAATGTGGTAATTCTTTAATAAACTGTCTGCATAGATATTCGGCACACCAGAATTCGGCAACACTGTGTTAACTTGTTTCGTCCCATTATGTGTAATTCTAGGCATACATTTTTGCGTCTGAAACAGGGAAGTGTGCCGGAAGCCTTTATTTGTTACCTTTTTCTTAATCTTGCCAATCCATGCTTTCCCTTCTAGCCATGTCTGTTACAGGAGTCCCTTTTTGGATTCATTTAATGTGAATTCCTCTTTTAAAGATACCCTCTTCATGCTTTTTGCTTACTTCCCTGTTAGTATGTATGGAAAGCCCTCACGTGTCCTCTGGCTGTTCCCCAGTTGAGTACTGGAGTAGGGTCATGCAACTGTACGCTACATGGGATTTAACCTGTACCTTCAAAGCCGAGCACTGCCAACGTCATTTAGTACCCGTGTCTGCTTTATTTCTTTACCTCTCTTTAAAATAAATTAAATACATATGTTTACAAACATATAAATCACCATAATGTATTTCCTCTTTGCAATAGCCTATACAAAACCATTGTAACATACATCTGCGTCCCACTATTAAGAAGCACGGCCTCCTGTCTGCTTCCCTTTGGCCGTGTCACTTCAGGTTAGATTTTCGTATGGTTAGTTCGTGTATCCTCCTTGAGTGATTTTCTCATTTAATTATACATGTTAAATGTACAGCAAGACATATTTTCTTCCTGCGTCTACTCCCTTTGCTAACATCTGATTAGCGCAAGCGGGCCGAGGCCGTTTGTTTAATTCGGAATTAGATGCATTGGAATGAAGTGTGAAATGAAGCCACGCTGAGGATATGCCATTAAACATGCCTAGTATGTTTTCCTTCAGGCTGAAGTGACAGCTGAATCTTGCCTCCACAGCATTCTAGAACAAGGTCAGCTCTGAGCTAATTTTATATATCGGATAGCAGTATACATTATCAAGACCCACTTCTTTAAGGACGCTTACAACATACCACATTAACACACTCCCATATTCCTTTAGCTCACCTTTCCTAGTCCCTCTCCGGCAATACTAGTGTGGATGGTCTATCCCTAACAACGGCACTTTTACCTATTGTGTAATACAACCCAACTCCCTCTAGACTGTAAGCTCGTTTGAGCAGGGCTCTCCTCACCTGTCATCTCTGTAAGTCAATTTGTTATATTACATGCTACTTGTTATGTCCTGTCTACCCATTGTACAGCGCTACGGAATTTGATGGCGCTATATAAGACAATAAATAATAATAATCTGCAGTTAGATTCTATAGGCTATGTGATATTCCCACTAATGTTGTATGTGCATGTTATAATACTATAAACGATAAACTTTCTTCTGCAGGAATGGCCATGATAAAATGATTATAGTTGGGCAGAGTACAATGTGCCTTTGTTATTTATAATGTGTGGGGTGATGATTTGTCCAGTAGCAAAACTTTTCTCACAGTACCACTGAGTCCTTACAGCAAATATTAGGCAGCGCTATAAAGAAAGATGCATATTACAAAGATATTTGTAATCATAAACTATAGGGATTGACAGATTTGGTTTGGTTCCAGGAGCCAGCAAACAAATGTAGGAGCCATTTTTTCTTTTGTGATCCTGTTTTTATTTTCATATATTTAAAATTTTTGTCTAGTCTCCCCTCAAAGGCGATGTTCCAACTATCGCAAGTCCCCTTAAAATAAAATGATATGACTAGTGATTGAGAAATGTGTCCCATCCTAAAGATAATAGATATCTCAAAAGATATATGTTATAAATAATATAAAAGGTATTGATCAAAACATAAAATATTTGGCAAATATAGATTAATGATAATCCATTTAAGAATTGATAAATTAGTGGAAACAGTAATCCATTTAATAAACTGATAAATTAGTTTAAGTTATTACTAAATCAAGTTAATTGATAAATATTAAATTGCTAAATAAACCTGTACCTCACCTTATGCATACAGTAATAGACACACACACATACGGGTGCCAACACCACACATTCAACACCATGCACTCTTACACGCGAACATATACATACACTAACACATACAAACTGACTCTGGTTATATAGATACACGCGCTCGCACACACACGTGCTAACACCACACATTCAACACCATGCACTCTTACACGCTAACACATACGTATGCGAACACATACGTATGCGAACACATACGTATGCGAACACATACGTATGCGAACACATACAAACTGACTCTGGTTATATAGACACACGCGCTCGCGCACACACACTGCCTCCTCTCCCTCTGCATGCGAGGTGCCTCTCAACCACCGCTGGGTCTCATATACTGGGCACCAGGAAGTGATTTCTAGTCGCCACCGTGACCAGGATCCCAGAATTTGTCGAGCCCTGCTCTAAAGTACAATTAACTGATTCCTTAGCCTTTGACTTCCTGAGGATGGTAGGATAATTGTCATCAAAAATTGCTGTTTTTATTTTGATGATGCATCCCACAGAGGATACCTTTCAACATGTACATCAACAACTTCTGCCTTTTCAGCCTGGCCCAATCGTAACATTGCTGGCAATAGCCTTACCATCTAGCAACTACTGCAAAAACTATTTGTAGAGAGGAAAATTCTCTTGAACCAGCTGTTCTCAGCACCTGCCCTCGGGGAACCCTAGCATAGAAGCCTTTAAGGATGTCCCCACGTAAGGCATGGGCAATCTGTCAGCAGGCCAGCTACTCACTGATTCACAAAGACTCTTAAGGATATCCAAAAAATAGATTTACAAAATGCACCGTTGGGAGGAAAAATCTTGTATGCTTTTTGTCCAAGCAACTCACCAATAAAATGTTCACATTCTAGATACTTTTGAGATGGTTTCCGAAGACGATGATGGGAAGTTGGTTTTTAAGGTTAATTACCACTACATGTCTCAGGTGAAAAATGCAAGTGATGCAAATAGCGCCGCCAGAGCGCGTCGCCTTGCCCAAGAAGCCGTGACACTCTCCACTTCCCTTCCACTTTCTTCTTCGTCCAGTGTCTTTGTTCGGTGTGATGAGGAGAGACTGGATATCATGAAGGTAATCCCATAAATATTTATGATTCTCAATATAATGTTAGCAGGCTTATATGTTTGCCCCAGAATCATCATCATGAAATAAAATGATCAACCAAGGGGCAATTAGAGTTCATTTATTTTTGTTCTTCTCCATAACAAACATTTAACACTTATCATTGATCTCTTCTATTTATATAGCGCCAATGTACACATCGCGTCTTACCATATATACATTCAAACGTTATGATAAAACTCGGACTGACAAGGAAAGACACATTGGGTGAATAGGGTCCTGGTGTGTGATATAGGAAATATGTCCTCTTTACTCGTTGTACAATGTGGTTCTGTATAAATCAATAAAGGTTCTAGAACTTTCTACCCCAGAATGATCTTACTGCTATTGTGTTGGTTTGGGTGAGGTTGAAATTCCACAAAGTTTTTGGCGCCTCACAACGCAGCATAATGAATGATATATGTTGTAATTTCAGGTTTTGATAACTGGTCCAGCAGACACACCGTACGCCAATGGCTGCTTTGAATTTGATGTATACTTCCCCCAAGATTATCCCAATTCTCCTCCACTTGTGAATCTGGAGACAACCGGTGGCCACAGTGTTCGCTTCAATCCAAATCTTTACAATGATGGAAAGGTAACACATCAATATACACACCACTCATTGTCAAACGATAACCTATTGTTCAGTAAAGAATATCGGTCTTGCAAACAAGTCCCATAACAATACCGTTCTCAATGTAAAAAAAAGTGACATAACTGGAAACATGAAACTATACAAAAAGCATTTAAATCCCATTCCCAGACTTGGCACACGGTTTTATACCACTGGACGTCGATTCAGGTGGTAGACGTAGGATCCGTATTATTCCTTAATGAAAGTATTGGCACGGTTTGACAGCTTTCATTAGGGGTCATCGCACTGAAGCCTCTGGAAAAAGTGATGCTGTCTTTTTATAACAAGACAGTCTCTAGCCGAAGCACTTCCTCCATTTATCCAAACGGCTTCCTTAATGAAGTGCAATTGTGTTTCTGGTGTCTTTTCCCTGGTTTAACAAAATTGTTCTATCCAATTATAGCACCTGCAGCCTGATTGCTGAATCGGCGCTTTCTGCATTAACTCTTTTGCTTGCATTGTTCTGCCTTCGTTCATAATGCCCCAGCTGCACTCCAGCAGGCTACTGGGAATTCCTGATTCATGCAAAGTGCCTCATCTCAGCAAGGCTTTAGGCATTTAACTAACCAATTAAATGTAGAACTGGCGTATGTTACATGACCTGCTTCCCTTTACGTTATTTTTTTTATTGCTGAGCCTTCATGTTAGCATTTCAGAGTTTTTTTTTTCTCTTTCCGCTGTGTGCCTGAACTAGGTTATGTTTAAAAGGCCGAATAAGTGATTGATTATACACTTAAATAGAGTAGATCATTAAAAGTGTGTGTTTTTAGAGTCTTCATGTTTACCTTCTGTTTGACTAACGCAGGGCTTTGGCTCATGAGGCTTTGGTGTATGAAAGATGTTTGCATATGTTACAGGGTAGGCCTTAGGTTTTTAGGGGATCTTGAGCAAAACAGATGCCCCCTTCCCATACCTATTAACCCCTTAATGACAAAGCCCGTACATGTACGGGCTCAAAATGCATTGTTTTCAATGGGTTTAGGGACCGCCCATTGTCCTTAAGGGGTTAAAAGCGTTGAATGTAGTTTTTGATAACGAATCAACAAACCACTCAAAGTAGCAATTGCGTACATCCATAAGAAGCTGAAGAACGGTAATGTATAGTTAAAAAAAGGTAAAATTAGACAGTAAAGTTGGCAGTAATTTAGCTCCCAGTATTATATTAGATACCACATCACAGAAGCCTTTCTGAGTTTTTTGTTTCTGTTGTCAGTGTCTGCTTTTGTGTCACATGACAAAGGCAAAATTGGACACGATTAAAACATTATTTATGGGATATTTCTGAGCATTCCTCAATGCTGGAATTTTTTATTTTTTTTTATTTTAAAGATTATTCTAAAATACTGCAAATTAGAGAAATTATTTGTTTTTATAAGCGACAAAATCAAGTCTCACACTTCCGCTAAATACACTTCTGTTATCGTATTGTGTCACTGCTCTGATGGCACTCTTGTGTTTTTTAGGTTTGTTTAAGTATATTGAATACTTGGCATGGGCGACCAGAAGAAAAGTGGAATCCTCAAACATCAAGTTTTCTGCAGGTACATGATTTTGAGTCAAATACTGGTTCATATGGTCAGATAGATGATTCTTTTTTACTTTGCTGTGCTCTGGTTGGATGTCTGCCATGCTACTCTGACCTCTGTGGACATCCAGACGTTGCCCAGAAAGATTCAATGCACCCTTGACATGAGTTCCCACATCAGCCATTTCTTCCATTTCACGTGTAAAGCAGTGCTCTGCGTATTATGCCTTCTCTGCTGTCACAGTGGGACATATGGTAGCTTTCCACTATTATTTGAGTATAACAGCTAAATTATATCTTAAAAAAAAAAAAAAGATAGTACACAAGTCGTTTTAACTTTCGGGTATAAGGTGCAATGCCATGGCGTTGGCTTGAATTTCTGTCTGCTCAATTAAATTGTACTTTAAGTGTGTACATCATAATTCCTGCTGAATACCCAGAAATCCTCTGCTCCGATCCGCAGATCTGCCTTGTAGTCATTTCTGTGCGTCCTGGGAAAACGTACTCTGGCCGCGTATCCAGCTGCTGAGCCATGACTTTGAAAGCGTTCGTTAAGCCCGTGTGTTTATTCCGTGGCTCCTTGAATGCCAGCCTCTGTAGTCAATTCAGGCATTTCTGACTCTGCATCGCAGAATAGAGAGAGAATTTGCTTACAGCTGCAATGAAGTTAAACGCTGTAGCTGACCAAGTGTAGTCTGAGTAAGAGCGCATTCAGCACAGCGTAAAGTCAAGCGCGGCTGCGCACCCATAGAGCATTCCTGTGATGGATGCGAGTAATTTTGTTTTCAGCGTGTAAGAGATTACCACTTCGTCTAACCCTTGTCAGCATTGTCTCATTTCTAACGTTACATGAATGACTGTCTGTTATTAAGCAGAAAGTCTCGCAGATATCGGTCAGATCATTTTATTGGGCACTAGTGATGCGTAATAAGCTGTTATTGGTTAACTCTTTGCGTTCTGTCTAATGCGACATTGAACAATTGTACCAATAGCGTGGATGTTTAGATAGTTCACTTAGCACTAAGTGCTGTGGGTGATTATTTAAGAAGAACATCACCATGGAAACCATTCCGAGGCATTTATTCACTAAAGGGAGAGTTGGCAGGAGAGTTTAGTTCATTACAAAAGGCCAATTGTACTGGGTTTCTCCTGCAAGAAGGCCCTAGCTGGCCCTTGCATAATATATAGTTCAATAGGTGAGGAAACTGAAGGAATCCTCCTGTTTTAAGTATGCATTATATAGAGTCATCCAGGCCCTTCCTGCAGCAGCAGCTCATTGCGGTTGGACCTTCGTGATAAATACTGAAGTAAAGTCAAACCCACAATTTCCCTGTCTGCTCTCCCCTTTAATGAGAGAATCCCACATGTTTTGTTGATGGTTCTGTTTGAAAATTTGCTCCCATTATTATTATTATTTTGGCCCCGAATGTTTCAGTGCCTAGCTGAAGTGCTGGTTTTATAAATTCTAAAATATCTATACAACATCAAGCCAAAGAGGTGGTTACAATCTCCGAGGTGCATAGCTTAACGTTGCCTTCCGTGGAGCTGGACAAATCTGTGTAGAGTTAAGGGGGCTGTTGATTGTTTTAGCTGCCAACTATAAATCATCAGAAGCTCTGGCAACCTAGCATTTTTCCTGGGAAAAAGTCTATCCTTATTATGTGGAGACAATTAGGTTCCTGCGTAATAGTAATCCAAAGTAACGCAAACTAGAGAGATGTTCTCCTTTACTTTGAAACAATCATTTGATTATTGTATCTATAATTCTCATACCACCTCTTCATCTTTTTTTATGTTGCAGGTGTTGGTGTCTGTCCAGTCCCTTATCCTTGTGTCTGAACCTTATTTCAACGAGCCTGGATATGAGAGGTCAAGAGGCACCCCAAGTGGAACCCAGAGCTCCAGAGAATATGATGGCAATATCCGGCAAGCCTCTGTCAAATGGGCCATGCTTGAACAAATTAGGAACCCATCACCATGTTTTAAGGAGGTACGTTTTGTATTCTTTTTCCACATGTTCCCTTTTCTTCATCGCTAGTTATTTTATTGTTGTGGTAATGCAGAGCTATCATATTTTTATCAACCTGTACAGTCGATTTGATTTGTAAACCATTTAATTTACAAACTGCATACTAAAGATTAAAAGATTTAAAAATGCTTTCTTGAGGGGGAAGCCTTGTTGCTCACTGTTAAATAGATCCTTTCTGATCAAGAACAGTGGTACTGGATCCAGTCTTAAAGAAACACCATCTTGAATTTGCTATCACATTGCATTCGTATAGGAATACCCAATGGACTTTGATGTTTGGGGCGCTACTACAGTTCTGTTGCCCATATTACTACTATGAATGTGTGTAGGCTTATGTTTTGTCTACATTCAAGTTGTATGTAAAAACTGCAAGTAAAGCAACATAGGGGCTGCAGTAGCCCAATGGAAAAAAGTAATACATTTTGTGGTTTTAAATATCGTTTCCATAGCTAGTATTTTTTATAGCCCAGGCTATATATACCAGCTTTTTTTGGATTAACTCTTTAAAGGTAGAAGCGCTGCCTCACGCTTGTGGTTTATCATCCTTTTGGCTTTAAAGTACCAGAGCCAGTTTAACTTGCTTGTTTAGTACTGTTATGAAATCCGAAGGAGATGCCATACTGCTGGTAGTATTTTACATACACACAAGTTTTTAGAATAAAGAATGAACCAGAATACCCAGCAGCGTTGGAGGCATCGCAGACTCACCAGAATAGCCTCCTAGCACAGAAAGTAGGTGCCTCGCATCATTTCTGCATGTATAATGAGTTTGAGAGTATGCCAAATCGATTCCAAAGGCATGCCTTGAACCATTCCTGTGTCTCCCGTCACTTTGTTTAGTTGCCATCTCCACGGTTTATCATCTTAATAAGACGTACAAGTGTGGCTGACACCCACCCTCTCCCGTGGAAAGGTGGAGGAATGAGATAAATCCAGATGGATTTAGCCTGGTGGAGAGGCAATTGCTCAGCGTGAGCAGATAATGACTTTTACAAAGTGCTTGTCTCTCCAGCTGCCTGCCTCTGTGAACTGAATTTGATGGGAATACATTTTGCAGAGCATAAAACCATAGGTTTCGGGAGTCCCGACATTAAATTACACTGTGTTTCCCAAAGGAAATATACCGTGAGCGTTGGGTAACCATTTTATTTTACAAATAAATTCCCCGGCTTTTGAGAAAATTCATAGAATTAAAACTAAAAGGCTGCTTTTTTTATTATTATTTTTCAAAGGTACCAAATAATTGTCACGGTATACGGTTGTATTTTGTAGACAGAGAGGTATTCAATCGGGGAAGACTTTATATATAAAATTGTCGAGTGGGATTTTAACTCTTATGTATCATTTTTTTGCCCGAGTTAACTATATTCTTTAGTGCTTGTAGTCCATACCCAGGGGCACAATTTGCTATTATATTAACCATTATTTAACTTGCTACAACATTCAAGTTACCGTTGACGTTAACGTTAAACCCAGAAATGAGCTTCTAAAATGTTTTTTCCTTCTGTTACACGCTCGATGCATGTTAGCAGCTACATGATGTGATATGTCAGATTCCATTCACGCTTTGCAAATATGGCGGGAATACCGTGCAATTTATTGGCTGTGTCAGGGGCAAACAAATTGTCTCCTGTCCTCATGGTAGCTGCTGTGTTTGTACTTTTGTATCTCGATTCTGTTTGAGATAACGCTTCCATGTTTTTATTTATGCTCTCTTCCCATAGTAAGTGTCTCTAATTATGCTGCCCCCGACATTAGCGTGACACTCGCAATAAATTTTCCTGGGCAATTTCCCACGTCTAATTGAGTGTAAAGGTGTGCGTGTGGCAGAAACGAAGGTTCCTTCCAGCGGAGTAATTGATACGTCTTCCCCACTTCCAAGAGAACTCAACCAGGGAAATTGAAATATGAATTATTGCTATACCGTTTAAAAACAGTATTATGCATGTAACACAAGTCTGCAACTGGTGGGAGAAAAAATGGTTAACTTTCCATTCCTATTGCTTGTCAAAGGAATGAGGCCGATTTATTATCTGTAGATATAAATGATGGTTGGTTAATTGAAGTCATTCTGACTGAACTCGTTATTACTCTCTTGCATAATTCCTTATAATGGAGAAATGGTGTGACTTATTGCTAACATAATAATTAGTGCAAAATAGTTCAACAATTATGTATAACAATCATTTCTGATATGTAGACCATGAGGATGTCCGTTGCAGGATCATCATCATTGTATATGGGCCCATGCCAGCCTAATGGACAGGTGGAATATAGTCCAATGTTTAATTGCCCATGCTCTTCGTCAAATGGCTGCTTCTAATTGGCTTGGCCAAAGCGTTTCTTGGGTATAGTATCTAACTGCTGGGGCATGCCATGGAAGGCCGGTGTTTTGTCCAAACTATACCTTCAGATTAGGACGACCTGCTTTACAGCCATATTGTATTGCAAATGGTTTTCTAACAGTTGATGTATTCTCTTATAGTACCGGTCATAAAATGAACTGTGATTTAGCTTTGTTTGAAAACCCAGCATGATGTATGATGTGATCCAGAAATAAATCATGTTAATATTATTTGCTGGAATACTCCGCTTGTGTTAAGCCAAATGAAGTGTAATGGTTCCCAATATCATAGGCAAACTGAGATTAGAGAAAGACGGCATGCTTAAAACTATTCATTAACAATCCTTGATTTTGCCCCCCAAAAAAAGCTGTTTTTTTTTTCCAACAAATGTAATGTACACAAAGACTGGAGACATTACAACGCTTACATTACAATCTTCTCCTTGTTCTTCACATTGAACAGCAGCGATTTACAAAAAAGTACTATAAACATTAGCAGTCGTTTTAGTGGAATTAAACTTCAGAGTAAGTAAAATAACACAAACTCACTGAAACGTTTCGTTTCTAGGTCAACAACCTGTCTGGCTTTTTTTTGTGGTTTGACAAATATCCATCCAGCATTTAGATTGAATCATGTATAGGAATAACTTTAACTGGTGCTTCTCTTCTTTGTAGGTGATTCACAAACATTTTTACTTGAAACGGGCTGAGATCATGGCTCAGTGTGAAGACTGGATAGTGGACATCCAGCAATTTAGTAGTGACAAGCGTGTTGGCAGAACCATGTCTCACCATGCAGCAGCTTTGAAGGTATATGCGAATCTTTACCCTAAATGTGATGTAATTGGTGTATACTGCAATATTCTCTTTTTTGAATGAGCAACAACCTTTTCAAGTACCCCTGCTTGAACTCTTGCATTTTTAGATGTACTAAGGAGTATTCCATTTGATTAGATACTAATCCAGAACCTTTAATAAAAAGAAAAAAAAAATTCTCTGGAATTAATAGCCTTACATCATTTGTGCAAAAAGGTGTACATAGTACTGCAATTTATTTCATTATTATAATACATGGAAGATCAATTTGTTCAAGTTTTCTGTTGATCTAGATTCCGTGTTAATGTAGCAACTTTCACCAGTTACAGCCATCTCAATCTTTTCACGCCCCCAAAATGAAGTAGTTTTTCTCCAGAGGAATTTGTTATAACAATCAGAGCTTCAGAGGTAGGGTAGAGTTCAGAACATCCAAGCTGATCTGCACAGAATTTCATTGAGATAACCCAGTCTAAAATCTGTAATTATTGGCGCTAGAAGTTGTAAGAATGTTACACAACCCATAATTGATCCTTATAATAGTTTTCCTTTGCAGTAAGCAGTGTTGCGTTTGTTGAATTCCAAGAGGTGGTTAAGATTTAGGGAAATTGCTTTCCTCCTGTGTCATAGTCATTACAACCTATTGTCACGCTGAGTCTCCAGAGACTTTTTGGTCGCTGTGGAATGGATTTTGGTTTTTCTGTGAATTCCACATGATGTAGAGCTTTGGGGCTCAGGAGGGAGCAGTTTATTACAATGACACGCTGACCATACTGTTTCTTCTGCTTTGTGTGCAGCGACATACGGCTCAGCTCCGAGAAGAACTCTTAAAGCTTCAGTGCCCTGAAGGCTTGGACCCAGATGCTGATGACTCTACAGAAAAATGCCTTGCCACAGCAAGCTGTGAAGAGACTACATTGCACGAACAGGTCACACCTAGCAGCAGTAAAGATTCCCCCAGTGACTTCAAATTCTGAGCTGCAACGGCATGGACTTTTAGAAACAGGCTTTGAAGCACAGCCAAATATGTCCATATTTGTATGTAAGAAGCTAATTATGTAATAGTTAATGAAGCTAAAACTATACTATGCCCTTAATATACAGTTTAATTCGAGAACTTTTACCTGTACAAGAGTGTAAAATTTTTTTGTGCTTTTATTTTTTTTTTCAAATGTGAGAACCACTGATTTGGTATGTTAAACAAAATGTAAACAAGAAATGGAGAAATCACTGAAATAAGGGAACGTACCTTAAGAAAGAATGTTTACTGAATATTTTTTTCTTTTTGTTCGTCTTTGGTTTTTTATTATTTTTTTTTTTTTACCTGTAGAGTGAGGGCGTTGTAACAAAGAATATATATTGGTCATTCTTATAACTATAACTATTTAAAGACTGCAGATTTTCACAAATTTGATAGATTTTGGCCATACCTTCATTCTCATTTTTGATTTCTACAGAAACCTTCTGCATTCTTCAATAAAAGTTAAGCAGAAATGCTCCCTATTAAATGATTCACTTATTACAGTTTTTGTTTCCATTTTTAAAAAAAACAATACATCTGCAATATAAGGACATTATTACTGGAGATTGTAAGACTGGATTTATCACAGTCAGTGTTTAATTTGATGCTTTTCCATTCAGAATGCACACACAATAAATAGATATGGTTTTACCTTGAGCGCACATGCTCCACCGATCTTCATCCTTTTATTTGTACGGTATATGTTTAATCCAGAGTCTTTTCTCACCTTTATGAAGATGTGGTAAGTCCCTCAAAGTTTAGAGAAGATGGAGCATAGAGGTGGAACCTTCTTAAGGCCACTTATGTGTCAAGGGTACAGCTGAAATACACATTTTATTTCATTTATTTAAGAGAAAAAAGCAACACGTTCAGGGCATCAGGCAGTGGATTATGACATTTGGCTTCTGTACTTTTTTATTAAAGGACAACTATCACAAACTCATTGCGTTATACATGTGTTACTTTGAAGGTAACGGGACAATGGAACCTGTGTTCACCAGAGGGTTCTTTTGACACAATCATGTTTTTGTGTCCACCTCTGCCTTACACTCAACTCCTTTTTTTTTGTTTTGTTTTTAACTACATTTTTAGCAGAAAAGTGGTTTCAACTCAGGTTAGCCTGATGGCAAGGGTGAGTGATCGTAGTCCTTGGGTTGACCCACTGGTTCAGGCAGGGTCATATATCGTAGTCGTGTGGTGGTGCAAACTTCTCTGGAGACGCATTCATACCAACAAAGTAAGAGATTGTGTGTCTGTCAGGGTAAGTATGTGTTTGTGTGCCACGGGTGTAGGTGAACTTGCCTTTATATGGCCTCTGGGGACATAGGGATTTTTAGACGATGCAGCCCTTCTTGCAGAATCTATCTGCCAAGGACAGCCCTCCATAACGAGAACAGTGAGTTGAAACAGCAACTCTCTTGCCAACTCCCACAAATTCTTACCTGGTAGAATTCACCTGGTAGCTGTCTTTTCTATTTAAAAATGGTACCAGGAAATGACGAGGAAAATTTAATTCTCAGGTAATAATTTACTGTGTCAATGTCTTTCCTGGTAGCAGCTACTAGATGTAAAAAAGCTACAGGGTGCGCTCAAACCACAGCTTGCAGCATGCGTCTGCCAAACTTGGAATCTTTGAAAAAAGGCATCTAGCCTGTAGTGCTTGACGAAGGTATGCATGCTCTTTCAAACAGACCTCTATAAAAATAACCCATGCTGTCTCTGCCCAAGATGTGGAGACTGCTCTATTGGAGTGAGCTTAAGTTCCTGGGGATTTTCTTTTCCAACAGCCTTGTAGATTTCAGATACAGTATGTCACAAAAGTTAGTACCCCCCTCACATTTTTGTAAATATTTTATTATATATTCATGTGAAAACACTGAAGGAATCCCACTTTGCTACAATGTAGCCTGCAAACAGTTTGCTAAGGACAAGCAAACTTAGCACATGGATTACTGGAGCCATGTCCTGTGGTCCGACGAGACCAAGATAAACTTATTTGGTTCAGATGGTCTCAAGCGTGTGGCATTAACCAGGTGAGGAGTACAAAGACAAGTGTCCGGGCCTGCATGAGTGCTGCCGGCACTGAGGAGCTACAGTTCATTGTGGGAAACCATAAATGCCAGCATGCACTGTGACATACTGAATAAGAGCATGATCCCCTCCCTTCAGAGACTGGGTATTCCAACATAACGACCCCAAAGACACCATTTCCTTGCTAAAGAAGCGGTAAAGGTGATGGACTGGCCAAGCATGTCTCCAGACCTAAACCCTATTGAGCATCTGTGGGGCATCCTCAAACAGAAGGTGGGGAAGAGCAAGGTCTCTAACATCTACCAGCTCTGTAATGTCGTTGTGGAGGAGTGGAAGAGGACTTCAGTGGCAACCTATGAAGCTCTGGTGATCTCCATGCCCAAGCGGGTTAAGGCTTTTGTACTCGCTTTTTTTTTGGGGGGGGGGGGGGCAAGGTTTAGACATTAATGGCTGTGTGTGGAGTTATATTTCGGGGGACAGAAAATTTACACAGGCTGTACACTCACTACATTATACATTACATGTATATTTCTCCAGTGTTGTCACATGAAAAGATATAATAAGATATAACAAAAATGTGAGGAGTGTATTCACTTTTGTCAGATACTGTATAGCCAGCACCAGCTGCTGGGCTACAGAATTCCTAGAAACAGCCAAACCTTTCCTAGCCCTGGCAAAGGACACAAAGCGATTAGACGGTCTTCTCCAAAAGGCTTTTTTTGTGGGTAGATCTGTAGACATCTATGGAGAGAAAGGGTGTGTAACTTGTTCCTTGCTATTTGGCTTGGGGCAAAAGACAGTTAAGATGACGTCCTGGTGAAGATGAAATGGAGAACAAACTTTTCATATGAATTCCCGCAGAGATCAAAGGACCACTCGATCTTCAAAAGATTGAAGGTAAGGTTTCAAAGTAGACAATGCCTAAACGAGGTCTCTTAAATGTTCAGAGGAAGCGCTGGAGAGACTGTATAGAACTAAGTTCAAATCACAAGCAGGAACTCGGGGTCTCCTAGAGACAGCTAGGGCTGCTCTTTTGTGTACTTTCAGAGTGGCAAGAGTCCCTCGTGGAAGCCCTGCTCTGGTTGGCAGAGACCTCTTCTAGTTGAATATGCTTGAGAGCACACCAAGAGCTGAAAGTTTTCCAAATCTTACTATAATGTGCCATAACATAAGTATGTAATCTTCCTGCTCGCAAACATGGTATTAGCCACATCTGCAGAGAGACCGGACCTAATCAATCTCTTCCTCTCAAAAGCCAAGCCGTCAGTAGTACTGGTCCCTGCTCCAGCTGATCCTTGTTGACCGCTAAAGTTCATGGGTCCTGCCACTGACAGCCTAATCAGTACTGGGTACTAGATCCTTGGATAACCAAGCACCTTTCTCTCATGTCCTTCTTCAGAACCTTGGCTATGAGGGGCCGATGGTGGAACACATAACACATCCTGAAGCTCCACCACTGTGAGAAAGCGTCCAGAGCCAGGGGCTGACCTTCGTCTGAAAGGGAGAAGAAGAGCTCAGTCTTCTTGTTGATATGGGAAGCCATGAGATCTATACCCCGGAACTCGATCTGCAGGAAGCGTGCAAGATTTAGACTCCATTCTCCTTGCAACATAGGAACTCTGCTGAGGAGATCTGCATTGATCTCCTTCCCTCTGATGTAGACAACGGAAACATGAAGTTCAGCTTATCTTCCTATCGTATGAAGAAGGCCCCCCATCTGCAAACTTCTTCTACCTCCCTGGCTGTTAATTGCCAGAGGACTTTGACGGACTTTATGTGAAATCTGTCCTGCCAGAAACCTGCCGCTCTCTAGGCAACAGCAAGGTCCAGGAGATCAATGTGAAGCCGAATCTCCCAGGGAGACCAAGTCCCTATATGAATTATTCTCCCCAAGGAAGCTTCCCACCCCTTCAGACTGGCATCCGTGGAAAGACTGACCAGACGAGTTTGGGCCAATGCAGGTCCCTTTTCTAGTCCTCTACTCTGAAGCCACCATCTAAGGGAGTATTGAACTGCTACAGGAAACACCACCTTATTTTCCAAGGCAGAGAGTGGTTGATCCCAAACCCTCAGTACAAAGTGCTGTAGATGCCTCATGTGCAGGTGGGCCCAAAATACCTCCTGTCTGCCATCAGACCTAGCAGCCTCATGAGAAGGCTGCATCTGTGACTTCCGGAGAATGTCCAAGGAGAGTCTGGTCAACTTCTGAATTTTGTCTTTTGGGAGAAAAATTCTCTGAGAGATAGTATTTATCCGGAAGCCCTGAAGGTATGATGTTCTGGATGGCTGAAGAAAGGACTTCTGAAGTATGATGATCCTAGATTCTGTAGTAGAGACACTGTTCTCTGGATGTGGAGAATAAGATTTTTTGCTTAGCTGGCTGCCAGCAACCAGTCATGCCTTCTTTGGACCCACAAATTATTCAGGCAATTCAGAAATGATAATATAAAGAAAGTGGCGGGGAACCTTTTTTTCTGCCAAGGGCCATTTGGATATTCATCATTTGCGGGCCATACAAAATTATCAATTTATAAATTAGCCCCAGATTGTATATTTATCCTACTACCCAGCACCCATTTAGTATTGATTTATGTGATGCCCTCAGCCAGCACTCCTTGTGAATTAATGTCCCCGCACTCTTGTCCATTGCTCCTAGCCAGCCCCCCCTTTAGTATCATGTCAGCCCTGGCACTCAGATTACATCCACAGGACCTGCCTAGCACGAAGTCTGGAAGCATAGGACTTGGCATCTTTGCACCCAAACAGGCTCCCTGTGGCACTTTTGCCTCAAACAAGCTCCATGTGCCATCCCTGTTTCAAACAGCCTCTCTGTACCCTACTTACACATCCGTACAATCACACATATTCATTCATTTACAAATATGAATTCACTCATTCACAGATATTCATTAATTCCCTGATTCACATATACTCGTTTACAAATATTTCTTCATTCAGATATTCATTCATTAACTAATTCACAGATACTCATTCACAAATATTCCCAGCGAATGCTATTAAAAAATGCCTCTATAAGGCATTGATATTGGGGATTCTGTCACACTATACAGTGCAGCCTTATATTGCTAGGTATAAGCTACCTTGTGTATCATACACAAATATTTGAATGGGAAAATTTACGTTTAAGCCAGCTGAATTAGTACATGGTGCTAGTGCACATTTTGGCATCCAATAAAACATCCAAAATTTAACACGTACCAATAGCCTTAGTTTGAATGACTTACGCCTTAAGAAATATGTTTTGAAAACCTTTGCAGATTTTATTCAATAGAATTTGAGGAGTTTTACAGGGATGAGTTAAGGTTAAAGCAAATAAAGTAAAACTGTAAAATAGCATTGCCTGATTAGATTAGAAATCCCGAGGTGCATTAGTCTTGCTTTCCTCGGTCCTCTAGTCTTAGCTAAAAGCACTTGGAGACTTTCCCTTTATTAAATGAAATTCAGTATTAATCAGTAGCCGGATAATCGTACCAGTGTGGGTCACTTGTGCGTCATCGGAGCTTACTGTCCAATGGCAGGAAGCTGGTTTGTGTTTATACCTATTGGCCTCTAATGCAAAAATCAATGTAAGGCCTTTACACCGAAACCCATGTTAATCGTTTCTTGGTTACACAGAGAAACCTGCAGCACAAAGCAAATCTTTCATTGAACAACCCGGAATATGTTTATTCATACAGTCAATGCACTAAACGTCACACATATAAAATGCATCACATTTTAATATGCAATAATAGTAAGGACTAAATATATTCATAACTATATTGAATGCCATATAACATTCATTCTTGGACATGAATAATGCATCTTCATCGTGGGTATAATATTAGCGATTGACAGTGGTCAGCAGTTTTATAGATTAGCAGAGCATGTCACTGTCAATTTAAATGTACATATACCACAGTATACAAATGCGCAACAAATGCTTGTGTGAAGCTGCCATGCGATGCCTTCATGTTCAAGTAATCAATGTGAAAGTGTACACAGGCAGAGCTTAAACATTCTGCTAATGTGCAAAAGGATACTTTTTTTAATTATAAATATGAATACATTGTAGTTCATTCACACTGTTTGTTGTTTTTTTTTTTTTTTTGTTTTGTTCTTAGTTTAGTAATTAGAGTCCTAGATATATTGGACAGATAAGTGTACCTTCCCCCCAGTTACTAACATACGCATTGGCACACATATATTTACACATTCACCCTTACACATGCAGACACACAGATTTTCACTCTAACACACTTCCACAACCTTACTTTGTAAGGAGCCTTTTTTCATACCTGCTTCCATGTTCCCACCTCAGCCAGTGGGCTGATCAAACTCACTGGCACGCTTAAAGAATTTTGGACTGTCCATAGGGAAAATGTACCCACCCCTGACTCCAAACAACATCCATCTGTTATTTAGTATTTATTTGTGGTTTTTAACAGTACCTCATAAATAATCATTACCTTTATTAGTTATTGCTTTTGATAATCAACTATTATCATCCATAGTGCTTGGGTAATTTTTTTTGGTTTAAGACCATAGAATCCAGTTTATCTGTGTATCTACGGATATACTGTATATACCAAAGACTATATGTCAGTTAAATGTAGAATTCAGACCGTAAGAAGAGAAAATAATGAAGGTGGCCAAATAAGGATGCTTGCAGGAAAGCAAGATAAAGAAACTCACACCTTAACACTGCAGTCACAATTAAATTAAATTGTGTTATAAATATGACGTCAGAAATCTGTTGAGAACAATGTTCCTTCGTTAGGGCCAGACTGGTGATCTAGAGGTGGCTCTGATGCTTTAAGGCCAGTAGTTGCCTGATGACATAGATAGGACTGGTGTTTGGATATGTGCATACCTGGGAACTTCTCGGCTCCGGCTACCCGGAGCCTTCCCTTGCAGGATGCGGCCAGGACTGCACACTGATGTCGGTGGGCGGTCCCACTGATGTCTGTGGGAAACACCCACATTTAATGTAAAAATGGGCGGGGAGCAGGGCGTGTCAAGGAGGATTTAGGTCTTGATCCGGAGAACCGGAGGAGCAGCGCTCACCCGGCAATCTCCGGGTCAAACCCGGAGAGTTCCCAGATTATTTGGAATTAATTCTATTAATACAAATTAATACAATTTTAATTTTTGAGGGTATATTTAAATATATGTATATGTTGAGTATATATATTATGTATATACCGTATTTGATCGATTATAAGACGACCCCCCCAAATCTGAATATCTCTGATCTCTGACAGCCGGGGAAGGTCTGCGCGATGGACACAGACAACCCTCCGCCGCTAACTGCACCTCCTTCCGGCTGCAGCGGAAGTTGTCTACGCAAATCGCGTAGAGCTCTACACGCTGCCCGGACTACGCACCGGGGACTCAGAAGCTCAGAAGTTTGGGGGCGGGCAGGTAGCATAACACAGGATGATCCTGCATCGCTGCGGGGGATCTGGATCTTAGTCTCATAGTCAGACCTATTTGAGGTCTGATTATAAAACGACCCCAATTATAAGACGAGGGGTATTTTTCAGAGCATTTGCTCTGGAAAAAACCCCGTCTTATAATCGAGCAAATACGGTATATTATGTATATTATTTTTGTTGAATCTCATATGTATACCTTTCTTTAGAACTTGTTAAATATCTTCTTTTCTTCTTTTTTTTTTTTTTTTTTTTTTTTTTTACAGATTATTAAGGGATTTTTGGATGAAGGGTTAAATGTTAGGGAGGTACTTAAAGAGCATGTAAAAGTCTCTGTCTGTGGTTTACTACCTATGAGTAAGCGCAAATGTAGCGCGAAATGCGTTAGGTGTGCTCTGTTCACAGTAGACGCTGTAGACACCAGCAATAAACTTTTACTTTTGGTTTTACATTTTTGAGCTGTGAAGTGATACTCATTGTGCCTACATTCTTATGGACTGTTCTGGAGAGTTATTAACTTTTATTATTATTATCTTTTATTGATATAGCGCCAATAATTTACATAGCTGGAAGTCTCCGTTTACCTGCTCTTGTTACATATGCTGGAGTGCCACAACTGACTGAGCTGGGACCTGATTCATGCATTCAATTACTCAAAATTGCACACTAGCCATGTCATGCTTGTGTTTCATTCATTCACTTGTACAATGAATATATTCAGAAGAGGTGCACTTGCATTACCTGATTTATTAGAGCATATAACTAATGTGCAAATGTTTCAGGACAATAACTCCTTTCTCGGGGCGAGGAGAGTACATTGATAATTTGCTTATTTGTTTTTTTCACTACCAATTCATGTGGCAAGTATGCCTATATTAAATCTGGGGTGCGTGTTATATATTCTTTGTATCTTACCTTTGTTATACATTAGCTCATCTATAGTGAGTCTCTCTATGCACAGCACCTAGTAGAATTCATTTAACTACTGTGCATTTTTCAACCATCTACTTTCTGCCGTTCCTGTGGTTGTGCCAAACCATCCAGCCATTTGGTCGTTGTGATTTACCCTTCTCAGCATTATCTTGTTACAAAAGTTTTTTGTACGTCATCACTTTTAAAGGGACACCCCAGCTGTAATATGTACTTTAATAAATCTATATCACAGTTGATAGGTACTTGTCAAATATTTGTGGTGTCCATTTTTCAATCTCATAAACTATGTTTATATGCATTCTTCTTTACTGGGACTGTCAGGGTCATTAAACTATCTCTTTAACTTAACTTGAAGTTCAATCTTACAACTTTCTCTATAGCAACATCACCAGGAAGCAAGTCTACACCCTCTCATTGGGGTCAAGTGCTTTGATGTGTCACTTCTTCTTTATCTCTTTCTCTTTTCTTAGCCACACTAGGTTAATCAAAGTTAAATATGTAGAGGTATAGAAAACAGAACAAAGGCTTTCAGAGTAAGCCAAGATGTATAGGATTCCAATTATAAACACCAAGCCCACCAGACAATGGCTGGGATCTTTGAAAACTCCTAAGGGACCTCATCTTACAGGGGAAATCAAGGCAGATGTACTTATTTAGAAAGTATGGCTGACAGCCACATTCATCAAACACTGCAAATTGGCTGTCAAGAGTTTTCAAGGAAGATGGATTTGGACAAAAAAAGTATTTACATGGTTATGACTTATTTAACCCTTATATTGAACACAAGTTTACCAGAGGAAATGTTAGAATAAGCCCAACTAAGGTGAAGTTCTGGACAAAGATGTGGTACTTTAATGCCGACGGCCACTAAATGACATGTGGATTTTATTTTAAAATATTATTACTTAATAGCAAATAATATTGAGAATAAAAATACAAAATAATCAATAATGATAACCATAAAAAAACTGATAACATGTTCTCCCAATCCCCCAGTTATTCATTTTAAGCAGTGAAGGGCAAGGAAATATCGACTACTTTCTAGAGCTCGTCTTGCTTGTCTATGAAGAGATATCATGCAAATCAGGTCCAGTGATGTATATTTTCTTCCTTCTTTTTCTGACTCCTTGAATCATTTCACCTCTGTATTGTTTCATATTGGACAAAGTGTCCAACTTTAGATCTTAAAGTGGCATTACAAATTTAGTCACGGATTCAGTGGCAGACGTAAAGTATGTTTTAACAGGATTAAAAATATTCTTTCAAACTTGCGCTGCCCCTCAATCTTCTACTGTTCAGACCTCTTTGGCAATAGATCAATCTTTCTACTCACTGGCTATGATGATAATGGTTATAGTCTGTTAGACAGAGGGGAAGGAAAAGTGAGGGACAGTGCCATTTGATTTATATCTTTGAATTGCTGGGCATATAAACACCCTGTCTGTGAAGGGGAATGTCATAGCTGAATTCTGAAGCAGTATGTGCCATTGGTATTCTGCGGTAGCCAATTAATTTTATAGCTCAGTGTTTGTGTCATTCAAGGTTAAATGACTCAAAAAGGTCAAATCTTTTGTTCATGTGGGGCTGCACAATCAAAAACATGCATTAGGCTCCCAGTTTACTGTAGTAACCATACATTTACTGTGCTTTAACACCATACCCTTTCACATACATACACAGTGGTCCTCTCCCTAGCACCACTAGCCCTAGGTCAGGGGTGTCCAACGTGCGGCCGGGGGCCAAATGCGGCCCGCCAGACTTCGAGGTGCGGCCCAAGTGAGCAGATTTCCTGGTGGGCCGGCCGGTCCGTGGACCAGCAGAACACCATTAAAAACGGCCGCTTTCAAAGCACCACTGGGGCAGCAGTGCCTCAGCTCTTCGGTCCGCCCTTTTTAAGATGTGACGTTCAAGGGGGCGGGCTCACAGAATAATTCCTCCTGACAGAGAGAGGATAGTCACGTCGGAAGACAGAAGGACCCCCCCCCACAAAAATGTAAGTATTACATTATAGTTAGGGGTTGTAGGAAAGTGGACCCATTTTCAGGGGGGGTTCCCTTGGGACAAAAATTAAATAATACAAAAGGGGGGACTGGGGGTAATAAAACAGACAAGAGGGTTGTTGGGCATCACATTAACCAATACAAAAAGTGGGTGGGGGTGGGGGCATCAATACACAAGGGAGGGGATTGGCTGGGGCATCACATAAATCAATATACAAGGGTGTGGGGGCATAAATGCACAAAGGGGAGCGATACACAAGGTTGTGGGGGGACACATTAATCAATACTAAAGGAGGCCATGTTGGGGCATCAATACACAAGGGGGCAAAAATACAAAAGGGGCAGTTAATGAAAGAAGCAGTGTAGAAAATACATTCAGTGCGGCAGAGCCTGTCCTGGTGTGTGTCTGGGTGTCGGTGTGGCAGAGCCTGTCCTGGTGTGTGTGTTTGAGTGTCAGTGTGGCAGAGCCTGTCCTGGTGTGTGTGTTTGGGTGTCGGTGTGGCAGAGCCTGTCCTGGTGTGTGTTTGGGTGTCGGCATGGCAGAGCCTGTCCTGGTGTGTGTGTGTTTGGGTGTTGCTGGGGCAGAGCCTGTCCTGGTGTGTGTTTGGGTGTCAGTATGGCAGAGCCTGTCTTGGTCTGTGGTTTTGGGTGCCCGTGTGGCAGAACATGTCCTGATGTGTGTGTGTTTGGGTGTCGGTGTAGCATAGCCTGCCCTGGTGTGTGTGTTTGAGTGTCAGTATGGCAGAGCCTGTACTGGTGTGTGTGTTTGGGCGTCAGAGCCTGTCCTGATGTGTGTGTTTGGGTGTCAGTGTGGCAGAGCCTGTCCTGGTGTGTGTGTGTTTGGTGTGTCAGAGCCTTCCTGATGTGTGTGTGTTTAGGTGTTGGTGGGGCAGAGCCTGTCCTGGTGTGTGTGTGTTTGGGTGTTGATGTGGCAGATCCTGTCCTGGTGTGTGTGCTTGGATGTCGGCATGGCAGAGCCTGTCCTGGTGTGTGTGTTTGGGGGTCAGCGTAGCAGAGCCTGTCCTGGAGTGTGTGTTTGGGAGTCGGTGTGGCAGAGCCTGTCCTGGTGAGTGTGTTTGGGTGTTGGTGTGGCAGAGCCTGTCCTGGTGTGTGTTTTGGTGTCGTTGTGGCAGAGCCTGTCCTGGTGTGTATTGGGTCATCTGTTTCTTGGCACTTTACTTACTGCAGGAATGAATAGAACTATTTAAGTTTTACTTATCCAGAGATAAAACACCCTCCTGAATTTGTAGTCACTTCAGAGGACAAAACTTTCTTGTCCCAGAAAACAGAGAGGAAAAATAAAGGGTTTTGTGTTATTTACTCTGTTTTAATCTGCATATTTTATTAAAAGGGATTAGTGGCAATAAATTGTGGCTTCGGGTATTCCGTGTATGATGACTTTTTTCAGTGTACTGATTACTCCCAATCCCATCACATAAGATTCTATCTTGTATTATCTGCCGAGCACTGATGTCATCTTTATCCATTATACATCGATGCCGATGAGTTTTATTTACATAAAATGGCCACCAAAATCCTCAGCACCAGGCCCGTGATGCTCTTAATCCAGCCGTGCTTCCAGTGTGCATCACCCAGTTTAAATCCATCTTGTACCCACAGTGTGCTCCAGCCTTGTGCAGTTTTATCTGGCTAAACTTGTTTTAAATGTAAATAGTTTGTGGACTGACTTTGTTTTACTGTTTAAGCAATTTAGTATTGATATAGTGACATATAAAAGTTGATCAAAAAACTTTTCCACTGCCGTTTCATTATCGCTAAATACCCTGTATTAATATGCATTATAAAGCTAAAAGGCCATATTTTCTCTCAGTGAAAAATGAGTGCGGGCCCACGCACACATACATTTCTGATGAAGTGGCCTACTGCAGAAAAAACCTGGACACCCCTGATTTAGTGTATCCAACCTGATTGGGTCTGACCTGGCATCCTGTGTCACCCATCCTTGACTCCAGTTTGTTGTTTAGCTACACCGGTATCTTGATCCGTCCCTGCTTTGCCTACTACACTTAGTCGCAGATTTTACCTGCCTACACCTGAGCCTCCTCACAGTTATGATCGTCTAAGTCCTCCTTGCTAGGTGATTCCAAGCTGAATAGGTTTTGAGGTGAGTGCTCATTCAGTGGTGGCGGAAGTGACACTACTACAGGGTCTTAGAATCAGCCAGACACCGTTGGCCCACGAGGCACAGTTCAACAACATGGAAGACAAGCTTGACCAACTTGCTCATGCTATGCAGGTTTTGGTGTCAGGATCTGATCCTGGGTCCAGTGTCCATCAAGGTTTTACTCAAATGTTCCCACCCGAGAGGGCTAAAGGGTAGCAAGGCCTTGGCTTCTTTACTGTTGGAGAAGTATACTCCATTAGTAAATAATTGTGCTTCCTTCATAGTGGCCTTATCAAAAAAGTTTGATATAAAAGCCATCACAGCAAAGTAAGGGAGCCTTGCCTGGGTCTATCGCTGGTCCCACTACTGGAAAATATTTTTTGCTCGTACCTGTCTCCATAGAACCGTTGGTGTTGGTGAGTGTTCATTCGGTGATGGATGTGACATTATCCTTACTTCTGCTTTTATCATTCTTATCTCCAAATACCGTAATAAACACAATCATAGCTCTTCCCACAACTTGCTTCTCTATTCAATTGTGTTCACTTCTTCCCACTCTTGTATCCAATATTTCTATTCTCTAGAATTCCCTACCTTGTTTTGTCAGACTCTCCCCTACTACTCTCCTATTCCAGCTCACTAAAACCTACATGTTCAGAGACGTATACAATCTATCCACCATCTGAAATATGAAAAGAAATCAACACTTCACACCATCATCAAAATTTCTATGCTGCTGACGTCTCCATATGACACATGCTACAATGAAATTATCCTCAACCAAGCGTTCCCTCACCTTCTGTCTCATTAACTTTCAACCTCCTAATAGATTATAAGCTCCCAAGAGCAGGGCCTTCTTCTGCTTCTGTTCCAGGAATTCTTCATATGTATTAATGTTACTGTCATGTTTGTGTATTGTCAGTTTTTATGTTATTGTTAATAACTTTCATATAGTGTAATCCAGAATGTTTGTTAGCATATTTTGCAGCAGAATGGCAATAAGAAACAAAAATAATAGGATATACACAGCACTAAATATAGTGTATGAAATTAAAACCATTTTGTTAGCCTTAGACACGAATAGAGATGGTTGCATCAGTCACAACAGGACAGGAGCCAGGACCAATCTAGAGCTCACTGAGACGCAGATCACTAATTTTGTCAAGATTTACAAGTGAAGGTTTGGAAGCGCAGTCTATCAAAAACAATGCATTGCTTCTGTTTGCTAAAACTTCATCAACACCACTTTTTAGTCCAAACCAGACCCCAGACATAAACGGAGTTGCCCCATCTCTGGAGATGCATGAATTCTTCCTAAACATGAGGATTTAGTGACAGGGTAGGAAGAGCTCAGACCACTTCGACCTTCCTTACTCACAGGCAACACCTTCTGGCAGGGCAGACCAAAACTGTTGTTGGTATTCAATGGCTTATCTTACTCTGGAAGGGTACATCTAGAAATTGTTGTATTGCATATAAACATATAAATATAAAATATATAACCACCATTGAAGATAACTAATAATTTGACCATTTATTATTGATTTCTATAGTGATAAGACCACCTTTCAAACTTTGCACCAGTCAATTTAACTTTACCCCAGCACCGATATATTATACCGTATTGGCTCGGATATAGGCCGCCCCCGTATATAGGCCGCACCCTAAAAGTTTGGTGCTTTTTTAAAGAAAAAGTTTTTTTCTTTAAAAAAGCACCAATAAACATGCTGCCACTCTGCCCCCCCCGAGATATGCTACCACTCTGTCCTCTCCCCCCCCGAGATATGCTGCCACTCTGTCCCCCCCCGAGATATGCTGCCACTCTGTCCTCTCCCCCCCCGAGATTTGCTGCCACTCTGAAGTTGTATTTGCGTATTGCGTAGATGTCTTCCGCCGTCCCTGCAAGACACCCGGGAGTCTGCCCTGGTAAGTCGGGGGGGTTAAAATGCATCGTGCGGACGTTCACCGGCAACGGCGCATCGCCGCTGCCGGTGAACGTCCGTGCGATGCGCTTAGACAACCTCCCGTGCCGGTACTCCCCCCGTGGAAAGTGCCGGCAGGGGAGGCTGTCTGAGCGTATCGGGGAGTAGGATGCAGGTCCCCTGCACCGCTGTGGGGGATCTGTATCCTAACCCCGCTGTCTGCCCGGCGCCCCGGGACTGCATGTCCCGGGGCGTTGGGCGCTAGACCCCGAATATAGGCCGCACCCCCACTTTAAAAACTTAAAGTGGGGGAAAAAAGTGCGGCCTATATTCGGGCCAATACGGTAATTTTTTTTTTAACTCACAAACTAAATAACATAAACTTTTCCACGAAAAATACCCCAGGTCCTTTTTTTCCATGATGCCCTCAGCTGTACGCTGTGAACTATGCATAAATTCAATAAATTCTAGCTAGAGTATTCAAACATTGTAGGTTTATTAGCACATCAGCAAATCTTTTTGTTTAGCACCTTATTAAAACTGACTAGTGTGTCCCTTGGCATCGGCAGGTTTAAGTTTTGTGTTTAGAGAAGACATTGCTGGCCTTTCCCTGTAAGGAATAAACTCTGATGCTTGCGCTGTTCATAGTAGTAATGAGATCATTAACCTTTTCTCACTTGCTGATAGTGGCAGGGTAATTACCCTTTTCACTGTCAGTGATGAATGTGGGACAATTGATCTTACCAGCACTTTGTTACCAATGGAAATACATGCTGTGTACGTTCTTTTGCAATCTGTGCCTTTAAGCACTTCAGGAGAGGGACTTCTTTTACTAAAGTACCATGAGCACAATGTCTTTAAGACTACCTTACTTATTATATATCAAGTTTTATGTTTTTATATGACTGCACTTATTGTAATGTCTACTTATAAAATAAATAAAGCACGGTAAGAAATGTGTTTTTGAGATTTTTTTTCTTAATACATATACAATATACAGTAATAGTAAATATATAATCCAAGCCACGGTGTCCAATGGAAATATAATGCAAACAGATCTGATGGAGTTGTAGTCTTTGTTACATCTGTGAATCATAATCATGAAATTAATGAAATTTTAGATCACATAGTGCCACCATTGCCCTCAAATTGCTTATTAGTGCCATATTTGTTCCCAGACACATTGCCTGTACCTCAAATAGCTTATTTGTGCCACCTGTGCCCCCAAACAGCCTGTCTCTGCCATCTCTGTCCCAAACAGCTTGTCTGCGCCATCATTCGGCCAAACAGCTTGTCTGCACCAACTGTGCCCCCAACCAGCTTGCCTGTGCCACCTTTTCCCAAACAACTTGTCACGGCCACCAAAAAGCTTGTCTATGCCATTATTGGCCCTGAACAGCTTGTCTGTGCCCCAAACAGCTTCCCTGTGCCCTCAAACAGCCTGTCTGTACCCCTGCTTATATCACTTACCTCTCTCTTCCTCCATGCTGTGTGCAGATGGATTTAGTATGCAGGAATTGGATGTGATGTCACTTCCTGCTCAATGGCAGTCAGTGAGAGATTATCCAATCAGTATTACCCACACCTAAAGTCTTTAAAGGAGCAGACAACTGGTCACAGGGGCTGCCCTGTCCCCAAGAGTAGCAGCCCGGTCAGAGTTACAACACCTGCGACAATGATTGTTATTCCTCAGGCTTGCGGTATGTGCTAGTGAACAGTGGGGTTCATTAAGCTAAACATCCTTTCGAGCTAAGCTGGGACGTTGTTTTTATCATGTTTGGCAAGCTTTTTCAATAATGAAGTGTATATTATCTCAATAATGACAATAATGGTAAAAGGGTCTGTAGCTTTAATCATAGAATAATTCATGGAAACCAACCCTAAATGATCTATAATACTGAATATATTTGAGGAGCTGAAGGCAAGTGACAAATGTCGTTGCTTTACTCTGTTTTAAATAAGCATATTTCGAAGAATTGTTGCTATTTTTAAAGAAAGAAGATGTATTTAGTATCGGATCTTTTGCCTCAGCATAAATGTTCTCATAGGTGCCGGCATAAATATCAAACATGAGGTTCTAACTAGACTGAAGACACCTTAAATAAATTACAAAAAATAAATATAACAATCTTTACTTACAAAACATCAAAGAATCTATTTTTAATATGTCGTTCCAGCATATTTGCACAATACAGTACAGTACTTATCAAAAACTATGACATCAACAGTTTACAAAGTAATTTGTGAAACCATTTCATATATTATCTTTTGATATCTAAATCACTATTGTTTTTATTTCAGAACAACTGGAACATACTTCTAAAATATCTAGAATTACAATGTTATTTAGGTGGAGCAATCTCTTACCTAAATTCTAGATTTTTCTGTTCAATATACTCAATATACTTTATAGTGGTATTTCTAGTTAACAATAATTCAGCTTATCTGATGTAATATAATGATTTCTAAAAAAAAAAAAAAAAAAAAAAAAAAACCACAAACCTCTAAAACAAAAACACTGAAGGGGGAGTGGGAGTCCACCTGCTATAGGGTGTCTATAAGAAAGTAGTCCTTTTAGCAGGACATGAATGAGCACAAGGCAATCTTGGACATAAACCTCCCAGGAGGTTCCTGGCAAATCATGCATTAACCAAGTATCTGAATTTGTTACTGGAAAAAGTCTGTAAAGTACAGAGTGGTAATTACAAAACTCCATAGAGTTCTTGAGTTAGAGCTCTAGGACTCCCAACAAAGTCCGTGCAAACATGCATGGCTGAAAGAACTAAACAGATCCTTCCCATCCATTGCAGATGGTTTCTAAATCTGCTCAGTGCCCTGGAATGCAGAAATGTACTCAGCCCAAACTTCTGCAGTATCCAATCCATAAGCACCTTACATAAATGATTCTGACCAAGCAGAGTATGCCTGGCAGTCCTTGATGTAGTTGAACAATGTGCCTGATGACCCCATTTAGACTTGTGGTGAGTACCATGGAAACGATCTTTAGGTAAACTAGAAAAATGATCAGATCTGTGGCAACAGACGTTTAATGTGAATTAGTTGAAGAGAATGCACCTAGGACACTGAAACCGAAAGGCAGAGTATTGAATGCTTGATACTGCCCTAACCTCAAGATTTGAGGAAAGGAATTTAGGGGTAGTTATTTCAGAGGATTAAAAGGTAGGTAGACAATGCAATCGAGCAGCAAGAAAAGCTAGCAGAAAGGTTGGTTCTACAGGGAGAGGTATTAACATGTATAGGTTGAAAGATAAACAAGACAGGAGGAATATGATAAAAACATTTAAATACATACAGGGAATCAATACGGTAAAGGAGAAGAGTATATTTAGAAGAAGAAAAACTACAAGAGGACATAGTATTAAATTAGAGGGGCAAATGTTTAAAAGTAACATCAGGAAATATTACTTTACTGAACAATGTTGTCATTTGGGAAGACTGGATGGGCAAAATGGTTCTTATCTGTTGACACTATGTTTCTATGTTCTATCTTGAAATCCACATTAAAGAGTGAGGGGATGCCAGTTTTTAAGATCATATCTCTCCCTCGTCTGCTTACAGTATACAGGATCATGTTCATCCCCTCTATGAGCATGGGAGGCATCCATCATTTTCCAGTCAAGCAGGTCCAGGTCAAAGAGGCTGGTGAAGGAAACTATTTTACAATGTGAGCCATGGGCTGAGGTTGTATGACACTTTTTAATTTTTATTTATTGCAGCTTGTGTTTTTTGTGCACGTGTGTCACTTCAAATGTGTTTGGTATGGGTTTTGCACGGAATTGCAACAGTTGGGTGTTTGGTGGTGGAGGACTATTGGTCACCACTCCCCCTCGAAGATTTCAGTGGTTCTCCTCCTCCTGGGTGGATCATGAACATCCAGTCCTTCTTTCTGGCTCTGTACATAGCGGTAAGGAAGGGGCTGCAGGTGGGGAGTGCAGCTACAGAAGTGGAAGATTGGAGACCATTGGGGCATTACTTCAACACTTGATTTTTCCAAAATCAATCTTCATTTATGTATAACTTAATAATGCAGCTTTGCTGAGTGAGGTTATAAATGCAAGTTAAATATTATTATAATACAATTATTTAAACAGAAGTAGAAGGAGGTGAAGGCATCTCTTTGGTCATGCTGGCATTCTATTTTTAGCGTTGAAGAGAATCATAATTTATTTTTAACCCCTTAAGGACAATGGGCCGTATTCCAAACCCATTGAAAACAATGCATTTTGTGCCCGTACATGTACGGGCTTTGTCATTAAGGGGTTAAAATCATGGAGGAAATTGTTATTAATCAATCTATGCAGTTTACATGTCTCCTTGTCTCCAGTGTGTTGAGCTCTACAACATTTTCCATTGAGACTTTCTGCAATCTTAACATATGCAAAGTGACATCTGTTCAGGCAGGCTGCACGTTCTAACATTTATATCTTATTTTTTCAAAATAAAATGGTGCAGGTCACTGAATAGTAGATGTAAGGGTGGATTTACTTTATATCATTTTTATTTTCTCCGGATGCAATTTAAATCATGCGTAATTTAAACAGCTAACATAAGGAGTAACAGAGGTGGGGTATGTGAAACCTGCCAATTTTTTCCACCTCGTTATTTTTAGTTGGACAATGATAAATAACAGCCATGAAAGGGGCACTATACCATCTGCTACTCGGGACTACAATAATTACTCTGCTCTGTATGCGTTACATATATGATGTCACTGAAAGTGAGTGCGTGACTGTAATACAATCATAGACCTAAGGAAAGAGAAATATATTTGTTTGGATGTCTCCTGTTCCATACACTGATGGTCTCTCATTTATAGATAGGCCAAAATTCAAAATAGGCTGATGGAGCCCCTGCAATAGGACTCCGTTGTCTATGGCTCACAATCAAACTGGAAGGGTCCCAATGCCAACATAGCATAAAAGCCAATTTTACAGATGTACATATCTATGATGACAGTATACCATTTATGCAGGCCATTACTGGTTATCTGGCATGGTGGCCAATAGAGTCCATACTTGCACTTATTGCTACTCCAGTGGCAGATCAGGTCCTGCTGTGGTCACCTCTGGCTGGATACGTGCAGCTGCATATTGCAGCCAGTGGCCAGAAGTATGCTATTTAGTGGCCAGTGCTCTCTTCCCAATTCTCAACATTCTCTGTCACCACTAGACTTGGGTGCCGGCCAACTCTTTGTGTTTGTCTTCATGTTCGTCTTTGTGGGGAAACCTCTAGTCAATACTATCATTATGCAACAACAATCAAACATAAATACACTTCTACATCTGTAAAGCACACTCACATATTTTGACTGGGGTGATCTCTGGGTTTTCGCTACAGTTATTGAAAAGCAAAGGGTTGTTAGTGGTGGTTTATTTTGTATTATCTACATGCAGTAGCAGGATAAACAGAGACATTATATAACATTAGACACCTTTGGTCCCAGTGTCAATTTAGGGATTAAGCCCCCACCCCATCAAAGCCCAACGTGAAACACCACCCCATAGCTATCCATGTTCTAAAAAAAAAAAAAAAAAAGGATAGGCTTTTTTCCACATTGCTCCTATGTTTTAAAAATGCACACAATTCTTCCCTAAGATTTACAACTTTTGTAGAGCCATTTCTTTAATACTCTTGGAGATATTGAGCAGTAATGTCATATCAAAGGGAAATCAAAGCCTTCTTGACTCCAAGGCAGTCGGACTGGATCAACATTACCTTATCTAGATTTACTTGTGATAACCCTGTATGCATTTAATAATCAGAAAAACATCCAAACGATTTTTTCATCTATTGATTGAATTGGCCAAAACAACTTCAGATGTAAAGAACAGTAAAAAAAGCTTCTTTCCTCCAAACTTAAGGGATGCCCACGTATTTTTTGAAAGGTACGATTTATAAAGCGATCTCCAAAAAGATATTTATATTGAGCTTGAACATAGTTGTAAAGGTTTATCATATCCCCAGGAAGACATATTTTCTGCAGAGAAAACAATCACAATTTGGACAGCTTTTCTTCATAGCTGAAGACTTCCATTCATTTAACTATTTTTGTAGCCTTATCTGTTGGTGTCACTCCACTCTTCTAAATCCTCCCTTGGACAACTAGTGTCATCCTTTGGTTTTCAGTACCACCTATTTGTAGACAGCGCCCTCATCTACAATTCCTCTGCTGACCTTTCACCATCAAGTCTAACTTGCCTCACCAACTGTCTTTCTAGAATTACATCTTGGATGGCTTCCCATTACCTGAAGCTCACTATCTCCAAGACTGAGCTTCTGGTAATTTCCCTATCCACCTGTTCACAGTTCATGACATCTCTATAAGTGTTGAAAACTCAATAATCCACCCAACCAGTCACTCACCAAATCAAGCCATTTTAAGAAATGTTTTCCAAATCTGTCATACAAGAAACAACCAAAATACTAATATATTCCCTTGTGAAATCCAATCTGAATTATTGTAGCTCCCTACTAAATGGGCTCCTCCTCTTCCACCTTTAACCAATCAATCCTGTACACTGCTGCCAGACTAAGTTTTCTTTCCCACTGGTTATTCCCTCTAGAATTAAATTCAAACTTTTGACTCTGATCTATCTATTGAGTCCTTAACAAATCTGCACCCCTGTATATCTCTTCTCTTTTATCCAAATACTCTTCTCACCACCCTCTTCATTCCTTTTGTGGGATGTGGGTAGGAGGTCCCGCTGATGTCGTTTGCCTAGTTGTTGGAATTAGTTTGATGATTAGGCTTTTTTAGATAATGATCTGCATAGCTTTGGGAATTTACCTGCTGGTGAAACACTGATTTTCTGTGTCTCTGCATTATTGTTTCACTCTCCAGATCTCCAGATTTCTTTGGTCATGCTACCTGCGTAGGTTTTGCCTACCTCACAGCCCCTTCAAAGTCTAACTGGGGCTAGCCCCACTCTTATAAGCAGGTAGCCCTGTCCCCTTATTAAGGCTACAATTCCATTCTGCCTTCTATTAAGAAGCAAGAGAGCAGGATCTCTGGGCAGCTAGTCCCAGAAACTACCCAAGTGTGGATATGACTGGCTAAATTGACATTGGGACCTTTCTGTTCTTGGTTAGCTGTTTTTAGTTACATATACTTTTAATAAATAATTTTATTTTACCTAAACCTAAGATGTATCCTTCTTAAATGTAGTGGACAGTAGAACATCCCTTTGGGATCAAATGTGTAGAATATAATAATCCATGAATACAGAATTACTGAATTGTTCAAATTAAGTGTAATTTTTGCCTTTGATGTGATGTTTTTTTCCCCAAGCTTATTCTTACAGTCTCAATCATTGCCCTTCAACAAATGTACTTTCTTTTAAAATAAGATTCTACAGTAATTAGATATTCTTATAGATGAGGAACTATGAGTAGACATTTCAAGGGAACGTGTTGACAATGGTAATTTTTTTTCTCAGTGGTATATTACATTTAACCTTTAACTCCAACAGTAAACATGTTGAAATATAATTAAAATGTAGATGTACAGTATAAAGAAAGAGAGAAGATGGGAAAGTGAAATGGGGACACAATGAAGCGTGTAGCTAAGGGATTAAGTGTTATTTCTTTGCATGTATGTGTTCTGTAAACCCATTTGATCAGGTTCATCTTCACTTTTATGTCCTGTAAGATTTGTCTGGGAATTGAATAACATTTTCCATGAAAAAAGTGAAAAAAACTTTAAAATTTACATTGTCATTTGTGTACATAACTAAACTTTGCTTTTAAACCACCCAAAAAGAAAAAACTGATGAAAAAACGATGTGTATAGAAGTAGGGCTGCAACTAACGACTATTTTCATAATCGATTAGTTGGTCGATTATTTTCTCAATTAATCGGATAAAAAAATAAATGTACATTTTTCATTTATTTAAAGTAATATAATATACAAACAGAATGTTACAAACAAACAGCAGAATAAAAAAAACTTTGAGATGCATTTATTGTTTTTATTTCCCAACTTTCCCCCCCAGTTATGCACATTTGAGCCCAGGCTTGCCACACTGCCTCTCAGATATGCCTTATACCACCAGATATGAAACTCTGCCCTCCCCATAAATGCCTTATATCCCCTGATATGCCACTGTGCCCTCTGATGTTCCTTATACCCCCTGATATGGCTTATACCCCCAGATATGCAGCTCTGCCCCCCCAAATATGCCTTATATGCCACTGTACCCCTTATATGCCATCCCCCAGACTTACCCCCCCATGCTCCAGACTCTTTGGTGTCTAGTAGGGGCAGCTGGTGAACGCCTGTGCGATGCGTGTAGACAACCTCTGCTGCTGGCCGGCACTTTTGCTGGAGCTTCTGTGACTGAGCACCAGAAGGTCATGTGCGCAGACAACCTCCGCTGTGCTGGCCGATACTTCTGCCGGGGCTTCTATGGTGGAGCACCAGAAGATCATGTCACGCTGGTGCTCCATCATAGAATCCCTGGCGGAAGTGAAGGACAGTAGCGGAGGATGTCTGCGCACAGCCGGCTGTCAGAGAGGAGGATCTGGGTCCCCAGCAGCGCTGCAGGGGATCTGGATTTTAGTGTTATTATCCAACCTCTATTTGAGATCAGATTATAAGACGAAGGGTATTTTTCAGAGCATTTATCTTATATTCGATAAAATTGATTCAACTAATTGATAATGAAATTTATTGGCAATGATTTTCATTGACGATTATTATGAATTAGTTGTTGCAGCCCTATATAGAAGGTTTGTTAGTGCAGATGCATGTGCATGGCAATGCTTCAGGAAACAGCAATTGGTGTTATTTATGTATACAGTGATATACTAACATACTTACATACACAATAATAAGCACACATAATAACATACTTACATACTAGAACATACACACAAAACATACATACAGTAACAGCTTTATGCTGATCCCATGCTTTATATTACATCTAAATCTCCCACCCCCTAGTTTTAAACTGTAACCTCTTGTTCTAACATTTCTTCCTTAAAATAAACTTTAATTCTGTACTTTGCTTAATCCCTTTAAGCATTTCAACGTTTCTATCACATCTACCCTTTCTCTTCTTTCCTCCAAACTATACATATTGGATCCCCTTAGTGCCTCCTGATATTTTTTATGCTGCAAACCATTCACCATTATGGTAGCCCTCCTCTGAACTCTTTCCAAAATGTCAATATGGGGTATCCACAATACTCTAGGTGAGGCCTCAGGACGAGACTCTCAGAAATAATATGAGACACTCATTTATAGCCATTGGAAGAGTCCTTGTTAAATGACTATGAATTTTACCCTGTAAGAGCTAGAGAACTGCCAACTGGTGATGGCTTAACCGACTGTAGCCAACATGGGCTATGTCTTTGCCATGTACTGCAGCATTCAAAGAACCCTGTTCATGGTAAGGTCTTTGAGGCTCCATAGTACAATCTTTCTTGTTGTTTTAACTTTTGGGTCAGAAGACTCTCTTTATGCCCAATAAAGGGTATGGTCTTTGACTTCCTGCAGTACTGTACCTAAAGGTGGGCCTCACCAACTAGAGCCTGCACAGGCAGGCTGTTTTAGGGGCATCTGTGGCACAGGCAGGAAGTTCTAGGGGCAGCGGTGGCACAGGCAGGCTGTTTGAGGAGCAGCGGTGGCACGGGGAGGCTGTTTGAGGGGCAGCGGTGGCATGGGGAGGTTGTTTTAGAGCAGTGGCATGGGGAGGCTGTTTTAGAGCAGTGGCATGGGGAGGCTGCTTTATGGACAGGGGCCTACCACGTCAAAGTCTGGTTTACCATATTGTGAAATGTGATATGGATTATGCTGCACTACCGTCAATGTCTGACTCAGTATATAGTAATGGGAGTTAAGCTGTTACATATCTGTTCAGTAAATGTTATTTATTTAAACATAATTTATTTATAATTCATTTTTTTCAGATTTCAATTTTTTTTCCAGTTGACATACAGTTTACAAATTTGTGAAATAAATATTGTTGCCAATAGTATTATTTTTTTTGGGGTGGGTGCCACATACAGGATCTGCCTTGGGTGCCCAACACTTCAGGTACGCCTCTGACTTCCTGCATACTTGGACAAGTGCTCTCATCGACTGGTGATCTGCTCAGGACACAGCACATATGAAAATATTATATAAATAATTTGGTTTCTATTAAAATATATATATAATATATATACACACGCTCACACAAAAAAGGGACACACGGAGACCTTGTACATTTTATGATATGTAAAACCTGTTTATAAGTTTGCATGTAGTGTTGCCCTTGAATAAAAACAAATATCATCTTGAATTATTACTAGAGATGTCCTTTTTTTACCTTCTACAAATTTACAGTCTGGTGAGCTTTGAGATTAACAACTGTGCTTCCAAAAATATCCTTAGCATGCAGAAGGAGACCTTCCAGCTTTTAAACATAATGATACTTTTCATTCAGCGGATGGGCTTTTTGTTTGTAAAAAATAATTTAGAAAGGATTTATGTAGGAGTCTAAATGAAATTAGTCTTGTGAGTTTTATTTTTTCAGGTTTTGTGCATTGGGAATACCAATGGAGCCTGTGCATTTATACCTTGCCGTTTCATTTCTGTAATGCCTAATCATTCATTTATTTATTAAGTCTACAGCAATTACTCCTAATGCTTAGGGGTTAGTGAAAGTACATCAAATAATGAAACTAATAAGTAAAAAAAGGCTTGATTTTAACTGCAGCATGGCTGTCCTCACTTTGTTTCAGCATCTCTGTAAAAACTACAAGCCCCCTAAAATCCTGTAACACTTTCAAATGTATTGGGACAGTCCGGAAAACCAGGCTTATGTCATGGTCATCAAGTATACTAGCATTTATTGGGACTACCAGCACTTCAGAATGCACAGTGACAGAAATGGCCACGGCACATGTAAAGATTCATAGCTCTACCCACTTAATGCTCAGCTTGATAAGTACGCTGAAAAAACACCAGTGAGGGTGTGCAAAAACAAATTCACATATCTGTAAGAACAAACGATATATACATCACCAGGATTGATCACTCTCCAAAGATCTGATGGATGTCAGACAGATTCTCAGATGTAGGCAGGAGAGATGTGCAGAGAGCAGGGGGAAGCCAAATAATAATATTAAAAAATTTAATATAAAAATTTTATATAAAAACAGCAAGTATCACCTTACATTCTGGATACTTGTCTTTAGTCTCCTTAGATGTCCCAGGAGTAGATAGTCAGCCTGTAAAGTGAGTCCCATACCGTGAAAAAAAGTTCAGAGTTCCGGAGTCGCGATCTCCGTGTATTCTGCTCTATTCAGTGGAACGTCCAGGTTTGTGCGTGGCTCTCCCCTTGTGAGTCTTACATCAATAAAAATAGGCAGACTAGATGGGCCAAATGGTTTCTATCAGCCATAAAAAATTCTATGACAGCTTAACAAAGTATATGCAGACATAACGTGTGTACAATCAACTATATGAAAACAGTACACCTTTTACATCAATACACTCAATAATTTGTAAGCACTGTGCTGTGTCACAATGAAACTGTATGAGCAGGCCCAACAGAAAATAGCCCAGATAAGTCAGAGACAAAGTACCAAAGAAGTTGGCAATGGGGCAGTCAAACAACAAAACCAGGTCTGAGCCGGGACAGTAACAAAAAGGCAGTGGTCTGGAACTGGAGAGATTAACACATAATGAACACCAAGTTAATGAGGAGAGAAGTCCAGCGGGTGAAAAGACCTGGTCCCAATGCTGATAGCTCAAACAGTGGCATGCGAATGGAGTGGAGTTTCCTAAAAAAGCTGCATTTCTCTCCCATCTCAGGATTCTTTATTTCGGTATGTAAGATTCTGTATTCCTCCTGAAAGTTTCCTCAGTCTCTCTTTAGTTTCCTCCAACTCATGCTCTCACTGCAGTAGCCTTCTGAATCACTGCTCTTCTGTCTACCATTCAACTGAAGGCAACTGTGAAACGTCATCTTGGTGTACTTCCAACCCTAAGCTACAGTGGGGAAATTGCCCTACACAATCTCCTGCCTCTTGAGAAGGACAATATTTAATTTCCAAGAATCCAGGTCAGGAGGGAATCCTGTACCCAGGTTGTACTGGGTACAGGATTGCACTGAGCCAACAGCCAGATAAATATAAGGGGGGCATAGATCAATGCCTATGCTTCACTATCAAGGAAGTGAGCACAGATTATATCATGTAGCACACTTAGCTACTAGGGTATCTACAAGACAGATGATAGAGCTGGTCCGGATTTAATCCATAGCATCCCTCAGGGACTTGTTTGTGACCATCAACCTTAGAAGTCCTGTCCAGCTTTCATTCCAGGGAGGCATATACAGAGATAAGACCCACACACTCTTCCCTGCCAATAATCCATCTACAATAAGAAGCCAGAATGAAGGGAGATCAGCCAGGTATAGAACACACATCTGCATCAGTATGACAGAGAAATTACAGAGAAATAGGTATAGAACACTTTTAGAACAAGAATTGATCAGCTGACTGGAATGCAAGAAGGGTAAGAATACTCTGCCTTCTACATGTGTTCCTTACACCCCTCACATTAATGGAAAATACAGAGCTATTAACCATAATAGTCATAATAAAGGTCAGGAGGCAGAACCTAGGAGGCAGAAGCTTAAACTGCATTTTTGTCACCTTGTATATTAAGGATTTCAATGGGGTCAGGATACCGTGTCTCAGGAGTTTATGAAGGAAACAGTCTGGCCCATCAATGTCCAGCTGGTTGAGGGCTTCAGTCTGTGTTGCACCTCGACTATCTCGCCATCACTTTTTCTATTTTGTTTGAATATGGGGAAGGTGGGGCAGATGTTGAGGCGGTTTCTTGATTGAAGTTCCCGTGTGGGCTCATGACATTGTCTTTTTCCTCCATTCCCAGGCTATGTCTCCTGCTTTTGTATCGTCCCTTCAGTTGCTGCTCTGAAGGGGTGCCTGCAGTAGATTGAAGAGGGGCAAAAGGGTCTTGGGATGAGGGGCAGCTTAGTGCAGGGCTGTGAGTTTGAGACCACAGAAAGAAGAGGGGTTATTGCCACTACAGGGGGTTGAGGAGAGTGGCCTTGGCTTACCGGTGAGCCAATGTAGCCTTGGCAATAGAAAACTGCTGTTGACTCCTTGGCTTTAGCTGTTGGGGTAACAACATGTTTCTTGTGCAGATGTGCCTGACACTGATTGTGCTTATCTCTATGTTTGTTTTGAGGAGCTCTTTTAGGTAAGGGCAGAGTCTTCAGGATAGTCTGCCTTATGGTATATATAGATGTATCAGGATTTCACAATTTTGTACCCTGAAGGCATAGATAGGCAACCTCTCAATATGTAAAGATGGGCATTAGATCACAAAATCAAATGAGGAGCCCAGGTTAGCTTAAAATTCATTTTCTTGGGGCTTGTTGATCTCTTAAAAAACATATTCTACTTTGCTGTTGCGTTTAATAGAAATTTCACAAAATGCATCCATAAATCTGATGAGTGTCTTCTTGGTTTTTGCACTTTGAACAGTTTGCAAAATAGTTTGGGAAGTGTCAAATGGGAATGTACTATGCTTAAATCAATATGAAGATTTAGCTTCTCAGTGCATAGCAAAATGCTTGTTCATATATATGTTTCCAGTGTGTGCATTTGAGCTGAGGAGCTCCATATATCAGCATGTCTTATTAGCGTACTTTATCCTTGCTAGTGATCCACATGGTGATGAAGCTAAGTTCTCCTCTGTGAATACATTTTCCTTACTCTAAAATATTAAATAAATGTGTTTTAGATGATTAAACAGCATTTATAAGGCAGTAAATGCAAACCCAATGCTACCACCCTTTAAGAAAGTAATGTATTTTCAGTTGACATGGTTTCAGATCCAGTGAAATTACATCACTCTATGAAATTACATCACTTATGTGCAGCAGTGTCTCTTGTGTGCACATTCTGAGGCACCCTAGTGTGGTCCTTCTATATGTTGTTGGTGAATTGGTTTTTAGGAGTTCTGTTTTGACTCCTGGTTTGTCCGACTACCCTCTGCCTTGCGATTTTGTACCTTGCTGACCTGGCTATTCTGGCATCCTGCGGAAGCGATCGTGGGGGGTCACCCGGGCCCCCTAGAATGGCGGGCCCGATCGCAACCGCGGGCTCAAGGGGAGTCTGCCCCTTTTGCCTGCATTAAAGACGACCCTGGCGTCCGCATCTGCCACACATAGGCCCAGTCAGTCTGGGCCTATTTTCAGGTAGGGGCCTGGAGCTGCAGCTCCATCAGCCCCTACATTAATCCGGCCCTGAGTGTAATAAATTGTCTGCATCAGTGGTAGTGGTTGAGTTGAATTTAATGAAGGCATTTACTGTACAGACCCCAAAGCTTCCAAACTGTCTAAGGCTGTCCTCACAGGAATATTGAGTGATTTATGCAGGCTGTAAGCTGTAACCGACATAGTAGTCGGGTTGGCACCCGGCCATTTCTTAACCGGTAATCAACGCTTTGAAGCCGGTGCTGGCATAAGTAAAATACCGGCAATGCAAAAGCTACTATTGTTTTGTGCAGTGGGAACTACAGGGAGAGCAATCTCTCCTTCTCACACACTTTCCTGCTGTTAGTTTAGCCCATGGGCTATCCAGCCGCGTGTCCAGAGCCCTCCCTTAGTGCTTTCCTGTCATGTGTCCAGTGCCCTCCCTTAGAGCTTTCCTGCCATGTGTCCAGTGCCCTCCCTTAGAGCTTTCCTGCCGTGTGTCCAGCGCCCTGTTTTAGGGTTATTCACCTTGCTTGACCCTGCTTGAACTCTGATACTTGCTAGTTTGCTGAAGGGGCCCCCGCCAGTCCAGTCACAGAGAGCGGGGGCCCCCGCCAGTCCAGTCACAGAGAGCGGCGGCCCCCGCCAGTCCAGTCACAGAGAGCGGCCCAGTGATTGACAACTATGGCCGGTATTTTTTTGAGAAAAGGTAGCTACCCTACATAGTAGACCTATCCGAACAACCATATTATATAGCAATTGTTCTGATTCTCTGGCCGACATTGAAAGCAGAATATCCTGAGATAATGTTGGTCGGCTCTAGGTGTGACAGTTTGCCATCATGGGAACAGGGGACACAAAATGTTGGCATCCGCTTGCCTACTTCTGCCTGCCAACTATTTTGCAGTCATCAGATTACTTAAAGCGTCTCCAAACATACCGTCTAAAACAAGGAACAGCCAATGGCAGCAGAAACCTACATCATATATTCAGTACATCTAAGAACAATGTGTTTTATAGGGAAACATAAAAAAAACATTATTACAGACTTCTGTTTCAATAAAGAAACCCAACTGAAGTCATCCAATAAGCGAACTGAACTGTTTCAAATTCATAATCAGTCAGTCATCATATCAACTGACTACGAAGTAATAAACTGTGTATAATGTAAAGAAAAACATTATAGTGAGAAAACCGTCCTGCAGACTATAGCCATCCAGGCAATACACAAACATGCATGCAATACACACACATGAAATACACAAACATACATACAATACATATAATACACAAACATGTATACAAGTATACAAACATACATACAATACACACGTAATACAAACAAAACACAGCTCCCATATCCCAACATCCCGCCCCTCTGTAATGTCACATGACCGCACTCCCAGCGTGCAGCGCGGCGGTGTCATGGCGGCTTACTGAGGCTGTAAAATAGCACATGTGTACAGGTAAGAGCACCCTCTTACCGGTTTTTTGTGCGGATGCTGTATGTTAGCGTTCGTGTTTATTAACGCGCTTGCACTGTTATAGAAGGTAGTGCTTTTACTTGCCGCTCGTATTTGCTGTGTTGGTAGACGGTAGATAGTTTTCTTATGTACATAACGTACATGTCAGTGGGAATAAAATAGTGGGAATCTAGAGTGTGTCATCACCGGTAAGCACAGACTGATTTCATGACTGAATAAGCGTATATTATCTTTGAAAATGTACACTCCCCCAGTATGGTTTTTGATTACAGGGGGCTATCCATCGGGGTTATGTATTAAAACAATTCTGGTGCAAAGGTAAAGGTGTTCTCACCATATCAATCAATGTAATGGTCTAGTCCAGGGGTAGGCAATCTTCGGCTCTCCCATAATGCTCTTACAGTCATACTGCTGGCAAAGCATCAAGGGAAATGTAGTTCACAACATCTGGAGAGCAAGCCCTATTGGTTTCTATGGTGATAAAACTTTACTAACGGAATGGGAACAAATGTGTCCAGATTGTGGAAAGGGTGTACCCGAATCGAGTTTTAAATAAAAACTATATATTTACACAATAAAACCTTCAGCGGAACAAATAAAATGGAAGATGCACTAAGGTTTATTTGCTTACCATAATGGAAAGCGCAAACTATATGAGTTTGAAGTGGAACAGCATGTTTAAAGCTTTAGTAAACCAGAGATTAATTAAAAAAAAAAAAAACAAAAAAACCCTCAGCATATCGTGCTTCTGCAGAAAAAAGTCTGCGACTCCATTTGACCCCTTACCTTTCACGGGTGCTTCTGTTCCAGTGGAATCTATTATTATTTATTATTAATAATAATATTAATAATAATAATAATTATTATTATTATACCCCAGCCTTAAGGAGGTAGGTGTTAGGTACACAGACACCCAGTGATCCTCATAGAAAAGTGGTCAAGAAAGAGCCAATGGATGACTAACCCTTGCAGGGGTGGCATTATAAATTCCATTGACCATTGCGAAGACAATTTTATGTTAATAAATACATTGGGGTAAGACTGGTAATTTCAGGTCAGCCTGGGGACAAGCTATGCCAATTAGCCCAGTAACATAACTGCCCATAATACATTTAGCTGACAACAGTCCATTTCTGCCCAACACCACTAGAGCCGTGCATGTTCTACATAAAGGCACTCTTTATCTAGAAAACCTAATAGCTGTTTGACGACCTCATCTAACAAAACACACAAATCCAATATTTTCAAGCCGGCTGCTACTCTAGCCATTCTTTTTCATTCATTTTTAAGAAGGGATCCTGACATCAAAGCCAAAGGTTGGGGTTTTTTTTAGAGACATCGTTTCATAGGTTGCTGTTGTGATAAGACCCCTTTGTAACAGAATTAATTGAATACATCTTGGTTTACTGGTAATTGTTGGTGTGTATGATGCAAAGAGGTTTGTTGAATAACAAGTTGTAGATAAATTCATGTGAGATCAAACATTTAGCCTCCCCAGTTTAACTATACATGATTAAGTGCCAGTTCTGTTATTGCCCCTGCATAAAAAGACCACATTGGCCGTACTTCAGTCAGTGAAGTGAAATCGTTAAACCCCCTCAGACTATAAATGTGTATTTTTCTGGTTCTCTCACGGGAAATCTATTAGATGTGGCTTCAACTCAATGTTTAGTGAATAAATCAAATTGTCATTGAATATAACCTCCGTGTTTTTTTTTGTTTATGATGTCCTTTCAGGTCATGCATATTTCTCTAGATTACAGTATGTTTTTTATTTTTATTTTAGTGGATCATCCTTAATATATCAAATCAACACACGTCTGCTATATTTTAAATCTGTGTCGGTCCCCACCTATTTGGTCTGAATGTGGACTTCTCTGGAGAAGGATGTGCTGAGGGGCTTCTCAGTGACATCGCAATCTGAACCACCAGTGAATGCAGGTGAGATATTGCATTGTTATGGGTGCAGGTCACACACCAAGCAAATGAAGAATCTGCTGTATGTCATGTACAAGAGCCAATTGTCTCATCCTTTTTTATCTGTAAGTCACACGTATAGGCAAACGCTATGTGCTTAAGTTAATAACACATAAACAATGATTATCTTTGATAACACACCAAACGTCACAGTACCTGAACCCTTGGATTTTAGAACTGGCTGAAACCTCCTCTGGCAGCTATAACCTCTAACAAGCGCTTCCGGGAGCTTCAGATCAGACCTACACAACGTTCAGGAGGCATTTTAGACCATTCTTCCTTACAGAACTGCTGGAGCTCAGCCAAATACCAAGGATGCCTGTTGTAAACTGCTCTCTTGAGGTTATTCCACATTCTCTAGGGGGTTAAGGCCTGGGGTCTGACTGGGCCACTTCAAAAGGCGGGTTTTATTTTTTTAAACCATTCTGTAGTAGATTTACTTTGCTGTTTATGGTCATTGTTCTGCTACATTACACAGCTTCTATTGCACTTCAGCTGGAGGACAGCCACCCTGATATTATTCTGTATGATTCCTTGATCATTTATTGACAACTATTCATTGTCCCCTCGATGATGGCAAGCTGTCCAGGCCCTGAGACAGCAAAGCAGCCCTAAATCATGATGCTCCTTCCACCATACTGAACCATTGGGAAGATGTTTTCATAGTGAAACCACTATACCTTAAGGTACGGTTGGGACAGATAAATTCAGGTTGCAGGATTTTTTGGATGCCTCATGAATGTAGGTGTAAGCAGCTTTCTAACTTTACCCATTTTCATGAATGCCCACCCCTATTAATAATACACTATCTACTTCTTGACCACTTTTTAGCCAAAACGTTACAAAATCCAAGCACCAAGCAACCACAGAAGAGTTTTACCCTGACCATTATAAGGAGCCAGATTATGTGTCCAGCTGGTGACTGGACTACAGTCCCACCTTTCCTTGGTAAGCTCTGCTAGGAGGCAGGAGCTCAGCCGGGTCCCATAACGCAATGTCACATAACCCTGCAGTTGTTGTGTGGCAACTCCTGGACTTTGAGTGTCTCCAGCGAGTGATGCAGATTTGTCATGCTCTGTTTAGTTACATCTTTTTTTTATTGTATACCGTATTTGCTCGATTATAAGGCGACCCTGATTATAAAACGACCCCCCAAATCGGAATATTAATTTAGGAAAAAAAGAAAAAGCCTGAATATAAGACAACCCTATAGGAAAAAAGTTTTACCAGTAAATGTTAATTCATGTAAACTATTTTTTTAAATAAAAGCTATGATTGAGAAAAATATTTTGGTTTTATTTCCTTCTATTTTCCAACCTGTCCCCCCAGTTATGCACATCTGCCCCAGAAATGCATTATACCCCCTAAATGCCACTGTGCCCCATGATATGCCTTTTAACCCTCTAAATGCCACTATGCCCCATGATATGCCTTTTAACCCTATATGCCACTGTGCCCCATGATATGCCTTTTGACCCCCTATGTGCCACTCTGCCTCCAGAAATGCCTTATACCCCTATATGCCACTGGCATTAAGGGGGTTAAAAGGCATATTATGGGGAAGAGTGGCATATAGGGAGGTTTAAGGCATTCAGGAGGCAGAGTGGCGTATAGAGGGTTAAAAAGGCATTTCTGGAGGCAGAGTGGCATTAAGGGGGTTAAAAGGCATTTCACAGAGCACTCTGCCTCCAGAAATGCCTTATGCCCCCCATTTAACACTCGTCCCCCCCTCCAAACCGGTGCGGGGAACTCTGATCTCTGACAGTCGGGGAAGGTCTGCACGATGGACGCAGACAACCCCCGCTGCTAGCCACGCCTCCTTCCTGCTGCAGCGGAAGTTGTCTACAGGAATCGCGTAGACATCTACACGCTGCCCCAGCTACACACCGGGGACTCAGAAGTACCGGTAAATGGGGCGGGGGGGAGACAGGAGGATCCAGGTCCCCTGCAGCTGCGGGGGATCTGGATCTTAGTCGTCTCATAGTCAGACCTATTTGAGGTCTGATTATAAGACGACCCCGATTATAAGACGAGGGGTATTTTTCAGAGCATTTGCGCTGAAAAAAACCTCGTCTTATAATCGAGCAAATACGGTATTTCTTATTAATTTTGTTAGCAGGAATTATAGAGAAAATGCTACACTATCTGAAGCTGACTTCACGGTACAAATATTTGTGAATGATATACATAATTTAACCAGTTGGTATATTGTATATTGATATAATGTACACCAGTAATTATATGAGATTTACTTTGACAGGGGAGATACAACATGTACCAGGAGGCCACTGATTCTTTCTGCATAATTTTAACATCCTTTCCGATATAGCCAGCTCTAGAACAGTCTCAGAGGTTTTTTTTTTTTTTACAGGTTCTCTGTTGTAGCTAGGTGATGCATGAGTGCACATTAAAAGATGTGAAGCGTATAAAGCTTCAAAGAGACAAGGAGACCAACACTGAGTCCTGGAGTCACCTCCTTGTACCAAATGGGAACAGAGGTTTTATGTAGCAAGATAAAAATATACCAGTTTTGGTATGTTTAACAAAAATTTTAGTAAATTGTCTTGGTGCTGAGATCAGTCTTAAATGTCAAATACAGGCATTGAAAAAAGTTCCCGTAGTTGTTTTTATTGACACCTCCCTTCTAGATTTTTGATGTAAACCAGAAGTCACTTTCCCTAATCTTAAATTTTATTCTATTGTACCCTAAATAAATCCATTTAATGGTGTTTACTGATTAAAATCTTACACATGAGTATACCATTGAGAAAGGTATCTTAACTTCTGTTCTCTGGTTCTGCATGGCTATCCCTCCATAATTAAGGTCATGCCAGCCGTTATATGCACTTTAATGCATATGATAACTGAGAGATCCCTTTAAATTTGTGTGGTATTCCCATTGCATATGCAATCTGCTTTCCTTGCCTTCTTCAAGCACCATTGGGGAGACAAGGAGCTGCTGCTCTGTAACTGGAGCTTCTCCCAAAAGTGCAAGTGTTTTAGTTTTTCTCTGCATATTGACATACCCACAAAGTACTGTAATATGCAGTATTCTTTAGTGAAGCTGTACGTGACAGTAAAGTGTACTCTTAAGTCATCTCTGCCCTGTTGTTAAGTAGCTTATTGTTGTTGATTGGTGTAGGTAGCCTTTATAAGGAGAAAGAGAGGAAAGAGATCAGTAAAGAACAGTAAGGTAATGCTCACTCGTCCATGGGATGTCGCTTACCTTTTATATCTAACCAAATATCTCCTAATCAGTTGCACTGACCAGCAAAAATCACAAGGTAATCACAACTTTCAGAAAATGAGTTTAGTTATGTTAAAAGCTGTACTTTGAGAAACCAGGAAGCACACCTGTCTGCAAGTGATGTATTAACCTTCAATCGGCTCCAGAACCGGATCAGGGAAAACTGCAGGCAGTGCTCTGTTTTGATTTCAATGGGGGGGCACTTTCCTGCCACTGATATGTTGTACCATGGAGGACGGGAGCAACTGCTTTAGTGTCAGGTAAGAGCTTTGTTTTATTTTGGAATAATGCATATTAACCCCTTCAGTCCCCAACAGACGTACTGGTACGTCCATAAACGCATCTCAAGAAACACATATGGATGTACCGATATGTCCTTACCTTCTTGCAGCAGCAGGGAGATCAGGCTGTCGCAGAAGCCAGCATCGCTGCCCGATCTCCTGTAACAGCTGCCGGGGCGAATGCCCAAAAACTGTTACAGTTTTAAATGTGCGATCCCTCGGAAGGTCATCAGAGGACAGGATATTTCCTGCAGGGTATAAACTATAAAGCCCTTTATTTCCCAGATCTTCCAATTGTTTCAAAAAAGTTTAGAATGTAAACGGATACTATACAGCCCCGCCAATGGAGATACAGATTTCTTAAGGAATCAAGTATACTGTTTTTTTTCAAATACATTGAAACCTGTTTCTATAAAAGACATTCTAAAATAGATTGAATTTGATTGAGCTGAGGTTATTTTATGGTTGATGGTAATTAACCATTCCCCCATTCAGCATGTATTTAAATCACGTCTTGCTTTGAGACCAAGTAATTTACAGTAAAAAGGCTGCAAAAGATATCCATTCATGGTATAGGTTATGACATATCTTTTTAGGTAACCTTTAAAGGCCAGCATTCATGGCAAGCTTTCATATGTTTTTTCCTGTCCCTCATGGTTCCTATTTCTGCTTGAGTCTTTTTAGATTGTACTATGTCTCCAGTCTGACTTTGATGTGTTGTCATCCTTCCGGGTTTCATTCTTCTAAGCTACAGTGTCTGGGACACTTACCATAGGCGTAACTAAAGGCAGGTGTACCAGAATAGCCACTGCTAATCCACTTAGTTCACATTAAGGTGGAGCCCTGTTGCATATCTTTTTTGGTCAGGACATATCTTTCTTCTCCTCCTTCATGCTGGTCCAAGAAGCATTGTGGAAGAGTCTACGTACATTGCCAACTTTGTGTTCTTTGCGGAATAACTTCAATTTTGCCTTAACTTGCAATTTCATTGTAGAATAAGCAGTTTATCTCAGTGACCTTGAGAGAGAGAGAAAAAAGCTACATCCAATGTTTTTTCTTTATGAAATAACATTTACTTTAGATTTAATAAGTCCCCTGGTAAATGGAGAAATATCTCAAACTACATCTGTAGAAAAAGCTAGATCAGCACAGAACAGAAGCGTTTTTTCCGGTTTATATTTAATTACTTAGCTTTTTTCCTGTGCATTTGGTAGAAGACCCCAAACGTGGAGTATACATTCCTTTTTTTCACGTTTTGTTCTGCTTTTCCTTAAATAGCCACTAAAATGAAATTTAGCTTGAGACTCCGAAGCCTTAGATTTATGTGTATCATTTTAAATTTTAGCTTCTGTATTGACCACTGTTTGCTTGGTACTCAATGCATTCATAACCAAGCCTTCATCTTTACAATGATGTATATTATCTGTTCCTTTCTTTGATTTTAGCAATTAACCTTATTGAATCAATTGAATTATAAAGAAATGAAAGGAAAAAAAATCACATTGACAGCGGTTCGTAACTGCTCGCATCTGAAGGAAAGCTGTGATCTATTATAACGCCAGGGATTATCTGCACTTGCTTCAAGGCATTCCTTTATAGTCCCATTTTTCAAACCAAGCTGTCCTGTATCGGGACTGCATATGTCAGCTTTCTTCTGACATTATTCTTGGACTCCGTGAACCTGTCATAATGTTATATCTGTCCCGTCGGTCCTTGAGACCTTCATATTGTAATAATAATGTGTCTTTTACTAGAAGAGTAAGTGGAATGATTAGAACCAAGGAGGCACAGAAGGATTAATCTGTATTGATTGATAGGGATTTGTGACAATTAAGTTCAGGTGGTGTTTTAGCCAAGGCAGTGACTGGGGCTTACCTCTGTTGAATTTAATGAGACTGCACATATACGTAGTACAGTCATACCAAACGTAGGTCCTTATCTTTCAGCAGGTTCCTTTGTAAAAGCATTGGCATACAGATGATGGGATCGTTTTCATTTTTTTGAAAGGGCTATGCTACCTTAGGGGACTCTAAATGTCAGAGGAAACTTCTAGGGTATACCATATAATAGAAATAGCCATGAGCTTTGCACTTCGATAGTAAATATAAGGTTCTTTAATGTGCAATAAAGTGCTACTATAAACACATGATAAATGAGAGGGAAAAAAAGCACAAAGCTTAACTCGTTCACACCTTAAATGGCACATATTCATAAGCTTATGAGTAAGCGTCATTTAAGGCTCGAAACGCTTTAAGCTTTCAAGTTGGAGGCACTTTGTGGAGACACTTTGTGGAGACACTGTGGGTCTTCGTGCCTGGTCCCCGGGTGGATCCCGGCGGGGAGCTCTGGAGGGTTACTGTTGTGCTGCACGTTGAAACATTTTTGCTACACCCTATGATTCAGTTACTAGCACTAAAGATACCTATTAATAGTAATTATTATGCACACTTAATTGCACACATCCATGTGGGTTTGTGTGTACATGGAGATGTCTTCTATAAGATGTCTACTTTACAAGCTTTTCTATTACGCCAGTGTACAACCTAAAATTACATGTGTTTCATGGATTGCTTTAACAAATGGTTACAACCTCTTGAAAACCAGGGGATTCATGGATATACTATTTTAAATTAGTAAAGAGAGTTTGGTGGGGGGGAAATATTTTGCATACCAGAGAGTTTCCAAGTAGACAAAATTGCAACTGATCCCAACGCTGCTTTTAAAAAAGGGTTAAAATTGTCATGGAGATTTTACATGGTAAAGTATTATTTCTAACAGACTAAGTTCTATATCTAAAGATTCATCGAGAATGTGTAACTTCACTATAAATGCGGTAAGTTTTTTACAGAAAACATAAACGTGAAATGTCTTGTATTGACAGAAATCAGCTCACTGCTGCGGCAGCTGTTTGAAGGCAATTATGAAAGTATTCTCCTCAGTCCACGTGTGCAGGACATCTTCACAGCACCAACCACACATGAGAAGATTGATCTCTACCTGGAGAAACACATATCTGCATACTTAGATACCTCTTCTGATCTTGATGATGACAGGTAATTAGCTTCATAAGAAACTATTTATTGTAATAACTTGTTTTGTGCCTGTGTATGGGAATGTATCTTCATATCTCATAATATGTATCTATATCTGATAAGATGCTGGGTTCATTGAGGTACCCATGCTTGGCCAGTGACACACACGCAAAACATGAGGGACCAGTAACGCAAGTTATGTTTGCTTTATTGTCCCTGGCTCAAAGAAATCTGAGAAGCAAATCAGTATGAATTATGCTTGCCTACTTACCTGGCTGGTATGTTCTCTCTCTATTAAGAACTTTGGCATCCTACCACGCATACTCACCCATAACGATAGTTTTCATACATGAGCTCATAGTGTTGAAATCAGGCAAATCAGCTTTTGCTGTTTCATGGGTACCTACAAGACATGTTAAGGTGCAAAAGGAAGTGACTTTGAGGACCTCTATAATGCTTCTCATAGAAGGCACGTGAAGTGAATGGCGTGGAGGGTCATATCTGGTTCGAATACTGAACCCATCCAGAAGAGAAGACTGCATTGTGAAATTAATGATTAGATCTGAAGTATCTGACTAGTAACACTTTTAACAACTAACTTAAATGAACTCTGGGTTTGGTTCCGCTGTCCAAGCAGTCTGTGTAAATGTATTTAACAACTTTGATTTTGTAACATACCTGAAAACACCCAAGCTTGCACTTTAATTATACTCAACAAATAAAGGTACAGGTTTTCTTCCACACCAAACTGTATAGCACAAATTTATAAATAAGTAGTAACCTATACTTCTGGATTTGCTTCTTGGTTAGTTAAAGAAACAGGGCAATGATCTTTCCAATGGACCTTTGAGAAAGTAATGTGTCCCCAAAACCGACAAAAGACAACATAAAAGATAATTAAATCATTTATCACAAACAACTCACAAAAGTTTTATGAAACTTTAACCTTAAAATTTTATGATTTCAATGCCCAGTGATTCCTAAAGGTTTATTGTCTTTCTTCATCCATATATACCGTATTTGCTCGATTATAAGACGACCCCGATTATAAGACGACCCCCCAAAATCAAAATATTAATTTAGGAAAAAAACAAAAAGCCTGAATATAAGACGACCCTATAGGAAAAAAAGTTTTACCAGTAAATATTAATTCATGTAAATATATTTTTTAAATTTCCTTTTATTTGCCAACCTGCCCCCCCCCAGTTATGCCACTCTGCCCCCAGAAATGCTTTATACCCCCCCTATTTGCCACTCTGCCCCATGATATGCCTTATACCCCTATATGCCACTCTGGCATATAGGGGGTTAAAAGGCATATCATGGGGCTGAGTGGCATATAGGGGGTTAAAATGCATTTCTGGAGGTATATATGCATATCATGGGGCTGAGTGGCATATAGGGGGTTAAAATGCATTTCTGGAGGTCCAGAAATGCATTTTAACCCCCTATATGCCACTCAGCCCCATGATATGCCTTTTAACCCAGCATGTACTGGCTGCCTTGGCTTGATAGGAGTGTGATTGCTGCTAACAGCAATCACACTCCTATCAAGCCAAGGCAGCCAGTACATGCTGGAACCTGGGGATGATAGTAGTGGGATTACAGCCTCCCTATGCCATGCTACAACCCCCACCCCCCTTACACATCCATGCTATCACACACAAACACACATTCACAAACATTTAAATACTCATTCATTCCATTAATCACACATACTTCACACATTAATCACACATACTTACCCAAAAACCCTCCCCCACCCCCTTACCTGAACTGCAGATCTCTCACTCGAAGACTTCTGCAGGGGACCGGCTGTACCAGCAACTTCTCTGGCCCCGCCCCCAGAGGAGGGAGGGGGAGATAGAGTTCTGTGAGGAAGCTACAAGCTTCCTGTCCTCCTGCTTCTAACGGAAGAGACGCTGCTCGCGACCGGTAAGCAGCATGGCCCCAGCCATTTTTTTGGGGTCTGATTAGAAGACGACCCCGATTATAAGACGAGGGGTATTTTTCAGAGCATTTGCTCTGGAAAAAACCTCGTCTTATAATCGAGCAAATACGGTATATACATTTGCCCTTTTCCCTACCCCTCAGTTTCTAGGCATGCAGATGATCAGCGGTGTAAATTACCTGCTTGTTAAAGCCGATGCTCGGTATGCTTTCGTCGGTCAACTCCAGCTCGGGTTTGCAAGGATGTTCTTGGGGTCCAATAAGGGCCCCAATGTACAGGTGCAGAAAGTGATCCTTTGGATTTCCATGGAAGAGTTTTCTTGCCACTGATTGGCTGCTTCACCCCCAGTCAGTGCAATGCTTGGAAGTAGAGGACTGCATTGGGAGGCGGGTCCCGCAGGTCCCGCGGGACCCGCCAAAGAACTTGCGGGCGCGGGCGGTTTTTCAGCTATTGCGGGCGGGAGCGGGCGGTCAGCCAGCGTACCTGCGGGTCCCGGTAATCCCGCGCAGTCCCGCAAGGCTGCCTTCTCGCTGCTCCCTCACAGCGTCACTTCTCTTGTTCTGCCCAGGAACACAGCGGAGTCACGTGATTTAACATCTCATCAAATGACTGCTCCGTTCCTGCGGGAAAAGAAAAGAGACCTTCTGTGAGAGCAACCTGAAGGCAGCCTTGAGTGCGCGGGAAATCTGCAATTCTGATAAGGCAGTGAAAGAGTTTGTATTAACCAGTATGTATGATTTAGGGAATAGATCAATGGATGTTTGTGAATAACTTCTGCTGGGGCTTCTATGATGGGGGAGAGTGGCACACCAGGGAGCATAGTGGCATATTGGGGGCACAGTGGGTTATCTGGAGATATATGCATAACTGGGGGCACAGTGTCATATCAATGGTTGGAGTGGCATATCATGGGCAGAGTGACATATAAGTGTCTATAAGGCATAACTGGGGGCACAGTGGCATATCAGGGGTTGGAGTGGCATATCAGGGGGTACATGGCATATCATGGGCACAGTGGCATATCTGGGGGGTATAAGGCAAATCTAGGAGGCAGAGTGGCATATAGGGGGATATAAGGCATATCTGGTGTAGAAAGTGGCATATAGGGAAATATAAGGCATATCTGGGGGGCAGAGTGGCAAGCCTGGGGTCAGATATGCATAACTGGGGGGCAGGTTGGCAAATAAGAAAAATAAAAACAAGAAATAAATTTTTCTCAATTATACTTTTTATTAAATATGAAAACATAGTTTCCTTATCAATTAATATTTACTAGTAAAACTTTTTTTAGGTATTAAAACCTAGTTTGAGCGGGCGGGATAGGACGCATATGTTGCGGGAGCGGGCGGGAGTGGACAAACAATCAGCGGGAGCGGGCGGGATTGGACAAAAAATCAGCGGGAGCGGGCGGGATTGGACAAAAAATCAGCGGGAGCGGGCGGGATTGGGCAAAAAATCAGCGGGAGCGGGCGGGAGCGGGATTAAAAAAGCAGTCCCGCGCAGGGCTCTACTTGGAAGCAATGCCTGTGTCTCTTGTCTCTCTCGTTTTCGCTGTAAAAATATTATGTGCATCGTGTTGTGTCCATTTTTGTGTTGATGTATTATTATATCTCCCAGCATTAAAGAGTTAGGCCAATTCCACCTACTGCATAGGGTGTTTGTGTTGTATATATAAATCAGAAAATGAATACAATTCAGAGGATCTGTGAATAGTACTTGGACAATGTACTAGTCACTACACCTAGGTTTGATTAATCCTAATCACCATCTTTTCTTACTTGTAGACAGTTGGTGGTATTTCTTTTGGGAGTTTGCTGCCTTCACCTTTTTGTTCAGAGTAATTGGACTGGACCACCTGTCAATTCAGAACCCCAAGATTTCTTACCACCGTCATTATTTGAACAATCTTCAGAGGTATGTCGGCAGTTTGATGGGTTTACCATTTTATGTCATCGTTCTGTGTATAATTTGTTCTGCGTGTGCCAAGTTTGAAAAGTAGTCCGTGAAATGGTCAGATCAGTGGGAACTGGTTTTATGTTGATGTGGCCACTTTAACATTTGCGCTATAATAGTTTTTTATATATATTAGTGATGGCACAAATGTTTGGGCCATCCTTAACCTAGACTTTTCAATGGTCAGCCTCTGCATTAAATAGTTGGACAACACTATTCCAGAACAAGGGATTTTTGCACTTTTGTACTCTTATGATTAAGACGCAAACTCTTAGAATATACATATAAATTCACACTGATCTATATATTTCAGATAAACAAGCTCGTTACTCCAGCGCTAACGACTTTAGATGCTGCTGTTCTAGATACATGAAAAATAAATGGTTTCTATTGAAACGAAGTGCGATCGTTAATAGTCTAGACACGCAGCTGATCGACAGGCACGTAGGGGAGTGGCATTAAGTGAATGATATAGAGCCTAAAGACAGTGATAAGTATGTTTGATGGCTTGTTTGTTCAGAGAGATAGGACATCCCAGCGCACACGCTTGGCTTAGAGAGGGTCCTGAACCACGGCGTTCGATTTCCATATGAACCCTGCTAGAATAAAACTAAATTAACCTTATCTGCAAAGTGAATGATTTCTCTTTTTGATGAATGCCCGGCGCTTTTGATTACACTTAATTGAAACTTTGTATTAGTGAAATGAGAATGATTTATCACTTTGCTCTTGTGTATAACCACAAGGTCTCTTCCATCTAATTTATTCGGAGCAAGCTCTATCTCCATACTTTGTTTGCCAAGAGAGGCGAGTCCCCTCCCTGAATAAACTATTGATAATAAGCTGTAAAAATGTCTTCTGCATTAAAAATTAGGCATTTGGAAGGAGACAGGATGGAGATAATCTGAATTGCTGGAAACAGAACATTTAAGTGAACGCACACTCTGTACAATGAATTACATATTTAGCTGGGAGAATATCATTTTATTATTTGGTAGTTAGGCAGTTTGTGTCATTCAAATAACTATGCTGTGTGTTGTGAATTTTATTATTATTTCTTAGCATTTTATTTTATTTTTTAAAATAATCTTTACCACAACAGTCTCGCATTTTCATAAAAGGCATCATTCATGGGATAAGAGTTCACCTTTGTGAGAACAATGACGAGCACATATTTTTTTTGTATTTATTTTTTGACTAGTTAGTGATAACACCTTATAATCCATATATTTGCGAATGCCATGACCACTTTGGTTGAACAGCTCTACTAAAAGAGGTTTTTGAGCTGAATTTCTACCAGTATATAGAAGCAAGTGTGTCTTATTTACATGTTCTCCTGGTACTGCACAGTAACCTTCCCTGGATGTCACGGTGCATGCTTATAGCTATAAATTCACTGGAATTTTACGTTTCCAAGCTATTTTTTTCCATTGAGCCCTCATGGAATAACGCAGATCTAGCAGAATGAGAGTACCGTATTCTTATTGTATCATAGACAGTCACTGGTAATAAAGTGGAACGGCTCATAATACATATTCACTTAAAATATGTCAAAGAAAACATAAAATAATATACAAGCACAATTTAAAATATACATTAGCTAGTAAGGTGACTCAGCTTGACGCACAATACAAACCTCACATCATACAATAAAAACAAATTTATGATAACATACCCGGACAAAGTTTATAATACATCTTTTGGAACATGGGCAATGTCACTGGGGGAGGGTCAGATGACTGGCGTACACCCGAAACAATGAGTGCACCAAAGTGGGCTGTCAGAAGCTGCAAAGCTATAAATCTTCCTTGTGCCTTTTGTTTTTACTTTTTCAATGTACAATAGTTATGATAACGATTATGTGTAACACATTTTGAGACTATATAGTAGGCCACTTTAGCTACCCGTTGGAGGTTGATTGATCTCATAGCATTTCCATACCTGGAGCGTCCAGGGTGGGCTACCCAGAGCTCTCCCTCTTCTGAAGAGGTTGGTTCATGAGGTGGCAGGGATAGCCACACACACACAAGGGGCGTGGTTGGACATCCAAGGGGTGGAGCCAGGCACAGACAAGGGCGGGGTTAGCCCTCAATAGCATTAAATGGGTTAGAAATCTGAGGTAAATTGTTGAGGAGTGGGAAGGCTTAACGCTGCTGCCATGCCCTAGAGAAAGAGTGATCTGGAGATCCGGGGAAGCAGTGTTTCACCCAGAGTCTCTGGGCCAAACCCGGAGAGTTCCCAGGTATGATGTTTTTCCTCCATACATATATTTAATAAAACAACTATATACGGGTACATATATACATATATTTTAGGTTGAGTGTAATCTTTTTTTATAATATAGTGATTTGTTTCCAATAAAAGTTTATTGAAGATATTCAACTGTTGTTGTAAAGGCGTAGAAAATATTATAAGAGAGGAAGGACTGGGTTAATTGAACACAATATCATGGGCGAAGCATTTACAGACACCATATAAAGGCTCATGTACAATCATCATTTAGAGATACATGTGTTGTTATGCGCAGCTTTGGTTGTTTAACAAAAAAAAGGGGAGAGGGGGAGATATATTTCACTTTTATCTTTACTATTTGGTATAGTATTTTGCATTTTATCATCTGTTCCCGGTAAGCACTTTGTTATAGCAGGGGAAACCATCACAACTGGGAAATTTGTGATTCACTTACCTTTTCTCCTTTTTTCCTTTTTCTTTACATCTCTTACTGTACAAACTAAACTTATAAAAAAGGGAGAACCTGTGGATGCGTTACATCTTTTGTAGATGTTGTACTCATATGGTCACTCATCCAAATATTACATAAACAGAATAAAACTTGATAGACGTTCAGTGGTAGATCTAATTATGGTTTTCTGTTAGATGTGTCGGTTTCACCCTCATCTTATTCTATCATAGTTCAGAACCCTTTATGAAACAAAAATTCAGTGCACACCTGGCAGATAATTGGTCAGGGCCAGGTCTGTCCTTTGTTAGGCAGTGGGTTATTTATATATTATCGTTGAATAACGACATGAAATAAAAGCAGGTTGTTGCTTGTGCTTTCCCCCAAGCAACTGAGCAAGAACTAAGCTCTGCTTATGAGATCTTATTTTATATTCATGGTTTGGCGTTCCATTAAAAAAACGAATTTGTGGAATTGAATTACAACTTGTGACAGACTGCAAAAAAGGACCCCTTCAAGTTCTTAATGTTTAAAGTGCATTGAAAAAAGACATTAACTGCTTATTTACTTCTAAGATACTCCTAGAAAGAGATACAAAACAAGAACTGCCCATAGCCACACCTAATTATTTATATAAAACTTGCAAGTATTTTTTCCCCAAATCAGTCCTTGAGAACATAAATCCTTCCAGTTTTAGATTCTGTAATAAGAAAAATGTCTATAGCTGTATTGGTCCAAGAAAAGTTGGACTCTTTAGTCGAAGGTGATACCTTTTATTCGGCCAACACAAAAAAAGAAAGTATGTAATCGAACCGTATATGTTGCGCTTCATTGAACAATATGTTCAATTTGTTTTGGTCCTTGAGGACTGAAGTTGCGTGCCCCTGATATATTAAATCCAGGGTGTAGTACTTTAAATGAATACTATTGAATAATTTTTACAGTTTTACATATCTGAGAAGTTTCAGAATTTGTTCTAGAGACACAGGGCATGGCATATGATCACCTGTCATCTGGGGGCAGCTTTTTGCCTCATGGCAGGATTACAAGATTCTTGCCGAGTCCCTGTCTGGTTCTATCCCTTTTCCCACAAACCTTTGGTTGGATTTATCTCCGTAATCTGCTGACCCTTATCCAACAGAGATGGACTTACTTCCTGCAGCAAGACTCAAAGCAGCCAGTCACTGGCAGGCAGGTGCTGTCATTGAAATCAGTGAAACCGTTTTCTGCCCATGCATACAGAGGGGTTTCATTAGACGCCCCTGTCACGGTCAGGACGACTTGCCAAGCCGTGACTGTGTGGAGGGCGTGGGCATGAAGGGGTTAATAGCACCAGGCCTCTGGATTTACTAACTTCACCCCTGAACAAGGCATCAGTTATACCAAATTAACCCCCAAATCCTGCCTGTATCCCCCCAGGTAGTCTGCCACCACTCACGATTTTGATACCGGATTCGTGAGAAATCCGAATTAGAACATCTATCGCTATATATATATATCAACCCACCCCAGGCACACAACATATATATATATATATATCCTGTAGAACTTAATAACAATATGGTAACGCGTTATCCTCTCTTAGGGTTTGTGGATATCGATACTAGAGCCCAAAGACAGACTTGGATTATGAATATTTTAATAACAAAAAGACAAAGATTACACAGTGCCAGAATTACAAAAACAAGACATACAAAATAAAAATAAAACAGCAAACAGTTCTTAAAAGCAATAGGACTTAAACACAGGACCCTCACTCACGAGTTTCTCCAATAAGTAGGCCTGTGGGAACTCCTTAAGTCCAGATGGTTTCTTACGATGTTGTTCCGATCAGAGTATATCATGGAGTTCTGCTTTTCGGACGCTGCATTGTCCCTAAATCAGACTTTTGCAAGCAAACGCCCCTCTGACCACATGACTGATTATATGACACCATCCCCAAGAATTGGGTCCCATCTTTGATGTGCCAATAAGTTATGGTGGGGTAAAGGTGATGGAAACCCCCCACTTAAGATAGGAATGGAATTCCTATAACTAAGGATCCTTATCAGTTAGGCCATGAATCACCACAGGGGTCCTTTGGGAAGATGACACCTCTAGCCAGAACAGATACAGAGGGCATTCACAAAGAAACACATTAAATCAACCTCAGATTAACTCATTGAATGCTTAAACAAAGAAACTAAACCACCTCTGCTGGGTTACCCTTCCATGCATCCACTCCGTTATATGAGTTAATCATGACAGCCCCTGGAGGGCGTTTGTGCTCCCAACCACCCATTTCCTGCTCCCCAAGACAGAGCACATACATTCTTGTTATGCACTTGAGCCACTTTTGTGTCAATTCGTTCAGGTTGTACAGTTCGCCATTCACTCTGCATTGATTAGTACGTGGGATACGGTAGATAATAAACCGCTCATAGCAGAACTTGACAATGCAGGGCTAAAAAAGGACTTCAGTAACTTCCCAATTAAAAGAAGAACTGCTTTCACTTGTTACATATTCAGCAGCAGTCTCGCTAATATCCCTTTAGAATTTCCCCTTTTCTCTGTTTGCCTTTAAAACTGTTATTCTTTACCCAATGCCTTTTTTTTTAATTAGTTGGGCTCCTCTGAGCATAAAGTCTGCTCTCTAAGAGGCTTATCATTTCCAATTGCAAACACAAACGTCCACTGCTAAGCACTAAAGAGCTAGGAGGCTAATAATAAGGATCCAAACCTTGGGCACACTCTTTATATCTCTCATCATGTTTGAATATTAGAAGCTTTTCCTACGTTACTTGGCTATGGCATGTAATTAACCCAGCTGCCAGCATTCTCCCAGTGTTTCATCCAAAGAATGTTAAGCAGACGTATACGTTCTTACAGTATGAACCTGATTATCGTCTCGCTGTTGTAGTTATTGCTCCAGTTTTATTTATCAAGAACACCTTGGATTAGAACCTGAGCTTTTATCACCGTTGCTCCTCTAAAATGAAACACATAGCAAGCTGCTTACATCGTGAATGGCTTACGTTTTTCCTGTCTTATAATGAAACCCACACAATGCTATATAAACTAGGCGGTAATGAGATTTAGGCACCCATACACAGAAATGAGAAACCTTCCCTACTCCTGTTTTTCTATTTCTTATGTTAGGTTGAATTAATAAAAACAAACAAACACTATTCTATTGGGAAATATTGATGGGGTAAGGGCAGGACATCCCCTTTGGGGTTGTAGAGTCTGAAATAACCCAATATACCTGAACCCTGGTAGTTTTGAGTGACAAGGCAATCACAAAAGTTCTGTCCTGTCTACCCATTGCACAGCGCTACGGAATTTGATGGCGCTATATAAAACAATTAATAATAAATAGAATAACAATGTATCCTCATTTGCACATCAGGGACGCAAAAGAAACCCTACACGCTCATAGAAGTTTTCTGTGACGCTTTATGGTAAATTATTTTATATATATATAACTAGCTCACTGATCCTACATAAGACATACATTATCCTGTGAACAATGGAAGTCAACCTTGATTATTAACAACATCCTTGTTAATATTTATTAATCAGATTTAAATGTGACTGCCTTTATAGTGTTTTATCTAGTTTATTCGATTAAATATATATTTTTTTATATAAAAATATATATTTTTTTTATATAATACATCCCACAAAAGTGTGCCATATCTTTTTTCCTTTAATTTTTTCCCTAGTACCGTATTTGCTCGATTATAAGTCGACCCTGATTATAAGACGACCCCCAAATCTTAATATTAATTTAGGAAAAAAAGAAAAAGCCTGAATATAAGACGACCCTATAGGAAAAAAGTTTTACCAGTAAATGTTAATTCATTTAAACAATTTTTTTAATAAAAGCTATGCTTGAGAAAAATATTTTGGTTTTATTTCCTTCTATTTTCCAACCTGCCCCCCAGTTATGCATATCTGCCCCAGAAGTGCCTTATACCCCCTATATGCCACTGTGCCCCATGATATGCCTTTTAACCCTCTAAATGCCACTGTGCCCCATGATATGCCTTTTAACCCTATATGCCACTGTGCCCCATGATATGCCTTTTAACCCTATATGCCACTCTGGCACTTAGAGGGTTAAAAGGCATATTATGGGGAAGAGTGGCATATAGGGAGGTTTAAGGCATTTCTGGAGGCAGAGTGGCATTAAGGGGGTTAAAAGGCATTTCACAGAGCACTCTGCCTCCAGAAATGCCTTACACCCCCCATTTAACACTCCCTCCTCCAAACTTACTGGTGCTTCTGAGTTGAGGGGGGCGCATAACACAGGAGGGTCCAGGTCCCCTGCATCTGAGCCCCAGGTGCTTAGTCCGGGCAGCATGTAGAGCTCCACGCGAATCGCGTAGAGCTCTACACGCTGCCCGGACTAAGCACTGGGGACTCAGAAGCACTGGTAAATTGGAGGGGGGGGGGCATAACACAGAAGGATGCAGGTCCCCTGCATCCTCCTGTGTTATGCCCCCCCTCCAACTTACCGGTGCTTCTGAGTCCCCGGTGCTTAGTCCGGGCAGCGTGTAGAGTTCTACGCGATTGTATCGTGTAGCGCTCTACGCGATTGTATCGTGTAGAGCTCTACGCGATTATATCGCGTAGAGCTCTACACACAGCCCGGACTAAGCACCGGGGACTCAGATGCACCGGTAAATTGGGTCGGGGGTTAACACAGGAGGATCCAGGTCCCCTGCATCTGGGTCCCCAGTGGTTAGTCCGGGAAGCGTGTAGAGCTCTACGCGATTGTATCGCGTAGAGCTCTACACGCAGCCCCGACTAAGCACCGGGGACTCAGAAGCACCGGTAAGTTGGAGGGGGGGTTAACCCAGGAGGATCCAGGTCCCCTGCATCGCTGCGGGGGATCTGGATCTTAGTCTCATAATCAGACCTATTTGAGGTCTGATTATAAGACGACCCTGATTATAAGACGAGGGTTATTTTTCAGAACATTTGCTCTGGAAAAAACCTTGTCTTATAATCGAGCAAATACGGTATTTGTCTTCTGTGACATAAAAATACAATCATACTTTATGTATTTTATAGCTCACGCAACCCTTTATTTGCCAAAAGAGACATAGGGCTTCGCAGAGATTAAAAGCAGTTAATGGATTTTTGCATTTGATAGGCTAAGCGCTACTGAAAGAATTAAATATTAAAGAGCATTAAGCTCCAGGGTTTTGTTACACTTTGTTTAAATTAGGCAGGTTAGTTGACCGGCAATTTTGCCATCTACTCGACTTAGTAAAAAGACGTGGATTTTGTTATCAGCCAGGCAGGATCAACTAAGAATACAGCAAGGTTGGCACAACATTTACATTGAACTAGCGACTGCATACTTCAGTGACACAAAAGTACAAGCTTCTTTGTGAACCAAAAAAATCACTTAGCTCAGCCACAGATTAATCTGATTTTTTTCTTAAAGAACATTATCAAATTTGACTTGCTTCTTGTTTTAAAAGGATTATATTCATCATGAATAATCCCTATGCAGTGCGCAGTTTTTTTTTTTTTAATAGCACAAATGCTTTTTGAGGGTGTCTGGATGAAGGTGTTGAGGTAGAGGAGATATAGATGACGGAGAGAGAAAACAGAGGGGGAATGGGAGGGGGAGATAAAGGAGATATTATGGAAGCTTGGAAGGGTGAGATACAAGTGGAGGGTACAATGCAGGTGCTCAGGGAAAGGAGATGTGCAGGAGGTGAGGGTAAGAAAGACACAAAAAGTGTGGTGGGATAGAAGAGATACAGGGAGTTGTTTGGATGAGAGACCCGCAGTTTAGGCTGGGTGAGACAATAATTGGGGTGGAGTGGGAAGGGACAAGTGTTGAAATGATATATGATTGAATAAGACAGCTGGAGGATTTGGAACAAAGCCGCCCTAGGTAGAAAGTCATGGTTAACCTGTTTACCACATCGTGGCTATTCTCTGTAAACATTTGTTGTCTAGAGGTGGTACAGGCAAACAAGACAGGATTCTCAATGTTCATCAATGTCCCCACTGGTGTAACAACAGCATTCGCAGCTGCGACGGGGCCCATGCCCTGGTGCGACCCCTGCGACCCCTTCTTTCTGTCTCCTTGTGCCGGTTCAAAATTGTTTAGAAAGGGTCCTTCCGACCTGGACTGCACCGATCCAGGTCAGAAGGGCCCTTTATAAACTAATTTGAACCGGCACGGGGAGACAGGAGCATAGCGGAGGTCATGTGACGTCACGTGACCCCACAGTGTTTGAGCAGCCGGATAGCATGCCTCAGAAGCGGGGAGAGGTAAGCAGGGGCGGGCAGGAGGTGCGATGTATGTATATGTGTTTGTGTATATACCATACTTGTTCAACTATAAGACGGCCCCCAAAATTTGAATATTAATTTCGAAAAAAGAAAAAGCCTGAATATAACATGACCCTATAGGAAAAAAGTTTTACTAGATATGCACATCTTCCCCACAGCTTGCCAATCGGCCCTCCCGGTATGCCACTCCACCCTCTGATATGTCTTATACCCCCTATATGCCACTCTGCCCTCCAGATATGCCTTATACCCCCCAGATATGCCTTATACCCCCCAGATATGCCTTATACCCCCCCAGATATGCCTTATACCCCCCAGATATGCCTTATACCCCCCTATTCACCACTCTGCCCCCGATATGCCTTATTGCCCCTTATTTGCCAATCTGCCCCCCCTGATATGTCTTATACCCCCTACATGTCCCTCCCCGACTTACCGATGCATCCCTAGACTTGTCTCCCGTGCTTCCCGTGGGGGCAGCTGGTGGACTTCTGCGCAATGCGTGTAGACAACCACCGGGACTTATATGGTGGAGCACCGGAAGGTCATGTCACGCCGGTGCTCTGACATAGAAGCCCTGGCAGAAGTGCCAGCAGCAGCGGAGGGTGTCTGCGTGCATTGTGCAGACGTCCATTGGCTCCCGGAGTGCAGCGCTGCGGAGTGCTCCCGGAGTGCAGCGCTGCGGGGGATCTGGATCTTGTAGTCAGACCTCAAGGTATAATTTTAAGACCACCTCGAATATAAGACGAGGGTTATTTTTCAGAGCATTTACGGGCAAATACATTTCGCACCAGGGCCCCGTGGTTTCTAGTCATTTCCCTGGATGTCCTTTTCCAAAAGTTATTACATTTAAAATATTATTTTTGCCATAAGCCAACATAACTGACTCTAGAAAAAAAGCAGTTACCTTTTATACCGGTGTGCGCATTTTTGCCTTCCGATAAGCAGTAAAAGCGGTGGAATATAGTGCCCTAATTATGTTTTCAATATGGGCTATACACAAACTAAATAAAATCCAGACCCCAAAAAATATAAAAGCATGTAAAGGGATGCAGTTTTGTAACACTTGAGTAATCATTTTATAGTGTTCTCGGTTTTGACTGGAATACTGGCTTTCTCAAGTGTGCAAAGTAGTGTTTAGTAGATTTAGAATTCTGTAATTCAGTCATTTTTCATTATTTCATCCAGTGGTCTCAGGTTCCTAATGGCTTAGATGACATTCCCAGTAAGCTTCCAGCCATTTGGAACAGGGTGCCCTATGCGCCATGAACAGACTACAGCAAGGAGACAACGAAATACTTTCTGAAATGAAAACACCGTACAACAGTCATATAATAATAATTTTAATATCCTGTGTGTCTGTAAAAACTAGACTGCCTTTTGGTGACCTGACATGATATGTACTCTCTGGAAAAATAAGTTATGAACCTGAGGATAGAATTTGATTTGCCGTTTGTATGCCCTTGATCTGTGCCTGTGATATCAGAAATCTTATTTTATTTAATTCCTGAAACGTCATTAGGGGCATTAAACTCAAGTCCTCGAAGACCTCCAACACACCAAGATTCCAGAACAATATTTGGCACATGGCTTAGTGATACGCGTCCAGACAATTATGTGATCACTGGAGCACTTTTTTCTTACACAAACTTGACTTTTTAGAAATGATAGCCAAAATGTGTTCTGTAACTGAGGCAAACTGACAAATACACTTTATTACATTTTACTTATTGAGTGTCAGCAGATTCTGTAGCACTATTAGGCAAAGCACAACATATGTTATATCTTATATATTTCATATTTTTGTGATTGTTTTGACTGGTGAATTCTATTATTCTTTATGTGTCCCCTTCTTTCTGAACTATAAATATGTCCTGCTTATAAATACACAAACTTAATGTAAAAGAACACCTATGTTCTTCATGTCTAATGGCCTCTGGGATTTAAACTCATTGTTCTGTGATTCATATTAATAAATCTCACAGTACTACATTTGATGAACATCAGGTGACTACAAGTTGATTTCGTTTAGTGTACCTATTCCAAAAAACATTCCTAAAACATTGAAAAAGGCGATTCATATAGCTTACTTATCTGTTTGTGTTTAAGTTTTTATAAATTGATCTTAGATATTTTTTTTTCCACGATTTTCATTCTGTTGACAAAAGTAAAAGAAAATGAAATTATTAAAAAGAGAGAAATGCGAAATATAATATGCAAATCTTAAAATGTATGGTGTAAAATATACGTTGATTGACCAAGTGCAGTTTAAAGGTATATTTTAAAATATTTCAGTATGACAGGTTTAAAACTCAGGGCTTTTGGGCCTCTAACTGTCCCAATTTTTCCTTCTTTGGGAACCGTTCATAATACAGATCTCAAAGATTTATAACGTATGTTGTCAGCATCAGATATAAGTAATGTATGTTCATGGTCATGCTTGGAAATTCTGGGTTTTAATCCCAGTATCATTACTCAAGGCAAACCTTGGGATCACACAAAATGGGGATGAGCCTGTCTTATTCTGAGACAACCTACTGGTACCTGAACGTCCCAGTTGGCTCTTTTCCTTTAGGTTACTTATCTTTAGTTACCTTCTGACAAATCAAGTTTCTTTTAAGTCTCTTATTAGAACAACTTGGTTGACATCGCTAGTGGCTAACAAAAGTAATTTGTTTGGTGGGCTTTTAAAGGGTTAGTAATTGAAGAGTCTCATTGTCAGCACATTAGTGGAATTCCAAGGTACCTTGATAGTCAACTGGTCAAGGTAACGTTAAAGGAAAACTGTTGACCTTTTAAATAATTGGCTCCAGACCTGAATAGACCATCTATTGTTATTTTCTTTAATATATATATATATATATATAAAACTACCATATTCTGCAGTGTTGTACAATGGAATAACTCGGTGGAGAGGAATAATAATGTAAATCCTAAGAGAAGGATGTTAGATACTGTAACAGGTTCACCAAGAAAGCTGTAGTAACTCCCAGAGATCACCCAGTATCATCCTGTTGTCCCGGAATCACTTCCAGCACCAGTCAGCATGCGCACCTTGGAACCCTGCTATGTGTACCCAATAAGTAGACACAACTACCTTGAATTGAGTACAGCAGGAATGAACAGTTTATTGTTGTAAAACGTAGACTCATATATCCATGGAACCTCATTAACATAAATTAACAGAAACATGTATTCAACCCAACCCTAATCCCTTGATAGCAATCCTATTGATGGGATTAAGTAAACAATGGAGTTCCTTCCTGTGCTATCTTTGTTTGACAGCCAGGCTGGAGCCATCTCTGAGTACCTTGGGGCCCTGTATGACAGCTCATTCTGTCACAGATACCTTTTCCAATGTGTGCTTTTATTTATTGCTGATTTTAATCTAGAGACACCATTACAGATTTGTATTTGGTGTGTAGACCTGTAAAGGGTTAGATTTAGGAAAAGTTACTGATCCGCAGCTGTCATGTCCATTATAGTTTATATGGTGGCTGGAGTGTCCCTTTAACTTATATTCACAATACAAAGATTGGCATTTGTTTCAGTAGATTTTTCCCATTGCTTATGGGAGGAACGTACCCTGTAAAGTAACATTATCCAATTACATCCTAAGTATTTGGAGCAGCAAGTTTAAAGTACATTACATTTGTGAGATTCAATTATTTTAAAATGAAGTTGGCCAGAAATCATTTAGCTTGTTTTCCCTGCTAAAGTAGCCAAGATTCCTCCTGATGAACTTTCCTTATTTCTGTTGACATTTCCATATCGGATAATAGAACAAAAAATATTAAGGAGTGGAAAGGGATTGTTTTTTTTTTATTTGGCTTTTATTTCAATGCAATTTCCATCTCGGCCATTAATTTTTAATCTATTGATGGTTGTGAAAAAGGAATCAAACAAGATTTTAAGTTTTATTGTTTTGGTTCAATTAAATGTATGGAATTAAACTGGCATAAATGGTTTTTTTTATACTGGATTGTGGAAAACTGGATTGTGGCTTGGGAGCCACCCTATAAACTCAGCCACAGGGACGTGCCATACAATTTAGTGGCTAAAAGCAAAGGTGGCATTTAAGAGCCAACTTTTTTTCATTTTGGGGGGGGGTAGAAATATGGTATGCATCCATACATACCATAAAGATATAAAAAATTGTGTGCCAACATTAAAAGTTAAGAAACCATGGCTACCTCTATCCTGGAATTTGTCCAGCATTGGACAGTGCAAAAAACTCTTTAGCATTCCATGTATTTTTTTTTTAACCTGTGGACGTGACGGGGAAACACATGACTTATGGTCTTACAGTTGTGGAGATCCTCTGGACTCCTCTGAATTGCCCAGGGTGCTGCAAAATTAATAGTGGTCTGTGCTGTTTCTGTATGTGGTTGGCCAAAAATCTGACCTAGATCCTCCCCACCCTCTAGACACCAAACATGACGTGTGTTGTCCCAATTTGGACACTTGAAATAATAGGGTGAGGGGTACGAGAAATACCATCTAGTTATAACCATACCTGGGAACTCTCTGGGTTTGACCCGGAGATTGCCGGGTGAGCGCTGCTCCTCCAGTTCTCCAGGTCAAGACCCGAATCGTCCCGCCCCGCTCCACGCCCATTTCTCCTTTAAATGGGGGCGTTTCCCGCTGCCATCAGCGGGAACGCCCCCAGCGTCAGCGTGCAGTCCTGGCCGCATCCTGCAAGGGAAGGCTCTGGGTAGCCGGAGCCCAGAAGTTCCCAGGTATGGTTATAACACATGATTGACAGCCTCTTCAATACACCAGCCTACCCCTATTTACTGACACATTATAACATCATATATATAGATTCAACAAACTTTCATAGTAGTGGGGAAAGTACAGTAGCTTAGTCTTTTTTCTTTTCTTTACGGTAGTGCAGGAAGATCTCATGCTGGGAAGTTGCTTGAAAAAAAGTAAAAATAAATATACTCGTGTTTAATCAGGCCTACAATTGATTTTGGATAGGAAGATTCACGTCCTGCGGCTTCTAAAATTGAAACAAATGGCCAGCTGTGAGTCGGATGAATGTGATTCTGTATTCATGATCTGTTCAGCAGTATAACTTTTTTGTCTCCTTCTGATCACATTGGATTCTCTGGTGAAAGAAAGTTAGCAAAAGTTTTTATATATATTGAGGCCGGTTGCAGTTCCAGCCACTGCGACCCCTATATAATAGTTTGCCCTTTTGAAAGTAGTAGTGTAATACTCCATAAATATTAATATTTCTGATTCGGTTGTATTGCTATTTGGAACTCCTGCATATATCAGGATACAATATTTCTAGAATTTAAAATTCTGCAGAATTCCCCCCACCCAATGCATTTGACTCTATTCATTATTTGTGATTCAGCTTGCAGGAGATGTGTTCTGCTGAATACACCCAGTCAGCTCCAGTTCTGATTCAGCAAGGGTTGCAAGGGGGTTCTAATGAGACCTCTCCATGCAGGTTCATAAAAGTAGTCAAGGTTGATGAGGATGTCTGGGACATTGGAGTGTGCCTCTTAACTTTTCAACCAGGCAGGTATTGAAACCTTCTGTACTCCAAGAGGGTGCATACTACTGTTGACAGAAAATGCTCTACGGCATCAGGGGAGTCCATAATAATACACTAATAATAGGCAGATGAGATGACATAACTCTGTATCAGAAGAAAACATTATGGGGCGCAGATACATATAGGGGAAAAAACAAAACCAATATAGTGTAGAATATAAGACCAATTTTATGTGTGGATAAAGTGTTGCACTCACAAGTGGAATAGATGATTCAGCCCCATCCAAGTTGAATGCAATAATATCTTTAATAATCTTTGTTGAGTCTAGAAAATAAACTTAAAATAGTGCAATATCCGGGTAAAGAATTAATGTCACCAGTAAAGAATGCACTCACATTTAGTCCGTGCACCCAAAGTGTGTAAATGAAAAGTCCACCAGTTGTGGGATGTGGAATAATCCAAATAGATCCTTCTAAACGGGTTTCGCCGACTTGGCTACTTCAGTAGAAGTATAATCGATCCGGTAAGTGATCTTGTTTCGTTGTTGTGCTTTTTTTTATAGCTGCTTACGTGTATACGTCATCCGTCAAACTGAACCGTTCATGCTCTCAAGAAATCTTTATTGACACGCACACGGAGGGTTGGAGACACACGGAACGCGGTAACACCAACAGAGGAGAAACGGATGACGTTCGCGACCCGCGACAGTGCGCGATGACGCACACAAGACGGGACAACAATAACAGACGGAAAACGGACGGCGTGGGATGACGTATACACGGAAGCAGCTATAAAAAAAAAGCACAACAACGAAACAAGATCACTTACCGGATCGATTATACTTCTACTGAAGAAGCCAAGTTGGCGAAACGCGTTTAGAAGGATCTATTTGGATTATTCCACATCCTACAACTGGTGGACTTTTCATTTACACACTTCAAGCACTTTGAGTGCACGGACTAAATGTGAGTGCATTCTTTACTGGTGACATTAATTCTTTACCCGGATATTGCACTATTTTAAGTTTATTTTCTAGACTCAACGAAGATTATTAAAGATATTATTGCATTCAACTTGGATGGGTCTGAATCATCTATTCCACTTGTGAGTGCAACACTTTATCCACGCATAAAATTGGTCTTATATTCTACACTATATTGGTTTTGTTTTTTTCCCCTATATGTATCTGCGCGCCATAATTTTTTGGTCGGTTTGAATTTCTACACCCTGAGGAAGAGTGTCTCTTTGGGTTGCTGCGGTCCTATTTGGGAAGTATTATTTGTATTTACTTTTTATTTTATCACACAGCACGTGATTTTAGGTTTATTCACGTTTCAGAAGAAAACATGCATATTATATTTTATACCCTGCTGTTCTATTAAATGTACAGATTGAGTATCCCTTATCTGAAATTCCTTATACAAGAAACAGCCAAAATATTAATTCACTCCCTTGTGATATCCCACCTGGATTGTTGCAACTCTCTACTAACTGGTCTCCCTCTCTCGCCTTTTACCTCTTCAATCTGTCCTCAACACTGCAGCTAGACTAATCTTTCTGTCAGGGTTCTTCCCTGCCATCCGTGATCCTGTCTGTTTTTTACATAGTTGTGCCTACCTGGAGCCACTAGTGGCCACCCTTCTGTTACTTCTTATTGTGTACAGCTGAGCCACATTACCTGGATGTTGTGGGGTACAGGCAGAGCCCCTGATATCTCCTGCAACCGGGCTCCTACCCGACCTACTTGGCCAAGTCCTGACACGTTCCTCATCTGCTGCTCCATTGTGCCAATCGCTTTATCGACTCCCCATACTCCCCAGAATCAAATCCAAACTCCTGACCCTTACCTACAGCCTTTAACAACTCTACTCCCCTTATATATACCTTCCCTCTTATCCAAATACACCACAAACTGCCCTTGTTGTTCCTCTTCTGACCTGCGTGTCTCTTCTACCATCCACTCCAGCATTTGTGATTTCACCCGTGCTGCACACCTTCTGTGGAATTCCCTTCCCCATTCTGTCAATTTCTCCCTTGTACGCGACTTTTAAAAGCTCTCTGAAAAAAAACAGCTTTTTCGAAAACCATACAACCTTTCTTCCTAACGCTCTCAGCCAGCATCCTTATCAAGCCATCTAAACGGCCAGCAATCTCTACAGGTCATCCATTCCTACTGTTTCACTCGCCCTCAGCAACCGACTAGATTGTAAGCTCGCAAGAGCAGGGCCCTCTTCTCCTTTTGTACTAGTGTTATTGTGTGTGATTTTAAATTCATTAAAATCATTATTTGCGCTATGGAATCTACTAGTGCTATATAAATAAATATAATAGGCATACTAAAGGGGCCCTTTATCAGAAACCATCGCTCCTATATTCCAATGGCACGTTGTGTTAGCTAATCCAAGTTTTAAGTTTAAAAGGCAAATTGATCATTATATGATTTTGCAATTATGTTACAGCTAGAAACTTCCTTTTTTTTCCCCATGAAAACAGGTGACACCAAACTTTTGAACAGTTGTGTGTACATATAACATATTTGCTTGATTATAAGTCAAGTTGTTTTTTCCAGAGCAAATAGAGGTCTTACTAAAAGACTAAGATCCAGATCCCCGGCAGCTCTGCAGGGGACCTGGATCCTCCTCTCTGGCAGAGGGTGGATGCCTGTGCGATGCGTGCAGACGACCTCCGCTGCTGACGGCGTCACATTAACTTCCAGTGCCCCATCATAGAAGCCCCGGAGGTTGTCTAGGAGCATCGCGCAGATGTTCACCGGCTGTGCTACAGGAGGCCTGGATCCTCCTCTCTGGCTACCGGTGCTCAGTCATTGAAGCCCTGTTGGAAGTCCCAGGTAGCAGTGGAGGTTATCTATGTGCATTGTGCAGACGTCCACCGGCTGCCCCCACTAGAAGCCAGGGAGTCTGGAGCTCGGGTGGCAAGTCTAATGATGCATCAGTAATGGTGTAGGAGGGTATAAGGCATATCAGGGGAGCAGATTGGCAAATAGGGGGAATAAGGCATATCTGGGGGCAGAGTGGCATAGAGGGGTATAAGACATAGGGGGGCAAAGTGGCATATAGGGGGTATAAGACATATCAAGGGGGGGCAGAGTGGCATATAAGGGGGTATAAGGCATATCTGGGGGACAGAGCAGCAAGCCTTGGGGCAGATGTGCATAACTGGGGGTCGGGTTGGCAAATAAAAGGAAATGAAAACAAAAAATGCATTTTTCTCAATCGTAGTTTTTATTAAATATGAAAAAATCGTGTTTAAAAAAAAATGTGACTTAATATTTACTAATAAAACTTTTTTCCCATGGGGTCGTCATATATTCAGGCTTTTCCTTTTTTCTAAATTAATATATTTAAATTCTGGGGGGTCGTCTTATAATTAAGCAAATACTGTATACTAATATATATGTGTGTGTATAAGTGTGTATAAGTAAATATTTATGTAAATAAATATATTGATTTATAGTTCTTTCAGATCTTTATATCCCAAGAGATAGGCTAATGGGAACAAATCTGGAATGAGAATTTGTTGTTCTAAAACTGTATGTTTTCCTCTGGTGAGCTATTTTTTCTGCAGTCTTCCTGTGTGTTATAAATTCAGGACATCACTAGGGGCATCACTCATATTTTATAGGAAGAGACAACTAGTGCTGGGTCTTCCCTCTGAAAACCTATTTTTATTTGGCTGTGTTGATGCTGGAGGGCACAAGGCAGGAGGAAAAGAGGAGAGGTGGCTCTGGGAAATATGAGCCGAGAGAGAAGTCTTAATCCTTTTGGGTTGTTTTCAAATTAAGGAACAGAGCTGCTTTCCAGTGATTCAGAAGCTATTATAAAGTATACAGACATTCGGCTCTTTTCAACAAGGAGTAATCCACTTTTAATCACATCTATTACAGTTTCTGTGTTTTTTGGTGCCGAGACCACTTTAGAAGTTCACATTACAGGAGAGCGTAGATTGGAAAGATCTATGTTCCTATCGTCTTAGTTTCTATGGTAACAGCTAATTTATTGTCATCATATCCTTGTTAGACTTTATATATTAGTGTTTTTTTTTTATGTGAAAAACAGCGGTGCACATGGACGTTTTTTTCTGTTATGAAAAATACGTGGTTGGTTTTGAACATAAAGGCTTTTCTGCCCTGCTTGATCTTCTCCACCTGTGACCTCAAAAAGTGTCGTCATTGGTCTGTAGCATGTGGCAGTATTAAAGCGACAACGCAGCCATCATATGCATGTTAATGCATATGAACATACCTGGGAACTTTCTGGCTGCGGCTACCTGGAGCTCCCCTTGCAGGAGTCCATTTTACTAATGCATTGGCCACCTAAGGTCGAGTTTCATGACATTCACTCCAGTTCGACACCGTTCCAAGCACTAATTTGCCACCAAACCCAACAAGGGCAAGAAAGGAGCAGTCCTGTAAAAATGAAAGGACTCTTTTGAAATAGCAACGGAAAACAAAAGGGAATCCGCGGCTGTGTGTACGTTAAGAGGGCAGTAAATAGGTAAATCTGGTGTTACCAGATCAGATCAGTTACCCTGCAGAGGAAATAATCCATTCAGTACCACTGCTAAAGAAAAAACAATATTATTTTGGTGCGTTGTGCCAACTCATTATGCCAGAAGTATACTTGAGTCTCGTTTAACACCTTATGTTTCCAGTCAAAGGGAAATACTGGCATATTTCCCACACGTATCAAGGGGCTTTTTACAACTGTACCTGTACAACTGCAGTGAATCTGTGTCACCCATAACACAAAAATAATCCCAGTAACATGCAGTACCAGTCATGTTCTAGTGATATTATATATAGTTATATGCCAGTTATTTTGTTAATTTCTCAATTTCAATAATAATAATAAGTTTGATTAGAAATGAACATTATGACTATGACTAAGTTTAGGGATTGAAGTATTTCAAGTAGGAATGGCATTTGAAACTATTCAAATTCAGGACTAGTGTTGGCCCTAATAATCTGGGATTTAAAAATATGGCCTCCCTAATTCAAGGTTTTTAATTAGGCTATATGTAAAAGTAATTACCCCATTAGTATTAGTTTTGCTGCATCCCAAGGAAATATTTTCATTTACAACATATGAAGTACTCTAAAGCTACATTTTCTGGTACTTAACGTTCTGACTGATAAAATGTTAAATTCCATTTATTTTTATAATTTTTCTTTACAAATTGGCATAGTGTACAAGTTCCAAAACAGCTATAACTTTTTGCAGCAAACATTTCACTAGTAGCAATTTATTGAAATAATGATGTCAATTCCATTATGGAAGTAGAGGTATGACTGCACTGCTGTGCCATATCTGAGCATCTTGAACAGTCTCCCAATTATAGTGCTGTGGACAGGTCTTCTGCATAAGTTTTATACACTTAAAGAAGCCATACATGTAGCTTGTAAGCGGTTCATCACTTTCCTAACACCCAAATTCATCAGAATCTGCTATAAAGATTAGGAACTTTTGCCCAGCCCCTAATTCTTTGGCTTGCAGAAGAGGTGTTCTGTTGAACGCCTCGCCTGCTTACTGATGTCCATGCACACTGTACTCGTTGGGTGACCACATTTTGTTTTTGCCATTCAGGGACACACTATGAAGCAGATGAGATTACAGCTTTCCTGTGCCACCTTTGTCACTAACCAGCTTCACATAGTCATCTTTGTCCCCAGTTTCCCATAGCCATCTTTGTCACTAAATACCTTCCCATAGTCATCATCTTAGTTCCCGGTTTCCCATGGCCATCTTTGCCACAAAATACCTTCCCATAGCCATCTTTGTCCCCAGCTTCCCATTTCCAACCATGTCCCCAGTTTGCCAACTTACCTGACTAAAGACTTTGCTTGATCCCTCCAGTCCTCCACGCGTCCTGACACCGTGCTGGGATCCTGCTGCCACACTGGCACTGGCTCCACCAACAACGATCATTAAGCTGGGCTGGTGCCGCCCACGAAAGTTATTGAGTGGTCCTGGCTGGCTCAGTTCTCTTTCCGACAGACGGGGCTGGCTTCTTAATATGCTACCCCAAAATCCACCTCTGCGGGTGCGTTGTCCCGGATTGATGCTGCCCGGGACGCGGGACATGAAGTCCCATTGCGGGACAGTCCTGGGCAATCTGGACCTGTGGTCACCCTATGTATTCACCTCCAGCTTTCTCCAGTGTTGGCTTGTATGATACTTCTAAGGGTTCCCCTGTCTGCATGTGGAGAAAGGTCTTCCATTAAGTGCTTCATAAAAAGGTGGGGGAGTTTAGGGGTAAAACCAGCCATGTGGTCCAGTCAGTGTCCCAAACATTGGCAGACATTATACTGAATGAATTCTATCCAACCCTATCCTACAAGTGTTCACAAAAATGCACTCCATAGAAAACATAAATAGGAGCACATTATATAATCCATTTAGGGTGTAAATGCCCTCTAATAATGTTGCAACTCTATATATACTGTTGATGTTATGTCAACTCAAATAAAACAACAGTCGCATTTATCTATAGAAGTGGTAGAGGCCAATGTGGTGAGAGAATTTACAATTGCATGGGATAGGCATGTGGTTATCACCAATCTATGACAAGATGAAGGACCAGATAAGGTTTGAGATTTTTACATCAAGAAAGAAAAGATCGGATAGATATATAAATGGTTATCTAAAGTTAGATTATTTGTTTCTATGTTTGGAGATTATTTACTAAACAGTGAGCTGTGAGGTTCCATCTCATGAACCTCACTGTCCATTGTAAATGGCCGCACCTGGCAGATCTCTCCTGGATAAGGAGTTGGCCCTGCATAATGCATATTTAAGGTTTTGAATTTCATTGGACCAACGTAATTGTGCATTAATCATTTCTAACTTGACCTGGATAAGCCTTTCAAAATGTGTAGTTGATACAAGGGTTACTGTTTCTATTCATGTACAAGCCACTGCTTAGTGGAGAAACCCCTCATCATTCTACTAGAAACAAGGGTTGGTAGTATCTTTTATACTTTTACCAGATTCTTAAAATTGTAATGATTTCTGCACTGCTCTTTAATCAGCATGTGAACAGTTTTGCACCCTTTAAGAATTATAGCTACTCTTGATCTCTAAGTTATAGAGATCAGGTTTAACGGTGCTTGTTCTTTCCAAACAGTGCCTCATATATTTTATATTTTGTTTGAGAAATGATTTACGTTTTATTTTGTCTGCTTTTCTGTCTGTGCTCATAGACATACATGAGGAATGTTTTCCTTTTGTTAATGTATTTTTTTTTAAACTGTTCATCTGATGAATGGGTGCCTTTTCTCCTCCTCGTTTCAGAGTAAAGCAGTGTGTGCTGAGATTCTGAGCACGCTCGTTCTTGATGGGGAATCAGTCTACAGCCTGACAGCCAATCCAATCTTCTTACTGCTGGCCAGAGTAATCCTCGTGAACCTCCGGAACAAACTCACAGCATTCCAGGTAAGAAATTATCCGCACCGGTATACGTGCTTAGCATGGAGGATCTACAAAACATATCTGAAGATAATACTCTTACGTTTTTTCGTAAAGCTATTTAACTGACACTGGTCTGAGGCTGTCGTCATCATCATCCACCAGCCACATGAATTATATGATTTAAAAACAAATAGACCCACGTTCCTTAAATCTAAACTAAAAACCTTCATAATTAGAGCATTTTGTCTGAGCCAGGCACATGTAGGGGTATGTTCACTTATTTGTGCAGAGTAAAAAGTGGTCTTTATAAATCCCCACTTACCAAGACTTGTTTAGTAGATACGTTATCTTTTTAAATTTATTATTTTTTCTAAATTTTTTCTTTGCTTGTTTTCATAACAGTATGTCCATAGAACAGTAAAATAACAGTACAATATGTACAGGCAATCGGACGACAAGCATATATGACAATACATTGTTGTTAAGAGTAAAATAAGAAACAAATAGGAAAAGTCGGCAGGGGACAAATAATTACAATCGACACGAAAGAATCGAAAATTATCCATTGCCGCGGGTATCAATCATGGGCGTAGGAACCCCTAAAAATCTGGGGGGGACAGCATTTTCCCACATCAGATCCCCACTTTCTCCCCATCTCTCACACTATCTACCCCCTCTCCACTTTCTCACACTATCTACCCCCTCTCACACTTTCTAACTATATACCCCCTCCCTTCTCACACTATCTACCCCCTCCCTACCCTCCCTTCTCACACTATCTACCCCTCCCTACCCTCCCTTCTCACACTATCTACCCCTCCCTACCCTCCCTTCTCACACTATCTACCCCTCCCTACCCTCCCTTCTCACACTATCTACCCTCCCTTCTCACACTATCTACCCTCTCCCTACCCTCCCTTCTCACTAGCTACCCTCTCCCTATCACCCCTTCTCACTGATTTCTGGGCCTAGAAAGTTTTGTGACTACAAATTCAGGACTCAGGATAATTAAAAATGAAATTGTTCTATTTATTCTAGGGATGCACCAAAATGAAAATTCTTGCGGGCCGCAATTGCGGCGTTTCTATTGGGGGGGTTTCCTACGGCCCTGGGGGGGGTTTCTTCATTATCGGTCCCCCCCGCATGAGTTACTGGGGGGGGGTCTGTCCCCCTGGTTCCTATGCCCATGGTATCAATAGCCGATACTATCCCATGATCCCTATCCTTTAGTATGCCTGAAATATAAAAAAGCAGAGAACAGCTAACATATAACAGAAACACAAACAATTGTAGGATCAGACCTGTTCTATATCTACATCAGTAATATCGAACGACCAATAAATTCACATATCCATTGTAGATATCCAAAAAATGAAAAGAAAAATACAAAAGAAGGGAGAGGAAGAGACCGGACATGACCCACCATTTATTCAATACTTAGTAGATACTGTTCTAACCAAGATGCTCAACATAATCATTGGGCTTGTTCATGAGAATGTACCCATATGCCACACAGTCTAGACTATTCTAGGACGTATATCTACAGAATCCCATGTAAAATCTTAAAAAAAAACCAAAAAAACAAGCCAGTACTAACATCTCTGGAGATGTGCCATAGATATTTAACAGATGACAAAAATGAAGCCTAGAGACAGATGTAAACTATGAATTTGGTCACAGATTATAAGCAGACCATACATTATCGGTTTATTCTCTTTCAATCATACTGCATAACTGGATGTGGTTTTCATGTTTTTATTGAGATGTATCTGAAAAGTACTCTAAAGTATCCCCATATTGTAAAAATGAGTTATGGGAAACCTTGGCAGGAAACCAGCCTTTTCCCCAGTACTTCTGTTTCCTATGAAGATGAAACGCGAGAAAGGGAAACTTAACGTCAAAAGATGTCCTTCAAGTCTGCATCAGACCAGCAATCTAATGATTGCTATGCATCTGCTACAGTCCTGAATGCTTATCGTTCAAAGACTTCAAGGGAGGAATTTCCAACTAAAGCAGATACATGGGTTCTTTACAGTAAGAACAATAAAGATGTGGAATTCGCTACCCACAGATGGTATGTTGTGCTATCAAATTTGATAAATACCTTACAATATGGGCTTTACGTCTTTTTAGCAGAAAGGAAAAGACATGGATACAATTGATTATAAGGACAGGATTAACTTTAGCTTGTTGGTCCAGTGAAAAATCAGATTGCCTTTTGGAGTCAAGAAAGAGTTTTTTTCTCATTTTTTTTTATTTACTTCTGGATCAACCACAAGGTTCAACTTGATAGACTTGTGTCTTTTGCCAACGTAACTTACTACGTAAAAAGTCTGCTGGACTATAAGAGTGCAAATTGTGTTTATTGTGTCTATTAATTGTTTACTAACAGCACGCTAACCTCAAAACGTCACTGATTTCTGTAAGTGTAAAATGAGTAAAATTTACGCGTTTTATGACAAATTAGCATACAGTATGTCTGTACAATATTACTAAATTATTGTATCCTTATGCTGAAATGTATTTATCATTGCCAAGTGCGCCTTCATTACATGTGACATTGCTTCTTGGTGATCTGCATTGTTTAGATGAGAACATCATTTAAACCTGTAGCTTTTGCAGGAAGAACCCCCCAACCTTAAATCTACCTGAGGCTAAAAGAGCATCACATTTTTAATATGAAATATTAAAGATTTGGGTTAATTCATCCATACACCAAGGATATCTGTAGAAAAATCATAGATATGGCCTGGATCATGGTAGAGCTTAGAGAGATGAGCTCTATGTAGCTCTGCATGCACGTCTATCAATCAGTTAATGAGGAAAGCGTAATGTGTTTGCCAAAGTGTATGAGAATGAGCAGAGTGATTTCTGGGTTTAGAAGCTCCCTGCTGATGTCTCTGTACTTATGAGAACAGAGTCAGTGGAAGTAAAGGGTGTATGCAAGGAAGCAAAAGGGTTGATTTTTTGTTAAATAATGTCAAAAATAAGAAAAAAAATGTAGTAGCAAATATGTAGTTCAGTGTTTCTGTATTTCACTGTAAAAAGATCCCAGCGGGGGCAGCATTGTACAGAGATGACCTTTGTCCGTAAACGTATATTTCACAGATAGACGTGTTGCGCCGCTGTACATATAGAGTACACTTATACACCATAAATTAAACATTAAGAGGTATTTCAATGCATATGATAGCTGTGGAGACCCTTTAAATTCTCCTGATGTATCCTTTGCTAATGCGTAAGAGGATTCTGCACTCTAATAATTTCAGTGTGTGCACTGCTTCAAGCAACCAATCAGTTGTGAGAATCATCGGACCATGGTGGACATGGGGTGCTGACATAACATAAGTGATTTTTAGCTTAAAAAATAAATAAATTAAGCTTGAAGATAAAAAAATAAATAATACTAAAAGTTTGTTTTCCATTATAGTAAAATATATTCTAAATGTTACCATTTGTACTTTGTTAAATTGTTGCACATTTGCTTGTATGTATAGGACTTTGATCCTTACTTCCGGCTTATATGTATAAGTTTGAGATAACAGAAAATAACAGAGCAAAATATATCTACATGTATCGCTTGAGATTTGCATCTCACTTTGCTGATACTAGAGCTGTAATCCCAAAATAGTAAAATATTGAAAGAATGCACTAACACTTAATAGATAATATCTGTTTTTGCCAGAATATGCAATTATAACACATACAATCTGGGGCTGCTAAAGTCTCTAAACTGCTATAGTGGGTTCAAATGTATCAACTGGAACAATCTGGATTCAGCTTCAGGTGCTACAGTGCATTGTAAACCATTACCCCTGAGAAAGCAACACTTTATTTTCCCAACTCATGGGTTGGATCAGTGGTAGCCAGGTAGTAGTCCTAGGTTGCTGCTCAGTAGGTGATGATACTTTCATTTTCAGCAAGCCTTTAGCATCATGGGAGATGTAGTTCAACACCATCTGCACATGTTGGTTACTGCCCCTGGTTTAGATTGCATATTTGCTTAGCGCAGGGGTAGGCAATCTTCGGCTCTCCTGATGTTGTGGACTACATCTCCCATAATGCTCTTACAGTCATAATGCTGGCAAAGCATCAAGGGAAATGTAGTTCACAACATCTGGAGAGCCGAAGGTTGCCTACCCCTGCTTTATGCTTATTGGTGTTGGTCCTTTCCTGTAGGTCCATTTGAGTCCTTGAAGTAAAACTCATGATGTCCAAATTTGTCTCGGGAATTTCTTGCTGTCCTAGCCTCTTATACTGATTAGGCTGTATCTTCCATCAAACAATGGAGCAAACAACTAATAAAATAGAAAGTAACCTTTATAGTAGACAACTTGCCGCTTGTAAATTATACAAGGCATGGAGAGAGAGTGTATTTTATAAAGCTGTGATAATAGGCCACATTATATCGTACAAGGAAATCCTATAGGTTTATATGGACACTGAGAAGAAGAAGAAAAAGCACAGCCTAGTCAGCGTAGTTATTGTTTTGGAATAAAACAGCATTTGGGGTATAATTCATTTTTTCCCTTTCAGTTGCTACCATGTTGGACCCTAAGATGCGTGAACATACATCAGCAGTTACTGGAAGAGAGGTCTCCTGAGCTGTTTGCTGTTGCTACAACCTGCATTGATGAAGGTATGAACTAAAGAAAAACATTTTTTTTTGTTTGTTTTTTATTAAAAAAATGTGTTGAGTAATTGTGGTTTCCAAATGTCAAACCTGCATACAGATTACTTTTTTTAAAATAACTCTAGCTTACATGTATTTATATTTCATACATTTGTGGATATAATATCCAGATTAAGATGGAGGCATGAAAAATCTATATTACTCCTCTATTACCCTCAAGCAGTGTTCTAATCAAAGGAAATTAGAAACGGGGGTTGGTTTTTCAATTTCTGTAGACATTTGATGTTATAGCGGTAATGGTACGGAAAGGCATTTGTAAGAATGATCTAAAAGAGCAAACATGGTGCAAAAATAATAAATAATTGACATTTAAGTCATGATATCAAAAGGAAAAGTGTTTGTAAGGATAGTCTAGAAGCAAAAATGGTGCAAACATAATAAATAATTCATTTGTCATAAATATAGAGCTGAAACAACGAATCGATAAAATCGATAATAATCGATAACGGAAATCATCGATAACGATTTCCGTTATCGATTAATCGAGTGATCAATTCGTTGTTGGAGCACTCGGCTCCTTTTACTTACCTCCGCGAGCGTTCCCCGCTTCTGCTACACGCTCTGCAGTCTCCGCCTTCTTTTAGCTACGTGACGGATGTGACGCGTTCCGGAGGTAAGTATTCTTCATGTCTATGTGCACGGATCGCACAGAGACACTCGCACAGAGCGAATCGCTCTGTGCGAATGGAGCCACTCGCACAGAGCGGTTCGCTCTGTGCGAGTGGCTCCACTCGCACAGAGCGGTTCGCTCTGTGCGAGTGGCTCCATTCGCACAGAGCGGTTCGCTCTGTGCGAGTGGCTCCATTCGCACAGAGCGGTTCGCTCTGTGCGAGTGGCTCCATTCGCACAGAGCGGTTCGCTCTGTGCGAGTGGCTCCATTCGCACAGAGCGGTTCGCTCTGTGCGAGTGGCTCCATTCGCACAGAGCGGTTCGCTCTGTGCGAGTGGCTCCATTCGCACAGAGCGGTTCGCTCTGTGCGAGTGGCTCCATTCGCACAGAGCGGTTCGTGAGTGTGGGTGCAGGGCAGAGTGGGGGTGGGGGTGCAGGGCAGAGTGGGGGTGGGGGTGCAGGGCAGAGTGGGGGTGGGGGGTGCAGGGCAGGAGACTGGGTGCAGGGCAGAGTGGGGGTGGGGATGCAGGGTGTGAGTGTGGGTGCAGAGCAGAGTGGGAGACTGGGTGCAGGGCAGAGTGGGGGTGGGGATGCAGGGCAGGGTGTGAGTGTGGGTGCAGGGCAGAGTGGGTGCAGGGCAGAGTGTGAGTGTGGGGGCAGGGCAGAATGTGGGGGCAGGGCTGGGTGCAGGGCAGAGTTAGAGACTGGGTGCAGGGGCACAGTGCAAAGTGCTGGGTGCAAAGTGCCAGTGCTGGGTGCAAAGTGCCAGGGCTGGGTGCAAAGTGCTGGGTGCAAAGTGCCAGGGCTGGGTGCAAAGTGCAAAGTGCTGGTGCAAAGTGCTGAATGCTGGGTGCAAAGTGCTGGATGCAAAGTGCCAGGGCTGGGGCAAAGTGCTGGGTGCAAAGTGCTGGGTGCAAAGTGCCAGGGCTGGGTGCAAAGTGCTGGGTGCAAAGTGCTGGGTGCAAAGTGCTGGGTGCAAAGTGCAAAGTGCTGGGGCAAAGTTTCTTGAACAGTAATAGTCCACCTCTTTTCAGAATGTTTGGGGTTATTTTGTTTCATAAATATTGTGTTTGGGTTCTTGTACTTTGAAAATATTGTTTTTTATTACATCATAACAAAATAAGAATGTTAATGTAAATTTTAAGTTGTTTTTTAACATCCAGTTCATTAAATTCTTTTAAATAAACGAAAAATTTGCATATTGTTTTTTTTTATCCGATTAATCGATTAATCGAAAAAATAATCGGCCGATTAATCGATTATTAAAATAATCGTTAGTTGCAGCCCTACATAAATACGTTATTGTGATAGTGAATAGACCTAAGTAACCCAGGAAGACTCTCTTGATATCTGACTGCATTTCGTATAAACGATTTTTTAATTCAAACAAACTTATGTAACAAATAAGAACAGTTTTACGGTGGTCGTGTTACCTGGAGCAAATGTATAAAGCAAAATAACGAAAGTATAAAAATATTTTTCCTACATGCAGAATTCAAACAAAGGTGGCCATTAGAAACAATGCAGTCCTCTTGAGACATTATTACAGGAGATGGAGAATTCACGATGACAGAGATCAAGTATCAGATACAGAATAAAAAATACAGAGCTCTCTCTGCACAAAAAAAGCCAGGGAGGATTTATCATATATCATATAGTGCTGTGTCTGCCTTACTAGAACAATATTTGGTGATAACTTGACCGCTGTATAGATTACACTTTGAATTGCCATCTTTTTTCTTATTTTCTTTCCCGGTCTTCGAAATAATTATGTCCGGGAGAAACTAGTGAGATTTATTGTGCTACTTTCTAGGTCCTGGCAAGTTTTCTGCCCGTTTTTCTTGAGACTATTTCATCGTTCTTATATTATCCCTCATTTTAGATGTGTAAATGTTGGCCTCCAGCCGAGGATTCAGGCTTTCAAGGCTATGATCTATTTTCTGCAAATGATACTTTACCTCTCCTCAGAGTTATTGCTAAATCCCATACTTCTTGATTTATCAGTCATGAACGTAAAGGGTTTTGTCAGAAAACACACTGATTTTTTTAATGATTGCCAAGGATAATGATATTAATAAATATGTTTTTGTCTAACATTCCTTTGGTAAAAAAGTTTTACTGTTTAACCAGGACTGGCGAATGAAATGAGATCAGAGTAGTTTTGTGATATACAGGACATCATTGACCAATATGGTCTCTCCTGGCCAGTAACAGTGGCAGGCTGTGGTTTACACCATCTAATTGTCATACCTTGACACTTCCCTGGTTGGGCTACTCTGAGGCTTTTCTCTTTTGAGGGGTGTCTTTGATTGGAGACGGGCCAGCAATGTAAAAGCTGAGGCTAGTTGTGCATATAGGCCTGGGTTAATCCAAGACTTCCTTAAGGGAAAGGAGAGTCGGAGTGGGACGGAGTCTCAACCAAATGCAGATCCCCTGTCTGTAGAAAAAGACCAGTGATCCTGGGAAACAGCTCTTTTCACAAATTTTGAGAGGCATAAAGAGGTTAACACGCTGATATGAATAATGCCCAATACCCACCAGTGCCTTAAAGCTACAGCAGTTAATCAGGTAGTGTGACGTGACAATATGTTACTAATTCACATATTATTTACCCCTTTCAAAATGACTGATGTAACTTTAATTTAGAATTTAAAAGAGACTATGAGATAATGGCTTTTTTTGTCATAAGAAGCCTGCAGCACAGAAAATTAGTTACAGATAATGGTTTATTGTCTTGGCATCAGTCCCATATTTAGAGGTAGGTCATGGCTTATGTCTGGCACAGGCACATTAAATTAAAACTGTTGGCTTATTGTTTGGCACTCATGAATGAAACAGGGTCTGGAGTTTTGAAAAAAGCAAGTACAAAATATGCATTCTATGTGTGAGTGGTTACTTTTAAAAGGCTTTTTGTCCTTCCAGTCTTGGGATCTGCATTCTGTCTGTTTGAGACTTATTGTTATAGTTCATCAACCTAAAATGTATCTGTTTTATTCCATTCATTATTATGCCTTTTTTTCTTTTTACATCCAGCAGATATAAAGGGTGTTTTATAAAGCACGACAAATTGATAAGAAATGATGGGCATGCATGACTTGGATGGTCCACATTCTCCAGTTTGGCACTGTAGTGGTAGATTTGGCTTTTGGTACAGAAAATTGGGTAGACAGATGGGTATGTTTTGGAATGCCTAAGCCTTCAAGTGAGGCAAAGCCAAGGAATTATTCACAGCTGCGGGCTGCTGCCTGTCTTTCGAAGCATAAGGTCATGCTCAGACCATCAGAGACACTTGCTTTCAGAGTCAGGAATGAGACTCAGATACTGATTAAGGAGCTGTGAATCATATGTCCCGAAAGCAGGAGTTTGACAGGTTTAATAGTGGAAAGTGCCTGTGAAATATTTGCAAGCAGTTTTTTATTTTCGCTTATTAAATGTAGGACATTGGTATGACTGTACAATATGTTATGCATTATTTAAATATCCACAGTCCTAAATAATGTCTGTTGTATTTGTAACGGTTGGCTTGGTATTTATCCAATGTTTATTCATCAGATAGAGTATTGGGGTAGAAATGCTTAACTAGATAAAAATTGTTTTGGAAACCAATATTTCATCTGCCAATACTACAATGTAAGAAGGATGCAATAGAGTGTAGCAACTCTACCAAAGTAGTCATTAATTCCTGGGTATGGTGACTCAAGCCAAGATTAAACTCGAGAAAAATAGTTTAAAAAAAAAATCATGGGGTGGTCTAAAGTGATGGTCAGCAGATTATATATAATTATATTATTCATATATTAACATGTATTGATGTAAAGAATAAGGCTACATATAATTGAAAAAAAAAAAAAATCTAAAGTAAGATAGTTGGTGTTATCATCTGGAATACTGTGTACACTCTAGAAGTGCCCCTTTTTTATGTTAGATGTTGATATTCTGAAGACAGTCCAAAAAATAATATTCAGGATACAAGTGATCAGAAAAGAGATGTAAGATATGATAGAAACAGTTAAATACATAAAGTCCCTTCTCTCACCCTGCCACTGCCAATCAGATTCCACCAATAAACTGGAGAACACCAGTAGGTGTTAAATAATAGTGCAAATCACAGGAGGAGAAGCTATGCTGCTGAGGTATACACATAAGGCTGATTTATAACATGGGTGTCTAGGTTTTTTTGCAATGGGCCACTTCATCAGAAATTTATGTGTGCCTGGGCCACACACATTTTTCATTGAGAGAAAATATACATCATGACTCCTGTCATCATGTAGTGAGCCAGACACAGTGGTACGACATGGCTCCTATTGTTATATAGCAAGCCAAACACAGACAATTGTACATCATAACTCCTAGCTTTATAGTAAGCCATACACAGACAGTAGTACTGCATAATTCCAATCACAACGTACTGAACCAGACATCGACAGTGGTACTGCATAACTCCCTTTCTTATCTACTGAGCCAAACATTGATGGTGATGGAACATAACTCCAATCTCCCATCATCATCATTTTCTTTTTTTTGCTTTTTCACTCTAACTCTCTCATTCCACTCATGCTTTCGTGCTCTTACTCTCTCACACTCACTCACTCTCTCACATGCTCACTCATACACTCTCTCACTCGTACGTTCTCTCACAGTGCAAATTAGAGCCCTGCGTGGGACTGTTTTTTTTTAATCCCGCTCCCGCTGAATTTCTGACCATAACCGCCCACTCCCACAATGTGTGTTCCACTCCTGTGCGCTCCCGCAACATGTGTCCAATCCCGCCCGCTCCCGCAACATATGTGGTCAATCCTGCCCAACCCCTTACCCGATCTGCAGATTTCCCACACACTCCTGCAAGGCTGCCTTCACGTTGCTCCCACACAGCGTCTCTTCTCTTGTTCTGCCCTGGAACCCAGTGGAGTCACGCAAAGTAATGTAAATTCACGTGACTCCCCTGGGTTCCTGGGCGAAAGAAGAGAAGAGACGCTGTGAGGGAGCAACGCGAAGTCAGCCTTGTGGGAGTGTGCAGGATTACCGGGACCTGCAGGTACGTTGTCTGACCGCCCGCTCCCGTCCGCAACACCTGAAAAACCACTCGCGCTGCATCCCAATGCAGTCCTCTACTGCCAATCTCTCATTCTCTCTGCCTCTTACTTTCTTTTACATCCTCTCATTCTCTAAATGTGTCCCTACCTTCTCCGCCATCCTTTTTCTGCAGCTCAGATTCTCCTCTTGCCTCTTCCTCCTGGAGCACTTTGGCAAAAGGGCAGAGCCTCTGGCAGAGGGGCTGTGCCCGGAGGCTCTTCCCTTTAACAGAAGTGCTCCAGGAGGCCTAGTTCATGGAGAAACAGACAAAAAAAAAGAAGACACGGGGAGAAGGCAAGAGAAGAAGCAGAGCTGCTGGAAAGGAGACTGAAATGTGGAAGTGGTCGGCGGAGAATATAGGGAGACTCAGTCAGCAGTCAGGACAGACCACCCCTGGCTGATGTGGGTGCGGTTAACGCTACAGATCTCATGCGGGGCACACTTCAGTGTCCAGTGGGCCACATGTTAGACGCCCCTGATTGTATATTTTATGCTAGAAACACCATTTTGTCTGTTTAGTATTATGAACGGTACCATGTAGAGTTGGGGAAAGAGTCACACAAACTTTCCGATTAGGATGTTTTTTCATTCACCTTTACCAAGGGAGGAATATTTCCGTCAATGAATCAATTTTCACACTGATTATATTTACAGACTAGTAAATGTGATACAACACTTGATTGGATGCATTAACATTTACGTTGGGTTTTCGCAGGACCTGATGGTCAGTTTGGTCTTCATGTGAATCTTTGTCTATTTTTTTGTCGATTGAGACTTTTTTGAGAATTCATTTTTCTCTTTTTTCTCATCAAAAGGCATGAATTTTGATAACCTTTGCTAATGTGAATTAGCAAAGACACCCCGTCACCCTTTATTCATCCTTGTTATTTCTTACAGTAAATGTACATAATTTATGGAAAGCAGCTACTCAGATCCTAGAGATGATATACTAAAAGCCTAATTAATACTGGCTCCACTTTCTATATATCTTTTTTTTTTTATGAAACCTTGACCCCTAATATGTTAGTCCTCATGCATGGTGGAACATATTAAAATGTGTCTATGTATTTTCCCCTCTTAATGTCACACAGACCTTGCCATGTTTCAGTGTATAGTTAAAAGGCTTCTTTTAACCATCATGGTCCAGCTCAATTGTTCTGGTACTTCTAGGATCGAGTTGTCACATTTTGTGGCATTAAACCATTGCCATGGTGTTGCAACCATTGGGTTATTATTAGTAGGAAACATGTTTTTATCAGTCTTGTGGTAAAAATATCCACTGTTGATGGTATTTGTTATCTAAAGGCTTAATGTGACTTAATGACATTAATCAATTTTAATTATTTCAACAGTGAGTATGTTAGATAAATTTCATTGTTTTTGTATCTGTGCCAGTGTACCTAATGCTTTCTAAAAACTAACTTCAGATTTTGCAGTTGCTGGCTCTGTTGACATGAAAACGATTGTGGTGAGCTAGATTTCTGTTTGGAATTGTGCAGCAATGACATAATTGAAATGGCACTAGTCCTCCACATCCTTTCTTTCTATGCTATTGCAAATTGATATCCCAAGAACCTGGCCAGTTTAATTCGGTACAATCCAATAAAGGTGGAATAAATAGGTCAGTCACTTCCTATTGCCAGGTTAGCAAGTTCGGCAAAACATTCTCCTCCACGGTGGACTTTAGAACAGTTTCCTCCTTTTTATCCCTGCCAGCATCTCAAATTCTTCTGACCTGGTTGATCGGCCATTGATGTGCCTCTCTGCTTGTTGTTAGATTGAACCTCCCATTACTCTTCTTCCTAGAACATCACAAAAGTAACACTTTGCCCAGACCCTTAGTGGTATTTAATGCAGTTTGGTAGAATGCAATTGTGTAGAGGGGCCCCACTGTGTATAAATAATGGGAAAATTGACTTGGTTTAAGTGAAATATATATTTCTGGACATTTCATCATAAAAAGGAAAGCATGTTTTGTTTTATATGATCACAAGGAAAATGTATTTGTGTTACAATCAGAACTAGTTACCTACATATGTTTTCCTCTACTAAAGTGCCCTTTGGGTGTATGTATGTTATTACTGCACATATGTATCTACATGCAACTCAAACTAGACAATCTAATCTTTGTTCAGTGGAGTGTATGTGTTGGAAATTGATATGTAAACGTGTGAATTTATCAATCCCCCCACTAACACAACCCCCCCCCCACAGATTTAAAGGTTGGAAGTTGAGATGTTTATATTATCAAGAAATATCTATTCAGCAACTTGAAAAATTAAGCTTTGTGGAATTACAGCCTTTTGTATTAACATTGATTACATTAACGCCAGTCAGAATTAGACTTACAGAAACAACAAGTGAGGAGGGCCCTACTCAAACATGCTTACAATCTAGAGGATTGGTTTATTATCATTATTTTCTGCTTATTTGTATTGTAATTTTATTTAACTGATATTTTGTGTCTTAAATGTATGAAGCCTCCAAGGGTAGCTGTAAGACTAATTTAGATATTGTGGGAAATGTTTGTTAAATGTCACAACGTAAGGTTAAAGGGACCTCACAGCTATCACATGCAGGCCTACAAAAATATCCCCCATACCTACTAATTATAGGGGAAAACCCACCCCTTAGTGGCATACCATTCGAACATAACCCTTTTTTTATCATTATCTTAATTGTCATTGCTATTTATCATGTTTATTATTTTATAATTGTTTATCATTACCCTCCCAATCACTGTACATGGATGCAATTTATCCCTGTCCCACAATACCCAAGCCTTTAAGCATTCCCTGCTTCATTTCTGCTTCAAGGACCTCAGAACAGTATGGGAGATTTCCTGCGTGTCCACTCATTTTTCACAAGCGCGGTTTCCCCAGCCATGGTCATATACATTAAAGCACATATGATGGCTGGAGTGTCACTTTAAAATGTAGAATTTAGGAAAGTGTTACATCCGCTTAGTGCGAGTCCTGTTCCTAAGTAGGTCCTTAGCCCTTGGTATACCTGTACAATATACACACACGTGTGTGTGTGTGTGTGTGTGTGTGTGTGTACATACATATATTTTTTCCATCTGAGGAAATAACCTCTAACCATGACTCTAGATCTTTTTTAATGAGAGAAAAAAAGGTCTCACCTTTGGACCAATCAATTTTCTTTATAGCATATATAATCTGACAGATATGTGAAGTGAAGATATTTATATTTAAAAATACTGAATCATGAACAAGGTTCTGTCTCTGCAAGGTTAAAAAAAACACATTAGGGACCATTTCTTTTCTTTATGTAGTTTGTGAATTCACCTGTAAGCAATTAGTAGGCAATTCTTTATTGGTATCTATTTTTTAGCACAAGTGATGAGCTGTTTACCTTATTCAATTATCTGTGAAAGCAAGGGCGGAGGAATTACAGTTAATAGGCAAGAGGTTAATTTTCCAGTATTGCACAAATCACAGAAATAACAACTTTTACTACATATCTAGTGTCTGCGTTTTAAGTACACAATGTCTTAGAAGTGCCTGGATTTTTCTTTGTGTTATTCCAAGCATAGCTCTTAAAAATACCAGGTTTTTCAACGGGATTCTCATTTTCTTCCAAATACACCAGATGTTAATGATTTCATGAAGATACAAGCACATATGTTGAACATGTCACTCGAATAGGGATCAGATTTAACAATACGGGTGTCAGGAAGGTATACAGGTTTGGGCGAGTTTAAAGAGGAACAATGGCGAATGTATTATGGACAGGGAGAAAATATGAAGCTAAAAGTCTTAAATAAATCACCTGACTTTAGGCACTTAGCTTGTAGTTGTCACATTGATTATCATAAAGGTAATTCATTTTGTGATGGTCTCTAGTGTATATCAGGGATGATCCTGTTTACATTTCTTACCTTAAGCTCTTGGAGGTGGCTTGTTACACAGCACAAGTTGAGACAGGTCATCATCAGGGGTAGGCACCAACATTGTTCATGGTGGACATTTACTGGAGCCTGTGGTGGGCAATTCAATGCCACAGACACTGTACGGACCATTCGCCTATCTCCTGCTCATCATGCACACGATGAAAAGGCCAAAGTACTTAGTGACAGTAGGGGTTAGGGCCAGCTCCAGTGTACAGGCCAGGCACTAGGTGTTAACCAACTAAACACTTACTATAGGGGCATGCTTGCTTTTATGTGAAAAGTTACCAGACCCAACAACTACTGAATGAGTTTCTTTACTGCATTCCTATTAACGTTGCTCAAAGTGTTGTGGTGATAAAGTGCAACTGGTGCAAATAGTTAAAAAAAATAAAAAATAAAATAATAATAATAATAAAAAAAATGCCATGATGCCATTTCTATAGCAACCAGTGTAATTGCATTACCTTGACCACTTTGTAGCAGAATTCTTGTTAATACATAGCTTGCAGTGTTGTTGTAGTTCACTGCTTTACCTAAATCCTTTATTGATTCCATATTTAATATTTGTGTTCAAAGCGGCTTGATATCTGACATTTATCGTATGGCTCTTGCTTACATTATCTAAGCCTGGGTTCCACAAACTTTGTGTTGACCTAGGAGCCAGCCACAAAATGCAGGACCTGGGGGCTACAGCATTACTACTGCGGGGTCATGTAATATTATGTTAATTGCCTCCATTTAGTGCTTGTACTCTGGTGGTACATAAAGAAGAAAAGTCAGTCCTGTATAGAGCTGGACATGCAGACAAGTTGATAGGATATAGTGGATGATGGCAATGACTAATGCCAGTATTAACAGATTCCCATATATTCCTTTCTAATAGGAAACTATAAATTATAGAAACCATAAATTGTATTTATAGCTTAGTGGGTGAAGGATGTAAGAATCCAATCTCTTTTTTTTCAGAGACACACAATACACTTTTATAGACACCATACGAGAGCAAAAGGCAGATGCCGTTTTATGGAGTTTCAGAGGTGAAATATGTCACGTTTTACAAGGAAAAAAAAAAGCAAACCATCTGTACATAAAGCAAAAATGATAAAATCAACTGTTGAGACTGGGCTCTTCACTTAAGGATCTGTTTTCACTTTCCTTTCTTCAAACAAGTCTTGAGGGCTTACCTTTCCAGCTTATGGCATTGTTAAATTCTCATACCGGTCCATTGGGTCATTGTGATAAATGGGAAGCTAGTTTAAAGATGACCCATGTCCAACGGTAAAGACGTACAAAAGGAAATCATGTCCTGTTCAGCAGTGCAACAACAAAACTTATTGATGATCCATATTTGTACCAATACTTTATAATAATACATGAAATACCTTTTTTTAATTTGACATGGTGGACAAATCCTTCTTTTATTTAGTGTAAGTCATCAACTCTTCATGTTTTAAATATAAACTCGAAATTCTACATTATGTCCTTTCATTTGTTAAACTCGGCTCCAATGATGTATGTATGCGTATATTGTTTATTGTACATGTAATCAGCATGCGATGGACATTTTTTTCTCTGTCAAGTATTTTAGAATTTGACTACATGTAGAAAGTTTTTTTCTTTTAAACTAACAATGATGTCAGCACAGCTGTACAAAGTTAAGGACCCGGCGCTGTAGTTCATGTCGGCATGGCTGGAATTAATCATATTTCCACTTCATTTTTCAAAGATACATCCATTAAATGAAGGAAGAACAGTATTTCTAAACCCAGACACATATATCTTTACCCTATTTAGTTGTTAGCCCAGGGGCATGCGCTTGTGTTCCCCCAGAATCATGCTAAGTGGAAACACAGTTTCCAGCTGTTTTGGGACAAAACGTTCTGTTCTGAAGGCTCAAGTCTGCTACTTTTAGAATTATAAACAAAGTGTGAATATAATAATAAATATACACTAGTAAATATATAAAATCTCTAATCTCCATTCCATATAACACTGTACAGAAGGATATTTCATATACATACTCACAGTTGTATACACAGTTTGCATCTTTGGTATTCTTATTTTTGTTCTTAAGTATTCAGTTAACATTTGCAATAGAGTTATCATATATAGCTTGAAGGGGGAAATGTTAGAAACCTTCATATAAAAGAGATTCAACAAAGTTGAAGAGGGAAAAGATTTAAAAGGATTGGGACAAGAACTCACGGTCTAAAACTGGAGGATCATAGACTTGATGTTGTTATACTAAGATGCAATATTATTGTTATTAATATTATATTGCTCTGCAGTGCTTTACAATGAGTAAACATAAAGGGTTGTGGATCAAACACAAAGTGATACATGAATGAGGTAGGCATAACGCTATTCTGAGCATGAAACAAGAGTACAGGACCAAGCACCGAGTAAGGTTTGAGGTCTTGCAGCTGGCCGGAAAAAGGAAGACTAGATGGACCCATTGGCTCTGGTCTGCCAAAAGATTTCGAGCTATGTTGAGTTTGGCCACAGTTGCCCTAAATTATAAGAGGGAGACGTGCCATTCATTAGGGTTAGATGCAATAAAACGAGTGATGTAACAAAATAAAAAACAGGCTTTTTATTTTAAGGAGCAATGGAGCAGAACAAATACCCCTGATTGCTGTATTAGACCTGCAAACCTGCAGTTAACAACTGTGATCCGCACGCTAGGCTCCTTAAGCCAAGGCTGTTAAGACAGATTGTCTGCAACATCAGGAAAGTCCTCCTGAATCCTAAACAAGAAGAGGAGTTTGAGCCCCACTCAGTCCAAACTTGCCTTGTTTGCTTGCTAGGAAACCTGTAGAATAAGTAATAGCACAGTCACTGAAGAAATACCATATTTATCATGTTTATTTTTAATTTAAGGCTTAATTATTCTTCCTGGTCAATCAGATTGTATTTTTCAGGTGATATGGAGTACATCCTTGGAACCCAAGATAAAATCTTGATTGAACTTTTGTTTTGTCTACAGACTGTGATCCAGATGTTTTTAATCTAGTTGTTCTAGTTTAATAAAAAAACCTTATACTTTGTTTCTTATTTTTTTGTCCTATTTTTCCAGTTAAAGGAATTGAAAACTTGTTTACAGAAGATTCCATGGGCTTATTTGTACAACTTCACCTAGAGCTTGGATATACGTGTCTGTATTATTACGACTACAAAAATGCAAAGCAACATCTCCAAACAGCTAAAGATATAACCAAACTAGAGGTTCTTCTCACTGGTAAGTTTTTATTTATGTTTGATAATCTATCACAAAAATACATAAATCAACCACTCAGCCTTTTACAAAATGTCTTTTTTTCAGAATTTTTTATTACCATTGTTTTTTAAAAATAAATCCATAAATACAATTTGCCTTTATTCTTAAGAAGGGGCTTAAGGCACATTTCCTGGGACAGTTAATAACCTGGAATGGAATTCTCCATTGGGGGGGGTTGTCCTTTGGAAATAAGGACATCTGGTCATTCTAGGATGGACATAGACACTATGAGAACAGCTCTCTCAAATCTAGAATTTTGAAAATCACGTATTAATTTGTAGCTATGTTGCTCCTATAAAATAAATGCATTCATTTACAAGATTACAAAATCTAGATTTTTAATAGTTTTTCTCTTTGCTGAAATTTTTGTGGCTCTGTAAACACCTGCCATCATTTTTTTTTTTTTTTAACTTTGTTTCATAAAATAGATACTGATTTCTCTATAGTCTTTTTGATGGCATGCGTATAAACGGCCCTTTGGATAGTTTACAAAAGAGTTTTAGGGCCTCTAAGACTTTGTGTACATGGCGTAATTAGTGTAGCCAGTGCTGTTGCCAAGGCACGGTGGTAGATCTTGTGATGTCTTGAATTAATCGAACATGGCGAAATTGGAAAGGAATGTTCTGGCTCTGTGCAGCATGTTTCAGAATGTACACGGGTTATTAAAGTCCAGGATTCTGAAATGTGAAACATTTTAAAGCATTTGGGGAAGATAGTCAAACCCAGCTGTACAGATCCATGAGTGAATATCACATTTAAAGACATTTGAGGTTTTCAATCCTGATGCAAGATGGTGGATTTAGTGCAATCACCATAGCAAACATGTTTAAAGCTCAACCTAGCACTAGAGTTCCTCAAAACCCTATAGGGTAAAGCAAAATTATTTGTAATTAATACAGCTTTCTTACAGACCATGAGATTACAGCCATCCAGTGCTCCATTCCCAAAGCGTTAGGTATGACACCCACACGAATAGAAATTGGAAAACCAGTTTCAAACCAGTTGTGTGTTTGCTCAGTCAGGAAACTAGTGAACGAAATTACTTTTAGAAATGCCTTCCCTACAGAGCTCTCTTCCAGAAAGTGGTTAGTTGGTCCGCGGCGGACATATATGAAGTGGGTTATTTCCCACGTGTCTGTTTTAAGGCTCTACACATTTACTTAAGTGTTTTGTATTTTTTTTACAAAATGATTTTGAGAAGTCATCTAAGCAAAGCTAAATTGAACAAAAGAAATGCACTTGATTAATTCAAAATGTCTGGAAAGACACAGGAGTAGTATTAGGGAATTATTTTGTTTGTTGCTATTGGAGTTCATTAAAGACAAGTCTTGGGAGAGCTATGCTATGGGAACCAAGTGCTGCGCCTGTGTTAGTTGGTGTTTGGGATTCAAGTAATATGTCAGAAACTATTCATTGGTGTGTAGTTGTTATTGTGATGAACCCAACCTTTTTGGAAAGCCTATATTAATATTTTTAGTGAAACATACTTCTGTTGCTGTGAAGTTAATTTTATTTGACAGCCAAGTAAATTTAGCAACCATTTTGAACAATCCATTGCTAGTACTAGTCAGTGGAACATACTCTGTTTCACTACTAGCAACAGGTTTTTCACAAGGTCTATATGTTTTTTAATTTTTTTTAAAAAAATTTCTTGCGTTAGGTGTAATTTTAGGTTATTTATAAATATAGTCTGTAAAAAAACACGGATGGGGGCATATATAAGGAAAATATGACATGTCAAAATAGGACATTGTACCTTAATAACTATACTCAGACCCAAGACTGTACAACATTATTTACTCTGGCTCCTGGCCCGTAAAAGCCTGACCCATCACAACCAGTCTCCATCCGAAACCACAACAGTTCCTTACATATTTAATTTGTCGAATAGGCAAACTTACAGTTTAACTTCAAACAGGATAAACAATCCACTATTTATTTAATATAGGAATAACATTTATAATGTCAAATGAATCAGAATCTTGTGGAACTGAATGAAGACAGAGAGCGACCAACTTAAATTTCCAACGTTGGTATGGCAGGGATTCCAACGATCTACATTGTATATGCATTACAGATAATGTAAGCGGCAAGTTTCTACACTGTACAAATTTAAGGAACCCATATACATATTTATTTTATAAATCGTTCATCCAGTTGTATTCAATGCCCCATTCCAGCGATTCATTTAAACTACAATCCCCAGTCATGGAATTCTTTATTTTTTTATTAGCATTACTGAGTGTAGAAAAGGCCTGTTGGACCAAATGGAACAAATTCTCGTTCATTATTGTTATGGAACACATTTTGTACAACTGTTCCTTTTTAACATGCCAGGCATTCGATGAAAGGCGTTCTGTTTTATTAAATGTTATGCATGGTAATATGGAGAATTTATATGTTAATTCATTGGAAATGGTTAGAAGGCCCCACGCCGGTCCAGATAATGATTACTCATGTATTCATTTATACAGCCTACCAACTATTTATTCACATGTACAATATTTATAGAGGTCATACAGGCAGTGTTTTATTCTGTTTATACAAGAAAACAAAAATCTCATCACGTTGTACATTATATGATTACATTTATAAAATGGACAAAAAGCTAAAAATAATTTTGTCATAAAAAAATGGAGGCTTGACGAATGTGCCAGCATTTTGTTGCACTGGTGTTTCATCTCCTCCATATGTAAAGTGAATAGGACGTTTGGGGGAAAAAAAATGGCCTAGAATTTGATAGCAGATAGGAGCCATTTGGCCCACCTAATCTGCCCATTTTTCATGATGTAAAGACTCGAATCTTAGTCATTCGCTGGTCTTGTCTTTATTTCAGAATTACTTTATGGCGTGCATGTTTAAATTCCCTTACTGTATTAGCCTCTACCACTGTAAAGTCTCTGGTTCTATATAAGGACTTCTTGTTCATACATTTTCCTTATTCAAATGTGAACCATCACATTCAAAATTATCCCTAAACCAAAATTACCCCTAAACCAAAATTACCCCTAAACCTAATTCCTATTTCCTATTCTTTTTGATTCAAATTATACAAAAAGTTCATCTGTTCTGCTCTATGAACCACCATCTTATTACTGGCCTTACTACCACTCTACCACCATCTTAAAGCTTTGGAATTTTCACCCCAAGATATTTGTGGCTATGTGATGTAAGCACTGGCATCCAAAGTGAAATTTTTTTTGCCAATCGATGAAAAATAAAACTTAATTATTCAATTCGCCCAGTGATTTGAATAATTAAATTGTCTACCGAGCAGGGATGGTTCTGGACAACCTACACAATGACAGGGATAAGTCTATTTCAAGCTCTTCTGCCTCCAGTATATCGTCTCCAGAAAAAAAAGAGAGGAGCCACAGTGTGTGCATGCCCCTCTTCAGAACATCGCCACCAAGCAATGCTGGATTTCTACACAAGGCTTACACGGGCAGGAATAGTAAATAAAATATACAAGTGTGTCTGTGTACTCTACAGGTGAGGTTACTACAGCATCAACCATGAGGATAGAGACATTGGCAGTGCTAATTCTTCTGATGCTTGGGAAAAGGGACTCCTTCCTATGCAATGGATTGATGCCAACCTGACTCCTGTAGCACCCTCCACACAGACACCTTATCCTGCTTATTTCCTGGAAAAATTTCCATGGACTCCCATGACTGTAAACAATGCTTTTTACAATGCCATTTACTGTATGGGTTGGTGGTAGGATTCCAATGAAGTCTATATTAACAACTGAAAAATGAAGCATTAAATAGGAATGGTATATATGGTTATATTCAATTATGGTTTTATCTCAGATATAAAACGTATGTGATCTTGAAGGTTAAACCTAACCTAACTACGAACTTATTGGTAATGTAAGCAAGCAAACCCTTTTTTAATCTGTGCCCCTCTGTCTCTTGCATTGCTATCACCCATTGAAATTGTATTTCATCTACCCTTATGATGTGGAGACACATAAATAAGTAATGTACACTGACTGCGCTTGTGAAAAAGGTATCTTCATTATGAATTGAGGAGTCTTTCTTATTTTAGACCTTTAAATGAAAGCTGGACTGTTTTACATCAGTAATGTTGTAGCCAAAAGTCCATAATGAGCACTGGAGTGATGCTGCTTGAAACAGACTAGCAGTCACTAGACGGTGATTCATACAAAGCTCATCTTGAGATCTTATCCCAGAATCCATCCTGTGGCCATGTGTGGAATTGCAAGAAAAGACATTTCTCCATATTAGAATACGATCGCCAATGCCATAGTATACTAGGGAGAGGTCAGCTTTGCATAGTTTCCTCAAAAGGTTAAACCCAGCTATTTTGTTCTTGTGATGCTTGTTGGACCATATCAATATTTCCTTTTAAGCATTCATTTTGCACAGCATTTAGCCAGATGGTCATCGCTAGTGTTTAAAGGGTCGTCTCATCTAATGTATACTATATCTGAGTATCTTTTTTAATTTATAACTTTCCATTAACATTATCAAATGCTTGAGGGATTTATCAGAACCCATTCTATCACCAATGGTACTGCACAGAATGTTGGTATGAGTTTATTTATTAAAAACGCCAGACTTCACCTTTACTTTCCCAGTCTTTGTCTAAAGGCTGTCTAGTACAGAGGACATTTTTCCTAAAGAGATCCATTTGTAAAGTGGATATAGAGTCATTGTTTGCATATGCTTACCCAGAATCCCTTGGGTGGTTATAGAACTATGAGATTTCTTCTGGCTTGTCTGGTGGATGCAGATGAGTGTTTAATAATGCCTCTGCTCTAACATGTTCTGTAGCTAGGTTTATTTCTGTATATTCCGTACTGTCCTGCACATTCCTCTCTCCCCATTATCTACATACTGAAATTGCCAACTTTTTAAGGCATATATAAAACTAAGCGGAATAATAAAATCCATAAGTTGTTAGAACAGAAAGAACCAATATATGAACTATGTTAAGTCGAAAGGGATATCTACTAACAAGTAAAAATGAGGCTCCAAGGAATAATATTGCAGTTTTTACTTTTAAACTCTTGACCTTCTAGTAAATTGCATACATAGAGTTTTAACCTATAGTGGAAGGAATAGCTTTAGGTATGGGTTTTTCAAACTGACAAAATTCTACTTGCAAAATCCTACTGCCGGTGCCAGCTACTAAAAATGCACCAACTAATGTAAATACTTGACTGTCCTATGAAGTGATACTGCTGAATTTAGCACTTTTCCCCACCATCTTCCCAGTTTTGCTTTGATGAACAAGGCTTTTGACACTTTAAAAGAATCTTTTGAAAACAAGTAAAGACCTCCAAATCAATGCTAAACTGTGATATTTTAAAGATCATCTATCATTTACTAATGATTAGATGCCAGGGCAACCATCTGCAGAGACTTAAAAAACAATCTTTACATTACTCTAATTGAATAGATACGTGTACCTAAGCTGTGTGTCAGGTTCAGAGGCATATCTAGGTAAAATAGCGCCTATGGCAAGCACTGAAAATGCGCCCCTGTCCAAATATCTAATGCTGCTTCCACACATTAATTCACACTCTTTACTATCCCCTCTCCCTCCCTTGTCACTTTCTAACCCCTTTCCCTCCCCTTTCCCTACTACCCTCTTCCTCTCCCCCTTTGTAGTTCTTTCACCTTGAGGTCCAGCGACGGGAGTCTTCTGTCTTCCTGCACTGCCCGCTGCTTCACTGCTGAGCGCCGTAATATGACGTCATATTTCGGCGCTCAGCAGTGAAGCAGCGGGCACCAGCCAGCGGCTTTTAAACGCTGTCTTTTTTTTTTTATGCAGGGGAGAACGAGGGGCGCCGAGCCGTTGCTAGGCGTCCCTCTCTCTCCTCCGTATCCAAACTCACTGGTGCCCGCTGCTTCACTGCCGAAATATGACCCTTTCAAATATGCTGCCATACCCTAGATACTCTGGTCAGGTTATAGCAGACCCTCCATATTCTAGTTGTCATTTCCAATGCATGATGTATGATTGTACCCAAGTAATAATGAAACAGTGATGCATGCATTAAGGTTTCTATTTAATTTAAGAAATATAATTTTAGTATATTGGCTAGCACTGATTGGCTAGCATAATGTAAACCTGAAATGCCTTCACTTTAACATGCCTTGAGTCACTTTGCATGACAGGTACACTTTAATATGGAAGAGAGGAATCTAAGTGTATATAAAAGAGACCTGCAGAAAGGCCATCATATTGAACCTACAGCTTCTCTTAAAACAGCACATCCTATATATGGTCTTTTACATTTAACTTAAACATCTATCATATCTCAAAATCACAGTGAATATGGTAAACACTGACTAGCTGAGCTATCCCAAATCTCTATTGAAACACTCTGTTATGGTCAATTAAAACCATCATGTAACAATAATTATTACCTGTCATTACGACATTGTTTTTTTAAGTTTTATTTTAAATTGACCTTCAACATCTTGCTACTCGTTTGATGACTTCAGGCTGAGGAGTAAGGGTTGTGTTCTAATTGCTAATAAAGATAAGCGATGCTGGCTTGCTATATATACAGCCCATCTTTCTGTAATGAGATCGCAATTACATGATCGGCCTTGCTGATTCAGAACGCGTCTCTGCTCCAAACGAGTCTCGTGTGGCACTGACCTGCGAGATCTTCCAGGGAAAGATTTCAGGACCCTGGAGAGGCATTTGGATAGTTTCAGCCGGGCTTAGTGATACATTAGCTTTTGATTCCGCCGTCGCAACGTGTTTGCACCTGTCTGATCGTAATTAGTCAAGACAAATGGCACAATCAGCTAAATGTGCACGTTATGCTTATTTAATTTTTACTGTAGGTAGATGAAGATTTATAGACGTAGAGAAAAAAAATAGACACCGTTAGGGCAGTGCTCTATCAGCAATAACATCTCCCTTATGAAGATTTTCAGCACATACTCCCACTTGCGACATCTCTGATTTACTTATTCTGGCACCGGCTCTTTTCTGTCCAGCTTAACCAGATGATTAGCTCAGATTTTATTCCTGACAAGACAGTACAATGTCATTGAGCAGCTCCGTAGTTTATGCTTCCCTTCATCTACCAAGCGGAACAAGCCTTTGCTACTCTGTTAACTCATTGACCACCAGAATGTTGCGCACACATGTATGCTCTTCTACCTTGGGTCCCAAAGGGAAAAGGCTTTAAGAATTTTCCTAGTACATAATCTATTCTTCTGTTAGCGATTTACTCAAGGAAGGGCATTTAAAGCTCTGTACTCGTTATCAATAAAACCAAACCAAGACATCTAAAATTAGATTGTCAATGGGGACACCATACTGTTTTGTTCTTCCATAAGGAGAAACGACCAAAAACTGATCACTTCATGGAGGTGTAATTTCTGCTGCTAGTCACGTTGAAGACAACATAACCCCTCTGTTGACCAGGGATTTGTGGTATAACAAAAGTAACGGAACCAAAGGTCTGCTTTCACAGATCACTGGTTAGCGACTATAAAACCTTTATGGTGGCAGCGGTAGAATGTATAGGCTGTTGAATCAGAATGAGGCTACTTTAGACTTTCTGCTCTTTAAAGGGCATCGTAATGGCTTCCATCACATCAGTGATATTACTTTTGTGGAAATTATGCAGTAGCATTTTGTGAAATGTGCGGCTACTTGCCCCAAAGCCATACACCAGCTTAGACGATTTCATATTTCACGCTGTGCAAAGGAGACTACAGGAATATTTGAAAACCATCGACAGTAATGTCACGATAAATCAAATTGGAAAGTAGGATATTTCTCCGTTAGCTCTTTCGCTGGGAAATATTTTGTTTATGATTATAATAATGCAGTCAGGGAGACCATTTATGCTATAAAAAACAAACCTAAAACAAGACAAAAGCCCCCCAAAAAGGAAAGTGTGTGCAAACAGAAATTTGACAACGAATGATTGAAATTGAATAGTAAATTAGTACAAAGTAGGCATTTGTGAATACGAGCTGCCCAGTCATTATATATGTTCTTACTTTTGTTCCGAACGTCTGGGGTTTTGCCAGCCTTATGATAATTCCAGGGCGTGATCCCAGCTTTAACGGAAGTTTTTTGACTCTTATCACACACACCACACAATACTCCTTTCACCTTGCACGTCATTTCTTAACCTAATTTTCCCTATACACTCAGCCCCATTATCCGTCTCTGCCACCAAACATTAGGGGCAAAAAAAAAAAAAGCAATCGTGCCGCAAAGTGAAGCCGTTGCCAGGAGCGTTTTTATGGTTGCTATGGCTTTTGTATCAGAATTGCTTTTCCGTTTCTTTAAATGTATACAAATTGTTTGTAAATTGTAAATTCTATAAAATATTATATACAGACAATTGTTTTCCTCTTGTATGATATGGTCTTGTCTGTGTGTCATTACACTGTGACGGCGTGAGCCGTATAGTATATATGAGTGGTCCTGGGGCTGCAGCATAGTGACTAAATACTGTGTGGCTCAGTCCAGATCTTACGTGTATGGTGGCTACAGATGCAGTCTGTCCTTGTGTACCGTACGTTCAGCCTTTTGGTTTTGAACTGGTTAAGATTGCCTCGGTGGCGCCTAGTTTTCTTCCTGTCTGTAGCGGATTGTTCTGCAGAGAAAGCTTGATGCAGGGACTGTTCCCTGACAGCCAGAACATGAATGTGAAATGTATCTTCATTTCCTCTAGGTGCTTTGGGAAAACGGACGCGCTTTCAGGAAAACGACTTGGCTCAGCTTGTTCTCGATGTGCAGAGGAAAGGGGACTCCTTCCTACGCAACGGACTGACGCCAACCCCGACCCCTGTAGAGAGCCTGCCAAAGGTAGGAAAACACACGTGTGCCTCCATTTTCATTAACCCCTTAATTACAACGCAAATTATTGCGCCAGTGGGGGGCCGGTTAAAAGTGTATCACTGTTACTGCTATGTCAAGCAAGGCTTGGGCATCAGAAAACCCTTTCGCTTGTACCATAACTCTCTTTACCCATAGCCAGACTGTTTCTGGTAGAGGATTATGGGAGTGGCAGTCTAATGATTAGAGGACTTGTAGTTTTTCTGCATTAATAAACATTAAACAGACAGCAAGTGTGTTTCACTGGTATATATATTCCTGAAGACCCCATTGTAAAATAAGGTTTAGTGAGGTTTCGGTATTCAGTTTTGATTAAACTAAAAGCACCGACCAGAAAATGAAAATTGCGTCTTCACCCTTTAACGCCTTTGACTTAGAGAGATATAAAAGGTTTAGTTAGCAGCCAGGCTGCAATGGGTTTGTGAAATCAACTATAAGAATAGCAATAATTCTTCCAGACACAGACAGCATTAGCGACAGTGCCACAGACACCCAGAAGACACTTGCCAGGAAATATAAAGGGCAAAGTCTCTTGTCTTTGTTTCTCTTAACAACGGGGTCATTTCCTATTTCCAGATGTATTTATATCATTTATTTGGGGACTTTTTTGTAAATTGAACGCTAGAATACATATTTTGTTTTGGTTTTATTTTATTAGCTTAGTGGCAAATGCTAAGCTATAATAAAATGTGACTCCCCCCACCCCACGTAGGCTACACCATGCAGGTTGCAGAGGCATCTTCTACAAAATAAAGTTAAACTAAATGAAAACATTCCATTTCATTTATTTGTGGCATTTTTTTCTGCCCATATTTCATTTTTTTTATGGATTTTATTAAGGATACAGTAAACCTGTTCTTATATAGTTATTGAATGAAAAAGCTTAAAACTTAAAGAACAGAAACAGGTAAAGTGAATACATAGGTACTGGCTGTCTTAGGCTAGGCATCTCAGGAATACGGTAGGTTGGTTACTATCACGACCAACACATGTTTGTAGTAATAGAATATAGAGAGATTCTGAACAAGTTTGTTGCTCACAGGCATTCGGAAAAAAAAAATACAGTGAAGATTTGTATCATTAACATTTCCTATATTTAAAAAAAAAATCTGAACTTTATCACAAGCAAGTCATTATTATTCTTATAAATACACACACACACACACTTTTTATCTAAAAATACCAGTTGCTATTTTGTGATAACAGCTAGATTTAAAATGCTAGCTTTAACCATGGCCATTTTTTGTTAACAAACTACATTAACATCTGCAATTCTACAAGGGTTGCTACTACCCCAATTGTGTATTTCCGCGCGCTGCTTGTAGTTTACATGTATTCAGATACTAACCTTGTCCTCATTTGAATACGTTGGCCCATTAACACTTTTATTCCCCCCCCCCTCCATCCAACGATGTTTCATTTTAATAAGAATAATGAAAGCCCTTTTGGTAAAATAGGATTATTCATTGATGGGTCTTCACAGTTCACAGCACATTTTACAATTATAGCCTTTTTCAGATCCTAAATAACTATAGATCTGCAGGATGTAAGCCTCATTGGTTTCAAGTAAGCTGGGGAAATTGGTTTTCAGTTGTTCACGGTTTACATCCTTTTCACGGCATTAACCAACTTATCAAACTCAGGTTATGGTGGCTATATTCCCTATAATAGGATTTTATACTTTTATAAATGTATACATTTTGCACACTTATAATGTGTTCAAGTATGGAGAGAAACATTTAAAAAAATTTTTTTTAATATATGCAATGAGCACTTGGAAATCCCAGTTATAGACAGACTGTTCTAGGTATGTGATCTCACTCCATGCTCAGTTTAAAGGAGTCAAGTACACTAAATAATGATATCTACGTATGTAATAAGAGTATTACATTACATTTCTACCAGCTCTAGAGTGGATAAATTTCAACCCGTTGTATAAATAAGTTTTGCAACAAAGCATTATCAGCGGACCCTACTTTCAGCCAATTATAGACCGAATTTTCCTTTGGAAATTCAGCCACACATGCTTATGAAAAGATAGTATCGCCTATCTGCATTGCGCAATTGTGTGTATTTCTTACAAGCAACAGTGGTCAAAGTCTTCAGATGCACCTAATCTTTTTGGAATCTTTAAGAAAAATGTAGACTTGATGTCACTTGGCACACCGATACACACTGAGCTTTGAAGCCAACCTGAACAGCACCCAATCCCTACCAAAGATCTGTTAAGGTCTTGAAACCTTATGCGACTTTACATGTTTTTATATCTTGACCCAATAAAATGCATCAGCTTTGACTCCAGGTTAAATTCATACTGCAGGGTATATCAGTAAGTTTTGTTAGTTGTAGCTAACCTCGTTTTATGGTAGGTAGTTTGTTTTGTATATAGTGTTTCTTAGTGTTAATTTTCTTATTTTGCTTTTTTGGCATGTGTTTTATTTTTTGTCACTGTAAAAATGTTCAAATCCCAATGTGCATACACAGAACGCACTCCTGTTAATTTTTAAGAATCCTCACATTTGCAATGAAAACTTAAAAGGACCACACAACTATCATCTGACGGCCGGATTGTTCTTTTGAAGTACCCACCGTAAACTGCCCCTTTATTGGTTGATGTTATAAAAAAAGTTTTTTTATTATGAGATCATGCACTTAAGAATTCAACAAATAAGTTTCTATCCAACATTCTGTTCAGAGTAAAACTAATATATGATGATTATGTGGAAGGGTCTTGCTACTCCCAAACAAATTATTTGATTGAAATAAGATGTGGAAAGGGAACTAACAGCAGCAAAGTTTCAGAAACATATAATTTCATGACAAATGAAAAGGGTTGGGTTGATCCAGACTTTGCCTTTTTATCTCCCGTGAAACATCGAATCATGTTTGATCTTTTGCCCTGTCTTATAACGAATTAGTACAGAGGAGAGAATAATGGATGGCTGTTTGAAGGTCAGATGGGAATACGAGAGAAATATGTATTCATCAGATAAGAAACAATATTATAGAGGACAATAAATGGGAGGGAATACAGTAGAAAAGTAACAGGTGAAATGGTAGCTATAAATCAATAAAGATAGAATATAAGATTAATATCAGCAGAGAGAATGTGTGCCGCTTACATACACAGAGACTAACAACAGCGTGACTTGGAGATTCTAGTAGGAGATTAAATTAGTGCATTACACTAATGGTTGTGTTTGGTCAAAGCTAATAACTTTTCATAAGGCTATATTGGGAAAGATTTAGAAATGGAAGAAGAAACCTCTAGGGTCCCAAAAGCCATTTGTGACCCTACACGTTTTCTTCCCCGTGTAGTCACAATAAAAGGGATCTAAGGGGAATACATTATCAAAAGCGACTAAAAGACACCATATTGCAGGGGCGTCCAACGTGTGGCCCTCCCGCTGCTGCAGGACTACATCTCCCATAATGCTCTTTCAGCTAAGGGGCCGCCTGAGGAGTATGGGAGATGTAGTCCTGCAGCAGCTGGAGGGCTGCACGTTGGACTAGGGACCTAGATGTGGACTAGATAAAATATCTGTGCCACATGACTGTATATTTAACCTGTTTCTGATGGAATGGTTAATATATCACTGCATAATGGTTATTTACTATGCAGATATTTCTTAAGTCATCTCAGAATTACCTATGCGTTATGCAGGGTCAGCTCAGCCCTTCTTGCAGGACCGGCTCGCTGGGGTAATGCATAGCGAGGTGAGTGAGCTAAAATGGTGAACTGGTATGGTGTCCACCTGGGGACCTGGTTTAACCCCCAAAAAATGTTGCCGACCTCCCAGTCATGGATTATCTATTCTGTCCCCCCATAAACATTGTTGGTCAGCACTCACCTAGTCAATATGTATACATCTGTAACAGATGCCCTACTTGCAGATGTTGCTACAGATACTCACTGGCGTAGTGACTGCTGTTCTACATTTCTTCCCAAATAATGGCTTTACAGCAGAGCATATCCAATGTGACATTGGTTTTTTATTGATCATATTGACCTTGGAGTCATGCTTATTTTGATTTCTAGCTGCAGTGGTAAAACAAGCGTTGAAACCACCCGGATCCCCGGAGACAGTACACCGTGTTACATTCATTTTCAAAATGACATTAAGTAGAACCATTGTGATGCAAAACGACCCACCTTCTGATCTTAATCCTCACACGTAGCGATGTATATTCTGTATAAAATAAAAATCATCATTTTTACAGTGAGAAGGGATGGGATTGTAATTATTGTCGATGTAAGATATATTGCTTCATTTACCTGGTTTGTGGACCAGCAAGTAAATGCATAAGGAACAGGATTCAAAGTACAATATATTCCGTACGTTCTGTACAATCATTTGCATGGAAAAAAGCACAAATAATTAAAATAGGTGTAGTCAAAACAAAGGGATGTCATTTAAAGGGACGCTCCAGTTATCACATGCACTTTAATGTTTTGAAATCGAAAGTTCCTTTTAAATGTTCATGATGTTCCTCGGCTTCTGCAGAATCCCCCATATGCATTTGCCCCTCCAACAAAATCTGTTCTTCTGTACATCATTTTGCTGCATCGATTAGAAATGTTTAAAAAGGGTCAAAATGTTATTATTATATTTAAATTCACGTAGAGTGAATTAATTAAGACTCCCTTGAGTTTTGGCAGGTAGGTGAACCATGCAACGCATTCACATAATGATCTACAATGAAACATGGACTGGTGCCTGACGCACCACAATAACAAAACATTGATAACGTATTATGGTGATTAAGAGGAGATACCGAATCACATAGAGACTTTTAGCAGCTTTGGTACAGCATTTTACCTGTTAGGGCTGTAGAGCGCAGACAGATGAGCATCTATGAGTAATTAACCTTTGTAGAAGTCTTGCAACATTTTCAGTGCTACATATTTGCGGCCCTTTCTCTGACTGTGTACTGCGTTTTTTGTACTTAGTTAATCCGTAGACTTCTTTTACCATTTAACGTATGCTGCATTTAAATCATAGCCTGACTTTTTACATGCACCTTTAATTATGATTTTTTTCCCCTTACAGAGCCTCGAATTACAAGATGACACCATTTTAAATAAGGTCAAATTTGCGGATCCCGATCAGTTCCAGATGCCTGACCTGTGTGCGGAGGAACTGGCACTGATCCTTGGAATTTGGTAAGTAACGTGGATGTGCAATCGTTTTTAGGTGATTCCAACCAACTTCACTGTGCATTATGAAAGTCAATTTAGGCAAGCTTGTCTTATAGCATTGGCTATGTTAGCATTGCATAATACATAGTTATATATATTTTTTTAAAGAGATTTTATTGAGTTTTCAGAGGTAAGCATAAACATGATAAAGTACATCAACATCCAATAACATACTTTGACCTTAAGCCTCCCTGGACATAATACATAGTTATAACCGGTGGTGTATACTGGTGTATGCCTCTGCTCCAAAATTGGGGGCAGGCTGCCCTGTGCTTACATGGCCTAGTTGGGGAGATGTGATATCAATCTTGTAACAGGCCGAGTTAGACTATGGAGATTTGTGCCTAACTAGTATGACCGCTATAGTAAATCTGTCATCGCACATACTTCTGGGGATCAGAATATGATGTCTCTGTGCTCAACAGCATGGCCAACAGTCGCTATTGTTAGAGCTAAGGGGCATCTGGGGTGCTGTGATAGGTAAGGCGTAGGGCAGCCCAGAAACAAAATACACCACTGTAGTTAACTCTGATGATGAGAAATCGTCCTTCGTTAACAATGCGTTATGCACGTTCAACTCAGCCCTTCTTGCAGAGGAAGTTTGCCAGTTATGGCCCTTCGTAGTTTATAACAATATTTTTGAGCTTTTTAAAGCTCCTCGTTTAGTGAATAACCCCCATTGGTTAGAAGAGAATGCATGCTTATTAAAGCATACTGCAATCTTCATTAAAACCCCACGATTAAGCATTTTATGGCAAACCGTTTTCTTAATTATTGGTAGTGTGCTAACATTTCTATTTAGAATATTTTCCCAAAATGTTTGCATTTTGAATGAACACAGTGGTGAAATTCATAACTGCGGATTTCAGTATGTACTTGATACCTCATCTTTTGTCAGCCCTAAGAACAGCATGTTACCTGGCTTCTCGGAAAACTAGGTTAAATTTGAGTATAAAACATGGTAATAATGATATAAATGTATAGTATAGTATAGTAGGTTGAAAAAAGACTTCAGCCCATCAAGTTCAACCTTTCACACATACCTAGTTCTAAATTTGATCCAAAAGAAGGCACAAAAAACCCTACTTGGGGCAATTACCAATTCTTATTGTTCTTACCGTGAAGAACCCTTTCCTTTGCTAATGCTGAAATCTCCTTTCCTCAAGTCTCAACTGATGAACCCCTTGCATTGTTAAATAAATGTCATATGTAATTTGTGTATCAATCATCCCGTATTCTAAATCATTGATATTTAATTATTATTGTTTTATATAGCGCCATCTGATTCTGTAGTGCTGTGAAAAGGGTAGACAGGACATAAGTAGTATATAACATAAGATGACATACAGAAACAACAGATGAGGAGGGTTCTGCTCAAATGAGCTCACAATAATTAGCAATGGTTATCGGGATTATTTTCATTTTATTTAGAATTACAAATACCTGTTCTAGATGTCACTGTTAGGTTTAAATACATTAGTGGCAATGTATAGGAACTCAGATGAGCTGCTAAATGGGACATCTCCCACCGCCCCCCCATGATCTAAAGTAAAACACAGACACTTAATGCGTTTTCGAGAGAGGCCTAATCTGTTCAGATGCAACCTTCGCTTTCCACACGCCTTGAAATATATGAAGTGTTAATAGAGGATAAAATAACCTATTTATCATGGACCCAAACATGCCTTTTCTGTTCGGAGTTCCCTTTTGATTAGGAGTTTTCCATGTGTTCACTAAAATGGAATAAGCTGTGGCTTGGCAGGAGCCTAGGTATGGATTTAATTATTTAGCCTTAGGTTATATAACCCTTTTCGCTGTTGCTGTCTGACTATTGGGCAATGATGTTGCATTCACTCTTTATGTACCATAGGACCATGCAAACCATTGCAAAATAATGTATTGCTCATCCCCATTGGCTATGAGTCACAGCTCTACATAGCAACAGAGCCCATGGGAAAACTGTTTTTTTTCCAATTTAGAAATTTCTTGCATGACTGCAAAGGAAACAATCCTTCTTCTCGTCTTATGCTGTGCACCTTAAACACCAGCCTTAAAGGTCACCTGTCAGGCTACCATAACAAGGCACCATACAGATTCATCTTTGTGGTTGGGCATGTGCTAGCACAGTGCCGTTTTTTTATTTTGGGTCAGTAATTTAGCATGTTTGTTATGCTATATCTTTCTGCGATGAAAGCTAGGTAGCAATAGATAATCTATTAACTGAAAAACCACAACTGTTTACATTAGTTAGCTATTTTAATGCTTTAGCTAGTATAACTGACACTAATTGTACCATACTGAAGTCCACTTACAACTTTTTGAGGAACATCTTGATGGTTTCTGTCACAGTTTGGCAGCCTAGACATTCAGATACAGCTCTATACTGCTGAAGGCAAGGTGATTGTTTGCTTCGGCTTCACCAATCGGTTGGGATTGGCCAATGTAGCCAAGTTGGTCCCGTTATTCCCGTTGTGTTACTCTTTTCCAACATGTTGAATCTCTGGGCCCACCTATGGCCATGTGAATGTTTAGCTTGTTTGATCGTAGCTGGCATAATGTTAGGAGAAAGAGGGTGAAACATAGCTAAAAAAAGAAAAGAGAAACACAAAGGTGAAAGATGGGAAATAGAGAGAGGAAAAAACGTGGAGTGGGGCTTTGCAGAAGCTGTGAACTCCAGCCTGGCATACCATGTGGCACCATATGATACAGTATGCACCATGCTTAACCAGCTCCTCCATTGTCCTGGCCTCCTCTTCTTTATATATCTGTTTGAAAGGGTTGCATTCTCCAGCATCTCACAGGATTTGGCCGCATTAAGCAAGCATTAGGTTAGTATGATGGAGCATCAGACCTGGTTGAAATGACAATGCTTTTTCCACCAGTTTCTACTCTAAAATTGGGAAATCAAGAGGCAGCCCCACCGCATGTTGAGGAAAGTCCCAAAGTCCTCCTCACATCTCCAGCGTTTGTCATGCGTTAGGAGCCACATCTTGTGTCCTATACCACGTTGCCAGTACGATGCAGATTGTTTGCAACTGTTGCCTGTTCAATAGTCCACCTTGCAATCTTCTCAGCAGTCCCCAAGCTCAAAGCCTGTCAAGTTCCTAGTGAGATTGTGTTTCCCTGGCAATGAAGCTCATCCTTTTATATGACTAATATAGATGGAAATATTGAATTTGTGAAAAAAAATATTAAAATGAGTGAAAACTTAGAGTAAGATAATGTGTGATTGTAATAAAGTCGGTACAATCAAAACACCACAAGCACACCAGCAAACAGAATGGTAAAAAAAAAAGAATCAAGGTGTTGCAATGGCCCAGTCAAAGTCCAGACCTCAACCTGAGTGGAATGCTGTGGCGGGACCTTAAGAGAGCAGATAAACAAATGCCCACAAACCTCAATGGACTGGAGCAACATTGTAAAGAAGAGTGGGACAAATTCCTCCACAACGATGTGAGAGACATACAAAAAAGTCATACAGAAAATGATTACTTCAAGTTATTGCTGCTAAAAGTGGTTGTACAAGCTATTGAATCATAAGGTGTACTTAGTTTTTCACACATGGCTTCTCCATTTCGGCTTTATTTTTGTTGAATAAATCATGACATGGTGTAATGTGTTGTAAGGAACAGATGATTGTTGATATGTAAAACCATAGAATTCGAAGAGGGCTACTTTCTTTTTCATATGTATATAAGGAGGCAGTGACTTTAATTTTGAAGACTGAAGTAATGACCTGGACTCGTTATTGATAGCATATTATTAGCCATTCCATTCAGCCCATTATTGTTATTCCACTGAACTGTTCAAAAGCAGGCATGTCACAACTTCTGTAATTATAGTTTATAGTCAGGCATAAGCAAAGCATTTGGTATTAGATGTTCCAAGACAGTCATCCAAACAGGCAGGGTGCACTGTATCTGGGAAAAAAAGTTGATTAACAAGACCTATTAGATGTATTTTACTAGAACAAGTTCCCGAGGACACTAGACTCCTGGGACATTAACTAGTGAGGATCGAATTCTCTATATTCAGGGACATCACTAAAAACCACAGGGCCCAGTGTGAAAACAGCTGGTGAGTGCCACCTTTGCCCCAAGCATCTTATCTTACTCTGTCTGTGCCATCTTTGCCCCCAGCTTGTCAGTGCCCCCAAACAGTTGGCCTGTGCCATAATTGCCCCCAAACAGCTTGTCTGTGCCTTCTTTGCCTCTCCACCCCTCCAACATGCACATGGCACATATATGTAAACACACACAAATGTATACATACTTAATAACACACATACACACTAATTCTAACACACACACCATTTATATATACACATATTCATGCACAGACACAAACACAACAGGTACACATCCATATTAACACACAAACAAACACTCACGGTCACACACGCTTCCACGTACACATTTATGCTAACACACAAACACACATGCATGCTTGTGCATACAAACGCTTTCACATACACATTCATGCTCACATACATTTATACTTACACATTCATGCCCACATAAACTTTTACATACACGTTCATGTTCTCATACATAAAAACATACATACCCCCATCCCCAGCACCCCCTTACCTGTTTTGCAGCTTTTGGTCTGGTGCTTGCACACTGTGCAGAAACAAGTAGTCGAACAAGTAGTTAGGCCACTGCCTATATTGTATGTCTGCTGACTTTTCAACACTAGAGGGGTCACTTTCCAGTGTTTGCAAAGTTTACAGCCAAGTGTTAACCATACAAGGGAGGACAAGGTCCCGGTCTGACTTGTGTGAGTTAACGTCTTCCTTTCTGTACCGTTTGAGTTACAGTGGTCCTCTGTTTTGCATGTAATTTTCTGCCAGTAATGTGATCAGTTTTGATCTCTGAAGCATGCAGTGTTAGTGAAAGTAAGGAGTCTTATAATTTCAAAAAAGAAAGATATCTTTTTACTGCTTACTGTTGAAAGTCAAAAGTTGGTTAACTCATCAGTCGCATTCTGGATAGTGATATTCCAGTACTCTTAACATTTGCCAATGTGCATCGAGTCCAGATTCACAATAGAAAGTATTTTAAATGCAGGACTTTAAACCATGGATAGCATCCCCAGACATTGTTTGGTACTGTTAGCAGTTTCTGGATGACAGGGTTATGGGAAAAAAAGCCAAAAATCATAGCCACATGCCAGTTAACTTTTGTACATAATGGAGAGGAAAAGGTGACTAAGTAACTACACTGTGCAGTAATAATAAAAACAATTCCTTACATGTCTAGATATGTTATTTTACAGAAATCTTCAGCATATAGTACAGCCAACAGAAACTATTACATGATGTAACTTGATTAGGTTATGAAGGACTCAGGGAAATGTTAAGGCTTCAAAGTAATCTATTAATGAGGGCTCAGGTGCAAGCTAATCCTCTTGAGATCTTTCAGGAAAAGTTCAGGTCGAGTTAGATCTATTAAGTAGAGCTGAAATGCAAGACAAGACTTTAGAGAGATCTATCAAGAAGAGCTTTCGTGCAAGTTAAGACTTTTGAGAGATCTGCTCAAATGCAAGTTGTTTGGAGACACACTGAGCTCACTGAGAATTGTATCTCCACGTAACTTTTACTGACTTAGTGCTTAAAAATACAGTAATCAAAAGCATGAAGTACATTATATGACCAAAAGTATGTGGACATCCCTCCTAATTATAGAGTTTAAGTGTTTAGATTTTAGACAAACATTGGCAGTAGAGTTAGTCTTACTGAAGAGCTCAGTGACTTTAAATGCGCCACTGTCATTGGCTGCCACTTTTTCCACAAGCCCGTTAATGAAATTTCTGCTCTGCTTGATCTGCACCGGCCCACTGTAGCAGACTTTGGATAGGGGACCACGGAGCGGACTTTGGATAGGGGACCACAGAGCAGACTTTGGATAGGGGACCACAGAGCGGACTTTGGATAGGGGACCACAGAGCGGACTTTGGATAGGGGACCATGGAGCGGACTTTGGATAGGGGACCATGGAGCGGACTGTCAGGAACCACTTTTTCGCTGCCTGAACCATGGCTTTTTCATACCTGTGGTATATAAATCTGCTACCACTAGTGGCCACCCTCTGGAGAACTTAGAACTCAATTACTTGGATCAGGTGTACCTTATTACCTGAGTTGAGCCCTAATCAATACCTCCAGCTGGGCTTTGTTACCTGGATTACCTTGCCTTTATGAACCTGCCCTGCCCTTCAGTCAAGGCCTTTGTATTGAAGTCTGTGGACCTTTCTGCTGTGGCTCTGCACCTGTACTGTTCTTGGTTACCTCCTTTGTGTCCTGATCAAGTGGATTCCCTGCTTTGTGTCCTTCCAAGTGGGCTCTGTGCCTTTCGTACCCTTCCAACTGGGCTCTGTGCTTTTCGTACCATTCCAAGTAGGCTCTGTGCCTTTCGTACCCTTCCAAGTGGGCTCTGTGCCTTTCGTGCCCTTCCAAGCGGGCTCTGTGCCTTTCATGCCCTTCCAAGCGGGCTCTCTGCCTTTCGTGCCCTTCCAAGCAGGCTCTCTGCCTTTCGTGCCCTTCCAAGCAGGCTCTCTGCCTTTCGTGCCCTTCCAAGCGGGCTCTCTGCCTTTCGTGCCCTTCCAAGCAGGCTCTCTTCCTTTAATGCCCTTCCAAGCGGGCTCTCTGCCTTTAATGACCTTCCAAGCGGGCTCTCTGCCTTTTGTGCCCTTCCAAGCGGGCCCCCGGCCAAAATTACCGGTATTTATTCATCCTGTCATACGTCCAATTTCTTGCTTACAGACTGTATAACCCTTATTTGCTTGTCCTGTCATATACATACAATACATTGCATTTCCTGGATTTCTGCTTTTGGTGTCTTTGTTTGTATAAGACCGAACCCCAAGTATCCCCTGCGCATGGGCTCCTACCTGACCTGATTACCCAAGTCCTGACACGGACTTTGGACAGGGGACCAGGGGACAGGGGACCAGCGCTTAATACAATACATATATTCAAGGGGTATGACAAGACGATAATTGACAGACTAAGACAAACCGATACATTAGGTGGAGAGAGCCCTGCTCGCAAGCTTACAATTGTTTAGTGACTTCAGTTTAGATGAGAATGTTACCTTGGAAAAAGATTGAACGCACATGGAATCAGCTGGTAAAAGCTGGTCTTGATCTTCCATTAACCTTTTTCTTGCCAAAAGAGACAATTTGAATTGTTGCTATCAGGCCTACCCTTTTTCAATAAAGCATTTTGACACCATAATATGATTGCAGTCAGGTAACAGCACACAATAACATCACATATACTTTTTTAAACTTGAAAGATGTTTGCTTTTATTTCTGACACTGTTATCTTTGGCAGCCCTCTAGCTTTGTGTTAGCCTCACATTGTTACTTGCAGCCTTTAAATGCTTCACATTTTTAGTTGAAAATGCATGGCTTGGGTTTTTCCATGGCACATTAAGAAAACAAATTTCCACATCTCTGTGCTTCGTTGTATATCTTTAGTTTTACACGGGGTTTAGTTGTTATAAAACTTGAATATTTTCAACAACTCAATACAACCAATGTTAAAGTTTATCCTAAAAAGGCACTCCAGTAATCGTTTGCACTTAAATGCATATAATAGCTAGTGTTCCCTTTTTTACATGGCGTCCCACTTGCAAGTGCATGGAGGGGATTCTGATAAATACCCCGTATGTGCGTGTGCCCCGTAAGGGGTTACTAAGGCTGCTCTCCATTTACACAGTGTTCTTACAAGATATTGTAGCCATTTTTCTTGTTGGGGGAAATTCTATTTACAAGTAAAGACTTTTGCTGGAATATTAAAGATGTTTTATTGAATATTATATAATGTTACATCAATATACAATAAAAAAGAATAAAAGCTAATTTGGGGCATGTGTTTTTTTATTTTTTTACAGCATCCTAAAGCAATAGTCACAGGATTTGTTCTTTTCTCTCTTTTGACTAGCCAAAAGTGTTGTAGAGAGTATAAGGCAGCCCTCTTAGTCCTTGTCTTTTAAAGACAGAACAATGACTATTCAAGTACAAAACAAGTAAGTTTTACTTGGAATTGTTCCTACAGAAAAATGGTATTGAGGATTTCTGTGGGAATTTAGAGGTTGCCTGTAGATAACAATACCTCCTTCGATAATCAAACCCATTTACTATGGAGTTTTATATTACAGCCTTTAAGAATCGTAGCTACCTAATTTAAAATAAATAGGTGAGCCAGAGACCGAAATGACATCTTTCTTTTGAACAAGAAAATCTCATTTATTGGGAGTTTTTGAAAGGCACGGTGGCCAAATGCTTTAATATGCCTACAATTCCATTTCTCCAAGTAAAATATCATGTGAAACCTGTTCTTTAGACATTTTCTGAACAACTTAACATTCAAACACAATCAAATCTCCCCGTTTTCTTCATTGACCTTGTAAGGCTTAAATGAATGGAAAGAAAGTGTGATTAAAAACAGAATAATGGATGGTATATTTATAACATGCCTTCTTTGTACTTTGCTAAAATATTGGTTTATAACATATAGGGCTGCAACTAACGATTATTTTAATAATCGATTAGTTGGCCGATTATTTTTTCGATTAATCGATTAATCGGATAAAAAAAATGAATGTAAATTTTTCATTTATTTAAAATAATTTACTAAACAAATGATGTTAAATACAAACAGCAGAATAAAAAAATTTTGATAATACATTTCTTGTCTTTATTTCCCAACCAGCCCCCCAATATATGCACATTTGAGCCCAGGCTTGCTACGCTGCCTCCCAGACATGCCATGCTGCCCCCCACATATGCCACGCTGCCTACCACAGCACTCCACGCTGCCTCCCACATATACCACACCACGCTGCCTCCCACATATACCACACCACGCTGCCTCCCACATCTGCCACTCCACGCTGCCTCCCACATATGCCACGCCACGCTGCCTCCCACATATGCCACGCCACGCTGCCTCCCACATCTGCCACTCCACTCTACCCCCCACATGCCACTGTGCCTGATACGCCTTATACCCCCTGAAACACCACTCCATCCTCCCCAGACATGCCACCCTGCCCTCCCCACATCTGCCACTCCACAATGCCTCCCACATATGCCACGCTGCCTCCCACATCTGCCACTCCACAATGCCTCCCACATCTGCCACTGTGCCTGATACGCCTTATATCCCCTGATACCCCACTCCATCCTCCCCAGACATGCCACCCTGCCTCCCAGACATGCCACTTCTCTACCCCCAGATATGCCACTCTACACCCTGATACACCACTCCGTCCTCCCCAGACATGCCACACTGCCCTCCCCACATATGCCTTATATACTGTATATGCCTTATACCCCCAGATATGTCACTTCACTGCCCCCAGGATTTAGATTCCCCTAAATTAACCCTAAACCCCCCATTAACCATAACTGCCCCTAAATTAACCCTTAACACCCCCTTAACCACAGCATCCCCTAAATTAACCCTAAAGACCCCATCAACCACAGCATCCCCTAAATTAACCCTAAACACACCATTAACCACAACTGCCTCAAATTAACCCCAAACACCCCATTAACCACAGCTGCTCCTAAATTAACCCTAAACACCCTATTAACATAACTGCCCCTAAATTAACCCTAAACACCCAATTAACCATAACTGCCCCTAAATTAACCCTAAACACCCCACTAACCATAACTGCCCCTAAATTAACCCCCACCTCCCCTAACTTTCAGTAGCCCAAATATATATATATATTACATACATACATACATATATATATATATACACACACACACACACACACACACACACACACACACACACACACACACACACACACACACACACACACATACACATTATATATATACCGTATTGGCTCGAATATAGGCCGCACTTTTTCCCCCCACTTTAAGTTTTTAAAGTGGGGGTGCGGCCTATATTCGGGCTCTAGCGCCCGACGCCCGGGACATGCAGTCCCGGGCGCCGGGCAGGCAGCGGGGTTAAGATACAGATCCCCCGCAGCGGTGCAGGGGACCTGCATCCTTCTCTGCTCAGACAGCCTCCCCTGCCAGCACTTCCCACGGGGGGGGGGGGTGCCGGCACGGGAGGTTATCTAAGCGTTTTACCTCTGCCCACCCCCGACTTACCGGAGCAGACTCCCGGGTGTCTTGCGGGGCCGGCGGGAGACATTTACGCAATACGCAAATGCAACTTCCGGTAACGGTACCGGAAGTTGCATACGCGTATTGCGTAGATGTCCCTCGCCGGCCCTGAAGACACCCGGGAGTCTGCTCCGGTAAGTCGAGGAGGGGGGGCAGAGGAGGACAGCGGCAGCGTATCGCGGGGAGGGAGGACAGCGGCAGCGTATCGCGGGGAGGGAGGACAGCGGCAGCGGATCTCGGGGAGGGAGGACAGCGGCAGCGGATCTCGGGGAGGGAGGGAGGGCAGCGGATCTCGGGGAGGGAGGGCAGCGGATCTCGGGGAGGGAGGGCAGCGGATCTCAGGGAGGGAGGGCAGCGGATCGCGGGGAGGGAGGACAGCGGCAGCGTATCGCGGGGAGGGAGGACAGTGGCAGCGTATCGCGGGGAGGGAGGACAGCGGCAGTATATCTCGGGGAGGGAGGACAGCGGCCGCGTATCTCGGGGGGGAGGACAGTGGCAGCATATCTCGGGGGGGAGGACAGTGGCAGCATGTTTTTTTTGGTGCTTTTTTAAAGAAAAAAAACTTTTTCTTTAAAAAAGCACCAAACTTTTAGGGTGCGGCCTATATACGGGGGCGGCCTATATCCGAGCCAATACGGTACTTACAGTTAGATGAGTGTCACAGCCATGTGGTTCTGGCCTGGAGAAGGAAGGGGCGGGGCCAGTTGTCACAGTGATTACAGGGAGGGACTGGTAAGTAGGAGCTGCTGCTGTGAGACAGTGAGTCAGACTAAACGGATTATATAATGAGGGGGATTTTTCAGAGTGTTTGCTCTGAAAAAACCCTCATTTTATAATCGATAATAATCGATTCAACTAATCGATAATGAAATTCGTTGCCAACGAATTTCATTATCGATTATTATCGATTAGTTGTTGCAGCCCTAATAACATACAATTTGATGGCACTCTTCCTTTCCTGTTATGCCTATGTTGGATGTGAATGATCACATAATGCGAGACATGATACAATTTTTTAAAAGTCTGTTTTGGGGCAAACATATAAACATTCACTATGGCAACATATGGAATGGTACTGGCTTGATCCCCTATAGTGGGCAGATTTTCAAAAGGGGATTCTAGAACAAAATTTTAAATGTGGAGCAGTCAGTGTAAGAATGGATGGACTGTTCTTGCTAATAGTTCCAAATGTAGGACTTTGCTCAAGAATGGCTTGATAGTCCCCGCCATCTTCTCCATAACTTTCTCTGAGAAGTTTTTGGTTGTAGGTACATTATACATACTTGGTTGAAACCAAATAGCATTATTAAAATTTTTCAATTGAACTTGGATAAAATTCTAAGATAAAAAGATCATCATGAGGGTATTTCCATTGCTTGTGACTACTTATCAAAGTAAAATGTTTTTCCTATGCAAAATCATATTGGGTAGCCTCATCTGAAAATCATGACACTATCAGCAAATATGATGAAGCATGGATGACTGTGTGTATTTACTAACATCATAATCAAAATAGATATAGTCATATTGGTCCGAGTGATGATGGAAGTGGGTACCCTTTATTGGACCAGCATAAGCAAAGTTGAAAACACGTAGACATCTTAAGTCCAGAGGAGTTTATAGGTATTTACAGAGAGTTCAACAACGCAGGAAAAGGACACTAGGGCTGGCCATTTTTAATGCACAGTAACATCACAAAGTAATATGTTCGACCCCTGAGAAAGTACTTGAAATATTTAAAATGGACTGCTATTTTGCATTCCTAATTTGATTTTTTTTGGCAGTGATGTAATGTCTTAATTTCATCATATGTGTGAGAAGCATGCTACCACCAGCTAAGCGTTCTTATGTAAGGAGAAGGATAACTTCCCAAGAGATTCATAACATGACGTTCTTGAAATGCTTGTATATACAACATGCAGGATAATATATACATATACAGAGATCACATTGGCTTGCAGTGGTCTGGTACTGCAGGGGAACCTCTTTTTAATAACAAACAAGGTCCGTTACAGCTACATCAATCTCCAAGACGTAGGGCCCTGCGAGATTGGATCACCGTGATAGTGATCCCTGACATTCCCAAATGATGATGACAGCTTTGCCAGATGCTGATTGCAGCCAGACCCTGATTGTAATGAATCAACTAAAGACTGAAAGCCATTTTTAACATATAAGTGAGATAAGCAAATGTGACTTGCCCTTGAAGTCTAAAAAATGAATAGTGCTGCGTGTGGGACGTTACATAAATTTTAATGGGAGCCGGCTCAGTACTATTCTTGCAGTATTTATTTTGTCTTTTCGTTGATAATGGTTAATTACAGGGTTTAACCACTTGAGGGTTTACTAGCTTGGGTCATTTCTAATTGTTGTTCAAAATTGAGAAAGTATTTAAAATAATTTAAAAAAAAAGGAATGTGGAAAGGTAGATAGTCATGGTGAGCTCTTCTGTCAAATGTATCATGCTTTGAGTGTTGTTAGAGCATTTGCATTCTTGAATGTCTCACGTAGTACAGATTATTGAAACTTCAGTCAATGACGTGTAATCTGGAATTGAATTAAAGGTGCTGTTCCACATATTCTGCTGAATTTACCACTTCTAGAACTAAATTAGAAGTGCGACATTACAAATTGAATTGGATTTCTACAACAATGGAGGACACATCTTAAATTTGGATATAAATATTACATACATTAACAAATCAAACCATTTGTTCATAGCTATGTTAAAGAGAAGTAATCACGTAAACAGTGGAATTCCAACTCTGACCGAGGTTTATAGTGTTTAAGAATTCCATCAGGAACTCCACAGTAGTACCTACCGCATGGCATATTGCAGGAATTCTACCAGTTAGACCTGTTTTCCATGGTTATTACCACTGATTTCTACTAATGATCAATCTGTACATTTAATAACTATTAATACTTAAAATCGATATTTCCATGAAAGCAGAAGGAAAGGTGAAATGTATAAAAATGTTAAACATAATCAGAACTGTTCTTGTGAAGAATAAAAAGCATTAAAGGCGAGACACGCCTTTTTGGGATAGTTTGGCCGGAAGCATGTTCTTCATTTGTGGACACTAGCTGCATGTGCCAGATTGCTGAAAATGTTATCTCCCTGTTTTGTGTCAATTTGGTATTATACGAGGTATCATAAATGTATGATCATGTTTTACAAAGTTAATAACAATGATTTATCTACACAATAAATTGAGCAAAGCAAAAAAGGAAAATGTAGCCAACCCCCCTCCCCCTATATGATTTATTTTTCTAGATTATTTTATTTATTACATTTTGATTGTCCTAGTTCACATGTATGAACAGTCTGGGCTCAAATAATACATATAGAATACAATTGCATGATATCATTATCAATTTTGTTATAATGAGAGGATTCCTACTACGGTTAACCATATCATGGCTGTATTCTCCATTATTCATCTTAATAGTTGTATAATTCATAGTGATGACACAATTCCTTTTTTAATGATTGCTGGGTTCAGAAGAAGCACCTAGTTAACCCATCCCATTCCAACAGTCTAGACACTTAACCTTACCTATAAATCTGGTGTTTTTCCCTGCATCCCAGCAAGTTTGCTAGCAGGAGATGCGTTTGGCCAAATTCCTCTCCGTCCCAGCGATGGGCACGCGTGAATACGCGCTGCTAGCCAGCTCCACAGTTGGCTCGGATAAGGTTTCCATGGATCTAACGAGACCATCCATCGGTTTCGGCCCATTTTTAATGGGGAAAGGGCTGTATCTTATCTGTGATTTGGCAGCATCACTGTACCTGTAAAGAGAAAATAAGGAAAGAGACACGAGGTAGATGTTCTCTAGCAATTTTAACGTTAGTTTGAACCCAAAATAATAGAACAATTTACTTATCTGTAAGGAACATTTTTTATATATATTTTATCATAATAGTATTCATTTCCAGGGTGTAAAGAGCATGCAAACCATGCAGAATGTTATTAAAAGTTAAATTCCATGGCCAAGGCATCCAAACACTGCTTGTGTCACAGTACATGTTTATCTCTGAAATACCAAGAAAGAACATCTTTATCAGGAAGTTGTTCTTGGTATGCCTTTCTGTGGATTACAAACTACATTTTAAAATAAGACAGCTTTTTCATGAGCTTACACTAGTATTTGTCCTTCAATGTCACAACACTATCTGATGTTGTTTTCCACTAATCCCGTTAGGAGCTCTGCCTGGGAACTCCACAGTATAAATGAACTGGTCTCAGTGGACTTTGTGGCGCACTAAGAATTCCAGTCGCCTAATAGTCGTCCTAGTAAACCGCCTGAGGGACACTAACATATTGGATGTTGTTATCTTGGCTATTTCTAGTAGCAAACTGTAGTGGCAGGCACTGTGATGCTGTGATTTACCGTCAGTAGTTCGCCATGGCACATTTCATTCTAACAATATCTGCTGTTAGGTCTTTACATTATTACCAGCAGGTGTCACTGACTGGCAGTCACCGATCTTATTTAACCCATGCTTTAAACTGCGAAATGACTGCTTCCCTGCATGGAGCATGATTAACTGTGCTTCTGACAGCTCACTATACTGCGCTATGCTAAAGCAGTCACTGCATGTGTCTGAACTAGTTTAGTATCCCTGACTTTTTTTGTCTTGTTACTTGGTGACCATGTTTTTTTTCTATTCCATTCTCAAGTTCTGACTTTATTGGACCACTGATACTTGGACCTCATATGTCTTAAAGATACCAGCCTTTAAATGAGCAAAGCTTCAGCCTTCTAATCAGTGGTATATTCTGACATAGTCCACCTTGGCATATGTGTGTTATATGTGCGCACACACACACACACACACACACACACACACACACACACACACACACACACACACACACACACACACACACACACACACACACACACACACACACACACACACACTGTATGGACAAAAGTATTGGGGCACACATTTTAATTATTGAATTTAGGTGTTTCAATCAGACCATTTGCCACAGGTGTATAAAATCAAGCACCCAGCCATGCAGTCAGCATTTACAAACATTTGTGTAAAAATGGGTCCTTTTGAAGAGCTCAGTAAATTAAAGTGTGGTACTGTGATAGGATGAAACCTATCGTTCGTTTGTGAAATGTCATCCCTGTTGATATTCCACGGTCAACTGTTAGTGGTATAAACTGGAAAGTGGAAGTGTTTAGGAATAGCACCAACCACGAAGCAGAAGACCCTGTAAAGTCACAGAGCGGGGTTACCGAGTGCTGAGGCGCATGATGCGTACAAGCCACAAACACTCTGCTGATTCCATAGCTGAGGAGTTCCAAACTTCCACTGCCATTAATATCAACACAAAAACTGTGGCCGAAGCTTCATGGAATGGGTTTCCATGATGGAGCAACTGCATACAAGCCTTGCATTACCAAATACAATGCCAAGCATGGGATTGAGTGGTGAAGCAGGCTGCCACTGGACAATGGAAACGTGTTCTGTGAAGTGACAAATCACGCTTCTCTGTTTGGCTGTCTGATAAGTGAGTCTTGGTTTGGCGGATGCCAGGAGAACATTACCTGCCTGACTGCATTGTGGCAACTATAAAGTTTATTGGAGGAGGCATAACGGTATGATGCTGATTTTCAGGGTTGGGCTCTTAGTTTCAGTGAGGGGAAATCTTAATAGTTCAGCATACAAAACATTTTGGACAGTTCTGTGCTTCCAACTTTGTGGGAACAGTTTGAGCAAGGTCCATAAAGACATGGTTGGATGAGTTTGGTGTGGAAGAACTTGACTGGTCCGCACAGAGCCCTGACTTCAACCCCATTGATCACTTTTGGGATGAACTGGAATGGAGATTAAGAGGCAGGACTTCTTGTCCAACATCAGTGCCGAACCTCACAAATGCTCTACTGGATGAATGGGCAAAAATCTCCACAGAAGCGCTCCAAAATCTTCTGAAAAGCCTTCCCAGAGTGGAAGCTGTTATAACTGCAAAAGGGGGGGGGGTCAACTACATATTAATGTCTATGTATTTAGAATGCAATAAAAGTCCCTGTTGGTGTAATGGTCAGGTGTCCCAATACTTTTGTCCATATTGTGTGTGTGTGTGTGTGTGTATATAATATAATAAATGAGATCAATATACAGATCTTGTATCTATTTTATTTATTCATTCAGACTTTGACATTGATCAATGCATTTTATATCACAGTATGCAGATATATTTTAAGTGAGGTTTCGTATACGGATTGTCGTGCATGGTAGTATATTCTTTCAAGGCATATGTTTTTATAATGACATCATTGTTTACTTCTTTTAGATAAGCAACATTTTTCTTTTTATGCTTATGTTTATGTATATGTCTCAATATGTATATTCATACATACAGCTGTTATATGCGTGTGAATAGATATGTTTATGTATGTAGTATTTGCAAAGGTTATTGGTAATTGTTATTAATGTAAATATTCACCAGTCTGACTTTGTTCAGACTGCAGTATATTTTTATTTTACTACATTGCATTGTACTAAAAAGAGTAACAGAATTTTGTGTGATTTTGAGATAATAAAAGAGTTAACAAAAAGCAAAAGTATGTGCATATTATGTATTTTTTGGACTATTCTGATTTCATCTGGTATTTAATTTGAAGATGCTGAGCAGCCAGTAGGTTACATCAAAGTGATTTATTAATTCCAAAATTCTTAACAGTATCAATAAAATACAAAATGTAAGCGACATACAGTACCGACCTCAACCATACGCATAAGTATACAGTATTTTAAAATGGCATTTCCAGACAGGTGTATAAAATATGGCAGTCCTGGGGAAATGGGGTTGTGTTGTGACAAGGATGGGGTTGGGGTGAGGGTTGGGGTGTTTGGCTGGTGAATTCACCGAGTGGATACCAGTAATCCAGGAGATAATGTTTCAAGATGTCCTCCAGATTCTAACTACCTAGTTCGGTGCTATGCTACTTTTTTGTCTGTTGTCTGGCCATGTTTTCTTACCAAACTGTATTATCTCGTAACCAATTATATCACTTTTCTCATATTGCAGCATTGATTTCCAGAAGAACAACCCAGTGCACAAATTAACAGACGAGGAATTGCTGGCATTCACTTCAGTAAGTGGCTTCTTGTCCTTGATTTTTTTGTTTTTACAGCGTGATTGGTTTTGGCTACACATTGATAAGCAGATTCAATTCGTTAATCATAAAAAAATGGAGTATGAGTTTCTTTACTGATGTTAGTCTAATGTTTTATACAGTTTATTGGGATATTGATTAATAGGGGAGTTTCAACAACTATGCTCATATAAAGAAGGCTGAAATGCTTCCCTAATTACAGCTTCTGTACCAGTAATAACTTGGTTAATTATACGAATGTATCAGCCCTCGCTATTTTTTTTATAAGCACCATGCCTCAACCGTAATTTTCATACAAATTATTTTATGAGGCATTTTGTGTTTTCCCCTAAAGCTACCCTGGGTGATACGCATTTCCACAGGCAAGCTGAATCCATCTATTAATGTAAACAGAACACCACTAACTGGTTTTAGAAATGGTCTGCCAGTCCTATATAGATCGAAACTTGCATTGTGCTACAAAATGCAGCATGTAGATTGTATCAAACCAGGTGGCTGCTTAAGGGGATAGGGAAATGGCGGGCACTTTTCTGATTTGTAGCTATTGTGAAGGCAGGAGGGGAAGGACTCTGTCTGTCCAATTCAGATAGACCTGCATATTGCAAAAAGTTGTTGGATACACCCGAAAAAGAGCCATAGGGTCATCCTGCTTTTACAATGCAGAAAAATGGAAGACAAAGGTCCAATCTCTGTTGGGGTTTTTTCACTCTGAAAGGAAAATTTAATTTTCACCTCACAGATGTCGTCATGCTTTATAAGGAGCCAACTTGATGAGCTTCTCAAGCACGAAGTTGAAATTTGCCGACTAAATGAACTGTATGGTTCTTATCTGTTGTCAAATTTTACGTTTCTAAGTATAGTTCGGGTGATCCTTTAAAATGCATGGTTAAGTCAGAGAGGTTCTTGCCGGTCATATCACTGATTGAACTATCCCTATCGCAGGGCCACCTTACCCTCTTTCCAATATAAACCTGTCAAGGTCAGCCCTTCGTAATGCATATTGATGCCAGTGAAGTTGAAAACATATCTTTCCTGCAAACTCCTGCTTTATTGAATAAACCCCACTTCCAGTCCTCTGTGTCTACTTAAGCTACAATCGAAGGTACTAGAGATTCTGCAAGCCTTCTGTACCAGTTTTTCAAAGGTACATAACGGATCCCCGCAGAAAACGCACTAGTAAAATATTTTTTTCTAGTAAACTTAAAAGACACAGACGTACTTCTGCTTCCAACAGTGTTGCAATAAAGAAAGTAATATCCATCGATTATTTTGATAAAATCTACAGAAGATCATATTCCATCTCATAAAAAGAAAAGGAAATTAACTTTCAGAAAATATCCTTTGTGAAAGGGAGCTGTGATTTTTTTTAACAAGGCTTTCAGCCACTGTGTTATTACAACGCTACGTTTTCAGCTATGCTGTTGCCGGTGCTTTATTTTTATGTTCGATAACACGATAAGTCTCGTTTTTTACCGGCCCCTATCAGGAAACTAAATGAATCATTGAAAAAATAAGCTATATTGTTTTACATGGACTCCCCGCCTTTAAAATCCACCGCCTGTGCAATATCATTGAACCTATCTGCGTAGTTTCCCTCTGGGTCAGCCAAGCCTAACCAATTATCACAGTCATTTTAATTTCCCTTTATTGTTCCTGAGGTTTTTCCTTTGTACAGGTGTTTGTTACAGGGGGGGGGGTTTTCGTCCGGCCAGAAATTAACGCTGATTAGTGAATGTTTTGTGTACTCAAAGCTATGATCTAAAGCATACCGTCAGACCATTTTCTGAGTTAATATTTTTGAACATCAGTGACTTTTTCATAGACTGTACCATAGCATTTGTAAATATACGCTACCAAAAGTTCAAAAGCCTGGGGTCACTTTCATTGAAAATAAGGACATTTCTAGCTGTGTTAACTTAATTGCAGAAGGGTTTTCTAATATTTAATTAGCCTTTTAAACTTAAACTTGGATTAGCAAACACAATGTGCCATTGGAACACAGGAGTGATGGTTGCTGATAAAGGGCCTCTGTACGCCTATGAAGATATTTCAGCCGTTTCCAGCTACAACAGTCATTTACAACTTTAACAATGTCTACGCTGTATTTCTGATCCATTTCATGTTATTTTAATGGACAAAATGTGATGCTCTTTCAAAACCAAGGACATTTGTAAGTGACCCTAAACATTTGAACAATAGTGTACCTCTACCTCCCAAGTGTCCTTTTTAGGACTCTTCCTTCCTTCCTTCCTCCATGATGCTCAGGTAATTATATGTAAATTAAACTGTGTAAATAACACACGTGCTTGATATTCTTAATACCTTAATTACATTCACAAAATCTTAGAACGTACCAAATCCCCTAAAACAAAAGTTATCCATGTTTGGTCATTTGTTGGGTTATATTGTATGTGTATGTTACTTCTAGGATAATAAATTATGTAAAGAATGGTGTGCTTTGGCAAGATTATCTTATACAACATTGAAAAATGCTAATTCTAGTGGAAAACTAGAAACTGAAGTACATCTGCTTATGGGCACACAATCGTTAGCGCCTCTGTGGAGTTATTACATCTACCTAGCATCTAAAAGAAAACAACGTAAACTACTGTTTAAAAGTTTGGGGTCACTTAGCTGTTTATGTAAAACAATGACATTTCTAGATGCGCTAACATAATTGCAAAATGCTTTTCTAATGATCAACTAGCCTTTTAAACTTCAATTTGGATTAGCGAACACAACGTGCCACAGGAGTGATGAGAGTGATAAAGGGCCTCTGTGACAATCAGCCATTCCCAGCTACAATGTCTAAGCCAGGCATGTCCAAACTTTTTTCGAAGAGTGCCAGATTTGATGAGGTGAACATGTGCGAGGGCCGACCATTTTGCCTGACATTTTCTGAACCATTAAAATGAAATGCAAATTAACTATTTTATGCAACGTTTATTGAAAACGGCATACCACATCTATCCCTTTCTCACTCTCCTTTTTCAGCAACCGCTCAGCACCCCTTGGGCCCCCCTGACTGGCAGAACTCCAGGGCCCGGTCGCAGTCGCGACCCCGGTAGTTCCGCCACTGCCTACAATTTCTTCATCAGATGCCCTTGTGGCTGTGTGTGCCGGCGCAGGGAGAAGGAAAGCCCAAATCTAGCGACGTCCGAGATCGCAAGATTTGGGCTTTCCTTCTCCCTGCGCCGGCACACACAGCCACAAGGGCATCTGATGAAGAAATTGTGTAGGGGAGGGCAGGGGCGTACCTAGAGTATTTGGCACCCAGGGCGGATCCTGTATGTGGCACCCCCCCCCACACACTTTAAAACTACCTGGCCGAAACTGAATATGACCCCCCACACACACCATAAAAAAAAGTAAGTAACACACCAAAATAGGACAAAACAATTAAATAACAATATATATATATAATTTTTTTATATATAATAATTTAATTATATAAATATAATTGTTAACAGCAATCACATTCCTATCATGCCCAGGCATACCCAGATTCCAGGAGGCAGTCGCAGACTTGGCATGATAGGAGTATGATTGCCTTATCTACCCCTTCTCGCTCCCTTCTGCCCTATCTACCCCTTCTCACTCCCTTCTCCCTATCTACCCCTCCTAACTATCTACCCTCTCCCTCTTTGAAGTTCACTTACCTTTCAGGAGTCCTGCGGTGGGGGTGCAAGGCCTCTGTCTCCCAGCTCTGCCACTGTATAGAACAGTATAGAGTGATGGGAGTTATGATGTACTTTAGAGCATAATTATATAATGAAAAATACATTGGAAATGGTACAGCATAACACCCATCACTCTCACACATTTACCAATCCACATGCATACCAATCCACACGCATACCAATCCACACACATACACCAATCCACACACATACACCAATCCACACACATACACCAATCCACACACATACACCAATCCACACACATACACCAATCCACACACATATACCAATCCACACACACACACCAATCCACACACACATACCAATCCACACACACATACCAATCCACACACACACATCAATCCACACACATACACCAATCCACACACATACACCAATCCACACACATACACCAATCCACACACATACACCAATCCACACGCACACCAATCCACACACATACTAATCCACACACATACACCAATCCACACACACATACCAATCCACACACACATACCAATCCACACACATACACCAATCCACACACATACACCAATCCACACACATACCAATCCACACACACATACCAATCCACACACATACACCAATCCACACACATACACCAATCCACACACATACACCAATCCACACACACATACCAATCCACACATACACATCCACACATATACCAATCCACACACATACACCAATCCACACACATACACCAATCCACTCTCACTGTATGCTTTCCTACCTTTCCTCTTTTCTCCTTACAGCTCCTTTTCCTGCTCTTCGCTCCTCTTCTTCTTCAGTTCTTCCTTCTTCTTCCGAGGCCACGGGGTTCAGAGGGCACGGACAGCGGTGGGCGCGGCTTCAGTGTTGTGCGCCGGTTTCTGACAACAAACCCCGGCGCACAACAGCTGTTGCCGAGCGGATCGCAAGGGAGCAGTATCGGAGGTCTTTACCGGACATCCGGCTCCCTTGAGTGATTTTAAGCCGGATGTCCGGTAAATACCTCCGATACTGCTCCCTTGCGATCCGCGCGGCAACAGCTGTTGTGCGCCGGGGTTTGTTGTCAGATCCCGGCACACAACACTGAAGCCGCGCCCACCGCTGTGTGGCTGTGTGTGGCTGTGTGTGCCGGCGCAGGGAGAAGGAAAGCCCAGATCTCGCGCTTTCCTTCTCCCTGCGCCGGCTGATGACGCCAAGTCCCGTGGCTCACTTGGGGGCCGCATCAGTCCGGAACGCGGGCCGCAATTGGCCCGCGGGCCGGACTTTGGACATGCCTGGTCTAAGCTGTACTTCTGATTTGCTTGATGTTATTTTCATTTGGTTTTCTGTCAAAAACAAGTGACCACAAACGTTTAAATGGTAGTATTTGTTCCTCTGGAAGTATCTCAATTTATTGGTAGAATCTAGTGGTAGCGACAAATAATCCAGAATTACAACAAAAGTTAATACCAAAATAATAAATAAAAAAATATTTAAAAAAAATCTGAAAACTTCAGGCTTGCTTGGTAAAAGCAAGACAAGCTGAGATATATTTGTCCGTGCTAACTATCTTATTTCTGGGTGAAAGGGGTTAACTTGCTTAAAAATTAGATGGACTCTCTTTATTTTTTTTTTAAATTATATTTAATGTTTGTGTGCTGGTAAATGTTAACATTAGATGACTGCTTTGATCAATGGCTTGTTGTTAATGCTGTGTTTGTGTATGTGTGCGCAGTCATCTTCTCAGCCTACACGTAGATTGTCAAATCTGCAGGCTGGTTAGATGGTTGTCATGCATTCACCTGAGATCTGCTGAGCGCTCGCAATGTTTTGACGTTACCTGCCTCAAAACTGAACTAGACTCGGTATGGAAAATGGGTGTCGTGTATGAGCAATTTGAAAAATAATTTATTATGCAATTTATGAGGCATGTTCTACAAAAAAAAAGAAAAAAGAAAAACAGCTCTTGTAATATGGAAAAGTTCGACATGATGTAATATTTTCTTATTTTGGAATCTAAACAGCACAAATTATAAATCAACTTCCCGTTTTTAGTACCAATTATGTCTGTAACATAGCAATTTTTGTAAAAAATCCTCTGGGTCTTAAATTATGTTAAGATCTCAATAATAAAGCAATAGCTCTTCAATTTGCCTTAACTATTAAGGCAGTCATGCTCTCATGAACAATATATGAAAATGAATATACCCGCCACAGGCATTCTGAAAGTCCAAGCTACCTGACGTTGCCCTGCTGCTCACTACAGATGCTATATGTGGTTTTGAAGAGATTTTGATTGCAGACCAATAAAGAAAATAAATCAAAACAACACTTTGACATTCATATATTACTTGACCGTATGATGTTAATGATGTTTGAAGACACTTATGTCCAGTAAATGTTACTCACATTAAAGGTGCTGTTCCACATAGATGGTTTTTTTCCAACATAACTTTTTAATATTTTTGTGTCTATAGAATCCATCTGAAATGAGCACATTTTTTTTAAAAAAAATAACATACTATTTTCTTGTTGAAAACATTTCAGCAGGATCTCTGACATCACAGAATGTCAGATAATCACTCTTATCACACAGGACACCTCACTCAATCACACTATCACACTCACTGCCCATCTGTTTAAAAGTGGATCGTTAGAGCTGTGCCTTTTCGCATGAATGTGCATTAAAGGACAAGTGGCAGTAGCTGTAGGTGGTCAGACTGCTGTGATGTAATATGTAAGGGATGGCTTTGGAGGAGTAAAATGACTTAAACACAGTTTGTATGCGACAAGGAGCATTAAAGGGAAAAAACCCTAACTGACGGGTTTCTTTTCTCGTCTTTACATGATGCAGCATTTATCTAGGGAATTTAAGAGGCCCCTAGGTGGAGCAGCACCTTTAAACAACATAGAACTAAAAATGATAAAGAGAAACGTTATAACATTAGAATCATTTAGATGCTGGTAAAACTGGAACACCAGAAACTGTGTGTATGTGTGAGATGAACTGATCAGAACTTCCAAAATCCAAAGCCATCTGCCAGGCTTCCTTATGGTATAAATTCCAGGAGTATCCTTACAAAGATCTATAATCTAGATTACATGGCACATAGGTATTTTTGTTATCTCCAGTCCTGTCTACACATCTATTCTAAACAGCCTCATAAATAGAGCACAGGGGGAATTTAGCCATGGTTTAAATGCTGCCAAAATGCCTTCTTAATATACACTGGCTATTTGGTAAAATGCACTAAAATGTCTCAACTATTCAAATCAGCGGAACCCTGGAGCAGTTGCTCCCAGGGAAATTTGGGACAGATGTCATGTATGTACATTATATATATATATATATATATATATATATATATATCATACATGGTTTAGTTACAGCAGGGTTCTATAAGAGACAGAAATATGAGTAAGCAAGAGCAACACAAAATCTCACTTAACACAAGGCTCCCAGTACCTGTTTCTATATGAGGTATACCCCAGTCTTCAGCTCAACACTTTGTCTATAAAGTGGCAGGGCCAGCCATCAAGGGGGGTTGTGGATGTGTGGAGAACTGAAGGCAAATGTGGCATGTACAAGCTTATTCAGAGTTTCCACCATGCATTCTGAAATCCAGCACTCCATGCATTCGTACACCAGAAGAAAGGACTCATGTTTGGACAACGTGTTCTTAAGAAGGGAATTGAATTACTCAGTAAAAATATTTTTGCAGCATTTTAGTTATGCTTTTTCTTGTATGATGTGTACTGTCACCAAATGGATTCACGTGTGTGTGTTCTTCTGTTAATGCGCTGTTTACATTGGGGCTTTTCAGAAACTTACTTTAAAAAAGTATTTAGCCAATGTCCCGAAAGCTGATGATCAACAGTGCTATATTATCCCTTAAGAGTATAAAACAGAGTACTTACAGAGGTGGGCTGGTGGCAGAGCCAGGGTGACCTCCAGTTATGACACTGTGCAGGTCTTTTCCACCCAAATTAGGTAAACTATTCTACATCAAGGCCTTAGCCAAATTGTGTAATAATTTTGACAAATTACAGACAGTAGCTCCTTTCTGGGCTGCACAGTCTAATTTTAGTGGAACGTTTTACTTTGTAAGCTCTGTTAGTGATCGCTCTTTATTTCTCTATGGTTGATGACAAGGAAGTTAGTTGTATACTGCATATTACATGCGTCTCTGGTGGTAGAGCAATCAGTCTGAGAAGCTTCTGTTATTACACCAAGATCATGGGGTCTAGCATTTTCTCTTACTAGCAACACTGTATAAAAGAAATGGTTCTTCATAAATCAGTGGGAAGTGACAGCAGTGCCTCAAAAGGCTGTCACATTGACCTTGGCTGCTATCCAGTAGAAAGGCTTTCAGATAAGCCTTCATTTAACTCTGTTGTTTTTCTGTCGACTTCCTTGTGTGCTGGGTGTCAGATTGACATATGAGTACTGTAGATGGTAGACCTTGTGTTTCTCAACGTTTTCCGTTTATTCTTAGCCTCCCGACTGCAACCTCAGCCATCCACTAAATCATAGTTGTGTACATTATAGTACTAATATAGGCATTACTTAGAGTTGTCAGCATTGATTAAATTGCCTGTGTTTATTTATGTATTTCACCAATTATTAATGTCTGGCTGGAAAAAAGTCATCACATTGGACCATTGTTGTACAACTGAGGTCCTGTGCTCTATATGCTGTTCTTCCCAGGTCCTTAGTTCTTGGAACTCTAGTGGGTAGGATGAATCTTGCTTAAAGTTTGCATAACAAAGGTATCATGATAACTATGATATTGGTAACCAGTATACTAAATCCCAGACATAGATCTGGTTTCATTAGGGATAGTGTAAGCACGTTCCAAATCAATGTTCTGGCAGATGCATGAATACCATCAAAGAGATGACATTGGCTTTTATGTGATCACTTCTAATATTTCAAAGAGAGCATTGAGCTCTGTTGCCTCCCACTTCCGCTCTACAAAAGGGTCACAATGCACACTCGCTGTACAATTCCACGCTTGCTATAAATAGAAGCATGACAGCTATAGGACATGTATTTTTTTTAAATGAGAGGTGTAATGCTGACTTATGTGCCGTATCCAATTCCAAAGCTTATAATATTAAAGTGTGCTCTCCAGCTGCCCTTTGACCCACACTGGAGAATTTACGTAGTAGATTTGAATTGGTCTTACATGGAGAAGAATACAGACGAGGAAACACTTTTAAATTACACTAATGTCTTACTTTTTGGACTAAAATGTTCCTAGAGTAGCTTGACAAGCATGCCATGTTATGGTTAAATACTTAAATAAATGCATCAGTACACTGCTGTCCTTGTTATTCCATGACTCTTCTGTGCTTTAGTGTTATAATAAGAGGTTTTGGAATAATGATCACTTGCACCGAAAGGCTCCTAAGTGTATCCATGCCAGTGAATCATATCAGGACGTTATCTAATACTTTACTATTGACAAAATGATAATAGGTGTGGGAAGTGCGACTTTATGGATATTGCCAGCCATACTTTTTAACATTTTGAGTTTCTCGATGTATGCCCTGCTTCCACAGGACAATTTTTCCTTCTGTCAAATCCCAAGAACAGATTGCTTAGGCTAAGCTTAAAATGGCAGAACTTGTTAGACACCATGTAAGTTCAGATGATTTTCTAGATGGTATCCAAGCAGTATTGTTAAGGGGTGCAGTGAGAAACCAATTTTAGCCCATGACCCTCCTACAGATCCTTCAAATTTATTGAGCTACTCATTTAAGTCTTGGCCCCTCATTTGTAAGTCAGACAGACAAATGTGTGAGAGATGTCCAGATGTTTATGGTAATAAAATACGCAGTAAGATTACATAGTGATGGTAGGAAAGAAACAATTTGACCCATCTAGTCTGCCCTTTTTGAATCACAAATACACAACATTCATTACTAGAAACATAGATGTATAACAGCAGTGAGGAGCCATCTGCTTCAACAAGTCTTAATGTTTTCTGTCTTAAAAGCACAATAAACACACTAGTGTATAGGCAAACCTGTGGACATCTCTAGCCACTCAAACATTCATACCTATTTGACCATGCTGCATGCAAATAATATAGACAAATACGTATAATCCTTCTTTTGTCTCATGTAGACCAAACGGTTTCCAGGTGAGGAATCTGTTATGTGTGTGCTTGGCCAAAGACTTGTAGCCAGTGCTCACAATATAGCTTTCCAAAGCTCTGCCTCTCAGGCTGTTTAAACTCATCATAAATTTAATTGTATTGCACTGCTAATAGGGCCTGGCCACCTGGCCCATGATTTTAAATTATACCATATTCAGGCAACCCCTTGTTGGACAGCACTTATTGAGATGTTTGTTATCATGCTTGGATATGCTTAACATCTGGTCTGTAACAAAATTTTATGGGTGTTTTCTCAAAAATCACTGATATGGAAAAACATTGTGTACTTTTTTTTAAAACAGGAAACGAGATGCAGCGAATGCCTCATCTTTTTCTTACAAATGTTCCTTGGCAAGTGTTTGTTGTTTTGTCCTGCTACTAAAACTCTGATAAATAAAAGTTTTATACTCAGGGCATAGGGACCAAAACTACTGTACTGGCCTACATATAAGCCTTACCCAATTTCCTATATTTTTGATCAGGCTATTAATGTGTGGCCTAAATTTTGATCTTTACCATCATAATTGTAGACAGATGTCTCAAGAGTGCATTCATGTTCAGTCGTAATATAAAGCCTTTAAAGTTTTGTTGTTTACTGAACTGAGCCTACGTGCTTTGAGTAACAACATGATAAAGAACATAAAACACCATCGCATCTTTTACAGAACCTTGTTACGTGAGTTACCTTCTTTGTTTAGTTATGTCCATAGCAATGCCTACATCTACTTACTGACTCAACCACTCTTATAGTTATAAATTACCAATTTACCTTTATTCTTGAATACCCACAGCAACAAAGTGAAGTTTTAGTGCTGTCTTGTTTGGGGGAAGAGTGGTCAATTAATGCCCCTGACGATGCTATAATGTGAATATGCAGGAAATTGTGTAAAATATTTTCATAAATAAAATAATTGTATAAAAAAATTAAACCAAAACAACTTTTGTTTGCTTGTAGTGTCCCCTTTAAATAGCCCCATAAAGAAAATTAGGAAAACAGCTGGGTTTGTCAAATGTATGAAAAGTATGTATTTGTTATTTAAAAACAAAATTCTGTTGTCCTCATGGGAAGGTTTGTAGCACAAAGGACTGGTGGGGGAACATTTTTTCATTGGGTATAAAGTTGAAAAACACTGGATTTTCACATAAAAGCGTCCGTCGGAGTTCTTATTTGCCTATTGGGCAAAAGGCAATGCTCACGCTATAAACATAACAAATCCTTTATATAGAATTATATAGAATTCCAAACGGGTGAAAGCACAGCTATGAACGAACACATGCTGTCACCAGTAGTAGTCTGGTCTGTTGGAAGGGAATGCTGCAGAGTCTTGTCATGCTTTCTCCTTTCCTGTGCCGAGCAAGGAGGCCTTTGCTCTGCACATGCTGAGCTAGCACCTGTTGGAGCAAAACTTGATTTCTGTTTATAGACCAAAATAAATCTGTGTCATCTTTTTGACAGTGAATCATGATCCCCAAGCCGTGACCTTCTTTATATATTGTTTTCATGGTCTTTCTCTCTGTTGTCTATGAGCATCTGAGATTGTAGCTACAAGCATTTGTTTATAGACATAGGCATAGAATTTGATAGCGCAAACAAGCATTTTGGCCCATCTCATCTGACTGCTTGGTCCTTGTCCAAGACTACTTATGTTTTTTTTTCTTCTTTTTTGAACCCCTTGAAAGTTTGAACTTTTGAACTATTTCCTATTTTGCTTTATCTCATATGGTGCTACTTTACTCGTCTGTATTTAGTTTTTTTGAGGTTTAGTTCTCAAGCGTTTATTCTGTTTAAAAATTGTGTTCTGGTCCTTTTTTGTTGTGGTAGGTGGCGATCTTAACATATGATAAGATCACATATATTGCAATACAAGTCACAACCTAAGAGGGCTTAGCTTTCAATAATTTGTCTTCTTGTGATTGAGCTAAAATGTTTTTAAAATCTTAAATGAATTAGACAATATTTATTCAGATTTTCTCTTTTTGTATCTCTTAAACATTTAAAAGCGCAGGCACAAAACAATTCCCCTTTGATCTACCGTATTTCCTCGATTATAAGACGACCCTGATTATAAGACGACCCTGATTATAAGACGACCCCCCAAAATTTGAATATTAATTTAGGAGGGAAAAAAGCCTGCATATTAGACTACCCTATAAGAAATAAGTTCTACTAGTGAATATTAATTCACATGTAAACTATGTTTCATATTTGATAAAAACTATGATTGAGAAAAATGCATTTTTTGTTTTTGTTTCCTTTTATTTGCCAACCTGCCCCCAGTTATGCACATCTGCCCCTAGATGTGCCTTATACCCCCCTATATGCCACTCTGCCTCCCTGATATTCCTTTTAACCCCCTATATGCCACTCTGCCTCCCTGATATTCCTTTTAACCCCCTATATGCCACTCTGCCTCCCTGATATCCTTTTAACCCCCTAAATGCCACTCTGCCTCCCTGATATTCCTTTTAACCCCTAAATGCCACTCTGCCTCCCTGATATTCCTTTTAACCCCTAAATGCCACTCTGCTTTCAGAAAGCCCTTATACCCCCCATATGCCAGTGTTACCCTCCCCAACTTACCAGTGCTTCCCTAGACTTGTCCCCTGTGCTTCAGATTCCTCGGTGTCTAGTGGTGGCAGCCGGTGGAGTTCTGCATGATGCTCGCAGGAAACCTCCGCTGCTGCTGCCGTCACTTCCCCCGGGGCTTCTATGAATGAGCATGGGAAGGTCATGTGATGCCGGCGCTCCATCATAGAAGCCCCAGAGGAAGTAAATACGGTATTTTATTATTAAAGTCAGTCGCCACTTGTGTCTTGGGTGTAATAAAACATTGGAACTTGGCAATTAAATAGACTAACGTGTTACTTCCTGGTGTGCCTCTGGAGCATTCAAATGGAAAATAAGAATTGTTTATAATGTGAGGACTTTGATTATCCTGTAACTCTCATTTGTAAGCTCTGAAAGCTTCAATGTACGTCAAGGGTGCATATGTTAAGCGCGCCTGTCGATGCAGAAATCCCTAATAGGGATATTGGGCTCAAATCAACAACTAGTTTGAACATTAACTGATGTTAATGGTGGTTGAAAATGCATGGTTAGCAATTCAATTTCATTGCCTAAATTGCAATCATGGATTCTAGAAAATCAATTTTCTACTCAGTAATTCAACCAAGTATTTCCATATACCTTTTAGTCCATTTTGTCTATAATTCACAAAATCTGGAGAAATTTAACAACCTTTATAAAGCTGATATCATTGATAAACACTCTGCACATGCACAGAAAAAAGAAAAAAGCATAGTATACTAGAGATTGTTTAGTCCAACACATAGGCAGCAAGAATAAAACAGAAGCCACAGTGATCTTTTTCTGCTACGTTATATGGCGCTGGCTTAGGAATTAAATAGAGTTTATGAACACACCACTCCTATAGAACAGCGGTCCCCAAGCTTTTTGGCACCAGGGACCGGTTTTGTGGAAGCCGATTTTTGGGGGGGTTTGATTCAAGTGCATTACATTTATTGTGCATTTTACTTTTATTATTATTGTTAATATATTTATTATATATTATTATAAATATATTATTTATAATACTCCATACCTGGCTGTGTTTAAATATAAAACTTGCAAAGTTAAAGCGGCAGGTCGTTTTTGCCCAGGGGAGGGCTGGCAGCCTTAAGCCTGGGGGCAAGTTTAGTCAAGTGGCCCGTTGCACCATCGCATCAGCCCACCATCCATGCCCATCTTTTCCTGCTGGTTTTCTAACGCATATTGATGTAATGTGATGGTATTGGGAGTTCACCAGTACACTAAAAAAAAGTCATCATACACGGGACGCCTGAAGCCACAATTTAGTGCCACTAATCCTTTTTAATGAAATATGCAGATTGAAATAGAGTAAATAACTCAAAACCCTTTACTTTTCCTCTCACTGATTTCTGGGCCTAGATAGTTTTGTTTTCTGAAGTGACTACAAATTAAGGAGGGTGTATTATCTCTGGATAAGTAAAAATTAACTAGTTCAATTTATCCCTACAGTAAGTAAAGTACCGTGAAACAGATAACCAAATACACAGCAAGACAGGCTCTGCCACACCGACACCCAAACACACACATACCAGGACAGGCTCTGCGACACCGACACCCAAACACACACACTAGGACAGGCTCTGCCACACTGACACCCAAACACACACACCAGGACAGTCTAAGCCACAACAGTTATCATTAACCCCCCTTTTATATGTTTGCCCCTTGTGTATTAATGCCCAGGCAACCCCCCCTTTAGTATTGATGTGTTCTCCCCACAACCTTGTGTATTGCCCTCCCTTTTGTAGTGATGCCCCCACCCCTTTTGTAGTGGTTATTGTGATGCCTCCTGCCAGTCCCCCCTTTAGTATTCATTTATGTGATGCCCAACAACCCTCTTGTCTATTTATGCCCCCACTGCCACCCCCCTGTTTATATTGATTTTGTAATGACAAAATCCAGCCACACACCCTCTGCCCACTCCCTTAAATATGGGTCCACTTTCATCTAACCCCTAGCTATTTTTTTTTAAAATACTTACAATTTTGTTTCTCTTTCTTCCTGCTCTCCTCCGACGTGATGATCCTCTCCTTGTCGCGAGGAACTGTTCTGTGAGCCTGTCCCCTTGAGCGTCACGTCTTGAAAGGGGCAGGACGAAGAGCCTCAATGAGGTGCTGCCAGTGTGACTCTCGGTGCATGCACGCCGGCGGCTTTAATTTTATTAGGCCGCCGGCGGAGGCGGTCTTACGACCCCTTTATACCTCTCGGCCGCAGCACAGCCGCTTTGAACTTTGTGACTGCATTTTTCTTATTAGAAGCACATGGGTTAAGATGTGGAATTAGTGCACTCTGTGTTGTGGTTATGAGAGATACACATATCATTGAATCAACTACTTTTAGCTACCATCATGGAGCACATTTTTTTGACCTTTTACTTGTTTATTAAAATTGCATGTAAAGTGCAAATATCAAAAACAAAAAATAAATATCGAGATGGGTAACTTTCTCAGTTACAGTCACAGATCAGTTTATATGTAGGCAATATATCCCGTTTTTTTGTTTTTTTAATGTTTTTCCTTTATGACCATAGTCGTTCTCATTGAAATGTAGTCAGAGCTATGCTCATGCATTGTTTAGGAGCAGGCACACATTGGGAGCAACTTTTCGTTAAAAAAAATGTTTTGCAGACAAATACGTATTAATGTGCATTTTGCAATCACTAAATTTGAGCAATTTATGTATAAAAACATTTTGAATGATTCATTTTAATATGCTTAAAAACAATTTTTTTTTCTCTCTTACAAACTATATTGGCTCTGTTAGTTGGGCAACTGACAGTGACCATCCCATGGTGTGGAAATCCTTCTTTCCTGTCATGATGGAGAAACGGAAGCATATCTGGGATCAATTAATGTGTCAAAGTAGACACCCAAAACTGGAAGTAATGTTTGTCTGGAGAAGCCTAGATAATCTCTCTAATCCCTGTAGATTTACCATTTTCCACAAAGTTGGTTAGAACTTTAAATATAAATTATGATGTAATATATTTTGATGAGAGTCAAGCCTGTATTTACACTGCATTACGCAAATGTGAGTATAAATTACTATGTGTAATCATCCAATTAGCTGACATCAAAGGGCATCGCTCTGTTAGCTTCCCCATGGGCAGTATCACCTGGAAGACACAAGCCTAAATGGCCAGTACAGATTTTATCTTCTTCACTCTCAAGAATGTAATTATTTAACATCATATCAACCTGAATCTCAGGGTTGAGGGAACACAGCCTATGACATAATCCTTGTCATTTGATGCTTATTTCAGTACCTACTGCCCAAGGCATTTAATGTATGAGCAGAGAGGATCCTGGTATATAATGTGATATCATTTAGATCCATGATGCATATATTTGTTTACACCAATCAAATATTTCTGTGTATTGTGTCTTTACCCAACTACGACATATATTATCATCTCTGAAATGTATCTAGCAATTACTTAACTGCCCATACTTACCTGCATCTGATCACACAAAAGGAGCATTCTGCTAAGCAGACCGATGCAGACTCCTTTCTGCTTCTAATCACACCCTAGCACACACGACCAGGTCACTTAAAGACAGAGAGAGACAACTGTGGATATGTTCCTCAGGATTTTTGGGCCTAGACAGCTGTCATTTTGCTTTGTGGTGAACATGGCCCTCATTCCATAACTTAAAAATATATGTTTATTTTGTTATATGACATAAGAAATCATGGATATTCTGTACAGGTGTAAGAGTAAAATGTTATCCACTGGACAGTGCAGAGAACATCTGCTGTTCAGGCATGCAGCATTGTGGATCGCATACAGAAATGTACGGAAATGGACATGTTTGTGATTCTTGGAATATATGTGAAATTACTCAGCATTTGTCTGTTTACATTTAGCCAAGAAAATAAGAAATTCAACTTAGTACACATATGTATGTTCCTGGCATGTGTATATCTGCATTTGAAAGCCATTGCAGCTGTCCATACTTTAACATTAGTAATGTGAAAATGACACAAGTTTTCTCTTTCCTGATGCTTCTGCTAAAGGAAAATTAAAAAATATATGCCCAGTACATGGACATAGCCAGAAGAAAACTGTACCGGTTAAAAATCTAAAGCCATATTGTCCTTGATTTGATGATGAGAGCTGTATGCCTATAGATACATAAATAATTTGATATACGGTAATACATTGGACACAAGGTAATAAAACCACCGCTGAGGACCACCTGGTTCCAAGCGCAACTCAATACTAGATTATTTTCTTTTTGTACACTATAGGACATTACTACATTAGTGTTGTACGCATAGGAAACACTGTTGTGCGTGCTTGACTGTAAAAAACAAAACAAAATCTCTTCTGGTTTTTGCACTGAGACACTTGATTTATAGGCACTGTCTTATGGAATAGATGGGCAGATCAAGGCTTGTCATTGTATGATCTCTTTACCAAAAGTCTTGGATTTGCCATAACAAGACCCCAGGCCGTCTTTAAAGTCTGTCTGGTCAGTGCTCACACACCTCAAGAAACCACAACAGATGTTACTTTTATCCCAGTGTGGTGTAGGGCACAGCGTGATGACCATTGGCACAATATATCTAAAGATGGCTCTACAGGATATTGATGTAGGAAGCGTACAGTCTACAGAAACTAATATCTCAGAACTTATCAGGAAAGATTAAATGATTTTAATATGTATATATTTGAGGAAAGAAGACAGAGGGGGTGCAATAGAAACATTCATATACTTAAAAAGGATTTAACAAAGTACAGGAGGCAAGCTTATTTGAAAGGAGGAGCAATGTTAGATCAAGAGGTCATGGTCTAAAACTTGAAGGCCAGAGGTTTAGATGTAACGTAGGGAAGTTCTACTTTACTCAGAGGGTAAATGCATAAATTGAACAGGCTCCCAGCAGCAGTGGTGGCTAATACAAGTAATGGAATTCAAACAAGCATGAGACATAAAGCTTTCCTCACTATAGGACCTGACCAAAGATTTATAGGGGTTTAAACCCCTTACATCAGGAAACATGGGCAGACTAGATGAGCTGAATGGTTCTTATCTGCCGTCAAATTCTATGTTTTTGGAAACATTTCTGGGTTTTCTTTAATAAGATTTGTGATCATGTAGCGGTAGGAAACTGAAGCGTTTATTCTGCTCTTTCTAGTGCATGACAAAAAGTTTTGGAATGAATAGGGTAATAGGTGACAGATGATTATAGGGCGTTCCCATTATACACTGTTCCTCAGGCGATGCTTTGCATGGTTAGAAGCTTCTTTCTCTCTGGGAAGAATAGGCAGAGCCTGTGAATCTCTGTGTTGTGTACCCACATGCCTACTGTTTTTTTATGTTTTTTTTTTCTTTTATTAAGTGTGTAGGCGGACAAGATGCTTTTGTCACAAGAAAACTGACTTTTTATTGTACCACAAGAAACTAATAAATAACACTACGTTCTTTTGTGAGAACTCAGACTGCCCGGTGATTGCTAAACCAAGATCTGAATGAATTGGCTTTCTAACAATGCCATATGCAATTACGGCATGAAACTTTAATCAATACCTTGTTCTCCCATGTATGGAGCTATATTAACGTGCAGTAAGACATGGAGCTTGACTATAAAACTGTCTGTTTGGATGTTTTACGTTCTTTTAGACAGGGCTATTTCCTAGCAGGCAATGCTTAGGGCCAGCTATGAGTGTTGCCATGGTTACTGATACGGTGCCTGAAAGTTAGAACGTAGACGCGTTTTCAGTCTAGACATGTGAATCTGCAGTGATCCCCAGCGCTGAATTCCGGTGTTTTAGATTCCAATGGACCAAAGCATCTGCCTAAGTTGTCCCGCAGATGTGCATCTTGTGCCACTTCAATATCTCATTTAGCGAGATCACATTAAATGCGACTGTTTTAACTGGGTGTTCTATTTAGAAATGTGAATCTACTAACTAAAAATATATATTTTTTTTTACCTAATCCCCTCCTAGTCTCAAAAAAAGTAGCACACTACTTCACACTATTTCTAATTAAAGTTAGAAATCGAGTCCTATTGTTTAGGATTAGTGTGATATCCGAAACCAAGTAACACAAATGTCGTACATATCTTCCCTGCTATGTTAAAGCATTTTAAGATCATGATTCGGCCATCTCCATGGCCGGTGACACATTTAGTAATATTTTGCATTTATACATAAGTTAGCATTTTTCGAAGATACCGATGTGTGTTCTTATATGCTCTTTAGTATTATATGTGTTCGTTGTAGACACTTTTTGAAATCAAGTAAAAAGGAACATGCATTAATGGCCAACTTCAGCCATCATCTGCACTTTAATGTATATGATTGAAGTGGTCCCTTCATATTTTTCCCACTGTGTCCATCCATGGATGGATTCTGCAGCACCCCCCCCCCCCATGGATTTGCCCCTTGCCCCAGCTAGTTGCCATGCAGGAGATATGTTCAGCCAAACATGTGATATAACTGCTGCCATTCAGCAACAGCGCATGCATGCATGGAAAACGCTCCCATTGATTTCAGTGCAGAAGATATTAGACTATGGAAGAATGTTATGCTGTACTTGTGATTTTATTGTTTTTGCACGTTCAGTTAATGTAAATGAAAGTACTTTCATATGGATTTATTGAGTGGGGACTGCATGGGACACTGGAATGTCTCTTTAATGGGAGTTAGGCATTAAACTTTGTATATTTCACCCAACACAGATGTGCTTTTCCTTTTCCTTTAGGAGGATTTATCTCATAGATTTATCTCTTAGTGACATAAATCCTTTTTTTCCCTCGGAGTCTGCATTTTAAAAGTGCATCCTGCCTTATGGATGACTCTGTGTCCCATGGGGAGTGTAATGGCAAGGAACAGTTGACACCCTAGGAAGGGCAGTGAAAATCCAATAACGGAAACCACCCATTGACTGCCAGTGATTCAGATGACTGAAAAGTGACTGCACAGCGTTAACACATAGGCTTTAACCATTTCAATCACACGAGAGCTTCGGCTGCATTTGAATTGTTGGGAATTTCCGCTCAGCTAATGAACAAAAAGGTCGGATGGCTATAAACCCTTATTTATAGACAATTCTTAAAGGGTCCCTGTTGTGCTTGTATGAAAGAATCCTGAAAGCTCTTGTAATTAAGGTCATAACAGAATCTATAGATTGTACTGAACAAAAAGCCTTGGAGATGTATAGGCCCCAAAAAGAATATATGCTTGCCTTGCCATTCCTCCTGTACTTCATCGGGCATTACGCACATGTCCTGTTATACACTGGAAGACATGCTGCTTAGTATAGTGCTTTCTGCATTTATTCTATAAAGCATAGTCCCTGTAAAGGTGCTGTTCCACTTACACAAAACATTTATTGCATCTGTCGTTTTATTCTCTTCTATGATATTTAATTACATAAAAACAACATACAATGATTTTCAGTTTGTATGACGACAGTGTCTGCTTTTGCGTCACAGGACAATTTAAGTGTTCCTGGTGAAAATTAAGATGTTGCCACTTAACAACCCAGTCTGATGCTTAGGGACCGTGTCACGAACAATAGTATAAATGTACAGGGCTGTACATATCAGTTGTCCACCTTTTACTGATTTTACTTTAATAATACAAATTGGAAGGATAGGGTCTGATTTGTGACCCGGCTCAACAGAGATTGATCTGTGTATTTTAAAATTATTTCAGGAGCCCCAATGGAATAATTCAAAGAGATAAATATAAAATGGAACAAACAGTCGCCTAATCTCAGACAGACTCCATGAAGTTGAGATCAGAGCTCTGTTGGGCCATACCACCACTTAGAGGACTCTTTGTTCTTCTTTACACTGAAGATAGTTCTCAATGATTTTGGTTGTATGTTTGGGGTCGTTGTCATGCTGCAGAATAACTTTGGGGACAATCAGATACCTCCCTGATGGTGTAACATGAAGGATAAGTATCTACCTGTACTTCTCAGCATTGAGGAGGACAAATCCCGAAATCCATTTGCACAAATGCAGCCCCAAACTTGCATGGGACCTCCACTGTGCTTCACTGTTGCCTGCAAAAACTCATTCTTGTACTGCTCACCATCCTTTCGGCGAACAAATGGCCTTCCGCTAAAGCCAAACTTAAAATTTTTACTCATCAGCCTGGAGCACCTGTTGCTAGTTCCTGTGTTTTCATGAATACTTCAGTCACTCGACCTTGTTTCCACGTCGGAGGTATGGCTTTTTGGCCGCAAGTCTTCCATGAACATATGGAAAACCTTGTCTGCCTTGAATTTTCTGCCTGGAAGAATCCTTGCTGATGCAGAGTAACTACCTTGTGTCTTCTTGCTGTGCTCAGTCTTGCCATTGCATATGACTTAACACTAGACTGTCTTCCGGGGGTTTGGTTGTTCCTCACCCAGTTCCTACACAGCTGTTTTTGTTTCAGTTAATGATTGCGTTTCAACCTATAATATATATATTTAATTGATGTCATTAGCGTCTATATGGTATAATTGTTTAATCATTCACCTAACCATATGCCTACAAAATATCTGACTTTGTGCAAGTGTACCTAGAAGAATTGCTGCTGTTTTGAAGGCAAAGGTTGATCACACCAAATATTGAATTGATTTTATGTTCACTCATTTTGCATCTTGTTATATGATAAAAAAAAATCATTAACAAGTCTATTTTTGAAAGCATTACTTTCCAGCTTTTTTTCCTAAAATTTTTGCACGTATCGTACTAGATGTCATTTCTACCTGGTTGTGGGCAAAGTGACTGAAAGCTAAGCATTTCGCATCCCACCAAGAAATCTAAGGACTGATTCCATACATATGAATTGTTAAAAAATGTGCTCTGTTTTGTATATTTTATTTTAAGAATGGGATGGTTTTTATCTGCCCTTCATCTAGCACTCTGCATGTCTTTTTCTTAATTCTGATCTCTATTTTCAGTGTTTGCTTTCACAACCAAAATTCTGGGCCATCCAAACCAGTTCACTAATTCTAAGGACCAAATTGGAAAAAGGAAGTACTCGACGTGTTGAAAGAGCTATGATGCAGACTCAGGTAATGTTTTTTTTCTTTTTTTTTTTTCTTGTTCTGTTAATCACTTACCGATGGCATTTTAAAGACTAATATATTCCAGTGTGCTGTATGTAGTTGCTTTAAGAAGAAGAAGAAGAAAAAAAACAACAAAAAACTACCATAATTGTCAGATGAAAGATGTTGGTAGATATCTACCACTTGAGAAAAAAATCTTCATGAATACAGCATCATCAACATATAAATAGATTTCATATTTATGAAAAGGATGATCCAATTGTTAAAAATCAATGCATAAGTGATTTTATTTCAGTTTCAAATTAATGTTCTTTTACCTGTCTTCATTCAGCAATTTTAAGCTTCATTATGTATAATTTGAGACCACCAACTATCTTCTGCATCAGCGTCTTACAACTTTTCTTTATTGACGAGGGCTGTACATTATTCAAAAAGATTTATTAGCGGGGCAGACGCTAATGATTTAATACAGTGGGATCTATGTTCATTTTTAGAAGGGGACATACATGAAAATAGAGAAACAATGGGGGATGGGCGCAAAATAAGAATTATTTTATTTTTCCAATATGCCGGTGGCCACATGTTTTAGATATACTGTATACATTGTTTAACACTTTTGGCGTGTTCCTTACCCTCTATTTGCAATTGTTTTGTCTGGAGGTAGCATTTTTTTTGGCACGCTTGCTTGTGGTTCTGTTTATAATATAATACTTGTTCGTTACCATGTTATGAAGATCATATATAAAATATGTCTGGCATCACTTCAGTACACATTCAAACAGTACATTGTTCCTAGAGGTTTTTTTTGTCTGTTTTTGTTCATTTCAGTGCCAAAGTCTACATTCTTGTGTGTGTGTGTTGTCTCTGCATGCCAGTTTGCCTTTTGTGTTATTAAAAAGAAAGAACTCCTCCCCATTATTATTGAATATGTTATATACATGAACATAACATATAGTTTGTGTTGTGCCTTAATCAAAGTGCTGCTACTGTATATAATACCAGAATTAGCTCCCGTCAGAATAAATTGCCTTATAGCATGGGAAAGGTTTGGATGGGTTGGGGGAAGAAACACCGGTTTCATAAGGGGTCTTCTGAGACCTTATCATTTGGTGATAGAAAGTGAGTGTTCTGCAGGTTCTCATAATAGCTCGGCCATATTGACCTTCATTGACTCATTGATGTTGAGAGAGCCCCAACTTCTTAGAACACCATTGTGTGCAGCTGAGAAAAACCTTGTTCGCCCAAATGTATCGTGAAGGCCTAATGCAACTACCTCCTTCTCTGTGTGATAGACTGGAATATGTCTGACAAACCTGATGACATGTCAACGAACCTAGTCTGCCTAGACATACGCAATGGGCAAATCAGCCATGACTTAAAACAATATGTATATAGTAACCTTCATACCTACACATACATGTGTGAGATTGTCTGTGCAAGCATGTGTATAGAAGTAGTGGTACTATTTCCATCTCTATATTGTGTAACAATACACCTTTTGTTTGCAAAATCTTGGTTGGAGAACTTTGGAAATACTTTAAACTCCGCTCTGTGGTAAAACTGAAAAAAAGATCTAAATAAAATTTGAAACATGTAGAAATGATTTTATTGGTTATGCTGCCAAGCGGAGTTTGAGACTTTCCCCCATCTGTGGCCAAAATTCCAATGTAAAATTGAAGAGAAAAATGCAGTTCAGTTACATCCAGGTAATTTAAGGACATTAAATCCCAGGGAGAAAGGACAAAAATAACAACAACACGAAAATACTACTGGATCTTTTGTCTGTTGCTGGATCACTTAACCTCAGATAAGAAGGCTGATATAGTCACCATTAACAAAAACAAATAGATGCACCTGCTACCTACCACCTTTTCAGATGTTTATTGTTAAACATTCACGTCAATGCATCAATCTCTTTAAAACAACATCTAAAGTTACTAGTTATTTTGAATGTGTTGAATGCATAGTCGAGTTGTGATCTACAACTCCTTAACGCTCATTTCAAACTGTAACTATTAAAGCTAAAGCAAGCGGCTATTTTATCTGACTCCTCATCTAGTAGAGCAACACAAAAAACATAGTTTTAGGTGATTTACTTTAGATTATTGCCAATTAAAAAACAAAACAGAGAACGGCAATTTACTGACCATGGCTGATTTGTCAGATGGTAGCCTCAGATCTGATTTGGTTCTATATGATCTGGACTTCAGTAGCATCTGCTGTCAGGTTGGAACATTAATTCTGTACTCAAAGTTCCTTAAAGTGATTTTCACAATGTCTCTTTTGTGACATACTGATAAATTGCTGCACCTTGATATATATCAGTAGACCTGCCTACATATTGAAGCCATGTCGTTATATTCTCTTGTATTAGATTAAAAATAAGTTTTCTAAATACTGTGCTGTTTTCTTTTTGAAATCAGCTGTATATTAGCTATTTCTATGTGTTCTGGCTCTATTGTCTTAGCTCTAGCATATATACCCTGTTATATTAGTTCTCATACACCCTTACTCATTCAGTCTTGCTCCTGTACTGAGCACAAGCTCTGTGATAATTCTAACGGAAGCTAGTTCTTACTAAATATGTCATAACACATTCATTTACATACATTACCGCTAGAATCTTATTACCCAGTTCTTTATGCTGTTTCAGGTGCCAGCCGTCAGCGATAGCCTTTTTTAATTTATACTGAACAGGGATCTCCCACTTCTGTACACTCATAAATGTTTTAAAACGTATGCCTTCCAGAAACCTTGTTCTGGAGCCAGAAAGCTGTATTACTTTTTTTTTCTGAGCCTCAAGTCACCAAAATAAGTATGAAAATGGCTGTACAGAATATTGACTTTTGCGTAAGATGAAAAGGTAGAGGTGAATCATTATGAATTATACAACTCTCCTGCAAACTCTTTAGCAAATTGATCTCGAAATGTTAATGGCGTTATAAAGTGCTGACTTGCCTATTTTTATCATTGTGATGGGGTAACTCTTTAATTAGGTTGTATCATACAAATGGAGATTTTCCAGACTTTTATTAAAAAATAAAGCTTTTATATTGTGTCACATTTACCGACCATTACTCTTTTTTAATTTTGCATTTATGTCCGATATTCACTTACTGGTAAGGAGCTTTAAAGTAAAATTTTTAGTGTTATCTTAAGGAAATTTCCATTTCACAGTATGACATTTTTTGCCATTTTCCCATTAAACATGTTTGTTGTTAATTGGTGTGGACTGATGTGTTGAAGTTTGCCGAGCATTAATGAATCTAAAGTAAATCTAATCTTCAGTCACTATGGTTTAGATAACATATCCAAGCCATTAAGTGGCAGATTTAACATTTCCCCCTTATGCCTTTTATCTTGATCAAACGGAACTCGTTCTAGTATTTTGGAAATAATTTTCCATGTTTGGGTTATTTTAGAACAGAAGAAAGTAATTGTACTCATTAGCCGGTAAAGGAGCTGACAGTGCTTTGCCAAACAACATGTTTTAATCTCTTATCTGGAAAATGAGTTAAAATAGTAATTTTGAAAATATAAGCATATTTCTCTAATGAATGGTATTCCATTAGTTAAAGGGAAAGTGATGCTTTATAACAAGGTGACCTTGTGATTATATAAATGTTAATATATGTGATTCTAGCGCAAACTTTGAAAAACTAGTTTTCTTAGTGTATGGCCACTTTTCAAACTTTGTGACAGACACATCTCCCATTATGTTGAGCAACACACTGTGGCTACTTGTGAGGTGTAGATTATGTTTTCTAAAACATGGACAGATTTCATACCCTCCAACATTCAAGTTGCTTGAATTGGGATGCATGTGTTGAGATGTGGCAAGAAGCAGGGAAGAGTGGGGCTGGGTCAGAAGAGGTCACCTGGTGTCAGGGTTCCACCCTGCCAGCCTGGACTATGTGATAATTATTCATTGTCACTAGTGGCCACCCTTCCCTCTCAGGAGCACCCCTTTCTAATTACTTGGGACAGATGAGCCATGTTACCTGAGTGTAGCCTTGCCCTTGCCTGCTCTGCCCTTCAGTCTGGGCCTTTGCATTGTAGTGTATTCATGTTTGCTCTTTCTCTGCTTCCTGGTCCTGTTCTGTTCCTAGCAATTCTCTGTTTGAGTCCAACTGTTTTGACCTGACTTTTCCTGACCTTGATCTTGGTTTCGGATTTGGCTCTTGTGATCTCCTGGTGCTGACCTGGCTTCTCCTGACCTTGCTCTCTGCTTCTGATTTGGCTTTTGTTCCTGTGATCTCCTCATATTGACCCGGCTTGCCTGACTACGTGTGCCCTGTCTGAGGGCTGCCATCTGTGTTCCTCGTCTGAGGAGTCCCCCTATCTGAAGTCTGCCCCATGGTCCCTTATCCGAAGTCTGCTCCATGGTCCCCTATCAGAAGTCTGCTCCGTGGTCTTGTATCCAAAGTCCGTATCCTGCCATGGTTCATCGTATCACGCTTATTGACCAGTCCTGCTTGCCCGTGCCTGACACCTGCCCAACTTACCTGAATTGCAGCCTTGTGAGGCTAGAGCCGAGAGAAGGCAATCTGGGAGCTTCAATGAACAGTTACAAGACAACAGCGCGGTGCCCAAAAATCACGAATGCCCCACGGAAACTGGGACTATTAGGAAGGATAAGATCTCACCATGCCTAAGGATCAAACTTGTTTCCAGAAATGCTGCAGAAAATGTATCAAAGTTTTACTTTAACAAATGTAGAAACCATCACACCCTTTAATTTAATAATTTTGCAGATAATTGCCGTACAATGAGAAGCCCAGCACAAAAACTCCACAAAGGATTTTTTTTGTTACTATCCATTTACAGAATAGTTTGCCCTTAGTACAAGCTGAAATAGAACAGACATTACATTTTCTTCATAGTTTGAAGTATGTCAAGACAATTTGTCTGTCTAGACATCACATTATTGTAAGCATACTCTTATTTTGCAATTTAATTAATAAAAAGCCATTGGGTTGAATCAGGGAACAAATAGAACATTTTGAACAATACTAAAGAAGCCATTCCTCTATTTCATTATTAATATTCATTATTATTAATGGTAAAAGATTTCAGCTTACCTGTTATGGAATGAGTCCTCTCCATCTGCTTTGTGTTTCATGTACCCAGATCGTACCCTTGCATAATAAATAAAGAAAAGTTGCTTTTAGGAGACCTTACCTTGTAGAATCCACTTCTGCTTCTGCCTTTTTTCCAGATTTGATGCTAGTGAAAAGAAAAATCAGTTAATTCTACAATTTCGTCATTGTAATACATCACCAATATTATCTAACACTTATTATAAAATCACTATTACTATGGCTATTTCTTAATACATTTTAAAACACACAATCTTGGACCTTTAATACAAATAACTGTTTCGAACCCCAACTTTGATGTACTGCTGTATAACGGGGTGACCGGATGGCCTTGTTAACTGGAGAACCTGGTTCTTGGTATGTGAAGTCTTAGCTCCTTTTCCTCTTTTAGTACTATTTTCATTTCCGCCTAGTTTAAAGGCTTACTCACTACATCGATGTCACGCACATATTGTTGTTTGCAAACATTTTGTTGAAGTCGTTTGAAGTCTGCATGCACACGGCTAAGGGCTTCCTGCTTAGGTTCAAAATAGAGATCATAATGAGCGGTTGCTGACTTTGAGCCTAAAAGAAATTGTAACAACAACAAAATGTACAAAGAGAACCTTATAATGAGGTTATAGGTCATCAAATTGAGCACAATTCTAAGATGGCTCATTTTACGGGGCTGCTCTTGGAGAACTAGTAAGCAAACCTCTCCATGGTATAATCTGTTCCTCTTAGAGGTTGAAAGAATACTTTATATATGATAGGATTGGCAAAAATGTACCCCCTCCTGTTCCCTTGGGCTTCTATAGTCGCGCCTTGGTTACTAATGGTAAATTTATTTCCCGCTACCAGTGTTCATCAGCATATCGGCCCTTGAAATAGTACAGTGTGTTTTAAAAAGGCGCGTTCCATAAATTCTTTACTCATTTAGAAACTGCCGTCTGGTGCTCGTCCGTCATGTCTACCATTTTTACATATTGAGCGTCTAATGTACTTCCTGGTAAAATATTTGAAAATTGTATATTTTGACATTTCGTGAAATTGTCGTTGGCAGCAGCAATGCATTTGAATAATGTAATTATTTGTAGCTGTCTAAATAAATGGAGAAAATAGATTGTTGGCATAGACAATATAAAGGCTGCTTCCGTTTTATTAATAAAATATGTTAGCTCTACTTTGTGGTCCAACCATCATACAACAGAGGACGTTTTCTGAGTTTTGTTTTAGTGGTTTTTGACCGCCATGTTTTGAAAAGAAACATTGTTGGCTATTATGATTAAGAGCATGGCGTTTAAACTGAGTGTTGACTGGCCCTTTAATATATTCATATCTAGCACCTTTCTATGCGTGAGTGTATGTGGTTCATGCATTCGTGTCAAAGGATCTTTTCTATTGATCTGGTTTGTGTAACATAGAACACTAGTGTTCTTGTATCCTGCCAGGACATTAATAACAATACTAAAGCTTATCAGCATTTGAAAAGTTGTCCTTACCTTGAAAACTATCTGCTGTAAAGCTGATTTTCTGCTGTGATCCGAGCAGTGATAGGATTTTATTTTGCGTCTCAGGTTGGACTTGATGTCGGACAGGAAAAGCTCCTGAGGAAACTATGCCTAAACAGCAATATTGGTTCGATCACCATCGTAACAAAATGTTTATGTTGCTTAATGAACCACAAGCCTTATGAGTACTCGGGTATCGATTTGCTTGTATGCCATTTGGCTACTACTTGGCATTATTTTTGGTGTTATGTTTAGGGTTTGAGCCAAGTTCTGATGAAGTCAGGAGGCAGCTTCACAGCATTCAGATCACAGAGGCACAAATGGGCTAGTAACCTAGTGGGCCAAAAATACAATAAGCACATTGTATACGCTAATACATCACATACCACTGGCCATTGCCCATTGCATCAACACTTAAAGGTGTGGTCTATTTTCCGATGAACTACGTTCATACCAATACTCCCCTGCTGCTGGGTGGTAGTGCCGCCGGAGCCTCTTTGACTGAGCACCTGAAGGTCCGTCATAGAAGCCCCGGCGGAAGTGCAGGCAGCAGCGGGGTTGTCTGCACCACGCAGGCGCCCACCGGCTGTCAGAGAGGAGGATCCAGGGCTAAATGATAAATAAAATAAAAAAAAAAACAAAAAAACCCTGCCCGGTGCCCAGAACTGCATGTCCCGGATGTCAGGCGATACGACTTGTGCATCCCTGCGCTAAACCCCGATTATATAAACCCCCACTTTAAAGACTTAAATCGAGCCAATACGGTGTGTATATATATATATATATATATATATATATATATATATATATATATATATATAATTTGTTTTAGTTGATGACGTTCTTATGTGTGCTGTGTATCTGGACTACAATAGGAGAACTTCTGCACCATTGTTTTAACCAATTTGCTGTATACATTATAATTCACAGATTGTGTTAATGACTGTGTGTTACTGCACACGTGTAATTGTAATAAGCAGTCAGTGGCAAACAGAACTGATCACCCAGCTGCGCACAGAAGAAAACTCACCATTCTGGAAGAGGAAATAACTGCACATGCCTTTTTAATAAACCACTTAAGTATGTAACTTTATATTGTATGTAATCAGGCGCTGGCATTTGCCAGTTAATTTCTGGCAATTGTTTCTGCTCTACAGAGCTGTTTATAGGCTTTTCATTAGCTAAAGCCTATAGAAACAGCCTGTTTAATCCTGCAGTACGTCATCTAATACTTTGAAGTCTCTAGAGCTTTTTGATATTGAACATTCATTTTCAAATGGAATTAACAAAAATGGTATTAATGCTAACATTGTTATACTGATTATAAACCGCCCATGCTGGCTGGAGCCTTTGATCACTACAACCTTGCTAATCATGTTTCCCCCCTCATTGTTAATATCATTCATAACCGTGGCTTTAACCCTCGGACGTCATAATATTTTTGAATATGATTTGCGGTTCATTAACATTTGGTACTCTTGTATCCTATCATCCATTGAATTGTTTCCTATACATTTGATCTGGTGCTTCTCGCTGTCGTCCAAGTGAATGCTCTCGCCATTCCTTAATACCTTAATTTTATGCTATGTTTCCGGGAAAAGGACAGCATAGAGCATTGGCTCCTCTCATGATCCAACTGGAAAGATAGGAAGTGGCCATTACCCAAGAACGTTATATCTGCCAGTGCCTCCTCTACAAGTCATGATAATCCCCAAAAATGTGTCTTAGAGGTCTGTAGGGTTCAGCGTGCGTCAAAGTGTTTACATTTTGTTGTGATGCTCTTTGCAGTTATTTGTGGAAGTCTAAAGTCAGTGATTTATATAAACAGCAGTAGCCGACAATTGTAACAATAATTGCAAGAGACGCTTCCCAGGAGTTGAGAACGAGAAATGTATATTCATAAGGAAACGCTCAACAAAATATTTTAGTGATACTTCCCCTTGAAATGAAAATAACCAGAGCCCCCTTATTTTAATCTGCTTTGAACTCTTTCCCCTTGGATCGTTTGGTTTCCTATACGTCTGGTAATTTGTTGACGACTGCTTCCTATTTATTTCTAGAAATCGGCATGGGCTATTTCGGCGTACATATGGGGCCTGTATGTCCTACAGAGTCCATTACATGAAAGTAAACCAGAAACCCGTGCTTGCTTGTTATTTAAAATATACTTTTATTGTACACTGGGGTCATGTGGTTATCAAATTATAGCAAAGTAGGAGCTTTGTATTTCCTTTTGAAATATTTTATTGATCTGAAACTTTAATTCCATCTCGGTATATTTGTGTTCTCTTTTCCAAGCTTTATACTGTAGTGTTGTGGGCACATTTTCAAAGTCTGGGAAAGCGTTTTGATGCCAAAATGCTATTCTGCTTTCTATCGTTACATTCAGTATTCAATATTAAAAATGACAGGTTCTGAAATATCAGCTGAATACTCATAGATCCCTCAGATTTGGCAGGTTTTAATTCAGGTTAGCAAGTCAGTGGAATTCCAATAGACCCAAAACCTACAATTTTACAGATGACCTCAATGTGATTTCCTCTGCATATTTGGTAGTCTATATCCACAGATTTGTAGATTGCCAGGAATTTATTCCTATGAAGAATACTAACTTTGCCAATTTTTATTACTAGATTTTTACTTACAAAAATATCTATCAAGTTACACCTAACTGCCAAACCTTGTTAATCTCGTTGTTTTTAGTAACAGTAACAGTGTTATAGGTTCTAGATCAGAGGTGTCCAAGTATTTTCTGCAGCAGACCACTTCATCAGATATTAATGTGTGCGTGGGCCGCTCTTTTTTCATTGAGATAAAATATACAGGGTGACTCCTATCAGGACATAGTACACCAGACACATACAATGGTACAGCATGGCCCTATCATTACAGAGTGATCCAGGCAGAGAAGTTGGTATAGAATAACACTATATACTGAGCAAAATATTGACAGTGATAATGCATAACTCCGATATCTTCCAACATCATTATTTGTGTTTGCATTTAGTTGCTTTTTCACTCTGGCTCGGTCTTACTCAATCTCACACTCTCTCTCAATGTCTCCCTACCTTGTCCCCTAACTGCTTCCCTTCCTCCTTTCCCTCAGCTCTGTTTCTTCTCTTGTCTCTTCTTGTTCCTTCTCTTGTCTCTTCTGGTTCTTGTGTCTTATTTTTTTTGTCTGCTTGTCCCTATGTCTTCTTGTTTCATCCACCTCTCCATGAACCAGGCTATCCAGAGCACTTCTGCAAAAGGACTGAGCCCCCGGGCACACCCTCTCGCCAATTGGAGGAACGTGGGAAGGCTGTCTCCGGAGCTGTCCCCTTTTACAGAAGTACTTCAAGGAGCCAGGATAATGCAGCAAGATTTGCGGAGAAAGAGAGACGCAAAGATGCTTCTCTTTCTCCATGAATCCATCTTCATTTTTCTTTTTTAATAAATAATATTAACTACAAAGAACACTTGGAGGATTTAAACAGCAAAAAATACTGTAGAGTACTGTTGGTTGCTAATGCCTTCCACAGGATATTTTTTCGCTGCTTATATGGGAAATTCTTGATCTAGATTTCAGACATTACGAAAGCCTTCCTCCTGTTTCCTCTTCCCATAGTACAATAAAAGTATTTAACATGCTGGAGCCTGACCAATTAATTTACAGTAAGAAATCATTGGCATGTTTTGATTATAATCTTGTGATAACACCCATAATTGGTTCTCTGGGAACAAAACGTGCCTTGGGATTAATGCATTTCTTTATCATGGTGTTCACGAGTTCTATATGTTTTATCCAACCCATTCCACCCTGATTACAAAGCAAAACTAGAACAATCTGCTGCTACATTTGATACGGTTACCATGAATACCAATGGAATTCTCCTGCTGTTTGCTCCAGAATTGACCCTGTTCCATCTTGCTGTATGTGGCCCTTTTATATGTTTAATATGTATGCTAAATCTTACCTGGGAATTCTCCTGGTTTTCCAGGTGAAGACCAGATTTTGGTCACTTTCCTCTTTCTCCAGTGGAGCAGGGTTTGACTACATACAATTTAGTATTACCTTTAATGTGTTATTAAGCAGTGTAGTGCGCCATTAAATATTTTTTTCTTGTTTCATGTTACATTTTTGGGGTTATTCAATAAAACAGGAGCTGGTAGTGGTGATGTGGTTTCATTTCTCTGAATTCGCTATTTCTATTCACTCATGTCACTATGGGCCATGTTGGTCTAATAATTCCTGGATACATTAGTTTGGTTTTTATTTATGTTTATTTATTTTTTTTACCTAATATGGCATTTACAGGATCATACCGCTGATTTCCCTACTGCCCTGCACTTCACCTCAGTGTGCTTTCCGATAAATTCTCATCTTTCATATGACTTTTTTTCTATGAAGAATATGAATTATCAATTTCTTGAAACCACATCCAGGTGAAGCAGTGTAATTTATGGCAATACATCATCTTAATGGGCTTGCATCTGTCATGTGGCTCCTTGCATTTGGTATAATGTAGAACAGAAGCCTAGTTATAGGGTAACTGGACCCAGGCTGATCATGATGAGTAGAAGAAAGAGAAAATTTAGTCAAGATGTGACTTGACTTAAACCATGATCCCCATCGGTATTCACTAAGGAATTTATGTCGTAGGTCAGTATATCGGATGCAATTGAGGACCTTTTTTCCTGACATAGTTGTTTTGTGTGTTTAGATTTAACCTTACCCTTCATGAGTTAGTGCCAACAGGTGTACTTAGTGTTACATTATAGTATAGGGGATGGACTTTAATTGGAATGTGTATATAGATATAATAACAGAGGATACAAAAAGTATTCAACCATTCCAATGCTGATCAGATTTTTTACAATTAAATCAATTAAATATACTTTATTTGCATAATTCCAGCTCGTTAAAAGCAAAGGGTCAAATGGTATACACTGTACTTGATGGAATTAAGAAAAAAATTTACCCATAATAAAGGAACATCCTTGGTGAACATGTTTTGCTTCAGATGTCATATTTTAGAACTATATCAAATTATGGAACAATTTACTGAAATAAATCGACCCAATGCTTAGAGTGGGTGGGTTGGCAGCAGCCTGTCTGTTGGGCAGACAGAACCTATGGTAGTCTTAGAATCTGTGGCAGTCCCACATCAAAACAGTTGTAATTAACATATAGAGACATATAGACAACTGTGGCTGACATCAGTGTACCTTTACTCTGGACCTGGATATTTTTTGACTAAATGTTTTAGGCCTATGTAATTAGTGGACATTTGACAATGTGATCCATATCCATTAATGACTCCCTTATACATTTTTCCTACACACGTGCATGAGTGAATGAGTATGTGTGTGATAGCATGGATGTGTAAGTGGAGAGGCAAAGATGGCATACGCAAGCTAGTTGGGGCAAAGATGGCACAGGGAGGCGGGACAGGTGCTGTGGTTGCTTTCTGGGTGCGAGGGCTGGCCTGGGGTGTGTGACCTGTGATCTATGTCTGCAATTTAGGGTTTCCATACATTATTTATTAGAACTATACATTCAATGCTGAGTTTGCTTGTTATTTTTCAGCTGATCTATACCTGCAATGCTATGTTTTATGTTCCATTTATTAATACCTGCAAATACAGGGTTTGTATGTCTTATTCAGTTGATCTATACCTGCAAAGCTGTGTTTCCATGTGGTGTTTATTTGATCTATACCTGAACTGCATGAGGGAGGACAAGAGAGGTGTGACACAGTGAAGGAGGGGACAAAGGGAGTCTGGGGGTGATGACTAGGAGGGGGCACCACTCGCACTCCGTTTCAGGTCACTCGCCAGACCCGCACCATTCATTGTCTATGAGATTGGCATAGTATTTTGCTTCTCCCCTGTGTGTTTGGTGTGAGGATGTCCTATGTGGAGTCACATTATGGTCAGAAGAAGCTGACTCTGACAGTCTCCTCCTAATCTGTAGAGTTAGTTTGGCAAGTACTTTTGTTTTTTTGGTGTTGGAGTGGAGGGTGGGATTGTATGCCAGTGAGTCGGGGGGCAATCAATATTATTGGCTTTCCTGATGCACTTCAATGCTTATAGCTGGGTTTTGCCGGAGATGCTTTCTATTAAACACATCCATTGCTCCATCGGATAGCTAACCAATAGGCATCTTTGATAGGCAACAATGGCAGCCTTTAAGTTACCATTGTCAATGTATTTTTTTTATTACAATAGTGGAGCAAGCTAAGAATCAGTAAGCAACTTTTGACCTTTCATAGTATATCATTGTTTTCCTTTCCTTATGCTTTTCTCCTCTTTTATTTTCACCTTTGTTTCCCTCATTTACTCCTGCATAATATATAGCTCTGTTTTGTCTGTCTGAAAGTTCGTTCACTGTAAAACTTTGACAATAACTTTTTTCCTTTTTAATCCCAGGGTCAAGAGTTAGGAAATTCCCATTTATTTCTGTACTGCATCCCTCCATAAGTCATTAATATAACAATGCATTTTACTGAAGAGAGAGAGAGAGAGAAGAATATTTATGATATTTATAAAGAAAAGATAAGGCAGAGCTACAATTAAAATAATTGGCATTCTTCTGGGTTTTATAGATAAAAAAGTGCTCATTTAACCCTTTGAGTCTGGACATTGTCCAACATTCCTAAAAGTTTTTTTTTTTTTTATGATGCTGTATTAAGTGTGCCACTGGGATACAAGTTACTGACGTATTGAAACCGTTCAGAGTTAACTGTAAGGCATTACAATGCTGATTGATACAGTACATAACAAATCTGTATCCCAGTCATATCTAGGAATATGGAAATTTATATGTGATGTTAACTGCGTTCACGTAGAGCAGTTGTAAAATTTACACCGTTGGAAGTTTATAAAGGTTCAGTTAGTATGTGATTTGCACTTGCTCCATAATCTCTATACATATACAGGCCTTATCACCATGGAAATTGGTTGATGCTGTGCTTAGTGTGACAGCTCCTGAGATTACTATGTGATAGTAGCGGTAGTGGCGAGGCTGTGATAGTGCACAGTTTTTTAAAAACTTTTTTTTAAATTTTTTTAAAATTAAATATTTAACAATTCTTTAATCTATTTTTCCCTCTTGTGTTTTACATTGAATTTACATTACTTTTTTTCCCATCAGAATTATTAGACTCTAGTCAATCCTAGTTTAAATTAGATTGGTAATGGTTACCCGTGGTCATCTAACTTGACCTGCTGTCATAAATGATATCTGTGTTGTTTCAGCTGCATAACTTTCCTCCTTAATTTATGGAATCCATTTAAAAGCATATTTCCCGCAAAAAAAAAACACCGATTTTTTTGCATGACGTGAATTTGATAAGGCAATTGGTGAGAATGTTTCTTCTTGGAAACGCTTTACGGCTTATCTGTTTGCAGTGTCAGTGTTGCTGATGGATGCAGTATTAATCTTCTCATGAACAAAATCAACAGTGTTAGTGTCAGAATAGGCAAGGTCTGAGGCCAGAGTGAACCTGGCACAGGGCTCTACACCTCTTGCATTGGACGGCCATGTATCGGGCCCTGATGGTGCTGTAAGTCTTTTCCCCCCCAAAAAAGGTAAAATATACAACGTGCAGCTCCAAAAACAAGGCTCAAACAACAATGAACAATTCCACATAGTATGGAACATCCATTCTTGTGATTGAGCAAGTAGTATGATATGTCCGTCACTCTTTGTTCCAGATTATAAGATCCTTTGAGCAGGGCTTACCTCACCTCACTAAATTGTTACGTGATACACAACTTATGTCCTATTTACCCATTGTACAGAATAAGATGGTACCATATAGATGAGTAAATAATAATAATACTATAAGCAAGTAGTGTTTACTTTTGGTAAACAGTAAAATACTGAGAAGCATGCCCTTTTCCATTAAGCTTTTGTAACTGTTCTGTTTTACCCCGAGCCTCCCTTTCTTCTCAATCAAACTCTCTGTCACTTTGTACATAATGCTTAGATGGCTGGCAAAAAAAAGAGATGGGCGTTAGTTAATCATTGATCAACCAATTAAAGCACCTTTCCTAGATATAAATGTAGAATTATAAATACCTTGTTAAGCAGCTGAAGAGGCTATCATGCAAAAAGAGAAGGAGTCAAGTAGAATTGCGAGGGAAGTGTAAGAGCAATCAGAAATGAATACATTAACATTGCTGTCCCCTTAATCAGTATGACTTGATTAGTAGCGTTCCAATCTCTTCCCTTCATAATTTTTAGTTCCAAGTGAAGACAGTGCATACCTCCCAGCGTAAAATGGATGGTCTAAGACGCTTATGGTGTATCGTAGTAGAAACATAGAGTCTGGTGACAGATAAGCACCATTTATCCTGCGCGTTCTTTCGGCATCAACAGTTTCACTAATGTGCTATGCTCTACTTGTAGCTCATCATTTTTGCCTTTTATGCAGGTTCCTACTGAAGCATGCCATGTTTAAGGTAGGATGGGAAAGTGGGAATCAGGTCCAAATGATGGAAGACCTTTGAGCACCCCATTGATTTCATACACCTGGCCAGTTTTATTGCTTACACTGGCTCAGTGGTTCTAAGGATGCAATTATATTCCTATGGAATATATATCTATATACACACACTGTATGTATGTATGTTTATACATGTGTGTGCATGTGTATGTGTGTGTGTATATATATATATATATATATATATATTTATTATAAACATTAATAAAGGAGTCGGAGTGGCGAAGATTAAAAAAAATCCTCAAGAACCTAATGAGTTAACTCCCAATGTAAGTGATTCCCATTCTAACTTGCTGTAATCATATGGGACATTGCCTATACATTTCCTTACAATTGTTAGTCTAGAAGTCTCGAAACATAGTTTTTGATGGATTCGAGTTTGGATAAAATGAAATAAACCCTTCCCCAGTGCCTTTGGGAGTTGTTAAACATTCTGAATCATATTTTAGATTGTCTGCTCTATTCTTGGATGATTAAATAATCCATAGTAAAATTCTATTGAGCTTAACTCCATTTACTTAATACTGAATTTTCTGGGCCATAAAAATTCTCTTGTCCTCCTTGGCTCCCCCCCCACCTCCTTTGATCTACATTTCAGAACTCAAATGAAAAGCTGTGGGCAGTCTTTGGCCTGTTGAACTGTATCCCATTATCTTGTAAGAAATTGGCGCTTAGAAAGAGATTAATACTCTCATAGTGTCTGAAAATACAGTCATAAATATAATTACCGGATAGCGTAGCTGTGTTCCCCCCCTGCAAATTTAGAAGAAGCTAACAAGATTTATTGTTGCCAGAGCTTTCAGACAGTAAGCAATATATGAAAGCTGGTTTATTAACCCATTGCTCACTAACACACATCTATGTAAAAATAAATACATATAAAACATAAATATATGTGTGTATATATATATATATATATATATATATAAATATATTTATTCTATATTGAGTTTTTAGTTCAGGATACGTTAGATTATATACGACATCAGATGCATTCTTTCAGTTATATCAATCTATTAGTTTTAATTCCCACACTGGTTGTTTGGAGTCTTTTTGCTAGTGTTTAATTAATAAATAAATAATTAGCCATGTAAAACAAGACATCAATTATGATTAAGCATCAATGTATTGTCAGCGTTAAGGGCCCATGCTCTATTTGACCTGTGAAAAACTATAACAACCAAATTCTCGTGCTCCTTAGTGAATGTGAAAATATAGTCAAGAACGTAATAATACTTCCCAGATGACTGCCGCAGCCCATAAACACTCTTCCTCAAAGTGTAGGTAGATCAATATGTAAATCGTTGGGGCGCAAGTACATACAGGGAAAAAAACAATATGATAATAGTGCAATATGTCTAAACATATGGTGTGGTGTATTATGCACTCACAAACAATATAGATGCATCAGACCCATCAGCTTATGGTGTAAAATCCTTTTAATAATCTTCTTTAAAATCTATGAAAAAGCAAACTACAATAGTGCACTATCTTTAGGTGTGCCGGATGGAAAAAAGTCAAATTGCACTCATAGATTATGTAGGCATGACATAAAGAGAAGTGCTTAAACGCTTGTTACACCCAAGGTCCGCAGTAGTTCTGCCAGAGAGAGTCCAGTTAGTCCAGTTAAATCGTTCTCGACGCGTTTCGCCGGTTCGGCTTCCTCAGGAGCACTGGAAATAGTTAAAAGGAGTAATCGGTAAGTCTTACCGAGTAACATAGTAGTTTAAAGCCAATGTATTGCTTCTCTGTCTTTTGGCTTAGAGTACCTGTTGGTGGGGGAAGTGGGATCCTTACACCGTAAAACTCAGGATACTAAGATGACACAGTTGTCATTTTTGGAGCCCCCAGGTTAGGTCACCTGGGCGCTCATCACTTTGGTACTTGGATGAGAGGTATACTCGCACACTATAACTTTGATTGGGCTGTCCACCGAAATGCACCAGGACCCTTACTTGCACCTTTTTGTTTTTTCCTCACTGTCCCAGTCCATGGCTGACAGGTGATGGATTTTTTTTTTTTATAATACCAGCCATCTTTTGGGGCCATAATGTCACTTTTTTGTTTTTCGGAGTATATTCACTCATTGCATGCTCTGGAAATACCACAGTGGAGTCAGGTCCAGGAAGACCGTCCATCTCTTGACAAAGTTGCCAACCAGATAGTGAAATGTATGTCAAGCATTCATTTCTAACTATATATGACTATATCTTCTGCGCTATCTAATATTCCCTTTACTACTCTGTGACCTTAATTTATAGCTTTAAAAACAATTAAAACCTAGAAATTAAAATAAAAAGGTTGATGTACAGATGGCTTCGTGTTACTCTGCAGGACACCGGCCAGGGGAACTCTGAATCAGCATTGAGTAGGAAGTCTCTGATCAGTACCCAAATGTCTCAAAATGAGCTGGTTCTTTACACATTTCTGGCTGCGGTCTAACAATGTACAGAATCCATAAAATCCTTCATGCTTCTCCAGCCGACTGCATCTTAAGCTGCAAAAAATCAGTTTGCAAATTGCCTGAGGCTTTTCATTTTATGTTTTATTACCTTAAGTGTAGGACCAGCGGCTATTAGGATAATATCTGAGCTGTGCGGAGGTAGTTTTAGCACATAATAAACAGCACAGAGCTAGTTTATAGCGGAGGAAATATGCATAATATGGCCAGTTCAAGTAAATGCACTGTTCTGCTCTCATTACTCTAACAAGTGCACATTTTTCCTGGTCTCGAAAGACAATTAAAGTTTGATAATACATTACCTTTCAGTGTTGACTCCATGATGACTTTTTAATTGGCTTTATGTGGTATATTACAGCCATATGGTATTACTCAGGGATTTGCTGGAAGGGAGAATGGGGAAGAATGTGGCAAAAGGCAGGCAGCCGACTTTTCATCAACGGCAGATTTCTGTGAAGTAAATCCAGACGATTGGAGAGCTGCGCTGACCACTTTGTGTTTTTTAGCAGTCTGCTTAAAGCTCAATTTGTCCTGACTGTCTTGATTTCAGGGGCTTTCAGTTTGATAAAGAGCTGATGTCATAAGTATTTTCCTCCGCTTGCCAGAAGAGTTATTGGAAGAAGGGCAGAGAAGGTTTTTCCAAAAAACATTTGGATTTTTACATTAACGTATCACTCGCAGCAAAGTGAAACGGGAAGGGAAAACAGAAAATCTGGTGTTTCAAGGCTTTGTGCCGGATTCACACGGTTTCTTTCTGCAATAGATGGATATGGATTCAAAACGCAGTATTTAATTTATCTCAAAAATGTTTTGTTGTCAAGAAACAATTACAGGGAAGGAAAAAAAATATTTGATCCTCTGCTGGTTTTGTACGTTTGCCCACTGACAAAGACATGGTCAGTTTATAATTTTAATGGTAGGTTTATTTGAACCATGAGAGACAGAATAACAACAAAACAATCCAGAATAATGCATTTAAAATAAGTTATAAATTGATTTGCATTTTTATAAATTGATATTCGATCCCCTATCAATCAGCAAGATGTCTGGCTCCCAGGTGTCTTTTATACAGGTAAAAAAGTTTAATAAAACTCTGACTGGAATCTTGGGAGGTATATCGATTATATCTGCTTATTCTCTTAAACTTGCGTCACTGGTCTGCAGTACTCGTTCTAATGCCGCCATGCTTACAGTGTTCCAGGCAAAGACTCATTGAAGCTATTGGATAAGAGTTGCATAAATCCAGAACTGGAATCTGTAGCACAGGAGGAGCTAACAAAAAACCTTGAAACCTTTAAAGTCTTCACTTTTCATGATCCTCAACAAGCCAAGTGCTGTTTGGAGATGGATGAGAACTGAAGATAATCAATTACTGGGAAGCTACTTGTTTCCCAACCCTACTGCAGTTTTGTGATACCCATACCAAATAAACTTGGGAACTCTCTGTGTGAAGCGCTGGTTAGTCTCTTCTTTCTTTGGACAGGGTAGCAGTGTATGGCCCATTCCCTGCCCACATTTTGCCAACTACCTGCTGACTTTTCCCTGATGCCTGGCCACTCTCCTTCCCAAAAATGTGCTTTGGGCTAGTTGTGGCTAACCTCACCTCATGCAAATCCACTGTCCCAAAAAGAGGGGTAGCCTGCTCTGGGGCATTCTCAGGGATGCACAATGGGTTAAACAATGTAGTTTCCATCTTAAGGTTTTCAGGACCAATTAGCTAATATTTAAAAGTGCGGCTAAGCTTCATTGGAATGCACAATAATTAATAGCAATTTCACTGCTAGATTATTTTAGAATTCCAATGTATTATTTTTGAGGAAAGATAGTTTTGTTTGACCTTTAAATCATAAGGACTTTTTAAGAAAGAAGCTACTAAAGTATACCCCAGTTAGTACAAGAAAAACTTGCCAGAGGCCCATGTTAACACACCTTAAAATGGTCACTATGCTGCCTTCAAATCTCTCGTAGGAACATGCGGGGAGTACATCTTGAATTTGTTTTTCTTTTTCGTTTCTGGAATGTCTGTGTTTTTATTGGCACTTTCAGACCTTCCAAAAAACTCTACAAAATGAGAGCATCCCAAATACAATTGCTGTCTTGCTTAGTATAAAAAAATACTTTTTATCATTTAGAATTTGAAATATTAACTTGAAAGGAATCCAACACAACTGTAGAGAAGTTCTTCTTGCCAGGTGTTCAGAGTTGTGTCACTGGTTTCTTATACATTTCCCAAAATCATTTTTTTGCTGTTATTACATCATTATTATCATTTGCTTTATAGCACATAAATATAGCATCGTGATATATAGAAATTTAGCATAGTTAGCATTTTTTAGGTATGTATACTATGCTAAGAAAAAGTCATATTGTGTACATCTGTGTACCACACACATTCACTGTTTGGTGTTTGGGCAATTAAATATATAGTGTACTCTTGCATTGTGTTGTGTTGTAGACTGTGTTGGCTTAGACCTCCCATGCCGGCCCTTCCAATTGATCGCCTAGGCTATTATATGTTTAACTTGGTAGCTGGACCTCGGCTGTACTTTAAATTATACAGATGTATCATATGGCTTAATCCTACAAGCCATGAATATGATATGAGTGGCCCAAACAGGGGAGCAAACTCTAGTTCATACGTTTAATGACTGATGAGTAATTACATTTCTGCTACTACATCCTTGGCTGTGGTTCATTGTTGACTGCAGACATTAAGCTCATTTGACACTTAAAAATGTTCTTAGTTCCAATCTGGAGCTATACTGAGTAGAATTTTAGAGGTGAGCTAAAAGGGTACAAAGTAAGTCATGGGGTGGGACAGTAATTAAATGGAAATGTGCAATCTCTTGACCTAACAACTTATTTTGTTTTCCAGCGTCAAAAATAATTAAGTTGAAATGCCTATAAAGCCAAACCACTCTTCTCATATCTGCAAAAACTGATGCATTAGTACATACATAATACATAAGCTTTTGAGATATTATCGTTTGTCACTTGCTATTTTATATTTTTTATTTCCTATAATATATCTTTTTCGTATGTTTTCCCCCAAAATGTTTTACTAGGCGCTTGCTGACCAGTTTGAAGGAAAGGAGCCACCTGTCAGTGAACGTCTGAAAGTTTTTTACTGTTCGCAGATGCCTCCAATTTGGCATATTCAGGTAGGTTATCACCTCACAACATGCCGGAGCTATCGCTTCCTTGTAAAAAAAAAAAAAAAAAATGCCCTGCTGATCATCTTAGAGATGATCTATATAGCACATTCTAACTGGTCCTGGACACTTTTTCTATGTAATGTATTCTATGCATTTTAATTGCAGCCCTTATGTTCTCACTGGCATATGTTTGCCCCTCGCTTATGTTGTACCTGTTCTGTTCTTTTCACCTTGTCAAATTGTAACAATTACATCCCACGATGCCGACATGCATATTGTAGTCATTTTTTCATTGTACAAACTAAATTAATTTCTGTCTTCCTAATTTCCTGCGCAATTTAATTACTTTTCCATGCTTATTCTAATTGTAAAGATTGCATGCTTTCTTTCGTTTGTACATCATCTGTCATACACATATAATTGGAACCAGCGAACATGTAATTGAAAATGTACACATTATTGTATGCAGCCTGTCCTGCACAGTTTAACATGATTGCTTTACATTTTGACATCTAACTCCTGCTTCTTCAGTTCAATCCACCCAGAGCGCAATGTCCTGTGAATCATAACCCATTCAATCCGGCACATAACCCATTCAATCAAGGGGCCGTATCATGAACATCCTAAACCCATTCTTACTTTCTCGTAGAGACAACTTGCCAGCTTACTGTTTGACCTGGGATGTACTAGTTCCGCTCTGCAGATCTATGAGAAGTTAGAGATGTGGGAAGATGCTGTCATCTGCTATGAACGAGTAGGACAGCATGGGAAGGTGAGAAAAGCAACAGCTTTAAGAAAGTTATAGTACTGTCGCTATATGGGTTGTTTATTCTTGGGCAAGATCCTGAGAAATCATTGATACTTTCTAAAAAGATGTCCCATTCTCACTCGCTCGTTGTTCTCAGCAGGCTTAATCTGCACCAGAGATTCACTTGGGAATAATATTGATTGGTCCTTGTCAGTCAAAGTTTCAGAAAAACAAATAACTAATGTCATTAAAATTATTTGGGATAAAAAGGTACTTTTGTGCATTTACAAAGAGGACTGATTACTATTATTTCTGTTAGTCTGAAGAGATTCTGAGGCGAGAGCTGGAGAAAGAAGAAACACCACATCTCTATTGTCTTCTTGGAGATGTTCTTCGAGACCACCAGCACTATGACAGAGCTTGGCAACTGTCCAAGCAGCGAAGTGCCCGCGCTATGCGCTCAAAGGGTCTTCTTCATCTACGGAACAGGGAGTTCCAGGAATGTGTGGAATGCTTTGAAAAATCTGTTATGATCAACCCAATGCAGGTGAGAACGTAAAATAATATCAATAGAGCAAATGTATCATTCTTTGCATCCAACATTTTATTACAATCTTTAGATATATGACCAAACTTTAAGGGTTATTCTTCTTTAGTTATTCTATTATGCTCTAGACTCCCTGGTTCTTGCATATTCTCCCATGTAACCCATATAGTGATTAGTCTTGGATTCACAGGTCTTCCTCAGAGACTCATTTTGTAAGCATTGGGAAAAACGTGAAGAACATGTCATAGTGGAGTTTACATTTCATAGTGTAATAGAATCTGCAAGAAGCTCAGCACAAAAGCATCTCCTAATCTGTTTGCATAACACATATTCCAACTTGATCTCTACAGTATTACATCATTTTAAGTTGTCTATTTTAGAAAATGTAGGTTTTCCACATTGTACATTTGGGTATCTCTATTGACTGACAGGCACAAAACCTTAAGAAATCCATAAACCTTTTAGAAAAATATTTACATAACACGGCTTACCATCTCAAGCAGGGTATGTTGAAGAAGGGAGCTGTGTCAATCAGTACTAGAGTTTATATAATGCATGTCTTACGTAATCCCCATATAATTTTAGGACAGTTTTCTGACATTTTCAGATCATTTTTTGTTTCTTCTTAAGGCTTAAAGTATACAGCACAAATATGCCTTTGGTCATGCTATGTTATTTCATGCTATCACACAATAAAGGAGTTATTATATTTTCCATTATATTAGTCACCCCTATTCTGATTATTCTCCTTTCTTATTTCTCTTATTTTTTCTTTGTTTTGGTTTTCAATTTTGTTTTGCTTGAGCTTGGATTATGTTAACTAAGCCCATACCGCTGAGCTAACAAATCTCAAGTGCATCTGGCTCCTTTTTGTGTAGATCAGGTCCATGGATTCACCATTCATGAATCAGCTTTGGCTCTTCCCTACACTGAGCTCCTGTTGACTTTAAAAGACACACATCTCAGAACAACAAATATGGGGATCATTGACCTCTGACCATGGAATTATCCCCACTTGGATCATTCCACCTTCAAGTTTAGTACTTGACCCTAAGACCCTAACATGTTTTATGGACACTTGACAGTGGTCACGTGTCTATTCCTTATGTGTATTTTATGTGAATTACATATAATGTGTCTGTTTTGTTTTGATAAATCTTGTGAAAACATTTTGTCAGGCATCAGAAAACAAGTTCCTCAAATGTGTTTCAAACTACAGAATTGTGTAAATGCAGTATGGTGTTTTGGTCGACTTGCTGGAAAGATTTGCCAGTTGAATTCCTTATTAAACTTAATAGGGACTTTTCTCTGCCACTGGACTTGGCAGATACTGGACAGCAAAAGCTGGACTTGGAAACTCTACTAGGTACTCACATGTTATTATTTATTAGAATGAATTGATATAGCATCATCATATTCTGCTGTGATGTATAGGTGGCAAACGCACTAAAAGAAATAGAACATCACGTCACAATTTAGAGTTACAGAAACAAAGGGTCCTGCTCAAACAAGCTTACTGTTGAGTTTCTGTTGAGCTTGGCACAACCCCAGTGCAACTAAATGGTCCTCTTATGGCGGACCATGGTTTGCTTAGTTAAGTTCTTAAGGAAGTGAGGTTAATTAACTACTTCAGCTTTTGTCTGAGATTTGAGTTGAAATGTGAAACGAATGCATAGTTATATTATTAAATCAAATTTGAGAAAACTCTTTGCTTTAACTATGTACTTTAACGAGCCATTCGTGCTGCTAAGAGCGGCCAGGTTTTTAGCTCACCACTACAGTAATAACATTCTCTTTATCTTTTTTATCATTGTATTGTTTTTGTCTACTTTATTATTCGTTTAGTTAGATGTGCTGTTCCTTCGGGCTATTTGGCTTACTCTGAAACATTAAATGCTTTGAATTGTTGTCCAATGAAACAGTGTATAGGCAGTGTTTCCATTCTTTAACCATTTTCTTTACTGGGCTTTAATTGTTGAATTGTTGCTTCACCTAAACCATGAATTCCTACCATTATCACAAGGGTGATATACATCACTATACATAGAAATTTAAAAACTCACCTTATATCTATAATAATGAGGGTACAGAAGGGGTAATATGTAGATTCAATTAAAGTAATGATTATATATATATATATATATATATATATATATATATGTTTATATATATATATATATATATATAAACACATATATATATAAACAATAATATGCTATTGCACTCCAAACCAGTTCTGTAGTAGCCTGGTGCTAGGTAACAAGGCAAAGTAATATACACAGTCTATGGATAGTTACCAGCACTCTAGGTCTTTTTCCAATGAATACAGATTCCTCTTTTGCAGGTCAACGTTTCAGTCTTTATTTGACATTCATCAGGACAGCTTCTATTTAGTGACAAATAGTAAGAGCAGGACCCTATTTAATCCATAACCAAGGGTGTTGGCTCCATCACTGTTAAACTCAGTGCCATAAATGCGAACAGCTCCTCATTTAGAAGAGCATTTTCCATACTGATAATGACCTCTTGCGTTCTTATTCTAAGGATGTCTAGTGTTTCTTGCCTGCATTTAGGCTTTACTTCTCAGCAAGATGCCCTGTATGAGTTATATGTAGATGTGACCTCTGAGTTTGTACTCCTAAAGGCTTGGCCTTGTTCTCATATGGCAGATGAAGGGATACCATAACCACATGACTTTGTATTTAGCTCAGATGTTTCATTAGCTACAGTCGCGTCATAAAGACTCAGATGAATTCCAGAGTTTGGCCACTGAAGGAAGAGTGCTGCCCCAAGGGCAAAGCAGACCAAGGGAAATGTAGTGGACCATGTGTTCATAGATCACCAAGCCCTATATGAGAAAACTTTAAAATCATTGCAAGAAAACTCTGAAATTGTACAGTATCAGGGAAAAATAGGGAAAATATTCTTCCTAGCAGTTGTGTCCCAATAGTATTCAAACCAGTCACCTTGACATAGTAATAAAGTCAAAAACATTTTATCATGGCTGGTTTCCCTCAGGGGCCACTGGTACACTGGAGTGTCCTTTCAATATTTAATTACAGAAATATAATACAATAATCTTCTGTCAATATTTTCAACTAATTTGTATTTAATTATCATAGCTAGCATAAGGGAACATATCTCAAGAACACAATTATGCAGGAAATATTGGTCCGACTACTGTATATAGTAAGAAGAAATACTTAATAGTGATTTAACCAAGTTTATGTCTACTAATTCATTGACCCCAATGATTGTGGTACATCATCTTCAGGACTGATCGCATGTTGAATGATCAGTAGTACAATTGCTTGCTCATATACTGTGGCTTTAAATCAGCGCAGTCTTTATTGGATTGTATAAAGTCACCCTTTGTTGGTTTGAATTTATAACATATGCCCACATATAAAAGATTAAATAAGCAGTGATTAATAAAGTAATAAAGAGAAAAGATCAGATGAAGCTTTCTTCTAGGTAGAGTCTCTAGTTGGAGGTGTTTCGTTAGGCCAATATCGAAGAAATTGCATTAGGTTTTGTGAGCTCAGAGATCTTCTCTTCAGAGAAAAATACCTAGAACCTAGTTGTGAAGAACCGGTCAACGCAAAGAGGTATATCAATGGGGAAAACAGAGAGTTTTAAACCAGTTACATTTCTGAAATAGCAGTTAGTGCAAGTCTTACAGACGTGTAACATGGTTCCATGATTATTCTGCACACAACGTTTATTGTGTTATCTGTCTTGCTAGCGTAAAAAAGATGAATGTTTGCACATTTCAATGGCTGCCATTTTGTCAGGAGAATAAGGAAACATTTTAGTAAGAAGATGGGCAACCAATGAAGAAGAAAGACATCATGAGAAGCAAAGGAAATATATGTATATCTATCTATCTATCTATCTATCTATCTATCTATATATATATGTATATATTTAAGGTTAACATTTTATTCTTTGCTTCGTAGCTTGGCGTTTGGTTCTCCTTGGGATGTGCCTATATTACATTGCATGGATATGAGGGAGCTGCTAAAGCTTTTCAACGCTGCGTAACTCTGGAGCCTGATGTAAGTACCCTTTTTTAAATATTTTTTACACTGTTTATAGTTTTTCTGTGAGACATCACATGAAATGATGATTTGGATTGAATGAAATAGTTGGCTATGGTCTAAGGATATTGGCAAATGCAGCTCCACATAAGCCACAGTAAGGCCATGCATTGAGACAGAGATGTGTCATTTTCATTATTTTTCATTAAAAAAAAAGTCTTTTAGTAAGTTTATTAAAATATATCATAGAAGCACGCATTATATACTTAGATTGGGTCCTAAATAGAAGGTAAATAACTGCAATCTACATTGAGTTTTAAGTTGTCGATTTTGTGTGCAGTAGGCAAATGAATGTAGAAATACATTATTTGCCTTTCAATATTTGTGTTACTAACTAATACTGCCTTATTATTTGTGTAGGTGTATTTTTATTTCGAATTTCAATTTTTATTTGTATAAAAGCTCATCTTTTTCAAAACTTGAGATCTATGACCTTTATTTGTTCTCCCTTTTAACATTCATTACGTTAAGACTTTCACATGCCAGTAGGTATACACATATCATACGTGAGGCTACTTGCTTAGCATCAACACATAACAATCCCATCTCAGGTTTTCATGTATCTTGAGTTACGTTACTTTTAATCGCAGCACAGCTTAAAAAACACTGGCCCTCATTACAAGTTTTTGTCTGTTTTGTTTAAATTCCAGAATGCCGAAGCTTGGAATAATTTGTCAACAGCCTATATCCGGCTAAAACAGAAGTAAGTACCTTTAGCATTTCCATGGGGAAAAAAGTCTCACCTTCTCACATATAGCAGGGATTAAACTAGCCAAGTAGATGGATTTCACTCATAACGTGTATACAGTTTGGTGGATGATAAACCCTTTGACTGATAGAATAGTGTTTTCATTGTAATGGTTTTTATCTGCGTTTTCTGTGAATTGTGCATGAAGCCTTCAGAAATAGGTAGTTTTCGGGAACTATGTAAAAACATTGACCAACACTGCTATCCAAATAGCAAGTGAAGCCGTAGTTCTGATCTGTCTAATCTGCATAATGATTGGACCTAACCCACGTGGACCTTTTGTTGTCACCTTTTTGTTTTTTACATTGATGGTGGAAGCACGGAACCTGGGCTTTAGAAGAAGAAGAAGAAAAAAGTGTTATGCTATTATCAATATGTATTATGAGTCTGTGCTCCCGCTGAATTACGTGTAGAAGGAGACGACTTAATAGCAGACCTAATACATGCTAATAAACATGCCTTAACCCCTACAACCGATGCAGGATCGATGTTGGTCGCTAATGCCTCCACGTAATGGGTATTTTAGTATAATTTATCAGAGTACTTAAAATATGCGAAAGCTTTGCCTTTCCCATTACATTTCTAAGGGCTCCTTATTTCATCAGATGCTTTTATAGCTTTTTTACCTACTCGACATAAAAATGATAAATGGTGTTTTGAAACAAGCTTTCAAAACTGTGAATTCTCCTACATATTAAAACGAGCATGGAGTGAATAACTCATGTATCATGTAATGTGTTGATCCAGTACAGAACAATACAGTGGAGCCTGTACAATGTTCTGTTGTGTTGAGAGCTCTGTGTTAACAACTGTCAGAAGCAACACACTCCTATGCGTATGTGTATATATATATATATATATATATATATATATATATATATATATATATGTTTCACATCATTTCTGTAGACCATTTAGTTTCTTAATTGCATAACATGTAAATCTAGGGGCATAAAGAAACCATGCATTGAAATCTAGAATGATAAGAGAATAGTTTTTTTTTTTTGTTAAACAAGGGCGTAGTACAATCAAAATAAATATAGCTATTGCTGTTACACCACTCCATTGTATATTTTACTCATATTTTACCACATCCCCCTTCCCAACATTTTGGCCATTTGCCAGTTACTCACATTTTAAGTTTTTGCCAAATTGTTTAGAAACGTAAAAAAGGTCAAAAGACTATGGCGTGGGGTAATATTACATTATAGTGATTTACGTTAGGTGAGGTAGGTCACTAAGCCATGTGTGATGGCTCCTGCACCGTTAAAATGAGTATGAGTATGTCGAAGATTCGAGGAAAGGCCTCTTGGTTCTTAGAATTGTATAGATAGTGATGTATACGTCAGTCAAAATGGGCTGTGGGTACCAGTTTTCTTGCAACTCTTGGCTTTGTATTAGATTTAAACCATCCTATTTTTATATTATTGGGTGGTAAGATGTATAAGTTTTAATGCCATACTGATTAGCAAACTACTTTAATAAAAGGAAATTAGTTTTAGTTGATAACAAAACCAATCACCCATTTGTTCTTTCATCAACTATATCAGGGAAAAATATCATAGTCTACGATATCTTCAGGGAAAAGCAGGTTGATTTTGCATGCCGGTTAAATAGGAAGTTTACTTCTGATTAATAAAATAACAATGGGTCCTGATGAGGCTTTTGAGTCGCATTTCATATTATTGTTACTTACAGGGTTTTGAACTGAAAAGAGCTTCCTGTAAATTAAAGGCAAGTCTGTCATTTTGCCACATGTATTTTTTGGTTTGTCACGCATGCATTTTAAATATTTAAATACCGTAAGTGATTAAAATATAAAAAAATTCCCTTCTCACCCCTATGGGTAGTATGTGTCTTCCTGAACCTCGGGACCTATTGTCAGAAATGGGATTTATTTGGGAAAAGGGGATTCCTCCACACCTACCTATTACAGTTTTTACCTGACTGCCTCTACTAATACTGAGTATTGGCATACCTGGGTTTCGCCTGGAGACACTGGGTGAAGCATCCCCTGCCTACTTCTCCTCCAACAATGGACTCATGTTACATGAAAATAGTGCTGGAGGGCGCCTATAATCTTTAAATACCATAAACATAGGTTAATTTACTGTATAGTACAATATAAGCTTAAGAAAAGAAGAAAAGAGAAACTTCTTCTGAAAATGGTGCAGCTCTCTCATTGGCGTATTATATGTATTGACAGCAAAAATAAATAACCCCCCCTCCCAAAAAAAAATAACATTATAGTTTTTAGCTTAAATGGCAGCATTTGGCAAAATTACATTTTCATCCTGAAACATTTAAACAACTCAGACGGTATCTGGTATAATTTTCTAAGAGACTGTGATGTCACCTCTGTGAAGGCCGGAATTCAGGTCAAAGCGACCTTCACATATTAGCTCACTGCTTAGTCTCCTATGATCTATGTTACAAGAGTTGACATCATCATCTTAAATGCATTCGCTTCCCAGATGTTCATATCTGTGTAATGGCTGCTCTCCTCTTTTGTAATTTTACGGCCTTGAAGAACATGAAAGGGATGTATAAAGTCTTACAACCTGTGGTTATATTAAAGTACGTCTATTGGATTAGAACACTTCTTTCCTCCTTGGTGGTCTTACAATTATGAGGGACAGAAAATCTGCAGTAATGTTTTGTCTAGTAGAGCCAAAAACAACAAAAAAGGCACCAAATTTTTACATCGGTGCAGTCAGGTATTTTATTGATCAAGTCTTGGCTGTGAAACAGGTTTAATTTGTTTAGTGTATATAATTGGGGTACTTACATGCCCCCCCTTTGGTTTACCATCAAAGGTCATTCAAGGAAATCTTAAAAGTGTGGCACAAAATGATCCAGACAGTGGACTGGTATATTCAACTCCTGCACTAAATGCAGACCACCCTTTGGACTGGACCTCATAACTAAGCCATTCCTGTGAGCTTGAAACGTAAAGTGAGATGTTGCATTGTGCCAAACACAACAGCAGAATTCACTCTCAGGAATCTGCAGGTCTCATGAAAAAGGTGTATTGTGTCAACATTTCTGCATGTGTGATGTCTATGAAATTTTTATGCAGCAGTGATATATATATATATATATATATATATATATACACACACATACACACACACACACTGGCCAGTTTATTAGGTACACCTGTTCAATTGCTTGTTAACACAAATAGCCAATCAGCCAATCACATGGCTGCTACTCAATGCATTTGGTCATGTAGACGTGGTCAAGACAACTTGCTGAAGGGGATATAAGTGACTTTGAACGTAACATGGTTGTTGGTGCCAGACAGGCTGGTCTGAGTATTTCAGAAACTGCTGATATACTGAGATTTTCATGCACATCATCTCTAGCAGGGCCGGCCCAAGGCAAAATGCCTCCAGGGGCGAATTTTAAAATGCCGCCCCCCCCTTATCTACCCTTCCTCTCCCGCCCCCCCCTCCTTGTACTTACCTTTCAGCAGTCCTGTGGCGAGTCTCCCTGTTCGGTCTCGGTGCCGGCTTGTAATGCTGAGCGCCGGAAATCTTCCAGCACTCAGCATTACAAGCCGGCACCTAGACCGAACAGGGAGACTCGCCGCAGAGGAGAGAGAGAGGGGCGCCGAGCGGGTACTGACAGCTTGGTAAGCTGGTCGGTTTAGGGGCGGCGAAGTGCTGCCCCTTCAAAAGTGCCGCCTGGAGCCCCACTCGGCTCCGTTGTTGGGCCGGCCCTGATCTCTAGGGTTTACAGAGAATGTAGAAGAAAGAAAATATCCAGTGACCGGCAGTTGTGTAGATGAAAATGCTTTTGCTGATGTCAGAGGCCGGAGGTAAATGGGTTTAAGAGGACAGAAGGGCAACAGTTACTCAAATTACCACTTGTTACAATCAAGGAATGCAGAGTACCATCTCTGAACGCACAACACGTCGAACCTTGAAGCAGATGGGCCACAAGATTGGACAATGGAATACTGGAAGAACGTCGCCTGGTCTTGATTCCAGCTGCGACATTCAGATGGCAGGGTCAGAACTTAGCGTAAACAACATGAAAGCATAGATCCATCCTGCCTTGTATCAACACTTCAGGCTGGTGGTGGTGGTGGTGGTGTAATGGTGTGGGGGACATTTTCTTGGCACACTTTGGGCCCCTTAGTACCAACTGAGCATCATTTTAATGCAACAGCCTACCTGAGTATTGTTGCTGACCATGTCCAGCTGATGGCTACTTCCAGCGAATAATGCACCATGTAACAAAGCTCATATCATCTCAAACTGGTTTCTTGAACATGACAATGAGTTCACTGTACCCCAATGGCCTCCACAGTCACCACGTGATGGAACGGGAGATTCGCATAATGGATGTGCAGCCAACAAATCTGCAGCAACTGCGTGATGCCATCATGTTCATATGGACCAAAATCTCATAGGAATGTTTCCAGCACCTTGTAGAATGTATACCACGAAGAATGAAGGCAGTTCTGAAGGCAAAGGGGGGATCTCTGATATATGGATCTCTGATCTCCCCAGGAGCCTGTTGGGCAGTCGGTTTCTGCTGCAGTGTCCACTAACCTGGGACTGCTAGCCTTGTCAGCATACGCTAGAATACACCAATTATAATACTAATGGTACTGAATCTGCTGGCTAAATGCAATGTAAAAATGTTTTTTATTGTTGTACAGCATCACCTTTATACGTGAAATTACTGCCGACAATTCACAAGGGACATCATCTTTGTTGGGACTCTGGAGATCAGATCTCATGGTAATGCTTAGCCTATTGAGGTTTAAGAAAGTTATGAAAATCATGTGAAATATGTCTTTTTGATATTCATTCAACGCACATGAAAAAACAATTATTTAGCACATGTGTTTATAGACCAGGCGCCTTTCTGCTGATTGTTTTTCTTCTAAGTGTCAGAATTATGAAGCCTACTCTTGTGAAACAGAAAGCATATTTTGGCCAACTCTCTGATTGCGTTCAGCTTCAAAAGTATGGAAATATATACCAGGAACACTTTTCACTTTTATCAGAAGCTGATTAGAAAATCATAAATTTTAACTCTGTTTACTGTTCTAGGAATTAGCACTTCTCCCTTCATTTTGGATAAGCAAAATGTTAAAGGTGCTGTTCTATTCTCTATCATGTAAAGCAGGGGTGGGGAACAGTGTTCCCTCTAAGCTGTGCGCACAACAGTTTCCCCCCCCCCAAAAAAAATATATTAATTTTTTGGAAACTTTATGCGGCGCGGATATTGTGCGCACAAAATTTTTGCTCTGTGCAAATTTTTGCACAAGAGAAATTTTCTGCGCACGCCAACTAAGAAAACTTAGATGGAACATTGGTGGGGAACCTTTTTTCTGCCGAGGACCAGTTGGATATTTATAACATCATTTATAAAAATTATCATTTATAAAAATTAGCCTCACATTATATATTTATGTCACCAGACAGCCCTTCCTTTAGTGTTGATTTATGTGATGCCCCCAGCCAGCCCCCCTTGTGAATTAATGCCCCAGTCACAGTTGTGACCCCCACTACCGCAGTTGCTGCCCCTTTTGCCCCGTGGGCCAGACCAAATGATTTTGTGGGCCGGACGTTCCCCACCACTGATGTAAACCATAGCAAGCCTGTCATTTTATTATTTAATTTAAATGTTTAATTCCCCCAATCCTCAACAGTGTATCAGTTCCTGAAAAATGCTAAATGATTTCTAAGAATTATGTTTATAATTCTACTTCAGTGATGAAAGTTTCAAACTGTTTGAAAAAATGTATTCTGTAATAATCAATTCAAGATAATAGACAGCTCCAGAGCTGCTCCGCAGCTTTTCCTACATAGTCGGACAATACACATCACGGATTGGTTGCTTGAAACAGAATTCCTCCATGCATCTGCATAGGAGACCACATGGACATTTTAAGGGACCACTCAGCTATCATATGCATTAAAGAACATGATCCCATTGTTTCCTCACTTTTGTAGATATCATTATATGTCCACTGTTTTCTCTTCTTCACAAAGGCAAAGAGCTTTCCGAACTCTGCAAGAAGCCATTAAATGTAACTTTGAACACTGGCAGATCTGGGAGAATTACTTAGTGACCAGCACAGACGTGGGGGAGTTTTCAGAGGCAATTAAAGCTTATCATCGGTTAATGGACTTGCGTGATAAATACAAAGATGTACAGGTGGGTCGATGTTTACGTTAATGCCTGTGTATTTAGTCCTGTTAACGTGACCTAAGCATTGTATAGATGGACTTAAAAGAACACCAAGGTGTCCATTTAAATAGTTGGTTTGACTATAGAAGAGGAATGAGAAAAAAATGGACTTCTGAAATTAAGGAAGATTTACTTTACTGAGAAGGTGGTAGATAGGTGGGATAGCCTCCCTGCAGAACTGTTAGAGGTTTAAGAGAATTTAAACATGTATGGAGTAGCCATATGTCTATCCTGAATGTAAGACAAGAACGAAGACTGATTAAGGATTGAATCTTTAAAGCAGGAAAAAAACAGGCAAACTTGATTAACGGAACTGTTATTATCTGCTTCCTTATTCTATTTCTCTATACATATTTACACTAATTTAGTGGCAATTGCGTCCATTGTAATGCTGAGACATTCCTGATGCAATATTAGTAAATACATGCAGATTTGTGTATAAAAAGACAAAACTATAGAGATATTCTGTTTCTGTTGGCATGCGATGCACTGAGAAAAATTTGTCTTTTGTTATTTTCAGAAAAAAATAAAGAAGTGTAATATATATGTTCTAGAACTATTTATGCTTCGTTATGTGCTCCTTTGTGATTTGTTGGTAAAGGTCGGTAAAGGGCAACTAATGTTTTTTATTCATTTTATTTCCTGTGTTCTCAACATTTTTTTTTTTTTTTACTTTTACAGCGTGCGATATTTCTTTAATATCTTTTTAACAAGCAAATAATCTATAAAGTTGCTTAAATGTATCTGTGGGAATATAATCCGAACCTTCGGTGTTAAGTGAATGCACTGCTGGTGAACCCTTTCTCATTAAAACAACAACACACGGCTATGTATTGAATGATATGGGCTAGTTTTTATTTTCATATCCCCAGCATCATTGATCTTTCTATGGCAGGCTTTATTACTCATGCTAAACGTATACTTACGTTATTAATATAATGAATCATACATTTTGAAATAATACTTTGGTTGTTTTTTTTAACATGCTATGTTTTCATTAAGAGGTCTAGAGCTAGTGTATAGAATTCTACAATATAATGGAACGTTGCCGTTAACAGTCCCATAATGCAGATTTGCCATGTTGGTTTTGTATTTTGTTTTTCCCATAGGTACTAGAGATATTGGTTAAAGCGGTTTCTAATGGCATAGAGGATTGCAGGGGTGAATCTTCAAGCAGCCTGAAAGCCAAGCTACAGGAATTGTTTGGTAGAGTGACCTCAAATGATTCCAGTGATGCCAATATATGGAGAGCATATGCTAAACTGTATGGGAATGGTGAATCGGAAAACATGGACGATAATGAAAAGGTAATTGCACTTTAGATACCTATTCGTATATAGTGATAACTGTTGAACAACAACCATATGCCATGTACAGTATGTGTCTCCATTGTGCTAGTTGGAAATGTATGAAAAAATAGGCCTTCCATTACCAAGAGACTGATTTTCTTCTGTACGATGCATATTTCTGCAACAAAGAAATGTTTCGATTAGCTCTGTTGAGTAGCATGGATCATATCTGAAAGTCTAGACTACGTTTTTTTCAGGAGCACAGTTATAATTTAGCCTCTGTTGTTGGGGACAGAGTTCAACATCTGCAGCACAGCTGCAGCCTTAAGTTTATCTTTTCCCAATTTACAAGCCGTCGCGTGGAAAGGATCATAAGAGAATACTAAGCTGCCTGATCAGGGAGAGCCCAATATTACAAAAGTTCATTTATTTGAGGCGTTTTGTAATCCATTAATGCAAGCCATTTATCTTGACAAGTTGTTGTAGTTTGAAAGGTGAGTCCAACAAATGCAGTGAGGCAGATGCTAAAATTTTGATGATCTCTGCTACTTAGACACCATGCTAACTGCTAGTAAAGGATTTTAAAATATGAATTCAGCAACATGTGTTAGGCCCATCATTATATTATTAAAGAAAATGTCTCTGCCTGGAGTGCAGAAAAGTTAGACTAACCTGGCCATGACATTGACATCTAGATGTATCTTACTGCTGTTCTTCACCTCTACACAGAAGAGCTTTCTCCCTCTCACCTTTGAATTCAGTTTATTACAACGTGTTAAACTAAGACATTCATTTGATTTCAGGCCTTGCAGTTTCTGACAAAAGCTCACAAGTGTGATACTCAGAAAAGTGGCTGGCAAAATGATATTCCTTCATTCAAAGAGATTGTAAACGGAGCTGTGGACCTTGCGCACGGTAAGTGTATTATTTAAGTTGTACGGTTATACGCTGATGTACATGGTGTCTCCAGATGGCTGGTTCTTTTAGGTAAGTAACTAGATATAATGCAACCACCGATTATAAAATGATATCAATTATTCATTATAATAGTTTGACTTAATGTCAGATATATAGCAACAGTCAAAGGCCTCTATTTTGGTTACTACAATTAGGAGTGGGTTGCCGGTAAAGATGAAGCATTACACTTGAGCAGCTAGTGTATGGATTAAGAGCTACCTTGCCCCTGTAATGTCTCAAACTTCACCACTATTTTGAATACCTAGCACCAGCAAGTTTACTCTTTAAGAATGACTGAGTTGTCCATTCTTCACATAGTAAAACAGGGGAGAGTTCTTGGATTTCTTTTTACCCTCATTTTCACTATGCATTATTCTGGGCTGTATAATTATGCTGGGTTCTGCCATCAAAATGTATGGTCTTCTGGCCACAGTAAATGACTTTCCTTGTGGATGCTAAAGTAACAGCACTTCAGCACAAGGTAATAGAAGTATGGGGTACTGTGCATCACCCTACCACCTTCCCCATACCATACTCACAGGTATTGAGGCTTAGTACTGGCACATTTATATTATTCAATCAACACATGTAGACAAATCTGTATAACTTTGTTACATGCCATTTCTTCACCTTACATTTTTAAACAGTTTTTTGGTTTGTAGCTCCTCATATTTTTCTGATACCACTGATTAGCTAATTCTACCAGCAGGCATGCTGTAATTAGTTGCTTCATTCATTACTCCCTGCCTTTAGTTCAATGTGTCAGCCTTGTTAAATTTGTTCTTGGCTTCGTGAAATTGGTCACAAATGGAATTTGATATGTGTTTTTCTAAATGCCAGTGAATGCAAAAACAGTGATGAAGAAAGTGGAGGATAGGGCAGCTGTAACAAAAAAATATTCACAAACCAATTATTACTCCTCTAAGGTCAACAAGCAGAAAGATATGTGCAAGCAATGGCTAATATTTTCTGTTTGATTCTGTGAGTCATTGCACAGTTAGGCACAGGGAGGGTACAACATTTCCATGGTCACATTTCCTGCACGATAATATAAACTATAGGCTGGTGGCTTTTTTGAGAGTTGACTGCCGTTCTCCTGGAATTCATATGGCATCTTGACATTAAATTTCAGTATCCTTCATCACCATCCGCTCTCAATCTGACATGTCTATCAAAGTCATAAACCACCATTATAACTCAACTCAAGCTGTGGTCCAAAAGACCCAACAACAACATAACGCTACACTCCATACACCACCAGCTTCCAGGAGGCCAAAACTCCAAAGCCCTCCACCACCATCCCCTAACAGGACAAGACATTGTAAGGCATACCTCACCAATCCACAAGAGAAAATAACTCCAAAACCCTTCACCACCAGCCCCTAACAGGACAAGACTTTGTAAGACATACCTCATCAACTCACAAGAAGGCAAAATTCCCAAAAATCCACATCACTAGCCAATATCAGAAAATACCTTTTTGAGGTGTATACCATTGCTGTAACCTGGTAATATAGATGAACAGGAAGTATTAAACATACTGTATGTAAAAATAATTCATTTAATAGACTTTAACACTGAATATTTCCTTGTTGCAATATGTAACGGTGGTTGCTAACTACACAACAAAACACTAACTGCTGTGTCATTGTTAACATTTTAACTTTTAAAATATGTTTAGTTTGCCAATGAACATAAATTTATATTTATATTTTTAATCTCCTCTGTTTTTTTCCAGTGGCAATAAAATGCAGTCGAAACAAAACGAATGCTCAGGAAGCAGTGCAGATGCTGTCCTCGGCTCGTCTCAATCTCCGTGGCTTGTCCTCTAAAGCAAAGGTTAGTTATGGAACTGTATTTACATACAGGGGATGTTTGAAGCACAGGCATTGAATTTCAATTTAGCCTTTTGCACAGCACTATTCTGCCAAAGTCATTCAAACAATCATTGTTATCAGATGGTTTAGCTGCAAGAATGGTGGCGTCATAGACTTCACATTTAGTATTTTTTAAGAAAATGAGTACATTGGTATGTAGTAGTTAATGGAAAGCTGCAGCGATTAATTTCACATCTTCTGGTTCTTAGTATTTTAGTATCTAGTTGAAGAAGAAGAAACATATATATATATATATATATATATATATATATATATATATATATATATATATATAATATACAGTTGTGTGAAAATTAAAGTACAGGTCTAAAAATTTGGTAAATACAACCTTAGATGAACACATGACTTATTACACCGTATCATGATTAATTAAAAAAAAAAATGGAGAAGCCATGTGTGAAAAACTAAGTACATTCTTACTGCTTACTGCTAAGTAGCAGACAGGTGTTGCTAATCAAATGCCCTTAATTAATTGATAATCAGCAAGTGTGACCAAGTGTGCAAGTCTGGAGCATTCAGGTGTGTGTTAACACAATGCCAAGGAAGAAATACATCATCTCAAAAATGCAATGGTACTCTGTTTATTCATATATGCCACACTGAATCCTTTTTTGAAAAGAAAAAAAAAACTAAGTGTACCTAGAAAAATTGTTATTGTTTTGAAAGGAAAGGGTGGTCACACCAATTATTGATTTGATTTAGAGTTTTCTTCTGTTTACTCGCTTTGCATTTTGTTAAATGATAAAAAATTAACTATTTATTTATATTGGCCACACTGAGTGGCTTAAGGCAAAGGTTCAATGAGTGTCTGGAGTTTAATTGGATCTTTGCATTAAGCCATGCTTGGCATGACCAACAATTGGCATAGTGATGTGCCATCTTAAGCGTGATTTCAAGGGTGCATTTCAAGCACCCTTGTATCCAGCATAAATGTAGTTCAATATGGTGACATAAAAGAGCAAGTCAATACACTTTTGTTGCCAAAATGTAGAAGCCAGTTTTCATACACTGCAAAGTGTTCTCCAACCACTTTTTTCCTGGAGGGATTCACTTTAATTTGAGAACCAGACATGTCAGTATAACCTTAGAGTGGCTATGTGCAGACATATTGTTATGATTTTTAACAAATTGTGATTGTAATGTAATAACAAGCCTCCCAAAACACATAAAAGAATGCGTTTCTTGAAAGTGAGCATAACGGTGAATAAAATATGTTATGCATACTGAAATTAACATTGCAATAAGCTGTCAACCACAACCAAAGCAGGTTCGGTAGAAGTAAACAGAAGAACACATAAAAGTTCTATTTGTCTTGCCGTGTTGCGTCGCACAGTAAGCACTGACACGTTGAACTGCCATAGTTATAATTGCCTTCAAATTGGATGTGTCAGGTGGAGTAAATAATGTTGTGGCGCCTCTTATGATGATGACGCCCTCTGATCTTACTTTGTCCGAGTCATCAGCCTAAAATCCAGAAGGAGCAGGAAATTCCTTTCTACTGACCTGGCTTGGTTCTGCTTCCTCATTATGAAATGGAGATCTGATGACTGCTTCTACAGTGCAGACTCTGATTCCTAGAATTCAGATTGTTTTTATACGTACTGCTGCATGTTTTGCTTTTTAGGAATCTAACTACTATTAGATTGGATATTGGCTCACACTCAAGATAACAACCAAAGTAGTTCCATTGAATATGCTGTCAATACTTTTCATAGTCCTGGTTACTTTTGGAATCATAAACTGAGGTGGTGCACCAAAAAGATATGCTTGATGATCTATGGTGTCATTTGTCAAAGCATTTGAAGTTCACAGACATAAAAAACTCCATCATGGTTGGTTCCCAGCGTGCCTCATTCATTGGAAAACTTTGAGAGTATCAGAATTGTAACCTTTCCAAACTTGTGAAAAAATTTCTGAAAAATTCTGGGGAATACTAAAATTAATATAAAATCTATCCCCTGTATCGCACAGACAATGTAAACCATTTTCATAACAATTCAAAGTTTTTCCCCCAATGATATTAGTAAAATTTAAAGGCAGACACGATAACATGAAACGACGGTCTCTTGATATCGAAATATAAACCAACTATAAAAAAAAATTCTTATTTGTAAAAGGAATTGATTTTGTTTTGCTAAACAAAAAGGGACATATGCCTAATGTGGACATATTTGTACAGAGGCAGTGTTCTATCATGTTAGAGGCATACAAAAGCCCCCTAAGACTTCATCCGGCCTAGGACCTCCGCTTTGACAGCTCTGGTTTAATGAATGACTTTGTACTTTAAAACAAAAAAAAGGAAACCAAATACTTCTTTGACTGGAATTTCTGATTTCAAAACCCTATTCATTGTGACAGGTCTATTGTCGACTGCGATGCCCGCCTTTCTGTTTGAATTTAATTAAAAGCACCCGATGGCAGATGTGATATTATTAATCAAGAGCAGGGATCTAAAGATGATTTCATCAAGAGCAGTTTGTCTTGAAGCCACGACATGGTTCTTGTTGTTCTGTTGATCAAAAGGAGACAAGAAGAAAGACAACCATTGCTGCCAAGCTAGGGAGAGCCAGACATTCCTTCCTGGGCTTTTAACATAAAAGCCGACGACCTCTTCCTAAAACAATGACTCGTGGTTTTAATTTCTTTTTATACACAGACAAAATAGGATGTGTTGTATTGTTACACATAATGTTTATTATAGTTGTACTGATTATTTGGTACCATAGCAGGGATCACTTCTTTGTCCAGATGTAGATTCTTACACTTACAATCAATAGAGTAAATATGTTTATTGTGTCTCACTTGGGCCAAAATTAGCTCTTGTCTTCCTTCGTATGTGGTAGCTTGTCAGTTTACTCTCATATTCATATTTGGGATATTTATGATCAGTTGCATGGTCATAAACAATATCTTATTCTAGAGGTTAACACTCAGCCTGCTAATCTAGGTCCTTGATTAGTGTTCTAATTTCCTAGTAGTGAATCAATATACTGTGTGCTTGGGAATCATGAAATCATCAGAAATGTGCATTGGCTATTCCTTTGATGAATGTAAAACCTGAAAACATGCAGCTATCATTGCAGCTACTATATGACCAAAAGTATGTGGACACCTGACCATCACACCTATATGAATTTGTTGAACATCCCATTCCAAAACAATGGGGATTAATATAGAGTTCACCTTCCGTTTGCAGCTAAACCAGCTTCTACTATTTTGGGAAGGTTTCCAAGATTTTGGAGTGTTTCTTTGGGGAATCCAGTAAGGCATTTGTGAGGTCAGGCACTGATGTTGGATGAGAAGGCCTGGCTCGCAATCTCCATTCCACTTCATCCCAAAGATGTTCAATTGGGTTTAGGTCAGGGCTCTGTGGAGGCTGCTCAAGTTCCTCCACATCAAGCTTGACAAAGCATGTCTTTATAGACCTTGGTAATTGAGCACTAACAGTTTTACGTTATAATAAAAGGGAGCTATAATAAGTTTAGTCAAGTGGGTGAAATAGTTTACAGACCGTTTAATTACAATTGTTATGAATACATTTGGTAATGAGGTCCCTGTCTCATGGAGCTTATAGTCTAAAGATGACGCAATCACCTGGAACTAGGTTGTTAATCTATTCAGCAGTGATATCAGCGCTATTAAAATTGTGTATACTATTTCCCTGTCCCCTGTTTTTATATGAAGTCACAGTGTGCATTTTGTGATAGAAGTAATTCGTTTAAAAGGAGTTTTGGAAAAGTTAATTAAGGAAAGTAAGATTAATTTTGCAGTACTATTGACAAAACCCACGGAGAAAAGAGGCTGAATGTTATTACTTCAGCAGTTTAGAGTATATAGTTAACAATATATGAAAACAGCAGGACAGCCCAACAAACTACAGGGCTTTAAATTATGAATTTATAGCAGAAGTTAAACCGAGAAAGTGATAAAATAACATTTCTTATATTACAAATATCTCAGCATTGTTTGATAGGACACCTGAGATCTCACCAGCAGTCCATGTCTTACGTTTAATTTTATTTAGCATATCTTAAGAAAAAAAACTTGATAAACATATTGATTTGTGCTTTTCGGATTCCGATCTCACCAATGGTGTAATAATCTAGCTGAACCATTGTTTTATAATGTCCTGGAAGCCTCTTGGGTCGGTTAATAGCATTTATGAGTCTGAAGACATGGTTCGTCAAGCAATTACGGCTTTGTATTTTTATTCTAGATTTTCAAAGTAATTTCTCATCTCTTCTTTTTTTTCAGCAACTCTTTACAGATGCGGAAAGTGGACACGTCTCTGCAGAGCTGGCAGAAGAAGTCCAAACAATGGACAGTCTTATCATGGAGCTCCAAGAAATCGGAAATCAGTTCCGAAACCAGTGTTAAAGGAACATTTAAAAAATAAACATACTTTTGTGGAAGAACTCGGCCTCCATGTGTAACTTTGCTTAATAAAGACTTTCTTTATAAGAAATATTTTTTTCTTCAGTGTCTTTCTTACGTTTCTTACTGCAGATTCCTAGTCAGTTTCAAAGCCATTGGTTAATATGTATGTAATGGGTTTGGACATTGTGAAGTGAATGCGATTTGTTTTATTTATAAGGCAGTGATTTAGGATTAGTTGTACATGAGTGCACCAAGTAATTGCCTGTACTGAAAGAAACCGTTGTTGACAGAGTCACTGAAAATGTCCAACTGATGTCATTTGATGGAAGATTGCATAAAAATGTTTCATATTACAACATTATTTAAGCAGAGAAAAATATTGGTACAGTAATCCATGCAGTGTTCTTTTTTCATCCAAATTTTGTATCAGTTGTCAGTTAGATTCATAACATATTTTGTTATGTTTTATGTATTTTTCAAACCATGGCAACTGTAGCTCTGGTCAACTCTCTCCAGCGTGTCAGTATCCTTCTGGAGATGGGGGTCTCTTTGACATGTGCAGGTACAATTAGGTCCTCACAATTGGACATGTGCAGGTTCCTGGCGGTGCTTGGTTTACTGAAAGATAGGGACGTGAATCAAACATACTTGATACTGGCATTACACAACTTTGCTGTACCATGCTGATGCATGGGCAATCCCTGTGGGCAAATGGATACCATGCACTGCTGACAGACAGTCCATAACAGACAGCCTTCTAGTAAGTAAATGAGCAATGTTTCTGACCAAATCACTGCTTGGGTTTCAATAAAAAAAACACAAAATCTAGGTATGACATGTTCCTTTAAACATTCAGTTTTGAAAGTGTTCACCTCTACTGCCAGTACGTGTGGTTGTTTTTGGATGATTCCAGCCCCGCTAAGTGGATACTTAGAAACAGTTAGAAATCTGGAACCATGTGAAGTGTGATATTCCATTATATAGGTTCATTTCTGTTTCCACTTAAATAGTAATACATTGAAAGGTTAGATCTTAATGTTGTTCTATTGCACATTAACCTGCTGACTTTTTCCCATTTACAAATCGTTCACGAGACTGTAGCAATGACATAGACTCCAACAAGGGACAATTCAGTGCAAGTGATATTACCGTAGCTTTTTTATTTTTTGTAGTTCTAACCTTTTGCGAGGAGCAAAATAGCTGTTGTGGAATGACTAGCTTGGGATTATTATTGGCAATAACTCACTTTTTAGCAGTTTAATGGCAGCCCTTATTACAACCAGTAGATGGGTATAGTTCTTTCAGTGACCCAGTGAACCGAAGTATTGGTACAGATGTTTCTATCTGTATCTGATGGATCAGGGCCAGGTAAATGTACATGCTCTTTTCTAATTTGTGAGATGGCACATTGCACAGTTAGGTTTGAGTTTTTACAGCAGGAAAGATGTTTCTCATCTACCATCAAATTTTATATTTATATTCTATGTTATTTATTAGAAGTCCTCCAAAAAAACGGATATCCGTCCAAAAAAATGAGACTCCCAACTGTCTCTTTACATTGTAACAGAGTAATACAAACATATTTTGAATAACTGTTGAATAAGCATATATGCTGATGTTACAGGTAATTATTAAAAGGTAAACTGACCATTGTAACAAAAGATAACTTTTGTCAAAATGATTAATGCTAGTCAGAATAGTGCATTCGGAAATTTGCCAATTCATACAAATCTTCAAAACCAAGGTCCTCCAAGAAATGGACCAAAATGAAGTAAAAAGGTCAAAATTTTAATCCGAAATTTGTGGGCTCTTTCGCTCCCACTCTCGTCCATTTTCATACTCTCTCACGCTCTTTGAATATCTCCTTACCTTCACTGCCGACCGCTTCCATGTTTCGCATCGTCTTGTTCTTAAAACTTATTTTCTCCTTTCTTTAGTCTCTCTTCTTTCTTCTTCTGCATCTCCGCAGACATGGCCAAAATAGTGAAGCTTCTGGTGAAGTCCTCTCCCCCAGTTAGAAAGAGAAGAGAGGTGAACAAGAAGATGCGCGAGACAGAAACTGAAATGGTTGGCAGAGAAGGTAGGGGTGATGTTTAGAGAGCATGAGAGAGAGAGATGAGTGTAAATGTGGGCGGTGGACAACAAATTTTGTTTTCCTTATTTAAAATGCCCCCTGATTTTCATCCAAAACGAATCAGCAGGATACAGAGTTTGTTGTCCAAAAGCAAATAATTTGACTCATTTTTGGCCCATTTGCACATATCTGCTAATCAGGAAGCATTTTGAAAACTGTTAGCTTATCTTTTGAGCCCAAGGTAGTCATGCCTGTTATTTCTGTACATAGTCTCTATACTGATTTGTCTCTATACAGTTTTAGTATTAAACTCATTTACTACATTACTACTCACTACTAAATACTATTGGTCATTAAACTGATAAGGCTTTGCAAGCAAGTCCCATTAATACTTTTCTGAAAGAGGTCCTTTTTATGGCAAAGCCAGCATAGAATATTCCCAGATAAGCACTATTTATTCTTGGAAATAAACTCTGGTAATATAAATAAACCTCTTTGTAAAAGATTACACTATTACTTATGTTAATCCATTTACCTAAATCTTTGCAATTGAATAGGATTCTGGTATGGAATGATTTTGCTGATAAATGGAATGACAGTTCACAGTGCTTAATGTCTTCAATAGTAATTCAGTCCTATGCAAAACTGCCTTTGACAAAGGTTTATAGATACCTGCTAAGAATATGGTTGTTCTAGTGCAGATAAAATGAAATAAAACTTAGTGTGTTCTTTCTGATATTTTATAAAGGACAGGATCTGCGGCATTAATTGCAATGAAGATACGTGGTAGGTACCTGATGGACAGTTGATGCCTGGTTATATTCAGGAGTACTTCTGTCATCAAGAAGTCTTGTCATTCAGTATGACTCCAGTTATCCTGCCTGAACGTCAGAACGTCAATATTTCAAATATACAAGCTTGTAAGCCCTACCTTCATCTACTTTAATGTTTGTTTATAAATGAAATCATTTCAATAAGTTGTGTTCCTCTTTTGTGTGTCTCCAACTCTCACAATTACCCATTTTGTATCTCTTCTCTAAAAAGAAAAGCCTCCGTGCCATGGGCTCCTGGAGGGGACTGAGTGCCAGCCTCCTTCCAACAGACTATGGACCCTGGTTATCCACATTATCCAAATCATAAGAGACTCTAAACACTGTGGAGCTCGGAAACGCTTCCTGCATTTTGTGACTGTGACGGCTCCTAGAGTCACCCGACCCCTCAATTAATGTTATCCTTTTGTGTGTTATTAATAAAAATGTATTTTATTATTGCCTTATTCCCTAGCCGTTTACACACAGCACACTAAGGTCTGGGAGATAATCTAACCAAGACAATGTGTATTCCTTATTTTAGTGGTGTCTGTATCCTTTTGTATTGTTAATCCATTTACTGCCCCTGTTGTGTCTGGGAGGCAGATTAAGGGGGCGGTTTGTATCCCAGTATCTTGTTTTATGTTGATGTGTGTTTTGCTGGATATATTGCCCATGGATTGCAGGGAATTATTGTCCTGAAGGGAGAAGTTGTCTCTTGGGACAACCTGAGGTCCCTGGTCGGTCGGTCAGTCACAGAAACCTTCTTACTTCTGTCTTGAAAAAGTGTGTTCCTATGACATCTTCTCATAGTTTCTGTGGTGTCACCAACATGCAGATTGTAACTTTTTCTTTAATTGTTTTCCATACTTTCAAAATGCTCCTCGTTAGGAGAGTCTGGGTCTGCCAATCCAAATATTTGTAGTGAACTTGCCATACAACTGTCTCATTAGAAACATTATTTTAATAAATAATATCAGTAGGAATATGTACAGAATTAGTAAAAAATGTATGGTGGAGAGACACCTGACAGCATGAATGAGGGAAGGAAAGAAGAGGCAGTGGTAGGTGGGAACAGATGAGATAACCTGGCAGCTGGTAGGCTTTACTGAATATATGTGTCACAACAGATAAATTGAAGGGCTGGAGGCTACTGTAGAGGAGAGTCTGATAAAGTTGGACATTCCATACCATAGAGGAAGCCCTTGGGGGGGGTTGTATAGGCGCATGAGAGATAGAGATTAAAACTCTCTATAACAGAGGTACTAGGTATGTGTGTATCTTGGGATAAGTTGTATGTAGGGGCACTGCTATGAAGACCTTTGCATTCTAGAGTCAGACAGGCCTGCCTATCAGGCAAACTGGGCAAATTTTTGGAGGGATATTGGCCAGTAGCGCCAAACTCATCTCCCGCTCTGGGGCCAGGGATGCCTCAACATCATCAGTCCCACCCAGGAGTCAGAATTTTAAAATCAATCCTGGAGCATGCAGGCAGCCACAGAAGAAGATTGACAGATGGGAGTGGTGTTAGATGGGTATGGAAGATAAGCCTGGCAGCAGCATTCACAATGGATATAAGGGGGAGAGATGGGTATAAGAAGACCAGCTAAGACTAAGTCGCAGTAGAAACTGGTGTTAGGTTACATTGTCCCCCTTCGGTCATTCATGTTTGACATTATACATGATTAATGTTCTTTGCAAAAGAAAACACGATTTTAATCAGAAGACATTAATCATGTTCAGTAATGAGCATGTGATGATTCTTAACTTTGCCCACATTTTAGCAGCATATCATTTTGGTCAGGAAATCATTCCACTTAAACTTCCCATAAAATCTGGAGAGGAAACATGGTCCCTGTACCATCCCTGGAAAAGTAAAGCCTTCGGAAATCTGGATTTAACTACTGTAATCATGTAAGGATGCTGCTATTTATTTTGCCATGGAGAATACGTGCTTCAATAATGTAATGCTGTAAAATGTTGGACAGTGTTATTCCTTTATATTTTGTGTCTAATAAAGTTTTGTGAAATCTCATTAAACTGTCTAAAATGATTTTTAGGTAGCTCTTGTGCTATGTAATGTTTTAATAAATACTTTATTGAAGAACCCTTCCAGTATCTGAAAGGTATAAATAATATAGATGGGTAAGTAATACAATATTGAGATTTATATAATGATAAAAGATAGAAGTTTTTGTAAAACTGTAAAACAACTTTCTATAATCCAGACTTCTACTCAATACGGTTAGTTTTCAAAGAGAATATACTGTTCTGAATTGCCCGACAAATTTTCATTTTAACTAATTCTTGGCTTTTTGGTTTGTGTGAAGTTTGTACTTCATGAAACATACTCTACAGGCTTTGTTTGTGAACTGTCCAGATGGTTAAGAGATTTATTTTTACTACATATGTCTTTTTTTTTTTATTATAAATAAACTAACAATTTTGTTCTTATCTTTAAGTCAAAATGTATCAAAGCATTGGCAAAGACTTGATATCAAATTCTCTATCAAGATAACGTGTAGACATCTCTGAAGATGCCTGTAAGTTGATTTAACTAGGCTCAAAGACGGACAAGCAAATCATGAATCGGCAACATGAAATCCCAATGTGGATATATTTTGCTACCGGTCTATCTAAAAAAGCAGTCCATCTGGTCTGCGAAAAGCTAAATGATTGAGATGTAAACTGATCTGGCAAAAGGAAAGTTTATCTTCGCGTAGAAAACAGTTGTCTGCAAGCTGTCTGTAATTTGCTTGATGTGATTAATAGTTTTTAATGTAATTATTTGCTTTTAGTGGTGACCTGATACACATAATGGTTTGGCTGAATTATAGTTCTGGCTAATCATACCCATGTCCCACCCCATTTAAACCATGCAACCCATTCTGAAGGTGACAGCACTGTGTTCTTAATGACTCAAAATTGATTGTATAAATATAATATCACCTTCTATCATACCTTATAGTTCAGAAATTATACAATAGAGACATGGCCAGATTATGAATTATAGAGGTACCGTCTGCTCCTGTAGCCTTCTAGTGCTTTGACAAAATAGCAATGAGACTTTGCAGTAGCGCATGTGGTTTCAGCTCCTTTTCATTACTCGTTTCTCCAGCAAGAATGTTTATGCTGGTATAATGCTTAATCCAGAGGAGATTTTGCAGGAATATCACTGAATTAACTATGCATTATACAGGGTCAGTCAAGCTAGAACTGCTGCTAAATCTCACTAGGGAAGAACCTTCATAATGTATAGGGAAGAAGTTGAAACCACAACTCTCCCCTCACCTTCCACTTTACTGTATACAGATCTAGTAAAATGGGATAAACAGGGTAGCCTTTTCACATCTCTCTCCAAGTTATTGCAGAGCCAGGATCTGGCTAAACAAAAGCAGACAAATGGGCATTGAATGTAACACCAGCAGTCTTAAAAGAAACACAAGGATCTATATAGACCTATAGAAACTACTTGACAAGAAGATGCATTTAATTTGGCTGTGCTTTGACTCACAGTCTTTCAGTCTATGTCAGGTTCTGGGCTCAAGCCCGACCAGCTAATGCTCATACTCAATACTCATAGCATTTACTTTCCCAATAGTGGAATCAGTCCTGGGCCATGTTTGTAATAATTTGCTAGGAAAGGAGAGAGAGTTAAGTTAATGGGTGTTTTTCAACGTGAACATTTTGAAAGATGACTATTTTGAGAACAATAAAACCAATAAAATAGCAGTGAATTGAGTAGAGCACGTATGCTGCTCAGTTTGTTTGTAATTATAACAGTTTTTATCAGTGTTTCAGTTTTTCCAGAAGGAAGGTGTGATTTGGCCCCGAATAATGCATAGTCAAACAGATAGCAACGGTATAAATCCAGTGGTGCTCCATTTGAGCCATTGTGATGAAAAAATGTGGCCAGAGCGCAAAGATGACCAATAGGCATAGCAACACACTAGGGGACCAGGATGTTAGTATTTTTCTTAAAAAATATCTGTTAAAATGTATTGGTATGAAGAATTTCTTCACACTACAATCCACTAACCGCTTCACTTGTGCATTCTAATTTATACAAACTTAATTTTTAACCAAGCTTTCCTGATCCATTCATTTGTACAGTTTTCTGAAAATGAAGAGGGACCTCTGAAAATTAGATACTTATTCTTTAATTCATTTTTTCCTCACCTTGCCCTTCTTCTCCTTAGCTTAATCACTTGAAACCTGGCTCAGATTTTCTGGGATGTCATCCAATAGTCCAGTAACGCTTGTAGATTAGGAGTTTATATGTAGGTAGAGCAGTGAAGGGAGGAATATAAAGAGGAAGACAGAGGAAAGAAAGAGGGAGATAAGAAATGGAGAGAAAAAAAGAGGCAAGGTTAGATAGAAAAGAAAAAGACTTAAGAGAAAAGAAAGAGGTGAAAAAGTAAAACAGTAAGAGGAGAAAAAGAAGGATGTGAGGGGAGAGAGGGATAGAGTGAGAAAAGGAGAGGGAGAGACATAAGAAAGAGGAAGAGATAGATCCAAAATAAACACACATACATACTGACTCTAATGCTATAAATACAAACACACCCCACCCGTCCTCTCTCTGATCACCAATGCAGCTCACACTGCTCTCTCTCTCCCTCCCCCTCTCCCTTTTACCTCATGGAAACAGTCTTCATGGAAGCTCTCAATTAAACTCTCCTTCACTTCCTCTCATTTCTAGTGCAGCTCACTCACACAGCTCCCTCCTGCTCTCTCACTCCTCCTCTTTACCTCATGCACACAGTCTTTACCTTAGTGTAGTGTGCACTCTGTGTGTATGCTGCTGCTACTACTGTGGTGGTACATGATCTTCCTCAGTAAGTGATATATTTACCTTGGGTGGGCAGACCCAGGGCAACGTACCCCACTCACCCCCTGCACAGTTGGCATTCTAAATGCGTTAAAAGACTACATGCGCTATTAAGACATAAGCACCAGGATACAATGTCATATCCTGGCGTGTCTATCTATTCACTGTAAGTAGGCCTGTTGTGGATCAAAGAACTCCCTTGTAACCAGTCCATTGTGCAGCGGGACACTGGGGTCTTGATCGCCCAAGAGGGTGTTCTGCCCTTTTTTTTATCGGGGAGCGTCGGCCCTAGACCTGGATATGTCACTTTGCTGGAAGCCAAATAGTTGAGTATTGGGGAAAGGGGTAAATGCATATGGGGGGATTCTGCAGAATCCCTCCATGCATTTGCAAGGAAGACAACATGAAAATGTCAAGGGTTCACTCACCTATCGTATGCATAGAAGTGTATATTACAGTTGGGGTATCCCTTTAAATTCCTCATAACATTTAAAGCGAGAGAAAATATGGGAAATATTTAAAAAAAAAAAAATACCCATATGGATATCCATTTCCTGCTAAACAGAAATATATTTAAATATGTACGCCTCACAGGATCTTTTTGACAGTAGGGTTAATTTTTCCCTGTCTGGGAATTCCGTAAAACCTCCGTGATTAATGACAGATAATGCCTTTGAACTTGATAGATGGAAGTGGTTTAATTAAATGTGAGATTAAATGTGCCAATCAATTTTTATAGGCCCACGCTGCATTTCTTCAACAGGAAGGAATGTATTTCAACCTCTTGCTGTCGTAGAAATTTAGCTTCATTGCTGTCAAGCTGACAATTATAGAAAGGGAACTTAGATTTTTAGGCTGCACTTGAGTTCTACCAATCTTTTTTCTTTTTATTTTGCATGGGTGCAAATGATACGAAACCAGTTGAAACTTGAAAGTAGAAATAGTTAATGATGTTGTCTATAGGAAAGCGAAATGAAATTCCATAACTATCACAGCATTCTTTTTTTTTTTAAGATACGGTCTGCCCTGGGGATCACAGACATGTGGTCATAATAAAAAAATTATAATTGCTGCTACTGCATGTTATTAGCTCATACATAATATGGATGTAATGTAATGCTCTGTATTTCTCCCGGTGGTTGCCATTATTTAAATGGATATGTAACAATAATCAATGTGCTTAGCATATACGTATAATTTACAATGTTGTCACCAGTTGAGCATGTTTAGATTTATTAATGCACCATGAGAAGAAGTGGAAATTAATATACATCAAGCACTAATGAGTACATTGAGTATTATAGCTAATAGGTACCTTACTGCATTATGCGTATTTAAAGAGACTTTTAGGGGGCAACCCATTGTTTTGCTGACCCAGTTTAATGAAAGCTAAAGCGCAACAAGAAACAAGTCAAGACTCCATTGTGTTAATTGAAGAAGTACCATACCACAATGTGAGGCAAACTGGCAGTTTCCTAGGGTGGTGCCAGTCATTGGGGGGTGCGACATGAAAAGGCATGTTACAATGGGATCACACATATCTCTCTGCTATCCAGAGGTTTTAGGAATGGAAAGCGAGAACAGTAGGTTTCAAAAGTGATGTGTCCACTGTTCTGGGGGGCAGGGGTGATGCTAGACATTCTGGGTGCTTCAGGTGGCGAAAACCAAAGGGTCAGCCCTGCTCACATCTGCTCAAGACGTGACACCAAGTGACCACCCAGTATGTGGTCCAGGGGCAAGCGACACACACAAGCAGGGTAGGTGTAATTGTGAGGCTCCGGGGCATGGTGACCACTTTCACAGCTATTGAGATGCACATTACATGTATTACATGTATTTGTCTTTGTTGCATATTCATAAGACATAAGAGCTAATTATTTGAATGTATTTATTTAAAAGACCTTCCAATATTACTATTAGTTTTGCTCTTTACAGTGTCAAGTATACTGGGCCTAATTTTTGGGTATATCACATAGCTATTACCTGTTGTCTATGGATATGCTTTTTGGGAAACACATTACAGTTGTCTAACCTAACTTGTTTATCCTGTGCTCAGCTGTTCTGAGATTTGCCTTGACCTCTACCTGGTCGTGATTTTCCAGGCTTGTGTCACTTCTGAAAATTGTTACACTCTTACTATGTACTGATTTATTCTGATTGCATCTCATCCTCTGTGGCTGCAACTGTGCACCATCTCTTAGTGACAAGAAATTCAGAGGGTTTAACCCTAGGTTGTGAGTGGTTGGCTGTGTGTTTTGGTTTCCTGATACTGGAATTCAGCCATTGCTATACTCTGGCCATTTGACCCTAAACATTGTATTTAGTGTAATATTTTATTATATATATATATATGGGTAACCAGAACTTGCCACCTTGTATGACTTCTGCATCTCAGTTAAACCACAAATAGTTCAGATGGCTCCGTGTGTGGCTCATGTTGTTTGTCCAGAGCAAGCTATTTCATAATAGAGCAATGCAAAGGGCTAAATACGAGAATCAAAATGCAGATCATGCTGAAGACATGCCAGATATGGCCTTCTTGCAAAATGCTTTTCTCACTCAGCAAGGGGTATGAGCAACAGGTGTTGAGAAACTGTGATCACTGCTGCTAGCACAGCAATAAATACCTTGGCATTAAAAAGCGCTCTTTACAGAAGCAAAGTGGAATCGGAAGTGGTAGTTTTGAGAACCTGGCATTGGATACATATCCAAGGAATCAATAAAAATGTCTAAAAAAAAGTTATGTGCATGTTATAGGTAGGACACACTCATTCCTCTCTTTTTGGCTTCCTATTTGTTAAAACAAGTTAAAACTTTATTTTAAAATTACCTAGATTAGCCCATTAAAAGTATTAAAAATAAATCTGAAAAGTGATCAGATCATCTCAGTCTGAGTTGGCCTTTGCCATATGCCAGCTATGTGTGATATTACTCATGTCATACATACAAAGTTGCTCAAAGAAAAGACTTGTTCTTCAACTGTTATTCTTGGAAATCAGAGTTTTCAGAGTTCCTTTACTGTGTTTGTGTTTACTTCTTCCACTGGAAGTCTACTCCAGGTATCTACCATCCTTCCTGTAAAGTAGAACCTTTTCATGTTACCCATCAGTTTCTACTCTTAAACCATGAATCACCATCTAGCTCTGGTATTTCTCTTTTATAAGAATGATTATCTCTTTATTCAATCTATTGAATGTCCCTATGATGTCTTCCTCCACACCTTAAGGCATGCATATTAAGTCATTCCTTGAATGTTTTGTTATTCAGACCACATACCATCTAAATTATTTTATGTCCTTCTAAGGGCTAGGTCTCCAGAACCGGACAAGGCCTTCTAAATGAGACCTCACCAGTGACCTATAAAGAGACATTAGTACATCTTTTTTCTTGCTATATCTACATCTTTCTATATGCCGTTACTTCGAAATGGTTTCTGCTGCTCCACTACGCTACCTTCTCACATTTAGGTCATTTAAATTCTCTTTCTTTTTCTCTTTCTACAGCAATACCATTACATCTATATTAATGCGTCCTAAATGCATTACCTTACAATTAAACATGTTCATTTTAGATCCCAAAATCTACCCTATAGATTTCTTTAGATTTCTTAGATCATTTGTTATTTAGCTTGTTCCTCCTGGAGTCAAAAGTGTTTCAAAATCCCTGCCGACCATTTGTTACATCACTGATAAATGATGAACGCAAAAAAAAAAATATATATAAAATCAAGTTTTCATAAGGGACAGTTATTTTGTTTCCAAGGAAACTATATTACAGCTTTGTGTGTTAAAGATGTCTGCCATAAATACCCCCTAGCGAAATGCCGCTACATGCCGTCGATGAATTAGCCTGGAGTTTGTCTTGGCATGAGCGGCATTTAAAAAAAAAAATGTCCAAACTCTGATGTTTAGCAGTGATTCTTTGATTAACTGGAGTCTTCCTTGGATGGTTACTGGTCTAATGACAGGTGCAAAAAACAGCATCCCGAGCATGAAAGAGATTAAATCATTGGTATGTTGGCTGAATCCCTGTGGTACCATGATACAGGACAGCTGAAAATAGACAGAACCCTTTTGCCTGCTATCTATGAAATGAGATTAGATCATTGCATTTTCCCTTCCCTGCTATGCATTAAATTGATATCAAGCTGGTTCACCTTTTGTTCGTAGTTCTCCTCAACACAAAATAACAGATATTTTGTTACAGACAATATATTCTCAGATCAGTGCTCTGCTCTGTAATTCACGCATGCTGCTTTCTATACAGATAGTATACAGCAGCAATATATGCACTTCCACGACAAGCAGTACATTCATGAATGCAGAATCGATAAACTGAACAAATACACTGACATGCCTCAGATGCTAATATATTTTCTTCCTAGATGTTTTTATTCATTGTTTAAATGATAACAAATGCTGTTATTCTGTACTGCATTTATGTCTAGGTTCTTCTCCAGATTAAATAAATCCTGTTCTGGGCGCAGCTATAAATGGACTAAAGAATATTTTACAAGTCATTTTTACAAGTCATTGTATTGTTTCATAGCTGTGATATTGTATGCGCATTTGCTTTTTTTTTTTACTCTATATGGCTGACTTGGTTAGATAATTTAATTCATATGTCCTTTATGCGCTTCTGCATTCCACTTTATGAATTACGGTATTTGATTATAAGACAAGTATTTCTCTCTCTCACGTACTCTCTCAATGTCTCTCTACTGTGTCCCTGTCTCCTTTTCTGCGGCTCTTCTTGTCCTGTCTTTTGACCTGGAAAATGGAGCTGATACTGGGAAGTAGTGGATGGAGAAAGGAGACAGAAGGACAAGAAGAGGCAAGAGAAGCAGTGCAAAAGTAGACAGGGTCACAGAAGCAGTTGGCGGAGAAGGTAGGGAGAGAGTGAGTGTGAGAGAGAGTAAATGAGGGTGTGGGCAAGAGAGTGTTCCAGAGAGTGAGTGTAAGAGCCAATAAAACATAAATCAGTGGTTTTGATCCCCCCCGCCCCCGTTATGGTCAGGCCTTTTCTTTTCATTTTATTTTATGCAAAAATTTGTGGGTCATTGTATATTTAGGGTTATCTTATAATCGAGCATTCATATTATTCATACAATGACAGCAAACATATCTTTTCCCTTATTTTATGTTGGATATTCATATGTCAAAAGTTATTTAATTATATATATATATATATATATATGTCTTTCTGTCAGTCATATGTTGTCTATTTACTAAAAAAAATGTAAACAAATATTTATTCTAGAAAGCAGAAGGTTCTTTGTAAACCAAGAAATACCAGCTAAACTTCCTGGTTTTGCCTCCAAGGTTCCAGTTCTCTGGGCTGGACATCACCCAAATATCATTCCAGACAAGAAGCCTTTTTGTTTCCTCACCAAAGCAAATTGCTTTAATTTTGTATAAATTAAAACGCCATCTTAGACACTTATCTTTGTGCATGTCTCCCATGGGCATCGTGGAGGTTGCTATTGCACCCGTCAGGTGCCAACTTGTAGACATTGAAAGAATTTTGTAGGATGACTGTTGGTGCTCCCTTGGTCCAGGCATCTGAGGCAGCGACTTGACTTACAGTACCTGGCACTAAGACCAACCCCGCCAGTCCTGACAGCAAATTTCTGGCCCTCAAGGGCAATAAGATGTTAATATATTTAGATCCATATCCCTGTCCAAATATTCCCGGTCATAATTTCCTCATAAGGTAATAAAAAGCAACTTGACAGGCACTAATAAGGGTTTAGGTTATTAATGGCATATTTTAAGTTATGTGTAATCTCCATCTTGTGCCTACAGCCCAGGGTCAAATTGAGTCTAAAGTACAAATTAACAAATGCTGTAAGGAATTTTACAAATTAAAGGAGGAAAGTCTATTGCAATGAAAAAGAAAAAAAACTGGAACAAGAGGCCATGTTAAAGCAAAAAAAGGTCACGGGCTCAGGGGAAACATGAGGAAGCATTAGCAAAACTTTGGAATTAGCATGGAAAAAATTGCAACTATGATGATAATCTCTTATATTAAAAATATTAACTTTAATGAGTCAGAATTCCAGTAAGACACTAAACTGCATTTGTTTCTCTAGACCAGGGGTAACTCTTAAGGGGGCCCTAAACAAATTTATCTGGGGCTCCTTATGGGTAAGAAGTGATAGATGGTAATACATACGAACACAAAGGAACATTAAATATATATTATACATGCAGCACAATAGTGATGTAGCAGTACGATTATGTCCCTTGTTTTCTACCCACCATCTTTGGATGTGAGCCCAATAGTTAATACTGTTAAAGTGGATGGTCAACTGTGCTGACCATATAAGGTTTCATGATATGGAATTTCACCATTATTTTCCCCTAAATTTGCTTACTTACATTGTACATTAAGGGATACAAAGATGATCTATGCAATCTTGGTGAATTGCTTTCTTTTTTAGGTTTTTGCCCTATGGCAGCTCATTAATAATGCAAAAATCCCAGGGCTCTGAACAAAACCCAGTGAACCCATATCATATTATCATCTTGATGCAGAAGTCTTACATCACCCCATTATATGATTTCTTACAGAAATTTGAGTGCCTGGATGAAAACATAATTGAGATCTTATGGATAAGCAGGCACAAAGGGGTTCCCTGTAGACCAATGAATTAAGGAACTTGTTTAGGTTTCCATTTCCACTAATTCCAATTGAATTGCTAATTTTGTTAATGACTAGAATAAGTCAATGTTAGGATGTTCTTTCCAATAAACAGACTTTTTATTAACAAAAAAATAATTGCAACATGAAACACTGCATCAGATGAATGTTGGGAACTTAAAATATTTCAAAGGATATGCATCAATTCAGAACATTAAGTCACATCCTTATTAGCTGGTCATTGAAAGACCCCAGCATATAGAAACATAGAAAACCATTAGTTGAAACAAACATTTTGTTTGATTGACTCAACTTTGGGTTGTGCAGATCCAACTCACATCTTTAGGGGATGCACTGCTTTCCTGGGGCTATAATTTAGTATCTATAATCTCAAGGCTTTCTGCCCCTTTAAGCCTGACTAGGGTTAGCCCCACTTTTTAATTGTAGCTACACCCACCCAAAAGGAATATCTCTGGACAGACCACCGTAAGAAGATCGTATGTATGTTACAGAGGTACCATGCCCTTAAAACTCTTTTTATTGGATCACACCACAGACAAGAACAATTTATGTTTCCATTCACCATTCAGATCCATCGATCTGGCCATTCTCCTACAGACTTCAAAATAACTATGTTGTCTTGTGCTTAGGGTAGCATTACGCCTGTCCCATATACACTGATGAGCTATAAAATTATGACCACCTGCCTAATGTTGTGTAGGTCCCCTTTCGCTCCTTTTCCTCCTCTTCGCTCCTCTTCTCCAGTTCTTCTGTCTTCTTCCAGTTCAGAGGGCACAGACGGCGGTGGGCGCGGTTTCAGTGTTATGCGCCGGGATCTGACAACAAACCCCGGCGCAAAGCAGCAGTTGCTGCGTGGATCGCAAGGGAGCGGTATCGGAGGTCTTTAACAGACCTCCGGCTCCCTTGAGTGATTTTAAGCCGGGTTCAAGGGAGATCCTTGCGAGCCTGCTCCTCCAGCGGCGGACATTACTGTCCGTCTCTGGAGGGGTGCCGGGTGCAGGCAAGTTGGCACCCCCCTGATGAGCGGCACCCAGTGCGGACCGCCCCCCCTTTGCCCCCCGCTAGGTATGCTACTGCTCCATGGTCCAGTTCTTATGCTCACTTGCCCATTGTAGGTGCTTTCTGCAGTGGACAGGGGTCAGCATGGGCACCCTGACTGGTCTTCAGCTACACAGCCCCATCCGCAACAAACTGCGATGCACTGTGTGTTCTGACACTGTTCTATCAGAACCAGCATTAACTTTTTCAGCAATTTGAGCTACAGTAGCTCGTCTGTTGGATTTGACTACATGAGCCAGCCTTCGCCCCCCCCCCACGTGCATCAATGAGCCTTGCTCACCCGTGACTCTGTCACCGGTTGACCGCTTTTCCTTCCTTTGACCACTTTTGATAGGTACTGACCACTGCAGACCGGGAACACCCCACAAGTGCTGCAGTGTTGGAGATGTTCTGACCCAGTCGTCTAGCCATCACAATTTGGCCCTTGTCGAAGTGGCTCAGATCCTTACGCTTGCCCATTTTTCCTGCTTCTATCACATTAACTTTGAGGACAACATGTTCACTTGCTGCCTAATATATCCCACCCATGCCACAATAACAAGATTATCAGTGTTGTTCACTTCACCTGTCAGTGGTCATAATGTTATGGCTGATCGGTGTATACCATGGGAATGATAGGTTTAACACAGTGTGCCTTAACAGGTGGTATATAAATTATAGGGAAATCACTGTGTGCCTCCTTATCGTGAAAAATAGTGAACTCAGTTTTTATGCCATAGTTGACAACTGTTGACAGCATTCAAGTCAAATAACAATCCAATCTAATAAATGTTACTCTCCTGTCTAAATTAGTCATACTAGTCATACCTTGAACCAAAGCCAGTTGGAGTACACTTATGCAGGAACAAGGTGGAAACATGAACAAGCCAGATAACATTTACAAGGGAAGTTACCTATGACTTTTATCCAATATGCTGACTCCATTTTCCAGGGGAAAACTAATCTCATCAGTTTAAATATAAAAAGTTTGTTCACTTTTGGTGACTTTGTATTGTATTAAAGGTAAATTACTTACTTTTAAGAAATTTGTAATTTAAAGGTTTTAATGTAATAAATTACTTGGTCATAGAATTACTGTATGTATATGTATATTATGTCATAATTCTATATATTCTGTCACATTTATTTTCTGGTGTGGAAAAACCTAGAGGTACACTGTTAGCATAGTCCAAAAACATATTATGATGAAAAAGATGACCATAGATAGGCAGGAACAAGCTTTGTGACACAAATGTTATGGACATACTTTTGACTATAGTGACTGCTGTTTATCTGTTACAATTCTATTCCTACCCAAATTGCTGCAGGCATTCCAGCACTTTTAGGAAACTTAGGTAATTTCCAAGAATAAATAGCTTTAGTAGGGCCGTATATGAAATATCCAAAACATATTTGAGAAGATAACTGATTCCACCATCTCATAATGAAACATGCATTTTTCATATCTTCTAATCTTCTTGCTTTTCACGGGATGGTCTTGATTTTCAGGCATCGTCCTGCTGAGCTGTTCCACTGTCTTGCACTTATGGACAATAGGTATCATGAGTTGTTTGAGGAGATCAGAAGATCTCCATTGACTGGCCTACTCATCTATAAAATAAATTGAGGCCCGTGCTTTTGCAGCACAGGCCTCAATCACAGCTCCCATGTGGCTTCCATGCACATTGCCTTTACACACACCCGCCCATAAACATACATATACACGTACAGTGCCCTTACTCACATATATACACATACACTGTCCTTTCACACACATATAAAGATATAATGTCCTTACATACAACTGCTTTTACACACACATATACACATGCATTGTGCTTACACACACATATACACATATACTGCTTACAAATACATATACTGCTCTTACACACACCTGTCCATACACACACACACAAACTTACAAACACATACATTCATATACACTGCCATTACACCCCTTTCTCCCCATCTCTTACCTCTTGCACCATCCTTCTGCCTTCATTCTTCATCCTTCATCCTCCATCCTGTGGTAGGAGCGTGAAACCTGTCACGTCAGACCTCACTTTACTGCTCCCTCATCACTACGTGCAGGCTATTGCTGCAGAGCGCAGGGATGACGTCATGTCCCCACACTCTGCGTTATTTGGCGGCGCGTAGTGATGATAGAGCAGTAAAGTGAGTTCTGAAGTGGTAGACCTCGCGCTCCTTAATGTTGAGCCGACTAGAGAGGGATGGTGAATCTCCCAACTCGTCCTGCAGGCTGCAGCTGCTGAATGGGGCGTCTGTGCCCCCCTCCGCAGCTGCACCATAGGCGAGAACGGCTCTCGCCTCACCCTACCTCTGCCCCTGCAAAGTGGGACAAAGGTATGGATAGGCGGGACAGAGACCCAAAATCGGGACTGTCCCGCCCAAATTGGACAGTTGGGGGGCATGATATATATAAATATATATATAAAATGAGGGGGCGGTATCACTGATGGTAAAGGCTGTGTGATTGATGGGTACAGCAACCTATGGGAGTTTGTCCTTCCTTTTTTCACTCTGGTCAATCAGCATTTACATGGAGGAAGGGACAAGCTTTAGATATACTGTATTGGCCCGATTATAGGCCGCACCCCCCCCTAATTTAATTATTTAAATCGGGGTTTAGCGTGGGGATGTGCAATTTGCAAGCAGAAATAAAACACCTGTCCTTTAAATATAGCTTCTTACATTGCAAGTGTATATTAGCAACACAATCCAAATTTAGAATGTTTTAAACATTTTTTTCAATCCTATAATCCAAGCCATTGTTCAACGCGCACCTTTTTAATTTAAAGTAGATTCCGCAATGACAATTCCTACATTTTACTAATCTATATACTAAATAAAACCTTTGTAATTACTTTAAAGGCAAACCCCAACTTTATATTGCTAGTATCATATGAAGGTATTTTGGTAAAAGTAAAATTTTAATTTATTTTTATAGTAAATGTTGTGCTATAGTTATATATTTCATATTAAAAGAAAGCCCTATATTTCCTGAAAGGAAAAAAAAGAATAATTTGTGTGGGTGCATTACACATGGACAAGAAGGATGATGAACAAAGATATAGTAAAAATGGCAAAAAACTCTAGTCACCTAGGGGGGTAAACCCCTCTGTCACAAAGGGGTTAACTAAATACAACTGCACAGTTTTCATCAAATGCCCTTGTGCTTCATTTTCATTGTTTTCTGATCATTATGTGCCATGAGAGCACATGAACTACCCTACTATTGTGAGAGCTAGGATTTTGGACCCTATATTTGTATGGAAAATCTATTTATGTTAACAAAAGCTCAGAAATTGAAGAGGAAATGTTCACTCAATCAGTACAATGCCGACCTGAAACGAAAGCTGGCCTAGAGTGCTTGAACAGGAAGTGAATGAATGTTCTTGGGTGGTCCAGCAAATATCTTGACCTGAGGCCAGCTCCAATACAACATCAATGGCGAGTCTTATCACTTAAAATACTAAGAAACTCTTGAAGAAGCAGGAGAGAAAGCTAATAAGACTCTAATTAAATGTGCTGTTCATCTTAAATAAAACAGTAATTAAACTATCTCGTATGCTAAGCAAATCATAGATCTTCAATTTTATGTTTTCTTCTGAATGTTTAATCATATAGAAGAACTCAGACACAGTTAAGGATATATATATATATATATGTATATGTATATATATATATATATATATATATATATATATATATATATATATATATATAGCAACAACCTGTCAGTGCCTGAGAATGGTGCATCTATATGTGCTTGTTAATTTGCATGCATTTGTGTGAGCCTACATATATATACATAAATATGTAAGAGTATAAACACATGGGAGCTGTTAATATGTAGTATGGTATTTGCAATCATTATACCTCATGCAACACAACTAGCCTCTGTGAAGAACATTAGTATTACCGTACTTTATTTGTTAAAAATGTTTCTAGTGTTTGCTTTATATGCATGTTCATTCACACAACCTTTTGTTTCAATACAATATATATTTATAATGGAACAGGTAATGACATCCTGTGGTACTACAAAGTGCAACTCTCTGTAAACCTAGATGGTCTTGTGTTAAGACAAGTCTGTTAGAATTCCATTAATGAATGAAAACCTTGTTCTGAGATTCCATTGCCCTCCAAGATTGTCTTTGAGGATAGGATTTCTTCAGCAATTTCTTCAGATAAAACCAAAAAAGTAGATTCAAAAAAATGTTAACCCTTCTGAAATGTAAGAAGTATTGGCCTCTTTACCACTGAAACCACTAACTTCCAATTCTGGACTATGAATATGACACATATACAAATACACTCTCCTCTCATTCACATGCCTTTTACTTAGTTTGCTCATTATATAACCAACATCATTTTTTATACAATATATTGCCTGCCTACCTTTACATCATCAGAAATAATAATCCATAAATGAGTTTCCTCTGCTTTAGTCAGTACAGTATGTATAATTCCAGAGGTGTTGATAGGGGTGGCTATAACTACTGGTGTAGGGTTGCCACCCATCCCGGTTTGACTGGGACAGTCCCAGATTAACCCCCAGATGTTCCAAAAACCACTGCATTGGTGCCAGTTTCATTCGTAGGGTAATGCTGTGTTAAACAGAGGTAGCAGCACGGTGGCTCACACTACCCTAAAGACGGGGCTGAGGCTTTGCACAGGGTGATTGAGTTTCATGCGGGAAGGAGAGAGAGTGTGTTACTGTGGGTGTCTATGTTAGAGTGTGTGTATGTATGTATGTGTCTCAATTACCGCTTGTCTAAGTTTTATCTGTACTGTCTTCCCATTGTTTCTCTCCACCACCCCTCTCCTTTTCTGCATTTTTGTGGCCAATTCTGAAACCACAACCCAAATGCACACCCCTGGCCAGACACCCAGAAACCATAAACTGTGTATAGTGTATTTTCAGGACTAGTGTGTGTTTATGGTGGAGACACAGAAAAAGCAAGGGAAAGCATACCTGAGGCCATGACACATTTCCCCCCAAGAGAGACAAGTTTAATTTTATGGGTTTTGTTAATAGTTCTTATTGACAGCATACACTTTACCTGGGGAAACAAATGTACGGTATGTGTTATGAGCAATAATATGAGCTATTCATAAATATGCTATCGCACATGTACACATGATAACATATTCTTCCTCTTACACACACTTACACATATAGGTTGGACCAGCCCGTTGTGAACAATTTTCGACTGGGGGCAGGGGGGCAATCCTCCCCCCAAGCAAGCCTGCCCCTCGTCAAGGTTCAGTGATATTTGCATTGAAACATTTTTAGAGATGCTTTATTTCAAATAAATGCGGGTCAACTTGGATTAGTGCATTTGGCCCTAAGACTCTGAGTCATGTCCCAGTTGAAGTCAAACATGAGTAAGCTCAACAGAGAGTTTGTATGTTAACCTATATCATGTCACATTTCTTAGCTGGACTTAAAATTCATTATTTTAGTTAGTTAAAATTCCTTGCCTTAAACAGTGTCATTCAGTAATCGTGTTATGGTCATTAAAACCTTCAACAAGAGAAAACTTGGATTTACATTGTTCAAGTCACTGGCATGGCCTTCCGCATAACTTAGCACACAGTATTTCCAAAATAACTTATTTTACTATTAAAGGTGCTTGGTTGCTAAAAAGGTCTGTATTGAGCTACAGGAAATAAGTACTGTATTGTATTGGTGTTTTCAAGCCAGTAACACTTGCAGACTTGCAGACATCAGTAAATGATACAATGTAAGGGTTAAGACATTGGCGTTTTAAAAGGAACGTTTAAAGGGCAGCCAGACTTTGGTTACCCTCAGAAATCCAGTATTTATCCCAATGTTTATGAAACAAGTAATAGGAGTATAAGCCAAACTACGCTAGCTGTTAAATATTACCACAGGGAGTGGTCTTTGGGCAAGTGATGGGGAAAAAAATGATACAAATAATAAAAGTACATATATTGAAAGCTTAATCTCTCTGCTGATTTTTATAACTGCTGCTTTTTTGCGTAAATTTGAAACAGACGTGTCCAAAGAATTTAAACACGAAGGTACGTAGCAATGCAACAATAAGGAACAAAGTCATAAAATATTTCAATGCTTTTGTAGAATTTAGCAAAGAATAGAAACCATATGGAAAAAATAAATATAAAATAGCAAGAAAATCTTGAATCATCTCTGAACAGTAGCGAATGCCTATAAGAAATGAGCCCCTAGATAAATGTGTATGATAGATAAAATATTATCATGTATCGTATGCCTTTAAATATCCTTTTTCTTGAACAACGACAAGTCACTTTTATCTTCTACTAGGGCAGGGGAGGTCTCTAGACATGTCCACACCTCACTAGATCCCACTCCTTACCTATTTAGTGTGATTTGGGGCTAGCTCCGCCCTTGTCAGTGGCTAGCCCAGCCCACTGCATGTCTAACCACCCTCGCATGGCTAGCTTTGCACGCGTGCATGGCTAGCTTTGCATGTGTGCATGGCTAGCCCATCGCCTCCCAAGGCCACTCCATCCGAAGAGAGAGGGCTGTGGGACGTTCCCAGGTCTATGCATCTGGCTCCCCTAATTTATCCATTGACAACAAAATCTGGCATATCATTGAAAAATTAACAGCCTATCTGCAAGAAAACACACATGCATCTCTTTGCCCAAATCACATGCATTTGACTGTTGTTGTAGATGTTCTATTAAGGAATGAACGGTTGGAGATTGATATAGTACCTGAGTCAATGACAGTTATTATTATTATTATAATATTTATTATTATGCAGCGCTTAATACAATACATATATTCAAGGGGTATGACAAGACGAGAATTCACAGACTAAGACAAACTGATTCATGAGGTGGAGAGAGCCCTGCTCACAAGCTTACAATCTTGAGAGTTAAGTAGACAATTGATAATACGTTTTCTTTTTTCCAGCAGGCATTGACTATCGATTAAAAACGTCACTGGCGGTTTGGGGCTGCTGGATACACACTACCGCATGCTACAGTCATACACTTTTGTAGCGTTTAGCTGCATGTATCCAGCAAGGGGACCCACACTAAAATATTGAATTGACCACACAAGGGACAGTAAACGAACATGAGATGCACACCTCCATCCGATGTGCCAGGCGGCTGTCTTGGCCTGATAGAAAATGTTCTTGTTATATTGAAATTGTATTGCTTGCTGTGTACTTGAAAACATTCAATTACAAAAAAGGTTGCTTTTTTATTTCTCAAATTTTATACTTAATTCCCATTATTCCTTAGGCTGCCACTTCACCAGGTAGAAAAAAATACTATTCATTATTCTGGCAGGTTTTCTTGATTTTTATTTTATTTTTTTATTTTACATCCACATCCCTAAAGTACCGAAAGTTGCACAATATTCTATACATAGCAGAAGTGTGAGTTAAAAATGAGGATACCCTTAGGAAACATCTAAAATACAAATGAGGTTTAAGGAACAGGCCACCTCCAGATCTTCTGTCTGGTTCTGCTTAGGTTTGTTATTGTCTGTGTAACCTATTATATAGAGCTGCAGAAACTGTTGCTAAATAAATAAAAGAAAATAAATTAGCAATTTAATGTCCTCTAATGTACACGATTAGAGATAAAAAAAAAACAACATCAACTTTTCTTCCTAAATGTAATATCCTGAGGGGTCAGCAGTTAGTGGTTATAGACACAAAACTAAAAGAAGTCTGTTAACAAATAAAACTGTGTATTGTGGAAGCCCTGCCAGACAAAGGAAAACCAAAAGGGTTTTATGACTCATGAACCCTGCTGTCAGTAGGCTTCTCTGTTTTTCCTTCAGCCTTTTGTATCTTCATCCCAGAACATATTAAAGGTCCACTCCAGTCATATTTTCACTTTAAACGCATACTGGAGTCCAATTTGCATAGGCAATCCTTCTCACTGCATGTAAATTGATGAATGCATTCTTTAGTAAGTAAATTACAAAATGAGACTTCTGTCTTATTTAACTCTACTGAAAGCATATATATTAACACGTCTTACACGTGTTCAGTAGGACTCACATTGTACTTAAAGGACTGAACACTGAACACTGACCTTGACTTCAATAGGAGTGTTTTTTAGGATATACAGGAAGTAAGCTTCCTGCTTACACTTCCTGGTTTTGGGTGGTGTGGCTATAGACAGGGGGCCATGGGCAGACAAGGGTGAAGATATAGATGGGGCTGTAGGTGGACCAAGACTATGGCAGGATCAAGTGCACCTACGTTACCGCTTGTGCAGCCAAATGCAGGACTATGATGTGACATACCGCTGTACTATGTGGCAAGGAAGCCATGGAGGAGCTGTAACTGATGTCTGTAGCACAACAGAACAGACCTCAATCAATTCCACTCCGTGGGATGATAAGTAAACTGACATGTCAGCCCTATTGCCTGGAAATTCATGATAGGGGGCTGCTTGGATGGTGTCTGAATTAGAATTAGAACTGTCCTGCAGAAAACAGGACACTAGGAATGTATTGGAGTAGTTAAATAAAACCAGAAGTCTCATTACGGTAGTAGTTAAATGAGACAGAAGAGTTTAATGTATAGTTTTACATTAAAGTGTGTGTGAACATTTGGTGTCAGAGTGCACAGTGTGTTAGTGTATGGTGTTAGCATGAGTTTGTGTCAGCGTATGGGACACCAAAGAAATATTGCACCCAACAGTGAGGGAACTAGTCATAAACTTAAAATATAAAACACTGGTTAGAATAACAGCTGAATTGGACCATTACACCTCGGCCATATTTTACACCTCACCATTACATCTCCCCCCTGTGTTAAATTCCCACCCTGTCAGATTCAATGACTCCCTATCATATCCCTTGCTCCAGCCTCCTGTCAAAATACTTGCCACTCTCAATCCCCTGCCTCCTGTCATATGCTTTATATACAGGCCTTTGTCAGAAAGAATGGCATATCCCTGACCCCTACCCCCTGTCATATTATTTTTCAGAGGCACACTTGCTCAGAAATTCACATTTAAATGCACATATACACACATGTATACAGACACATCCTGTTAGATATTTGTTTGTCTTTACACATCCTTAGTCCAGTTCACATAGAATATATATATATATATATATATATATATATATATATATTAAGGTGATAATTGTTAACCTTATTTGCATGCGCCTACCCAGAATCCCTTGTGGTTGTGGCAGCACCATGAGATTTCTGAGGGAAAAACAAGCCTCCTGGCTTGTCTGGTGTCTGTAGATGAGTGTTTAATAATACTTCTACTACATATATATATTCAGATTCTTTTTACAGTTGCGTATTCATATCTTTTTACACACTAACATTTATCGCAAGCACTACTTTTACAAATCACCCCTGTAGACTACTGATTTTATATATGATTTGTATGATTCTTCACTGAAGCAGGTTTTGAGATAATACCACTAGGAAAAATATGTTGGTCCTTCTACTTAATTTCTTTAAAGAAACATGAGAACAGCTTTTCCTGCCTTCAAACACATTATTGGCTTATCTTAAAAAAATAAAAAAAAAACAGCCTTGCAAAATAATTTAGAATTATTCTGTAAAGGATACCTCTGAGATGCCTGCGTTTTTGTAGAATCAAAAAGGAAACAGCAATTTTACAATTAGCAATTAGAGTTTGGGTATATTTTGATTTTAACATTCCCATGTTTAATAATGATTAAATGAATGTAAGCAGAGTTATCGTTATATAACAAAGTGTCTTCTATGATCTATATTTTTTTTAATCAGTGCCATAAGTGATATATAAAGGGGTCACATTATCAGGGAGAAATGTTAATAAAGTAGTGAGATTATGCAGGGCAGCAATAAGTATAAATCATAATTTTACATAAGTGAATGGAAAGACCGAGTAACCTAAAATATAACATGCAAATGCATACATAAAAAATTAGAAACACATTGAAGCCAAGAACAACAATGTTTTTTCTTTTGAAGACCTGTCAGTGCTAATATAGATATTATTATCATGAACCTAATTGATTATAAGGTATAGTGGGCAGAGCCACTTAAATGTTTTTACCAGATGCGTTCAAATTAAATGCTACCCCTTTATAGGGAAAGTTGGCTCACCTATTAAAAATGTGTTATAACCAACAATGTAGGGTATATAGACAATTTTTTTTTTTTAGTACATTTTCCTTGAAGTCATGTCCCACTGAGAAATCAGTAATAACATTCAAAATATTTTGGCCTTTATGCTAAAAAAGATATTTTTTCACACAATTCCTGATATGTTTACATGGGATCCATACATTAATGCTACCAGAAAGTTTGATTTGTGTGTGAAAAATACCAACCCAACATTTGATCCCTTTACAGTTGGCACCAATGATTTTTAAGATAAGATGCAGTATTTATACGTTTTATAAGCAGTCGTTTGCTTACCTACCTTGTGAATTAGCTGTGTATAACACTAAAGAAGCTGCTGCTGTTCTATAAATGTTATTGGAAACTGTGTAATGTGTATGCCATTGGGATAGCCATAACTTAATTTTCTTTGGATTTGCATGATTACTTCCCATATTAGGTTTATCTCTCCCCTATTGGTAAGTTGTTGATTGATTTAGGTAGCCTTTGTAAGAGTGGAGTAAGGAGAAGAGAGAGAAATTTAGCAAATACAATTTTTGTTACCACTTCACTGTCTCTGAGTTCCTGTATTACACAGAGAAAACGAGGCAAAGGCTTTACAGTAGGCTAAGATGATGACAAGTGACAATCCACTATCGGTTTCAAATAACCGCAGTAAATGTGAGTTTCGTTATGATGCAGCTTTACAGGATCAATTGCTGGGACACATGGATATTGTGACATCACATTTTGCTACACATTACATGGACAACTGCTGTGATCTGGAGCACCCCTTCTGCCATGTTTTAGGGTGGTCCCACCAAAAGTTATTTGCAACAGAATTTTAAGAACTATATGGTCATATTTGTGACTGTTGGCAGTGATATAGAGCGGTCCCCAACCTTTTTGGCACCAGGGACCGGTTTTGTGGAAGACAATTTATTATCTATTATTATTATTCATATATTTATTATTATTTATAATACTCCACAGCACTCCATAACTGGCTGTGTTTCAATATAAAACTTGTAAAGTAAAGCTGCTCCTTCTCTGGCTGCCTGTCCTCCTTCCTCGTGGTTGCCGCCAAATGCAAAAAAAACATAGCGTGGAAAACTTTATTGAAGACACAACCTTCCCATGCAGCACGTAAGTTTTACAGTAGTCGGGCAGCCGCGACAAGCCCGAAGTAATTGATTGTATAGCAGGTAGAGGCAGGTGGCGATTTTTCGGGAGGGCTGGTAGCCTAAGGCCTGGGGGGCAAGTCTAGTCAAGTGGTCCGTTGCGCCACCAAATCAGCCCACCATCCATGCCCATCTTTTCCTGATTTTCTAACGCATATTGATGTGATGTGATGGTATTGAGAGTTCACCAGTACACTAAAAAAAAGTAATCGTACACGGAACGCCTAAAGCCACAATTTAGTGCCACTAATCCTTTATTAATAAAATATGCAGATTGAAATAGAGTAAATAACACAAAACCTTTACTTTTCCTCTCATTGATTTCTGGGCCTAGAAAGTTTTGTCCTCTGAAGTGACTACAAATACAGGAGGGAGTTTCATCTCTAGATAAGCTAGTTTAATTTATCCCTACAGTAAGTAAAGTGCCAGGAAACAGATGACCAAATACACACCAGGACAGGTTCTGCCACACTGACACACCAAACACACACACACCAGGATAGGCTCTGCCACATCGACCCCCAAACACACACACCAGGACAGGTTCTGCCACACCAACACACCAAACACAGACACACACACCAGGACAGGCTCTACCACACCGACACCCAAACACAAACATACCAGGACAGGCTCTGCCACACCGACACCCAAACACACACACCAGGACAGGCTCTGCCATACTGACACCCAACCATAAACACCAGGACAGGCTTGGCCACACCGACACCCACATCAGTGCAGGTTAATCTTCACAACACATAAAAAATGCTTCCCACACTAGTTTGTTGTTTGTGTGTTTTCTCCCTTGTATATTGATGCCCCAGCCAGGGGCCCCTTTAGTTTTAATGTATCCCCCCACACCCGTGTATTGCCCCATGTGTATTTGTGCCCCCAGCAAGCTCCTTTTGTGCATTTATGCCCCCACATCATTGTGTATTGATTTATGTGATGTCCCCAGCCAGCCCCCCTCCCTTTTGTATTGATGTCCCCTTTTTGTACTGGTTAATATACCCATGTGTATTGCCCCCAGCCACCCCCCCTTTGTGTATTGACTTATGTGATGCCCCAACCACCCTGTTGTATACTTATACCCCCCAGCCACCCCCTTTTTGTATTTAATTGTTGTCCCAAGGCACACCCCTTCCTTTGAATATGGGTCCCCTTCCACCTACCACCCCAACTATTTTTTTCTTTTAATACTTACTTTTTTGCTGGCTTCCTTCCCTGCAGACTGCTATCCTTCTGCATGTTCTTTTCCCTGTCACGAGGAACTGTCCCATGTAAACCCGCCCCCTTGTGCGGAACAAAGAGCCTCACTGAGCCGCAGGCATGTGGAGGCGGACTTACGGACGCTTTAAAACTCGCAGCTGTATCGGCTGCAATGGCATCTCGGTGTGCCAGCCCACGGACTGGCCGGCCCACTGTGGATGCTGATATAGACCGTCTACCGCATGTCTCCCAAGCTTTAGCGTACCTAAGAGGGGGCGGGGATGCAGTCTGCCCTGGAAGCCACTCATCAGTAGAGGCGCCACCTACCAGGAGACCGAACGTCTGACTAACACAAGCCTGCACCTTACCGCTGTGGAGCTCGCACACTGTGTAAGGAAGGAGGAACCTGGGCGGGAAAAGAGTGTTTTCTTACTCAGTGTGTTGGCACCACAGAGGTAAGCACCAGGCCTGCATTAGGTGGCCGTCAGGCTGCATGGACATCGGCTCTGCCCCAGTGCTACTCGGCAGCCTCCGGACAGGAAAACTGCAGGAGAGATAAGGGGATGCTGAATTGTTAACACGTGAGTGAGTGAATGAATGTTTAGGGGCAGAAATGGGACAGGCAGGCTGTTAAGGTGACAGAGGTGGCACAGGCAGGCTACTTAAGGGGCAGGGGTGGCACGGGCAGGCTGTTTCTGAAGGGGCAAAGAGGGCACATGCAGGCTGCTTCAGGTGCAGAGGCCTATAACATCAATGTCTGGCTTAGTGTATAGTGATGGGGGTTATGCTACACTACCATCAGTGTCTGGCTCAGTGTGTAGTGATAGGAGTTATGCTGTACCATATCTGTTCAGTAAATGTTATTTATGTAAACTTATTTCAGATTTCTAGTTTTTTTTCTAGTTGACATACAGTTTATAAGTTAGTGAAATAAATAGTCTTGCCATTATTTATATTTTTGTGGGTGTGGTTACATTTTAAAGTGAGGGGTAGCCACATCCAGGATCTGCCCCAGATGCCAAATACTCTAGGTACACCGCTGCTCCCAAGTGTCCCAATTTCTGGCCACTCCGCCATATAGCTACCCGACTGCTTTCACATAAACACATAAACGTTGGAGGCATCACTACCCCTAAATGTGTGTAGTGGTGGAACTGGTACCTTTGCTAAGAACATGTGGATGACCCTTGACCACTTTCCTGCTGATTTCCTGTTGTATTCTGGCAGCTTTTATCCTCACGGGATGTGACATATTCACGGTGCAGAATGTAGGCAGAATGCAGGCCTTTTGCCGTTAGTCAACAATTGTACCTAAACACATCAGCTTCATGCAGGTGCAGATTAACAATGGGGCAAGTGCCTTAGGGCCTCTGGTGGCAAGGGGACCCCACTTGCTGCAATGTAATTTATGTATGTGTCTGCACTGCACAGCATGCATATGGTATTTCTTGTGCTGGGTGATTTTGGAGCCCAGATGGGATTACAATTTGGGTCTTGTATGTTGTCCAGATGTTTCTCTTTTACACTTATACAAATTGTGTGCAATAAATACTATGTTTTCTTAATTTATTTTGCCATAGATGCAAAGAATTCATAAAATTAAAAAGAAGTCTAACTCTACCGTAAACTCCTGATCTAGTGAATACACCCCAAGAGACTCTGGATTAAGGCGCACGGCATGCCCTTGGCAATGCCTTATGAGAATAGAAAACCACACACAGTCTAATGTCATCAGCACCCCTGTAAAGATACGCCTTGTGTCTCTGCGCACATCTTCCTGAATCCCATTGGACCAACAAGCCTTCCATTAAAAGGTGACATATAGTTGCCACATAGCCACACAAACTAGGAGGTAAAAACCAAACTTCGGCAGTGGTCCACAAACTATAGCAGACTATAGAGAATATGATCTGGCACCCCATCAGATCAGTGCTCCAGGCAACTGCCTAGTTCACATATGTGGTGGGGCCTTCCCTATATATATATGTTCATATTTCAGGCATTGGCTAAAAGAAGCAGGTAGGTCCACTTTCAAATTAACCCCAAATTAAATATTTCACCAATAACTGACTACACTATACTTACTATAAATCCGTTCGATACATTGGCATATAATGTGCAGATTTAATTAAAATGATTATGGAATCATTTAGGATTTTTTAATTATTCATTTTATTTATATGTTATATAATTTTATATGACTATTAAATAAATAGGTTAGGAGAAATACAATTGACATGCTGAGTGCCAGGTGGACCTTGCTATCCAGCTTTGTGAAATGGTTAAACTTTTTCCTGCACCACAAACAACATTGCCTCAAAATGAGATTTACAATAATAAGTGCTTATCTTCAAGGTTGAGTAAAACATTTTTTGAATTGTGCTTTCTGGTCACTCAGGTTAATGTCTTACTAGACCCAGTTCTCTGCAGGGATGCCAAACGTATGACCTAAGGTCATGCACGTTGATTTACTTACCCAACAATTGTCAGCTGTGTCTGATTGGGAATGATCCTTTGTTCAACCCCATTCAGAATCAGTGAGAATTTAAGTAAATTGATAGATACCCCCGAGTGATGCTGAAAAGTCCTAAATAAAACAATAGATATTTTACTGAACCCGTGGAACTATATTGTACGATGAAAAGGAACCAGCGTTATCAATGTGGCCAACCTTTGAAACTCTGATCCTGGTACCCAGAAGCAGCTGGGTTGTAGACCAATGCATTGTTCACCTATTGTTTATTTCATTTGGGGAGATGGGTAAGAGTTATGCAAAGCCCAAGTGCGTGACATGGTTTTTGTACTGGCAAAAAGGCCATTCATTTTTTTTAGATTGGACTGCCCTGTATTTTAGCATCCATGCAACCTGCCTGTGTAGAAGATCACAAAAAATCGTTTGCACAGTTTAAACCTACCTTTTATAAGAAAGTTACTGTATATTATAACAATAATATCTTCCTCCTGTATCACATACCATCCTCTACCTTATATTCAACACTTTCTGTTTGCTTATTCTAGTTTTCCATCTATTTCTGTTCTTTCAGTGAGCTGCAGCCAATTACGGTTGACAATTTAGGTCTGCAAACCAATCAGGTATTCCTAAGGCTGGTCATACTTAATCCTGGACACTTGATCCTAAAACAAGATTCTAGATACAGAGTATCTGTTCTGGAATAACCCTTGATTATGGGGAAACAGCTTATTGATCCAAGGAGAAATCTGACTGCCATTTTGGGGTCAAGAAGGAATTTTTTCCCTGGTTAGTGCAAAATTGGAAAGAGCCAAACTGGGTTTTTTTTGCCTTTTTTGGATCAACAGCAACAAATTAACCGATAGGAAAGGCTGAACTTGATGGACGCATGTCTTTTTTCAGCCTACATATAACTATGTAAAAGTTGTGTAGGTGACAGATCTTCTTTTAGGAGCTATTATACTTTCAAAATAACCTTGGCTTCCATAATAGGGAAATTGTCTTTCCAAAAGATTGACACCTGGAATGCTTTTAATTTAAAAACTTATATAAATTTTATTAAAATTCACCTTTTAAAGTGCTATTCAAACATTGTATTAGGCAGAACATAATACTAATTATGTTTTTCAAAAGTTTTGGTCATGTAAAAAACATCATCATTATCTTTTGTTAGTTAAGTTATACCCTTCAACTGATAAAAAACATCATTTTTGTTAGTTGTACTCTACGTTTTAGAAATTCCAGATCATATGCTTTGTTAATGTATACACAAAGAAATTCTTGTGTGGTCTAGTAGGAAATATGCCAGCTCAGGAGAAACCTCTAAAATACCTTCTAATAGTACAACACTTGAATTCCATCAGCTGATGTCTGTGACCTTCTTTTGACTATTTAGCAGTGTTATTTTAATTTTAAGAATGCAAAATAAACCTTTCATGAGGTTGAAGAGAAGCTGTATTTTAAAATATTTTTTAAGGTTTTAGAATCTAAAAAAACAAAACAAGGAGTGTGACTCCTACTACCCCTTCTTCCTGTTACCTTGTACCGGTTCAAAATAGTTTAGAAAGGGCCCTTCCGACCTGGATCACACCGATCCAGGTTGGAAGGGCCTTTTCTAAACTATTTTTTCTAAACCGGCACAGGGAGGCAGGAGGATATAGGGGTCACGTGACGTCATGTGAAACCGAGGCTGCTCACACACTGTGCGTTGGGGCGGGATATATGTATATGTGTTTGTGTGTATATATAAATATATATATATCTATATATATATATATATATATGGATGTGTGTGAGCATGGATGTGTACGTGTGTGTGTAAGCATGGATGTATAATTGTGTGTGTGTGTATGAGCATAGATGTGTAATTGTGTGTGTGTGTATGAGCATGGATGTGTAATTGTGTAAGTGGGGTGAGATGGAGTGTGTGTTAGTGAGTATGAGTAAGTGTGTCTAATTTGTGTAAGTGTGTTTACATATTTTGCAAAGAAGGCACAGTTTTGTGGGGGCAATGATGGCACAGACCAGCTGTTGAAGTTGTGGGGCTCGGGACAATTTATCGCACTAGGTCCCAGTGGTTTTAGATATTGTCCCAGACATGTGATTGTTCAGATGCAACCTTGCAAACCTAAGTAGTGCTGCCATGTTCTTTTTAGACAGAAGAGACTTTCTCCTGGCAACCATTCTAAAGAAACCATACTTGTTAAGTCTTTTTCTAATTGTACTGCCATGAACTTTAACATTTAACATGCTAACTGAGTCTGAGATGTTTTTTTCCAATTTCTCTGAGCTCAGGATGAATTTGGTGGGATGTCTACTCCTAGGAAGATTGGCAACTGTCTTGAATGTTTTCCACTCACTGTAGAATGTTGGACTTGAAATTGTTTGCAAATGGCCTTATATCCCTTTACAGATTGATGTGCAGCAACTGATGTCTTTCCTACTTGGCATTGTGTTAACACACACCTGAATTCTCCAGACCATCAAACCGCTAAAATTTCGGCTTTAATAGAGGGGATCACATTTAATGGTGATAATTTAATCAAGGGCATTTTAATAGCAGCACCTGTGATGCTTAGCTTCGTAATTGCTATGGAAGCAGTAAGGGTATACTTAGTTTTTCACACATGGCTTCTCCATTTAGGCTTTATTTTTGTTGAATAAATCATAACACTGTGTAATATGCCATGTGGTGTTCTTCATCTGAGGTTGAATTTGCAAGAAAACCAAAATGTATGGGGCGCAGGTGCATATATAGGGAAAAAAACAAAAAACAACACAATATAGTGTAGATGGTATGTCCAATATTAATTATTAAGTGATATGTTGCACTCACAAGTGAAAGAGGCAAATCCAACCCATCAATAAGGACTGTAAAAAACTTTAATATTCTTCAAGGTGAATCTAAAAAAACAAGCTAAAATAGTGCAGTATCTTAGGTAAAACAGTATATACCGATACTATCTTTCACTTGTGAGTGCAACATATCACTTAATAATTAATATTGGACATACCATCTACACTATATTGTGTTGTTTTTTGTTTTTTTTCCCTATATATGCACCTGCGCCCCATACATTTTGGTTTTCTTGCATTTTCTACACTTTGAGGAAGAGTGTCGCTTGGGCAGCTGCGGCCCATACTAGGGAAGTATTTACACATTTATTTACCATTTATCACATTTCACCTAAGTAGCACGTATTTTTTGGATTTCTTTTTGTTCTTATCTGAGGTTGAATTTACCTAATTTTTAGACCTTCTAAGGAACAGAGGATTGTTATTATGTCCCGATACGTAAAACCATAGAATTCAAAGAGGGCGTACTTTCTTTTTCACATGACTGTATATGTATTATATATATAGCGTTAATCAATGTGTGTGTGTGTGTATAGATATATAGATATATATATTGTGATGCTGTAAACCCCATGCAGATGATTCGTTTGACATTTAGGTGCAGGTTCTATGTAAGTTATACATATGGGTCCTGGGGTGGAGCAATTGGAGAGGAAGGTGGGCCAATGCTCCATTCCTCAAATCCGTTGAAAATCCAAGCAGGCTTTTCCAAGAGGCTAGAGGTCTGCAGGATCCAGTCCAGGATTCCTATGGCGCTTGCATCAGGTACAGGTGCTATGCATTAAAAACCCCCGAAGCCTCATGATCAGTGAGATTGTTGGGGGGAGAGGGAGTTTCCTTGTGCTCCCAGGGCAAGGAGAGGCCCTGAAGAAGACCATCCCTAAGCCAAGTGAGGCACTACCTGCCTGGACCTTTGAGTGGGGGAGGTTTTCCATAGCCTGGCTTAGCTGGGAGGTCAAGTTAGTCAGAGTTTAGGCTGGTCAGTCTGGGCCAGCATTGTATAGTTAGAGAGGGCTCCAATTGGGAACTAGGTTCTTTTTATGATTTTGTTTTGGGGTGTTATGTTTGAGCAATTAAATTAAGTATTTTGCTACAAGTTGGTGTTCCTAAGCCTGATTGCCATAAAGGACTGTGCTAACTGACATTTTATGGCCCTCATACTACAGAGTTTGTCACAATATATATATATTACCACTAGTTGCTTCAGTTCTGCCTTCGCATACCCTGTGGCTAAGAAGGGGGTCCTGACCACCCCCTGATGGCTGTCTTGATTGTAAACCTCACCGCATTCAGCATTCTTATAAGAAGGAACCGGACAACTTTAACCTGAAGGCATTGTAAAGAAAACTGACAGATGCCATTTAAACACATTTTACAAACTCAGCTCTTTTTAAACACAAAGAGGGTTTTATTTTAAAGCTTTACACTTTCTTTACATGGTTACTGTAAGTTTTTAAATCAGCTGCCAAATTCAAGCCAATGTTGTCTAGCCTGGAAATTACAACTGCCAAGAAATGGGGCAAGTGGTTCAAGAGCTAAGAGAAATTATATTTCTTCTTTCCCATTTGAACAAGGCATACAAAGTGTCCACAAATCCATAAAAACTAAGGTTACGATTTATGTAGCAACATAAAACTCAATCCTTAATGAAAGCTCTCCAATTTCTGTGTTATTTCACCCATTGGATTTTCCAAGCAATGAGTATTATTATAGCGATAAAATAACACTGGATTTAGGGGGATTTGGTAAAATCAGCCAATGTATCGAGGTACCCTTGTGATTGCTCTACATGAATAGCTCAGAATTAATCTAATTATGTATTTGAAAAGGTGTGTTTTTTATTACAGTTTGAGAGATATTTATGATTATGCAAGAGTTGCTATCTTACTTGAGCAGAAATATTCCATTTGTGATGAATTTCACCCATTCACTCACCTATTTGCTGCAAGCTTCTTGTAGTAGATCACTCAAGGCTCCGTGCCTCCTGCTCCATATCATAAGCGGTAGGTGGTAGAGCCAGGGTGGGCAGCTTGTAGGGCTCAAAAAGCATAGGGCATGGCTAGCTCATATAATATCAACTGGGGAGTAGGTGGGGATCGATGGAGACTGGGTTGGCTCAAACACCATTTTGCCAAAAGTGTTGTATGGAAATGTGCTGTGACCTTTCGGGAGCTAGGCTTCATGGAAAGATCGCAACAGATGTAGGCGTTGTGCTTTGTGTAGTCTAATATCGTAGTAAAGGCATACACAGAAATCCTTTTATATTTACTTGTCAGACTACAGACCCCCAATGACTAGCCTGAACTTCCTCAGTCACATGGCACACTGATCATCCACAAACTACCGAGCATGATCAGCTTCTTAAAGCTACACAACAGAATACTAATACACAGTATACTATGGACGTGTCCACCTCATAAGGAATCTTTGCTTTAGAGGATGTGGGCAAAGATCTGGAACTTGAACCATACCGCCTAATATTTTTAAATGGCACGGAGGGACACCTTTGTTTTAGGGTGTGTAGTTAGAGGGTAGGGCTTTACCAGGACTTTTTATGTGACGTTTAGGTAGTTATTTACGTAACCGAGTAAGTCATTTAGAACAAGAATACTGTATTTATTTACACAATTTAATTTATACACACATTTTCTGCTGTTTCTATACACAATATTGTAACTTTTAGTGAGATAATAGAAAAGAGGGACATCTGAGGAGGAAAGAGGGGGAGGGGGATTTGAGGCCTAAAGAGGGACACTTGGGACATGTGCTTGCACTGGCTGTAGATTATACACTATATCAATGGGGAATAAAATGGGTGGATGAGCTTTTCTAGACTACAAATTATATCAATCTCAGCCAGACTGATGATGAGAGTGATGGGGGTTGTAGTCCACAAGCACCGATGCACTGTACTCTACATGGCTTGTGTACAATCTACATGTATGCAGAGTTGCCAACTGTCCCATTTTTCATGGGACAGTCCCTGGATTTGGGAGCTTGTGTTGCTACATTCAGAGTATAACGGGACATGTCGGGCAGAGCAGGTGTTGAATGCAGGGCCCTTATTTTACCAGCCCAAAATTAAGGGAGCGCAAGGCCTGTTCCTTCAGATGTCTGCTTCAGTGCTGCCTAACACTGACCTCTCGCTAACAACATGGCCTGTGGCACAGGTCTTAAAGAAGAAAAAAAGGCAAAAAGGGTAAGAGATGGGAAGAAGAGAGGAGGAAAGGGAGAAAGGTAAAAGATTGGGGAGAATGCTAGCGAGAAAGGGGAGAGCTAAACAGAAGCAGAAGAAATAGAAAAAAGAGAGATAGGATATGTAAAGAATAGGAGAGATAAAGAGAAAGATAAAGAGAAAGAAGAGTATTTTATGTATTTTGAAAGTATGTGTATGTTAGGCCAAGTGTGTCATGGCAAGCGTGAGCCAGTAAGTGTAAGGGCAGTTTATCCATACTTTTACTGTTTTGGCTTAATTTTTTAAATTAAGTCATTTTTTGCCAGCTATGAAGTATGTACAACTACATACATATGGCACATTTACTGGGGGGGGGTCGGGTTTTTCATAAACAAATGTGTCTATAAATATATAAACTGTGGAGTATGCTAAAAAAAGAGCTTCATGTTTTAGGGAGCAATATACCCTAAGTAAAAAGAGGTTCATTATTCTAAATGTCTTTATTTTTGCAGTGTGTAATAAGGATGTTTTTCGGCCAATATAACTAAAAGATGCTTGTGTTAAAAGCATCCAATAATATTTGTATGGCTATGACAAGGGTAAATAGGGATAAATATAAGAAAATAAAGCTAGAAATAAAATGTAATATGCTTTAAATTGAAATGAGATATTTCAGCAGTTATATTAGATATTTAATCCATTTAATTACACAGTAAAGCTCTCCGTGCTATCAAAGCAGTGTTCACTCCGTTAGCACTGAAACATATACACCCCCCATATATTTCTATGTCAAATACCCTTCTAAATATTAGGGCTCCCCTGGATAAACACTGAACCAATTGTTTGTGTCGTTGACACAATCACAGTAGATTAATTCATTATGGGTTTAAGGTGATCGAGCCAGCTACTATGACTGGTCTCCTCTAACAACCGGTGTATATGGCTTTATATGATTCCCCTTATATCATCCAATTAGACAAGGCTTGGCCTTTCACCTCAAATGAGGTGTTGGTGGTATACGAGGTGTTGGTGGTATAGCGGTGAGCAGAAGTAACTTTCAAGTCAATATTTGACTTACAGGCTAATTCACGTTCCTGTAATACCTATAGGCTGGAGGAGATACAAGGCTCTGTTCTTACCGTGTGTAATTTCCAAGATAAGCTGACTTCCAACAACATTTAATTGATTAGCAGGCAGTTCTTATTTTTTTAAAATTCTGGCTGCATGTATTTTAGTAGTTGACTAAAGTTACTCACATGTCTTCAAGTCATTTTAACCCATTATGCAGAGCACACCAAGCCTTCACTGAAGTGTTACTAGATTACGATTAGATTGGTTTGTTAATTATGAAAGGATTTAAGTTTTCTATGGTTTTGCGAGCCTGCGTTTTTGGCTACAGAAACACTCTTTGTATCACGCATCAATCTCTGTGTGTGATTTTTTTCTGTCTTGGCTTTATACTGCATAGAATTCTGGACCCTTGCAAGATTTGCACGTGACAGCAATTAATTTTCTCTTGACGTACCTTGACCGTCTAGTATTTTGTTTTGTTTGGAAAAAAATTGTGTGTCTAACAAGAAAATACCTTGACTATTCTACGTTATTTGGTAATAGTAGTAGATAAAGCAGTGAGAAATCAGAGAGAACCACTTTGATGAGGTCCGCTGCATTATGGTGGGGAAGTAGAAGTACTTTATCAGTGGAGATTAAAGTATACTTGATGCAGACCTAAACTATGCAGTGTATACTTCATTCTGCATAGTTGATTGATTTGTTATTAAAGTTTTCATCTACAGTTCACTTTCAAAATTCAAGTGGCCATTTTAGGTTTGTATTTGTAGCATTTCTTCATCCGATGCAGTACTTAGATGACCTTGATAAATAGGTCAGCAACATTATTGATAGATACATTGCCACACCTCCCAACATTTCAGGTGTCCATACCAGGACACCCTTGTTGGGGTACATGAATGGGTGAGGTTGATGGCTCCTAAAGAGCCCCCTTGTGGTGGTGTGGTAGCTGCAGAGCGTCAGAAAACTGGGACTGTCCTGCGGAAATTGGGACACCTTGCAGAGCATTCAACAAAGTATTTTATACACCCCCTTTCATCCCTAGCCATTCAGTATTTATGCAGATAAATGCATATCCTACCATAAACTGGTGACTGGATTCATTAAAATGTGTTTCTTGGTTGCAATTACTTAAGTGTGTTCCTTACATGTCTACATAAATGAACTTTATGCGGATTTGTGTTAATCGGGGACATAGGCTATGGCACCAAACTCTCACTTTCACTTAATACTGAGTATTTTGGTTGGATTAAATGAAATAATCCCTTCTTCAGGGCTACACAATTTTACAAACCACCTGGGGATAATTGCATGTAAAACAATATGGGATTAAAAAACAATGTTTTAATTGCATATTGCAGACATAGAAGAGACCTGCCATCTGTTTGTTGTTTATTCTGCTCAAAAAAACATCTGTTACATCTGATTCCATTATCAACAGGTTTATCTCAGAATATATTTCAATATTTCATTTATTGTTTGGACAACAAAGCAAGGGATCAGTGCAAATACTATTTAAAGCACCTATCTGGGGCATAAATATCAGGGATTCCATTATATTATATGGCCATATATTGCTAAGTCCACCACTATATCAAAGTACCCCAATGTTGGCTATCTAATCCTAACATGGCTGTATTGCTTACGATGGAACTGAATCAGTGGGACTGCACTCCCTGATGTGAACAGAGTAGATGTCTTACTTGACTTGCCAAAATACATATATGGTAACATAAAATGTGTTCAGTTGGGAAAACTGAGTTTGAATGTCTTTAGCCTAGTTTAATGTAAACATTTGGCCTCAGACCAACAGGTCTGAGGTGGTGGAAGGTAGCAGCCCTTCTGCCTTAAAAGTCTCCACAACTGGTCCATTTACACCAAGGAAGACACCTAAGCTCTGCACTTCCTTCTGAGCGCCAGGATAAGACGTTGCACCTCGGCATAAAGGGCGCCACAGAGGTAGGTACTGGTCGGGGTCAGGGCTAGGAAAGTGAATAACAAAAATGCATCCCTAGTGGTATTTAACCCAAATATCCCATTTGTTATATTATAAACTGATAATACACACTTAATTTTTCTGCTTATTGGAATATGCTGTGTTGTTCATGGTTTCAATTTCCTAAACAAACTTTTTTCAAGTGAAACCAAGGAAGTTTTGCTCTAAGAAAATACACATGCTCTCCCAAGATAAGTCAGCGAAGCCACAAAAGTACTGATTAGAGAACATTCAGTGAAATTATCATTATTCTAATGGCTTGAAAAGGGAAATGTATATAATGATTGTTAGAACTCTAGTTAGGAGACTATGTGCATAAAATGTAAGGGGTATCTTAAAATGTATTATGCAAGAGTATGTTTCATACCAAGTGGTCGGCTGTGTTTCTAAATGAACGTCACACTACTTTACTTGGGTTACGGATTGATACATTAAAGTGTAAACACCAATTGTGAGTTTTTCTTCTTTCTTCTTACTTTATTTAGTATTTCCAATAAACATAGGCATCTGCTGATAATATAATATAATAATAAAGTTATGTTCACAAAAACATATTCTTGCCGTGTAGAAAATATATCAATAAGCAAATCACTGGATAAGTGATGTCTCTGTATTTCTCTTACAGAATCTGTTTGGTTGTGTTATGTGCCTCCTTGGAGAACATTTGTTCAACAGTCCCATAGGTCTGAACATATGTGGATATTTAGCACATAGGTTCTATTGACATGGTCACATGGTTATAGTTGTGAGTATTGAAGTTTTGATGCTTATTAATTTCTTCGGTCGTTCTCCACTCATTCTTAAAGTGATATCTTAGATAGGTGCCTAATGTTTTTAAGATGGACCTTTATGTTACATAAAAAGGTTCTAAAAGGTAGAGTGACATTTCAGATTATGCCAAGTCCTAATCATTACATCTTAACACAACATATTTATGAAGCTTAATAATATTCTCTCTGTGCCAAATAATATAATATTCCCAGACGCTAATGTGATTGTAAGACCATTGACCGCAAACTGGGAGCTTCAGGTAGACATTTGGAGTTTCCCCAGACTTCTCATGGCTCGTGGTATGTAGTTTGTATAAACACATTAAAGCAACAAATATTGTTTGTCTGCTGAAGGGAACGGCCGAAACCTTCAAAATAGACTTTTTTCTCTTATCAAATGATGTCTTACGGCCAAAAGAAAATTCTGTTCTAACTAATCTGCTGAAAATTTCATAACTAAATATATCATTTATTGTTATCACTCTTACTATTAATCATCATGATATTTAATTACATCGACTTTTGCTTCAAGACTGATGGGAATTTTCCACAGAAAAAATATTTTTCTGCTTGCGAATAAAAAAAATGTGATATCTTGGGTGACTTTCCCCGACTCAAACACCTCTCTGAGCTGATTCTTTATGGCAATGCTAATGAACTCCATTCCTCCATAGACTTTCATGAGAGTGTCCAACTTGGTGAGAAAACAGACACTGCAGTTGCAGAAAAATATTGATTATGGAAAAACTAGAACTGTTTTAAAAAAGAAAGTAGAACTAATCTGATATTTGTGATAAAAAATGTGGCTGAACTTCATTTAAGACTTTAATCATATGTCGCTAAGAAAGAGACTTGATAAGTGATTGCCATTGGGGGGGAAAAAAACAAAAAACTTCTTAAATGTTTCTATGTTGTTTTTAAGCTTTTTTTCCCCCAAACAAAAATAAAAGTACAAATCCAGGTTGACGTAGAATTACACCATTTGTAGTATAGTGTATCAAAACATGTAGAATCATTTTTGTATTAACATACAATAAATCTAAGCTAAAGAAAACTAGTTCGTCATCTTAAGAGAGAAAAAGCTGCAATCTGTGCAAAATGTGTTTCACATTCATCTACACGCATGTAAATGCTTCCTTTTTTAACAAGAAAACACGCAAGAACAAATTAAACACTGGCCTCCCAATCGTTCAGAAACCAAGATGTCAACCAGATGCCACTTTTTTTTTCCCTCTGAATTTTTATGCATAATAAGACAAAACAAACACCAAGAAAACAATGTGTGGAGTTAATTATCCCAAGTATGCCCTTGGGATACTTGTAAACTCTAGTGACTCATACACAAATAATAGACACACCTTATGGGCAAGTGCGCTGCTGCCAAATCCATTTCACAATTGTCCTCCATCAGCCTTAATATATGTTTTTCCCTCAATTACATACATTTTCCCTCCCCTCCTGCACATTTATATAAATAAAATAGTATGACATATGGATGGTGCCTTCTGGACTGGGGAGCAAATAAAGCCAAGAGTCCCCTGCGTCCCTGCAAGTAACACACACATTCACACATATAGTTAAATACATCAAACAGTGCACGCCACTACTACTGCAGGGTCACCGAACGTGGTGCTAGGTGACCCCACTGAGCTCCTTGGTTACAAGTGCGCCCCGGTGTGGTATACCCGATGCATTGCGACAGCGCACCCCTGTAGCGCTAAGTTACTTATGCAGACCCACATTAAACTATCATTAGTTGATGAAATTATCAGGAAAAATCTTTATATATCACTTACCATTTACAACAACCCAACCTTATTTTCAAAGACAAAATTGTTTATCTTTTATGTGATATTTTGGGAGGTATGACCCAGATTATAGGCCATAATGTTTTATTACTATATACACTATAACATACTATATATTTATACCTGGGAACCCTCTGGAAATGTACTGCTGATTGCTGGGTTTCTGGATACATGATATATATATATACCGTATTTGCTCGATTATAAGACGACCCCGATTATAAGACGACCCCCCAAAATCAAAATATTAATTTAGGAAAAAAACAAAAAGCCTGAATATAAGACTACCCTATAGGGAAAAAGTTTTACCAGTAAATATTAATTAATGTAAATTATTTTCATGTTTAATAAAAGCTATGATTGAGAAAAATATATTTTTTAAATTTCCTTTTATTTGCCAACCTGCCCCCCCCAGTTATGCCACTCTGCCCCCAGAAATGCTTTATACCCCCCTATTTGCCACTCTGCCCCATGATATGCCTTATACCCCTGTATGCCACTCTGGCATATAGGGGGTTAAAAGGCATATCATGGGGCTGAGTGGCATATAGGGGGGTATAAAGCATTTCTGGAGGTATATAGGCATATAGGGGGTTAAAATGCATTTCTGGAGGTCCAGAAATGCATTTTAACCCCCTATATGCCACTCAGCCCCATGATATGCCTTTTAACCCAGCATGTACTGGCTGCCTTGGCTTGATAGGAGTGTGATTGCTGTTAGCAGTTTGATATATATATATATATCAAACTGCTAACAGCAATCACACTCCTATCAAGCCAAGGCAGCCAGTACATGCTGGAACCTGGGGATGATAGCAGTGGGATTACAGCCTCCATATGCCATGCTACAACCCCCACCCCCCTTACACATCCATGCTATCACACACACACTCACACTCATTCACAAACATTTAAATACTCATTCATTCCCTTAATCACACACACTTCACACATACTCAAAAACCCTCCCCCACCCCCTCACCTGAACTGCAGATCTCCCACTCGCAGACTTCTGCAGGGGACCGGCTGTAGAGCAACTTCTCTGGCCCCGCCCTCAGAGGAGGGAGGGGGGAGATAGAGTTCTGTGAGGACGCTGCAAGCTTCCTGCCCTGCTTCTAACAGAAGAGACGCTGCTCGCGACCGGTAAGCAGCATGGCGCCAGCATTTTTTTGGGGTCTGATTAGAAGACGACCCCGATTATAAGACGAGGGGTATTTTTCAGAGCATTTGCTCTGGAAAAAACCTCGTCTTATAATCGAGCAAATACGGTATATATATATAGGAGGTGAGAGTAGGTTCTCACCCTATTGAGAGTGTGCCTTGACGTGGCGGGTGAGCTTAATTATGCTTTGGCCAATTCATATAACCAAAACCTCTCATTTACATTATGTTTATATATTTGTTGCCAACTTTATTAGGGTAAGAAGCGCAGACAGTTTTTGTTTCTTGTATACATTGTACAGCCAATACACTGTTTCTTGCAGCATGCTTACACCTGTTTGGTAGGCCTCGTATTACACATTTGTATTATTTGAGCCTGAGACTAGCTTAGTGCACCGACACTTTTTTCTTTTCCCTGTTTGCATATATATATATATATATATATATATATATATATCCACAAGAAAATGAAGGAAGCACTCACAATGCTTTTTCAAACCACAAAAATCTGTTTAATCCAGGGTACAAAAAAGATCGATGTTTCTGATCACAGCGTGACCCGTTTTCAAGATATACAGTATTTGTACATAAGAGCCTGCAACGGTCTGCACAATATAATTTGTCTCATCATCTGTCTGAAATTATTCACATTAAAAACATACTGTTATCATATAAATCCTAGTATTTCTATGCATCCAACATATTTTGTATTGTGTGTGTTGTATATAAAAACAGAGTTACAAAACACAGACAGACAAGAAATCTTAATTGACGTAAAATACGCGAGGGCCTTGATTGAGGCATATGAGCCTGAATGATTCAAAAATTGGGTTTAAAACATTTAAATGGAGATATTTAACAAACAGATGTATTCTGTAATATGTTTCCATTGTGATATTTGTTTTTCATTCTCTATGTACATAATACGGAACACGTGATATTGTAAAATGTTGAATATTTTCTTTTTATAAACTGTTTGTCATTATTCAGTCCAAGGAAAGTTATGAATCACATAACAAAAGGGTAGAGTCGATATTCCCTAGTTAGTGCGTCAGAAACATTCGATAAATCACTCCATTAAATTCTCGTCCATACTTTTGTTTTATTTTCATTAATGTTTCTTTTGCAGGCTACTGGAATTGTTTAAAATATTTGACTGTTCCCTTGTTGAAAAGAAATAGCTATATTTTTAATTCGTATGAAGCTAGAGTTTTTTTTGTTTTTGAAAAGATGGAGGTAAATCAGTATATATATTCAAACACTGAACTCAGTGCTTACTATAACTATAATATGGCGTAGTAGGCCCAGCTACTTTTAAAGAAAAATAAACAAAAATATCCCAGAAGTTATTGCCTCCACTAAATAATAAAAATGACTTCCTCTACTGAAACGGAAACCTTCTTTCCTCGTTTTTCAATGATTCCCTTTTGTGGTTAAGTAACTCTATGGAATGAGCCGTTCCCTTGAGGATCAGCTTCCACTCACCTTAAATATATTTGAACATGTAACCAGATCACCTCTTGGGTTATTTACTTTTTTTTTTATTATTGTCCATTGTTTTTGTAGTTTTCAGTTATATATTGTAGTGATTTTGAACTAAACATTCCAGAATAGCTCTTTTGAACAGCAAAATGTAAAAGTTTACATGCTTAAAAAATGTAATCATCAATTAAAATGTAATCGCCTTTATTTAAGCTTGTAATGAGTGAAATATGCATTATTATTATTTATTATTATTATTATGTTTGCCTTTTATTTATTAAGAGCCAACAAATTAAACACTGATACAATTTAAATGAGGTGGTTAACACATACATAACAAATATACATTAACACATACAGACACAACAGGAGATGAGAACCCTGCCCGGGAGCTTGTACTTTTACACAAAGTTCCTGACAAGAATGGTGGGCTTTTGAAGGCCCCGCTTGAGGCCTTGCAATATAAAGGAATTGTATGGCCAATTGAAACAAAAGGAGGGTTGAAAAGAGGGAGTAGTAGGTCTATTGTAGCAGTAATTAGGGGTAAGTGTCTCAGGACGTAAAATTGAACATATCAATGAAATGAACAGAGGGGTGAGGAGGGTGGTTTTTGAGGCTGGCTTAAGATGATGGCTGGCATAGGGTTGGTGGTGTTTCAGGAGGGCTACAAGAGGGGAAGGAGAGAGATGAATAAGACAAAGGAATGTTCTTATGGCAAAAAAAGTTATGGCTGAGAGAGGCCAGGAGGAGATCAGGAGAAAAGGAATGTGCACTTGAAAAAGGTAAACAACAACATTCAGCCAAAAAAAAACAATGTCCCCAAAATCCAAATTTGATATGGATACATGAAAAAAATGCATAATAAGACAAAATATAAATTACTAAACTCGCTTGTAGATCTGCCAAAGTAGTTCGAATTAGGTTAAATACCTTTTTTGAATCTTGAAAGGAGTGTGGCTTAAGATGATGGCTAGTAGAGGACTTGTGGTGTTTCAGGAAAGGTTTTGGAACCTTGCATCTAATATTAATAGTAATTTATCTGTATTCATTTTATTTTAAATAGGACATAATATTTAAGTGTCTCTTTAAATTTTTAATATTGATAATTTGGATGGCTGGTGTTATTTTGCAGTGGTTCAAATCTTTAAACATGTTTTTCTTTGTGATAGATTGCACATAAATCTGGAATTATATTTGATAGAACCTTTGAAGTTTTAAAATCAAAGCCAAAGTTATTGTATTTTCTAAAAAAAAAATGCAAACATTTCATAAATTCAGCTAGATGCCTCAAAGTGTAATGCTTCAAATAAACAAAACATATAATATTCTAGAAAAGAAAGACCACAGCCCACAGCTTAAGTGTCTGATGAACTGCTTGAGCTTAGAAGCAGCTCTCTTGTTATGAACACCACAATAGTGAATGTATAAGAAATCTTTATTGCTCCAAGAGACAATCCACCGACATGTTTCACACTAGAGTTTAATGCCTATGAGCAAGCGCTTGGGGTGCGAAACAAGTTAGGCTGATTGTTTGTACCCTTTCCCCCCTTGTATTCCACCTTGTAGATGGAACAATAAGGCTTTTTACAGATGTACCCTCTATGTGCAGTGTGAATTACCTTTATATTTTTTATAGAGTGATAGTAGATTATGAGAACATTAAATTATATGAAGACTGGTGCAGAAGGAGAAGAGGACCCTGCTCTTGCAGGTTCACAATTTATTAGGATGTTGAGGCTAGTAAGATAGAAGATAGGAGAAGCAGGTGTGTTCTTCTAAATGCAACCTTATGACTTTCAGTAAAAGTGCTGCAGAGTAGGAAGTGACAGAGGCACCAGCATAGTAAGAGGTATGTTAAGTTAAGTAGCTCATCCTTCAGGTTGCTTAATTTTGGTGGACACTTGGCATATTCTTTATTTCAGAGATCATGTAAGCCATGGGCTGATGCGGTATAAGTAGTCAGGCCAGTTTTAGACCTGTGGAGACCTGTGTGTAACTAAGAACCAAATCAGTCCTTGTAGTAGCCATAGTAGTGTAGGTTATACTTAGGTCAATGCATTATATTACAAGTTTATTTTAATAGTTATGTTGAGGCTCTCACTGGAGGCGAAATGTTAAAATATAAACACAGGCTACAAAATGATTTTACATATGACCCAAGTTAGATAAATTCTGCACCACCAGTTGTTGCCAGTGACAGTATATTTTGATTTATGTTGACTAAGACATTTCTTTCTATTTTAAGTGTCTCTATTTTATTTTAACTCGGCTACAATCATTACGTCTCCTTTATGCTTAAAAACAAACTTTAGAAATTAGCTAAAAATACTTATTAGTATTAGTAAGTTTTGCCAGATACTTGGCATTTCTGTGCACAAACACAAAAGGTGGTTATCACTCTAGACTTCATTTAATTTAAAAAGGACTTGCATATTCTGTAGCTCTATCGCAATGAGGGAAGAATACAAACTTAACAATAACATTCAAATAAATAATAGATAGTATTAGTAGTAACATCAACAAACATAATACAATAATTAATATGAACAAACATAATATCATTATTAACATGAACAAAAATATATAACATAATTAACAGGTCCCTCTAAAGTGAAGCGAAGTATCAGAATAAATTGACATCTCTTCCTTTCTTTTAAAAGACATATTGATGTAAGTTGTTTTGGTTCTAATTTGGTACATAACTTGCCGATCTTTACATTAAATAACATTAAAGCTAGAAAGCCAGAAGCTTGTGTCAAATGTAAGAAAGTTTTAATAAACTGAAATTGTGGTAGGTAAGTGGAACTGCCTCCAAGCAGAAGGAGTAGTGAGGGAATTGAAACATACATGGGACAGGCATATGGCATAAAACAAGACCAAGGACTTTGAGTTTTTGCATCACGAAAAAGAGGCAGATTAGGTGAGCCCAATGGTTGTTACCTGCCATCAAATTCTGTTTCTATATTAAATATATTTTAGAGGTATTTTCATATTAGTGTTATTAAAGTCATTCACGCCTTTTTATTGTATAGGCTTTTTTTAAATTAAAAAAATATATATACAATGAAATGTGTGAATAAAGCATTTAAAACCCAAAAAATCCCATGACCCCTGGAGCGAAAATGAAAGCTGGAATTTGTTTAAACAAGCAGATTTGTTTGTAAAGTTCAGGTTACCCTGAGGTGGTATCGATCTTTCTGCGTAACCGTAAGTGGTTATGTCACCGGTGAAAGCATTGGGTAATCCATTCCACACTGCAGGCAGTGAAAGGCAAAGTGGGAATGTCTCCTAGGAAATCCATTGCACAAACATACCTGTGTGTGTGTGTGTGTGTGAACGCAGGCTACATATCTTACGGCAGTAAAGAATACTTCGGCTCGAAGCCAACGTGGAATCTCATGCAGCCGTGTACAGTAGACTCTGTACAATACACTCTCAGTACATGCCTTACAGTATGTTAAACACACCACAGGGGGAAAAACTCACGTGTTAAGCAGCCGTCATTGAGTAATATGTAACTTTTCTCTAGATTTATTGTCGTCCTTTCTTCTGTATCTCCGTATTTTTAAGTGAATATAAAAAATATAACTACATTTGATATTGAAGAATAACTTAGAATGACTGTTTTTTTTTTTTTAAACATTTTTATTGATTTTGTTAAATTAACATTTTCAGATAACACTTTGCTACAAGACAAATTAAAACCCCAGTTGAAATACAAAATACAGCCCACATAATTAACACATCCAAACTGAGAAGGTGTTTTGAGCGCTTTCGGGTTTAGCAACACAGAGTAAAGAAACATAAACATTTTGCAACTTGTTGTGCAAATAAATACTATGATTATCTGCGTTGAAGATCAAGCAGTTCCCACCTTCATCAGTTAAGCCTGCCTCCCAACATACGTTTATAAACTTTCGCTATTGTCTTTGTAATATATGTTGCAGAATATCTCATAAATATAAACGTCTTTGTATACTTCCCATGAGCCATTGCTATTTGTGATGCTATTTCTCTCGACTTGGAAGTCTCTTGGAGATCATGACACCAGTTCTGTCTACACATGATGATGGATGCAACATCATTGCCTAAACATTTGGTTAAAAAGTACCTTCATACCAGCCATGTATTTTTGCATAAATAGCAAAATGATGTTCACTAAGGCTTGTACCTCTTCATAGTCTCTGAATTCCAGCTAGGAAAGATGACAATTAACTCTTGTGGACACAGGATTTACTGCAGGATAAACAACATTGGGAAAACATGAACTATGGGACACCCTTGCAAAACTCAATGTAAGTGTTCCTGCTCTTCTGCTTCGAGTAACAAAAACCTACTTAGCACACACTGGCAGGTTTCCTACTGCCACTGGTCACACGTGCGACAGGGCCAGTGCCTCTAGGGGACCCGATGTGACCCTGTGTTCCTGTCTCATCCTACCAGTTCAAAATAGTTTAGAAAGGGCCCTTTCAACCTGGACCGCACTGGCCCTTGGAAGGGCCTTTTCGAAACTATTTTTAACCGGCACAAGGAGACAGGAACGTATGAGTGAATTAATGTTTGTGAATGAGTAAATTAATGAATATGTGTGTGATGGCATGGCGCAGGGAGGCTGTAAGTGATGTACACACCCCATACTGCTGGCAGCATCAATACACAAGGGGGGGCAGCTAGCCGGTTTCAGCATGTATTGACTGCTTGTGCATGATAGGAGTGTGATTGCTATATTAAATATATATGATTGCTAACAGCAAACACACTCCTATCATGCCCAGGCATACCTTTTTGGTTTCGGTCCAAAATTGTCATTCCGGTGCATCCCTAGTGTTTATGAATGTGAGCATGTGTGTTTGAGCATGGATGTGCAGTTGTGTGTGTGTGTGTAAGCAACACAAATATGTAGAAAACAAACAAAAATGGTGGGATTTTCCCTTTGGACTACCCATTGTACAGCGCTACTGAATATAATGGTGCTATATAAATGAATAAATATCAATAATAATATTATAGCGAATGCTTGCAATTTAGCACAATCACAAAAAAAATACAAAACATGAACAAGATTTATGTATTGTATTGTATGATTTGGATAAGTTACATATTACAGGTTTACAGAGCTTTTGCATTTTACGGTCAGGGCATGCATGTCTGTTGAACTGCTGTCATTTATCACAGTAACTGTCAGGGTGATTATAGGGACATGTTTTTTATTGGTCAATTACATTTCCAAATGGCATTATTCATGCTTACGAGATGTCATTCAGCCATTAAGATCTATAATCTGACTTTGCGTTATATATGCATGAGTGACCTTTAAATGATTAAGGGAACCCCATATGGATAAATACCAAGGGCCTTCTGTAATGGTGGAGATGAGATTTTCATATCATTCCAAGTGTCCCTCTTTAGAAGGGAGAGTGCCTTTTTGGGTCTCAAACTCTTACTGTCCGCATAGGAGCTCAGAATTTTTGCTGGTTATGAGCACAACACAGTGTTTAACTGCCCTAAAGCTCATAGTAATGTGTATAGAGACAGCAGAAAATATGCTTTTCAAATAAATTGTGAAACTAAAATACATTATTCTTTATGGATAAGTCACAAAGTCAAATGTTGAGAACGATGATGTATGTGATGCATATTTATTTGTATATGTGCGTATATGTTATATATTTTTATACAAAGCACTTCCATGGAAAAGGGAATTAAATTATAGCATTTAACCCATTATGCTTCAGCATATAGTGTTTCAGTGAGTGGCACTATATTCAGTACCTCGTTTGATATCAGTGATATCATCTTGAAGAAAAGGAAAATTCTACATGATCTTCATCCTGGTCTATTGATTCCTAACCGCTATGTTGAAAATGCTAAGAAATTACCAAACTCTATTTTAATCTGTATAAGTGATTAGCTGGACTGTCCAGCTAATTCCAGGACACAGGCTCACAACATTTGCTTAAGTTAAATGTACCTTCCTGTTCTCACAGACAACAGCCATGCTTAGAATTTGCAACAAGCACTTAAAGGGTTAAGAAAAGTGGTGTAAAATAGGTATGTCTCCTTCAGGCATGCTATACATACATGTTACATTTTCTCATTTAGTGGATACATTTACTGAGCTACAAGTTGATGATCTAATGTTTCTCTTTACATGTGATCATTGTTTTGTTTGTATACAACTATCCCATGCGTAACTTCAGCAGAAGTTTTACTGCCATTTATTTTCATTTCAAAATGATTTTATGTTTACCCACAATTATCCCCTAATCCTAATAATAAAACATTCCTGGAAGGTTGCATAAATGTGTGTCTCCCTATTAGGATGTGCTTCATGACGTCATATCTCCGGAGGGATTGGCTACACGGTGCTGACAGGCAGTCCATTCTTTACACTCACACACTAACTTTTAAAGCCCTCTCTTTAAGAGCTTAGTCTCTACATTTTTTGTCTTCTCTCCAGGCAGAAAGACCTACACTGGCAGCTCAAGCAACCTAAACATCTGCTCCTTATAGAAACCCCTTGAACTGCCCCCTTTTCCATCTCCTCCTACTTTCTCTCTCACTCTTTCTCTAAACTCTCTCCCTCTCACCCTTTCTCTTTCTTAACTCTCTCCCCCTACTTATCTTGGCTGCTGCATTATAACAAGATCCTCAGACACAGACCAATGCCTCCTTCACTGTTTCCTTCAACCATCTGAAATCAGGTTTATTTACTGGCTACAGCTATACAGCTTCTGAGCCTCAAGTTTGCCTGGAACCAGGAGAGCTTCTTTGCAAGCAAGAGGAGAAGAACGAATTCGCAAGAATAAGGATCCAGAGAAAAAGGGAGAAAAGCGTCTAATCCAAAGGAGGAGCAGAAAAAGCCAAAATACTTTTTATTGCTGGAGGACATATACTTATTAACAGTAAAGTGTGACAGTCTGCTGCATACATGGCTTACAACAGGTGGGGGATTTTGCTCTGTGCATTTGTCTGCTTATCCTGTGTTGTTGCTAATATAGAAAGAGTAAGGAAGATCACTTATGTGGTGCACCATGGACCTCCTGGGATCTATCAGCAGCAGCACCCTGTACCTCTTAGCAATCGTAATATCCTCGTAAGCAACAGGCAACCGAGTGGGAGCCATGTGAACACTCAGGAAAGGACTCGCAGGATGAGCAGAGTGACTTCCAGCTCTTCTTTGGTGCATCAACCCCAGCAACTTGTAGGAGACAATGCTGGCCAGTCTGTGAGCAAAGTGACCAGGCACTTATCCTACTCCAGAAGCAGCCTGCAGCAGGACACACAGAGGAATCCCAGCTTGCTGCAGCAGAAACTCCAGCTTCAGGGGTGAGAGAGTGTTTCTGCATGAGATGGGGGTGGGGAATAAGCTCGCTTACATTGCTCTGCTTTGGTTAGAACCCAAAGATACAGTGTAACCAGTAGTGGGAAGTCACTGGCAGGTGGTTACTGTATAATAGTTACAGTGCATAGATTCCAGCCTTTCGCTGGACATAGATAGGATGTTCTATGACCTCCACCTGCTGTGGAGCTCCTAGAACTTCCATGTCATGCAGATAGCTGGAGATGAAGGGAGTTGTAGAGAACCAGACATCCCTTGTTGCTGCTTCAATGGGGATTCTGGTTAAGAAAAGGAAGTTTATGACATTTCTTAGAGAGAGGGAGGTGGGATTGGACTGTAAAAATTGTGAATGGGATTGCAGCTCAGTGTCATAAACTGTAGGGTGATTTAGGGTGAAATATTCTGTGTATAATGTCCAGAGACAAACCTTGAATTCAATGTGGATTTTGGATTTGTGTTTGTTACTTTCTAGTTGAAATGGGTCTACTTTACATGGACCTTATCTGAGCTAGATCTGGTACAGAGCAGAGTGTATGCTAGTCTTGTTGGGTTCAGGTTGTAATTCCAGGGCTGCATTTTACAGTAGAAGAATTGTAAGATTGTATGTGAATTTTAACAGATGCCTATCCAAAAATAGTCAAACAAAGGAATAGTGGCGAGACATAATAGATAAAAATGTTGTCCCTTTAAACTTAGGGAGGTGTGTTAATTATATTCCACTTATTAAATCTAGGGACAGATTCAAATTGGCAAAAAGCTAACTTGGAAAGAACATCTATATTTTATGAAACGAAAACATATAAATAATAACTGCAGCCAACTTTAACCCTTTGATATACTAGGGAGATCTGAACTGCCAAAGCTGTAGTCAACTAGTACACTAGTAGGGTTAGTCGAGCATCTAGAATATTTTATAGATGTTGAAATAACGTCACCTTTGGTGGTGTTCTCCAAAGGAATTGATTAGGTTCTTTAAATTCGTTTTTTTTTCTTTCTACATTTATACCTTAATTTGCATAAATTACAATATCTAGATCCCAATCTGCATGTTAATACCTGAGGCATACAGAGCAATAGTGTCTTTACTCATCACACTTGTTCTACCACATAATTGTTAAGATAGCATAGATATACCAGCAGGTGCCAGGGATCTGGAGCCTTTATCACACATTATAACACAGTCTTACAGTAGCCCAGACAACCAATAGCCCTGAAAATTCTTTTAACAAGTGGAAGAAACATTCTTTCCTAGTTTACAACTCTTGGAAGTTGGATGTTATCAGTTAGGGTGAGTGAAGTACTCAATAGCAGTAACCTATTCAAGACTACATTGTGTTTGCTTTTTCTTTTACAAAACTAAAGCTAACAGCAGTGGCATATATATTTAATATTAAGTTACCTTTTTGACTCCCATAGTCCAAAAGTGCAAGAGATTGCATTCAGAAAGAAATGAATTGATAATATCAATGGGTGGACTGAGTTTGAAAAATTAATACACATTAAAAAACAGTCTTAAACTTGTTCGTGTCTTGTAAATCCTGTTTGGAGCCATGATTAGCCATCTTTAGAGTGTAACTGATGTGAAGTCATTACTGTGACCAGACTCCCCACATTAATGAGTTCAGCTATACTTGGCACACACACTAGAAGCTATTATAATATTACCTTTGTACTCTTAAAGGCTAAAATGTACAGATTAACATCAGTGAAGGACTCAGTCAACAGTTGAAAGTATTTCAGACCCCTAAGAAACTGAGCTGTATGCCAAATTCTAATGTAAGTTAAAAGGATTGTTTAATTTATCCAGATTCCACAATGTTTCCTCTTACTGTTTTTCTTCTGGCTTGATTTCTATAGATTAATTCATACTGTATCTACCTTCTAAATGGCTAAATGGCAGTGGTGTGACAAAGCCTTATGGTCTTTCTGCTTGTCTGTATGGAAGCATTAAGCAGCTTAGTGAGGGTAATAAATCACATTTGGTAGAAATTTGATGGCAGCTGAGAACGGTTGGGCCCATCTGGTCTGCATGTTTTTCCTGATGTATAGACTCAAACCTTTTACAGTCTTTGGTCTCGTCTTTAGGATTGCTTTATGCTCACCTGATGCATGTTTTCCTTCACTGTACTAGTGACTTTGCCAAAAGGCTATTCCACTTGTCTACCATCCTCTCAGTTGCTAGATAACCTTGACAAAATAGTGGTAACAAAAGATAGAATATGTTCCAATCCAAGGCCAAAAGCCATAGCCATGATACTCTCTGGATAGGCACAAAATGTACGTGTCACAGTGGCAGATTTGGGTATACCAGTTGGTAATGTATATAGAGCAGGGGCGGGCTGGGTCATGCCTTAAATCGAATTTCCGGGATTGCAGGGGTTGTGACTGCAGGGGCTCTGCTGTTTACCTGTGCGAGCAACTTCTCTTGTGCCAGGGGAAGCAGGAACTCAGCGGAGTCGGGTGAATTTACGTCATGTCACATAACCCTGCTCAGGTAAGGTGGTGGGTGTATGAGTATGTGTCACTGATGGGATGAATGAGCATCTGTGAATGAAGGAATGCGTATCTCTGAATGAGTGAATTAATGATTAACTTCACAGGACAAAACTTTCTAGGCCCATAAATCAGTGAGAGGAAAAGTAAAGGTTTTGTGTTATTTACTCTAGTCCAATCCGCATATCTTATTAAAAAAGGATTAGTGGCACTAAATTGTGGCTTCAGGCATCCCGTGTATGATGACTTTTTTTAGTGTTCTGACGTACTCTTAATCCCATCACATTTCATCATACGTTTAAATCAGAAAAAGAGGGGCATGGATGGTGGGCTGAATCGGTGGCGCAATGGGCCACTTGACTAGACTTGCCCCCCCAGGCTTTAGGCTGCCAGCCGTCCCCTGATATAGAGGCAACAAATAATTGGGGAATGGATGTTCACAGTTATGGGGAAGTTAGGAAGCACCAAATATTTCACCCCAGATGGAACCCTGATTAAAGAACATGATGCTACTTTTGGTACCAGTTTCCACCCAGAAAATTGTGGTGTACAATATCATGTGTAAACCTGCTTGGTTTTCTTCTGCTCCTTTAGCCAGGCTGTAGAAAGAGAATTTGGTGCTTGGTATGAGCCATGCAGCCCGCCTAGTCTGTGAAAACATTATTTGTTCCTTTACCTTTTTGTATAGCTTTATGCCTATCCCATGCATGTTTAAGTACCCTTATAGTATACCACTTCTGCTGGAATGTTTTTCCACTTTTATACCACCCTTTCACTGAAATAAAATAAATTGTCCTCCTGTGCCTGTGTCTACAGAAGACCAATCACGTTAGCTTGTGTTCCTAATCGGCAACCAAACCTAGTAGCTGACCTGAGCCATTCTGCTTTCTCAGCTCTATGTATAGGAAACACCTTTTATACTGTGACAAGTGCATCATTCCAATATGTCTGTTATAATTTAATTCAGTATTTGGGGACAAAATGTGCCGTCTGCAAGTCTACACCCAAGAACAAGAATAATGTTTCCTCTTCAGAGTGTATTTGTTTAAATAAAATAAATAAAAATAAATCTAACACCAAACACTCTTTAAATATCCTCATTGCTTGACTGATTATCTGCCAAAACCCTGGATCAAAGGAAGACCTGTGATGTATTGTGCTGTATTGCTCTGAACCTCTGACCTTCCTTGAGTTTACTCATGGACTGCCATGACCTCACAAGGTGGTGCTTTGAAAATATAATAGGATGCTCAACTAATTACATTACACTGGATGCTGCCAGATGAATGACAGTAAAAGGTCTAGGAAACAAGACACTGATTTAGGTAACTGCTTTTTTCACAATGGGACAATCCAATATTTCTTGCTTCATTGTATTCAATACATTTCTTATGGAACTGGCAGGGTTTTGAATTTTGTGTAGAACGTAAAAAGACAAGTATTATCTATAAATATAGCTGATTGGTCTCTATAAATTGCAAATTCATATGGAGAACATGCTGAATTTCTCCTATATACATTAGGCCCTTTCCCCACACACAGCTATTTGCTGTGCAGGAGATATATTCAGCCGCAGTGGCGGAACTACCGGGGTCGCAGGGGTCGCGACTGCGACCGGGCCCTGGAGTTCTGCCAGTCAGGGGGGCCCAAGGGGTGCCGAGCGGTTGCTGAAAACGACCGCTCGGCAACTCTTGGGCCCCCCCCTGACTGACAGAAATCCATGATGCCTCTGCTCCCCGCCGCTGCTGCCGCCGCCGCCTGCCTCAGCGCTGCCCAGAGTGCAGTGTTGGGAGCGTGAGGCGTTTGTCTCGGGTGCCGGCGCTTCACGCTGAGCGCCGGCATATGACGTCATATGCCGGCGCTCAGCAGTGAAGCGCTGGCACCCGAGACAAACGCCTCACGCTCCCAACACAGGAGTTGACGGTAAGTGACGTACAAAGGGGGGGGGGTAGGGAGGGAGTGGGTAGATCGTGAGAAGGGGGGGTAGGGAGGGAGTGGGTAGAACGTGAGAAGGGGGGGTAAGGAGGGAGTGGGTAGATCGTGAGAAGGGGGGTAGGGCGGGAGAGGGTAGATCGTGAGAAGGGGGGTAGGGAGGGAGAGGGTAGATCGTGAGAAGGGGGGGTAGGGAGGGAGAGAGTAGATCGTGAGAAGGGGGGTAGGGAGGGAGAGGGTAGATTGTGAGAAGGGGGGTAGGGAGGGAGAGGGTAGATCGTGAGAAGGGGGGTAGGGAGGGAGAGGGTAGATCGTGAGAAGGGGGGTAGGGAAGGAGAGGGTAGATCGTGAGAAAGGGATAGATGGGTTGGGGGTGGGGGGGCCCTTAACAGATTCTCGCACCGGGGCCCTGAGGTTTCTAGTTACGCCCCTGTTCAGCCGGCCACACATCTCCTGACACGTGATATACTAACTGTCATCTCAAGTGCTTGCTTGGCGAAAGGACTCTGATTTAAATGAGAGTAGTTTCCTGCCACTTATTGGCTGCTTCAAGGGGTGGGAAGCTGCAGCTTTATATGCATTGATTATTTAGTGGCTCCCTTGGACTCTGGAGTGTCTCTTTAACATGTTTGTCCTTCCTCGGCATATTGTGATGAGGACAGCTTTTCTCTTTGTAGACGATTTTATGCTTTCAGGATCCCCAAGTGTTGTTTTTGTTGTTGACATACCTAGAGATGAAATAAAGGACAAAAATGTTCCAAGGAATCCCCTCAATGCACTATGAGCTTTCCCATCATGCATTGCGTGCGCTCACACTTTTCTCACCAGTGTGAATAAGGTGTAAACCTCTATGTTGTTTACATGCAATAGAATGCAAAACTGAATTTTGATCTATTTCCTTGCTATCTGTTTCATTAAAATAGCGCATGGACCAAAGTTTCTGCCCTTTAACATTAGCACGTCTATTTACATGTGCCTGGTTTCTTATGAAAGACATAAATATGTGGATAGCACTGTAAAAACTAAGTTTGTATTTAATTATTGAAAACTTATAACACACTAGAGACCCATAAGCACTGAGTGCCCATAGACGTAGACCTATTTTCCTAGCATTAACATTGTTATAGGGCAATTCAGATTGGTGGCAAAGTCATATGACAGTTTGGGATGCCCATGCATAATATAAACGTATGTATTAAAATATGCAGCAACCAGATAGGTTAAATGTAATACTTCTCTAGAGTTTGAACTAATTATATACAAATAGTAGCGGGTTAGGCTCCTGATTTTATTTTTATTCTGCTGTAATTTATCTCGCTCTGTTGGAATGCACCTTTAATAGCACGGGTTAATATAACCTGGACGGAATTTGTTTACCCATAACATTGGGATTGGGAAAGATTTGACACGCTATTTCATGTATATACATACCAGCAAGTATCAAATCGGTTCAGGCTTAGAATTGGCCAGAGGGACTCATTTCAAATGTCTTCTGTCGACATTTTTTAGTTTGCTAGAGATCAGACCCTCCTTGAACTAAGCACACTGCTTATAACAAGTAACATGCATTTCCATTTAAAGAGAGAATTATTATTGAAAATCCATATAGCAGGGCTTCCCTTAGAATCATTGCAACGACAAAGCATCTTTCATAAGTGTCCCTGGATCAAAGAGCCATCTGGTCATCCAACTTCAACAGTGATATTTTTCATTTGAAGCTGTTGTGGCTATAGTTCCTTGAATGCTTATCCAGCAAACGACTAATCATGATATGAATTGCAGTCCTCTGTAGGAGGACATTATAGGCATATATATAATATTCAATAGGGTATTTATTCAGCTTTATTTGAATGTCTTGTCATAATACAATATGTGTAGAAAGAGCTATCAGACGCAACACTTGCTTTACCATAAGTCGAGATAAATAGGTATATCTTGTTGCAATGTATATGAAGAATTGCATGACACATTCCAGTTGCTTTTACTTCCGCTATAGACTGGATCAGTGAACGCCTTGGTGTCATCATACATGCTTAGCTGCTAAAAAAATGATTGCATTGTTCCTAGAATATTTATGAATTGCCTGAGAATAGTCTTGGTTGGTTCTGTTATTCCGAAGGAAAAGAATATATTTCTTTCCACCTATATGAAATCATTTCCCCCTATATACTGACCATGCCCTTCCTGTTTAGCTGGCCTTCTGCACACTGGCATCTGGAGTATCTACAAGGAATGTGATGACCTGTGCTTGCTTGCAATGAAACCGTACTAAATCAGTAAGGATTTATGAAGACAGTCATGATTTAAAAGCGTGGAAAATAACTTTGTTTTATCACTTTTACACTGGTTACAACAACTGGCAGTTCTCCTGCTGTGCACTACAACTCCCATTTTTGTATTGAAACTCCAGGTGCAAGTGCTTCCATTTCTCATGAAGAGGTGGGGGGTGAATACGAAGAGCTCAGAGGAGCCACAGTGAATCACTGATCCTAAATCTTGATCTTCTGGGGCTACACTTTCCCGAGACATATGTGATCCCTTCCTTCCCCAGCCAAAACACCAGCAGTAGGGCCAAATCTTCTTGGTGCCCCACCAAAAATTTTGTCTTTTAGTGACACCACAACCAAAAAAAAATTAATCAATATGTAAGCGAAAAGAACAAAAGTTGTAGTTGAATGTTATGCCCGCCAAAAGCATGATATAAGACCATAGAAAATAAAAAAAATCTCATATAAACATAGAAAAAATGTTCTTCTAGCTCTACTTGGCTTGGGATAGCATCAAACTCTGGTATTGCAGCTTATATGAAATATGATGGATGATTTAGTATGACAGGACTCAAGTAAATTGCCAGTTTCGACTTCAATTACATAGAACTCAGTGCATTCCTTGGCTTTTTGCATTTTGTTCTAACGGCAGAACAATGTCTTTACCGGTAACCCAAATCAAGTGGGACTTGACTTTTGATGTGATTTACATTTGGATTTGAATTACTGAATATATCTTGTGTTAATATTTTTAAATGTGCTCATTTATAACCTATTTTGGTGATTCATATTATATTAAAATTCCACATTACATTATTTGTTCTTCAGCCAGAATCTGTCCTTGGGATAGTGCAAGGGATGCTGTACCCCAACATTGCCTATACTAACAGAAACTTGATTGTTAGTATGTGAATGTATCTGATATAAATATCAGGATGCACCACAGATGTCTGTAGAAAGGACAAAAGTGATGTTGCATTAAATGTGTCCTGTTGTATAAGTGGTTACAGTTTTAATAATGTCACTTGTAGCATATCAAGTAAAGGATTTCATCAAGCAGACCATTGCCCTTGCTTCTGTTATGGCGGAGATTCATAAATATGAAACATAGAAAGGCAAAGAGTTCTTCTATTCCAGATAAAAACGTATTTTCTAGTGTTATAAGAAATACATTTATAGATGAAAACAGAAAGATAAATTATTATTATTACTATTTATGGTTTTAAATAGCACCATTATATACTTTTTTTTCTCTTGTTTAATATCTTTTTATTGCACAAGTATAAAGTACACAAGGTACAAAACAGATGACAGCTGTGTTTGAACCTAGTGCCATGACATATAAGAGTGAACACCATTACATCATAAAGATCCAAGACATGGTCCAATACACAGATAATTGTAAAACAGATAAGTACAGACGCATGGTAATTCACACAATGTGCATATTGGTGACATTAGTGTAAAAGATCGTAACAAAATATAAAGAATGGCACTGGCTCCCAAGAGATCAGAAAACATTGCCCACAGTATTTGTAACAGTTGACACCTTGCACAACAAAACAATACAAACAGATGTCCCAAAGCACCATTATATTCTATAGTGATATACAATGGGTAGACAGGACAAAACAAGTAGTGTATAACAGAACAACAGGTGAGAAGGGGCCTCTAAATCCAATATTGATGCCTTTTTTGATGGTAACTGGCCTTGCCTCTGACCAGGCTACATCAGGTATGCCACACTCTTTTATGGAGGCCTCTCAACATGTAAACAAAGAACGAACTCTAGGGCATTACTAAGCGATATGACAGGCCTCGCATAATACCTGGAGTTCTGCTGTGCTTAAGAACTGAGGCATTGTACAATAGGAAATGTTTACAAGTGCACACATTTTTCACAAATATGTGACATATTGAAACAGCTAGACTGTGTGTGGAACCCTGCTTGTTTGAGCATACAATCTCAATTGGAGACATTCAGTATTTCACTTAAAACTGAGAAATGATTCTGCCGCTTGTTCAAATACATCTGTCAGCTTTAGATATTGTTAGACTTAATTCCAAAATGATCTACAGTGAGTTTCTAGAAGTGAGATATAAATAAAACATTCCTACATTACCGATATAGACTTCAGATATGCTGGTGGTAGTCCATATCTGCAAGATACAGAAATATGCTTGCTTGGTGGTTTGGCTTGGAGAGCCAAAAATGAACCTAACAGAGCCAGCTCAAGTTCCTTCTTTCATCAAGTTTTTGGATCTGTATGGCCATGTTCTTGGCCCTGTACAAAGGCCGAACTGTCCATCTGGGGTTAAGCATGGCTCACTGATCTGTTCCTTCCAGAGTTCCAAACAGCGCTTTTATACAGTGTCACCTGTGGAGTGTTATTAGTTTTTTTTGTAGTCTTGTGACTACATCAAATTAAGTTAACTGATATAGAAAGTTTGATAAGTTAGAATCCTAAACGATCATAGCCAAAGTTGCATGCTTTCACCATTGTGACAAAAGCCCAATTAAAATACTTTTTTTGGTAGATTATTACATTGCTTAACCACATCACAATCTGTTTTATACAAGTTAAACCATGTAATATGTTGTTTATATGCTGTCCCAAAGGTGTAAAAAAGTGACAACTGTTGTCTAAACATGATAGTGTAAACGTGTGAGAATGGGTATTGAATTCAACTAGGTGTTCCTGCTGGGAGCCAATCAGAGAATATTACACATACAATAGGAGACTTTGCTTTTGGCGAGTCTTGCACCTGTAGTTAAAAGGCAAAGAAACTTTTGTAAAGTTACATAACCTGACCCTAAATGTCTTAATTTAAAAAAATGTTTCAATATGCCCAAAATGATTATAACTCACGGTGTATGCTAGTAGTAAATAATGAATAATAGTCATTGGGAGGTTAGTGTGTAAAAGACCTCTTGTAATGCACCACTCTCTATAAAATGGTTCGTATGACGTCATCATAGTTACCTGATACACAGCAATATAGATTTCCATGCTGTGATGCTAATGTGGACTTGACCTTTGTGATCTAAGTAATCTTAGAGTGATCTTTAGATTTTATATAACTAAATAACGAGCATACATAAATTGCAATGCAACATTTGCAATATGTTGCACAGTATGGTATCATTTTCCATGACCGTAAAAGACAAAGAGTGATGTAAGTCGTAATAATAACACTCGTTCTTCTTAACGTTTGTCTTTTGGGAGGACCGACATGATTTTTGCACAGCTGTAGTCTTGATGGTGTCCTATTTTATCTGGTACTGGGGAAAAAAATGCTAATTTTCACAATTTTTATGTTTTAGAGTTAATGTTTGCGGAGGCAGATGCTGTCATGGCTGGAGTAAATCTCCTGGGTCGGAGCGATGTACAAAACGTAAGTATTTACACTACATTATATGTTCTTCAGCCTGAATCTGTCCTAGGGATGGGGCAAGGCTCGGTAATGTAAAATTTGCCTTTTTTTAGTCATCCACCTGTAGCTTGCAACATTTTTCAGCCCGATCGGATTCATTTTTTTTTTAATGTTTATACATGTTTGCATTTTGCATGTTCCCAAACGTGTATATAAACCAAAAGATGTTTTTTTTTTTTTTAAATCTCTGGAATTAAGATTCTTTCACTGTAAATTTGAACAAAAGTTTAAGTAATACTTCATTAGTGAAGTGTTTGAAAATGTTACCAATAGTATGCAGAATTTTGCGTCACAAGATAAGAAACCAATATCAGCTTCAGTTAAAGTGCCGTCATTACCTTTCTATCACTTTAAAAAAAAAAAAAAGCAGTATAACATTTTTTGCCCAAAACCAACATGCACTTGACATTTTTCAAACATGAGCATTCTCCCCTTTTCAAAACAATGGTTCTTTTTTTGCATACTTTTTAATGTTAACCATTGTTTAAACTGGTCAATTCCACCACTCAATGATATCGTATGGGGTTTTATTTTAAATTTCAGAACATCAACAATTTAGAAGAGTGCATGCACTAAAAATGTGATATTATATAAATTACTATGTTTGTATAAGACAAATGTAACAATTTAACATTTTTTTACATTAAATTGCCATCAAATGTTGAGCCTCCATGTATCTAACAATGGAATGCTATACATCTATGCTTCAGTTAACTGGTCAAGGTCCTAATATATATTTATACTATATATATATATATATATATATATATATATATATATATATATATAGTGAAAATATATGAAAGTATAAGACTAGAGGCTAACCTATAGAAGATGTTATATACGATGATTAGTAATATTTATTTGCCACAGATCTGGAAGGACACAAGCATCACTCATTTATACTGGCATGTATCTTAAAGGGTTCTATACACAGCAGAATGCGACAGTCCAACTTGTAAAAAAGTATTTATAGTGTTACCGGGATTAGGAGGTTTACTGATAATGTATGTCCAGACTGTGTAAAGGCACCATACACACTAGTGGCTTGATAAGGAAACAATGTACAATGATTCCATCTGACTAACAGATGCGCATATACAATCAGATATGTAAATTGCAACCTCTGTAGATAGAAATGTTTTCGAATGCCTCAAGACATGGTAAACGACTCCCAATTTCTTCCACCTTGATCTACCTGGCCAGACAGTCTTTGGTGAAATGGTTCGGCTGTGAGACCCTGAAAATGACAGGGCTCCTAATAGATTGTAAGCTCTCAGTACAAGCTAGTTTTATTACATTTATTTTGCTGTTCTACATAGACAAAACATTAAATGCACTCTCTAGTATGTTTAGAAAATAAACCTTCATCCATTGTATTCTTTCCTTTTCCACACAAAAACCAAGACAGAAAACGTTGAGGCCCTTACAGTTTCTATGGCAACAACACATGTTTGCCTACTGTTGTGTCACATGACAAGTGTTCCCAGCCCGCCAAAAAGTGAATAATGCAACATTAACATTAAAGAGTTCTTTCTGTGAAGGGTTTGGGCATTAAGTGGTACTTTAGAGTAGGTGGAACAGGTTTTCTTCCTCTTTGTACAACATATAGTCCATTGGATTATCGTTAAATAAGGTAATGCAAGAGCTTTTCTTGATAACCAAGGAAAGAGACATAATCTATAGCACACTTTAAGGATCTATGCAGACTTTAACATGTGATCTGCTCCTTAGACTTGGAGAACAAAGAGCTGCCTGAGACTCGAGGGGAAAATTACTAACTTGCAGTCTTTGTTGTCTGGAAGTGAACATTTATTCCCACCGGGAATTCCAGGAAAGACTGAGCCCTCCTTAACTTGGCAGTAAGAAAATTCCAGGTTGCATGCAATTTTATAGCATTTGCACGGCACCGATTAGGGTTGACTCTTATTACGTTAAATACAATAGTCATTTCACTTTAATATTCACATACAAATTACTTTTAATAAAAACTCTTGAAAACATATGTGTTCTTATTATTTTAAAGGACTAAAAAGGGATTCTTATCCAAAGATTAGAACATTTGGGCCATTCCATTGGTTGATTGGGCCATTCCATTGGTTGCTATGGTAATAAAACCACTTTTAATACTATGTACTGGAATTTATTTTTTATACATAACTACTACAATAGTTGCTTGGTGGGAATGGGTGGATATTTGGTCTTATTACAAGTATGATTGAAACATCGAATAATACGGTTGGTATTGTTTTCAAGTTGCGAATGACTCCGGCTGTCTGTTAGTTACAAACGTTAGCTGTAATAAGAAGAAACAGGTTATTGGGGTTGATATATCCAAGTGTTTGTATCACAATTTATGGACTTGCATTGAAACTTATGTCAGTGCATGTGGCAAAATTATTAATTATTATTGATTTTAGAATTATTGTATAATATAGGTGAATGAACCAACAATTTATGTATAAACAAAAATATTTAAAGCCATATTCATTGTATAAATGCTGGATGGAAAAACCATTGTCGTACTTAGAGCAATGATTAGTTTAACTTTTTATACTAGTAACCAATTTATTCATATAATTAAAGGGACGCTTTAGTGATCCAATTATTATTATATTTTAATTATATATCACCAACAATTTATTGTGAACATCTTACAGTACATACATTCAAAAGGTAAGACAAAACTAGACTTTACAGATTAAGACATATTCGGTAAAGAGGGCCCTGCTTACAAACTTAAAAAAAAGTAAAACCTAAAAACTTGAAATCAATAGGAGCGCTTTCTGTGTATGTGTATGTGGGTCCTGGCTCAAGGTGAGCAAACACCATATGTGCCCATTGCTGAGCAATGATGCGAGCATTGCAAATTGGGTCAAGATAAATGACCACAATGATGAAAAGGTATACACATCCACTTTTTTGGAGTCATGTATTTACTTCAATAACAATAACAGTATGATCTTTATTTACTATGATGTCGGTTATTACTAATAATACTGTTGACATGAAGAAATTAGAATATAACGCACTGTTCTATTATTTTATGAATTTTTTTTTCTTCCTTAATTATTTTCATTATAAATGACTTTATGTACAGATCAGATTTGTACTGAGGGAAAAGTATACCACTCATTTGCAATGAAAGAAATGGCCTGTAGGTGGCAATGTTGCTTAGTTTGTCTGAGAGTCCTTAAAACTTGTAAAATGAGGACTTAAAGTAGGAAAGAAGTGTTTGGCAAAAGAGTTATGTTAAGACAGATACACTTGGCAACTGCGCACAATGTAATTAATGGTTACTTAGTTCTAATGTAATTCCCTTTGTAGAAGCACACTCAAAGACCACTTACAACAGGGATTTTACATCTCTAATAACAGAATTCAGGCCACAGGCGATTGCAGAAACCACACAATAAGATAAATAGGGTAGCGGTTTTTATAGCATACAGATAAAGCCTATGCTGCACCATGTGGTTAAGAACTATCCAGACTGAGCATCGAAAGTTTTAATTGTACCTAGATGTTTTTTTACCCCATGTTTGGAATCACCCCTGTTCTACGTCAGATTTTACAATATGTGGAAATTCTTAAATGCTCTCTAACAACAAAAGGATGGTTAAAATGTACTCATTGTATGTAGCTTTGTGGAATCTGTTGACATTTTAAAAATAAAATATAAAAATAGTAATTCACATTCAACATATTTTTGAATTAAACCAAAGTTGCTTCCCTACAAAACAGCGTTCTGCAGCATCGAGTTATATGTAACCAGCCAAAACTCTATTTTCCAACTCTATTAAAGGTTGTGTATGATGTGATACTGATAATAGTGTGTATATCCCTTTAATAAATGCATAGAAACATAGAATGTTCTGTTGGAAGAGAGGTACATTAATCTCTTGCAAAAGCACCAATTTGGGAGTTTTATATATGATCGCATCTGGGTAGAATAGAAGGAGTCAGCTCCAGACTGTGTGACCTTGAGAATCTACACCTTCACCCTGAGATTGAGGCAAACCCCTAGAGTTCCCAGGTATGATCATAAGCTAAGTTATGCCCATAGTAGATCTGGCTGAGATCAGGTCCTCATGCTTGTATATTTACATATAAAAGTAGAAGATATGAATCTAAAATAAAATGGCATCTTAGGTAACTATCCAGATTGTCTACTTGCATTGAGTATTTGAAGTGTAGACAACGGATCAACTGACGGATCTAGCATATTACGCCAAGAACGTTGAGAAGATCTCTTTATTATTCCACCCTTGGTCACTGAACAATACTGGAAATGGTATTGTTGAAAGTTAGAAAGTGTAATGGAAAAGTAAGTACCCTCCATAACTTGGATATATCAACCCCAATAAATATGTAGAAGTGAGTGTGGCACAAGCCGGGCCAGGGCAGAGTCATATTCTTAGGATCAGCACACTGCTAGGATGAAATTTCTATAATGGATGAGAAGTTTGAGCTGACCAACATCTGGCTCGCACTTCTTCAATCCTCACGAGCCAGGACCAAGCCAGGCAATGCACTTAGCCAGTTATATTTATATGCAATTTGTAACCTGGAGAAATACTAATTTTCTATATAAAGTATTACCAAACACAACAATGTACAAAGCAACCGAGGAGCTAAAAAGAAGAAGAAAATGCATTAATTTGCTTAAAAGGTTTGATGTTATTGCACCAAACTTTGACACAATTATCCTGTTTCGGAGTTTGTTGTACTTCCCTTTATTTAAAGTGGACTAAACAAAGAAATCAGAGAAGAGCCCACCCTTGCAATGACCTGTTAGAATTCTCAAGCACACTTCATCTCACCTTGATGGATTTCTATCTAGTACAAAGCTCACGAGTAAAGCCGACACAATGTTCAACAAATGAACATTAATGTTTTTGTGAAAATATGAACTATTCTTACTCATCCCTATCACATTTAGATACGAAGCACATTATACTTTTAATGTATTCCCTGTGTTCACTATAAATCCAAGTTTTCTTACTGTTCCTTTAAAACATGTCCTATTTTATTGCAGTGTTATTACTGTGTGCTTAGCTGGCTAGTTATTGGCTTCCTATGAATAGCTGCCTTTACTGATAACAGATGGGTTAATTCAATACTCTCCAAATAACTATCAGTAGATTCTTCGGCTATAAGTAGCTTTTAACTGGAGCTTGGAAAGTATTGTGTGCCTTGTTTGGTGTCCCTACTAGTGGGGTCATGTTTGCACAATCACTGGTATAGCCACTGGAGGAATGCACCAGATGTCTGGAAGTGGACCAGTGAAGAATTCCAGGAATAGCTTTTCTGAGGTGTATTTATATAAACAAACTTTGCAGTGAGCATTGGCGTATTCTCTGATACACACAGTGGTCTAATTCAAATTGTTGAAATGCTCTGTGATCTAGAGTGGGTCTCACTGCCATTTCCCATTTTTGCATTCAGAGTAAATTAAATGCCTGCACTGAACCTATGGTGACCACATCAACCATGTTTGCCAGGGCACATACAATTTTACATATTGCTGACCAGCCCATATAAAATTAATGGGGTTGAGGTCAAGTTCATCCAACCATGTCTTTATGGACCTTGCTCTGGGCACAGTCATGCTGACTGTGACAGTTCACCAAACTATTCCCACAAAGTTGAAAGCAGGGCATTGTCCAAAACGCCTTGGTATGCTGAAGCATTGAAGATTTCCCTTCACTGGAAGTAAGGGGCCCAACCCTTGAAAAACAACCCCATAACCATAATCCCTCCACCACCAAACTTTACAGTTGGCACAATGCAGTCAGACAGGTAACCTTCTCCTGGCATCCGCCGAACTCAGACTCAGAGAATCGTGATTTGTCACTCCACAGAACTGGTTTCCACTGCTCCAGAGTCTAGTGGCAGCGTTACACCACTCAATCCGACGCTTGGCATAGTACTTGGTGATGCGATCGCTTGCATGCAGCTGCTCGGCCATGGAAACCCATTTTATGACGCTCCTGCTGCACAGTTTTTGTGCTAATATTAATGCCAGTGAAAGTTTGGAACTCATCAGCTATGAACCAGCAGAGTGTTGAGGACTTTTACATACTGTGCGCCTCAGCACTCGGTGACCCCGCTCTGTGGCGTTACATGGTCTTCCACTTCATGGCTGAGTTGCTGCTGTTCCTACATGCTTCCACTTTCCAGTAATACCACTTGTGGAAACTTCACAATCTGACTTATTGCGCTTGAATTCACTGAGCTTTTCAGAATGACCCATTTTTTCACAAATGTTTGTAAATGCAGTCTGCATGGCTGGGTGCTTGATTTTATACACCTGTGGCAATGGATCTGAATGAAACCACTGAATTCAATAATTAAGAGGTGTGTCCCCATACTTTTGTCCATATAGTGTATAACAGGTCTCAGTGTGTTCGGGGGGCTCTATGGTTAAGTGTGCTCCCCAAACACACAAAACAGCAAGTTAAAGTGCCTTATTGCTTCTTTTATGTCTCTGTTTTCCAGACTGTGTTTATGCAGGATACATTTGTAGATGACCTTCAAATCATTTTTTTTTTAAATTGTCTTAATTTAATCAGTGCAAACAGTAATTCATGAGATGTATTGGATAAAACGAGCTGGAACAGCTGCTGAAATGTTGTAATCTTCAGCGCCTGTGACTGTCTTATTGATTTTATTTGGCAAAATAAAATGAAATGTAAAGGGCAAAAATCCCCACAGAAACACTCCAAGATCTTGTGGAAAGCATCCCCAGAAAAGTGGAAGCTGTAATAGCTGCAAAGGGGGACCAACTACATATTAATGTCTATGTATTTAGAATGCAATGTCACAAAAGTCCCTGTTGGTGTAATGTCAGATGTCACAATACTTTTGTCCATATAGTCTATTTGCTCTAGGTCACGGAGAGGTTTTCTAATTAAGAAGGTAGCGCTTAGGGGTGCTTACAGTCTCTAGTTAATCGCCCCAGAACCAAAAAGGACCACAAACTTAATCTGAAGATAGGAAGTCTGGTGAAGTCTTATTTAAACAAAGTCATGTACCATTTACAATGCCTAATACTTACTGTTTACAGTTTACTTATATCGATAGCTAAAGGAGCAATGAAAACCTGTGTAAACAGCTTGTGACAGCTTGTGATCACTTGCAAATAGCAGTCAATCCCTTTGCATTCTATATATATGTATATGTTATATGCAAAAATATTTCTTGTTTGCTCAGCTGAAGGAGGTCTTCGTTAAGATTATAAAATTCTTCACCTGTAGCTAGATAACCCCTAACCTTACTACCATTATACAGGGAAGTCAATTTGCTAAAACTGGGCTTGACAATTGACTTGAAATCTATAAACATGAAAGAGCAGTAGTCTAGTGTACAGAATTGGCCTTCCCTTAGAGTCTATGGGTTTCTTGGTGGTTGTTGGCTCATAGGGACTCACCTGGATTTGTCTTCCTTAAGCAAAGATGGGCAAAGTCGAGGAATACCACTGTGATATAGACAAACTATAGAAGATATGACACAGTGATGAGATTGTGTATTGTTGCAGTATTTAGGCCTGGATGACCCAGCTTGTATAATAAAAAATTTTTAAAAAATCACACGTAGCATTTATTAGCACATTTGATTTTTAAGGATTTTTATAGTGGATGCCTCCAAACTCCCCCCCCACCATGTTTTGGTGGGGCTGCAAGGCTTACTATAATTCATCTAAAATAAGAATGCTAAGGTAAGTGCAGTGGTGTTATGCCAGGTAAATCAGTGAAACAAAATGGGTGTAAGTTAGAAGAGTTAAAAATAAGATATGTGTCAAAATGACTTAAATTATTCCTTTGACAGTGACTAAGACGCTCATAACGTGCGGCTTACCCAGGAAGACACCCCTGATCTACTGATGGCCTCATTTTCTTAACCAAAACAATATTTTTTTTTCCTTGGTTCGGTCAGTGTGTGCATTATATAAAATGGTGTTATATGAAGTTCACCATGAAAGGTTCAAAGTAAACACGGCATTTGCTCACCTTTGTAACTGCACTTAGTAACACAATACTTACGACAGCTAATCATCTGTTATTCAGTGTCACTGACTGCAGTGATGGGGTCAGCAGATTTCCTATTGATATATTTAACAAACCTGCCATGAAATCTGGGTATATAATTCGTGTTGATACATTGTTTTTCGTGTCAGACAGTTGCGATACTCTGGTCTATCACTGTATATGTCCAAGTATTTTTTTATTTTATAATATTGTACTTCATACTTCAAGTTTCCACTAAGGTTTGTATGTTTAGATGTGTGTTCAACTCAAAATATTAATGAACAGAAAATGTATATATATGTCTGGGTAAAATTAAAGAAATAAAATGAAAAAACAAAAAACAAGTTGTAAAGAGTATTGAGGGCAATTGAATGCAAGAGTTTCATATTAAAATGTACATAGTAGTATTTTTAAGGGCAACTGTGGGTGCTGATTTTTAGTATGATCCCCTCTGGTGATATTAGAAGGACAGAGCTTGAGTCTTTTTTTATCTTTGGTGGGGCTACCTAAACATCTGTGTGTTTTTCTTTAATCGTTGTGCTTACAACTACCTTTACGAGTTTGGTGTTTCCCACCCTGGCCTAGTGAACCACCCATCTCCCCTAACAGCTCTGAAATGTAACTCTCATTTCCTGCCAGCTCTTGCAGGAGGAACAAGTTATTAATTGAAAGACTAACATATCCCAGGTTAGGCCTCAAATTGGACAGAATAACCACTGATGGACATTACAGGTCCGTGGCCCACCCACCAGTGTAACGAGTTTCTATATTTTCAGCTCAGACATTTTCAAATCACTGATCGTAACTAGTGCAGTTGCTGAGTCTGACCGCACTTGAGGTCCTGTGTCGATTTAATGAACAACCACACAAACTAATTTCCACAATGTACAGGATCGTGTCAAAACCCTTTTTTTCATACAGGCTTGAGAAACAGACTGTAATGTTTTCAGGAAAATGCCTACATAATCCTAACTAGGTGGTATAGGGTCTTGTTTTGGATCCACAACATTTTCCAAATGTTCCTATATTAATGTACTAGTTTGACCCGCCGAGGAGTCATACTGTCCATTTTTATTTGGATGCTTAATAATAGACGGGAGAAAAAAGAGTCTGGACCACAGAGATATTTTCGTTTGGGCTGCAATTACCCTGCTATTCTGCGTACTATGATATCCGCTTACATTGTCTGAAATTCCACAGGTAATCACATGCGAATGTGTCCTCCTCTCACTTTTCTTTTGTTTTTATTATTCTGTATCTCGCAAGACAATTCTTATCCCTAAATAAACAGAATTTATAAAAAACGAAACAGTTCTGAGTGAGAAATTAATATTTTAGCCAAATAATTTTAAAAGTTTCATTTTAAACTTTGTTAAGAAAACAAATTGCACGGAAACTACATTTTGAATATGGATAGCATTCTGTAACAGAGTGATTATATGTTTTTGTTGAGGCAGAATCTACTCAAAATACACCAATTTTCAGGAACGAAATGGTTTTAGGAAAAGTCCCTGAATATTAAATCACATTACATTCCTTACAGGTTTGCAACATTAAGTACATTCATTATCCACAGGAGCCATTTGCCGGATTCCGATTGGTTACCGTTAAGTGACCCCAGTTCAGAAGAATTCTTCTGAGCATGTGACTGAAGATCAGCAGTGTTTATAATTTGCGATTATGTTGATGCCTTGGGATTTAAAATCAGCCAAGAAACATTATCGACCGAATTCCACATTGCATTTAGCCAGACTTTAACTTAGCAATTTGCCAGCATAATGCATTTGTATATATATTTTAAAATAAAATGTTTAAAAATGTGTGAATACGGCCTTCCTAATGCTAGTAATATTCAAAATAAGTTAAGGGAACGGTGTGGGTCCTGGAAGAGGTCTGGAGAAAAGTACCCTTCTACGGGTCATCTGGGATAAGGATAGTAGACCACAAAGAGTGAAGCACTTTCTTTATCAAGCCAGATTCCCAGCTGTATTGCATCTGCAAAGTGTGAAATGGTTCACATCTCAACAAGCACTGTATTTGTGGATTCCTTTCCATTTGAGGTGCAAGAAGCTAAAGAAAGGACGCAGAAACATGGAAAATGTCCAACAAATCAAGCAATGTTTATGACTTATCTCCTGGGAGAAAATAGATTTTGGATATGGTTTCACGGTGAGAACAGTAGACAGAGGACACAGAACCGCAGCTACTGTAATGTCAGCTCCCTTGGTGATGATCACAGCTTTAGTTGGTGTCTTGAAGAACAATTAAGCTCGTATCTAAAAACCATATGGAGTATTGTTAGTCTTAGTTTGTTTTCCCTTATATGTTTTATACAGATGTAGTAGCATGTCCATGACTTATGCCAAGAAATGTGAAGAGTTGCATAGGCTACATTAAAATGATTTATTTTTGTTTTATAAACAATGTTTCCTTAATACTTTATATTATACCCCATGATGCTCATATATCTATAGTGATGGGCATTATCTGCCATCTGTCATAAACAACGTTGAAAATAAAGAGGTTCCCAGAAGGTCTATCCAGACACTCCAGATACTGTGATCAGCAATCAAGGCAATGGAGCCCTGAGAGTGATCTGCAGCAATAAGGTTCAAAGTGAAAAGAGGGACAAGCTCACTTTAAAAAAGATTTAAAGCATAAAAAATTATTTTTTTTAAAATAAATAACTAAAAACATAATTATGCAATAAAAGTTTAAAAAATAATATATAAGTAAATACTCCAATATGAACCATTTGGTTCTTTAAAGACTTCAAATGGATCGCCAGTCAAAAAAGTGTAAGACGTAAAAAAATAAAACAAATAATAATAATAATAAATAATAATAATAAAACAATAATAATAATATTAATTATTATTATTAAAAAATAAGAATTGATTTTTTTTTAAATAATTATATTTAAAATAGGTACCCAAACACCTCATGTTCCTCCAATAGAAATATTGATTTAAAAACCCTTCCTTGCCCTCAAATCAAAAGTAAAATAATAGTGTAGTGTGTAAGGGAACATTGTGCTCCCTTATTAAATTGAAAAAAGCCTCTGCATTTGGGGTATTATTCTGCTCAGGAGAGGTGGTTGAACATGAATCAGATTTGTTTCTGTCAGGGGGACCTAGTTTGTGGAAGAAATCCTAAAGTAGTAGAAAAGCGCTAGAAGGAGAAAGCCTTGAAAAAACCAATATGTACCGTATTTGCTCGATTATAAGAGAAGGTTTTTTTCAGAGCAAATGCTCTGAAAAATACCCCTCGTCTTCTAATCGGGGTCGTCTTTTAATCAGACCTCAAATAGAGGTCTGATTAGGAGACTAAGATCCAGATCCCCCGCACCGCTGCAGGGGACCTGGATCCTCCTGTCTCACCCCCCCCCATCATACACACACTTACCGGTGCTTCCTGCTGTGTTGCCGGGGCAGCGGGTTGACGTCTACGCGATCCGCGTAGACAACGTCCGCTGCAGCCGGAAGGAGGTGTGGCTAGCAGCGGGGGTTGTCTGCGTCCGTTGCGTAGACCTTCTCCGACTGTCAGAGATCAGAGCTCCCCGCACCGTGCGGGGAACTCTGATCTCTGACAGCCGGGGAAAGTATACGCGACGGACGCATACAAACCCCCGCTGCCAACTCCACCTCCTTCCGGCTCCAGCGGAAGGCGACGTCAACCCGCTGCCCCGGCTGGAAGCACCGGTAAGAGAGGGTGAGAGGGGAGAGAGGGGTGAGAGAGAGAGAGTGTGTGTGTTAAATGGGGGTATAGGGGGTGTGTGTGTGTTAAATGGGGGCATAGGGCATTTCTGGAGTGGCATTAAGGGGGCATTTAATAGAGCCCTCTGCCTCCTGAAATGCCTTATACCTCCCTATATGGCACTCTGCCCCATAATATGCCTTTTAACCCCCTAAATGCCAGTGACATATAGGGGTATAAGGTATTTCTGGAGGCAGAGTGCTCTATATAATGCCTTTTAACTCCCTTAATGCCACTCTGCCTCCTGAAATGCCTTATACCTCCCTATATGCCACTCTGCCCCATAATATGCATTTTAACCCCCTAAATGCCAGAATGGGATATAGGGGTATAAGGCATTTCTGGAGGCAGAGTGACACATAGGGGGTCAAAAGGCATACCATGGGGCACAGTGGCATATAGAGGGTTAAAAGGCATATCATGCCATATTGGAGTTGCAAGCCTGGGGCAGATGTGCGTAACTGGGGGACAGGTTGGAAAATACAAGAAATAAAAACAAAAAAAATATTTTTCTCAATCATAGCTTTTATTAAAAAAAATAGTTTACATGAATTAACATTTACTGGTAAAACTTTTTTCCTTTGGGGTTGTCTTATATTCAGGCTTTTTCTTTTTTTCCTAAGTTAATATTCAGATTTTGGGGGGTCGTCTTATAATCAGGGTCGTCTTATAATCGAGCAAATACGGTAATTTGTGTGGGTACACCAAACATGGGAAAGGGGGATTATGGTTGAAAAATATATGCTACAAATGGCAAAAAAGCTCTTTTCTAAACTACAAATAACTAAAACACCTTTATTTACTGAAAAATGAAAACCACAAGCTTAACAAACTTTTGATAACTTTATTTGGCTATGATAGAAGCAATGAACGAACCATGCAGATATACAAAGATACATATATAAAAAGAACAATTATATAGGAAAAGCTTAAGTGTTGAAAAACAAAAACAACCAGCCAAATAAACATTTATAAATATACAATATGCAGAGTATGATGAAAGCCAAGGCCATTTGTTTGCTTCTTTGGCAGACACCAGCGTTGTGGGAGCCAAGAGGAAGCTGACGGACTTATTTTATAATCTGTGGTGTGAGTTTTATTTAAGAGGTTAAGGGACTTTTTGTTGTGTCTGTTTTTAAAAGCCCCTTGGACCATGTGATCTGTTGGCCAGAAAGGTCACCAAACTAATAGTTTTCCCAGACAACGATGAAGTGGAGACTTGACTCCCTTTCTTATGTTTAGGACATTTATAAGAGGTTTTGGATACTAAATAAAGAAGATTTATGTACAAACAAAATACTTATCTTAAAGTGGTCATTTTACCTAAAATAACGAATCAGTATTTATTTGCGGAGTGTTATAATCTTTCTAGGAATTATCCCACTGCATTTGTGAAACAATCCACAAGAAGGTCATGCTGTTAGGATAATAAGTTCATGTTGTATTGTATTTTACATTGTGTTGTGTGTGTAAGAGGCAATATGTGTTGCATTTTATCAGGGGTGTGTTTTGTAGAAAACATTTCAGTAAATTCTAGATGAGTGCCAACGTTTTCCAGGGGCAAACATTTTGTCTACCCTGCTCTTAGGCACACTTTAAACCTAACCCACCAACTTTAAGTCAAAGAACACCCTATTGAGTATGGATGATGGTGTGAGTATGGATGATGACAAAGTATGACCAGAAGGTGATATACAGACGACTAAAGAATGCAGTAGCTGCAAACAATATGAATACTCTTAACATAATTTAAACCCAAACCAATCATTGAATCACAGAAATGAAGAATCAATATACAGAAGAGGGTATATGATTGATATAAAAGAGTTCCAAACCATGGTCTACACATAAGCATATGGCAGCTGAGTGTCCCTTTTAAGTCCAAAACAGTCGATACAGTAAGCAAGGTAAAATGTAGGGACAAGAAGAAACATTTCCTTGAGTTTTTTTTTTTTATTCAGTTATATATTTGAAGTTTTTTGATGGAGCGTAGGAAGGAGGTGGCTGGAGGTCATTTAGTCACTAGACACAAATACATTGAATACAATTTTATAGACCACACATACTTTGCCCAACGGGAGATTATTATTTTTTTTCCTTGCCTCAATATTGAATCCCACCGGGAAGAAACATTTCACACTTAGTGAAGATGAACATAGCTCAGCATTATTCTTCAGAAGCATTACACAAAGAAAGGAATAAAAAAAAGAAAAGATATGCTGTTGTGTTTATGAGGTCTGCTTCTTCGCTTTGCAGTGTTGTGGAACATTGTAATTCTGGGAATGGATACAGCAGCAGGACACCTGCCATGCTGACTGCAAAAGACTTACAAATGTGTTTTTAAACCCAAATCGCTTATTGGCTCAAAGCTACGAGCTTGGCTTGCAAATTCGCTGCTGGTTCTTCGTAGTTGAAACGAGTCCTGAGATGAACTGATCACTGATGTATACAATGTTAAAAATGTAGGAGATGGTTCCACACTTTGAAATCACAACTGCTTTAGATTTATGGAAGATGGGCAACATTTTAGGATTATTACACTTGATTGTAGACCACACTAAGTGAATTTTATTTACACGTTGCTACACGGGCTAGCTGGCCACTATCAATCTGGTGGACATATTCCACACTAACATAGTCACACCAAAAATACAATGTGGTGGACAGAGAGCACTCCTATAATATTAGTCAGCCCTCATACCCCACGGCACTTTAAAGCAGAGTGTAACAAAGATTCACTTTTAGGAAACCAGATGGATAAAGATATGTCTGTTTTTTTCCAGTTTTCACCCAATACGACAAATGCGGTTGCTGTTTCTCACGTAATCAGATAATTTCAGTCTAGATGGCGTTGCGTTGCACACTACTTTGATAGAACTTCTTTGCAGACCCTTCTTACATACTTTTTATATTTCAATAATTATGTTAATGGTTTCAGCCAAGAAAAAGTACAAGGTAGTATTGGGAAAACTAAAAATGCTATAGAAATGTTATTCCATGAAGATTATTAGATTATGTGAATTTTCACCATTTTTCTAGACCACTAACCCTTACTATGTAATATATTACCGGTAATATATTTTTTTAAAATTCACTTAAGTGATATTATGGACATGCACTGTTTCGATTTAAGCTCTGGTTTGATTTGAGTTTTATCTTAGATGTAGCCAAATAGGCAAGAGGCTAAGAACAAGAGATTTTTTTATAGAATTAGTATCACAAGTGCCATTTACAAAATCTTGATAAGACATTGACAAACACACAAGGAAAGTTGTCGCAATAGTCAGAGATGTACAAATTTTTTTTACCCAACTCACACATTGTTGCCTGCATGAATAACATATGGTGGACACGCAAGTTAAAAAAATAAATAGATAAAAACAGATCTAAGCTATTTTACGTCAAAGCACTCTGTGTATGTATCAATCACCAGTTTGGAAACACATTTGTGGTCCTTGACCCATGAAATTGATTAGAGTACCAAAAGGGAATAGCGAAATGTGAGCGGTGACTCTCAGTTCTCTTAAGACATTAGTGGAGCTGCCAATCATACTCCAATAACAATGTTCTAACCTTTATTGTTTTGTAAAAACTTTTTTCTCTGAAACTTAGTCAAAAAGAAATGAATCACAATCTAAATGATTAATAAATCACGTTATGACCAATTCAGATGTACTGGTATTGGTATTCATTTTTCATTTATTGAAACATGAATAAAACTAAAATGTACTTATTGTCCATTAGTGAGTATGAATAGGTAATATAGATTTAAACATTTTGTCTAGTTAATGATAATAAGAAACCAATACATACATATATCAACCTAGTGTATTAAATCATACTACAACTTTGGGGTGGCCAAAGTTTTTGGCTGATTGTGGTTTTGTTTTTTTTTCTAAAATTTAATTGCACCTCCCCCAACACATGAATAAGGTTTTGGTAGCAGTATAAACTGCTTTGTGTGCCCACTATGTAGGAGGTGAGAGTAGGTTCTCACCCTATTGAGAGTGTGCCTTGACGTGGCGGGTGAGCTTAATTATGCTTTGGCCAATTCATATAACCAAAACCTCTCATTTATGTTATGTTTATATATTTGTTGCCAACTTTATTAGGGTAAGAAGCGCAGACAGCTTTTGTTTTTTGTATACATTGTACAGCCAATACACTGTTTTTGCAGCATGCTTACACCTGTTTGGTAGGCCTCGTATTATGCATTTGTATTATTTGAGCCTGTGACTAGCTTAGCGCACCGACATCTTTTCTTTTCCTTGTTTTTTTTCTCCATAGGATGTCTACTACTGTTTCGAGATTTACAATTTTGAAATATTTGTGGGAAGTCTGGTTCCTTGCAGCTCAGGAGATTGACATACATTTTAATGTAAAATCGCTTTAATGCATATGATAGCTGAATGTCACCTTTGAATTAAATGACTCCCTTGCAAATCCTTACGTATTTCCCCTCTTTACCTGTCCCCTAGCCATTTACATTGCAGGAGATGTGTTGGGACCATCGCATCTTTTGTGCATATACAGAAATACTCACCGATAACCAGCTCCGGCGTTAGCTTAAGAGAGAGGTCGAGGGGATATTAGACAATCCGTTTAAGTCATGTTTTCTTTTATTTTGTAGAGCAAGACTTACAATTGAACCGTAATTATGTTTAATTGAACAACAGTAACAATTACAATTGTGTTTTTTTTACAGCCAACTGTAGTCCACCATGTCAGAATGGAGGGATGTGTCTGCGTCCTCACTTATGTGTATGCAAGCCAGGGACAAAGGGCAAAGTTTGTGAAGAAAGTGCCACCAAAGACACATCTTCAACTGCTAATGGAGGTCATGGTCCAGGATTTCCTGCACCTCCCTCTCGGCCTATTCCTCAGCAGGCTGCCCCACAGACCTACCCGAAAAAGGTACAGGCCTCGCCAGAATCCAGTCCAGTAGGACAAGTGACGTTGGCACTGAAGCAGAAACCACATGTAGTCTTATCTCAGCAGGCCCAGCAGCCACAGTAAGTTGGATTTGATTTTTGTATATTATTGGTGGTTAACTTGTGCAATACAATCTTATTTGTGGTTGTGAAACACATTCGTATGTCATTCCCATAACCACAAGCAGCTTTACATGAACATTTCATATCTTTCTGTAACATCTCTTAATCTGGGATACATCAAATTTAATAGATACTCATCAGTCATCACCTCGATTTTAAGAAAGACACATTTTACGGGATTCATAAGGATCTCATATTACCCTGATGGATAGAAAAATAATTATGTACATTCAACAAATCTGTAATGTAACAAGCAAACATATAGCGGAAGAAAACAGTAACTAACGCAGTGTAGGGATTTCATCACTATGTGAAACTATTGAAAGGATTAGTATAATTATACCCAACCGATGTTATGTTATCTCTTGCCTATTGCTGATTGTTGATGATTGGTTGAGGCAGACTTTACAAGACAACTTCAAAGAGGAGTTTGATGCAACTCTATCCAGCCTCTCTGTGACACAAACCTAAGTGAAGAGGATGATGTTTAAATTATATATGTTTAAACAAACTCATTCCCATAGTAATTACAAAATACAAGATATTGTAAGTATGTGTTGTGGGAGAAACTAATCTAACTAATGTATCTCCAAGTTGGGAGTGAGGTTAGCAATTTTTAATTAACAAAAATTTATGGATTTACTTGTCATGTTACTTTAGACCTGTAAGCTATAGGGAATGGACTTCCAATGCTGCCATCGGTGGTGGACCACTACTTAATGTGCCAGTAGTGGCTGCTAATTGAGTGGAAACACTGTGAGGGAATGAAACTGTTTTCCTCTCCCTTCCTTCCTGACATTCATTAATTTGCTTGGATGATCCCTGTTTCTATTCCTTAAATTTCAAGATAAACAGATAATTAATCCCTTCTTCTGACATACTCGTTCACAAAGGCTGCCTGAATCAAATTGTTCACGTCAAAGGGGAGCATTAGCTTAAAAAAAAGGCTTAAGGAATAAAAAACCTTTACCTGCACCTTAAAGTCCTTTGGAAAAACAAATATTTTCCTTTGATTGTTAAATAGGTTGTTTTATACAGTAGTTTGTTAGATAAATGGAACAGAATTCCATCAGAGGTGGTAAAGGCTAATACAGTCAAGGAGTTTATCAATGCATGGGATATCCTAAATCTCAGACAAGACCAAGGGCGGATTAAGGTCTGAGTCCATACATTAGGCAAAATGAACAGACTAGATGGGCCAATTGGTTCTTATGTGCCATCAAACCTTATGTTTCCATGTAGTTTGTCAGTGGAAAAACCGTTATTGTCATAAGGTGTTTTGGGTCACGTTCCAGTTCTTTATGGTAATGCTAACAAAGTCCAGTTTATCTAATAAAGTCTTCTTTTATAGACTTATTACTCAGATGACTAAGGCTGAGCCATTCTATTGCTTACCACAGGGCAGTATGATAAAAAGATATTGTGTTTGTCTAGTAGATGGGCTAAGGTGTACTAATATGTAGTTGTCTAATCACATGACATTCTGTAAAAAAATTTAGAATTATAACAGAAAACCAAAATATTTTGGAAAACTAATTTTAAAATGATAATGTACATAAAAAGGTTGATGGGAGTTCCCCTAAGTTTGCAGCGTCAAAGTACACACATACAGTATATATCACTTATTTTAAGCTATAACCATTACATGGGTTATTTTATTTGAAAATTTGAAAATGTGTCAGATCCATAATTTAAATGCTGAGGTCGCTGGTGGGGTGTGTTTTTAATTAAGGATAATGAACCATTTTAATGATCACAAAATTATAAGATTTTGTTTGTAGGCTTGGTGTATTTTTGCATTGTACCAGCATGACTAAAGTAGGTATATTTTCACAGATATGCGATTACATTATTGGCCAGTAGGTGGCACACTTTAGTTTTTCCTGTGATTATCAAGGCACAGAGCTGGAGAATTATTCTTTCATTATAATTGGGGATATTATTCTTGTTCTGACATATGTTTTTACATACATATATACATTGGTTATAGCCTGAGATGGATGAAGTGGTCTGTCACATAGAATTAATTTAATACCATACTGTGTGTTGCATAAACAGGGCCACCATCGGAAATCTTGAGGCCCAGTACAAGCTTAATTTACACACACTAACATACGTACACATGCATGCTAACAACACATACATACAGTAGCATAATTACAAATAATAGACTACTTACAAACATATACTAACATACACACACACACATACTGTAACATACTTAAACACACTAACATGCTTTTAACATAGTAATTTACATTTACACACTCACAATCTACCCATGTTGCCTCAGGAAAGGGTAGGCCGGTGCCAGCACTTCAGCGCCCTCACAAACTATGTCTGAGCGCTGGGAAAAGACCGCATATCAGACTCAGAGTGTTAGGCTTGAGGAAGTGCGACTCACAGAGATGGCCTACTGGTGTACCCGTACATAAAAGCACCAACTGAAAGCAGAGCTAAGTAATCTATATCCCTACCCAAAGTTGTCGCCATATTCCTGAGTGTCTTGTTTTGGCCACCCCGAATAAATGAGGTGAAGCTAAACTCCTAAAAATGTTAACATGGAAACATGGCAACATTTCAATGATCATTGAAATCAATAAAAACCAATAACAATTGGTTGATGCCAGAGGAGGCCCCTGCAGGCGACCAATGGAGTCGCTCGCATGGCCTGATGGCGGAACTTGGCCTGGGCCGGGGAGACCATGGTCTCCTGCTCCCAGAGTTAATGGTCCGTACGAGTGACTCTATTGGTCCCCGGCTAAGTTTGGGCACCAGGATTTTAAAAGTCTGTACGAGCGACTCTATTGGTCGCCAGCAGGGGGCTCGTCTGCCATCAACCAATGAAGTGCAGGTGTACTTCATTGGTTGATGGCAGAGGAGGTTCCTGCCGGCGACCAATAGAGTTGCTTATTTAGAAAATAGTTCTGAGATACTGTACTGTAAATGACAAATTAAAAACGGTTCCTTTAGATACAATTCTAGAAATGGTTTATGGTTCCCTGAAAATCTCACGTTAAAAGGACACCTGCCTCAGTGTGGTTTTGGCCTTGGTTATTATCATACCTGGGAACTCTCCGGGATTGACCTGGAGATTGCCGGGTGATCCGCTGCTCCTCTGGTTCTCCGGGTCAAGACCCGAATCCTCCGGGTCGCAGGAGTGGGGTCTTGACACGTCCCACTCCCTGCCCGTTTTTTCCTTTAAATAGGGGTGTTTCCCGGTGCCGTCAGCGGGAACGCCCCCGACGTCAGCGGGACCGCCCACCGACCTCAGTGGGACCGCCCACCAACAGCAGCGGGACCACCCATCAATGTCATCAGGACCGCCCACCAACGTCAGCGGGACCACCCGCTGACGTCAGTGTGCAGTCCTGGCCACGTCCCGCAAGTGAAGTTATTATTATGGTTATTATAAATAGGTGATTGAATGGGGCCCTCTTTACCTGATTTCTTGGTTTGTTTTAATCTATCCATTGTGGTTCTGCCGTACGCTTTGTATGTACTGTAAGAAGCTCTGTGTAAGTTTTGGTGCTATATATATAAAAATTAATAATAAAAATAATAATCGTAATAATAACATGAATATAATTCATATATTCAAATAATATTCATAATATGAATGCTTATCCCGTATAAAGTGTCACCTAGCCGTTTTTAGTTACAGGTGCACCACAGTTTCTTAAACTTCTTAAGGAAGACGTTCCATTGGGAAAAAAGAAGGCCCTCACAGGAGTTTTTACACTGGATCAACTTCGCATTTTTTCACATTGTTAAAGTTTTGTTAAAGTTATAGCAAAAAATATGACATTACAGTCTTGAAGAAAATTGGGACCCTTTACTGGGCACAGAGGCTATACCTCAAACCAAAGGGGTTTCTAAAGTCTTGATAATACAAAGAACTGGATTCAGTCAACTGAAATTTAACCAGGTTGTTAAAATATTGGCCTGCATTGTTGATGAACAGGATTATTTCTATCTCCCTATGTGTAACCTTTCTTTGGTGGAGATACCTGGATCCAATCATCGTTCTAGAAAGTAAAAAGTGTTTGTGTGCAGAGATACAGAAGGTACTTTCAGCTATTTGATCTCTGCTGTTGTTGCATTGCTGTAAGCAGAAAGATACAATGGCAGGACAAAGTTTAATTTCTCAGAAGACGCGAGCCAACGTAAACCAAAAGAATGCATGGTGTACTGTATGTTAACTAGTAAAAATAGATAGACCGCCTTTTTCCTCGACATCTGGTATGAAGCCTTGGCTTTTTGTCAGGACGCTCTCAAAGAAATAAAACAAATACCCAGCAGTTTGAAGTGTAAACTAGAAGCTCTACCAGAAATGTTCATACTCCCTTGATAACACTTAGAACTATATTTCCTCGGGATGTGAAGTAGTTAACATACTTTTCTTTAAAGTTGTTTTGGCCAGGTTCCAGGGTTGGGAAGATATGGTGGTCTGTTTTCTCTGAGGAGAGATGGTGTTCTGTGAGATATGGTGAAATAGGTTGTTCTCATAGTTTTTCCCCATTTTTTTCCCAGCTTTTCTTAATTATATTCAATATAAATAGATCAAGATGTTTTTGTATCTTAGCAGCGCCATTTGCCAGGTGTATTCCATTTTTATTTGATAGACTTACTCATCGATACGTGTCCTTAAGTCTCACATTAGGTGAGATTTATCATTCTGCACTGTAGGAGGGAGGGATAGGCTGCAACCCACAGATGTCATATCCTGACACTCAGCGGTAAGAAGGGTGGCGTAGAGGCTGATTTGTACATTTTTATGCCACCAAAGAAGGCCACACTGCTGATGCTTGTAGACATACGCATTATTGTTAGTTATTGCCTTCACATAACTAACAAATATATGCTCAATATGCATGCAGTATGGTACAATGGCATCTAAACTGGAGCAAAATTAATTTCATTTTTTTAATTTCATAAATTGAATTTGCATTAAAAAATAATATTTTTTGCAGGAGCCAGACAAGGCATGAGAGAGATGATAAGAGAATTAGAGAGTGAGTACATACCGTGTTTCCCCGATAGTAAGACACCCCCGATAGTAAGACGTATCGGGGGTTTCAGAGGGGTCGGCTAATATAAGCCGTACCCCGAAAGTAAGACATATGTCTTACTTTCGGGGAAACACGGGGGATTTGCTGGAGCAGCAATAATGTTTTCCGTGGTCCATCAGGACCAGGGCCGGCCTTTGGGGTGTGCGACCTGTGCGACCGCACAGGGCGCCACACTCCAGGGGGCGCCGCCGCGGGGTCCGCCGCAGCGCGGTCCGACGCCACTGCCGTCGCGGGGTCCGCCGCAGCGCGGTCCGACGCCCCTGCCGCCCCTCCAGAGACGGACAGTAATGTCCGCCGCTGGAGGAGCAGGCTCGCAAGGGAGCAGTATCGGAGGTCTTTAACAGACCTCCGATACCGCTCCCTTGTGATCCCCAAGGCAACAGCTGCTGTGCGCCGGGGTTTGCTGCCAGATCCCGGCGCACAGCACTGAAGCCGCGCCCACCGGTCTCCGTGCCCTCTGACCCGGAAGAAGAGAAGACAGAAGAACTAAGAAGAAGAGCGAAGAGGCGGCAAAGAAACTGAAAGCGAAAGGTAGGAAAGCATAGAGTGACAGTGAGAGTGGATTGGTGTATATGTGTGGATTAGTATATATGTGTGGTTTGGTATATATGTGTGGATTGGTATATGTGTGTGGTTTGGTGTATATGTGTGTGGTTTGGTATATGTGTGGATTAGTATATATGTGTGGATTGGTATATGTGTGTGGTTTGGTGTATATGTGTGGTTTGGTGTATATGTGTGTGGTTTGGTGTATATGTGTGGATTGGTATGCGTGTGGATTGGTATATATGGACAATTTTTTCCCAATATAAGACATACCCCGAAAGTAAGACATAGTGGGGCTTTTAGGGATAAAAAGAAAGTAAGACACTGTCTTACTTTCGGGGAAACACGGTATGTATGTGTATTTGTAAGTGTTAGCATAAGTGTTGTTGTGAAAATGATTCCACATTGTACTAGAGGGAGTGTGTGTTAGCACGAGTGCATGTGTATAAGTGTGCGTTAAAACAAGTGTGTGTTAACATGAGTGTGTGTATGTATTATCATGAGTGTGTATGTGTATGTAAATATGTTTGCCAGTGTTTGTGTTCATTACCATCTGGGGCAAATTCATATGAACACAACTATTATACATATAAGCAGACAGGGTTCGTTCCCACTGACATTTGTCACAGCATCAAAGATGTTGTGTATTCCTCCTGAAACTGTCAAATACAAGATAAATAGCTACGATAAATGGGAGAATTCCAAATATGAAGGAAATGTAAATGGAATGCTAGTTACAGGTTTTATGAGTAAGGGATATTTTTTCTGTTAAACTACTTATTTTAGAGTGTTAGTTCAACCTCAATAGAAATTGGGAAACGGGCAAAGATGTCCTCAGGGCCTTAGGTTTGCAGATGGATTCCATTTCCTTTGCATTCTTAACTTTTATGGCCTTGAAGAAGAAAATTGTGCATAAAGAAAATACCACCTGTTGCACTTACCAAACACATCAATTAAAGCGACCCTGCCATAAAAATGTGACATTAATCATTAGAGCATAAAAATGCTTATATGACTTCTTAGTAGTTTGTCACAGACCACATGGCGTATCTTATCTTAAAAACTGTCAAAGGGTAGGCAAAATAACATATACGCAGTGTTTGTAGTCTGTTGCCTCATTTTTTGGCTACCGCCAAGCTGTCAGCAATGTCAGTAATAGCGGGACATACACAAGATTTAGCTCGCTAGGGCAGATCCTAAATAATGCATAGCTGAGGAGCACTGAATTAATCTGAAAACTCCAGTTTAAGGGGTATGTATTGTGTACTTCATATATTGAGAGGTATGCATTTTTAGCTCACCTTTCATCTGCTTACAAAGAGTTAATTACTTTGATATAGAGCCTATTCTTTAAAATAAACTTACCATAATGAGAGAATGACCCAAGGTGCTAGAGGGTAGCATTATAACTTTAATGGAGTGTTCAAAGATGGATAGTACTGGCTCCCAGCATTGAAGTAAACAAGTTGTAATCTTTGCTGGAATTAAAAATAGGCACCATGTGAGGCTCTGCGAGAAGCAGCTTCTGTAATAAAATTATAAAATCAGAAACGCTTGGCGCAGAAGGGCAGAACCCAGGTATTTCTTGAATTACATTTTGCTTTATTGCTCTTTATAGAGTTTTTTTTTAAAACTCTTAAAGGATAATGGAAGCACAAGCAACTACTAGAAAATGGACTTGTCATTTCTCTGAAGCTAATTCTTAACCATACGCGTGATCCAAGCAGCTAAAACATACTAACTTACTGCTCGTAGGAAGATTGTTATTTCACAATGAACACAGTCAGCTGCCTTTTCCGCAGCCACTGTCTTCACTGCCGTCATGTCCATCATGTACATACCTGGGAACTTCTCAGCTCCCTTGTGGGACGCGGCCGGACTGCACACTGACGTCAGCGGGCGGTCCCGCTGACGTCGGCGGGCGGTCCCACTGACGTCGGGGGAGTTCCCTTTCCATTTAAAGAAAAAAATGGGCGGGGAGCAGGGCATGTGAAACAGCGCTCACCCGGCAATCTCCGGGTCAAACTCGGAGAGTTCCCTGGAATGGTCATGTATGATGTCATATCCTGCCGCTCCATCTCTTGGCGCTGGGTACTGCATACAAAGGTGGCTATGCTGGCTCATCATAGTCCTCCATATTGTAAATGGGCTCTATGCAGATCTGGTCCACATCAGGCCTGATTGTATACCAAGGTCATCAAACACATGACCTTTATACTCCTTTTTCTTAAAATTGAGTTTGATGAGGGATGATACTTTGCAGAGTTGACAATTGTATGCTGGACTACATAGAACAACAAACAAATTAAACAGGAAACAGACTTTGGTATCATTTGCACTCCCAGACTCCTTCTGTATAACCTACAAAACAATCTGACCAATATTAATGTGAAAAATATACAACACTGCAGAAAATCAAGCAGAGGGCAATTTTTTTTACGTACTTCTCACATACAATGTACTCACATACGTTCCCATAAAACTCTCTAAAGCACACATACTGTACATACGCATTGTCCCTCACCTACGCATAGAATTTTATAGATTTGCAACACATTGAAAAGATTTAAATTATATAGCACGTTTCTGTACGCCCATTGACTTAAACATATGATTTATAAGCAGTTTTGTTTGCTCTTTAATATTCTTGTAAGATGAATGTTGTTGGCCTTTTTACAACATCAATATTTCCAACATTGAATGAAAAGCCCATTGTTGAGCTTTAGTATTATTCTGGTTTATACAATTTTTTTTGCTTATTATTCGGCTTCTTTCTTTTAATGTCTGCCATCGGTAAGCTCTACCCAGCTGTAAAAATGCTTTTTTTTTTGCAAGCTTCCTTAGCCCACAGCGCTATTAAGACTGAAATACTTTCCAGATTTCTGTGATACCGAATAGCACATGTACTGCCGGTTTGGGCCCAGAAAGGAGAATGATTAAGATAATTGTCATAAATAAATAATATATCGGTGATATTTATTAATGAAATGACTGTGTGATCTGGAATGTAACAACCTAAAAATATCTATCTGGGCAATGACGCATGACATGGATTATTAAATGTCTCGATAATGAAATGGTTTTAGAGATGTTTCCATGAAGGATATACTGTTAATAGTTTACAGATGCCTGACCAAGGATAGAAGTGGACATGGCCAACAGGTGTCTTTAGCTGTTTCATGAAGAGGAAAGCAAAGGGTGGTAATATCAGCAGAGCTCACCATGGGCCATTCATCAGCTTTAGTCTCAAACCTGCCCTGTTTCCCTCTTTAGAATGAATTATGTTTCCAGCTGAGGAACAGACCTATGAGGTCATTTTATGAAAGTTTAACTAATAGGTTGACCTAATAAAAGCTATCTACTTTGACCTTGCTCCCATCCCTGGTCGCACCTGTAATGTCACCCTCTAAAACAAAGGTGTCTTTCATAGTCTATAGCCATTTACCACTTGGTCTTTGGATGTCCATGGGAAGCAACAGATTTTTTTGCCAAAGGGAGCAAAACCCAAGCGCCAAGCGATAAGCATGTTAGTTCCTCAAGTTTTTAGCCCTTTCTTGATTTGATAGTTTTCTCTCCTTTTTTTAATTGTAACCTCATTCACTAATTCCCTACATTCAAGCCTTTACTAACACACATGGATTTAATCCTCCTTGTGTAACATTATGAATGTTCTGTTTTTCTCAACAATAAACAATAAATATTTGAGAAGAAATACAAACTTAGGCGTTGTTTCAGTCAAAGAAAGTTCAGGAGAAAAAAAACCCATGGATGCTAAATTGTGTGTGTTCTTTGGTCCATGTCTTCATAATGGCTTCCATCTCTTCATTAAGAACGCTTCCATTTTAACATCATTATTAAATCTTAATGGAGCATGATGGGGAAGCAATGATATTACGCGGTATGGTACATTTTGCTTAGACAATTCAGTGTAATTTTATACTATTTATTTATCCCTTGATTACAAACAAAGCCAAACCTTTGACTTGGTCCAAAATAAAAATCTGTGTACTTAAAGGGGAACTGTCACATTACATCCAGTACTAAACCATCCATGTTTTTTGATTATCTTTATTTATTATTCCATTTTTATATTAGTCTGAATTACTAGATCAGCTAGCCGGCATGCAGAGACAAAAAAAAAAAACTGCTAGCTCCTAACATGTAGGAATCGGTAATTGTGATGTCACAATTGCTTCATTTGCCCCTTCCAAAGAAAAATAATAAAACACACAGACCTTAATTTATTTAAATCTTTTTTTATATGTTTTGAAATAAAAAGTGACGTAATGAGCTTTTGCATCACCCTGAACCAGAATGATGTTGCCCACAAAAGTGCAAACAACCTGGCATACTTGTGGAAATTAGCATTTTTCACCTATAGTTTCTTTTTTTTGTAATATAAGTATAGAATGTAACCCTTTCTTATGTTTAACAGAAAGAGTTACATTTTTATCACAGCTGAATTATAAAAAAACAAGTGTAAATGCTACAGGCTAACGTTCTTCAGATACTGTTTGGCTGTAGGAGTCAAGGTTAGGAACTTCAGGCTTACAGTTAAATAGTTGGAATTTAAAAGCTGTCTGCTTAAGTCAGGCTGAGCTTATTTAGTCTAGACAGGGTTTTTCCATGCCAAGTATTGCGAGACTTGGTCCCTCTGTCAGAGTTGTTTGATAAAGGCAGGCAGGAATGTCTTACCTCAGAGTTAGCCACATTTCTGGAAACCTGGCATTTGTTCATAAGTGAACTGTGTAGATATCTGCTTGGAGTATTCGTGAAGCACTTCAATCTTTTTTGGAACCTCTGTTTCTTATTAACACATGAAAGCAGACACAAGCCAGCGACAACTCAAGTTTCTCAGTACTCAGTGCCAAGCCATTGTCAGTCAATCCAATCAGCTATTACGCCTACATTAATGAGTTAATAGGAAAGAGACTTAAATTACCTGCATTTTAAGCAAATATAAAGCATTCATTAACATGTAAGTCATTATATTAGTCAGTCATGTGGATTTTTCAATAGCATGACAGCCAAATAATATAAAAAAAAAGTCTGTGTTTTCCAAACTTTTCAATATTCTTATTAAAAAAGAAATAAAAATATTGGTCAACTTTCCCATATCCAGGATCAGGATAAAATTGTATATTAATATGGAATGATCAACAGTGGCTTTTTTCGGGTTTGAGGCAGTGCCAGTGATTAGAATGGCCAAACCCCATATGTTTAACAATGTATTTAGTATTATTTAGCATACGTAAAACATACCTGCCAGGTGCCATGGATCAGTTGAGAGATCCTCAGGGAGCTGTAAATTCAATGGAGGTGTGAGCTGTTGCAGCACAGACCTCCGTTGAAGCTCTTCAGGTACAGTGGGTGGGTGTCCTGCCTCTGGCTCTATCCACTCCTGCTAAAACGTATGCCCTGGCTTTGACTCCTGAAATGTTGAGTATCCATCTCTGGCCATTTGAACTGTGGGGATATATGAGAACCATCTAATAGAATTTAAAAGTGGTATTAAAACTAGTACATACACGTATTTAGTGTAGTTTAAAAACACAGTGTGAATTTTATTGTTGTAGAGACCTGTGGTATAACTAAATTATCTTCACAAATTCTGGTTACCTAGAAAAGTGGGATACCAGGAAGATGGGTTTGGGGGGTTTTCATTTGTTATATAGATAGGCATATCATGTATCACGAGTCATTTTGATTGTGATGTAAAGGCAGATGTTGCGTGGATTTTTGTTAGGTAATGAGATACCTATGCCTCTGCCCATACGGATCACTTTGCCTTTATCTTTATATACTGATCTCTATAGACCTACGGTAGGGTACAGTCAATTTGATCTATACTTGCTCTCACTAGACCACCCAGGATAACAGAATTAGTACCTGGCAAGTAAAAATAGTAATGAGTGATGGGTCATACATGTTGCTAATTAAGATTTTTCAAGAACAAGATGAAGATTGTATACAAACAAGACATCTTTGATTTAGGAACCAGAAGCTGCTACACCTCTCAAAAAGCATGTCCAGAAAATATGAAATGCCTCATTTGACATATGACTGCTCAGCAGTGTCCTTATTATGTAGTCTTAATACCTAATAAATAATATACATATATATACAGGGTTTTTTTGTATAAAATTCAGCCAATTGTCTATAACACCAGGAGAACATTGTTAAGAGATGACTACATTTGGGCAATTCATCCCTAAAAAACAACGTCTTCTGAGGCGGATCAAGATCTGTTCGTAAAATGATTTATTTGGTGTCTTGGATTATTTGCATTCAGTGGATACCATAATTGGCTCAAGCAAAAAAACAAAACATCGTGAATGTAATACGACCGTCAGAAACAAAACAATTACAGTAATATAAGGAACGTGATTATATAAATACTTTAATATCCAAGTCATTAACAGCAATAATCCAAGTCTTCAGAGACAACATTCTTAGTGTGTTTGTTCAGAACATGGCTCCATCTAAAAGACTATCCTAATGATAACAATTTCAATCCCAAGTGTACCTCCCCCCACAAAAAAAAAAGAAAGGGAAATAAGCAAAATTGATTTCCTCATCACTTTGTGTACAATATATGTAAAATGTTTCCAGTCCTATATATTTTGTTGATCTCAAACATCTTTCTGAGCTGGCTGGGTCTCGTTCTGGCGCTGGATATTTGGTATATTAGGTCACTGAACCCTGATACAGCTTCGCGTGTTTACAGAAAGAAAAAAAAAAAGAATCCACCCTTAAAATATTGAACATTCCTTTATTTTCAGACATTAGATCATAAGTTTAAAACGTATACAGCAGAAACATTACTTTATTTCTAAGAACATGTTAACTGTTCTTACAATTTTACAATAGGTTGTTATTGGATTTATAGTTCATTCCTCAAGATCTGTCTCTCTCCAAATGACTAGTCTGGATTCCTAATAAATTCTGTATCATATATAAAGTTATGCCTTTGTTCTGGTGTTCTTCACATTCCTGCCTCATTTTAGTTATTTTTTCTTTGTACACTGCATGGTACTTCTGGTCTCATCAACGATGACTTATCAAGCTTGGCTTCTCCTTACAGATGTTCTGTACTTTATCATCCTTCATACCATTTGGACACTGTTTATTTAACTGTATTATACCTCAGTCAAACGTTTATATGGCCATTTTATTTTTAGTTTCTTTTTTCAGCACTTTAAAACTTGTCTATCATTTTTTAGAATGTGTATGGTGGACCTTGAGGTTTTTTTTGAGACCTTCTGCAGTTTAGGAAAATAATACACCTAACACATCTGGCTTGAAGAGGCAGTATTAATATCCCACACAGTCCCACCAAAAATAATGCATAATAAAATAGTAGTAGTAGTAGTAGTAGTAGTAGTAGTAGTAGTAGTAGTAGTAGTAGTAGTAGTAGTAGTCGTAGTAGTAGTAGAAAAAAAGTTAATTCTGTTACAATTCTGAAGGGCTATTGTAGGCTTGTACATGTGTCTTACCCACTGGGCACAGGAGGGGAAAAGGGGTGTAAAAGTAAATTATTAGCCCACCACATGCAGGGTGGGGGAAGATGAGGGACAATCAATTTCTCTTTTCTATTTACACTTTAAAAACATGTGTATTGTAGTAATTGAGTGGGGGAGATGCAACTTGCGTTTACAACTGCCAAGCAGCTAGGGGTTAATAAGTTAACAACGTGACCTTTAGTGAATAGACACACCTGGGGTACTAAAAGTTGAGAAAAAAAGAGCAGAGTGATTAGGGTTATCCTGTACTATGCCTTTAAGTCTTCTGGCCCATGTCATACATGCAGGAGTTATTTGTAGCATTAGAACTAGCAAATGCTGTTCAAGAATTGTACACCCACCGCAGCACTGAGCAATGAACAGCAATAGGATGTTTCATGCTCTCGCCTTTTAAATGTTTCCTGATGACGACTTTTAATTGGTTTAATGAGACCTGTTATCAAAGTACCGGTATGTTCTAATCCATGAAAGGCACTGTGTTTTGTTGATTTAAAGCACATTATGCAGAAAAAAAAAACAAACCCAAAATACACCCTACCTCTTAGTGTACACATACAGTACCTGCACCTACTACCTCATCACATTAGCATGGCCAAAGCATCTTTACATGGGCAAGTTTGTAGTTGTGTAGGCTTTGATTCCCTACCGGAGCGGATACTACTTTTAGTGTCAAACCGAATTCTCATGACTCTGAGTCACTACTTAATTATTAACGGTTTTGGAGGCATAGTGCGTTGTCTGTTATCTGTGTTGTAATCCTTAATTCTTTCATACTGCAGGTATCTGCTCGTCACTCTGCATAAGTGAGTAGATACTGTATGTATATTTCCTGTAGTAGTGTTAGTTGGACAAAGTCTGAAAGCCCCAGTAGGTCAGAGGGCCTACTGGAGCTTTCAGCTTTCAGCTAAATGATTGGTGAGCAGCCAGCCAGTGACACTTGCCTGGAGACATGGGTCATTTTAATGCTTACAGGGAGCTGTTGGGTCATCTTGGAGAGTAAGAATGCCTGGGTTGATGTAAACCCTGCCAATCTGTCACTGGTTGGAAAAAGCTCTCTGTATGATTTCCCTTGGGACAGGGAGTGGAGAGGAAACCATTGATTGGTTTTCCAAATAAGAAAACACCACACACTCTTACTATGCCTAAAAGTTAAGAAAACGGCTTCTTACAATGAGACCTTTCTTAGTTGGTGCAATGTGCTTATTATTACAGTGCAAATCCCCATGAAAGTGAAGGATTCCCCTTCATAAGTGCTAATTCCTTTCATTGCTGGGAGCCTGTAGCACATTACAGCAAAGCTTAAACCCCCCTCCCATGAGATGTACTCCTTCGGGCAGTGTTTGCTCCTTCTGGAACTGTACATGGAGCCAGGCCTTAAATTATCATGAGCTAGAGCTGTCAGCAAAGAGATAACCATTGTTGTGGGTGGGTGGCCTGATCTCTGCAGTAGGATCACAATATCAGCTAGTCCCCAAGGCTAACAGCCACTGTTATCCAGATCATAGTGCTCACAGACATCAGGTAATGTGAAATGGCCTGCATCTGAAATACTTCATGGTATTGGTATAAATAATAATAGTATTGGAATAAATAATTTCAATTAAATCATATCTAAAATGTTGTCTACTTAAATATTTCATATTGTTGATAAGAAAAAATCTTGAGTCTTACAGATGTTTTAGTTTGGGTTCCAAGAAAATAGGTACACTGACGAAGGAAGGCGAAAGTAGCTTTTAGTTCCAAAAGTTCCATTCAAAAAAGGGGCATTTGATATACCAAGCCACTGATGTACCATAAAGCATACAAGACGTGCACAGAAAGGGTGTATCGGCCCCACACACACATCTTTATGGCTAGCGTCACTTTGAAAGCAAAACTATGACAAATGTTGTAGCCCCAGTGCCTACTTCTATTACCAAGGTCCTCAAGACACTAGTTCCCATCCCTCAAGATTGTAAGCTTGCGAGCAGGGCTCTGTCCACCTAATGTATTGGTTTGTCTCCTCGTCTTTTCATACCCCTTCAATATATGTAAGAAGCACTGCGTAAATTGTTGGCACTATATAAATAAAAGATAATAATAATAACAATAATAATGTAAAAAAGTGTCCTCATGAAATTTCAATTTTAAAGTTGTATGCAGGAATCACACATCTTAATGAGAACTGTTTGAGAATGACAGTGGCTTCTTTTATTTTTTTAATATTAGGCTTGATTCCCTCTGCCTTTAGAACTACATGTTATTTTTGCTCATGTATTGACATCAGCCATTAGGTCACCTGTGACTTCCTTCGAGTAATTAACAAACTGCAAGCCTATGTTGTGACATAGTCAAGGCTAATATTCATAAACTAAATTCTTACCACTAGCTGATGATAGGTTAATGACCCCTTACAGAAACTTTGAAGGTGTCCTTTTCATTGCATGATATTCTTTTTTTGGTATTAACATTTACATTTGATGTAATTTCAGGGAAAATGTTGTACTCTGGCCATACCTAAAATTTTATTTTGTTTATCACTGTGTTTAGGATTTTCCACAAGGCAAAATTGTAAAATCTGAATAAATTGAAAATGATGTACACATTTTGTAATTAGTGTAGTAGTTGTGCAAAATCTAATGTACACAAACTAGTTTAAAGGTACATTAACTACAGTTCTAATAAACATTATTGATTATACCATTGATATTGTGGATCTCCGCGATATTTTTTCCATTAGATTTGAAGGACATTCCCTAAGAAGATGTTTTCCTCAAAACATTGTACATTGTGATGTAGATGTATGTATGGGAACACTCTTGCTCTTGAAAGATGAACATTTTTTGAAGGACCAAAGGTAAAACTGGTATGAAGTAGGCTTTTCATGTCTTCCTTGTTTTGTTTTTCAAACAGAATGATTCCACCACAACCGTTAACAATGAACCTTCAGCATGGGCAGACTCAGCAATTCATGATCAAGCCCAAGTACATCTCTAAGTCCAAAAATGCATTTCTGGGTGAACAATCTACAGAGGGTTCTCTGCCGCTCAGAGGAGGATTTGACCAACCAGGATCACATTTCCTCAGTGAGTAATAATAATATGTGATTTTTGAACATAATTCTCTTCCTGGAACTATGTATTCAATATGTCTATACACAATCTGAATCAACAAATACGATTAATTCATATTTAACAAATCACCGTTTTCCTCTATATCCAAGTTTTGTGGCTTATCTGGTCGGTATAAACTAGTGTTTAAAACTTCCTCTGCTAACCACTTAATTTTAAGTGGAGGGGTTTTCCACCACCTTTACCCCATGATAACTTTTGTTATGTGTGCTTCTCATAGCGCCCAAGCCTCATGGAGCAAACCTTTATCACAACCTCATGCCGATTAGTCCCATTAAGGATGAGAAAGCTGTCCATGAGTGGTGATCTGGCTTTTGCACCTCTGTCCAGGGCTTTGTTTAAAGGTTGTCTAGTACAGCGGACATTTTCTCCAAAGGGTACATGTATAAAGTGGATATAGAGGCAAAAGTCGATCATTGTTAACCATGTATGCACATGCCTACCCAGAATCCCTTGGAGTTGTGACAGCACCGCAAGTCTTCTGGCTTGTCTGGTTATTTAAATAGACAACACGCCCACACATTCACAGTGTAATTTCGATCTCTGTGCTTATTTACTTACTCAACCACTGCTATTTATTATGAATACAAAATGATATCTACATAAGTGGGATTTCTACCTGTCCTCCTCACAGTATTACTGCATCTTGCTGTGATTAACATACATGATTTCAGCGTCAGAAAAAAAACTAGAGATCCCAGGTACTATAATGTGTCTCCATGTAGCCATCATACACTAAGACCCAATCCAAAACCTAATATTATCATGCACAGCAACCTAACAAGGTCACTAAGAAATGCTAAGAATACGTTGCAGTCTCCGAAGGTAGAGTAAGAAAAACAAACTAAATTGAGATGGCAAGATACTTTATCATAGACACCCTATCATCATAACAGCCAGAGTGAAAACCTCCTGACAACCAATTTTGTAAGACTTCATTTATAATTTAGTGTAATGTTGCTGGTCCGGGGGGGTATATGGCAGCTTGAAGTTTAAATTTGCAAGGAAACATTGTCATAGTGCCCAGTCTGTGGTATTGGACTTTGGCCAACGGTGTGGCAGCTTGGGGTCAGTTTTCAGATTACATAGCTGGAAGGGTGATGAATTGTGGTTTAGATGCAACATTACACAACGTCTGCTGATGTCAGCTTGAACAACGTTTCTCTTGGCAAAGGGGCAGTCTAGCTTGAATTGATTTTCCGGGTATGTGAATGTGCGCGTTAGTGTCTACATGAAGTATTGTGGATTTGGTTTCAGTGAGTCAATGGGCATAATTCATCATGCTTGTTTACTGAAAAACTGCTTCCTATCTGCTATTTCCATTTATTTTTCATACATACCGTCTTTTTTTATTTATCATGTGATTCTATCTATGAAACTGTATCTCTAAAAAAGTTGACATTTACAAATGAGGTCCCATTGACAGATTCTGTGTCATATGTTTTATTTTAGCAGATAATAAATCTTGGAATATATGGACTGATATGGGGAAACATTATTATTATAAATAATACATTTAAATAAACAAGAAGATTCGTAGAAATACTGGGTATATTTCAAACGTCTTTGTATTTCTGGATGGACTCATTATTTTATTGTTATTTTTTTTTCTTTATTTAGAATTTTTTTCTTCCCTTCAAGGCTGTCCTATGTACTTTACTTTTGCTAATAGAAATATATGCCATTTGATAAGGATCATGACCCTTCTTACTTACTGTATAAGAATATAGTACATTTTACTTATAAGTATATAGTATAATTGACAAACATGTCCTTGAATTGTGCAAGCCCCAGAACACTTTACTATCTATAAACTGCTCTTCTATGTATTATCCTTAATGCTTGTAAATTAAATGGACACATTATCTAGAAATACAGAAATATAACTGCCTGTCATTAATTGTTTTATGACTATTGACCTGCCTTCATAAAATTGTATCTGTTCCCTTGAAATTCACATTTCATATCCTGAATGTCAGTTTATAGCTGTACCAGGATTATAAAAGCCATAAATAAGCAATCCGTCATCATTGCATGGATTTTGAAGAATATTTTTCATTGTCGATACATTGATTAAAAGTCTTGCAGTAGATAAGTGTGTGGTTTGTCCACATTTATTGAACAATCTTTTGTGCCAGGCTGCATGGTATCTTGGTCATTAGTTGTACATCTTTAAAGTTGCTACTGTGTTCCCCCTTTTGATGTGTGTGCAATGTGTGACTAGAAATTCTAATCATTATTAAGCTGACCAGGGCACGTGGGGCATTGGTGATGTCACACGCATGTACTTTGTTTCTGACAACATCACGAACAAGCAGAAGCTTACGTTAGTCATCAGTAGCTACAAGTGCTAAGCACAGGCATCGACGGCTTAACCTTACTTTTAACCTTCCTTTTAATGTAATAGGGGTAACCACCCCACACACACAGAAGTAGGTCAAGAGTTGTAGGCTGGGGGTACCAGCTTGCAGCAAGGAGCATATGTTCTACTAGAACACTGTGTCTTGCAATCACATAGATAAGCTTTCTCCCCACAGTAAAAGCAGAGTTTGTGAGGCTCATAATTTGATCCAGGGGACTTGGGTTACTACCATAGGTCCAGTGTAGATGAGCAACCCCCCCCAACCCAACATTGTCCTTCTCATCTCCCATAATCAACAAGAAGTGGAGACATTTGATAATCTTGAACACTTTTAAGTGTTTTACGCATTTATTAGTGCCATGCCCTTAGGGAAGTGTTGTATATAAGTAACCCCACTCCCATGCATATTTTAATTTTGGACATCTCTATACACAAATTCTTTGAGCCCCCCCCCCGCCTCAATATATATATATATATATATATATATATATATATATATATATATATATACCAATACTTCAAGGAATTGTAAAAAAGTACATTTCAAGTTTCAACAATTCTAGGTCAATCCTTGTCAAAGAGAGTTAAATACAAAGACTGTACTTAACTTGCCACCCTAGTTGTGTTTTTGTACAAATACATAAGGTAAGCCTTTAATCCTTAATAAGATATTTCATTTTCTCCTAGGGAACTATTTAAGTAACCATGATCTGGATACATTACCCCCAAAGCCTCAATTCTGTAACAGTTTTGCAAGAGAAACTTTAGGCAGACCAAACCTTTATGAGGTTATTTAGAGGTCATGAAAAAGTCTCAAAGTTGTGGATGGAGGAGCCAAGGAAGAATCTAGTATTCATTCTTTAGGGTCAGGCATACTTTGCCTTTAAGAGAGATTTTTAAACAGGTGTTTTACCTAAAGTAAAGTAAAGCATTTAAAAACGACATGTCTTCGCATGCTTTAGTCATGTCCATACTAGGAATAAGTATATTTCATTTTGCCTGCCTCTTTTATCTCTCTCTATTGAAACTATTTCCTAATTTCATTTAAGCACCTGATTAGAATAAATGATACTAATCTTATACTTGTTGATAAGCACACCAGTCTACTGAATTTATGAAGCATTATTATTATAATAATCACCACTCTTTTGCAGATTTTCTGCAAATAGATATCGAACAAGAACCTACAAGACAGGAGACATTAGGAGAACATTGATAATGCCTTATATATAATTTAAGGTGGGAATTCTGAAATTATGGCTCAACTGTCTTCAGCTTCAGCCAGGAACACTTCACACAACCTGATCTATTCCTCCTGTAAGGCTGATATTTTGTCAGACCTAACGTGTAACTCCATGTGTGGTATCACGCGTTCCTTCCTGAGGAGGGTCGACCTTGTGCATTTCATTGTGTTGAATTTCTAGGGAAAATTCCAGGATTGTATTAGTAGATAGATGCAGAATTAAAGCCAATACAAACCTCATTTCCGCCATAAATTCCATGAAATAACTATCTGGGGATTATACATGAGTCTAATGTCCAGCTTTCTGCTTATTGCTTTTTATCATTTCCATTAGACATCCTGTGCCATTTACTTGTCAAACTCACCGCACATTCCAATGAATAATGGTCAAAATGACCCTTTGCGTTCCTTTCCGTGTTTAAGGTTCTGCTTGTTAGATTTTTCACATATTCAGTTCAATCCAGGAAACATCTTTTTATATGGATCCCTCTAGACCTATAAGAACATGTTTTTTGGAAAACAGAACAAAGACTACTATAAGTGAAATTCCTGTAACTGGTTAGTAGTACCTTAACAGACAGGACAATATCCATGTAATAGGATTATGGCTGTGAAATAGCCCGAAAAGATCAACCGTTTTTGGATTTTATACCAATTCAGATAAAGAAGGCAATGGTATGCCTAGAAATTATGCACCCTAGACATGGTTTCTGAAGATCACTTCATATATCCAACTCTAAAGATCTCCTAAGCTCCATTAAACTGCTTTCTGACTTGCTGTTGTGCCCAGCTGGGGCCCCTCCTGCCGATCCCTCTTAATTGCTTTTGTAAAAAATAGTATACGTAAATATAATTTAAATAGTTTGGGATCTTATGCTAAAAAAACATGTTTTGTCGTTGGTTTTTTTTAGTTTTTTTTTTTTTTTTTTATAAATTGTGAGTATGTGAGCATATGTGCTACAATAAGCACTAAAGAGCCCGAAAATGAGGATCATGGATGATCACTGAAATCTAAAGAAACGATTAGTATTTTCCTATAAGCTTATTGATAAAAAAATATATTTCATACTACATTTTTTCAGCCTATGTAACTATGTAACTACTATGTAACTGCTTTCAAATTGTGCTCAATTCTTGCTTTCCCCCTATGTAAGTCTATCTGAAGCTCTCTTCAGATTAATGACATGGCCGGGCCATGGCAGGATTGACAATTGTTAACATTTAAATACACTATCTTGCCTCTAAATCATTATTGCACGTTTTGATGTTGTTTGAATTAATAGTACCTAATGGTATTTTTGTAAGATAATATAATTTTTTCCTACCTTACTGCGGCCACTAGTACTTTTGGCATAGGATAGTATGCAGGGCATGGAATGTGTAATATTTGTCTAAAAAGCCCAGATATTAATCATTGAGGTTTCACTTTGTTAAATCCAACTGTCTTCTATCTTCACTATTGATAGCCGTAAATATGTTCTCCCTCGATCATTCCATTACTGTGGATTTTTTTTGTATTTTTAATAATTTCTTGTGGAAGCAATTAGAGCTATGAAAATACTTGCAGAAACATGCCACTTTAATGATGCAGACTCTTGGCCTTCCCAGGAAGATTGAAGAGTGGCGGAAATGATTTAATCCACTCAAATAGCAGTCAGCAATGGGTTTATTTTTCTTTATGGGCTAATTCTCTTGAAAAAAATAAAGAATTCTTTCTTTTTTTGCAAAGGTGAATAACCCATTGGCCACATTTCTTCAATTAACTAGATTACTGAAAACCATGTTTTGGAATGAAATTTCACCAATGGCCATTAGTTAAAAGTTTAAATTTTATAGTTTAGAGTAAAAGGACTACTAGAAAATAATACTATTAGTAAAATAACTAAAAGAAAAAAACATTGCCTATTAGTTTTTTTATTCACCACTTTAAATAATGTATGGTACATTACCCCACTGATCCACCATCCTGTTTCTCATATCTTTAATAAAGAGAGGGGCAAACGCATAGGGAATAATGAAGTGTACATATATGAAAGGCATGGCTGGCAATCCATGCTGTCAAAACCTTATGAAACGAGACATCTAAAGCCACTGTTCTGCAAAGTACTTGCCTGGGTGAAAAGCTTATTCTTACCGTTAGCAAGAGATTCACAATGTCTTGATGGTAAGAAGATCCATGGACACAATGAGATTGGTTTCTCAAAGATTTTGTTACAAAAGTTAAGTAATCATGGTTAAGACAAACACATGTATGATGTAGGTATGTATACTCTTATGATGTATTCCTTCAACACAAGTCAGTGGAAGAAAGAGACATATGCTATTTTAAAGATAGAGTGGTGCACTAAGTAGGAATAATTTTTATAGGCTTAACACACATATGTGCTTTTGTAGCGTACCAAATGCCACCCATGTTTATCCCCTTATTTTCCAGGTCAGACAAGACTGATATAATAAAGAAATCAACCCCTTGGGTTTGGCCCTGTTATAATAACATATTTCAAAGTAGGTCAGAAGGATAACAGCTGACCAGAGGTCAAAAATATGCAGTTGTCTGTGTTTATGTGCTACTTTATTCCAAATCCTGAAGTCCAAACAAGAAACCTGCTATATCTGGGTATCCAGATATGCAAATGAGAATGGTCAAATTCCATTAACTCCGATTCCATCCACCATCTAGCAGCTGGTGGGGAATGTATTTGGGCAAGTTAGGTCGCATGATATCATGATAAATGTTAGGGAGACCCAAACCATCCTGAAGCTTAGGGTGATACATGGTGCCATATGAATGTCTGAAAACACCAATGGTATTGATAAAGCCTGGAAGACAATATAGGGAGCAGATTTACTTTGGTACAAGGCACTATGCCAATCCAGGAGATGTTATGTTTGTCCTAAGCTTCTAGATCTGACCAGAGTGTACATATTAGTGGAGTATAATTAAGTATATAAACCTACGATAGGTCAGCTGGTACGTGTAACCTTTGGTACTGGGTGGAAGAATGGGCAAATGTGAACCTGAAATTTAAGTTATGCCAGGGTCTCTGATTTAGAAAATAATTAACTTGTGGTTAAAGTGGTAGAATCAGAATATTCTTGTATAGTCCTGAATAGGTGTGGGGAGCATGAGCAGTCTGGTGAGAAGCACATCTTCACAAAGTCTTATCATACTTGTTAGCAGAGTATAATTTAAAGGATTTAACCTCCCTGTATGCAGTTGAGGCTCACAGTTTATGGTTTAAGTAGCACTTCCTATTACGTTACGCACAAAGCAGTTCAGTTTTTGAAAAGTCAGTGCTGATTGTACATAAATTATTTCCAGTAAAGCCACAAGAAGAGTATGGATTTTATGAAGATTAACCTAAGAATTTAATTTTTTTGTGTGAATTACATTGAAGGTCTGGCACAAGCAGAATTTTAAATATATGTTTTTCTAAATGAAAAATTGCAATGTAATATTAATTCAAAGAAAATATGGAGGACGCAGCACCATATTGCACTGAGAATCTAAAATAACAGCGCTTTCAGTTATGTCCTATCCCACATTTGAAGGACTGTGGAGAGGACGTCACCGGAAGCGCCACCATATTTCCCTGAGTTTAACTTTCAGCGCTTTTGGGGATGTTCTCTCACCCAATTGCAGGATTGTACTGCCTCTATGGCTGAAGTTCCCGCTAGGTTATGTCCATGGAGATGTAGACAAATATAGAAGATTCAAGATAGAAGTTGAACAAGATGGGGAAGCGGGAGTGGTAGGCAGAAGCGCATTTGGGAGGGAAACGTTTAGGGACCGTGAGAGAGAGTGAACGAGAATGAGAGAGTATGACTGAATGTGGGTGAATGTGGGCACACATATTTTGAATGAAAATTCTGAGCTTTTTCCTTTGTTTTTGTCCGATTCCCGGGGGGGGGGGTCTGGCCCCTTTTTCGTGGCTTAATACGAGTTGCGGAATTTACTAATATTCTGTAAATCTATATATCCCAATGGGATAATGGGTTTTAATGGGTTTCAGAAGCTAGTGTGGAGAGAAATCACTTTATCGCTTCATTTCCTTTTTCATCTTTCTTTCTTAGAATATTTGTCAAAATGTTTTTCCAAGAGTATAAAATGAAAATCACAGACTTTATTATGATATCAGATGATGTCATTATTTTCATTCTGACATCTAAGCAGGCTTCAACAAATAGCCAAACCATCATTTCTGCTGATATTTGGCCATTTATATATATATTTTAATATAACCCTACTTATAAAAAGAAAGAAATAAAAAAAAATAGCACATAATGTGATTTCTAGGAAAGGAAACATACACAACTGGAAAGTATTAAGGCAACAAATGTGACAGATTAAAAACATTGCAGAAAGTAATTAGAAGTACTGCAGGGGAAAGATCTGTCACGAAACATAATACTGTGGCAGATTCACAACTAGATCCAGTGGGGTACAGCCAAGTGTTGATATAATGTGGACTTGTGTCAAAAAACAAAATTGAATAGGAGAAAAGTGAATTCATATTTGGAGCTGTTTGACTGAGCCTAAATGAGAATTGTATACTGTTCTTTTTCCCCTTCTGTAATAATTCTAGTCATAGCCATGTTTCACAATTTCAGTGCTCTGGCAGATATTCTGCATGTGACTTCCTACGGATACCCACCTCAAGGTTCCTCAACCCTCTTAAATTTATCTTCATCCCCCTAAACTTCCACAACTTGTGCACAAGTGAAAAACTTGGGTCCCGTGTCTTAAACATGGATGTGATTGTATATTTAGTATTTTTTATACATATGTATATTCTTGTTTATACCATTACATTTTCATTCTATGCCTTCCTCTTCAGATTCTCTTTCAATAAATGTTACATCCCAGCTAGAGCTTTTTTTTTATCCCTGTATGGAGGACGTTACATTAAGGGTACATATGGTTACATACAGAAGTTACATTTTCAGGATTTTACACGGGCTCACCATACAGCATTTCTGCAGTACCACAATTTTATTTATTTTTAGTAGTATACTGTACACTTTATTAGCATTGTAGTAATTAAAAAATATAATATAACAAAGTTGATTTTTAGAACCATGCCTGGTCTGTACAACCAGCATTTTCTACCCTGCCCAAACTGGGTTATTTCACGTCAGTACATTGCCTGGTGCTGCTATGTAATAGCGCGAAAAAGTAATATTTCTGAATTATACATCAACAGAATTACAGCTACAGAGCCAAGTGTATATGAAAAGGCTACACATCCTTCATATTAGTCTGTATACATCCTTTATATCAGTCCTATATATATTCCAAGCAAAAAGATCCAGTCTCTTATTCTCTGATAGCTGGGACCCATTCTTGGTTTAATTGATTCCAAGCAATTCTGGAAATACATAACCGGTGAAAAAAATTATATCAGTATATCAGTGGTTGGTTGTATAGAGGGGAACATTTTATGTGATATGTCATTCTCCTATCACACTATACAAGGTCATTCAGAATGCTACCTTTCAGGTGCATGGTAATAGAAGACTATAACCATGAATTGGGTAGCTTACCCAATTTGATTATTATAAAATATAGTATCTATACCTAAATATATGCTGATTTTCTCTGTAATTCTAGAGCAGTTAGGATCACCAGCACATGGGCAAGCTTGGTACTGTACATACAGCGTAGCTACCCCACAGGGCTAAGGTAGGTCTGAAAAAAACAGTGGACAAAGGGGTAGAGAGTCTAGGCCCGGGATAATCAAGTATTCAAATATACTTAGAATTCTAAAATAACAGTTATGGCTTTATTCCTAAGCATACAGTGACTCAACTGAAAATTCCACATTAAACCCCTGGTGCTGAGTCACTCAAGTCATTTTATAAAAGTTGAAGTTCAGATGAGGTGTTACAGATATGTATTAATGATTTTCTTTGGAGTTTTGACAATGTTTTAAAGAATATAAAGGAACATTACAAAATGATGAATGTTAGACAAGAACAAAGTAGCTTTAACATTACAGATCCCTCATGAAGATCACCTTTTCAAGTTAACCTATGAACACTTCTGAAGATCAGAAGAAGACAGTAAAGAGCATAAGATCTAGAAAATTGGAAAGTTCACTTTAGCGAATGTTTAATAATTGAATATCAAACTAGTACACAAAATTAGGGTTCGGTTTTCATGTCATCTCATTAAGAAATGGGCCCCATACAGAAAAGCTTGTGAGCAGGTCCTCTTTACCTTATGTATCAGTTTTAGTCTGCCCATTCTAGTTTTGTTATATCCCTTGAATATATGTATTTTAAGAAACACTCCATACATTATTAGTGTTATATAAATAAAACATGCATGAAACAACAATGAAAAAAAATGCATGAAACAAGGGAGTCGGGGTTTATCTTGACATTAGGAGTCCTTTTTTTTGCCGGTGGCATATTAACCTCAGTCTTGTGTATCCTTTACAAAATGTAAAATCTATTCAGAGCAGTAAATAAAGCTGTTGACTAAAATGAAAGGTTAATAGCTTATTCATTTTTCAGTGCTTGTCTCGGTACATCGGTAATAAAAAAAAAAAAAAGACATCCTGCACATACACAGGTCAGAGAGACAGCCTACAATCTAAACACCTGGTACCCTTTTTTTTTAGAAAGTCCACCCTGGAGGTATTTATATGCCTTCTTCTTAAACTGTGATCAGCGTGTTGTGTAGCTCTACGTTCCATGGAATGAAGTAAATGAAGAATCACGCGCAACTGAATGTGAACCGTTTTTGTTATTTTTTCTGCTGGAATAAGCAGTAAAGCAATATAAACATTGCTGCCATTCTTCGTTATATTTCATAATGTATTGTTCTACAATAAATGGACGAAAAAGTAAATTATTCTAGAAAACCATTTTTCACAAGAGGGAGTTTTTTTTTTTCCCCCTGAAACCAATTATATGGATACATTTTCTCCCAGGATCAACCAGGTATTGTGTTTAAAATGTGCATAGTACTATATAGATTTAGTGTAAGAAAATAGGTCCATAAGAAAATAGGCTCTGCCAAGCTTCCATGCTATTAAATAAGAGACATCTACTGACATCATTTACAAGCAGCGTACCTATTATGCTTTGTCAAGTTTATATTCTAATACCAGTTTTAACACCGCCGGCTTACTACTGTGACAGCATTATTTAAAAAATATTATAAATGCTTTGGATGGGTATAAAGAAGAAGTTAATAAAAAAGGGCTAAGAAAGCCATACCTACAACATTATTTTAGTTCGGTAGCATGTAAGCTGAGTTTACAACAAACGTAGCTTTCATTTACTGAGCAAACAACTTACTAGAACAAGACTGTGCAACAAGAAATGAATTCTGTTGCACAGTTTTAAAAGGCATCTTATCGCCATAGCAACCAATGTAATGTTCCTTTTGACTGCACCATTCCATACGTTGCAATGGTTATAAGACTCTTGGTATAATACATATATATAATATATATTTATGTGTTTTATACAGTCATTTACATAATATTAATTTAAGACCAGCGTGGTAATCATAAGATATAAGTAGTAGCAGTATTGCTTGGAGAAGCCAGTGGAAGAAATGTCAGGAATAAATTACACTCCATATTAGTAATAATTTTGGCAGTGATATGATCTGCCCCCATTAATGTTATGTTGCAGCGTAGCAACTTTATGCAAACAATCCAAAACGCCTTTATAAATATATGATCATTCTCACACCATTCAGTTTGGAATAGAAAGCATCTCGTTAGGGTTTGGTATTCCCACCAGTTCATAAACAGCACATTTTTATTGGTGAAGCCTATATTTGTTGGTGTGAGACACCTCCAGAATAATATTTTTTTGGCTTACACAATGTGTGGCACCAAGACTTCATAGCTCGATTCTAAAGGACGTCCCAGATGTTTCTCGTGTCATCATTATGTATCATTTCTAAACGTTTTGTTAAACCCCGACATACCATTGTTTTAAATCATATTTGGGCTCCTGACTATAGCTGCCTCGAGCCAAAACTCTGTCCTACAGAAAGGTCTTTACTGTACGCGTACGAGTCACTGCTGGCATGTAAAAAACTTGGACGAGTCAGTGGTGAGAACTGGATGTATTTTAGCTTCAAAATTCCTTACGCCGTTAGATGCAAAGTTTTCCAAACGAAGATGAATGGGAAAAATATTGCAAATGTAATAAATGTTACAAGAGTGTTCATATGAAGTTTATTTTAACCCTTAAACTCTTCTAATAAATCAACACAGTGTTAGATAATTTTGGGAACATATGTTTTATCGTTTGGCCTTAAGCTGGAGATGCTTCCCATTTAGCCCAAATATTTAATATATATAGAAAAAAACCAACATTTTTTTCATCCATCTATCCCTTATGCAGGGGCGTAATTAGAAACCACGGGGCCCTGGTGCCCCCCAACTTCAACAGCTAGTCTGTGCCATCATTTTCCCCAAACAGCTTGTCTGTGCTTCCCCTTCCAACATACAACAAATTTAAACACACTTACCCAAATTACACACACTCCATCTCACCCCACTTATACATACATGCTCACAAACACCTACACATCCCTGCTCACACACAAGTACACGTGCATTCTCACACACAAACACATATACATACACATAAGTACACATGCATGCTCACACACAAGTAAACATTCATGCTCACACACACAATACACACACACAAGTACACTTCCATGTACACATCCATGCTTACATCCATACACACAAATATATATATATACATACCTCCCGTCCGCCCCCACTTACCTCTCCCCGCTCTTGCTGCTTCCTCTCGGGCTGCTTACACACTGTATGGGCAGCCTCAGTTTCACTGATACGCTCCTGCCCCTCCCCCCCTTCTGGTTCAAGATATTTTAGAAAGGTCCCTTCTGACCTGGATTGGTTCGGTCCAGGTAGGAAGGGCCCTTACTCAAAAATTTAGAACCAGCACATGGAGACAGGAAGACCGCTGCGACCCCTCTAGTTAAGCCAGTGCCCTTATGTTTCATAGGATTTGAGTGTGTCTAGAATCATTTGTGGACCTGAAAGCCCATACTAGTTCTGGGGGTTCACTTTGTTGTCTCTGCAGCAATATCTTCCAGATTGCTGAGCCTTTGTCAAGGTTATGTGTGTCACCTATATAGAACTATTTCATGTCATTTAAGCAGATGCCTTAAGTTTCACTGTGGTAGCTCTAAAAACTTGTGGTCATTGAGATGTTCTAATGATGGCCCATGTTTCCACCCATGTCCCAAAACAACTATATACTAAGTTGGTATGCTTTAAAGAAATTTGGGGGGGGGCAAGTGGTTAATGTGGGCCCCCTACTTGTTTTATTTTAACCTTTACCCACTCTTTTTAAATAAAATATCATCCCGAATGGTGGCCTGGAGTTATAGTAGAGCTGCATCGTGAAGGTGTCTGACTGCTCAGGCTTTTTTTTTTGTAATTGTGTGACTTTAGGCATTATTGTCGATAATTCAATAGTTTGTATAGCTGGGGAAAATTGAAGCCAAACAGCTGTGTGGACTTGCCTAAGCTCTGTTTATAGTTGAAGCATGCAATAGAATGAACGAACGCCTGTTATATTCTGTGGAATTGTGATCTGCGGCTTTAAAGCATATCTACTCTGGTGGTCACCCACAAAATATTCATCTTTGAAATCCTATCACTGCTTGGCACTCAGAGGAGGAAATGAGTAAATGGCTAAACCAAGGAGTCACCAGTTCCTTTTCAAAATATCTCATCACTTCCTTCAAACATCCTACACACTTTTGTTCCTATGAATGTGGAATGTACATTTCACATTAACCTGTTTATCATTAATAGGGTGTTCAGCCTTATCCTATAGAGATGCTATAACTGTTCACGGCCAAGTAATGGAAGCTCATCCTTCTGCTGGTCAACCATTCATAGACAAGTATCAGTCTTAAACAGGGCAAAGCACTTGTTAACAAACATGTGTGAACATGTGGGATTGCGTTAACTCTTACAAGCCCAGCCAGACATATGGTAATATATCTCAGTTGGAAACTGAATGACTTCTAAACACTTGTACAGCTGTGAAGCTGATGATGATGGGGGCTTCCAACAACATGAAGCTTTCATCCCATGTCCTATAATAACTATAGACCTGGTCGGTATGCAGACTTGGGGGCAAAGTGGTTAATGTAGACCAGTCACTATGGAATCCAAGGGAATGTTCCAGCTAATTGTTTGATTTTAACCTTTAACTGATCTGCTTAAAAGACCCCTAGTTATTGTAAAACACCTTACGGTTAGACATTATTGTCATTAAGGTGCATAATTCGGCACTGAAACAGTCCAACAGGTACACCCTGGATGCTTACTGTAGAAATAAATGATAATTTATTTAACTGTTTCCATGCCGGAGTGCTAACATTGGTTAGGTACACATTTCAGTGCTTTGAAGGCTTGGCATTCCAACTGTTAATTCTTGCGTTCTGTGTTCTGAAATATTTGTTAATTCAGTTTTAGAGAAATCAAGATCCATTCTCGTGTTACAGCCTTCATTGTCTAGCACTGTGAACAATGTTTTAAAAAAAAAAATAAGTAGAATTACCTCGAATAAGCAATTTAAAAAAATCTAAATGCCAAGTGTTACATATTCCTGAAAAAGAACATTTATATGTTTTGTGGTCGTTAAAAAATAAAGCAATTTACTTCTGGAACAAATGATTTATTATGCACTTTTTTATTTGGTTTTAACTTATGCCATAAGAACCGTAGTATGATAATAATATATTGTGTTGATATCAGTGAAAAGGTTTCACTGGTTTCACTGTTCATAACTGTTGCATTTTGCAAATAAAATGCGAGTATCTATCCGTATAATGCAAACTGAAATGGCTACTTGGTAACTTAAATTCAGACCTTAAACGCCAATTATTAATACTCGGTCAACAATTTGCTTCTGCAGAAATATCATCAGTTAGAGCTATATATTTCACAAATCCGCTGGGAGAGGTTTTGCCAAAAGGTAGTGAAAAAAAAAGAAAAGAAAATTGGCCTGTTAGCTGCGTCACATAAGATTTGATCACTTTCGTCTGCGGTGCCAGGAGATATGAGACAGATGTTCTCAGACACGCCGCATGCCTAAAACATTTCCAGGGGACGGACTGCGGAGACAGGGAGAGAGAGAGAGAGAGAGAGAGGGAGAGAGGGAGAGTGACTTAATAACTGCAGGAACAGCTGGAGTGTGTGTGTGTGCATGAAGAAACAGGAGTTTATCCTCTCCTAGGTGTACAGCCAGCCTCTTTACATTACATCTGCCTGTCAGAGCTGGCTTTTTAAGCTGTCATGCCCCATTTTTATTGTTTTTTTTTTTTACATTTTTACTTTCTCTCTCCCGGTGAATAAAGTCAAGCATTGTGATTACTAATCCAACTCTGGTGACTCGACTTTAAATGTGGTTTTGGAGTACATCCCGGAGTTCTGTTTGTTAATCTTCCTACTCCTGTTTCAGAGACACCACTGGATACAGAGCAGAGTGCGCTTAGGAGCTGTCTAACTCTTCTCATACTTGTCTCTCACTTTAACACATTTTTTTTTTTTTTGGACTTGGGGAGGAAACCAAATGGATACCAAGCTGATCTGTCTGTTTTTCCTTTTCTCTGTGCCTCCCCTGGCAGTGGGAAATCAGACTGGACGTATTAAGGTGGTCTTCACACCCAGCATTTGCAAAGTGACCTGCACTAAGGGGCATTGTCAGAACAGCTGTGAAAAAGGAAACACCACCACGCTCATTAGTGAAAACGGCCATGCTGCTGATACCCTGACATCGAGTAACTTCAGAGTAGGTAAGTGCCGCAACTCCACATGCTAAAATGAATTGATAATGCATTAAACGTCAAGACACTTTACGCCATACAGTTTTCTTTTAAGTAAAAAGCTCAACGTTTGCCTTTTTGCAATTAAATTTCCTACCTTCACTTCTTTTATAGTACGAGAGGAGCGTACATGCTGCATAATATATATATGTCTTATTTGCCATACATTTTAATGAGTCATTCACTCTACAAATCAGTTCTTCATTATTGCATATATGAATCAACTTGAATGCACAGGGCTCTGCATTTCTTTCCAGTTAGAGAACTATCTCCACTTTATTTTCTAGCAGCTCTGTATTACATTAAAGGAACATTTGAGCTCTAGAGTATGATCTCTGCAGATTTTACTGCACCCTCTCATGTTTTGTTGAACATACCTAATTAGATTCTATTAAAGTTTGTAGAACTTGACAGGTACTCAATAATTGGGACATTTTATTCCAGGATACATCGAGTTTTGAGCTACAAACTCACAGCGACTGCAAAACGGTGCCAAATCCGCAAGTCTGCTGCAGAACATTTTTTTTCCGTAACTTAAATAGCTTTTTTTTGGCTTACCAATTTTAAGGATTCCATCCAATAAGAAGATATTCTCATATAGTAAAGCGATCAATCTTGCCAGTATTGTATATCTTTGCTCGTCGGGTCTAAATTAAACAAACAGAACAAAAATAGTTTTCCTTTACATTTCCTGTAACAGGTGCAGAACCCAAAAAATCTTGCCATGACCCCCTAATCTGGAAATTATAAATTGTATAGAACACAAGGATGCAAAAGAAAGTATAACGATATTAAGCAGGGGGTGTACCTTGCCATAAGTTTAATAACAATAAGTTATGGTTGATGACTATATGATTTGGTTTCTAATAAACTCATATTAAATACCCATATATATCTCTTTTTTGTAAACCTATATGGAAAATGTGTACAAGAAAGCAAATAGTTATCCAACCCAAAGTTATTTTATAGAGAACTGCAGCTCACTTTGTATTTTGTAAAATGTCTTTGTTCTAAAAAGTACATTTTTGTGAAATTTTAACAAGTTATGTTTATTGTTACATGTTGCGACCCGTTTTAGGATAAGATCGGTGTCTGATTCCATGATAAATGACATTATGTCCTGTTTACTCAGCTATTCAAAGTTCTTTATCGAACATATTTAATATTTAATGAAAGTGCACTGGTACGTGTCTGGAATACCATCACTAATGCCTGCCATGCAGTTTTTCAATGGCGATTGTAGACAGAGAAATGTCTAGGTGTCTAAGGGATGATAAGACGTAAGTGGGGAAGTCTAGTCCAACGTAGATTTATGATGTTCAAGAAAAAAAGAAAAAACCTCTTATCTTCGACATCATGTTTACATTTTTTGTCTGTGGTTCTAGCTGACTGCATTACTTCTTGATTGCTCTGCTAAGTATGTAAGAGATTTGGCTAAGAGTGAAGGAATTTACCTGTCAGAGCTTGTAACACACCTTATTACTGGAAGAAGTGCAGATACTTTTACTCAGGACAATTGTGTCATGGTAGTGCTGTGAATAGGTAGGAGTACCATCAAGCCTTTGAAATGGTTAAACTATGTCCATCTGATGTACGGCTTCCTTGACAGATAGGTGGCAGCGAATAAAGTTTTGGAGCTCGTGGGATTAACAGGTTTGGGGTTAAGGTATAGTTACTCTGGGCCCTGCGGGACAGAGAAACAAGTGAGCCATCACTTTTTTTCCATTAACTCTTTCACGGCCACATTCCCTTAACGTTATACTGAGAGCCAACCGGCAGGCAGGCAGCGGTTCCTGCTGTTGTGTTTTGGGGGCTTCTGTGACAGACTGCTCTAGATTGTAAACTCGTTTGAGCAGGACCTTCTTACCTGTTGTTTCTGTAAGTAAATTGTTATGTCATATACTACTTGTTATATACTGCCTACCCATTCTACAGCGCTGTGGAATATGATGGCGCTATATAAAACAATAAATACCGATCTATGACTGGAGTAAAGATCGCACTTATGGTTGGAAATGTCGACCAGAATCATTTTGAAACTAAAGGACAGATATCCTCTCAATATCCATTGTCTGATCAGATAAGGAAACATAAAGGACCAGTTCCAACAGTTTTCACCGCAACATATCCACTGTCATTATCCCATGGCACCATGCATACTTACCTGGTTATTTATTCTAGAACTGATGAGAAATTATAGATGATATCTTCAGGCAAACCTAGCATATCACTGCTTTCACAGAAACAGTCCATATATCTCTTCCAAAGATCTACTTTAGACCACGCCTGTCCCTAATTCCAATTAAAAGCACCAACAGGATAATATTACGTTAAACCCACACATTGTGCTATTTTACTTCCCAGCCCACAGATAGCATATGAAATCCAAAAAAGTCCCGTACTTCAGAAATGAATCAATTTATGTGTACCAGAATAAGATGCCAGCCAGCCTGGTACTGTCTGGCCTCCTAATCTCTAGGCAGACACGTTCGAGAGTGTTTGCTTCACAGGTTTAAGGGAACATTTAAATGTTCTGTCTTTTAGAAGATTCCTTCCAATGGACTCCCAACATTTTATAAGGTGCATGTGTCAGAGGCATGGTAAGTGTTCAGTGCCCTCTTAGCTCAGAAGAGTCACATGTAAATTACAGTCATATTAATACATTGCCACTATAAGGCCTTCGTTGGACAGCCTTATTTAAGAAAAGAAACTCGCTTGATACAGAGAGAATGTGTTAAAATACTGCACTATTTACATTTTGTGAAGTACCATGTTGTAGTTTTTAAAAGGGAAGGGTTATATTTGACATAAAATAACTAAAACGCTGAAAACCAAAATGTGATGAATTTAATTAAAGAAACACAGCAGAAGTGAAGAAGTATGATGGTGTCGGTAGTTGGCTGAAACAGGGTTGGCCAGTTTGTGTCCATCTGGTTGAATAATTCAGGACCTGATTTCCCATAAGGTAGACCAGACAATTCTACAAGGAAGCCACCTGAAACAAGTGTCCAGAGCTTCACATTAGACTCATTCTGATCTACCCTTGCTCTGCAGGGCTTGGATCTTATATCACTGCTCCATCATAATCATAAAATGGTCCACGGTAGGAGGATTAAGGATGTTTCTGTAGAAATTTCTCAAGGTGGGAATTGCGTGGCCACTGAAGACTGTGCTGATGATCATCAAATGGTCATTTTGAAGGAAATCTAATTTGGAGAGGAAATTGTGGTATGTTTCAAGTCACTTTCTGTCTTCTCGAGCAACAGACAGAGTAACAGGTCAGTTCACTTGATTTTGGCAGCAACATTAAAGATGGATTAAAGAGGTGAAAGTAAATGTTGAAGGAATTCCTGTGTAGGACAGGATTACAATAGCTTTGGAGGGATAGGCAGTAATCAGTGAGTAAGTTGCGGTTTGCCCTCGAGTCAGTGCATACTTCTGTCTGATAAATCTGTTGAGGTTTCTGTTACATTTGTGCCATACAAATTATGTGAAAGTAGCTTAATGTAAGACAAGAAGAGAACATTAAACATCTGTGCGGTTCACATACAGTTTATGCATCTGCAATACTTATGTTGGACATTTCTGCTCAAACCCAGTAAACGACTGAATTTGGGATAAAAAAAAAACAAGGGATCTGCGTTTTTCTGGACAAACAAACCCTCAAATCATCTAAACTTCTAATTGGCATGAGATAAGTAGCTTTAAAGACAGGGCTTTCACTTGTCACTACTAATGCTTTTACTGTGTTCAAGACACGCTGAAACCAGATTGCCCTTTAAACGCTAGAAAAATCTGTAGAAATCAGCGCATTTATGAAACTTGAAGAATATTATTAAATTGTATTCCTATAGAACCAAGATCTCCTTGCTATATAATAACTTTGTATGTAATAATGACATAAACTGCTCGCTAGTATTTACAGTTTATTGGACAGTGGGGTCCTGATACTCAAGGGGTGAATGGCCAAGGACTAGAGAGTACACTAATATATGGTCATAGGGGTTCTTGAAAAGATTTTGGGTATCCTAGTTTCCTGGATCTTCAGTGAGCTTAAAGTATTAGCTTAGACATGTAATTTCTTGCGTAGTATGGCTGTTGATTAAATACAAGTCACACTATATTGCACATTTATAGCTTCCAATGCAGTGCACCTCTCCTTAGACTCCAGATTGCATACCGTAATAAAATGGCTGTCACGGTCATTTAGTTATGTCTGTTCAAACGTATAGACACAAGGTGAAAGAATGCTTGCTTTCTTTGCCGTTTTCAAGTGGTTGGGATTTTTATCTCCTTACCCCAGTCATCTAAGACTGGAGGAATTTTATCATCGTCAGATAATTACCATAATGAGCAATACATGTGTGGCAAGGTTACAGTATCAAAGTGAGAGGATCTCATAATCGTGTTTATACATGTTGTATTTTCTCTATGCTCTAAGGCAACAAAAATGATTGCTCTCTGGTGCTTGCATTTGCACCGTAATCTAGTCAATTCTAGGTTTGACTGTCTACTGAGTAAGTGCCTGAGGTTTTAAGAGTTTGTTTGTTTCCACTAGTTACTAGTAAATATACAGGTTAAAATATAACCGTTTTTGAGAACATTTGGCACATATTAGTGACATGTTTCCTTGATGTCCAGATACACTTTGTTAAGAGACATGGAATGTGATATCGCTATAACTACACCGCTTTATGGCATAATGTATAATGATGTTACATGTCAGATGTCTATAGCACATGTGCATGAAATGAACTTAACATGATGTGAGTCATGGAGTAAAGTCACTAGTGAAACAGAATCTGTCTATCTAAATCCCATGTTTTTTTGCATTCAAAGTAATGGTGAGTAATGCATACCTCCCTACTTCTAATCCCGGCAAATCGGGATGCTTGGGGTCAGAGCTTGGGAGGTAGAGTGTCACTCAAACTGGCAGCGCTACTATGCATGCACACAATACTGCATATACAGGTATGTGTTCTCCGGTGGTCCCAAATGACCATGAGATGCGAGATAGAGCTCAGTGGGACAGCAGGATAGAGTGGCAAACCAGGGACTGTTGGGAGGCATAGTAGTGTTTTTATATATATATATCTTCATTATCATATGGATCTGAATCTTCCCTTCTTTTTCCTTAATCATCAAACAACCTCAAGATTTGCAACCACCCATGTACCCTATGGTGCACAGTGCTTAGCCGGAATAGGCTCCATAATGATCTTACTTCGCACCGTGCTTCTTTAAAATGCATTGTGCCAGGATATGCTGCTCAGCATAGAGCATGGCAGGACCCAGCCATGATAAACCACTGATTATAATGTCCCCTTATATATGAATATCCTTATATTCATATATTATCTTGGTACAATTGACCTTTAATAGATGACTCAGGCTCTAGATACATTTACTTAAAAACCACAAAGATTAAACTCTTTACTGAAGCTGACTCATTTACACAGAGCTCCCTTGGTGTTAGTGTGTCATATCTGGGCACCGATTTAGTCAAATGATGAAATTAGACCCAAAAAATGAGTAATTTTTCTTTTTTTGACGATGGATGGAGATCAAAAAGAGAAACCCCAGTAGATACCAACAGCTGCTTATTCTTTTGAGCTGTGTAACTCTTCAAAGTCTTCTGACTTGAGCTAGGTACTTTTTTTTAAATTAAACACACGCCACCAAAAGTGAAAACCTGCATTTCTCATTTGACCTGGTATTTAAAAAAAAGTCAAATCACTCTGGTGTAGCATTGTTCTTGAACTTGCTTCATATCCTTCTTGTCCGGTGGATAAAACATCAAGAGGTCCTTACGATGGATTCAAGCATGTTTCCAAAACGATACATGAAATAAAATAATACGTGATTATTTCAATAGACATCTATCTAAAACAATTCTGGTCTGAAGTCATCACACTTCAGGATTTATTAGGTTCTACCTTTCCATATGTCTTGGAGCAGCAGCTAGATACAGATTTGATATGATTATGTTGACCAAAAAAGTGACTCCAACATAAAGTGTACAGCAACCAATATAAAATACACTTATGCCAACATTGGCATGTCTCAAAACAATCCAATCCAATCACTAAGTGTGCAAATTTCCAATGTACTCTAGGAATTCTCGCTGGAGACGTTTCTTACCCACTGCATACATGGGATCTCTCGTTTGCCAATCTCTGCTACTTTACACATGGCTTTAAACATAGCTCTATAGTTAACAGCACTCAGCAAGCAAAATATAGTCCACTATGTCTAAACTTGCAGCCACGTAGAAATGAAGGAGCTTGTGTAACATTGTTTAATAAATAAATAAAACAAGTTGGGTTGTTATCTTCCTAATTAGGTGGTATCTTCCTAAGAAGGTGGTAGATAAATAGAACAGCCTCCCAACATATGTGGTAGAGGCCAATACATTGAAGAAACATAAAGGCATAAAGTTGCCCTGAATCTAAGACAAGACCAAGGACTGATTAAGGTGTGAGTCTCTACATCAGGAAAAATGGGCAGACTAGATGGGTCGAATGGTTCTTATATACCATCAAATTCTATGTTTCTACGTCTCTACTTTCATTTAGTCAATGTACTGAGCTTAAGGATATATGAACAAATTTGCTTCACCAGTTAACCCATTACTTTTTGTACATCTAAAATTAACAGTATCTCCAATCATATCGACCCATGCCGTAACAAGTATCAGCTTCATTTTTAATTTGTTGACTATGTATTGACTTTTAAAACCTTCGGACTGAAGCAGCCATCTTGCATTCAAGATATTTTTTAAATAAAAAGCTACAGACAGCCTTCAGACAAATATTGGTCTGTATATAGAAGGATTTTCAATAGTGACCATTAAGTATTGCTTGATTTATATTTTATTATATAACTAACATAAAAGATACTGGGGCTGACTACGAAGACGATATTTTATCCATCACTTTTAAACACAGAACTTAGATGTTTGTAAACTGGAAAAGTTAGCCTGTGTTTAAAAATAAGTGATTATGTGTTTTAGGTATAGCCTTTCTTTAGTTAGGGTTTTGGACAGTGTTCCCCAGAAACAACACGCAAGTGATTTATTACTGTATCTTTCTGATCTAAAGTACTGTGATTTAACAAATTTGGTGAAAAAGACGCACATATTTGAGAAATGCGTTCTGTATGCACGTCAGACCTTATTTGGTAAAAACTTAGAACACTTTATGTAACTATCATTTCCTCTGAGTTAAGGGTTGCGTTCAAGTTACATATCCTGCCAAATCAAACCATTCCTATGGACTGGCAGAAGCTTTTGGATTTTCAAATGAGATGATATCACCAATGCTGTTATATTTGGCCTAGTTGAAGAATTGGGTTTCTCTCCTCTAATCTTTTAATGTTAGAGTCTTAAATGTAAGTTTAGACCTTTTATTGGTCCAACAGAGAAAAAATATGTAAAGTTATATAAGCTTTTGGGGATCTCAGATGTCCCTTCTTCAGATGGGATCTCTTGAGGTCCTGAACTTTACATATTTTTCTTTGTTGGCCCAATAAAAATTATTGACTTCAATTAGTATCCATTTTCTCTTTGGCTAATGCAGCAACATCCATTTTTCTTATTAACGTCAGAGAAAATATAATACCCAAAAGTATACGAACAAACACCAGAAAGCTAGTAATCTTTTTTTGTAAAAATGTTGTATACAAAAGTAACAATTTTCTATTGCAATGCCATATAAAGTAGATAGAGAATTCTAAGAAAAAAAAACTAAATTACATAAATTCATTGCAAAGTGTTACCATTGAAAATGTTTTTAATTGTCAAATAGGTACAAGGCCTTCTTCTTTAAGAGCTCTTGATATTTTTCCAGGTCTAATATTTTACAGTTTTACTGTTTATATTGATGTTTAAAATAACCGTTATATGTTTGTCAGAAGTAGTCAAGGAAGCCATCTTCTCTACTCGTTATAGGTTTTACATGATTATTCCTTCTTGTTAAAACACACACACACATTAAAATAATATTAATATTAAATACTATTTTGTATATTATTCATTTATATAGCACCATCGAATTCCACAAAGCTGCACCACTAAGGCTAAATTGTTTTTTATTTTATTGTTTGGTTTTTACTCCAGGCCTCAAGGGCCACAAATATGCCAGGAATTTTGTGTATCATTACCTCAAAGCACGTAATTAAAATATTTTTTATTGAGATGGCCCTTTTTTGCCCCTCGAGGCCTAGCGTTATAACATTTGAATTTATGAACTTATGGAAAGCAACCAGACGTTTTGGAAAGCTACAGAAATCACAGAAAATCCTAACAAAATTTAAAATGCAGCAAAATATTGTATAAGTGAACTTTTCATTGGTTGTGACTATTTTAAAAAAAAAAAATTGTGAATAATATTTCCCGATACTTGTTAGTGCTTCATCAAATAGGTGGTTATTGTGAGCTAAGTGTATATATAAAAAGATTATTCTTGGAAAGGCTGTAGAACCAAAAATACCATATCTGGCTACTTGATCTTACATGGCAGTCTCCTGTGATGTATAGTGCCATATATTAGCTTTATGGAGATGTTATTGTTCGTTGCCATGTATAAAAATTGTTAATCTTTCGGTTCTCCGCTTCAAAGTCCAAGGTCATGAAGGAAAATCTCAACTGAAGCGTGATCTAAAACATACATTCTATGTTTACAGCAAGTGAAACTATGTTACGCGTACTCCTTTTATTATAAATGAGTCTATAGAAGCACCGGTTATTTTAGGATTAGACCAGTCTAGAATAACTTTTCTTGGCACTGACGCTTATGTCTTCAAATGCGTCAAGTAAGCCTATTGCCGGAAACCAGCTTCTTTATTGAAAACCTCTTGTTTAAGTTGAAGATTTGGCCAGGCACCATGCACACGCAGACATGTAAGCCTCTGTTTCAAACGAATGGAATCAGTTGATTAATATTTTCAATAGCGATATGTGCCAGGAGAAACTTTAAGCATTTTCACTCCTGGTTCTCTTATAGTAAAGGTCTGTGAAAATGATACAAGGCCTAGTCAGCATATTTCAATCACAGAAGCGTTTAGGGCATGGAATTAGGGAAACACTATGATTAATTCCCCTAAAAAAAACTTAAAACAAAATTGTTTTTCGACTAATAGAAACAGAGGTTTGGATTATCCCATAAAAAAATGTTGCAAGTGCGTACCACAGGGTGATCCCGCCTAAATTGAGCCATCACCATATATTTCATTAATATGTAATAGTTTGTATTGTTTTACAGAATAATTTACCAAGTGTGTTCCTAAATCCTCTCTATCATGGACTGGATAAGTCTTAGTATATATGAAGTTTATTTAGCTATCCTTGATACAAGGATTTATATACAGTTTATTTCTTTAGGAGCCCGGAAAGAATATAGGCTCAAATGCATTTTTTTTTGAGCCAGGAAAGAGCTCTTTTTTCAAAGGTTGATATAAAAGAAAAAAGTGTGAATAAAAAAAGTTGTTGTTTTATTTAACTTTTTTCTTACAAAAGGAACTGCCTCAGGGCATGAGGGCAGATTCAGGTTTGTACAAGCGTGCAGCAAACATTAAGATTTTCCTGTCATCCCTTCAATTCCTGCTGACAACCAACATGAGGGCATTGGGGACTATTCTACTTCACATATCCTATATAAAAAAGAAGTAAAGGAGGGTCAGTCGATATTAGAGATGTGCATTGATGTGTGCCTGAACATGTCTGGTTCAGCTGTTATGGCTGGGTAAACAGTGGAGTGAGCCCAGACGATGAACCAGTTATAAGGACAACCTCTACTCTGGCAGTCAGCATTGCGTGGCATTGCCGGATTAAGCGCATCATGGGCGTGGTGCTGAGGATTTTGGTGGACCTTTTTATGGAAATAAATAAAATAGACAGAAATCTTAACTCCTCCGCATCCCTGTGTACTCGGTAAAGAGAACATCAGTGCTAGGCAGATAGTATAAGATAGAATCTTATGTGATGGGATTGGGAGTACATCAGTACACAAAAAAAAGTCATCATACATGGGATGCCTGAAGCCACAATTTAGTGCCACTAATCCTTTTTAATAGGATACACAGATTGAAATATAGTAAATAACACAAAACCTTTACTTTATGACCAAACACACACACACCAAGACAGGCTCTGCCACACCAACACTGAAGCACACACAGGACAGGCTCTGCCACACCTACACCCAAACACACACAGACATACCAGGATGGGCTCTGCCACACCGACACACCAAAGCCCCACCAGGACAGGCTCTGCCACACCGACACCCAGACACACACACCAGGACAGGCTCTGCAACACTGACACCCAGACACACACACACCAGGACAGGCTCTGCCACATAGACACCAAAACACACACACCAGGACAGGTTCTGCCACACAGACACTCAAACACACACACACACACACACACACACCGGGAAGGGCTCTGCCACACCGACATCCAAACACACACACCAGGACAGGCTCTGCCACACCAACACACACACCAGGACAGGCTATGCCACACCATCACCCAAACATACACCAGGACAGGGTCTGCCACACCAACACACAAACACACACACCAGGACAGGCTATGCCACACCAACACCCAAACATACACCAGGACAGGGTCTGCCACACCGACACACACCAGGATTAATAAATTGGCAAATACAATAGTGCTTTTTCTTTATTCCTAGCAGGGTGAAAAAGTACAAAAAGCCTTGGATATGTTTATCTGGCTTTTTTTATTCTGGATTAGCTTCTCCTAACGTGTCAGCTCCTGCGGGACACTTGCTAACAATTGAGCTCTATGCCATCAGTCAACAGCTGAATTGTCACTATATCACTACGTTCAATCTAAAAACCAGAGTGACTGTATAAAAGGAGAATTTAGAATTATTTGATTTGTTTGGAAACACCAAGGGAAGGCACCAGTGCAGTTTCATCTATAAAGCATTTTTTGTGATTAGAACAGCTTTGTTATTAAGGAGTGTAGGTGCACAAAAAAAAAATAGGTGCTGGTAACACAAAAATAACAAAATAGAGGATCAGCTCTATGTTACTGCCAAAATAACAGTCCAGAACCTAAGAACAAGAAGTAAATGCTGCTGCTCCTATGGTTAACACTTAACACGTATATTCGGGGGGGGGGCTTTGTGCAATCTGTAAGCACTGCTATAAAGCTTTGTTCAATGTACTGAATAGTAAAATGTAGGAAATTAAAAAGTGACAGATCCTCTTTGCAGGAGGACCTTGTAATGCTCAATACTCTTCTTTTTGTTATTTCTGCACTAAAATATCACTTTGATATAACAAAACTTTTTTAGCATTTGGCATTTGTTCAGTGTAATTTTTGGCAAGAAAAAAAGATGGTTGAGTTTGCAAACTCTGGGTCCCTTAAAGAGCCAGTAATCGTTTAAAATAACTTCGGTTATACCGAGAAAAGCCAAAGTTATCTTTAATTCTGTCCTAGAATTGTCAGGAAATATGTTATGTGATGACGTATTGGAGCTGTCCGACTGACAGCTGGTGGGCTGCAGATGTGTATTGAGGACTACTCCTTTCGATGCCCAAATGATATTGGGAATTTAGTTAGGATCCCCTTTACTGATCTTGGTAAAAATTGGTCGACGACCAAACCACTTCAAGCAGGCTGTGTGAAAGCAGCTTGTAACTTAGGAAACACTGCCTTTTCTCAAAAACATTGAGGGCATTAGATAAATAACCTTGTGTTCTTCAAAAGAGACCAAATTGATCTGTACGTTTTCCTGGCACTTAAAGTTAGTCTTGTTGTATTTCTCCATATTTCTGTTTATTGCCTAAAGCTACTACTCTTTCTAGGTCCACATTTCTCTCTCTCCTACCTCAGACCTGTCTCCTGCTCTCCAGGTACTGTTCTGCTTTCTGCTTCTTACTTTTGGAATGCATTTTTGTTTAACTTAATTTCCCCCCTTTCATCATAACTATACAGTACACATTTGGATTTAATCAGTACCATATCATTATTCATTTTTGCATATAACAACTTTAGCAATACTATTATTCTAGTATACGGATGTGTAAAAACAGCAAATTCAATGCATGAATCCCATGTATATGAATGGCATTTTCATAGTTAATACTGAAATTACAAACCAGTCATGTGATATACAGTATGATTTTATATATCTGCACTTTACCAAAGTGCATAAAACATCTATAGCATATAATGTGTTTAAATGTATTTAAACAATAGTCTGGAAGGAAATATAAACAGTTTACAGTAAGATTGATCGAACGGATCACTGGCTTTACAATTGCACAATGTTTTTGAGGAATGTTCACTTATTTCCACCCTTTTTACCCTTTTAAACTTATGAAGCTCATAGGGATGAGCAATTTGTATGCTGGTGGATAGTAGTTACATACCAATGAAGAGCCAGGGACATACATACCGTATGTTTCTCAAGCATTGTATTGCTCATGTTTGACATAGTTCTGAGAACTTCCTTTTAAGAAACCATCTCCCCTTCAATCACAACGAAAAAGAGATCTGTAACTAGATCTTATAAAGGCCAAAGGAAGGATGTGACATCACATTCTTGCTACTTGCGTCATAAGGCCCTCACAAGATGAATGAACGTGAGCAACATTACAGGATTTTTCATTTAGTAGATCACCAGGGAAACCCACAAAATTTTATGATAAAGTGGGCCTGGGAGAATGGGCCTCGAAAGTTCTTTTTGTTAAGGAAGTGGGAGAAAAAATAGTGTGAAGAACATTTTAGATTGAAGACTTTAACTAATTTATTCTGTCCGGACTAGTATAGCGGAAGGGAGTTAACAGCTCAGAATTCACATTACCAAGGAATGGTATTATTTATTTGTAAAAGAGCCCGGGACATAAAATTATAAGGACTCACATGTATTAAAAAATAAACATGGTATCTGTAATTAACTGCAGGTTCCTATTTTTTTTTATATTCTTACAACAGTCAAGAAAGACAGCTCCTGAAAGTTGGCAAATATCAAAATGAGAAATGCTGTCATTCTTTTGGTTGTAACAATGGTATTTAAATGATGCTACTGTTAAGTTATCTCCTTCATTCCTTTCTTCATTCTTGCACTGTCAATAAGAAACATTAAAGAATATTACTTGTGAGAGTTTGGTAAATAGACTCCAGCAGATCTCCATTGCTCAAAGACTTTTGTTTTTTGTTTTCCTCTGTATGCTAATTAACACTATCATTCCACCATAAAAATTTAAAGCATTCCTCCAATTAAAATGTGAAGTGAATACCATGATAAATAGTAAGATACATGGTGTTACATATTTACATCAGATGTAAAATTAAATAAATAACAATAAAATATACATATATTTTCTATTAAATTTCCAGTGTTTGCACTACAATATATTGGGTGATCATATTCTGTAGCACTAACTATATATTAACCATATGATTGTTTGGACAGATAATCAAAATTCTTTGCTTTCTTCCAACAGTTATTTGTCACCTTCCTTGCATCAATGGAGGACAGTGCATCGCTCGAGACAAATGTCACTGCCCCCCTAATTTTACCGGCAAGCTCTGTCAGATCCCAGTCCATAATGGCAACCTCCAGAAACCATATTCACAACAACAACAACATACACTGAAGGCTACTGGTCCCCATGTGATTCACTCTACACATACTTTGCCTCTAACTGTGACCGGACAACAAGGAATTAAAGGTACGTGGTCCTCGTAAATTACCATGTAAAGAGACATAGGTGCGTTGTCAATTTATTGTTGAAATTATGATACTGCATACCTACTGGTTCTGCAGGGTCACACAGTAGCCGCTAAGTGTAGAAGGCTAAATACGTTTTAGAGGTTATCCGGTTTGGGGTACATGTGAGTCAACCACTACTCACCAGCATAGCCTTTTAGTAACCCTTCGGAAGTGGAACTGCACACCTCTCTTCTGATTTGGTTGCACAAATTTCAAAAATATGTAAATATGTTGATTAATACAGAAACATATACATAATCTAATGTGTTCAAGTTCTAAATTAGCTATAATTTGGTTTGGGCTTGCATTTGGAGGTGTAGTAGGATAAACAAAAGACAATCCTCCATCAATAGAGGAAGCACATTCATGATGTTCACTAGCCATTGACATTATCCTAAAATGAAGGATGAATTGTTGGCTACCCCTGATGTATAATATAAGTCCCTAGCTTAGAGCAACATTTGTCATCATTGGTTTTAGAGGTTGTAACAGAAGTTAAAGTATAGTTAGCTAGGAACCTTGCAGAACACAACCACTATAGAAAGGTGCCCTCTCCTTGTGTACAAATGAATTGTGGCTGATTTTGATTGTTCTGGGCGACTATTGATTCAATGTATGAAACCGGCTGCTAGAACATTGGGACATTATATTGTTCATTCTCGAGGAGGTCACAATATGATTGTATCTGTTTTTAACCAATGATATATTAGCAAAATTTTCGATGTAATATGTACATAATGCCTTCTGTTGTTTGTGCTTAGTTTGTGGCATTTTAAGTTTTTGTGAAAGAGAAAAATAACCGTAAGTAAAAAAAAGGAATAGTAATATGATAATTTCATGCATTTTTTAATAGTGAATTTCCCACCAAATATGGTCAACATACATGTCAAGCATCCCCCAGAAGCCTCTGTACAATTTCATCAGGTGTCCAGAATAGAGAGCTCCTCTTCTACACAGAAGAAGGACAGTCAGATTGGACAAACTCAGATCTCTTATCATGGCATCCAGAAGCATAATTTACCACACAACGTGTATCCACACCAGCAGACCATACCCAATGTGTATCCAGTCTCTGCAAAAACCCAACTTGGACGCTGTTTCCAAGAAACTACAGGCACTCAAGTAAGTAAAACAATATGTGAGGTGGGATGTGAAAGTTGCTTAGGTACCCCGACAGGTACTTTACATGAACCTTACCTCACCCTCATCTATAAAGAATGGATATAAAAGTACTTTTTGATACATTATAAGTACTTTTTGAAAACATTTTCAGTTTTTATTTTGTTTGTATGGTAATTCTATCGAAATTAAATAAGACTTATCTTATGGTCCCTCGCCTCCTCCGTTTTCTGAAGATTCTCTCTTCAAGCAGCCAATGAGTGGCAAGAAAGCTCTCCCATTAAAATCAATGGTGCGGCTTTCCACACATGCGGTTGAGAGAAGCAGATAATCAGCAAGAAATTAATGATAAAACAAACAAGTTTATTAAAAGTGTTAAGTAGTGTTTACAGTAGACTTGGGCACCGGCCAACTCTTCTTGTTCGTCTTTGTGGGGGGGGGAAATCTTCGTATTCCACGAATATTCACCTGTTCCTGTGTTCGTTTCGGACAAATATTCATGTACATTCTTTAGTTTTTTTTTTTAGAAGGGGTTAATACGTGGTTAACGCGGTATGCAGCAGCTTTGGCGCCAGGATTTTAAAGGTGCGTACGAGCAATTCTATTCGTCCCCGCCAGGGGCCTCCTCTGCCATCAACCAATGAAGTACAGCTGCTCTTCAATGGTTGATGTCAGACGAGCTCCCTGCTGGCGGCCAATAGAGTCGCTTGTACGTACTTTTAAAATACTGGCACAGATACTCGGCCTGGGGAGAGCACGGTGCGCGATCCTATGGGTTTCCGCTCCCGTTAACCCCTGCGATGCTGCGTAGATAAGGTAGGCTACCAGGGAAGGGACCAGGGAGATTAGTTGGAGATATTAACGAAGACGAACACGAAGATTCTTCATATTGTGTGTCTTCGTTTACGTTTTACCGCCGTCATGTTCGTTTCTTCGGCACTCGGGCTGAACAACGAATACGAATGCAGAAGTCTAGTTTACAGCAATGCTATTGCTTAGAAGGGTATTACAAATCAGGAATCTAAACAATGTGTATACAATTATCCTACTGCCACCAGTGTGTAATTCACAATTGCTAAAAGTCAGCGTGTTCATTTTTAATATAACCAGGTTTTATAAAAAAAAATAACACATTATTTTTGTAATATTTAAAGTTTTATTTGGCGTGCTTATTAAATACCAACATATGAGAGTGAGTTGAGAAAATAAAAAGTCGCAGTTGGGTCCAGGGTGAGGTGTTAGAAAATGTCTTTATAGGAGAAAGCAAAGAAATGGTGCACTCAGAAGACATCAGGTTTTAGGTTTCCTGAAACTATGAATTGAATAAGATGTAATATTAGTTGTCATCATACTTTTTATTTTAGTTATAGTATTTGTAAAATAGGCATCCGCATAAACTGTAGGTATGAGCCCTTGCTTTTTTAGTATTTGTGGTCCAGTCCATCTGCAAAGTTCATTTTTGGTTTTCTATAGTTTAATTTAACCCCCAAACTGTAGACAGTCTGGAATTTATTGAAAGGATTGCTCAGATGTTTGATACATTATCTGTTTGCTTAATATATCCAAATGGATTGTTTACCCCAGGGTCTGTATTCATAGAATTGTACATGATACTGCCACTGTTTTGAGTTTATTTAACTTTCTATGACTTCACAGCGCCTTATGACAACCATTATTATGCCTGAAAATAAATCAAGGACTTTGGATGCTATTTTTCTTGCTTGGACAAAGCTAAATGCAAATGAAATTAATTTAGCCAAAAGACTGTTCTGGCTGAATCACCGGGAAGGCCTAATGCATCCAGCATATGCCACAATTTACAAGCTTAGTTTAAAAGCCTCAAGCTTCTTATTTTCAAAATGAATGTTACTTCCCTCGAATTTCCATGAGCCTTTTTGGGCTGAAGCCCTTGTTAAATATGGCATAACTTCCAACATTAGAGATTGGGAAAGTAGGACATCCCTCCCCCCCAGACTGCAGGCCCTTTTCTTTTTCTTTCTTTCTTTCTTTCTTTCTTTCTTTCTTTCTTTCTTTCTTTCTTTCTTTCTTTCTTTCTTTCTTTCTTTCTTTCTTTCTCTTTCTTTCTCTCTTTTTTTGTTTGTTTCTTTCTTTCTTTCTTTCTTTCTTTCTTTCTTCAAAATCATCTTATCCAAAAGAGTGACTACAGTGTGTTAAAATAGAAGGCAGCAACAAGGCTTGTTTGGTGGAACTATACCTGCCAATTGCAGCTTCTGTTTATGATCCAAATCCCTTTCTCTTTTTTTCTTCCTCTGATATCCTTCAGTTGCAGGAGCTTAAAATGTTTGCTGGGTATGCATAAAAGCCATACCTGGAAACTTTCTAAATGAGCTAACTCTGAGACTAAATATTAATGTATTAACCCTTAAAAAGCCCATTGTGAAGATATGTTACCTAAATGGCTCTATTATGGAAAATCATGGCAATCTTTACTTGTCATTATTGGAAGAGACACTTAATTGAGGATATCAACCATAACATACTGGTATCAAAAGCACTATTTGGGATATATATATATATATATATATATATAATCACAGCAGTGTAGAAAAGGAAGGAATACGCTGCCGACTGTATGACCCCCCCCAGATTGGCCCTATTCTATTGCTGAAAACACGAGACATGAGGGTCTTGAGACTCAAAAATATATATATTTCTATATATTTCTTTCTTTCTTTCTTTCTTTCTTTCTTTCTTTCTTTCTCTTTCTTTCTCTCTTTTTTTGTTTGTTTCTTTCTTTCTTTCTTTCTTTCTTCAAAATCATCTTATCCAAAAGAGTGACTACAGTGTGTTAAAATAGAAGGCAGCAACAAGGCTTGTTTGGTGGAACTATACCTGCCAATTGCAGCTTCTGTTTATGATCCAAATCCCTTTCTCTTTTTTTCTTCCTCTGACATGAGGGTCTTGAGACTCAAAAATATATATATTTCTAGGACATCCCAAAGAGAATAAAAAAGGTACCTACAAGGTGCTTACATCATTAAACCCTTGATTTATACTTGTGCTCTTGGATCTTATAGCACATGTTGATGTATAAATATACCTTTCTAATGGATTACAGTAAATAATATATGAGCACAAGTGCACACTAAAGGCATACTCCATACAAAGCATTTTTTTCCAAAATCAAAATATTGATTTTAAAAATACTTCAGCCAGCCCCGGTGTGAGATGCCATTGCCTGCAAATGAACCATCAAATTTGAACAGTTTGCATCGTCAGAAAAAATAAATCAGGTGTTTGACATTTGAAACACTTTTCCCACGGGCGGTATTATCCAGGCATAAGTTGGGATTGAAAAATAATCACTCTAGCCAATGGAAAAGCTGTCTGGAATTTCTTAAAATTCATGGTTTGGCATAACACATCTTAAAAGCAAATAAGCCGTTAAGAACCAAGGTAGATACATTTAAGGATACACCATGGATACTATGTATTGATCTAAATCACCCATATCAGAGGATTTCGAATGTAACAAAGAATGCCCGATCGAGCCAATACTAATTCTGATTTCTGACAGCTCCCATTTAAATGAGACAATTCTTATTTTCATGCCAGGAAGTCACTGTATTCAAAAGCCTTAGAAAAATAGTATTTTGCATGAAAAATAATAAACAAAACTTTTTAAAATTACCATGTATCAAACTGTTTTTAAATATTAGTTATATTTGTTATTCATTTTTATTATTTCTTCTTTAAATGAGGGGAAAAGCTACCGTTGATAGAGTTGCAAAATAGAAAATGCTTATGAGTGAATGCCACTAGACATTGACATACCACGGCCTACTCTGGATTGTTTGCTTCTTTGGTTAATATAGTGAAAGAGTTGAAACATGTATGGGGCAGGCATGCGATTATTCTGAATGTAAGACAAGATCAAGAACCAAATAATGTTTGATGTTTATAAAACAGGAAAAACTGGGCAGACTGACTTGGCCAAATGTTTCTTATCGGCCGCTAAACTCTGTGTTTCTAATAGGCTGTACATTATACATCCAGGTGATTAATGATTGTAAAGCTGATAGAACCTCTAAATAATTTCAGGTAATCTGTATATAACTTTTTTGAATGTTAGGTGAAAGCAAGCAGCAAATCCTTACTCCTGCCGTTAAGATGACGCATAATGGTAGCTCAGAGCACACTACACTGAGTATAGTATAGTATTGTCGATTTCTCAGAAATAAAGTTGTATTTTATATAATTTCCACAGTCACTGTAAGTAGGGTAGCATTGACTCAAATTTGGTGTGACCTTTTAAATGTAAGGGTTGTTAGTGCTGTTCACCAACATACTGTATGTCTGAGATTGTATGTGGATACCTGATCTTTGTGCTCTGCTCTTCTGAGGAGGCTTTCTACAAGATTTTGGTGTGTGTCTGTAGGATATTGTGCTGCTTAGCCAAAAGAGCATTTGTGAGGCAAGACAATGATGTTAGACGAGAAGGCCTGACTCTCAATCAGAGTTAATAACACCCCAAATATGTTCAGTGGGGTTAAGGTCAGGACTCCTTCCAGGTCACTTAAATTCCTTCACACCAAACTCTTCAAACAATGTCTTTATGAACCTTGAACAGGGTCTTCCCCCAAACTGGTGCCACAAAGTTGGAAGCTTTCAATTGTCTAAGATGTCTTTGTATGCTGCAGCATTAATACTACTGAAACTAAGAGGCCTAGCCTAGTCTGAAAAATAGTCCCAGACCATAATCCCTCCTCCACCAAACATTACTGTAGGCTCTATGCGTTCTGGAAGGTAGTGTTCTACTGGCATCATAATAGCCCATTCTACTGCCAATGTTTGTTTATGGAGATGGCTGCCTATATGCTTGATTTTATACACCTGTGAGCAATGGATGTGGCTGAAACACCCAAACCCAATCATTAGTAGGGGTGTCCACATACTCCTGGTCGTATTGTGTAAATAGGTAGTTAATTCAAGCCTCTCTTACGTCAATGATAAACTGGAGATCATCTTTTTTCAAGGCACATAATGTAAAGTTAAGAGTTTCACACAATAACTGGAGCACTTTTGTTCTTTCAGTAGAGTTATTTCACCCTCTCCCAAGTATCAAACCTTCATTGCAAGAATACATCCCTACAATACATTTTTCTGTTGAAATAATAAAACAACAACATGATAAAATAAACATTTTTACTTCATATGCATTATATGAATAAAACTGTATTGAGACCTTTAAAAACCACTGTCCTTGATAGTTGTAATTTTCCCAAGCAATTTTCTTTCTTTTCTTTTTTTTACTATACTCTGCAAGAACATTTGGTCTGTGGGACCAGAATGCTGACATGGTGTTGGTTATGGAGGCCCTGGCAGAGACGTTATAGTATGCGATTTATTTCCTGTTTATAGTCTGCTTGGCACAACGTTGCCCAGCTGTACAAACTCATTGTTCACTTACCTCAGGCTTTCTTACGCCACAGAAATAAATTCCCAGGAATGTTCCCTGTTGCACTTTCATTTCTGGGCAAATAATAAGAAAAGTAATTAAAAGCACTCCCGTGGACCAGCGTCCTGCTGAGTTCTTTTCAGAGCTGATTAGCTGATTGTTCCTTCTCCTGCATTTTCCCGTAATAGCTATAATTTTATGAGCACATACAAAGGCAGCAGTTTGCTATTGTATAATTTTTTTTTCAAAAGGTGACAGTAAATCTTTTTTTCCCCTCATGAGTTTTAATGTTAAGCTTGTTTAGATTAAATGTGCTATCAGCTATCCTGGAGAACACAATGGTCACCACCTTTTTTGTGGTTGATCAGATCAGCATTTAGATTAGTGGTAGAAAAGAAAAACTTTAAAAACAGGCTACAGTTTGCTGCTGTCCATCTTTGTAAAAGACTCAACTCTGTTAGGGGTCTGGTTGAATTGATGAATTACCCTTTGTTGAAAACCCATAAACATTGTTTGCGAGTGATGTTCCAGGGTTATAGTAGATGTCATGGATCTGGACATCTTATGAAAACCCCTCCAAGAAGCCACATAATGCCACAGAAAAATGATGTAAGAAGCAGACACATAACTACGCAGCTGGGGTATTCCTGTAAGGAATTGTGGGACCCCTGTATTGTGGGAATTTTGATGCCGATGTCTGTATCAATCCAGACAAAGGGTGGTGGGATCAGAGATTCTGTTTAATGGTGGTGTAGCGTCCAGTGTCGCAGATCATCTGTCCCCTTTTCCCATTACACAGCTGAATGGCAAATCATGAAAACACTTTATTGGGCTTGGATCCTGTATTTTTGTAGATCATCCATTTTAACATAGGTTGTAAACAGTATAAAAGAAAAACTATAGTTAAGTAGAGAGGCTTGAATAAAAGGTACACTAAAACAAAACATGAATTAAAAACAGTTGTTTGATTCTCCCTTGAGTGGATTACATAACATTATTTAGAACATTACCCTTTACATTTTCCTCTAATCCGTTTTGAAAATGCATGGGGAACTTCTGCTCCATTCCTTGACCACCTGCTAAATGTCTTGGCCAAACACAACTCCAGTGCAAGACACACTCACATGCAGTAAGCTCCAGGACGTTCTCTGTTAAGACCCCGGTGTGCAGGTGTGGAAGGTGCTGCTTTTGATTTCAACGGGAGCATTTTCCTGACAAGAATAGTTGGATCATGAAGGAAGAGCGCAGTTGCTGCAGCAGGGAAACCTCTTCTGTGTCAGGGAAGTACTTTAATATGCATTCTTCAAAAACAATGAATATAGAAGTACTCAGACTCTTCTATAGTGGGGTGCCAGGGACATTATACTGTCTGTTTATTTATAATATATTTTTCATGCAGATTTCTGTAGTGAGGGTTAGATTATTACTTCATTCATCTCTGTCTTCTACTCAATGTTTTAGTGTGGCAAACCATTGCCGGGACTTTCCAAACAAGATGATTGCTGTGGTACCGTTGGAACTTCTTGGGGATTCAACAAATGCATGAAATGTCCAAAAAAGACAAGTAAGTAATGTCATTTTTTGATACTGAAACATACTATTCCATTTATATGTTTACAATAGAATTCCTTATATCCGACATTGTTGATGCTGGAGCTTTGCACTGTTGGCAGCCACTGAATCTTGTATTGTAGATCAGCAGCCCTTCATCTCTAAGCTGTCCATGTTCAAAAATATCGCTGCCTCCTACTTTTCTCTATTAGCTATGTCCATGTTAAATGCCATTCATACTTAATGGGGCTAATTTCCTACCTTTATCAAGGATGATGTGAGGACCAGTAGGAAACCTACTAAAAGGGTTGAGGAGCCCTCTTATAGGATCCTCCACTATGAACAGTCTAGAATACTCTCAATACTCTAACAGTCTAAGGCTGACCATAGAGACTAACTGATACTACTGACCACATTAAGCAAATTATTGGCAGTGCCCTAGAATGCCTAATAGACAAACATTGGAGAACCTTTTGGGTGGCCTTTCTAGGAGCAAGATATTACTAAAACATAAGCCAAACATTTCTACAACCACGTCTGGAATTTCACCTCTGGTGTCCCAAGGCTGATGGCTGGTGGGCCTCCTCATGCCATAAAAAACATGAAAACACATTTTTATAAGCACTCTAAGTAACAGAAAACTTCCAAAATTGGTTCAATGTGCATTTACTTCAAAAATATACGTTTCCTTACTTACATCTGTCACTTTGGATTCATTGCTTCTCTGTTGTATCTAGTTTTTCCAAAGTCCTAACTATTTGAGTATTATCTTTCCACGAATACCATATGTAACCACATAGTAATGTAATAAATGGCAGGATTTTTGCGTCCTACAATATAATAAGATGTGAGGAAACAATAGTGTATAATGGCTATGGAATTATGACTTATCATAATTTCTATGAGTAGTGAGTGAATCATATTAACTGAATGACCTGTATGTTTTTTACGTGCCAAGCTTTCCTTTAAGTTACACTAGTTGCATTTTATACCCTTCTTAGGTTACTATTTGATCACTTCAAGCAAGGGCAGGGCATGTACTTAACAATGTCTCCTGTAGTATTGCAAGTCTCCACAGGATACATGTATTATGGAATAAAGGATTTGGCAGCTATGTATGTAAATAATTTCAGAAAAGACTTACAGGGAGCTTAAACATTTATAAGATTTTCTGTTTCATGGAAAACTGCAAGTAAAATACAAATTAGTTATTTGGTTTGTGGGAAGCTTTTCTGAAAAAAGTGATTTCTATAGGTTTTTAAAGTTCAAAGAGAAAACCGATTTGTTATTTTAGTATAGCTGCATTAAGGAGCGTGAGTCCCTGGAGCATTTGTACAAAAAGAGTCCCTCTTTTCTTATGCCTATAATAATTTTCTAAGTCAACACAAATAATACATAATTAATGTTAAATAAAAAAAGAACAGCCTATCGCATGTTTCTCTACATTTCTTTATGATGTCACACCCTGTTCATATTAAGTGCTGGTATTACATTATGTTCAACCTAATCTACCGTATTTGCTCGATTATAAGACGAGGTTTTTTTCAGAGCAAATGCTCTGAAAAATACCCCTCGTCTTCTAATCGGGGTCGTCTTCTAATCAGACCTCAAATAGAGGTCTGATTAGGAGACTAAGATCCAGATCCCCCGCACCGCTGCAGGGGACCTGGATCCTCCTGTCTCACCCGACCCCCCCCATCATACACACTTACCGGTGCTTCCTGATGTGTTGCCGGGGCAGCGGGTTGACGTCTACGCGATCCGCGTAGACAACGTCCGCTGCAGCCGGAAGGAGGTGTGGCTAGCAGCGGGGGTTGTCTGCGTCCGTCGCATACACCTTCCCCGACTGTCAGAGATCAGACTTCCCCGCACCGGTGCCGCACCGGTGCGGGGAACTCTGATCTCTGACAGCCGGGGAAAGTATACGCGACGGACGCATACAAACTCCCGCTGCTAGCCACACCTCCTTCCGGCTGCAGCAGAAGGCAACGTCAACCCGCTGCCCCGGCTGGAAGCACCGGTAAGAGAGGGGGGAGAGCGGGGGAAGGGGGGTGAGAGAGGGGGGGAGAGAGAGAGAGAGAGAGAGTGTGTGTGTGTGTGTGTGTGTGTGTGTGTGTTAGTTAGTTAAATGGGGGTATAGGGTGTGTGTGTGTGTGTTAAATGGGCATAGGGCATTTCTGGAGTGGCGTTAAGGGGGCATTTAATAGAGCACTCTGCCTCCTGAAATGCCTTATACCTCCCTATATGCCACTCTGCCCCATAATATGCCTTTTAACCCCCTAATTGGCAGAGTGGCATATAGGGGTATAAGGCATTTCTGGAGGCAGAGTGCTCTATACAATACCTTTTAACTCCCTTAATGCCACTCTGCCTCCTGAAATGCCTTATACCTCCCTATATGCCACTCTGCCCCATAATATGCATTTTAACCCCCTAAATGCCAGAATGGGATATAGGGGTATAAGGCATTTCTGGAGGCAGAGTGGAACATAGGGGGGTCAAAAGGCATACCATGGGGCACAGTGGCATATAGAGGGTTAAAAGGCATATCATGGGCCACAGTGCCATATTGGAGTGGCAAGCCTGGGGGCAGATGTGCGTAACTGGGGGACAGGTTGGAAAATACAAGAAATAAAAACAAAAAAAATCTTTTTCTCAATCATAGCTTTTATTAAAAAAAATAGTTTACATGAATTAACATTTACTGGTAAAACTTTTTTCCTTTGGGGTCGTCTTATATTCAGGCTTTTTCTTTTTTTCCTAAGTTAATATTCAGATTTTGGGGGGTCGTCTTATAATCAGGGTCGTCTTATAATCGAGCAAATACGGTAATACCTGCCACTGCACATGCCATGGTTTAGTGCAGAAAAAAAGGCACTGCTCATGTGCATCCAATGAAGTCTTGTGGGATTTGACAGGACTGATGGCAAGTGGCACATAACTCCTGGACAATAATGTCCCATTAATATCTGGGCAATTGCCAAAAAATACATGACACATATCACACAACACAGTGGGAAAAAACAAGGCGCTTCCGCTCATCTAAACTGATCTAGCACTCTGCCTGGCAATTTGCTCCATGTGGTCCTTGGTTAACCTGGCCCTGGATTTCACTTATATTAAAGGAACTGTAAAATTGCTGGTCTTTTTGTTTCATCTTGAGGGTGTCCTCACCCTCTGTTTGAGAAACACTTGAAGTTACAGTGTGTCAAACTATCTGGCTGGCTGAAATTGCATTCATCTTGGTGCTAGCAACTTGCTGGCGGCTGCCAACCAAGAGGATAGGCTTCACAGAAACAGAGATCAATGAAATAAATGAAAAATAGACACAATCCCTTGAAAACATTAGCTTTTGCTAATTAACATTTGCTTGTGTTTTACAGACTATCCTGGTTATTCCCAACTGATGGAATGTCCCCAAGGCTACAAGCGGATCAATGCTACCTTCTGCCAAGGTAAAACATGTACAGCAAATATGGGAGCATTAAGAATTCAGAGTCTGCTGTGAGCAATGTTCTTATATCAAGCTGGGAACTTGATAATTATTGATATATGTTTTTTATAGAGTGCCAGCAAGTTCCGTACTGTTTTTACACTAGAGGAGAATGCAAACTTTACAATAATACCAAAAAGGACAATATAACAATAAACAATAACACCAAATTGACAATATACAAATTATCAATGAATACCCATAAGACATATTGCAGACATCTTCAGGCCCGTAGCATAAAGATTTGAAAGGACTAAGCCAAACTAGCTATCTGGCACACCGAGCAAATGCTGGTTGACGATGCCCCATGCAGTGTGCCGCTGCCAGCTGGATATGCCCCGACATCGCACTACGCCAGCATAAAAACATAACACGGGGCCTGTCATATTCATCCGTCGGCCAAACTTACAGCCGCCAGTCTTAAAAGTCTCGTAATCGCTAGTTCCTTGTTATCCTGCCCTGGAGAGGCCAATAGGGTAGTTGCCCCTCTGCCACCCCTGTAAGCCCTACCATGCCTTTCACTAAAGTTCCCATGATTGCACAGTGTTACACTGTGTAAGGTTATATACACGGAGGTTATATATCCCTCATTTTATACATATATATATATTAGTTTATATCAGTTTAAATTCACAGGCTTTTACTTTCTTGGAGTGTTGTAGACATTGTAGACATTCTGTTCTTTTTAGGCCTTTCATGTAAGTTATAAAAGTATTCAGCGAATTCTGATATGTTCGGTAGAAACAAAGGCATTCTTGGGCCCTAGCTAATATGGGAAACTTTCATAGAACTTCTACCCAGTTTTTACCACAAATTATCTTTTCAAAATCTTGATTTATCAGGTTTTGCTTACCAGGAAACACCAAGGGAATTCAGACTACTGCAATATATTTTCTTTTAAAAAAAAATATAAATTTTTTTAACAAGGTCACTGCATATTTTTTGTTAAGTAGAATGCTGATATGATATATATTCATAAATCATGATGTAATTGGATTTATCTAGAGCTGTGCAGTCATAAGTTTCAATAATACATATAATTGCTACATGGCCAGAAGCCTATGTTATGTCAGTGAATAAAATTGATGGCTAATCCTAAAGTTTTCAATCAGAAAATGCTATCATCAGTGTACTATGTATGTTTTACAAATTACCAAGTTATTTCGTCATCTAGTTGAAGTTAAATTATCTTCAGAGAGAAAGTAAATCGTCTGATTGCTTAATTAATAGTACCAGCATGTCTCATGAGGTCTGAGCTTGGTTTTTATTTTCTTTAATCATGTAGTAGTTTCTCAGTTTTGATGTTGCGTTTAGCTGTTGCTTCCATGCGTAAGATCTGCTGTGTTGTTCTTGGGACTTATCTGGAAATGTTCCAGAAATGCTGAGGTTCAGAATGTTTCCATATTCCTATTTATAAGTGAGTTTGGGGGTTTAGTGGGAAAAGCATCGCTAGGGGCAACTGGGAGTGAAAAGGGACGAATCCTAAGGTCTAGGGCCTAAAAAAGGTTGCCATTTTTATTTTTCTTTTCACCCACACTTTTTGCATTTTGTTTTGTACAAGTGTAACCATTATGATCTTAGGTCTTTATACTGGACTTGTGATCTTTTTTCTTTAAAATCTCTGAATTGTATAAACAATATTTAGCGTAGTCAAGCACTTTTTAAAATGAATATTCATTAGTAATATTAAAACTGAATTGAACAGCAAATAAAAACCATTTGGCCCACCTAGTCTATCCCTTTTCCTTGATGTAGAGGCTCAGACCCTAATCAGACCTTGGTCTTTTTTTGGATTTAGGATGGCTTTATGGCTATCCCAAGCAATTACGGAGATTTTCCATAGCATGCAGCTCAAATGCTGGAGTTTGTCAGTGATATATAACCAGCAAATAGCACCGTTTAACAAAATCATTATGTCCACATTTTTAAAGAAAATACATTAGAGTGAGATGTGATTCCATCAGGAATCTATAGCACACTTTTATAGGTCTTTTTTTCTTTAAGGAACCTTTAAATAGAGAGCGTTTTTCTTAAGAAAATTATTAAACAAAAAACAAAACCTAGAAAGTGTATCTTTTATATAATTGTGGAATTTAATCCCAATCAACCTAGCGATGTGTAATGTACTTTAAATTATTATATATATATACTTCCACATATATTTTATAAATCTACTGAGGGGTTATGGGTTTTATTTTGTTGTTTTTTTTTTAAATGTTATTTTGCTTCCTTTTCTTTCTCTATTTTAAGTAACTTTTTAAAGTAATGTATGTAAGGTTGCTGCCACTTCAATGGAAGTGGAATGAAATCTCTCCAGATATCACTTCTTTATATATTAGCTGAGAATCTATATCTGCTGTCACAGTCACTCTTTTATTGTCAACATCAAGGAATAAGCTCTCCAAGCCTGTAATAGCAGCACATGTTTACCATGACCTCAGTTATTTAAATACCTTCTATTCATATCAACACTCAATATATTTGATTTGCACATACGGCTTCTATTGTTTAAGGGCCGGCAGTGTGCTTCATGTCTGTCAGTGTAAACCACATGGCTAGTACAGTAAATGGCAAAACTCACCCTCACCTAGAGCTTAGAATGCACTCTTCTTGATAGTAACTTTGGGAAGTAAGGAGATGCTGTGGCTTCTCAATCACCACAATTTCTTTCAAAGAACTTATTATACAAATCCGGAAGGGGTCTGAGTTTTGAGATTTATATTTCATCAGGCAAACCTTGTGGTGCTCAAGGGATTATAGAGAGCTAACGATGTCTTTTAAAAGGACGGTTATGTGATAGACTTCCGTATTCTTCTGCGCCTGTACCGGAACATTCTGGGAACTGAATGCTCCCCTGTGATATAATTAAGTCCAAGCATCACAGGCGAACCATTTATATGGTGCGTTTTGTGAACTGGGTCTGTGGTTATCTACTACTTCAACCCTATGGAGAACTCTGTGAGGAATTTTAAGAATCGCCTTGTGAGCTAATTGATCAGCAGATGACTGGTCTGATTTGTTAACTTATGTTCCTTGAAATATATTGAGCTCTTCTAAGTTTAAAAAGTTCAGTTTAAGCATAGACACACAGAAGCACTGAAACCGATGTCAATTTAGAACCATTCATCTAATCTAGTCTGCCCATTGTTTCTGATATGGAAACTCATTCTTTAACTGGCCCTTATCTTATATTCAGGATGCCGTAAGCAAGATCCCATGCACACCTTAATACCTTCACTGCGGCGAAAGAGGGAGGTTTCTGGGTAGACTACAATGTGAAGTTCCCAGATATGTGAATTACCCAGAGACCCTCTGACCTTCATAAAAAGGATATAATTAACATAACCATAAAAAATTAGCTCAGTGTGTTGTTGGACCAGTGAAATTTACCTACAAAATCTGCTTACAATGTTCATCTACATGTCATGTGCATAAAGAGAGCTGATTGCAACAAAAAGAAGTAAAACCTACTTATTGTCCTTGGGATCCATCCTTTAAGAATATACAGCTGTCAACTGGAACTAGTTTCAGGAGCCAAAAACTATGATGTAATCACTGTCGTAGGAGACAACTTACTAATGTAATTTCATTATCTTTAATGGCCACCCAGTAAAGCCAGTATTACTATAACTGAATGACATTTACCGAATCAGGATTAGTTTTCTCCTTATTCATTTTTTTATCATTACTGTTTGTATGGCGCCATAGATTCCACAGTCTGAGCATATGATATTGCCATTATTGTATAGTTTCTTCTTTATTACTCATTGGAATGATAGATCCATGACTGCATTTCTTTCCTTTAACAAAACAGAAATCTTGTAAAAAAAAATATGACTTATGAGTAATCACAGGATGTTTTTTTTATGCACAAAATGTATATAGGTAACTATGAAAAGATGACCGAAAAACTTATTTGTACTTGTGATCTAAGGCTTGCGTTTTATAAATCATGCTTAAATGGGATATACAAAGTTAGATTTAGAACCATCTGTCTGAATGCTTTGTATAATTGATGTTTCATGGCTCTTTAAATGCCATGTACCGTATTGGCTCGGATATAGGCCGCCCCCGTATATAGGCCGCACCCTAAAAGTTTGGTGCTTTTTTAAAGAAAAAGTTTTTTCTTTAAAAAAAGCACCAAAAAAACATGCTGCCACTGTGTCCCCCCCGAGATATGCTGCCACTCTGTCCTCCCCCCCCGAGATATGCTGCCACTCTGTCCCCCCCCGAGATATGCTGCCACTCTGTGCTCCCCCCCAAGATACGCTGCCACTCTGTCCCCCCCGAGATACGCTGCCACTCTGTCCCCCCCCCGAGATACGCTGCCACTCTGCCCCCCCCCGACTTACCAGAGCAGACTCCCGGGTGTCTTGCGGGGCCGGAGGGGGACATCTATGCAAATCGCGTATACAACTCCCAGTGCCGGCACTCAGCGGAAGTGCTGACACCGGAAGTTGTATACGCGTATTGCGTAGATGTCTTCCGCCAGCCCTGCAAGACACCCGGGAGTCTTCTCTGGTAAGTCGGGGGGGGATGTAAAATGTATCGTGCGGACGCTTAGACAACCTCCCGTGCCGGCACCCCCCCCGTGAGAAGTGCTGGCAGGGGAGGCTGTCTGAGCGTATCAGACAGTAGGATGCAGGTCCCCTGCACCGCTGCGGGGGATCTGTATCCTAACCCCGCTGACTGCCCGGCACCCGGGACTGCATGTCCCGGGTGTCGGGCGCTAGACCCCGAATATAGGCTGCACCCCCACTTTAAAGACTTAAAGTGGGGGGAAAAAGTGCGGCCTATATTCAGGCCAATACGGTATACCACATTTATTAACCAACAACTAAATATTGGAAACGGCATAAGCAGGCATAGCACATTTTCTGATGAAAGTTTAGCGTACGCTGAAATCCAGTGTCAACCCAAACAGGAAGTTGTGATACACTTCCTGTACCCAGATTGGATTATTTTAGCAGAATGTAGAATATTGCTGATTTGACCATTCCATTGGCTACTATGCTGATAAATCCTTACACAAGAATCACGTTCTACACTTAACCCCCATTTTTTTATTTTTAGTACATATATAGTCATATTTAAAATAAGTAAACCAGAAAACTTAAAGAAATAAATGTAAAATCTGAACTGTTATGTATTTTTTTCTTCCTCAGATATTAATGAATGCCGTCTGCAAGATGTATGTCCAAATGGAGAGTGTCTAAACACCATTGGTAGTTACAGATGCACATGCAAGCTGGGCTTTGTGCCAGATCCCACATTATCTGCCTGTGTAGGTGAGTCAAGACAATTAGATCACATGTTTATACTGCAAATATATTCTTAGAAATGAATGGACACCCAATGACTAGACACTGGTGCTTGCAAAGTGAGTTGACTTCTACACCCTTAATCAAATAATCTGCTAAAAACAAAGTGGGCTTGTTTACTAAACACTAAGCAAAATAAGTCAAGTTAGTGTTTTTAGCAGTAACTAGGAAAGTAAAGGTAAGTTGACCTACAGATTTGCATCCTGGTGATTTTTATAATAGCCACCTTTTATGTTGAGCCAGTTTGTTATTCCAGGGAAGAATCATAACACGCGTGAACTCACTGAGCTAACAAAGCAATATTGACTACACTTGACATATGAACCGCATGTCCTCTATCCAGAAGCTGAGAGACTGTTGAGTTACAATTGTGCCTTTTATTGGAAGCTTCCTAGCACCTCTAACTGCAAAAATCATTCTTGAATAATGGGTAATAAAGTCTGCAGCAGTTAAGTTTTCAGTTGATACCTGATCTGACCTGCTAAAGGTCTTTGTGGTGCTAGACCTAGTCTGCCAGTATACGCCACTGCCCACTGTCAGTGTTGCACTCAGCATACATTTTATTACAAGCACCTTGTGTAGTTGACTTGTGCATTTGGATTCATATGAATTGCAAATTTACTGATCGAGAAAGGACGTAGCCGGAAGTGCCGCCACATTGCAAATTTAGGGCAAATTGATGTCCCTTTTGGTGACGTCCTCTTCCCCGATTAGAGCATTGGGGAGAGGCCGACACCGAAAGCGCTGACATTTTAGTGGAAGTTCCTGCTGGGATATGTCCGCGGAGATGCGGACAAAGATACAAAATAGCAGATTGACAAGCGAAGATAGAAAAGAAGGGAGAAAAAAAGAAGATGCAGAAGCAGAAATGGTTGTCAGAAGCGGAAGTGGTCGGCATAGAAGGCAGGGAAACATTTAGAGAGCGTGAGAGAGATAGTGAGTGAGAATGAGAGCGTGACACTGGGCAATGAATTTAGTCTCCAAAATAAAAATGCCCCCAACTTGTCGGCCGTACCAAAAGGGTAGGGAACGTAATTCTTTGCCCGAAAATGAATGGGCCAATAATAAACTGAAAAATATGTCTGAAATGTTTTTGGCCCATTTGCACATGTCTATTGTATACTGAGACTTCTTATTTCTCTATCTACATCTGTACTTGATTGTTTCGAGGATTTGTAGATTTGATCAAGATTGTTATGGCTAGAAAACTTACCTCACCACAGGAGAGTCTATTTTTAATGTAGCACATGCGGTATACTAAATAACGGACCTTGCTTATACTTTACACACACATTCCTTTAATGGATAATTTGTGTTCCACGAAGCAAAGCTCTAATACAACAGAAAGAAATGTGATACCCCTTCAATAATGTCTTAGTGATTTCAATGCTTCCTCATCAGGATTCATTCCAATTTTTATATTCAGGGATAGTTTATACTATTGTTACCCCCAATTGATATGACATTTTAAACCTGTTTTTCATAAACTTTTGAAATTCCAGTAGAAATAGCTCATTGGAATATTGATGTCTTTATAAATTATTAAATTATACTTAGAAAAAAAAATGTTGGCATCTCAGTGCACTAAAATCACATTTATAATATTGTTCCTATTGGGAATTATAATTCCTGGACCCCAATGGACGATTTCCTAAGGGGATTTAAACTTTCTCTGGGTTAAAGTTTACCAAAACATTATTATCTCTGTAGCGATCATGGTATCCATGCACCTAAAGTGATTTAGACTGCGGCTGTTTCTCCAATGGGTAAATTATATCTGCTCTGGTCATTGTAGCTTGCCTTTAGGCGGTAGGTTAGGGAACCAAAAATGATGTAGCCAAGACACATGATTTCTTATGTTTTTAATTATCTCAACTTTGTTAATCAAGTTAAGATGGCTTAAGATTATATGTGTCTAATGAGACATAGAAGTGTTACCCCAACAGGTCATGTCTGTTAGGGAACTGATCTGCAGGTAGGTGGGTTGGTTAAGTGTGTTGGTGTAACCGTGCATTTCTTGTCACACATACTTATTGTTATTATTATTATCTTTTATTTATATAGCGCCAACAGTTTACGCAGCGCTTAATACAAATATCTGTTTGTAAACTCAATGCAAAACCATAAACCACTGCCTTCTAGCATATTTCATAGAAAGTCAATACACATATACAGATTTAATTAGTGTCGGTGGGAGGAAGACTTCATCTTTGGATCCCTGCATAATTAAATTAGGTTATATTCTCAGTAAATCTGTAGGAGGTAAGATATCTCGTTTTATTCAATTTCAAAAACAAGCTCCCTTGATGCTAATCAGGATATATTAAGAGACCGGGCTAAATCCGGATGTATGTAGGCAGTGCATTCTATGTCCAGTCTGGGCATTAACGGGCAGCCCGTGGATACTTAACCCAAGTGCTATATTTAACAGAAACCTGCAATATGAGATTTTTAGTCATCATTGCTATTAGTTACGGCACATTAAGTCATTTCTACATTGTCAGGGAAGATAAAATTTCATCTTATTGAAAGCGAACAGCGAGGTGATCTCACCACTGGAGAATCTGAGATACATACAGTATCCGATTTTAATAAAATACATAGTGTACTAAACTAAGAACATTTTTCAGGGAAGAATCATGTTGCAGTCGTTTATGCTTATTGATCGTTTTAAGAGTTTGCGTGTGAACGACTTGTCTGACATATACAGACATGTGTATTTGTGTAAGCCATCTGTTTGCTTTAAATAAAGATTGTGCTGGATTACTAGTTAGTCCTCCGTTTCACCCTTTGAACCATAAATAAAAAATCAAAAAAGGTTTCTGTTGATCTGTGGGTTTAAGGTACTCCCAATAGAACAGGAAGGAGAGACAAATATGCAAATACGACATGTGGGTTTGCGGGCGAGTTACTTCAATTGAAGTCCATTTTAAGCGGCTAGCCATATTGTTTTTCTAGAACAAGAAGGGCTGATCTTGCCTATGCATCAAGTAGGGCCAGCTCAGCCCTATATATATATATATATATAGGATCCCTTTGTCGGTGTACAATTTCAGTATCTATGTCTATTTCTAAAAACCACTTCTGTACATTCCATCTAGTAGCAGTTTGTAATTTCAGTGAGACTTTAAAAGTCCAAGGCAAGTTTATTTTAGTATTGGACTTTGCCAAGGAAGCTTTAGCCTCACTTTGCAGTGTCATGAGTTGGGCTGGCAGCTTGCCTTTCACGCTCACAACCGCATACTGTTGCCAGGCTGTTCACACATTGACTATATTCTGCACTATGTATATTAAAAAAAAATCTATCTGCAGGCGATATCCACTTTCCTAGACTATAAGACTTTTAAAATCTCAGTGGGATATTAAACAACACGGAAATGAAATAGCTCAGGAGGGGATGGAGATGATGGTAAAATATTATGACTTTACCAGCGGCTGGTATTATACCAACATGCTAAAAGAGAATTCCTCTGCATAATCATAATGATGTGGAAAACAAGAATGTATTTGTATAGTTGTTGTCTCAACATATTCATACACAGAGATACATTAGCTTTATATCTAGCTTCTTCTGCGCTTTTCCACCAAAAGCTTGCAGTAAAATGTAAATCAATTATTAAAACCGCTAATCGCTCACATCTACAAAGCATATCACAACAGCGAAAAAAGAAAAGAATGAGCAGTAATCTGTGTAATATGCTTTGGAAGCTCTCTGCGGACCATGGCTTTTGCTCTGAGATGCTACTAAGCAAATGTCGGGTAACTCCTACTAGAACAGCTGAACTTTATTTGTGATTAATCAGTCACTTTAAATGATGGCAGGTGTGTAATGACTTCTATTTAACACGAGTTTGAATGTGATTGGTTCATTCTGAACACAGCCACAGCCCCAGTTATAAGAGGGTGTGCACACTTATGCAAACAGGTTATTGTGATTTTTTTCCCTCCCTCAAAGTTTTTTTGATAATTTTGCAATCGAATTGTTCTGACATGACTTATCTTTGTCTCATTCTTTAACATCACAAACACCTGGGGTGTGTAGACCTTTTATATCCACTGTATGTCTTGGCCATTACTTTATGAAACATAATGAATTCAATAACAAAACAATTAGAGGTCTTCCTCTTGCACTTTTTTGCAAGTTTGATTCAATTCTTCTCTACAAGTATAAATATCACCTTTATTTTACATGGTGTAGAATAAGGTGTGAATGACCTGGGTATTAGACAGCCAAAAACACTTTTGGCCCTTACATACTTTGTCTTGGCAAGGCTAATGTACACTGGCTATTCAGAGATGCCACACATTTAATGTGGGTGCACATAAAGCCCATAAAATGCGGGCAGGCAAAAAATGTTTTGCGCCATCTTTCCTTCCAATCACGTTTTTTTAAAATAATTTTCTTTTTATTTCTCCTACAGCTGATAATCCTTTGGTGTCTGAAGAGAAAGGTCCTTGCTACCGCCTTGTCAGCACAGGAAAGCAATGTATGCACCCTCTGTCTGTCCAGCTCACCAGGCAGCTGTGCTGTTGCAGCGTGGGCAAAGCATGGGGACCCCATTGTGAGAAATGCCCCGTTCTTGGTACAGGTAAGGAGTAGCCAATATACGTTTCCTTATGAAAATAAAAAAATGCATCTAGAAGAGTCTCAGGGGCTTGTTATATGTTAATGACATTCAAATATATTCATATATTTATAGTTTGTGAAAACATAAGCCAATCATTCGGCTCCTCTCACAATCTCATAAATCATTTATTTCTAACATATGGGCAAAATGTTGCCTTATACTGAGATATAGAATAAAGACAGATCCGGATGCCTGTGAGGTCCACAGATTGCATCAATAAAGGCAGTAATTATATTTTATATAAAAGAACAAAATATATATTTTTTTGGAAACTACAATAAAATATTTTCATATATTTTCTCATGAGGAAAAGGAAAGTGTAGTTAATGGAAATCCTAGACTTTACGTTATGGCTAGAGACATGAATGGAAATTTTAGAAGAATGTGGTTTGAATAGTATTTTGCACAACAAAAAAAACCATTTTAAATAATAGCGGTTATAGTTTTGAGGGCTCATACTCTGATTTCAGGAAAAGGTAAAAGGACATTGAAATTATATTTCAATTTCCTAAAGGTTGTCAACATTAATCATCGCTACCAGCTAGGTCCATGATACGTTGTAAATTCTGCTTATATAGTTCGCGCTCATTAAGTTACAGACAGATGACTTGGTGGCCTTTTTTAGGATACAGGCAAAAATGTAATTAGTTTAAAGGTCAAAAATTGTAATCCTGAAAGGTAATTATTGTGTTATATTTATGAGTGAATACACTGACGAAATTAAAAATATGAAGTTTTGAATCACTGTAAGTAAAAATGTTAACTGTTTGTACGTTAACAAACAAAGTTCCACCTAAACAACTTCCGAGGGTCTCCGAAGTGTAGCCTAGTTTTATAGAACTGTGCTAATACTGTTCCTCAATGGCTCACCAAGAGCTTTCCTCTACCAGCTCCAAAAATCACTCTCCCACCTGGAGAATAAGGAGCCTTCAAGCTTGAAGAATAAGGAGCCTTCAACTCTAAAACGGTACACGGTACAAGTATAGTGGGACCCTAATTTTATTAATGTTTCATACCCCCAAACATTTCAGGTGTCCAAACTGGGACACCTGTGTTGGGGCATGTGACAACAGACAGGAAGGTCCAGCCCTGGCCAACCACCAATCTTACAGGAAGAGCCATCTTGGAACTCAGCTTCAGAGTGTTGCGTGGTGAATCCGTTGGATTTGCAGTGGAGGTCTGTTCAGCAGTGCCAACTGATGAATTTTGGGAAGCTGGGCCATTGAACGCTAAAGAACTTTTTTCTCAGTGGCAAATTTCAAGCAATTACTTGCCTTTTCCACTTTACAGGAAACTGTATATAAAAAACCATGGCATGGGAACGTTCAATTCTGTTTGTTTCTTGCTTAATTAATCAGCAATTTCCCAGAGAGGCATATATTTTCATATGTATTTTGTATACATGTCACCGCAGATGAAAGTTAGTTAGCATTGTGGATTTTTTCCAACATGTTTGGATGTAAAGTTGGCTTGCATCTGATGTTTGAACGGTTGAGGTGCATTTGCTTGAGTCAGATATACATTTAGTTTGATTTCAAATATAAACACTTCTCTTTGTTTGTCAGAAATTACACTTCTCAAAGTGAAACGTAATCTATTTTTTCTTTTTTACAACACATCTCTATGTTATGGGTATTGAAACGAAGAATAAACAAAACAATTCTTTTTTGGTAATTATTAGTAAAGAATGTGATTTGGGGCGCAATTGTAAACCATGGCGGACTAGAGTGTTAACATATGTGATAAGGACTATTAGAAGAATTCAGAGTTGTTTTTATCAAAACTAAAAATACGGCATTTTTAAGGGTGCAGTTCCACTTACACTGTGGATTTCAACAATGTATTTAATTAGATGGGGCCGAATGGATGTTATCTGCCATCAAACTCAATGTTTTTACTGTTAAATGCCCAAGATTAACCCTTTATTCATGTAAAATGTTGCCTCATTCATATTTATTGCTGGAAACACTTTACTGTCATGTGCAGGCTGTTCATAAGAAAGACAGATGACATACATAATAATTTGCGTTACATGCTAGCAAGTATTGTTTTGTCTAAAAAGTACAGCACCGTTACCATTTTCATTGTAAATAATCCAGCCCTGTAACGCTTCTCCCGTTTGTGTCAGTCTCTGCATTGTAATATACTTATATTATTATAATATACTATATATTATATATATATATATATATATATATATATATATATATATAAATATGTACATTTAATTATAAGGGCCTAAAGTGTAAAGAGAATACCAGGGTAAAGACATTAAGTCGGATTTCTGACAAAATGGTTATATGAAGTAATTGATTTCCTTAGAAATTTCATCTTGACAATGTTCCTGGAAAATCAATCATATAAAGGAATCTGTATTCGGTTTCCATTTATTCCTCGAAGCAATAGTTTATCAAGTTAGGTACAGGGTAAGCGGCTTGTCTCTAAGTAGAGGATGAGAAAGAGATTGATCCTTTGGTCTTCCTGTCTTGGGGCCATATAATTCCACGTGCCATTGAGCGTTGTACCATAGAGAAGGACATTTATATCCTGCATTTTAGCCAGTTTGATGAATAATAACCATAAGATAGTATGGAAATGTGTTTTATGTGTCTCACGTGGGAGATTAATAAGACCCAGGATGGTCTAGAGCATACTGCACGTGTTAAACACTTTTAACTACAAGTGTTTTATGATCATTCTTGGATGATATTAAAAACAGGGATACATAACACTTCTAGCATTTCATCCCTGAGTGGGACTATTGGCTACAGTAGAACTAATGACTGTAATAATGTAGTTGCATTTTTATTTTCTTCTTCATTTAAGCTGCCTTTAAAGAGATCTGCCCAGCTGGAATGGGCTATACAATGCCAGTAGTACGAGTCCCACCACCGGCCAGAACTTACACTGTACAACCTCCAGTTAGAACAACCCGTACACCGGTCATTACAAAGGAAGAACCTATAGAAGCATTATCTGTGGCCGAAAAAAATGATCCTGATGAGTCGGCAAAGGAAGGTAAGAGGCACGTGGTATGTCAGAGAAAGTGGCAGAAGAGGTATACTGAAAAACTTCTCTAACATCTTCTATGTGTCAACATACATCAGTATATACACACAACAATATGGTGCTTACATGAAGTCTACAAGTGTGCTTCCCACAGGCACCCACACACTTCTATTCTCTTGTTGAGAAGATAACGTTTCGCAGAATCCCACTAAATGAAATGAATGCTCTTTTGACATCTTTCCCTCTTTTGAAACATATTTTAGAAGGGAATAAGGGAATAGGAGATGGGTTTAATGAGCACCCATCATGCAGAATGGCCCTGGTAGGTTGAAATCCTTTCCTGAAAATATCTATAAAACTGTCATTTTTTTGTAAAACAACAATCTAGGTTTATTCACCCATTGTTTTTCTGCAATAACCAGTGGTAATTGTCACATAAAGATACAACATATAACACAGCAGGTATAACACATCTGCTTGTTGTATTAATGTTGTTTTGTTGTTATTTTTCCTACAGATTCTGCATCAAATTCTGAACAGGTAAACAGTACTTCCTGCTTACAAGTCTTGTGTATGAATAAACTATTTTTTTTTGTCATAGGTCTAATTCATTAAAAGATAAAGTGCAAGGTCGCCCAGTTTTGTGGATCACTAATTCTGCATACTTACTACTGATGCACGCATGAAAGTCAGCTTTGCTCATACTTTTAAAGCTACCTACCATTTTTAATCAAGGAAATTTACATATACCAGTTAATGATTCTAATTTATCTTGAGATTTATTTTAAAAAGGACAATACTAACTAAATAGCATGCATCTGGAGAGAAGGTCCTACATGAAGTGACTTTACAGGTCTCCTCTGAGCACTAAATTCTGTGATATATATATATATGAGTTAAGTGTAGCATTAAAGAAAGAGAAGCTTTTGGTTGTTGTTGTTACATTTGATTTATAGTATCTGCTGACCTTGTTTTTGCAGTTTTTCATTGCTTTTTCGTATTGTCACAGGAACTTGTAACATTAGAAAAAGACAAACATATAGTGGACCGTGGACAGCCTCAGCTTTCCCCTGGAATTTCAACTATTAACCTCGAACCTCAGTTCCCAGGTAGAAATGATTTAATGAGAAAATTCATACTCCAGCTGTTTATTACAAAAAAATACTCCACAATCTTGTCTTGACTCTCTTTAAGACTGAATAATAATCTTTGTGGACCTTTAAAGGTCAATAATATTTAATGTTTAATTATTTTCCTTATATTACAAAATGTAACATAGTAATAATAATGTGTTATATTACGAGAGACTTCTGGGATGAAAATGATCGGAAACATGCTCTTTAGGTGATATTAAAATTGTAAAATGTTTTTTTTGCTTTAATTTTCAGTTGTTGTTGAGAAATCATCTCCACCAGTTCCTGTTGCAATTGCCCCAGATGTTTCCACATCAAGTGCAAGCCAAGTAATTGCCCCTACTCAAGTCACAGGTAAACAATGGACGTTTAAAACTTGTTTTTTATATAAGTTTGGGTATGTTGACATTAAAAACCAGATTTAAAGTCTGCCATGTGGTGGACACATCTGTTTCTTTTATTTATATTGTGTAAAGACTTGTGTCAGAGCTGTGGTTATTACAACCATTTTTTTTTTACCGGGGCTACGGTCTTACATATGAAAATGTTGTTTTTGTTTTATGTTTCTACCTAAGCATGGGTAATTGGTTGTTAATTATGATGTGTAATTTAGTTATGTTATATGTTACTCCTCTACAATGCATGACAATTTACAGTATCTCTTCAATATATAAAATCAGTGGAAATACATTGGAAAGACAATTTGTTAAAATCCCATGAATCACGAAACAAATTCCAGGTTATATTCACTAATATTCTAACTTTCCCATTCATGGAAAATAGCAAACGCCTACAGTCTGAATTGAATTGGTCGCTTCTTTTTTATTGATCCTTCCACTGGCTTACTTTCCGAGAGTAGATATTTTGGCCAGCAAGGTTTTTTTGGCGACGAGGAGACTAAATCTACAGCATAGACGCTGTGGAAATACCATAAATATGAACTGAAATTGTCTCCAGCTTTTTAAAAACAACCCCCCCCCCAATTTATGGAAATGCACTAGGATGTCCCAAAATTGATGGAACATGCACTTGGTATTATGAAAAATGCTATAAACATTGGGATGTGTTGTATGCATTTCTTTGTGTGCTTATGTTTCCTATAGAGATCAATGAATGTGTCGTTGATCCTGATATATGTGTAGAGGGGCAGTGTGTCAATCTCCCAGAAGGATACACATGTATCTGCTTTGCCGGATACAAGCTGAATGAGGAGAGGACCAAATGTGTTGGTGAGATGCATTATTATTCATTTTATGCCTTGCTGAAAGCTGTGAAAGATTATCCATTAAGCACAGGTGTCTAGGGGTCCCCACATTCTTGGGGACCCAGTACTCTAATTGATGATCTCCTGATGCTCTATTACTTGCCAATAGTAGTAGCTACACTTTGTAGTCATTTGCTCCCCATCGATGGTACGGACATACTGTAAATATTAGTCCTCATTTGCCTTTAACACTTGCCTTGAATTCCTTTTTTCTTCAAACAAATCTTGTGCATATAAATATCTACATTTCTCCCACGGATAGCGAAAAATTGGTAAAAAAAAATCAATAGAGCTGTTTTTTTTAACAGTGGGGGGGGTCTCCTTTTGATTTCACTTAATACACATTCACTGAATATACACTTTATTCACTTAATATATATATATATATATATATATATTTACATATATATAAGCAACAACAGCGCTGTATTCTTTTTTTTTCTTTTTTCTTTCTTTCTTAAATCTTGTGCATGTTACATGCTATATGTTTTGAGCAGGCTGATTAAAGGCGATCACTGCTAATTAAACATATCGGGGTTTCCTATTACCGTTTCACTGTTGGATCTAGAGAGGATCTAAACATAAATTGCCTTTTTTTTTTTAACAGACATCAACGAATGTGAAATGGCTCCCTATCGCTGCTCACATGGCCGCTGCGAAAACAATATGGGCAGTTTTCTCTGCATTTGCCCAGCAGGATACATGGCTAATGAACAAGGAACTGATTGTGTTGGTAAGATGCATTACTGAAATAATGTAACGGTAGTAAAACAGGAAGCAAAATAGCTTTACCATACTATGTATATTATACTCATGTACTGTATATAAAGGTACCCTGCTGATCACCTATTCTCGTTCATAAGTGATACCTAATATCCACCAGTAGTTTTCAAGCAGCCAAGCGAGCTGCTTGGGGCTCCTATTTATCAGGTGATGGATGAGACAGTAGAGTGACCACATCTGGCATGCTTTCCAGGGACACATATCATTTTCACATATTGTTGACCAGTGTAGGTAAATTGCTGCCCTGTACTATGTATGATGTCATTCCAGTCCATGAGTTTATACATTACATATACTTCAGGGCAACAGTTTACCTGGACTGGCCAGCAATATGCGAAACTTATATGTGTCCAGAAAAATGTGGCCTATGTGATAACCTTATGAGGGATTCATGCCATGATAAGATTGTAAGCTCCTTTGGGCAGGACCCTCCTTACCTGTTGTTTCTGTAAGTCAGATTGTTATGTTATATACAGTACTATTGGTATGTCCTGCTTACCTGTTGTATAGTGCTACGGAATATGATGGCGCTATATAAAACAATAAATAATCATGATAATGTTACATCATTATAACTGTGTTGCTTGTTGATATGCCCACAAACAGAACTAAAAAAGGAGATATTCTAGAATATATTTTGTATTCATTTCCAGATGTTAATGAGTGCTTGCAGCCCAACGTATGTGAGAACGGGCTGTGTATCAACACTGCAGGCTCCTTCCGTTGTGAATACTGTGCTGATGGGTTCCGCATGAACAGGCGAGGGCAGTGCGAAGGTAAGCAAGTCACATCTTTAACTGCAATTGGTATAAATAGCCCTTTGTGTTTGCAAAATATGTAACTGGGGCTGTGGGTATTATGTTTGCTGTTGTTTTCTAGATTAAAGGCAGGCGTGCTAGCAGTAGATCTTAGAGTCTAGGGCTTTGCATATTTTTATTCTCAAATGAGTTAACAAGAATAATGCATTTCTGCATGGATGGTGGTGGAGAAAGCATACCTAACATGGCCAGGCATTGATCCATTGTAAATACAACGTGACATATGTTAAGTATGGATTCAAAGTCAGTCTTTGAAATGCTTTGTGAGTTTAGTATTCTTAAAAAAATCTTAATGGAAGCCAAAAAAAATTCCTCTGTTACATTCTTTTGATCTCACAGTGTTCAAATGTCACACTGCCTGAATATTCCATTTCAAGTGGTTCATTTCAGTATCTGTTAGTACATTAAAACTTCAGTATATATATACAGTGTATATATGTATGTGCATATTTGTGGTGTTTGAGGACCGGTTACAGCTGTACCTCGTGCCTGAAGAATTACTATTAGTATAGGCAACAGACGAATGGGCACTGAGAAGTCAACTGGCAACGCAGAGTCTCGAAAGCCGTAACTTAGAGGTTTATTTCACTGACATTTCATATGAGCTTGCGGGAGAGTTGATTACTGAACTTGCTGTTTGCTATAAAGGCCCCATCCTGGTCTATTTCTACTTCATGGCCAACTTACCCTTTATTGCGGGATAAGATCACAGGGCTTGCCCATTTCTAATACCTCCTGAAATCAAGAGGTTGAAACTAGGGCCCCAACATGCTTTGCTCCTGTTGGTTGCTCCCATAGACGCCATCGGCTCCCAGCTCACGCTTGTGAAATGTGTCTGCATACATGGCTGTGAGAAAATTAGATTTTCACTTTGTTTGATAAATCTGTGTCTTAGAGCAGGGCATACAGAGGCAGAATATTTAAAGATTTTTCTTACAAATAAGCCTTTTTTTCCTCCTGCTAGATATTGATGAATGCCTGACTCCAAGCACCTGTCCTGATGACAAATGCGTTAACAATCCAGGCTCTTATGCCTGTGTTCCTTGTGCAGAAGGATACAGAGGATTAAATGGAAGATGCTACGGTGAGCTAAGTATCTCTTGTAGAAATAATAAGATGTCAAGTGTAATAACAGTAGCAGTTCTCTTTACAGCTATCCATACAGTCATAGTTTTAAACCATGAGGTCTCCAAATGATCTGATTATTTGTTGCACCCTCCCATATGGTAACCTACAAAGTATTTTGTGGCTAATGCCCATTTCCTTAATTGGCCTGTGTTAATTCTTTCTGACGGTCGACAACATTGGCCTTCTAATTGGGCTCATATCTCATGCTCTGAATGGTGGTGTCTGGAGAACAGGATGAGGGGTCAACTAAATATCTCTGCTCCAGTCGGAATCTATCTATCTATCTATCTATCTATCTATCTATCTATCTATCTATCTATCTATCTATCTATCTATCTATCTATCTCTGTCTAAATCTATCTCTATCTGTCTATTCTCATATATATATATATATATATATATATATATAAAACTAAGGGCTGATTTCAATATTTTTTATTCTATAACTGAGTTATTTAAATATACGAGGTGCAAATTGAGACAGTCATGGACTATAACTAATTTCGAAAGCTATTTTTCTCCAATTAATGTTCAAATCTCTTGCACGTGTTTTCTATATTAGGTGATCTGGCGCCTAAGTTTGCAACAACGCCTTCTGTTCCGCATTGGACTTAAGTAATGGCCAATCTTTTTGGCTGATATCACCACTGAGAAGTATAAGCCAGACAGGCAATCAGTTTTGGTGACCTATTAGTGTTAGTAGCTTTAAATACCAGCAGGACAGGGGGAAACATGCTGATGTTTATTACAATAAACATAACTAAAATGAATCATTCTTACACTACATCACATTTCTACTAGTTAGGTCGTATAAATAAATGAACTTTAAAACAATCGCTGTTCAATAACAATATTAATGTTATTTTTAAAATGTATTATGTTGCCTACTTTGAAACAGAGCTTCAGAAATGCCACAGAGCTATTATATATACCAGTAGACGGCAAAATATACTGAGGCTCTGATTTCCTAAAATATAATTAATGTGATTTACTGCATAAACCTATAGAACTTTGGTTACTAAGTCTTTGGTTGTTCCAAAATCAAAAGGATACTGCACTTCCATGTCTATGGTTGGCCCATCTCATCGCCGCTAAATAAAAATTTCATTTAAAGCTGCCTGTAAAAGGTAACAAACAGGTTAGTGAGGGTTGTGGTAAACTACTCCATATCAATTTCCTTTGAGTTGCTGAAACGAATCTTCATTAAAATCCACAGAGACGCCGCTCGACAGAGTCGGGCAGTAAATCTTACTTGTGACGCCACAAGTATTACAGCTTGTCGAACCCAAAGTATACAATAAAGTGATGTATTTCAGTCCGTCGCATGCATTAGTCTAAATAGCGGACCTTGCGGTTATTGTTTTTTGCTGATGAATAGCATACGGATAAGGATCGAAAGCACAATTTCTACAGATGATAAATACTTAATGATAAATGATAACTGTAAGATGTGATCTACATGTACTTTCTTTCTTTCAGATATCAATGAATGTCAAGAAGACTCAACATTGTGTGCCAATGGCGACTGCACTAATCTTGCTGGATCTTTCAAATGCACTTGTCGAACAGGTTTTGATGCAACCTCTGATGGCAAGCAGTGTATAGGTAATTAAACAGAAATTATTATTACAAATTATTAATTTTTTCATTTCATTTATTTCTGTAATGATAACTTTTAAGAGAAATACTACTGCTTGTTCCACCAGCGTTTCAGAAAGAAAAATACTTTTTTAATGCGTTGTTCGTGATAAGAGGATGGATTCCTGCTACACATGCATGGATAAAAATGCTCCCTCCCCAATGATAGACCTCAAAGAAACCTGCATGTCCACCAACTGTGGCTAACAATGCTAAACATGTTTTCTCTGCATTCAGATGTGGATGAATGTCAGCTTGGCAACTTATGCTTGAATGGCCAGTGCCACAATACTGAAGGTTCATTCATGTGCTCCTGCAACCAGGGATTCCAGCTGGCAGCATCCAGGGATCAGTGTGAAGGTATGTAATGTATGCATTGAGATTAAGACCACCCATGATTGCTACAAATCAGGGAAGTTAGCACCCCTAAGCAGGGTTAGGCATTCACACCTTAATTACGAGACATATTTAATGTACAGTGATGTACAGTTTAAGAAACGTAACATTCTTTTTAGGTGTAACAAATGCAGAATACTCATTTTAGATGTATAAATCTCAATTGGTTCCTGTCCAGCTTTTTATTTTTTGTCAGTGGCATTTTAAAGCTCATCCCTTTAACAAAACCTAAAGTTTTCAGTTGAGTTAAGTGTTTTTTTTAAATTTATACATTTTTTTCTTCAGCTTTATTTGCGAGGGTTAAATTTGATTTTTACATTGCCTGCTCTTTAGGAGATGAGCTGAAATTTGCACGTTATGACACTTGGTATAAAAGTTTTTTGAAGTGTTGGCAATGATAAATATAGTTTATCCAATTATGTCCAATTTGTTAAAGTTTGCTACTTCTGAGTCACATACAGTTGTCTTTTATCGGATTTATATAAATGCATTTATAAAAATAAAGCCAGTTATCACCCTGTACTAAATAAAATAAATGCATTGAAGACTTTCCCAATGCCAGTCAACTTTGAGATTGTGCTAGGTGACCGATATTGCAACTTTGGATCTTTTATTGTTATCAAATGTTCTTGTTTTGCAGATATTGATGAATGCCAGCATGCAAATCTATGCAGTCATGGTCAGTGCAGAAATACCGAGGGGCATTTTACATGCATATGTGATCAAGGTTACAAAGTATCGCCTGCTGGAGACCAGTGTGAAGGTAATATTAACCTAACAAAAAAAAAATCTACAATACTTTCAGGGGTAATTCTGGTGCAAAGCTGTAAAAGTGGAGTAACCGGGAGGGCCATTACGTTGGTTGCTATGGTGAGTGCTTCAGTTTGCACCAGTATTACTCTCTATACAATGCGTAATTAATGCCAAAGCTGCTCTGGTCTATACGTTGAAAACACGGTAGTTCTGTTAATTCAACTTCTACATTTGGAAGTTAGAAATTTCCATTATTTTTCAAATTAGCAAAGTGGTCTGTTATGGAACATTTGTGTTGCACTGAGCTGGCGGGTGAGTTGAGCTGCTCAGGCCAGCATAACTGGGTTGAATTATCTGAAGCAACTCATCTATACACTTGACTGCCAATTTGGGCTTTAATAGACCAATCTATCTTAAAAAAAAACAAAAACGTCAGTAAACCTGCCAGTTCCTTTTCCAACAGACCTATTATACTTTTTTGTGATGAGTTAGCTGAATGAATCAGCCTTTTTATTTTTTCCTCTAGTTGACTATATTACAGCTTTTATTCATTAAAGGTGCTGTCACCGTTAGGCATATCAAGAACTGACCACTCTAAGGTGAAGATTTGCAGATATAAGAATAACACAAAAAAACTTTCATAACCTGGGCTTTTTTAAGACCAAAATCCAAAAATGTCTTTCCAATTTCTATTGTGTTTGTTCAACCTTAATTTATTCTGTACCTACACAGATTATCATTATTTTTTATTCTGGACAAATAGGGATATGTTGAGATGTTATGTATATATATATGCAATCCATAATTAAATCTGAATCAAACATAACAAAACCAAATTTTAATTTGCACACAATTAAAAGAACGAAAACTCAATAAGAACCCAAAAGGCACAAAGACTACATATTCCCCACTAACAAAAAAGTAAATATTCTATAGGAGGAACATAGGTAAAAAGAGGTTGGGGCATTTGAATACCTGGAACCTTGTTTATGAGACTCTTCCTAATCATAGCCTTTCACAAATAGGGCACTGTGGGTGGTAGCCAAATGGTTCTTCTAATGATCCTTATAAATAACCTAACTTCTCAGTAGGGTAATATATTGTAAATTAAGTTGGCTTCATCATTGATTTCCCTTTCACCATTTGGAATGCTGATATGCTTTATACTGTGTGACCCTAAGATACTGCCCGTTCACCAGAGACCCTAAGAATAAACCCCCCGAAACTCAGGGGTAGACCCCATGGTCCAAGGTATGACCATGGGAGTAAGCTTGTAGCGATCAGTTTGAAGGGGCTCATTGTGGTTCTTGCTACCCTGACAGACTCAAGTAAAGTACCATAAACTTTGTTCCACAATTTAAAACATAGGCACCAGATAACTGAGCAAATCATGTTAACCATATATTTATTGTTTTATGCAAAATATGTTGTCCGGAACATTGTAGGTTTTCATCGGGATATTGCCATAAACATTACCTTAAAGCAAGTTATGACATTTTCTTTTTTTCGTACAGTTGTATACAGTATCAATATCAGTGTTTTTCAACCCAATAACAGACTTTGCAACCTAGTACCATTATTTATAAGCCTCCCATTAAAATAAGTTGCCCTAACATCAACCAGATACCATTAAGTTCTGAAATGCCCAGCCAGACGTACTCCGCATTATGGCTCAGAATCAGTGATCAGAATTAATAAAGTATTACCGTGAAAGAATGTGGAAGTGACCCTCATATTTAAATTGTGTTACAGGAAGTACTCATTTTATAGTTATCTTTTTTTTTCTCTAAAACTAAAAAAAAACACCTAAAAATCTCTAGATTGCGAAAAGTTTCAAAACTGAAGCAAAAATATGCCTACGGCTATTAGCTCCGCGATACGGGAGAGTTACGCTATTATGCATTAGATGCTGAATCAAAACAGACAAACACCGTATTATAAACATCTGCTTGTGAGGCTTGGAGACATGTCTGCTTCTCATTTCTCCATATGTTTTCCACTTGATAGGATCTGAAAGATGAATTATGTAAAATTATATAAAGCAAACATTTTACGGAATGGCCTTTATTATTGTATTATGTTTATGAATCAAGTAAACCAACTTGTAAGCATGATTGATTCGTTAAAGACCCTGTGTGGTCTGTTGCATTGCACCATCCTGTTAATGACTGCAGAGCCAAGTGATTTGAGAAACTGTTCTTTTTTTTAATTCAAGACAGTAGAGATTCTGTAAATTGATTATGATGATGTTTTTGTTTTGTTTTTTTCCTTGAAGCTATTGTATTTCATACAGGCCAATGTGTCTGAAAACACTGATCACCGTTGGTCGTATAATATAATGGATCATAGAGATCTGTATCTCTATGATCAGTTGTCTCTGTTTCTTCTGATATAGTTACATAGTTACATAGTTCATAAGGTTGAAAAAAGACCTAAGTCCATCAAGTTCAACCCTTCTACCTAACCTTCCTATTCTTGATTCAAAAGAAGGCAAAAAAACCCTAATTAAGCTACTTCGAATTCTGCCCTCAGGGGAAAGAAATGCCTTCTTGACTCCAAGAGGCAATCGGATTTCTCCTTGGATCAAGGAGCTCTAACATATTAATGTTATTCTATTTATATCCCTGTATGTCATGCCTTTCTAAGAAAATATTGAGGCCCCTTTTGAAGATATCTAATGTATTGGATAACACCACCTCCCTTGGCAGTGAATTCCATACCTTTATTGTCCTCACTGTGAGGAATCCCTTCCTTTGTCGTCTATGAAACCTGCGCTCTTACAGTCTCAGAGGGTGACCTCTTGTTCTTTGTATATTTCTGTTAATGAACAGGTCACTGAAGAGCTCTTTATATTGGCCCTGCTTATATTTATATAATGTTATCATATCCCCTCTGAGGCGCTGTTTTTCTGGCGTATATAATTTTAACTTTTTTAGTCTCCCTTCATAACTAGAATCACCTAATTTCCTTATTAATTTGCAAATATATGAATTTGCAACTGTAGCCTGGTCCACCAAGGAGCTAGGAGAAAAGAAATAAAGCCATCTGAAAAGAGCCCATATTCTTTCCTGCTTCTAGGCCTCCTGGAAGCAGAGAACAGTTCCACCAGGTTATCTGGAACGTAGGGACAGCTTGCAGTAGAACCCTCTGCTATTTGCCATTTGTGAAAACACTTTACTCGTATAATACTTTGCAGTACCTTCACTGTAGTGAATGCCCTCACTTTAGGGACCCTCGCGAGTAAGACTATAGTTACATCACAACCATCCCTCTGTTCATGTACGCTCGCTCCGCGCCAGAACGTCTGTTTGTCTTTTGCATGTCTTGAGCATTTCTTGTTTTCTGGTGGCAATGACCTGACGATTGCAATGACGTTCTTCCATTAATAAGTGATGAAAGGTAGTGTTTAACTTCAAGTACATATTGCTTTTACATACATGCTCTGTGTATGTTAATGTGGGGTATGCCTGTATCATAGACCACTGTACAAACACTCCCATATCCAAGTGAAAAAAACATTAAGATATATATATATATAGATATAGATATATATAGATATAAAGAACATCAGCATCCATTTAATTCTTTTCTTGTACAAGTATTAATTCCTTTTTAATTGCCATTAGAAACATTGATGGTGTATGTTGCCTGTGCATCTTGTCTGTATTGACAAAAACGTATTTTTTTCCACTCCAAAAATATAATTGCATTTGCATGGTGATTTCTCCAAGGAATCGTTCATATTTTTAAACTTTGCTGTGCTGTCTGTATCCAAGTAAAACTGCGGGACGTGAGTAATCATACAATTACTACAAACATTCCAAACACAAGCATACAATTTTCTCAAATGACTTTATTCTGTTTTGTGTTGTCTGAGATGCAGCAAGGCAATTATCGTTGAAATATTTCTTGATTTAGGCCACTTAGTCATGAAACAATTGTTTTTCTTTTTTTTGCCAACACTCCGATTACAGACATAGATGAGTGTCTGGAAGAAGAAGAAGCTTGCCAGGGAGGAGGAAGCTGCCACAATACAGATGGGGCGTTTGAATGCACGTGTCCGCTTGGATTTCAGCTTATACATGGACGAAGATGTCAAGGTACATTATATAATCTGTTCACTGAAAAAAAGAAAACTTTTAGGTGGTAGTAGTGTATTGGTCAAGAGAAACACGATATGGCTAAGCTGTCCCTTTGGAGTGTTTACTGAGACAAGTGGCCACCATCAAGTGTAGGATGGAAGGGATTTGTAAAAACCTAAATATTCTGGAATGTGGCATCCTAAAAATAAATGTGTGATTATTCTATCTTAACAAGCATTCACAAATCTTGTAGCAAACATGTTATTAGCACTCATTAATTTCAAGTCATAGAAGGACTACAAAAATGATCCAGTTGTTGAAATCCTTCTACTAAAGTCCACACTCCCCCTTGTGTCCTTATGCGGAGTTGCAACTCCAGATTAATTCACTCCAGTGCAACCTCCCCACCCTTTGGTTGTCCCAAATGGTTACATGTAAGTAAATACATTGTTCATACTAGATAGCTTTTGCTCCTTTAATATTGTATTTCCATCATGGCTCTTTATGACTACAGGGACTTTTGACTATTTTTCAGCAAGACGTGAAGGGTGAATTTAGGGAGTCCACTTTTTTTTTCTTCCAACAATGGACATATGCAAGATCAAGGCGATATATCTCCCCATTCCCACCTTTCTACGTCATGCCCCCCAAGGAAGCCACTCATTTGTCTCTGTGACAAGCCTGGAACTGCCTCTGGGTCTACCATGTGAAACAAAGTATAATGTTTAAGCCTTTTTTGCCACTCACATTTAATTGGATTACACTTGATTGACTCAATCCACTCTTGTGTCCAGGAGACTTTTATAAATGATCTATTCATTTTAAAGTCCTTTGGTCTCTTTCAATGTGTTGTATAATTTTGTTCCTAAACTATACTTTAATATTGAAGTTAATATGTTAAAACAGTGCTAGCTCTTTTTATTAACGCAATGTGCCCATAGAACAAGCTTCTGTTAATAACAAATGCATGATGTTTTTCAGACATTAACGAGTGTGAGAATACCGAACTGTGCTCACCCAATGGGGAATGTCTCAACACACCTGGTTCTTTCCATTGTATCTGTGAACAAGGCTTTATACCATCAGCCAATGGGAGCACATGTGAAGGTAATATAACGCTACTTTCCTTAAAGCAATTAATCACTTTATAATATAATATATAATATTAATATAATAATATAATATATAATATATATATATATAATATAATTCAAATTATATAAAAGACAGACACAAACAATTAAAAAAAAAACTAATTCTATTGTGCCAATTAATGTGATTGATAATGTAAAAATTTGATAATCATATTAATTAATACACATCATGGGGGTAACAGGATTCATCATGAAATCTTCCAGGGAACATTAATAACATTCACATTTCCTTCAGTACTAGTAATTTTAACAGACTGTTTGTTAGGAAGATAACCTTCTTTCCATTTGTATTGCATATTATTAATTGTTATTATTACAGTTTATTGTTTTAGAATCCATGACAGTAGATTGTTATTTACAGCTTGCATTGCATTTATTTTAACATGAACGTTTATGGTCTATCAATGCCCTACACAGCTCCAAGGGACCAATCATCTTTTCATGAAAGGTCCTGTTTTACAACTTCTGTGCTTTAGTACACAATATTTAGTACACAATATGAGCATACTTTCCAGGGTAGACTGCCGAGAGCTCCTCTGGGGAGTGGCTTCATGAAAGGGCAGGCCTTGTCACGTGTAAGTCAGCCAGCTTTTAGTGGGTGGGGACTAGGCACAACCAACCGAAAAAAAAAAGAAACTGACCTCTAGACCTGGGAAAGCAGTACTTCACTGCAGACTCCAGGTCAAACCTGGAGAGTTCTCAGGTATGAATATGAGGAAATAATATAATTTAAAAAAGGTCAATAATAAATAGCATATTTAGCATGTGGAAAGTTAATACTATTCAAAAGATATTATTTTAACATAATATATTAATATATTAACTTTACAGAAAATAATACCTGTAACAGGCTCTTTTTAAATGTATGATTTATGTTATCTAAAAAGTAAACCTTGAATATATAGTTTCAGATTATTTATAGGTGTCAGTTAAGACTATTCTGCATGACATCCATTCCGTTCTTTTCCTCACTAATACTTTTCTGGAAGTAAACGCTATTCTGGCATCTATTCTTGAAATTTTCAGCTGAGTTGTCCACGGAATGCCTGATGATTATTTATCTACTGTGAATGATATTCCAGGAACTGCTGTGAAGTGGTTTTAACTCTGGAATCACTAGAGAGTTGTTGGCAAAGACATACATAGACTTAATTTTGATCCTGTGACCATCTGCTGGATGCATTTTTACTTTTGAAAGGTGGTTACCCAAGGCCTGTTATCTGAATTAAGAGATTGCCAATGGCCAGACAAGATCCCTCAAATCCATCAATGGATGATGTATGATAGTAAGGCAACATAGATCTTGCTGAATAGAAACATTATTCAAACCAGGCTGTTACTGGTGCAAAGATTATATTGTAGCATGACGTATAAGATTATAATAAGGGCATTAAAAGAGCGTTTCTCTTTAGTTAGCTTTGAAATAGCCATTGTACACAGATATCAATATCACAAATGTTCTGAATATTAAGATGTCAGGATGTCTGATGGAAGCACTTAGCTTTGGGTTGGAGAGAGACATTTGGAAGGCAGCTGTTTCGGATGTTATATTTATGGCTTGTGCTGTTTCCTGTTTTGGATACAGCTGGCTTATATAACCATATTGCTGTTTTGTCACATTTTATCAGGCCATATAATGTGAAAATACCAACATGTACATATTTGTATGTATATGTCAACACAACATGGGGGTTATGTATTAAACATTGTCCTGGTGCAATATTTCAAAAGTGGTCTTCTTACCATATCAACCAACAAAATATCCCAACTGATTGGTTAGTATGGCAGTCAGCCAACCTTCCAAATTTTTTATACACAAGCCCTTATGTCATTTTGTCTAATTACATGTAAAAGGTCCCGTATTTTGGGATTATATAACCTTTTTGAGGGGGTTAGTTGTGTTGTTTGCTGGATTCTGCATTCTACCCAGTCAATATTAAGAAACCTTCCATTCTATCAATGTATGTCAACGGCATACATATGTTTGTAGATGGTACAATGTTTTCCTATAGAAACAACTTTGTCTTAACCTCAGTTCAAAGAGTAAAACATTATACTAACATTATACTACCAGTATTTTTTCAATGCTATATAGAATTTTTTAAGTTAGTTACAATTAAATAATACAAATTGCACTTTAATTACCTGTCACGTCAATTAAGAAGTTTTGTATCGCAGCATGCAACCTCCCCTCCCTTCCTGACCAGCTTGTTACATGTTTTCTGGAAGGTCTTATGTCAAAAATTGTATTGCATTTTTAAAAAATGATGCGTTTTATGCTCTGACAATTAATGGCACTTGTTTGATATCCATAATATAGCATGCATTACCTGACTGTAAGAGCAGACACTTACCATGTTTACTAATGTATGATGTCATTCTGTCAACTTGTCTCCTTACATTTGTGCTGTCTGTTTGATGTGAAACATGTCTTATTTACAGACGTTGATGAATGTGCTAACATCAGTCAGTGTGGCAGCCAAGGCTTTTGTGAAAATGCAGATGGCTCCTACCGCTGCCTCTGTTACCAGGGGTACCAAGATTCATTGGATGGGCAAGGGTGTGTGGGTGAGTTATGTTTGTTTAACGCGATTTTGACTCAACCGGGGTGAAAGCTGGTAACTTTGAACATGGCCACAGAGGCCAGTAATGTTACAGCCCAAAACATGTTTAGAATAGAACACTAAATGTTAAGATGATCCATTCTTGATCAATAAACAAATGAATCAAAGGTAACTGCATGGATTCCAGTCATTTGGTGAAACCTGCCTAAAGACCTACTTTAAACACCTTGCAGGTAAAACACAAAATATGGTCAGATTAGGGGCCTATTTAGCCAATATATGGGGCAATCTAAAGTATAATATGTTTTAAATAAGTCTAAAAATGGAAAAATATGTTTGATGCACATAAGGAATTACAAATTGAACATTCTCCTGGTGGTGCAACGTTCCTTACATCTCCCTTATATCTTACCCTAGTTATTATATGAGTCTGACACCAGCTCCTCTTTCTACAGTCATTGATAGCTTGGACAGGCCATTTCATTTATCATGGCAGTGGTACACATTATTTACATACAGCTCCTATGGAACCCAGCTACTGAAGTCAATTAACCACCTCTGTCCAATTTATCCAAACAGCTTTATATAACTTTGTTAAACACATTTTCTTTATTTTGCCCCCTAGCCTTACACATACACATATCTTAGGTTTGTGTAACTTTGCTGTGTGTTTTTCTGTGTGAAAGAAGTACCTTGTGCCATGCAAGGCTACTTCATTCACCTTGGCAAATGTCTCTTGAGATAATAAGCTGCTTGTTTTCAATGACGAAGCCATTTATAGTGTCAGGGATGTTTTTTTTTTTTTTTAAAGGAAACGCTTCATTCTAATCATACATTATAACTGGAGCTTTCCTGTGTCCTATTACCACAAAGAACAAATATGTATAAATATACATATACATATATATACATAAATATATATTTTTTTATTATTATTATTATTATTTTTTTGTTATAATTTTTTTAATGATGTATTAAAAGACACCCTCCACCTTAAGCATTTTTAAAAAATGTTTCCAATACTAACTGTGGTCTTGTGGCTCTGCAACAATATTAAAACACATGCTCCTTAAAATGTATGGTTCCCTTTTTATATTCATTCCCAAATAAAAAGAAAATATTTAAAACTGTGGTAACTTTGAAATATGAATTGTGAAAAAATGACATTATCGTTAGAACTAAAGAAAAATAATAAAACGTGTTTCACAGTAGTCATAGTGGTCTATATGTGTACAGTATGCTTGTATTTATATATGTTTTTATATTTAAATAATACTGTATTTAATGTCATGGGGCCTGGCGAATGGCAGGATTAAAATGTATGAGGTAATAACGGCTTAATTTGAAAAAGCCACTTTTTTATTTGGTACCATTATTCTGTGTGGTGCGGAACGGGAATGGTAATGGAGCGTGTTGAATTCATTTTTATTTTTAAAACAAGGTATCTTAGTCTGCGTCTGTTTTTTCACCCCTTTTAGAACCATATACAGCAGGAAAGTTATACTTATTAAATATTATTATTAACTATTTTTCATCTGGTCATGTAATAATATAATTGTGGTTGGGTCACATTTTCCCTATAGATACTCAATCGTATCTCAGCCCCTATAGATGGAATCCTTTTACCTCTGAGTCTTTTAGTTTCATGTCCATTTGCCTCAATGTGTCTTATAGATTAACCTCCTTTTTTCGCCCCAAGCTTTATTAATTTTTTTTGGTATTGGGTTTATTTCTATAATCATGTTTGGAACTGACCAAGTTTTATAACTTAGCTATGGTTTATTTTATCTTTTGAGGTTTTTTCTTAGTTTTTCCAGACACTAATATGTTTCTTTTGGCTCCACATTCCACCTGCCATAATAAAATGTTTATGAACATTTAGAAACACTATGGCCCAAATCGGTATTTACTTAATATTAATATGAGTCTGGAAATAACCGGAGTAATTGTATATTAAAATGTAACATGTAACATTTTTTCATTATTTTTTAGTAAGAGTTATTGAATTATTTGCAGCACATAACAATTAAATTAATCAAATTCTTTATTTTCATTCATTATTATTCTTCAGCTGCACTCTCAAACAATAGGGCTGTTTCTGCAGAAGCTCAAAATCGCTAGTTTTATTCTTTTCGGTAGCAGTAATATTTAATTGTGCGCTTGGGGGCTTGTATTTTCCAGAAGACGGCGCTGGCACATGTTGGATAGTTAGACAGAGAACTGTCACTAAGGAAGAATGTATTTGAAATACTGCTCTCTCTTTTCCAGATGTGAATGAATGTGAAATGCTAAGTGGAGTTTGCGGTGAGGCCCGCTGTGAAAATGTGGAAGGAGCATTCCTCTGCCTGTGTTCCGATGACGAGACTCAGGAATACGACCCAATGACAGGCCAATGCCGTTTCCGCGACATGCCTGGTAGGATCATTTATTTGTGGTATTAGAAAGGAAAAGTGATGAACTATTTAACAGCTGACACTGAACAAATTGATCTAACTTATGCTTTGTAAGATACCAAAAATGGCCCCCATCTATTTATTACAAAGCTATGAAGAACAGATATCAAATTATCTTAGATATAATGAATACATTTATGTGTCATATGCATTCAGAATCTAGAACCACATTTTCAGGAAAGTTGTACCTTGTGGACCCGTTATAAGTATCCTAAATTAGTATTACTTGAGATTTGACAATTAGACTAGATCTGTTATGCACCATGCATGATCTACATATATTAACATATATCTATGGTATTTAAAGGAACAGATTTGTCGCCAACAATTAGATTTTTAATTTTAATGCACTTTGTGTGAACGCCAATGCATTTTACTGCATGTAAACTGGAGCATGTATTCTTTAGTTATTGGAGATGAAAAGAATAAGTCATCCCATGGCTGCCTCTGGTGAAACCAGGAAGCATTAATATTGCACTGCCATTGAAGTCACTAAACCAGCAGCCAATTTAGCGAATGAATCCCAACTTCTCTCTGGGTTTAGTTAATGGACCTTAACAGCAGCACGTTGCCCTAGGCCTGTCCTAAGCCAGGGCCACCACACATCCATGGCCACCGTCCATTCCAGTGGGTTCCAAAACATGCGGTCTTAGACTAAGCCACTGGTTATCAGTACACATGCTAGTGTTTTTTTTTCTCCACGTGGTACATATCTATGCGTTTCATACTATAATCCTATAAAACCATTCTCCAAAAAAGTTTATATGATTTTTTTTTGTAACTTTACTTACTGTTATATTTCAAAACTATTTTACAAGTCTTTTTGCTCTGTGTCCCAAACCGCTTAAACAGCTTATATTAAAACAACCTTACTATTTGTGCTCCAAATACAAACACATAATTGGTTTATTTTAAGAAGAAAAGGAGATAAATCAGGACTGCGTGACACTCGGTGCCACTCTTCAATAAATGCACTGCTATTCAGGCTTGTTAAGGTAACTTCTCAAGTTTATGGCATGTGATCTAATTAGAAGCTGTAAAATTCTTGCTTTGAAAGATTTGCCAGCGTGTATTTATTTCATGGGTTCCTAATTACTACACTTGGATTGTTCATGTGGAAAGAAGAATTAAGAAAGTAAGCTGGACAGATCCATAAGAATTTCCCAAGTCTTTTAAGGCGTAAAGCAGATTTAGAAATAAAGCAGCACACTTACATACATTGCAAGTTTAACTGGTGTTGATTGTCTTCTTATAACCCAACCTCTGATTCTTTACAAAAGGGTAATCTGTAGGTAAGTAGTGATGAACTGTTTCATCTCTATTTGACCCCAACATTGACCAGGATTGACTCTTAATAATGCATAGTTATCCAGGTCTTCCAGCCTTAGGACGTCTGGAAATAACTTGTCTATTGGAATACCTTAAATATATATTTGGATATCTCTGCCAAACCAAGTGCTAAATATAATTGAGATTTCCACTATATTTTTATTGGAAAAATATCAAACAATGGCCAATACATTGCCCATTGCCTTTGATAATTTTGTTGTTACCTGAACAGTTAAAATGTGATCCTTTCACCCGAGAAGTACTTACTTTATGAAATTATGCCTTAAGTCTTGTCCTAGTGTCATTCCTGTGCTGCCTTTCCTCAGACCCCAACAGATCTTAACGTGTCTTGCTCATTGTCTACTATGTGGTCTCTTTAGTGACCATGTTCATCAGCTCATGTCACCAACAAAAAGTTGGGTTCTTGTTTTTTTGAGCACTGTAAATCACATAGTTAAACAAGTCCAACTCGTTGTGATGACCCTGACTTTAGCATCCACTCGTACTATTCTTTTTGCCCTTTTGGTGCATTTAACATACTATGGATCATTCTTTGCCAATTCTAACTCTGCATGAGACAGACGTAGCCTTCTTTTTTGTGTCTGCCTCATCTGGATTATGTGAGATTTTAAAGAGATGTCATTGGCTCAGTTACAAATCACCAAAAATAATTTCTTCAAGACCATAGTAACTTATGACTAAATCACTAGTGTCTGTTCCCAGAACTGTTTCTTAATCTCATAGCAGGCACTAGGTTAAGTGGGGGGGAAAAATATAATATTTTGTCAGCAACATTAATTATTATATGAAATTGGTTCACTGAAAGGGATTAAGTACTTACCTCATTATTTATAAAGTTGCTGCAATATTTTTAAATAATGTAGAAGGCATAGGGGGGATTTAGTTCTTGATTTGTAGACTGTCATTGTTATGGCATTAATACGACATTAATTATAGTTTAGAAAAATTCCATGTGTTTAAATTTTCCCTTGGAGAAAAGAACCCATTTGCCTTTTGAACTTGTAAACTCAAACCACGTGCAGCTTCATAGAAATACTGTTTTTGACAGATAGAATGTGGACATTTAATGAAAGTAGCATGTTGCTTTTGGCATAATCCATCTCTTCAGTCCATTGGCAGTTTACAGTAGAGTTTAGCCTTGAGTGTTGATCGGGGCTTCGTAGCAAAGCTGTGTCTTCAGGGCTTTACTTTACAGTACTTTTGTTTTATACTGTACTAACCTGCGGCAATAATGTTTGTATGATTTTGGCTCTAGTTGCAAAATAATCCAGCTTTACTAAACTCCATCTGTAATGTGGACAATGTATTTACCATTACCGGAGTTAAAGGTGCTGTTCCACTGAATTTAATACTTCTTTATGGCAAATAAGCAAAGTGCTAGTTCTATATACCGGTATATATATATATATATATATATATATATATATATATATTTAATTATAATTAATTATTAGTGAGGCTGACTAACTTTTTTCTTCTGGTTCCATGTGGGATGTAATTCTAAGTATATTGGATCCCTGAAATGTAAAAATAATGTACCAGTTCGCTCCACTTTAAGACGTAGCCAAGCAGTATTCAAAGTTCTGTTATTTTTGCCATGTTTTGCAACAAAGTGTGACATCTTTAATGTCCAAGGAGCACAGAGGGCCTTCATTTAGGTATGCTGACACACATACCCTTGCAGGGTGGAATCAGCCAGGCCGTGAGAACCTGGTTGTTAACTTGGTGTGACCTTGCAGAAGATCACCATTGCTGATGATTGTACCCCTGAGGCAGCGCCAATTTTTTCTAGCCATTTTATACCTGGGCAGTATAATTAACTTGGCCGAGAAAACAAATACAAAATATAGTTATATATATATATATATATATATATATATATATATATATATATATATATATATATAACAAGTGGGTTATTCTGCTTGTCCAGGAGAGCAACATCTTACCATGTGAACTTGTCTTATTGGACTACAGTTCCACTTACACTACATTGATCTGTGTTTAGCCTGCACAAACCTCTATTGTATTGCTCTTTACAGTCTCCAGAAGAAATAACATCAAGGCATCCATTGTAACTTTTCATTGTAGAGAAATATTAATTCCCTTTTCTAATCTTTATTGATGCTCTAAAATATTAGCATTTCATAAAACTCACCAGAATAATACACAGTCAGCAACTTTTCCATGGAACTGGATCCGTGGAATAGATTTGGCTGAGGTGCCGGATACCGCCCTGTGGTATTTTGCATTTCTTTTCTGCGTTTTAAAAACACATGTAAAATTCACACTACATAGATCTCAGTCGATTGACACGACACATTGGTTTTTCAGGCAGATGTATATGCCATTATGGTTTCTACACACACATTTCTGTGGTGTGAACTTGGCTTGCTTACCTGTTTTATAGAAGTCCTATAAGTTATTTTGGCCATACGTAGAGACCTACATACAGACTTGACTATATTTCATTCATAATCATCACATTACAAAGTATGTGTGCACAATCATTTTTGCCACCCGTTTCAGTTCTCTCGCCTTTAAATTGTATTTTGTTATATATTACCCTTTGTATAAAATCTTCCATATTCGGACGAAGAAAAATGTTCCTAGTATAGAAGGTTTCCTGAGCAGTACTTCCACTGGAATACAGAACAAGTTGCTAATCATTGAAGTTAGTTTAGTGTAAATGCTGTGTAGGATATTACAGTATTGGATACTAATTCAAACCAAATTGAAAATAAACCCATGTAGTTTAAACAAGGAAGGTATTACTTTCAGTAAAACTCCGCTTTTAATGAATTGTCAGAATCTAACAAGTAGAGAACTGGTAGTTAAAACGCTAACTACGGTATTTAGCTTAAAATATTTCCATTTGGCATTTGTTCGGGAGTCCTGGGTGGCATCAGATGTACAGATAAACAATCACATGCAACCAACAGTCTGTTAGAAGCAAACCCAATGCTATATTTTTGTCTGTTTTCATAAAAGCCATGTAAAGTAGGACTCAACTTGAAATACTAGAGTTCCAGACGTGAGGCTGCCACTGAGTACTATTTAGATGATGATGATGATGATGACCATGGCAGTAGGACTACAGTCCCTTTGATCAGTTGATCCCACAAATGTCCCAATTGCCCCCTATGACATAGAAACATATAATTAGGATGGAAGATAAGAACCATTTGGCCGATCTAGTCTATGCATTTTTCTTATGTAAATACCCTTACTTAAATCGTCCATGTCTTAGATTGAGAATAGCCATATGTCTATCTCATGCATTGTGCTTGCTTCCAATGAAACAGACATTGTATGTCCAGATTGGACAGAAGAATGGTGTTAGTTGAACATGACAATGTCACAGTGTAACATGTGTGGCTTATGCCACCATCCACACATTATTCTTATTCTTACATTTACTAAATTATGTTTCTTAAAAAAAATCTATAGTAGACTGTAAGAACAAGTAAATATATACTATTAGCATACAAATGTCTAAACAATAACATAAGCTATTTCTTAGGTTTGTAGATTGCATTTAAGCGTTGGAGAAGCTAGCCAAGTAGAAATAATTCAGTGCTTACCATGGCAATACACAGACTGGTTTGGCTGCTGTGTACTGTTCTATTTTTTTAAATTAATTAATGTAAGTATTATGCATTATGATAAGTGAACACTAGATGGTGGAAAATACTATCGGGTTACAGAGAAGCCTATTTTAGCAAGTTCTGCCCCAATCTCAAATTTACGGTACCGTAGTCTGACTATTAAAGGTGTTGTAAACATCTGAAAGTTCATCTAGTGGCTCACATATTACTTAGCCACAGGTGAGCCATAGCTTTTAGCAGCTTGACAGGAGTTGTAGTCCAGTAACAGTTATATGGCCACAGGTGACCACCCTTGTTGAAGGTTAAAAAGATTTTTTTTTTTACTTTCCCAAGAAAAACATTCCAGTGTAAACATATAAACTCAAATTTGTCTGACGCACAAGATCCATTTTCTCTATAAAACATAAAGGAGGAAAAAACAAAACACAATCACTTTAATAATTTGTTTTTATAAAGATACTTTTGCCAACAAAATTAGTATTTCTGTTCTGCCAGCTGTTTTTGTTGGCTTATATGGTGCATACCGCTCCACGGGCCATTTAAACTGGAAAAAAGATTGTCTAAGCAAATTTTTCAGAGAAATTACCGTACCTTGGCTTTTAATTCATCAAATGCTTTTTAACGGATTTATTCAAGAACAACTTTGTCCTGCCAATGTGATACTGCAGTTTGGATCTGCACAACCATCAAATATCATTGAAATAGTACCTCTTACAAAAAAGCCATGTCCGCACTAGAAGAAGAGCTCTGGGCAGCCACATCTGGGAAGTTCCCATTTAATATATTGTTAAAATAGTAAGATTTCTTGAAAGTGTCTTTAACCATAGAACCCATGCATTGTCGGTGTTGGCCCTACCCAGGCAAAGTGTCCGTACAAGAACACCGGTGTCTGTGGCAAGGTGTGTGAAGGTCCCTAGAACATCATTAAATTGTCCACTGCAGACCCCAATAAATGTACACCATGAGCAATATTGTTGCCTGTTCCAGGCTCTACCAGATACATAATGAAGTAAGGGTCTCGAAACTATGACTTTCCTGCAAACTCCCACTTTGGGAGTCCTAACAGAGCTGAGTTGTTGTGATAATCACAGGATTGCGGATAATAAACCATCATTATTTTCTGTAGTTGAGGATATCGCACAGAGATCCAGCCTGTTGGTTTGCTAACTAAGACCGCGCAGTCATTGGAAGCAGTGGTAGTTTGTAATTATGGGCCAGATGTACTCTTGAGGGACTTGTGTATTTATTAAAGTGCTCCTGTAAGTCAATTTTTTTTAAACTTTTTAACAAGTCGCTAGCAAATAAATGTGTGAAAAGTTATGTTTGATCTTAAATCCCCTGTGGAAAAAGAACCATTCAACTCATCTAAGCTGCCTGTTGTTTTCCTACATTAAACGCTCCAACCTTAATGAGTCCTTGCTCTTGTCTTAGATTCGGCATAGCCATATGCCCATGTCTTAAATTCTGTTGCTGCGTTTAGCTTAACCAGTTCTGCTGGGAGGCTGTTCCACTTACTTGTAAAGTAAAATGTCTAAATTGACATTGAGATTATAACTGCTAATATGGCAGCCGGGTTGGCAACCGCAATCCTCTCCAGTATGTCACAGAATGCTGTGTGTGTTGTTGGACTACAGCATTTTGGAATTGAACAGTCAGCTGTCTAGGTAAGCACTCATGTGTGCTCACCACCCAGGCAGCCATATTGCAATTCCACAGCAACCGACACTATTCAGGTGAGTATAAATTAAAATAACCATATATTCTAATGGCTGTATGTAATCAAATGTAGTTAATTTAACAGAATTTGGAAGATTCAGCCAAGTAATGTTATTAAACACTGTTTTTTTTGTGTAGATGTACAGTATGATGATGAGAAGAAAGAATGCTACTACAACCTTAATGATGTCAATTTCTGTGGCAATGTCCTGACTGTTAATGTAACTAAGCAAGAATGCTGCTGCACCTTAGGAGCTGGATGGGGTGATAACTGCGAGATATTTCCATGTCCTGTCTTAGACTCCGGTAAGTTAAAATCCTAGGTGGAATGGCAAATCAGCCATTGTAGAAGAAACTGGCAAGAGCTGAGCCATCATATGGCATAGTCAAGTTGATGGGTAAAATGCTTCATCTCAAATCACCCTCAATGCACACTTTAATTAAAATTATTTATTTTCATTGTCCGTATTTTGTATACGTCTCAGGATCCTTTCCATCTGAAAAACAGTGGATGGGCACAACATAAAATTGACTGGATCACAAATTAAGCTTGGTAATTTAAAGCACACCTGCCCACGGATATGTGATCATATGATCTTCGCAACAAAGAAATAAGCCTGTGCACAACAGCCCACTAAACATGTACCCCACGTGTCGTATGGCCAACACAGTTCAAGTAGTATATATCTCATACTTCACCAGAAGAAAGTATACTCACCAAAAGGAGCACCATGCATATACACACACACACGCACACATAAATATATATATATATATATATATATATATATATATATATATGACTGTTATTCCCAATCCAAGTCTGTTTGGTATTAAAATTGCAAAAAAGAACATATAATTACATTCATTGTCATTTATTTTAATTATTTTACTCTTAACAGTCTATGATGATTTATATCTGGTTTTATTAACAGATGAATATGCAGAAATGTGCCCTAAAGGAAAAGGTTACATTCCTTCACAGGACACCCTGTACGACGGCGCTGGACTGACCTATCAAGGTTAGATTCTCATCTGTTGGACAATAATTGAATTGTTTGTTATCTACACTGTACTGTGAAATCACATATACTGCATAATATGAAAAAATAATCAATATGTAAAATAATCATATAACATTCTAAATACATGTAAAGGGCTGCTTTCAGTGTATTGCACATATCAGCGTGTAGGTTAAATTGCGTTGCTAGGTTCTACGTGAAAAGATCCGAATACGAACAAACTCATAAAAAATAAACAGAAACAGGGGCGTAACTAGAAGCCTCAGGGCCCACCCCCAACCCAATCTTCCCCCTTTTCACACCATCTACCCCCTTCTCACACTATCTACACCCTCTCCCCCCTTCTCAGGCCATCTACTCCCTCTCCCTCCCTTCTCACTATCTACCCTCTCTCTACCCCCATTCTCACTATCTACCCTTTCCCTACCCCCTTCTCACTATCTACCCTCTCCCTACCCCCATCTCACTATCTACCCTCTCCCTACGAACCCTTCTTACTATCTACCCTCTCCCTACCCCCCTTCTCACTATCTACCCTCTCCCTACCCCGCCTTCTCACTATCTACCCTCTCCCTGCCCCCTTCTCACTATCTACCCTCTCCCTGCCCTCTTCTCACTATCTACCCTCTCCCTGCCCCCCTTTCTCACTATCTACCCTCTCCCTACCCCCTTTGTAGGTCACTTATTGTGCAGTTCTGTGGTGGGGGCGCGGGGCCTGTCTCGCTGCTCTGCCGCGGTGCGCACGGCTTCACTGCTGAGCACCAGCATATGACGTCACCTGAGACAGACGCCTCACGCTCCCACCACTGCAGTCAGGGCAGCGCTGAGGCAGGCGGCGGCAGAGGAGAAAGAAGGGTGCCTAGCGGCCCCCCTGACTGACAGAACTCCAGGGCCCGGTCGCAGTCGCGACCCCTGTGACCCCGGTAGTTCCACTACTGAACAGAAATTGAATCAACAACAAATTAGTGAAATTATTCGGCAAGCTGCAGCTGTGTATGTTGACACAGTTCAACAGCATATAATACTGAAATTTAGTTATATAATTACTTAATTATCCATCTCGTGGTGCATGGTCAGATTCTCAGTGTCAGACGTTCTGCAACAACTAGTTAAATTATCCATTTCTTAGGTTGGATGTTTTATATTAGTATATCATAGTTGCAAAACCCAGCTTGAATACTGTTCAGAAGTGACCCCATCTAATTAGACTTTCTTGAGGACTCGTCCTACAATTGCCACTGTGTTATGAGTTACTCGTTGTTTATTAAGCTGACTTGAGATTCTTCCTAAATAAAAGATGTTCCCCGGGACATTATTAAATCTTAAATGAAATAAAGGTCTTCATATTTTCTTCTGAGTTTAAGATAACCTTAAAGCCTCAAGAAACATCCAGCAACCTGACATGTCTTAAAGCTTATGACAAACTAGGAATTTCTATATCACCTTTATTCAATTAATCTGAATTGTCCAAAGTAGTGTCCCCATTCATTTTAGTAATGATTAAAGTTAGGATAACAAAGTGTACGAGTCAGTTAAGTTTCCTCTCAGCAGAACCGCTTGTGAAAACTGTTGTGCCAAATTGTGTCTGGGGAAAAAAATGTGAATACTAAGCTTTTCATGTATTCTCAGGCCAACTCGGCCTTTTGTAAACAGACCCAACATAGTGTGACATTCTTGTGGGCTGAACAGTCTTGAAAATACATGGAGTTACGATCGTGTACAATTTCTGAGCAAACGCTAGTTCTGCGTAGAGCAGTAAATAAAAACTAGAGGTTGTCTCAGAAAACCTTTGACAAAACAAGACATGCTAAAAATACACAGTGTGGTTCTTATGACAATTGAGTAGTCAACTCAATGTTATTTAAGAATATTCCTGTAAGCAAAGTTAGCAGCACATAAAGAGACATGAAAGAGACAGTTTGCTGATTTGTTTGGGGGCCGTACTCCAGAGAAGCTTGAGTGAACAAAAAACGTCATCACATTATCTCAAATGGGTCGTTTGTGCTAACTTTTATATTTCATTTCTGTAGATGCTGATGAATGCATGTTGTTTGGAAAAGAAATATGTAAGAATGGATTCTGCCTTAACACGGAGTCTAGTTATGAATGTTACTGCAAACAAGGCACATACTACGATGCTGTGAAATTTCAGTGTTTAGGTAAGTATGGATCAAAAAAAACATTGCCTTGTATTTGGTGCTAAGCTCCACTGGTCCAAAATTATAACATTTTTGGGGGTAAAGGGACAGTGTCACCTAAGAATTGGATTTTGCACATGTAAAGGAAGTTGGTAAATGGGTAAAGCTGGTATGTACGGTATTCACTTGATTCCCAAGATATTTGTAAACAAATTAATTGGTCATTCTTAGTTGTAGTTAATTTAATGTTAGCATAGCTTATTCACTAGATCAAGAATTTGTATGGGAATTGGAGTTGTAGTTTTGAGTCTTTGACCACCCTATACATTTTTTTGAGGTCCATCCCTCTCTTGCATGCCTGGCTGAGGTGGCCCAGTCATTGAAATTACTTTCATCACACAAGGCTCACACTTCCTTGCAGTGCAAGCTCACTGTAGATAGCCCTTCAACACTTCATAGCATCTGCAATTTCCCTCTTTTTGAACAAACTCCTTATATGCCATCTGCGGCTAGTTCAAAGATCAGGGAAACGCGGCTGACCCATCCTCATTTTTAAAGTGAACATTATAGCCTCTCTTAGTATCTTCTGAATATTCAGTATGAAATTGCGAAATGTGGAAATCATATGATTGCGGTATACACTTGAAAAGCCCGTTTGGATCTCTGAATACATGGTCTACGCAGAAGTATATCACACCCATTTTATGAATAAAGCTGGATCACTCTCACGTGCTAGGTTCATTTATGGGTCTCACGTGGAGTCATTCATTGTAAAGGCTTATTATCCAGCTCATTTTTGTAATATAATGCCACACTTTCTGCATAATATCACCTTCTGGTCATCCTGTTTAAACCGCTTCAAATCCCTCTGTAGAACTTACACATAGTTTTGTTGTATAAGCGGAAAACACGATGACTTAGCATAGTACCACATGGGTAAGTAATAATATCTAAAGCCACAACAAAGGAATCCTCTTGGCTTTTACTTCCCTCCATAAACGTGTCACCTCTCGTGGTTTGTTCTGATTATTGACCAAGCTTTTAAATCCAGCTGCTCCACACAGCTGCTTTACTGCAAGTGATTTACTATATAGTAGTGGCAATGTACCAATTGGAGTAAGCTACCATGGAAGGTGAAATGAGAACAGGCAGACCAATGATTATTGAATAAAGAAATACAAGTATTCACTGTTAATCCCAATGTATTTTTCTCATGAAACAGATAATGATGAATGCCAGGACCCGAACAGTTGTATTAATGGAGAGTGTATCAACACAGAGGGCTCTTACAGCTGTTTCTGCACACGGCCTATGGTTTTAGATGCAACAGGAAAGAGATGCATACGACCATTGGATGCAGTTGGTATGTGACCAGAAACACTAGGTCTTTTAAATGTATTTTTGTAAAGAAACTCATTATTAATTATGATTATATTTGTAAATCTCACCAAAGTAAAGGCATTGAAGTTTTAAAGTTGAGTTCCCGGATGGTCTGTGATAGTCTTTTGCAGATGTTTTCGTCTTCTGTCTTTTTTTGACAAGCCAGGCAATTCAATCTTATGCAGGCTTGGCCATAAGATACAATTGAGCAAAGAAAATACTTCTGCTTAATTGTTTTTCTTCACATACTGATGCATAAGGATGGGCGTCAACGCCCTAAACTAACTAGGGCACAATATGTTATAAGGAGACATGTGCTTCTATATTTTTTAAAAAACATTGAATGGTTACGAGTTAAAATAAGGAAGAAAATAATGAAGTAGAACCTAATTTTTGTGTTATTGTTACAGTTACACAATAATGATATAAATACATAATTAATCAAAAATGCGAAACACATTGCAATCCCATTGAGCATGAAAGTAACCGAAGGAGGGTAGTTAAGATCAGCTTGATAAATTCATTGTGCCTCTCTAAGAACATCAGATTACACCGCTCTCTCTGTTGATTCTACCACAGAATTCCAGGCTTGGTTTGTCTTGGATCAGCATGTTGAGCTTGTTCACATGATAAACAATGGTGCCACTTACTAGGCCAAGCCACATTTCGTCTTGGTTTTCTGTGCTATTCAGGCTAATTAGGCTTTCAGTGTTTTGAAAACCTCAAAAGGTAACATAACTCCTCTGCCCTTCCCTATTCCAGTTCAATAAGTGTGTTAAAATCAAAGCATAACCCTAACCTGGCATTCCTCTCCTAGGTTCTATTCCCCAAAACAAAAATCATTGTTTCAGTCCCTGCAAGAAAGGACTTGTTAAAAAGAAATAAGTAAAATTTGAAGATAATCTTTTAAAATATTGTATTTTTAATTTTTGGAGAAAGTTTACAAAATATTGCGTTGCTATTGAAATGAACATATTTTCATTGTGATATAGAACCCACAGAAGAAACAGATGTTTTCCAAGACCTGTGCTGGCAAGACTTAAGTGAAGACTTTGTGTGCAGTAGGCCTTTGGTTGGAAAACAGACAACTTATACAGAATGCTGCTGTTTGTATGGCGAGGCCTGGGGAATGCAATGTGCCCTCTGCCCAATGAAAGACTCAGGTGAGACAGTTTGACAAACTCATGAAAACACAGAATGTGATATATTTTCCATGTGAACGTTAATACACTTTATTAATTTGGTGCATGGCAACTAAGCAGCACCTAAATATCTATCTATCTATCTATCTATCTATCTATCTATCTATCTATCTATCTATCTATATTTTCCATTTTTAAATAAAAGTTTGTTTTGTCACAAATGAACTTTTACACCTTGACATAATAATGTGGACTTTCTCCAGTACAGGATACCAATCAGTAATATTTATTATTTCCATAGTACGTAACCATGCTTTTAGGAAGTAGGATTTATACATTTTGAGACAAAGGCATAATGTTTTTTTTTGGTGGAGGATAATTTGTCTTTCTTAGAAACGTAGATAAAACTATAAATGTGTTTGCTCAGGCATACAGTAGCTATTAAAAAGTGTCTTGAGGTTTTCTTAAGCCAGCCATACGTCTTTGCACGTTCTCTTCCCGAGAGGCTGCTGATGCAGCTACCAGACATCAGGAAGGATGTGTGGCTGTCTGACCAAGTTATAGCCATCTGGGAAAATATCTATAAATTACTGTTCTTTTAGACGACGTCTTAAATCTACCTCTTCTGTAAATTTAGATTTTCATTTTTTATGGAAGGCTAGAGCTAATACCTTTAGTTGTTTTTTCCCCCTAACTTGTTAAATTACTTTTTAAATTACGGTAAAAAGACAGAACAATGGTATGTATCCTGATGGTATTGTTGGCCAACAGAAAATGTATACCTATGTGGATATAAGCATTAATTCTAAAAAAGGACGTAAGCCAACCCAGAGATATGTGATAAACCCAACCTAAGGTCTCCTGATAGCAAACTACTTTATTATGAAATCTTTTTAAGCACTAATATCAAGACTTCATATTTTCCTAACTTTCGGGAAAGGGTTAGGTATTGCAAGTATTCCAGAACCAAATATTTCATTTTCAAAAATATGCTAACCAGCTTTGCTCGCCACAGCCATTACTTATCTACTAAAGCTGACAAATTTATTTAGGGACATAAATAAAAGTACTGTTTGTCAAAAGATGTAGTCGTATTTTTAATAACTTAGCTTTTACTTGCAAGCATTGCAATCCCCAGGGTATGTTGTATTTCGGTATGAAATGTACTCTTGGTTACTAGATTGTCATCAAATATATTCACACTCCTGCTAACTTACTGTTTTTGGAGTTCTTTGAAAACAATTTGTAAAAATGATATTTTATCAGTACAGGAATAATTCTATACCGTTTTCTACAACTAAAGTATGTCATCAAGGTTGGATGCAATATACAATTACTACACGACTTGTGTCAACATCAATGAGCAACTAATTGTCTAAGCTAATACATACCTTTCAAAACGCATTAAATCTATGTAAATCCAGCCCTCGGGCCCTGACCAAATAAAAGCTTAAGTGTTAGTAATCCTATATAAATAACATCTTGTTACAGAGTACAGAGATTCTCCTAAATAGAATGCTGCTAAACCCCATGAGGGGTTATGTTTTAAGAGCAGTTGTGGTGCAAAGTTGAAAAAAGAGGAGTAATCACCGTGGACACCAATAGCTTAATTCGGCTGATTGCTCCATTTCTACAAACTTGAACCAGTATAGTTATTTGTTTTAATTTTGCATGACTGTTCTAGCTGAAGGGAGACAAAATAAGGCTATATTAATAATTAACAGTGTTTCTTTTGGTATTCGCAAAGGCTTCAGGATGTCTCTTTTAACTCTGCTTGAGTGATAATGGAAGGAATATTGTGTGAGAACATTCAAAAAACTTAATTATTTGGTAAAATCGTAGTGGTTGAAGCCCATTCTATTCTGTGTTATTTTTTTATGTAGAGGACTACGCTCAGCTTTGCAACATTCCAGTTAGATATAGACAACCTTACGGAGAAGATGCTCTTGACTTTTCTGAGGACTATCCTTCACCCGATCCATATAGTCTTCAGGAACGTAAGTAGACTAAAGTTCATTTTAATGTAATTTGTTTTGTGTTCAAAAAAATTAAATCTATCTACTCACACTATTTATTGCAAGGAGAATTACATATTTTATGCTACTATATGTTGAATTACCCTTCTGAGTCACGCTTACCAAGCTATAGTACATTTCACCAGTTGTCACTCTATGTACATTAACTCAGTAATGTATTTCGGTTGGTGTGAAGTGCCTCTAATTGCCTGATCTCAGAGCCGGCCTTAAGTGTTCTGGCGCCCTGTGCGGATTACTCCTCTGGTGCCCCCCCATCCCAAAAAAAAAGAAAGGAAAAAAATCTCCCCCCTCTTCCCCTTGTCACTGCCTCCCCCCCTCTGCCCCTTGTCACTGCCTTCCCCCCTCTGCCCCTTCTCACTGCCTCCCCCCCACCTGCCCCTTCTCACTGCCGCCCCCCGCCCCTTTCTCACTTTTTCACAAGCAACTGCTCGGCGCCCCTGCCCGGGACTTAAATGAAAACACCGTGTTTTCCATGTTAAATAAAGTTAAAAAAACTTTATTTAACATGAAGGATGTTACATAAAGTTACAAAAAAAACAAACAATGTTATAATTTAAGTCCCAGACGGCGCCCCTGTTGCCAGGTCGCACACCCCTAAGGCTGGCCCTGCCTGATCTACTCATGTGGCTGCTGTTCTAGCTACCAACTATACAATGTTGCTGTGTCAGGTGCCAGATACCAGGACACCTTGCAGTCTAACCTAGTTGGTTAAATAACTAGTGGTAGCTTAATTTTAATATTCTTTAGCCATTACAAGTTTGTGATATATCTTAGTAGGCCAACATATTTATAGTATAATATGAGTAACAAAGGTTTTACATGTTCTCTGGGACCAATATGACTATGTTCATTTTTGGACAAACATGTTTCTGCTGAATTGAGTCCTCCAATGGAGTCTTCAGTGAGATTAGCAAACTCAAAAAGGGATAACTTGCTGAAGCACAGCAATGTTCAGTAAATGGTAAATTCACAGAGGACATCTAGCATCTGCTCTTAGATTTTAACAGAGCAACTATTCAGGATTTAGCAAATACAACCTGCGTGTTACTGACCCTAAGGATACTATATGTCATATGAAAGACCTGTAGAATGTTTCCAAATTTCACATTATTGCAGTCTCTGCATGAGCATAAAATAACAGTCTGTGACATATTGAACTTATTTCCCCAGTGAATCATCATGCATATAATCAGTCTCTTGTGGCTTTTTTGAATTAAAAAATAAATAAAAATCTGCATGTTGTACAGTTTCTTCTGTATATGAAGCATGAAATTAATCTTAAGAGTTCTGTGCTATGAAGATCAAGAGCAAACAAACAACACAGAGAGAATTCAAGTTAGGACATCAAGGTTACCCTGATTTATCTTTTACTGTTTTGAAGTTTAATTGTGCTAATTTATTACTTATTTATCTATTAGTTTAATAGCAGAGAGGTTTTTTTTTGCCAAACACAGTCCAATTAAAATATCTGGCTTCACCAGCGTTTGCATTATTTATTTAACACCCCCAATGTTAAGCAAAGAATAATTGAGAATAAGCCCATAGTATACACCCTGTGTTTTCAAGAGTGTCATAGTTAGGTTGATAACCTTCCATAAACACTATGTCCACCCTCAGCATGCATGGGACATCAGTGATCTCACACACCTTTTGTAGGACAACACTGCCAAAGGCTTACACAGCTTTTAGAGTGGGTCGATGTGTTGCCTTTTTTCAATCCACACTAGAAACTGTAAATCTGAAACAGATTTCAATGCTGCAAGTTGACCAGCAATCCTGAATTTAGAAAAACATTGTTGAAGAATTTAGATATACAGATTTATACCTTGGCACCAGCAGTCCCAGGCATGTTTGGGCAGGTCAGTGATATCTCAGCACCCACGCACTGCAAGTTACCGTCTAATCTTTGCTCGGTGCTGACAGGCTATGTTTACTGCTTCCTCTAGCACATTGAAATGCCCCAGATGGTGCAAACTTGACCTTGTGTTATTGGCATTTAGAGAATGTCCTAATAGAGAAGGGTGAGCCTGGCACCCTGGACACTGAAGAATTTCTGTACAGCAGCAGAGAGTATGAAAGCCATCTTATGGATGATTAACAGTTTATCATGCCAAACAATGACATCTGTGTTAACATTCAAGCAGGAGAGCAATTAGCTCTATGTAGGTATGCAATTGTGTGACGTAAATCCATCATACCTCAGTACGTATACGTATTACCTACTGCCCCTTCTAACTTTAAGCTTATGTCCATATGCCCAGGCATGACAACGGAAATGTGATGGCCCATTCAAATGTATTACAGCCTCCTAAACACACAGATATGACAGCAGTTAATTTGCATTCTAGCTTCATGCTGGAAATCATGTGATAAGATTTGTACATTTGGGCTGTGTCTTCTACATTTTACTAAGATGGAAGACTTAATAACAAGGGATCTTTATATTTTGTGTCGTTAGAATTAACAAAAAAAATTGCATCATTAGAACAGGCTGAGGCTGGCCTACATCTTCCATACACACATCCAATCTACCGCTCCACAATGTCATATGACATATGACAAAATCAAGCACTGATAGGTAGTTGGCATAAAAACTTAAAAAGACCCCCTTAATGTTTCTCCGTTGCATTGTGCGAATTTTCTGTGAATAAACCTTATTTATAACAAAAAATGATAGATTCTGCTTAAAGCACTAGCGAGAGACATTAAAATTGAGAAGAAAAATATCTTTAAGGTGACATAATAAATCTCACATTAAAATGTTGCTCTTATTCAAGAGCCTCTGTGAACTGCATCATATTAGGACAGCTCTTTTTTTGCAAAAAAAGTGAAATATTCCTTTATTATCTAACTAATGCCTGCAATATAAGAGCTCCCTCTGTCCAAAAGCTGTACTGTATACGCAGCTTTTTCCCCTTCATTCCAAAATACATTGAATTAATACATGTGAAATATTGTAGATACAATCGTAACGCTCAAATCCCAGTTTGTCTTTACATATTTAAAGGCTAAATTACATCACTTATTGTCATCACGTATGCCTCAGCCAAAAACTTTCAGCTAAACATACTTTACATCCCTCATGATTTGTTAATCCTCACTTATCATTTCCTCCATTAAGAAAAATTATGATGAGCTGCGTAGGCCAAAGAATGAACCAATATACGTGCAGGAATTATCAAGTAACTGATTTTGTTATGATACAAGCTGGAGAATCTTTTTAGTAATATATTATTCTTATAGGATGGATAGTGACTAATCATAAACCTGCTACACCATTCTTTAAATGGTAAAAAAAATGCAGATTATTATAGAAACGTACAATTTGTCAGCAGGTAACAACCATTTGGCCCATCTAGTCTACCAATTGGTACCTGCTGTAATAATCTCAAACCTCGGTTTTGTCTTATATTTAGGATAGCCTTGAGCATATCCAATGCATGCTTAAATTCCCTAACAGTATTAACTGGTAGGGCCGTTCCTAGGCAAGCTGTCACATAGAAGTGACTGCCTAATGGGTAATAGGCTATGTGCGGACATTCAGTTAGCTGACTACCTTTCATGTGATTTTGTGGGAACAAAACCTTGTCATGCATGATGCCCCCCTGGCTTTGTTTGTAGTATCCTTTTTCCTGTGCATGATATCTAGCGCTTTTCAATCCCAGGCTAATTTTTGTTGTAACTGTCTATGGGTTAAGCACTACGTTTGTAGAAGAGAAAAGAAATAATCTTATTGAGCAGTCAATGTCTTGCCAATGCGCTGTAAGAATGGCTGGATATGACTGTTGGCCAGCAGTCCACCGGACATTTGCCCGGTGTGTCATATGACCAGTGCTACTTTTGTGAGTGCATTTCACACCAATACATATTTAGAATGTGTTTATTTACTACACTATTATTGTTATTTTTATTTTTCCACATGTCCTTGCGCCCCATTCTTGATGTATATATGACCAGTCCAGGCCTGATTGTGTATCTTATCCATCGTGAATGTTATGATTTTAAGTATAAATCTATTTTTATAAGTCTAGTTTTTGCTTACCACATTCTTATTGGGAAACATATGCAAATGTATTTTTGTATTGTATCGGAAAACATCCCAATCAACAACAGGCAAAACTTAGTCGTTTGCCTTAAATTAAATCCCTAACTGCAGAAGTCCCTTCCCAAAAAAGACTCAGTTGCCTCGATTCATATTTCAATGTATGCATGAGTAAAAAACTACATGTAGGTTTTATATGGCTCCAACCTCATCCATTCTAATTTATTATCGACTACTTCTACATGGAGTCACTTCCCCGAGTGTTCATGGGATGTCTTATTACAGCTGTTTATTGTGAAGTTCTGCTGCCCTCTACTGGTCATTTCCCACTTAGAGAATAAATAATCTCTAAGTGGGAAATGAAGGAGTATGTACCCTACTTTTTGATGGGAATGAGCTGTTTTTAAAGTTTTCCTCCAGTGTTTTATCTGTAGACTCCATGTTCAGGTGTCCGTTGGATTTATTTCTTCTGTCTCTCTCGGCGGCTGTCATTGCAATATTTGTTTTAGAAAATTGGCACATTATGCTCAGTGCTATATATAAAACATTTGTATTAAAACCATACTGTCCTTTAAAGTTGAGTCGGTCTCTGTGTTAACTGTGGTAACAACTGCAAATGCGGCATACACCTTTGTTTCAATAAAACTCTTCTCTTTTCTTGGAAACACATTTACCATCTGGCTACATTTCAATGGTTTACAATCACTCTGATCGTGACAAAAAACAATATCGAGAGAGTGGGGTTTTCCGGCTGTAATTCGGTGTGTTCTGTTACTATTTGGGTAGGTGTTGGAGGAAGAAAGTATGAAGAGCTGCAGGCTGAGGAGTGCGGCATTTTAAACGGATGCGAAAACGGAAGATGTGTGCGAGTACAAGAAGGGTACACCTGTGATTGCTTTGATGGATTTCACCTGGATATGATGAAAATGACTTGTGTTGGTAAGATATAAGTTACATGAAAATACATCCAAATCAAGTACAAACATACAGTAAATGTTTCTATAGAGAGCAACTCTAATTTAATAAATCAATAAAATTAGTGCAGATTTTACAGTTAGAATATTCCATTGGCTTCTATGGTAGTAAAGAATGCTCCTTAGAAATAAGCCTGTGTATGTGCCCACTATCTCTCTCTCACACACTCTTTATTTCTTTCTACTTTCTCTCTTACTCCGCCATCTTCTTTTCTCCTTTACATAGTTATATAGGCTGAAAAGAGACATGTGTCCCTCAAGTTCAGCCTTTCCTATATCTGTTAATTTGTTGCTGTTGATCCAAAAGAAGGCAACCCCCCCCCAGTTTGTAGCTCTTTCCTATTTTGCACTAACCAGGGAAAAAAATCCTTCTTGGCAGTCAGATTTCTCCTTGGATCAATAAGCTGTTTCCCCAGAATTAAAGATTATATCCCAGAATATTATGTTTTTCCATCCAGTTGCTGTTTAACCCCTTCGAGACAAAGGCTGATTTTACTTTTTGTACCCTTTGTGACAATGGCCTTTTTAACATTTCTGCGCTGCTTGTGTTTAGCTGTAATTTTCTTCTTTCCCGTTTACTGAACCCACACACATTAGATATTGTTTTTTTCAGGACAAGAAGGGCTTTCTTTAGATGACATTGTTTTGATTGTATCATATTATTTACTATTAAAAAAATTATAAAATATGGTGAAAAATTTAGAAAAAAATGACTGTTTCTAACTTTTAGTTGAAAAATCTTTTACTCATCTATAAAAGGTAATGAAAAAACCTGCTAAATAGATTCTACTATTTGTCCTGAGTTTAGAAATACCCAATGTTTTTATGTTTTTTTGCTTTTTTCTACCCATTATGGGGCAATAAGTACAGGTAGCGTTTTGCTCTTTCAAAGCCATTTTTTCCAAATCTGGTAATTCTTCCCCCCTTGTGCCATTTCGGGTATCTTTGAACCCGGCCAATGCAATTTACCCCATCAAGTCATATATTTTTGAAAACTAGACAGCCCAGGGTATTCCAAATGCTAGTATTTTAACTCTTTCCATGCACCATATCTACCACCAGTCTTTGTCAAACTTTATGGTAGTCATTTTTTTGCATTTGTTTTGTCATACACATTTTACTTCAGGTATGAATTAAAATGTTCTCGTTTATGTCACTATCACAAAACACCCCAATATGTGTTCAGCAACATCTCCTGAGTACAGTGATACCTCACATGAATGATTTTGCCTGGCTGTTTGGGGGCAAAAGGGCCACATTTGGGGCATGCGCTTTTTTCAATGTTGAACTTTGGCATTTGGGGATCCACTGCCCATGCCCTATTTGGTACATCTTTGAGCCGGGCCATTTCAGTGTGCCCAATAAACCCATATATTTTTGAAAACTAGACACCCCAGGGTATTTCAAATGCTAGTATTTTAACTCTTTCCATGCACCATATCTACCACCAGTCTTTGTCAAACTTTGTGGTAGTCATTTGTTTGCATTTGGTTTTCCACACACATTTTAATTCAGGTATGAATTAAAATGTTCTCGTATATGTCACTATCACAAAACACCCCAATATGTGTTCAGCAACATCTCCTGAGTACAGCGATACCTCACATGAATGATTTTGCCTGGCTGTTTTGGGGCAAAAGGGCCACATTTGGGGCATGCGCTTTTTTCAATGTTGAACTTTGGCATTTGGGATCCACTGCCCATGCCCTATTTGGTACATCTTTAAGCCAGGCCATTTCAGTGTGCCCAACAAAACCATATATTTTTCAAAACTAGACACCACAGGGTATTTTAAATGCTGGTATTTTAACTCTTTGCATGCACACATTTTACCACCAGCATTTTTTCAAAGTTTGCAGTAATATTTTTGTGTGTGTATTTTTCCCACACACACCTACTTTATGTATGAATTTACAGCTCCTGGTATATGCCGCTGTCACACGACACCCCATAATGTGTTCAGCAACATCTCCTGAGTGCAGTGATACCCCACATGCATGGGTGTGTCATTTTTTGGGGGAACTAAAAGGCCACATTTGGTACGTGTGCATTTTTCTAATTGGAAATTAGATGTGTGGCCATCCTTCCCCCCGTGTTAATTGGGACGTTGTTGAACCTGGCCCATTCAATTTACCCCATCAAATCATACATTTTTTAAAAGTAGACACCCCACGGGCATTTAATATGCCAGTATTTTAACTCTTTCCATGCGAGAATTGTTTTAAGCTAATATGCTAATTTTAGGACTTGCTCACAAAAATATATTTTTTATATATATATATATATATTTTTTTTTTTTTTTTTTTAAATTTTAACATTTTTTTTCAACTTGGAGGTTCCCCTGATAGTGACATCAGTGGGAAATGATTTTTACATTTTACTGTTTTTTTACTATTTTTTTCTAATTATTATTAATTTTATTTTATTTTTTAATTTATTTTTACTAATCACACTGTGATTAGAAAGCTGGGCTCCATTGACTTGCATGGTGAATGCAGTACCTGTATTCAACCTGCAAGTGGAGCCAAAGTTCTCTAGATGGTCTGGACCATCTAGCGAACTTTTAAAATTTGTGGTTCCTGTTACAGGACGGCGGCCATCTTCCTTGATGGCGAAGATTGCCGGCAGCTGCGGCTGTGACCGCTCTCCGGAGCGGTCACAGCCCATCAAAAGGTTAGTGTTTGGTGTCGCTGGATGCCTCCTGATCGAGGCATTCCAGCGACACCATTTAAGTTTAGGAGGCGATCGTCGATCGCCTCCTAAACGCTTTTAAAACGGGCGTCCGCCGCCATACAAAGTATGGCGGATGTTGACGCCCCGTGGAGGGGCCAGAGATGGCCCCTTCGTGCCGATCGCGGCGTTGCTGAATGCCTCGAGGTCGAGGCATTCAGCAACGCTTTTTGGGTGCAGAAAGCGATAGTAGATCGCTTTCTGCACCCGTTTAAAGACGTGCCGGTCCTGGCACGTCAATTGTCGTAAAGCACATGCTTTTCCGTGCCGTGCCAGGACCGGCAATTGTCATTAAGGGGTTAAACGTCTGTACAGACTCTGATAAAACTACCTCTGCAGGCAGAGAATTCCACATCCTTTTTGTCCTTACTGTAAAAAAACCCTTTCCTCTGCCTTAGACTAAATCTCCTTTCTTCCATCTTCTCTATTTTCTCATGCCTCTCTCTTTGTTCACTGCCTTTCGTTCTCCCCCTGTTCCGTCTCACTCTTTTATCTGTTTGTTACATTTTTTACAACACTATCCGGCTGCCCCTCTCCTCTGTATACACCACACTGACCGCCATACCCTTATAAATGTGCAAATTACCAGTCACGCTGTGTAGGGCATACATCAAAGGTCCAATCACAGTGCACTTTACTCAACCCCTGTATGATTTATCATTACATATTGTTCAACTGGCCTGTTTTTTTTTTGTTTTTTTTTATGCCCTGATGAAGACCCAAATGCTTTGGGTCAAAGTGTACCTTAGCATGTTTACCCACACCTTTTAATACATCTTTACATCTAAGGAGATTATGTCAAGTAATATGAACCACCAGAATAATGTTAGCACCTATTATTAATATTAATCTGGCACAATGTGTACTAATGGGAAAAACCTTTGCTAGCTTGCAGGAATTAATATGTAAAAAAAACTTTCCCCAAACCGATTTCTCTCTTTTTTTATGTTCTGCTGTTTAATCCAATCCTATCCTTTCTCATCTTCTTCATATTGTCTTTCTGAATCCATTTCCTGCTGCGTCCCGGTCTCTTACTTACTAAGAATCATACATGATCATTAATATGCACCCATTATTTTTTTTGAATGGAACATGTTATGAATAAAGCATTGTCCGACCCAACTAGTATTATATTTCTGGAAATATTTTGGGTATGGAAACAAAGGCGAAATACTTAGTTTAAACTGTAATTTATCAAGGACCACCATGTAAACTATAGGCTATATTTCTGTGGTGATGGATATATTCATGTGAAGTATGTGCATGATCCTAAATTCTTTAGTAAAATCTAAAGGTATATGGTATTATATTGCAAATCTTAATGTAAGAATCTGAAAACTCAATAAAATATATTTATTATGTTGCTTTAGGATTTGTGGAAATAAAATAATTGTGATGGGTAACTGATCATTTTTTTCACCTTCTTTTTTTTTCCAGATGTCAACGAATGCAACGAGTTGAACAGCAGAATGTCTCTCTGCAAGAATGCCAAGTGTATCAACACAGAAGGGTCATACAAATGTGTCTGCCTGCCAGGCTACGTACCATCAGATAAGCCAAACTACTGCACAGCACTGAACTCAGACAAAGACCAAAGTGAATTGGAATAAACGGACGCTTAACCAATTTCAAAGCCCATATACCCTGCACTGTATAAAGTAAACGAGACGTGTGAGTTACTTCAGATGGATCAGAACCCGAAGTAATGGAATTATGGGAAATAGCATTAACGCTAGCATCTGGAAGCAGAACTTGATAGTTGAGCTACTCTACATCATTTTCAATAAAATACAGACCAAATGGACACATTTTCCGTACGGAAGAAACCACCCAAGTATATATAGTCTGATATTACCTAAATTTGTTGGAAAAAGCATTGATGTTATCGTAAACTGATTATTATTATTATTTTGTACCTATCGCTTAATTAACTTGGCATTTAAATATCGGCGGGAGCATTTTTATAACACTTTTTGACGATGCAGCACGTTGGATACCTTGTAATTCAAGATAAGAGCAAATTGCATTTTTTTTTGGTGCAAAATTTTGTAGGGCAATTTCTTAAGAACTCTTTCACATGGTTATTCTATTCTTTTAAATATTTTTTCAGTGACTTATAAACTTTTGTTTGCCCTGTGGAGCAGACCTCCCCTTTCTCCAACTTTTTTGTATGTCTTGGCTGGAAAACTGTTTTGAAATTTTTTTTATTATTATTATTATTATATATTTTTTACTCTGTCTTTGCCTTTTACTGCACTTAAACTCTTTGTAACATTTCTTGTCAAGTTTCAAAGCTGCTAGAGAGCCTTTGCATCCCTTCATGTACATTAAATGAGACACATTTCCCTGTCCACATATTAATGTGTAAATTGAACATGAAACAAAAAATTATTTTTGAATTTCGTAACAATTTAAAGCTGTATATTAAACCTCCAAAATAAAAGAACATTTTATTATTATTTATTTTCTTGATATAGTGGATATAATTAAACCCTATTCATTCAACTCAGTTTCCTAAATATCGTTTCCAGCAAATATATACATTAGTTATTAAGTCAGTTGGTAAAATCAACTAAAAACAGATTTGTATGTTTTTTTAGACAATGCTGTTTTTGTTATATGTAAATGTGAATTTGGATTTTAATTAAAACATATAAACATAATTCATAACCATAAGTCCATAGCTGTCATTATAGGATGTGTCTGACCTATGTTGCTAGAATCATGGGTTGTGGCTAAACATGACCGATTCAAACAAGACACAAACATGGTTCTTACCTAAAGTGACTTTGTTGCTAGAATGGAAGCCCATCATTTTTTTTGGGGGGGGGCTGTTATAGCAGCAAGGGGGGCACTCCAAAATAATGAGATGTCCAACAAGCTTATATAGGTGTGATGGTCAAGTGTCCACATACTTTTGGTCATATAATGTACATACATTGGATCGTAAGTCAAACGCTTCATTCAAACGCTTCAAAAAATTCCCGAGGGGCATAACATTTGCATCAGAGCACCCAAAAGGGTCTCCAACAGGACAGAAGTGACACTGATAGTGGGTAGATCCTGCAGGGCCCTCCTAAATGTGTATTCCTGACCAAAGGGAGACCCTATCAGTTCTTTTACTGGGCAGGTGCCCCTTCTTGCTGACACCCACTACTGTTTTGTTTCCTCAGTTTATGGTAGCTCTTTGACAGTGCAACCAACTGTGCAAGTGTTCCGTAAATCCAATGGTTAACCCAACTCAGAATTGCATCATTGCATCATTGCTTATTTAACTGTTAACTGTAGATTACAAAGAAAAAAATAATCAATTTATATATATTTATATATATATATATATATATACACATAGTGTAGAAGTATTATTTGGTATTAAAGTGCAGACAGACTAATTTCGAAAATAATTCTTAGAAATTTTGTTTTAGGGGATACTGAAAGATCAAACATAACAAAAATACCAAATGTCATTGAAATATAAGATTAAGACAATTATCAGATGCACTTCCAAAAAATAGTTGAATGTAGGTATACTCTATGGATACTTTAATATGAGTTCTTCAAAACAAAAATGAAATTCTTACCTGTGTACCTGCCCCCTCCTCCACTGTCATACAATATTCTTGCCACTGATTGGCTGCTTGAAGCAGTCAATCAATGGCAGTGAAGAATTCCCATTGAAATCAATGGGAACACTTAGTGCACTGCATCTTTTGCCGAGCCAGTTCTGGAGTTGACCAGGAGTCAAACATATCTCCTGTAAAATAGCTGGGGGTGGCAAAATGATCAAATGCATTTTTAAAAGTAACATCATAAAAATTTAAGGGACCACCCGGCTATACTATGCATAAAAATGATGGCTGGAGTGTCCCTTTAACTATAGGAAGATTGCAGTTTCTTCAGGCAACATTAGGTGGCAGCATAACATTAAATATTTTTATAACTTTTTAACTCTTATGAAATATGAAACTTCCCTGTTCCTTGATCTGTAATATCAAGGTTTTAACTATCAAGAACATTTTGACATTACCTAGAAAGTTACACTTCATAGTATTTTTACAGTGTTTGTATATTTCATGATTATCGTGAAGTTGAGTGTAAAGTCAACTAAATAATAAAAAAATATCCCCTTATTTTCCTGTGCCCCTCCTCTAGTTACCCAAGTCAACTTTAGTTCACAAAATCATATTTTCTTTATTTTTGTGGGGCAAATACAGAACACACTTTTACTGTTTTAGTCCAATATGTGACGGAAATGCTAGGTCAGAGGTGGTTACCTTAACATCAATTCAAGAATACAGAATTAAAGTGCAATCATTTGCTCCACAGTATGGTGTCACAAGATGTCAGTGATCTGCTGAAAATACCAAAATTCAACAGAACGCGCTCTTAATAAAAACGTACAGTCTAAAAAAAGACAAAATAAACTTTATCTGAACGTTTCTGCCAGGACGGGTGGCTTAATGTGAAATGAGACGAGCCTAAAATTAGAATGAAGTTAGCTCAGGATGCATTGTCTTTTGTAAGGTTAACAAAGGTGGCCTCAGACAATGCTTATCCAGGAAATTCTAAGTTACGTACTTTGGATTTTCACAAAATAAAAGTACAGTACAAGTATTTTGTGAGTTACTCTCATTTAGTATATTATATTGTTTTTATTTTTTTTTTATTTTTACCTTTTTTTCTCTTTTAACAATTAAAGGTGCTACTCTACAGAATTTAACACTTTAAATGCTGTTAGAAACATAATTTGTTGTACTAGTCAATTTCCAAACCCTTCTGAGAAATTATTCTTTAATTGTGCGAACTTTTGTCTCATTCTTAATTTGTGTCGGGACCCGACAAACACAAGACCTTCATCTCTGCATGCTAGATGCACTACCACTCAGTTATGTACCATTCTGGAAGGTGGTAGGGAGACCAGTGTTGGGCTAAAACAAGGCCAGATTAAAGCACTTGGGGCGCTGGAGCAATTTGACCAAGAGCGGAACTTTTGCTCTTCCTCCTTCAAGGTACTGGATGTCCTTCATATTCCTTCAAAGCTCTGCACTCTGTGAAGGGGCATCATTTCCATGCGTGTGGCACAGTGAGGGATCTACAGGCTACGGTATGTTCAGGATGCAGCCTGTAGTTTCCTCACTGTGCTTCACGCACGAAAAGGGCATTACTTCCTGACACACAATGTAAGTGAAGGAGCTTTGGGCCATGGTACTTACCACATCCAGTAAATACTGAGAAGTATAGACACCTCACTGGGGTGCTGGGGCCCTGGAGCAATTGCTCCACAGTTAAGCCAGCCCCGGGCTAAAGTGTTGAAATTATAGGTCAAAGAGCTGTCCAGTGATGAATGCATTGCTCTGCCTATGTGATTCAGGAGCATGATCATCTATCATTTTAGATTTTAAAATGTTAGGTAAACCACATTGTTCACGATATTCTTTCTTTAGAAATTCTATTTGTCAGGACTTACCAGGAGTTGGAGCCCGGTTGCAGGAGATGGCGCACACCCTTGCAAAATAACACTACTTAGAGTGACAGTATGGAGAGATAACTAGAGCGGTGAGAGTGTGCACGGGGGCAAAACAGCTACGCGGTACAGACAGGGGATATCCCGGAGCAGAGTCAGACATAAGCAGAGGTCTGGGCCGGCAGACAGGGTTCACAAACGGTGTATCAAAGCAGAGGTCAAAGTCCAGGAAATAAGGCCTATAATCATCATTCTAATATAATCATAGAAGCAAAAACAACAACCAGATACTGGGCTGGAGGTGAGGCTGATCATATAAAGCCTGATGACGAGGCCAGGTGAGAGAGGCGGGGATCAGTCCATACCAGAACTAGGTGATGACAGTGAGTTTAAGTCCAGCCAGGCCTCTTAAAGGGGGCGGCCGCGCCTTGCGGTCTGTGGAACTCTGGGTGATGCCTGACACTATTTTAATGTTATATTTATGTATAATAAACGATTTACAATGTGCATAATATTTAAAATACCATAAATAACAAATACACAAGAAATAAAAAAATGGTACTCTGTGTCACGGAGCTAGCTAGTCCGACCGACTACCTCCGCTGTCTTGTGCTCCCTTAGCCTGGGACACCACACTTTCCCCGGTTCACTAGCCGAGACTCAGTGTAGGGTAAAACCAAACGTAGACTGATTTATTTTGGACACACAGGGCTGGATATATCCAGCAAAACACACATTAACATAAAAAACAAGATATTGGGATACAAACCGCCCCCTTAATCTGCCTCCCAGAGGCAACAGGGGTCAGTAACGGGATTAACAGTACAATAGGGTCCCAACCTCCACTATCTATTACTGGCCAAAATCAGTTCCAGGGATGGCCGGGTAAATGTCTGTAGTAGTGGAACTGGGGGGAAGGGGACAACATAATAATGCACCATGGGGTGGGGGGGTCTGATATTAAATTAAAACAATGGCGGTCACTACCTGGTTGCAGATCCTGGCTGTCTGCTGGCGATAATCCCCTCAGCAAGTGATGACATGATATACTGCTGGGGGTAGCCACAGAAGTCTTTACAGTGGTCCCAGTGATGGAGGGTTCCGTCACAATACGGTTTACTTATTAGTAGTGACGTATAGTCTAGATGTGGATTTCTTTTAGCTGAAGCTGTTCCAGAATCAACAATCCGCCTAACCTAGCTTCTAAAAAGAAGATATAATAGTATTGATCCACTGATTCATACTTTGTTTTCTTAATGATTTTCTACATGTTTAAAGTGGTGTCCTGGCAGTTTCATTGATTCTATTTTTAGCACACACATGGATCGCACGAGGCCGTTTTAGAAAGAAATATAATGGTGTTTGTAAGAACACGTTTCACTTCTATCAAAGAGTAAACGCAGGCAGCATTATCAGCATCAAACAGGAAACGGAAAAAGGACAACAGGAAGTCAGTCAATTAACATCTGTCCTGGTTGTCACTAAAATTTCAAATATATCCAGATATTTGAGAGAAGAAATGATCATTTTGGTTCATTGTATAAAACCACCTGGAGACATTTTAATAGTATTTTAGTCCCTTGTCAAATTTACCTTCATCTCCTAACCTCTCCACATACGCAACATTATCAATTATTTTCGTTTTTGATTCAGGCATTACCTATTGTAATACTATTTGTCTCGTGATGAATGCTGTAAGTGTGTTGGGCACAATAGTTACTGTACATTTGATCATTTTATAGTTACCGTTACTATTAGTTTCCTTCTATCTGTCTAACTATAGTTAACTATTACTATAAGATTATTATTATTATTGATTTATGTAGCGCCAAAATATTCTGCCGTGCACAATGGACTGACACTGGCAATAAATAGAACATCATGAAAAAAATGGTATTTCTACAAGTGTGCTATCTATATTAATAGGAACAGGCCAATTAACTTGTGGACTAGAATCGTGAACAAATAATTTAATTAGAGGCCACAGGTTGAAGACCAGATGTACAGCACAGATTTTTAAAAAGTATCTTTCATATTTTTCAGTGTATGGATATTACATTATCATAGTAAGTATTACAGCCCATAGTAGACAACTAAATTCAGCTGGATACCTCTGGACAAGTTATGGTATTGCTAAGAATATACATGGTAGAATAAATATACATGTTATGCACTATGCTATAGAGTTATTTAATGTGATTTTTGAACTAAACAAAATATTCACTGATAAATATCTACTAGCAACATCACTTATTTGATGTCAGATCATAAAACATGGAGAGAAAGTAAAGTAAATATAAACCATATATAAAACATTCTGAAGTTACAATACATGAAATTGTTAGGTGGTCATATTAGGTTAAGCCAAATTAAGATAGTGCGTTCAAGAGATACCCGATATGCTGTAATATAGGAATAAATAATGTCATGACAGCAAGATAAGGGAACAGAAAATATGGTTGATGCATTTTATGATTGCACAAGATTGACCAAAGCCACGATAATGAAAAGAAAGAAGGAAAGACATTTGGCTTGTTGGAGGTCCCTTTTAAAATTGTAACAGCAATAATATAAATTATTTAGAAACCGGAACAATAAACCTGATGATATCATTCCTTCACAATTTTTTTTTTTTTTTTCTTTTTACAAAGAAATTACTTCTTCTCCGTTAATCTCTCTGTTAATTTGTTGCTGTTGATCCAAAAGAAGGCAAAAAACCCCCGATGTTACCATGTCTCTTCTATAGAAGATGCTCCAAAGAAGTGTGTGTCTTTTAGTAGACCAAGGTTCATAGGTAAGATGGAGCCTCACATAGTTCTTTGTAACAAAGCAAAGGTCTTGCAAGCTTCTTGACTCAACATCTTACTTAATAAATCTGCTAATTATCAGTGTAAAGCTTGTGGCCCAGGAGTGTCCATAAAACCATACAATTATATATATATATATTTTAAAATAACATGTTCTTTTATTTCAGCCAAGTTCTGTAATTTGTTAGGATAATTAAAAAAAAAATTATGCCCCAGTCAAGTTTTACTGCATACTTGCTGATGTTGCTGAGTAAAAATAATCATTGAGGTCATATCACATAATGCTCATTGAGAGAGAATCATGTTTTAGATCTAGAGTTTGTTAACATTTAAAAAAAATGTTTGAGAACCTGTTAAGTCCATAAAATGGTTCATGTTAGCCACCACATTTCTGAGTCTACGGTCGTATTGATGTAGCCATGCAGGAGTAGTACAATATGCGGAGATCAAATATTTCATTTACTTCCAGCATTGACCAGGACGTTTATTTGTTTAAGCCTAAATTTCTATTCTATAAAAAGTGGTGCTAAGATGCCCCGATTCACACCACATATAATGCCCTGGCAACTGGCCATCTCGGTGGAATATCCATTCTTCTGCTGGAACCCAACATTTTCTCTCTCTCTTCAGATTTTAACGCTATGACTGTTAGAAAAATGCTTATGTTATCGTAAATATTATTGCTGACAAAGACATAAGAAAGTAGAAGATGTCTAGTCTATGATATATGCACGAGTTCGCGCCAACACATCTACTCTATGTTATTCTATATATATATATATGCAAAGGGTCAAGTATAGGCCATTCTTAATTATGCAGCTTAAGTGGCGTAACCTGCTTGAAAACTAACCAATCAGAATGATGCATGCTATTAGAAGTAGATAAGAGGTTATATAAACCATGTAATCCAAACATGTAATCAGACAATGCTTCGACTTTTGTTTGTTGTGTGCCTTGTCTCGATTATGCGCATGATCTAAATAAAGGAAAACTCTTTCTGAGGAGAATTCAACCATTATTTCAACCAACAATGACTCTAGGAATGTACTTATATGAAACTGAGTTGTAAATGGATACCCTGGCCTATAGTTGGAGGTATTTTTTTGGTTAGCAGTATGACTGTTTTTGCTTACATACTGAAACGTACTGAATTTCTGCTCGGGGTGTAATAGTAGCATAGGTGAATTAAAGGGGAAGGCCCATGGAAAAATATTTTTTTCTCCTTGAACATAAAATGCAATGCTGTATATGATAACGTAAATTTGCATTGACAAACCCGGTTTTATGTTATTTTGTTCCAGTAAACGTCCTTTATCTGCAGACCTGGGGGCTGCCATTGACATCAGTCATAATATTTTGGGTGTTCTCCCTTGCTCAAACTCCACGCAGCTAATGGCAAGACTAATGAAGTTCATTTCTCCATAGACTTTCATAAGTCATGATTAACACTGAAACATTCTATCACTTACAAAAGGCAGAAGAAGTCAGGGGATTTATCTAGTAGGTTGAGCTACGATAACAGAGCTAGAACGCATTCAAAAAACTAATATGCAGCTGCCTGAAATTATTACACAATAATTTCTAAAATAGTTTTTAACCTGATACTAGTTATAAAAAAAATGTCGTGAGTTCTCCTTTAAGATAATGTAAAGAGCCTGTTGTAAAGATTGTGAGTGTAAATAATGTGTTTTATATTTGAAAATTCACACCTATACAGATAAATATGCAGGTTATGCAATATTCATAATTAATACTCATGGTTTCTTAAGTCATTACGGTCGGTAAAAGCAAAAAGAAAGGCGTTGAATAGATGAGATGATGTAATGTGCGCATCTGAAGACACTGGAAGCATTTTGTTTTCCTTTTTTTTTTTACTTCGAATGGGATGACGTTTCCAGCCATGATTCTTCTGCTCGGTCTGTTTCCTAATTTGAATGCCAGATAATATCTTCTTCTTCCTTTACAATCCATGATAACAAATAAGTTAACAGGAAAAGACAAAACAAAGCTTCAGGACATCAATGGGGATTACCTAACCTTGTGCCTAGATAAAACGGTAAACAGAGAAGGACAGAGAGATAGAGGACATAACAAAATATTAGAGGCAATTAGCTATAATCAGCCATTATTACCAAGCAACTAACTCCCAATATCCTCAGTAGAATCTGTATTGTAGTGTTGCCTGTATGATATAGATCATCTCAAAACCAAAACCATATCCATTACAATGATTGTTTAACACTATTTTTTGACTATTTAATGACATTTAAAAAGTCACCTTTCAAAAACAATTTGTAACACTTAAGGAGACAAGCAGAAAACAGGGAGAAAAGTTTCAATCATGTGGTCACCTTATTATAAAAACAGATTTTTGCTAACAAAGTCTCTATTATGCACATGTCCTTTCCTTCACACCATCTCATCCCACCTTTTTGTTATGATCTCTGCTAGTGAAGTTAATAAAATAGATGACGGATTTATAGGCAAATGGTGACAGTATGAGTGAAGGGTGAAGAGGAGAAGAAAGTGGTAAAAGTATTCCCAATGTCCCGATTTATCTGGGGGTCTGTAATGCAAAGCGGTGAACTTGTCCCGTGACGTGGTGTTCTGTCCAAACAATGCAATCATTTTCATTCTCTGTCTCAGACAGGGGAGGGCTGGCAGCCTAAGGCCTGGGGGGCAAGTCAAGTGAAGTGGCTCCGCCCCCTCGTACTCACCTTTCACCCCTCACGCTGCTCTCATCACTATGCGGCCATCAGACTGCTGATGCCACCGGCCAGAGCTACTTTAATCCTCTTTTTTATTTATTTAATATGCCGGATCGGCTTGCCATATTAAAAATAAATAATAATCTAAACGGCCGCTGGGTGCTGATACCGCCGGCCGGCGCTGCTTTAATACTATTTTTTTTTTCATTTAATAGCCGATCCGGCTTGCCATATTAATTTTTTTAAAAAAGTATTAAAGTAGCGCCGGCCGGCGGCATCAGCACCCAGCGGCCGTTTAGATTAGATTTCGGTCTCAGATATTGCATGCTAGGAAGAGTTGTTACATCCAGGCATAAAATATAGTGAGGCAAATGGCTTTGAGGGACCTGTCAGGAATTCGGGGAACCGGTATTTAAATCTGTGATTTAAGAGTGTAAGTGTACTGCAATGTGCATGCGTTTGGGGCTACATAGAAACATAGGATTTGATGGCAGATTATAGACCATTTGGCCTAATCTAGTCTGTCTGTTTTTTCCCAGACTCAAACCTTAAACAGTCCTTGGTTTCTTCTTAAATTCAGGATTGCCATATGCCTATCCAATGCATGTTTACCATATACACAACTTTAAATACGCCGGTATAATTTTGCACACAAATTCATTGGAAAGAAGGAATTATATGTATATTACGCATACACACCAGATTAGGTCACTGGGGGATGATCAGCGAATGAATGATCATTGACCTAACGAGTCATTAATCATTGATCCAATAGTAATGTATTAGTTTAAAATGTGTTAAAAAATAAAATAACTATTGCAAAATAAAAAGTATGTAACCAGATCACTTAGTTTAGGCCACTGAAACTGATCAGTGAATTTGGTCAATAATCAATGACCTGAAATTCCATTACTCAGTGATCAGATGGGAGCACAAGATTGAGTATGACTTGGTCACCACAAGCCTGGGCGGGACTAAAGACACAATCGTTAACACCTTTAATGCCACAATTGCATCATCATGATCATGGCATTCAAGGGGTTAATACTGCACAATCGCTCTCATGCAGCATCAAGAAATCTGTATTTGGGCATAATACGCACCTGTTTTCAGGAGTCTTGAAAAAGGGGTAAATAACCGAGATGTAAATTCCCTTACTGTATTAACCTCTACCACGTCTGCTGGGAGGTTGTTCTACTCATCTAACACTTTCTCAGGAAGTAAAACTTCCTAGTGTTAAATCTAAGCCTCAGAGCCTCTTTTTTTTTTAGATAATTTTCTTGATTTATGTCTGCCGTGGGTTGTTGGGGTGAGCATGTCTGGACCCGGTAGGTTAAGAGTATGTCAGCACGGGTGGCCAGGGGTGTTTTGGCTTTTGGAAGGGACAAAAGGAGTAAAATAATTGTAGGTCGTGGGCAAAGGAAGGCTGATATGATATTGGGTGGGGGGGAAGAGACAGAAAGGGGTGACATGATATAATAGAGAGACGAGGCCGGCCTTATCATCGACCTAGGGTTCTAAACTGGTGAACGATAGCAGCCCTTACAGGGTGACAAAAATTCAGAGAGAAAAATCGGCAGGGATTAAGAAAATCCTCAGTGGCATAACTCCGAAAATCTCTTTCTCTCTTGACATTTCCTTACAATAAGTCTCTAGGTGAATTCATTTTTTTGTAGCAGTTCCGAGGAAACAAAGACTAGACTTCAATATGAAATTAATTTTGTTCCCGAGGTGCGTCACGCAGTTTGAACAATGCCTACACTTTCAAATCGTCTTTTTGATCACACTGAGTAAAAGGATATGTGCATTTACTGTTTTGTATTGTTACCGAAAAAAAAATAATTATACCTTTTTTTTGTGTAGCACACTTCCTGCCAGGGTTACTTACTTCTATTGGCTGAGCTGGGGCTGTCAGGCCTATTTATAGTAAAATTAAGAAAAAAAAAAAGCACCACTGGAGGCAGGAAAAGTTACTTAAAGAATAGAAGGAAGTGTGCCTGCTACTCAGCCAAGACATCCAGAGTATTACAGCAACTACCTTCATACTGTCTTTTAACTTACGAGGAGGGTGCAGGACATTCTGACAACTGAAAGGCTACGACTATTACAACCAAAAAATCATAAGGAGTTTTTTTTGTGTGGAAAATATCAGAAATCTGGAAAAAGGAAGAAAAATGACTGTGGGAAAAGAAAACAAGGTCAGAAAAAAAATATGTTTTTTAAAAAAAATAATAAAAATATATATATTTAATCTTGATGGCTCTTCTGTGCAGCGTGAGTTCACACGCTTCGTAGAGGACACTTAGAACGTGTTTTCGCACTATGGAAAGAAACACCTTGTGGTAGCTGCTAATAAAACTTATTTATAAAGCTAATTTATAATCAGTGTTACTGACAAAGAAGCACATGGCTTTCTAAATTCAGATCAAGGAATTTCAAATAGATAACTGTCTGTAAAGGTCTTATACAAAAAAAAAGGTTTTCAAGATATTATAAAAAACATTGTTTGCACTTACTTGGACATATTGTTTTGTTTCAGTTGTTAAATTAGGAAGGCACATTACATTATGGAGAATATATTTAGTTTTATAAATCAAGCTGTAGTCTCATGTGGCCAAGTCATGTCCAATTGTTTATGATCAGGTTTAAATAATGAAATACATTAAAGTAAATAGAGACTATGAAGCCTCATTTGTGCTCTTAAAATCTAGCCAGGTTTTTCAAAGGAAATTGTCAATCACAATTTATATGATAATTTACATTAGTTCATTAGTCACAAAGCTAAGTTTATAAAAACTTTTCATACTGAAAACCTCTAATTCATGCCTACTGTGTAATTTTGACTTAAGTTCTGATATAGGTTATAGATCAGAGGGGCAACTGTAGTGGTCTTGTCAAAAAAAAAAAAACACATAAAAATTACTTAAGGGTCCACAACCTTTCTCGGAATAATAGATACATATCTCGAGGGATATTAGGCATTTAGGGCTTTTTATGGATTAGAGATATATTAATGTTATTTCATACCTCCAAACATTTCAAATCACCAAAGATGGATGCTTTTAGGGGAAGCGGCACTAGTGGCATTACATCATCAAGTGTTATTTTACATGACTTGTAGAACACTGGGATGCATTGATGTCTGGTAAAAATTGTGAGCTTGACATCAGGACAGGGGAGAGGAATTTGGGTTTTGAAGACAGGCACTTAGGAGATTTGCCACATTATAAAGAATCAATAAAAAAAAATACTTTGTGGGAAAAAACATGCAAAAACTGGAAGGGGACAGGTAGAACCTGGAAAGCACAGGGAAGCCCAACACCTTTTACCTCTGCAGTCAGGGTCAGACTGATGTACAGTAATGGGGAGAAAAAAGAGGATAAGGGGAAGGAATTGAGGCACAGATCTCCTATCCAGAACAAGACTCCACTGCAGACCGGAAGGCAGACTGACAGGCAGACTGACCGACTATAATGCTGGGTATAGAGATGGAGGGGTATGATTTTGGTACAATATGGGGTGATAATGATAGGGGATGAATATGAATGATGATATGTTGATGATGATGATAATGGTGAGAGATATGACGGTGGTTAGGGGATATGACATATGAGTTATGTGTGATAATGGCCAGCGGCAGCTCTACACTTACATATATACATAAGCACACACACACATAAGCCAACACCTTAAACATACATACACGTACACACACACCCACTCCAACAACATACACTTGCTCATACATACATATACAGCCATTCCAATGCCATACACCTAATCATAATTACATGGACATATACACAACCTCTCTAAGCACTATAACCTTATTCATACAATGTTTTAGGTTTAATTGTAAATTGTTAGGATATTTATTAAAAATGTTATAGGCATTCTCAGTTGATGTATAATCACAAACAGGGTTTGTACATAATACTCAGTTGATCTCTGTGTTTTCATGTGGTTCTCAATTGATCTTTACCCAGAATGCATTGCGTGTTACTCAGTTGATCTCTGTGTTTTCATGTGGGTCTCAATTGATCTATAGACACAATGCAAGGTTTGCATTTGATATTCAGTTGATCTCTGTTTCTCTGCGGTTCTCATTTGATCTATACACACAATACAGGGTTTGCATATGATATTCAGTTGATCTGTTTGTTAACCAGGCATTCCTACTTTATGACAAACGATATTTGCATAATTTGACCTATAAATGTTGCAAAAAATATTTGGGGCATTAAAGGGTTATTAGGACTATAAATTTAATCATTGGTTAACAAATGTTTTGCAAATGTGTATCTCTGTTTTGCATACTGTTTATCAAATTATTTTCCAAATTTTTAGCTCTAATGTTTTTAGGAGTGCTACAAGTTTATGTGCATGTTTATCATCTGTTTTTTGTTTTTTTTTCAAAATGGTTAATTTCATACTTAAAATATTATTTAGCAATTATTTGGATTCTCCCAGAGAGTCCCAACTGACTACACAATGTCATGGGCCACAGTGAGATTAAGAACTGTGGGTTTTCATGTCTCTTATATTCATAACAAATTTGTTCCTCAAATATACTTTAAAAATGGTTTCAAATATACTTTTGCGCAGTATGTCCCTATTCTTAAAAAAAAAAATGAACATTTTGGACTTTATCATATAATGATTTAGGACCACTTATTTTGTCTCTTTTTACTTCCACTTATAGACACAAGTGTGTTTAGAGTAACTATGGTTTTTGGTAACATTTCCTCCCTGACTGGATCCTTAGGTTTTGTTCCTTTGCTGAGTGTTGAGCATGTAATAACAATCATAATAGCAATGATTGCTGTTAAAATACTGTATTTATAAATGTCACATACAGTATCTGGATGTATAGTATATTACAACGTATTGCTCACAATAACATGCCTATATTTGGAAGATTACATTTGTATAGGAAGCTGAAAAAAGGATATAATTCTACATCAATTCAATTAAAGATTAGAGGTCGATTACATAAACCATAAAATGAAATAATTAAATATGCCTGAATAATTTGATGTTTACAAGAACACTGCTAACTGTGTTAATGATCTGACTGCTTGATAAATTGGCCACATGGAGTTATTACTAAATTGATTTGGAAAAAGTTCAAAACATTTCTAAGTTATTCCAAAATATATTTGCCGAAACTGTGTAAGTTCAAATATAATGAAGCTTGAATCGAAGGATCAGTCAATATTACATTTAATTCTGATATAATAGAGAGTGACTTTCTACATTGATACTTCGAACATTCCTCTCAAGTGTCCTGGATTTTGTGGGAAAGTTCCAATTTTGCCCTTTATTCTGCTCTCCTACATAGCTGCCCAATGGTCGCGTCTTCTCCAATTGGGAAGATTGTCTGCCTGTGATCAGTTGGTAGCAACAATTTCCATAGCATTTCCCTGTGACAGACTGAAGCAGTCCTGTGAGGTAGCCTTATGGGCCTTATCTAAGATTGCTTTCTTCGCTTATGCGGTGTTGCTGTAATGACTCAATGTCGAGGCGTTCAGCAACACCAAAGACTCTAGCAGGGGCCCTGTGTGGCCTCTCCCTGGGTCGTCAATGTCCGCCATATATAATAAGGAGTTGGATGTCTGATTAAAAAGAGGCGATCAACAATTGCCTCCTAAGCATAAACGATAGCGAGACATTCAGCGACACAGACAACCCACCCCAGGATGTACTGTGACCAGGGCCGGCCTACCATGGAGCAGAGTGGGGCAATTGCTCCAGGCGGCACTTTTTTTTAAGGCGGAAGAGAGAGAGGGGCGGCGAGTGGTTTTCGCTTACCAAGTTGTCAGTACCCACTCGGCGCCCCTCTCTCTCCTCTGCGAGCCCTCTAGCTTGGTCTCGGTGGCGGCTTGTAATGTTGAGCGCCGGAAGATGACGTCATTACTGACGCCCAGCATTACAAGCCGGCACCGAGACCGAGCAGGGAGATTCGCCGCAGGACTGCTACAAGGTAAGTACAAAGGGGGGGGGATAGGGTAGATAAGAGGGAGGGAGAGGAAGGGTAGCTAATGGCGGGGGCATTTTAAACTTCGCCCCAGGCGGCATTATGCCTTGGGCCGGCCCTGACTGTGACCTCAACGGAGAGAGATCACAAGCGCCAATGCGTTTTTAAGAGGGTCTTTAAGAGGGTCTCTCCAGATGCTCCTGAGAACTCTGGGCTCCCTCTGCAGGTATTATGCGCTGTGTAAATGTTTGGCGCTATATATATAAAGATAATAATAATAAGTGCATATGATGGCTGGAGTGTCCCTTTTAACCCACTATTATAGTTTACTATAAATGAACAAATTTAACACCACTACTGACATTTTCTATTACATCCTCCTATATATCCTCTAGTGTACATACAGTATGCGTCTCAACTAGCGAAGCAGAACAAGGTCGCAGTCCAAGGTTACATTCCATTAAACCCAGGAAAAGTATTCAATTACAAAACCGACTCACAGCTTGGCAACAGCTTATCCGAAGTTGAATAGCCCTTGATTGTTTTCCACTATATATATAGTATATATACAAACTTAATGTCAGTAAGGACAAATCATTTTTAAATATATTTGCCAAATTGTACCACTTTGGTAAGTGTTTTATTTTTTTTCGGGAACATAACATGCTGTTCTTTTTTGGGAATCCTCCGTATGTACAATAGCATCGGACTCGAGCATAAAGGTGACATTCAGCGACACCGTATATTGAAGTTATGTGCGGCACATTTTGCTCTTAAAACGAAACTTTCTCCAGATATTTGCTATTCATAAAATGTCATGTGGTGTGAAGTTAGAAAAACTATTTTTAAAACACTGAGCTGTCAATAATATGCCAAACATGCAGCTAAAGTATTTGTAAACCACAAGGTTTTTAAAAGTAAAGCACAATCAACGAGAAACCAGTCAGTCTAGCTATATGGGATATAAAGCTATGCGTCAACTAATGTTAAATGAACAGTTTTCTTTGTATGCATAGTAGAAGCATCAGCATAGGATTTGATGGCATCTAAAAACCATCTAGGAAAAATGTCTTTACCTAATGATTATTTCCCATGCAAACAAGTAACTTGTCCATAACAAAATGATCAACTGCCAAACTAAAATGGCTTTAGTGGGCAAGATTTATCTTGAACATTAGTTTACAAAAAAAAATAGTAATAAACATGACACCCGTGTCACCCTGGGACTTCTGTCTGTTCTCTCTCAATGTTCTGTACAGAGAAGAGCCTCAACCACATAGAAGACCAGAAGGAGTTGATGCTATTCAAAAATGTTAATCTGATGGTTTTACAACCTGTTTGAGATGCCTCTGGGTGCTTTGTCTGAGTGCCTGGAGATTTCTCATATAGTATTGCAGTCCTTTCAGGTGGGTTTATTTAGAGATCACTATTGAAATATCAAAAAACACCAGGTGACTTTCTTTTCCAACTCTACTTGACTTTGGTAAAATTATGTTGTTGCAGTTTCTTTCTAATGTGGAGACATGAACATGAGTATCAACTTGTAATTTATCATAGTTGAAGAAAATCCTCAGAAATATTTATAATATCTTTGTAGCTTGATTTCACATGGTGTGATTGACCAAACTTGGTATGATCTCCTCTAAGTGTAAGGTAACATTGCTTTATGGCTACATTCGAGGTACACTTTTGGCATTTGACTTGGTAATTATAGTGCTTTTTACACACTTTTCTTGGTGCAGACTAATGTCATAGATGACACCTGAGTTGCATACCTAGGGACTCACAGGGTATGTGAGAACCAGGTCACTTTCATCTTTCTTCAGGCACGGGAACAGTGTCTGGCCACACCCACTCCCCGCCCAATTCTCTTCCTGTTCCCAGCCCACTTAGGAATGTCTGGGTCTAGCCCCACCCCTTTGAAGCCATTCCAACAGTAGAAGGAGAGCTGCAGGAATTCTACTCTGAGAAGTTCCCTGGTCTGCACGGTTGATAATTGTTCAGAGATGGTTAATCATTTTCATTAGACCATGCAGATTCTTTTCACAGCTCAATAATTTGATGACATGCTAAAAAGCCACACAAAGAACATATCTGTTTGTGACCACTACTTTTCTAGTCATATAGTATTCATGTTGTGAGTCTAGAAAATAGTGTTGAATATAAATCATGTTTTAAAATTCTGAATTTATATAAATTGCTTTAGTTACACTCAGATACCCAGTTTTATTTACTTTTAGTCTATGGCAACCCAAATGTGATTCTTGATACTAAATATACATCAGCATGAAAGTTTGTTAGTTTTTCACTTACTATGTTGACACGTAGTAAAAGTTGATTAGTGACGTTCAACATGTTTCTCATTCCACAATAGCATTTTGTGTGCTTAAGAAGCATTAAAGACAAAAATATGCATTTCTTTCAAATTAATAGTGTGTACTTTTTTATTTTATTATTATTTTATTTTATGTGTAAGATACACACTGACCTTTTTTCATAGTGATTTGTGATCCCAATAAAGTTTAAGTGGCGAGTCAAATGTTATTTTTACGGAACAAATCATGGAAAATGAAGCAGAAAGTAGGTCAAGCCTTTTCAACCCATAGAAAAACAGAAATACACAGAAAACAACTCATCTAGTCTGCTCCAGGACCTCCATCCTTTTGATTGGCTTTGTATCATGTTCAGGGAAAATCTCTTATACGCATGCTTATATACTACCGATATTCCTTTTTTAAGTTGCTCAGATCCTTATTTTCCCGCACTCTCAAAACCACACAGCCAGGTCATTAAATGTAAGTTTTCCTACATTTCCCAAGATCCATCAGTGGAGTTCCCATCACAATTCTGAAATAAACACAAGTATGACTCTACTAAAATTGGTCCTGGTGCTACAGGTCTACTGGACAGTTTTTTTTTTATATAAAACATCAAAAAACAGGGCTGTAATCAAAATCAAAGATGTGAATCCTGAGATTACAGTTCCTCCAAAGAGTGCAAACATAATATATCAGTTGAAATGTAACATGTTACTTAACAGGGACGCAACCTTTACATATTATGCTGTCATATGCTGTTTATTGGACATTAAAAATTAAATATACCTCACAAAATGTTAGGTAAAAAGTGCTAAATATTTTGTGTAGAGGTATAAGAATCAGGTAAAATCTGGGTTGTGACGGTTCTCCATATGATAGGGTTCTCTTGTTCTCCACACACTTTATTTCTCTCTTGTACCAATTACAGAAGAGTACATCAGACTGCTCCTACCATCGAGGACAAAGCCATATTCCATACCAATGTTGGGTGTGGATGTTATTTTGTTTTTGTGTGTTTTTGTTTTTTTTAAGCACATTAAACCTCATAGTCTCAACTACACCAAGAAAACACCTGGGGGAAATGGGGAAGTGGTATTGCATATTGGGATAAGGTGGGGTATATGAAGGGGATGGGTGGAAAGCAGGGCAAGGTGCAAGGGTTATGATAAAAGTCCAAGGGCTGAGGTGCCCAGTAGAAGAAGGCCAGGGATTAGTCTTCCTTCTCAAGAATGTCAAAAGATGATCTTAAGCAAGCTTGAGATCAGCCTATCTCTGTTTTGATATCTGTCACCTCCTTCGATGCACCCTCAGACTTAAGACCAGATAGCAAAGCTATACACTACAAATCAATGAGAGATCCCACCTCTGCATTACTCGTTAAGGCTGCTAGGGAGAACACCTAAGATTCCTCAAATAAAAAAAACAAACTGAGAACAGACAAAGCTGAAAGGGGAACCGTTACATTTGAGATAAAACCATAACTAAATCGGGAACTGAAAACCCAAGTCTCACTTGTGTTATTACATTTGTTTATTTGCAAGATATTCGCGTTTCTGGCCTGATATAGCCCAAGCTAAGAAATAGGACATTTCATCCACATTTTAATCAATTTCCAACAATCTTTCAGTGGAATATATTTGATATTGTACAATCCGTCCATGTATGTTTTAAGACACGACATAGATTCTACCAGGTTTACACGAGTCTATAATCTTAGAGATGGAAGAAGAAGTAAAAGCAATATCAACGATTCCAGCTTTCACATACAGCATAAGTTAGAGAAGATCATATAGGTTAGTTTTGTACTACAATTTAAAGCGACACCCTGGTCACTATATTAAATGTCAATGTGTAAAGTGGTAAATTCTAGTGGAGCATACTATAACACTGAGTTTCTATTTAAATGCTCTTTCAAAACCACAAAAAGCTTCAGTTCTATAAAAATAGCATTTTGATTTTATCATTTGCACACCTAAAATTGTATCATAAAACTGTAACCTGTCTTAATGACAATGATGTTCTCATTTTCTACACAAGGAGAAAGGTGTGGATTTCTGTAAAGCAGACTGGGTTTGTGCTTGGTGTGCCTAGGGACAGAAGGATAGGCTATTCCTAAAGAGAATTATTGGGGCTAGAACGGAAATGCCTCACCAAATAATGCATATTAAAGCATGTTGTAAGTACTTTAATATAAGTTCTTTACCTGTAGAGAAAAAAGCTTCGGCACGCCACCAACTCCATGGTCCCCAATTGTCCCCATATTACATCATGTTGTTTATTGAAATAGTATTGTATTTGTGTGGTTGATGATTGCTTGGACCATGTAATGATTAATTGTAATTTCCATTTTCCTGCTGTTATTACAGCTTGCCCATATAATTTCCTTGCTCAAGGTCGCATAAAATTAATTTTGCAATTCCTGGAAAATTATTTTTAGCATTTGTGATTATCTTTTGTATTGGTTGTGTTAATGGTGTCATGTAGTCTAATGTAGGTACAGTATGTTGTGAATAAAGATTGTGAAACTATTTCTTTGTTGTCCTCGCACCATGTGTTGCAAAACTACACTTTAGGATAGGATGCACTATTTTGGCTCAAGCTTAAGTGATACTAACATAACAAATACATTAGCCATTCCCCAAAGGCTCCTTCAATCTGTGTAATCTCCAGCAGAGGATAATGTCATAGAGATATAGCAGACTATGCTGGAACCAAAACAATGGCTGAGTATTATCAGAATAAAGCTGAGTGTTGGTTGGGCTGATATTGACGATTGATGTAGCTGCCTAATGTGATTTATATGAAGCCAAATTCTATCCAGTAGGGTTCGTATACCAATTAAATGGCAGGTAAAGTCACTAGCACTGACAACAGAAACCCAGATAAGAGTAATATAATGGAGGCCCATGTATTGTAATTGGGTGAAAAAAAGCACCCATTTTCCAATACATTTGCATGCCATTCAGAGGATCCAGAGGCTGTAAAATGATGGATATTGCAGGCCAGCAGAAGGACATGAGGATGTGAACTTTTATCCGTCTTAACTACTGCTTCCTGTTTAACTACCTTTTATTAATTACATGGCTATCACACCTGAAGGTCCTACCTTCAGATTTCTTCTACAAAATGCAGGAAATGCTTCTCTTTCTCTGCGGATCCACCTGCATTATTCTGGCCTCCTGGGGCACTTCTACATTAGAATGCAGCCTCGGCATGCACCACAGGAACAACCTCTCCCCCAGTCCTTCAATCCGGAGACAGGTTGTCCCCGTGGCGCGTGCAGAGGCTCCGTTTTGATGCAGAAGTGCTCCAGGAGGCCAGAATAATGCAGCTGATCTCCAGGCGATGCAGATCACCAGAGAAGAAAGGAGAATGAAGACACGGAGAACATGAAGAATGAGAAGAAATGGAGAACAAGAAGCTGTGGAAAAGAAGACAAAGAAAGGAGAGCGATATTAACAGAGAGTGTGATAGAGAGTGTGAGAAAGTGTGTCAAAAGGTGAAGGAGTGCGGAAAATGAAATTCAAACTTCTTAGAATTTTAGAGCTTCTAAATTTGGAGGTTCAGCTTTGTTTTTTTTTTTTTTTTATTGTGGCTCCCTCCTTGTTTGCTGACATTTGCGAGAGGGAGAGAGATTTAAAGTTTTTCTCATTCTTTTTTTCTTGTTTTGTATATACTGTATATTATGCATTATGCAGTGTATAACAGAACTGGAAACCCCCATATTTTGTATTTCTTTAATTTTGGCTTCTTTCCCTCCACCAAATTTACGTTAAGAGAAGCACCTGGAGTTGTGGGACTGTCAGCTGGACAGAATTTAATCACATGCAGCAGTACAGTGCAGTCCGTAAAATGCTATGAATAAAGAGTGGTATTCCTGCAGTTTAAAGATAAGCTATATGTTCGAGAAAATCAAAAGCTTTCAAATTGATTCATTTTCTCCCCTTCACTTCCCTGAACAATTTCAGACGCTGCTATAAACATGAATGTGTGCATTATTAACTTAAAAGTAATATATTAAAAACCCTAATGTATTTTACAGTAACTGAATATTTTGTATTGCCTAAGAAAGGAGATTTCCAGTTTTGTGGCCAAAATAGATCTTAAATTAGAATACAAAATCTGCTCAAATGAATATGAATTTGTTTGTAGTGATCGTTCTATTACCGGTATATTTAAAAGGCGGTGATGTCATAACACATTAAAGTATGTAATTATATAGGAACTATGTGCAACTGAAAATATCTTATGTTAAAGCTACTGGCAGAGAAATAACCCCCAAAAAAATACACCTGTGTGTATTCACAACTTAGTATTCAGGGCAATCTCTTTAATGTATCTGTCAACCCTAAACCATACACCATAAAATGCATTACTGTAATACCTGGATAAAAGTTTCCTGTATTGCAGTTTTTGTTTTATCAGTGTTGCTTGAAAATTATAAAATGGCGCAGAGAAATGTATACACGATCAGGCGAGGCTATTCACTACGCTCATTTTTTCAAAATGGAGGCAATGGAGAACCACCTGGGCAAACCTTATTGCAATATACTATACCTCCTTACAGTCCTGGTTTTCATGGGACAGTCCAAACTTTTGACTAGTGTGGCAAGGTGGCTATGTGGCTAAAGCGGGCATGCAGCCGCACCTCCAGCTCTACCCAGGATTGGTCCTGGCCTCTTTTGGGACTAACCGTAACCCCTCTCTAGCTCCTGGCCCGCACAGCAACTCAGGTGTCCAGATTTGGTCCCCTGAAATGTTGGGGGGTATGATATACTAAGAGATATCTCTAGCATTTTACTTTTGCCTGCATACCTGCATATAACACATCAAATGATTTTCAGTTTGCTTTTAATCTGATTGTAAGCTCACATGATTAAGACCCCCTTCTCTTTCTATGTGAAAGGTGTGAAGTAAAAAAAAAGTTTGTACTGGAAGAAGTGTGTTTTTCATAATCTTTTATAAATGTTTGTTAGGTATCCCCATGCCCATACTATGTACAACTTTTAAACTATATTAAATAAAAACATAAAACACTCAATTTACTTTTACAGAATAATAACAATAATAATAATATTTTTTTTAAAAAAGCCTGGAAAATAGAGTATATCCACCTCTTTAGTGATTTGCAAATTGCCAGTAAAATTCCATCTTAAAAAAAATCACATTTTGTTTTGAAAAAGAGAAGGAATCTCTCAAATTTGAAGCCTTCTGGCTAAGTGTGCTGCTAGGTTTATGAGAGGAGGAGCGTGTGACTTGGTAAGACACAGAACAAGCTCAAAGGAAACAGCTGCTCATTTCATGCACAAGCACTTGGCATCCGAACAAGTAATGGGGATGTTTGTAGAATACCTCTGCAGCGAGAATTACAGTAAGTAACTCAGATATTTTTTTTTTTATCTTTGTTGTTCTTTAATTCAATTCCAGACTGTCACAGCACATACGTTTATGCATCTACCTGCATTTGTTAACATTAAGGTGTGTGTTAGTGTGTGTAGTTAGATGTTAAACTAGTAGGGCTACACATCAGTCAACAACAGTTACAACCAAAAGAAAAAGAATACTTTACTGTAACAATGCACTAACCACAAAGTATTTTTAGCATGACCCGTATTTATTTTTAGAAACCGCATGGCGTGCCAACTGCTTTCTAACTATCTCATTTTGTGAACTACTGTATAATAGGTGACATAATTAACAATCTTTTCTTCCACTTAATTTTAGTCGAAAAATATGAATTGTGGGTTTTTTTTAATCAAGGAAAGATGTGTAGCCACAAGTTATTTTTTACTATACCTCCAGGCAGTTTTCAACATTGTGTACATTCTTAACAAGTCATATGAGTTTTTGTTACTCATGCTGGCTGCCGGTGCTTGGGACAGTCTTATGATTTTTCCTACAAATATATTTAAATACCATTTATTGTCTATTTAATGGTCATCTTCATTATCAGCTGCTCCATTTTTTTTTTCTGTTTCAGAATATTAGGCATTAAGTCTCGATGAACAATTTGTTACATCTAAAACTATAAAATGCCTATTTATTGCACTCTGCGTATTTATGGTATTTGTCATATGATACTTGCTTGGGAATGCAATGCATCAATAACAGTATGACATAATATTATATTAAATGATATAATGCTACCCCTGCTTTATTACTTAAAGCAGTGGGAAGTATGTGCAGTATACCGATCAGCCATAACATTATCACCACTGGCAGGTGAAGTGAATAACACTGATAATCTGGTTATCATGGCACCTGTTAGTTGATGGGATATATTAGGGAGCTAGTGAACATTTTGTCCTCAAAGTTAGACATGTTAGAAGCAGGAAAAAAATGGATCAGAGGGACTTTAACAAGGGCTCAAATGTAATGGCTACACAACTTGGTCAGAGCATCTCCAAAACTGGAGCTCTTGTGGAGTTTTCCCGGTGTGCAGTGGTCAGTATCTATGAAAAGAGGTCCAAGGAAGGAAAAGTGTTGAACCGGTGACACGATCATGGGCAGCCAAGGCTCACTGATGCACGTGGGGGGCGAAGGCTGGCCCATGTGGTCAAATCCAACAGACAAGCTACTGAAGCTTGTTATGGTAAAAAGGTGTCAGCACAAACAATGCATTGCAGTGTGTTGCGTTTGGGGCCCTGTAGCCACGGACCAGTTAGGATGCCCATGCTGACGGCTGTCCCCTGCCGAAAGTGCCTACAATGGGCATGAGCATCAGAACTGGACCATGGAGCAATGGAGGAAGGTGGCCTAGTCTGATGAATCACATTTTCTTTTACATCGCATCGACGGCCGGGTGTGTGTGCGCTGCTTGCCTAGAGAACACATGGCACCAGGATGCATTCATGGAGGGCCCACCTTGCAACTTTAACTTTAAGGACTTAAAGAGCCTGCTGCTAACGTCTTGGTGCCAGATACCACAAAATACATTCAGAGGTCTAGTGGAGTCCAAGCTTTGATGGGTCAGGATTGTTTTGAAGGCAAAAGGGGGGCCTACGCAATATTAGGCAGGTGGTCATAAAGTTATGGCTAATCGATGTGTCTTACAATTCAGTTTCAGTGCTTGCTTCATAGCAACTTTACAGTTATTAGCATACCTGGTTGCCACACACTAGACTGGATCCCACACATTCACATACTTTAGCTGAGAACATTATTGGGCTGGAGGCTCCAGAAATCAGCTGCCATTGTGACACGATTTGATTTCCGTGTACGAGATTCCACCTACTCACTGCCCAGGTTCTGCCCACTGCCTGCTTTTTCAAGTATATGTGGCCTGGATCTGCCCATGTGCCTAGCTATCTCTATCACCTACTGTTGTCCCACTCACCCCCACCTTCCATCGTGAAAAGGAGACCTATGGGGGATCAGTCCTGGTAGGTCCCAGGTACGATCACACAGCTTATGTATTTTCGGTATTAATTCTGTGAGGTGAGCAGTGTCTCTGGGTATAAAAATTCAAGAAAAAGCTAGAATTATAATGCAGGCTGCTTTAGACCTTGAGGTGCTTTGTGCAAAACATGTGTTATGGTGGGATGATGTTGGCATACTTACCTAATTTGCTCTGTGAGTGGACAACTTCATTTGTTAATGGCTCTCCATACCAAAAGGCCTCCTAGTGCACGTCTATGATTTGGGGTTTTTAGTGGAGGGTCACTTACCAGTGACCTATGCCCGCGCCTTCTGATGGTACACACTACCCATCTCCGTGTATGTGTTTTCTCTTTTAAGGACCTTATGACATATAAGATTTCTTTTTATGAGTTAAACACTCAAAAAAGTAGTTGGAGTATGAATATAGCATAGCCTGGTTAAAACATTTTCCAAAACGATTAGAGCTTGGACACAAAGACCATACCTTTTGAATTTGGCCTACAAATGCCCTCTGAGTCTGCAGGACGATACTTCCTTTTTAGAGAATCTAGCTCTGCAACTATAAAATTCAGTCTGTTCTCCTTTATTGAGCATTGGTGGTCATACCTGGGATTGACCTGTAATAATTGAGTTTTACCCCAATTTCATAGCAACAGGATGAATGGAAAGATTCTCAAGAGTTACACAATGTGGAGTGGACTCCTTCATATTCGGTTCTAAGTTAAAGATGTTATATCAGCATCCCAATAACTGTTTTTATAACTTGTTTATAACAATGTAATTAACTCCTTAATTATAGGTGACAATTTAAAATACCTTTACCTCTTAACAATTAGGGGAATCATTATTATAACAGATTTGATGTTATCATTAGAAGGTAACTACAAAAGAACCTTTGTGATAGACTTTAAAAGAGTCTTCGAGTTGGCTCATTTATAAATCCCCCTGGTATGGAAGTAGTTACAAGCAAAAGTGTTCAGGTCACAAATTGCTTAATCTGAGGATTTAAATACGTTGAACAAATATGATTCCCTAATTAGCCCCGCAGGTTCGGTATGGAGGTTTATATACAAAACTGATGCAAAATGGCAACAACATTTCTAGATAAAAGGGCAGTATTGTGCAGAAAAGCAGCATTCCTAAATCTGCTCCAGCATGTTGAGTTTAAATTCAATTGTATTTTAAAGCACAGTTGGGTTCTGCCTCAATTTTGTATGCAATTAATGCTATATCAAACAAATTCAACTCTCTGTATTCATTATGCAACTTCACAGCTATTCATAGACTCGTTTCAGTACCAGGGGGTATGGAAAGGTATGGAAAATGTTGTTCTTCCCATCTAGTATTGAGAAAGTTAAAAAAGAAAGCACAAAGAATTGATATATATATATATATATAAATATATATGTATATATATATATATATATATATATATATATATATATATATATGACTAGCTGCATACCTAGGAACTTCCCAGCACCTGTCTTCTAGGAGATTGTCTTTAGGAGGAGTAGGGCTAGCCAGAGCCGGCCTTAGGCGTTGTGGCGCCCTGTGCGGGCTACTCCTCTGGCGCCCCCCCTCACTACCCCCCCTCTCTGCCCCTTCAAACTACCCCCTCTCTGCCCCTTCAAACTACCTCTCCCCTCTACCCCTTCAAACTACCCCTCCCCTCTGCCCCTTCAAACTACCCCCCCGCCCCTTCAAACTACACCCCCCTCTGCCCCTTCAAACTACACCCCCCCTCTGCCCCTTCAAACTACACCCCCTCTCCCCCCCCACACACTTACCTTGTTGCCGGAGTCCTGCGGTGAGAGCGGGAGGCATCCGTCTTCTCGTTCTGCCGCGGTGCCGGCATTTCATGTTGAGCACCGGAATAGTCACGGAGAGTCACGGAGAGTAAGGGGCGCCGAGCGGTTGCTGAGAACTTCACGAGCAACCGCTCGGCGCCCCTGACCGGGACTTAGATTAAAGCATCAGTTTTTTTAAAAAAACTTTATTTAACATGAATGATGTTAAATAAAGTTTAAAAAACAAACAAAACAAAAAAAACGATGCTTTAATCTAAGTCCCGGTCAGGCGTCCCCTGCAACCATTGCGCCCTGTGCGGTCGCACACCCCTAAGGCCGGCCCTGGGGCTAGCCAGTTGTGTGGTGGGTGGTAGCCATGCATGGGGCAAGCCAGCCTTGAGTTGGAGACAAAGTGAGTGGGAAATAGGTGTTGTTAAACACTACTCCTTAGTTTGGAGTAAGAGGAAAGTGACCCAGAGACCCAGGGAAGCAGGGCTTCACCTGGTGACTCCGGGTCAAACCAGAGAGTTCCCACGTATGGGACAGTATATTTGTAGCAGAATAGGTATGTGTGTTCTGCACATACACATCTTTAGGTGTCATAAGAGCATTCAGTAGGGTGTATGTACACAAATGTTTCCAGCATGTAGTAAGTGCATAATATACAATAACCGCCTGAGGTGTATATATATATATATATATATAGATAGATAGATAGATAGATAGATAGATAGATAGATAGATAGATATATCAAGGAATGTACTCAACTCCTTAATAAAAGTTCTTGCGAAACTGCATTTTGCATTATAAATGTTTTGAAGACACAGGAATGATCTTTAGGATTAATTTATATATTTTAAGATCACTTTCCAGGCTTTGCAACTGATTTTTCTTACAGTATAGCCCCCATATCTGGTGCATTTAGAGCTTTGTCATATATTTTGTCTTTATATATATAGAAACATAAGGGTCAGCGTAGCATAATTCCAAGATGAAAAAAATATTATTTGATACATAAATGCAAATAATATGAACCTTTTTATTAAATACACTGAATGCCCTATTTTAAAAAAAAAAAAAAAAATTGGGGTTCTCTTTGGCTATTTTGTAGAAGCTGGTGAACCTGTATACTTAGCATTAAACACTGTGCACCTGAAATAAGAAACAAACATGTAATTGGAAAAAGGGCTGGGATTAAAGTTACCTAAAAATAAATATAATCTGCATAATGCCACAAAAACAGGAAATAACTAACTTGGAAGTACTTTTAGCAAGAACAAAAACAGCCCAGTCACTTGCGTATCAACAAGAGAGCATAACACACGGAAAGACCTAGGCATTCAGCCAAATCTCTGCAAATGACATAGGACATGTATTTTATATGGAGATTTTATTGTAACTGGGAATTCAATATACAGTTAAAAAAGGGGGTTTCCTCTCAGGCGTTTTTGATGTGAGAAACAGACTAAAATAGAAGGGAGGATAACCTAATATCAATGAACCATCTTACCAGGGTATACAAAAACATTGATTCATTCTATAACCTAGTTAAGGTAATATACATTTAAATGCACATTTATTGTTTCCGGATAAAACAGCAAAAAATGGGTTTATAAATTGTATGTGTAAACACAATAATGATTTAAAAGCATTAAAGGGATATAGAAGAGGGCACCACGAAATAGTCCTGTCTGGGTTATCATTTGGTCAAGGACCAGCACTGATGTTATTGTTCGGATTGAGACATTATATATCGTTACCAGTACATTTGCTACTGTAACTGGTTAATTTATTGTTTACTATGTAGATTATCCAATAATCTACAGATTTCTGGTTGAACATTTAGGAAAGCATGGTAGACATGGTAGTGTAGTACCTATGTTGTGTTTATTGCAGATTAGACATTTTCTAACTATGGTGAAAGGGACCTTTCACCCATAATAATGCTGAGGTGTTTAAATTATCATACCGACCCCTTTCATAATTCTGCAGAATCCCACCATATTCTCCTGCCCTTGTGATGACCAAGAAACTCCAGCTCTGACTTGGTGATCATTATGTGTGTGTGTGTGAGAGATTCAAGCAACCAATCAGAGGCAAAAATCATAAGACCGCAGATGATTGTAGCATCTCCAGAAAGCAGCAGTGGGGAACCTATGGCACGCCAAGGCCTTTGTTGAGGCACAGTTTGCGGTCACAAGTTTTAGCTAGCAATATGGCTGGCTGAGACTCCAAGCCCTCTGTTTGGGCACATGGGCAGGTTGCCATCATGAGGTTTAGCTAACAATATGGCTCGCTGAATATTATTGTAAATGTAAGGTATTGTTTCTACTGTAGATCTAGTGTAGCCCCCAAAGCCCAACCTACAGTTACCAGCTAGTATTCCCATAATAATCAACTTGCAATGTTTCTACTCAACATTATGGGAGCTGCAGTCAAGAAAAGTTAGTGTTGTGTAATGTAGCTCTGTGATGCACAGCAAACATTCTGATGTATTACAAAAAGAGGGTAGTTAGAGGGTAGTAAAAAGGGACATACACGCTTGGAACCAAAATAGGACACTTGGTAGTTTTGCAGCAGTTGTGGCTAACATTTGGCAAGTTCTGACATTACATATCTCATGATGTTCAGCCACCCAAATGGATGGCTGAGGATCATGAGATGTGTATTCCGCAGCAGTACCAATCCACTTGGCTCCTTCCGGACGCCCGTGTTAGTGAGATGAAATAGGTAATCTCACCCAATTCATATGTCATTTACAGTTGTTGAATAAGACTCAGACTGTTTCTTATACTTCTAGGCCTGCTTGAAAGGGACAAATTATATGAATATGTTTGTGATATATTCTGTAGGGCGTCTAAACCCGTCCCTGTCCTTTATTTGGGGAAATGTGTTAAAAGCCTGTGAACACACAAGTTTGTTTCCCCCGGAAGAAATTAGGCATGGCTGGTAATAAACGTGCACTTGTGTGTTGTTATTCTTAGTATCTGCATATTTTCCCTATAAATAAGGTGCCAAATGCTCAACAAAATGTAATATAAATTGACCTTTTACTTTTTGTGCGCAAACTACCAAGGCAGAAAGCATCATAATGAGATGTTACTTAATGGCCACACGTTTCATAGTAAAGCATAGCTGGCACGTTGTCACTATAGAAAAACATGCACAATACAACTTCAACCTGGCATTAGTAGGTACCAAGTATACTGAGTATGCTTAGAATAAGCTGATTGGAACTTGGAACAAAATAAAATTCTACTCTTTAGTTTTCAAATCAGCTTATGGTAAGGTCACCAATGGCAGATATCCAGAGGTATGTGTGATGTCATGGATAAATTCTATCACGCTACAGAATCCTACCAATAGGAATAACAGGTTGTACTGCTTCTGCTAGCATCATAAAAGCAAATCATTTAGTATTCTAGACTCAATCCCAAACATTTCGTTAGAATGTATTGGTTGGTATACTCTCTGAGGAAGGAAAAGCACACAAATATGTTTGTATTTGGAACATATATAGTCCTACATTAGACAGGCAGTAAAGAAACTATTCCAACATTCACCATGGTAGTGTCACCGGTCATTGTTATGAAGAGCACCCGTACCTGAATTGGCCTGAAGTGGAAATACGGGAGGGTGCAGCGAGTGGTCAGCCCAGAGGTCATGTCAGGTTAGGTTAGAAAAAAAAAAGAGCCTTCTAACCCCCTCCCCTTTTAAGAAGATACAATATTTAGCAGCAGTGTGTCTATGGGGGCAATTTGTCTAGTTTAAGGAGTGAGCAGTCTATCCACTTACTGTCGATGTCGACTGGTTGTTTCTGGTTGGCAAGGATCCATATCTTACAAAAAAACATGTTTTAAGGTGGGTACTTTAGTATGGTTCTTGGCTATCTTGTGCGGCTGAGTAACAAGGGTTGTTTTAGTTAGAGAACCAATCCACTTGCTGTTGTAGAATGATGATTTGTGGGCAAAATAGAGTACCTCTTACAGTCTTGTGTCTCGTTATTTTGTTACTGATTTGTGGGGAAAGCTATATCCAGTACCTGGGACTAGGGGAGAGCTGGCATCCTCTGGCTAGAGCAGGTAAAGCTCACTTCCCCCACCCCCGTAAAATTAGCACTAGCGCACACACTTGCACTCATACTCACACTAACACCCACTCAAAGAGATACACACTCACCTTAAAACACTAACATGCACACACTTTAACTTACACGTACACACTCTTACAGTCACGGCCACTCTAACACACTTATCACACAACAAAATCACAGGCTTATACACTAACACACACTCAAAATGACACTTACACATCCTCACTCTATCACATCTCACTCTATCATCACATAATTACACGTCTCACACACCTCCCGTACCTCTCCTGCCTCCCCCACACGCACATGTCTCACACATCTCAAAGCCTTACCTTGTCTGGAGCCTTTCTTTTATAGCTGTGATGTAGACATTGGGGTATGTTGCCATAAATTCATAAATGTTGTAATAGATTCACAAACACAAAATTATCCATTCTGAAAGTTTTCGTTATATTTATTCTTTTTTTTTTTAATCATGATGATCAAGGTGGCAAGAGATTTACAAGGAGAGCTTGGCTGGCCCTCTATAAGACGTTCTTGATAGAGAAACCTGCCAAAGAGTAGTAAAGTGAGGGTCTGAAATAGCAACTGTCTTGCAAACTCTTCTGACAACTCTCCCTTAAGTCTGTAAGTTGTGCTATTCATTCCGCTCAACAAATCATAAAATCTCTAAATAGGCATTTCGTCAATCAATTTGAATTGTAAGTGACAATAATATAATCTGCTTTAACATAATCAAGTATCATAGGGCAGATGAGAGTGCTACATTGAATATGGCTGTTGTAGGGTAGTTTCAGATGGGCATTCCATCCGATGAACTCTAATTTTAGTTTAACAATGAACAAGGCTGTTATTCATCTGATCACTGAGCCCAGTATACGCTGTGGTTAAAGGAACACTCCAGCCATCATATGTACATTATTGCATATAATAGATGTGCAGTTCCTTGTGGTGGCATCGCCCTTTCTAATGCATGGGGTGAATCTATAGATTCCTCTATATGCATTTGCCCCTTTTTTTTTTTTTTTTTACTTTCCTCAGCTATTTTCCATGGAGGAGCTGTATTCGGCCGAGCACATATTGTGGCATGTGATCCATTTACTTCCAGTCAACTCCTGCTCTAGCTCATTGACCATAATCGTCGCACCACATCAGAGGAGGGTAGGGTCTTCAGGTCACTTCAAGGTAGTATACAGGGTGACTTGAAAGACATGGCACATTTTTTGAAAAAAAATCTGTGCATGATGGAGCGGAATAGAATATTGAATTGGTGTTAAATTTCTAGAATGTTTTTTATTTATTATATGTTTTACTTTTTGATTGAGTGCAATGGCTTTAGAACATAGTTAAAAACACAGGACATCAGAGAAGATCCTGTGGCATGCAAAATGCATCGGTATCCACTTTGAAATGGTCAGCATGGGAATCTACTCTAAGATTCTCATCAAATAACCCTTTGCAGATGTGCCAGTTTTAAAACAACCCTTTCCAGTTTCTATTACAATAAACTATGGAAACTACGAAGAAAGATTTTACAGGAAGGAGTAGGTAGTACCTTGAAGGGCCTTCGATTTGAGACATAACACATTCACAAATATGGAATAAGATTTGAAGTCCTTTAAGGCAACAGTTCTTAAAATGAATTGGAAAGTGGTGAGAGGTTTTGGTAATGACTGCAATCACGTAGGTGATAAAAGAAGACCATATGGAGTGCATTGGTTTTTAACCACATTTACCCATCTGTACGTAATTTCACTGATTCAAATGTGCTCTGCTACCTTCCCCTGAATTTAACACTTTTAACTAAACACACCAACAGAAACATTAAAAAGTACATTTTGCCTCATAGAAAAGTGTTGTGCTTTTTTTAAAAATGTATTTACCAAGATGAAACCTTCAGAGGAAAGAACAAAGCGACAGGTCTGCTAAAATGTGTTTGTTTAACATCATAGAGAGTAATTTTCAAACGGCCAAGCTGTAATGCCAGGGGCCGTTACATGACACGTGTAAGAACTACCCCGTATGTGTGCACCACTTATAAAGCAGGTGTGATGATTCAAAAAAGATATTGTGTAAGTAACTAGATCTTTTACTTTTACATTAAAGTAATTTGTGAGTAAGAAAGGGACCGTTCCACTATCATATGCTTTAAAGTGGATATGGTGGCTGGAGTGTCCCTTTAATTTAATAAGACAGGTTATATTAAAACTGCTCTTACAATATCTTATGTATAGGTGAAAAGGTGTGATGGCTATTAGCTTCTCCTTTAACAGGCAGGTTATTTTACTTGCACATACAGCTTGTTTTGTTGTAGTTTAACAGAAAAAACCTCTTGCACACTTTTACTTTCTGCAATTGAGTGACCTCAAAGAAAATTAATATAAAAAATTATGGAAGTATTCATGATACTAGGAGTTTTCTGCCAACAATCACTTTTTTTTTAGCAGGACCATAGTGACCTTTAGCTCACTTTGATAAAGTACGGTACAGAAGAATATGTTCCTGCAAAACTATAAAGCATCAAATACTAGTACTATCAAGTTATTTCCCATAAAATAATATGGTATGAAAAAGGTGTGGAACATACCCAAATCCTCACCCATTGAGTCCAGTGTGATACAGTAGGTAATATAGAAAGGCAATTTAAACATGCACGGGATAGGCCTATGGCTATCGTGAATTGAAGGCATGACCAAGGACTGATTAAGGTTTGAGTTCTTAAAACATTTAAAGACGGGTAGACTTAATGGTTCCAATTCTATATTCCTATGGGAAAAAACAAGTTACCTCATGTTGCAAAAAGACCTGCTTTGTATACAACCATGATTTCAGAACAGTTGACTTCTCACTTTAAAAAGCATATACATTGTTTTTCTTGGAAAAAAAATCTAGAACACTATGTTCTGTACATTTTATTTCAACGCAAGCACCATTCCTTCGCAAAAACAAATTTGTATAATTCTTTTTTTAAGAAAAAAATACCCAAACCAAGGGATGATTGAATTATATCAGAGTTCTGTCATAACAAAGTGAATTCTTCTTCTTCTCTGCGTGTGCTCTAAATAATTATATCTTTCAGTAATCACCATGTGTTCCCTTACTAAGAAACTATTATTAATTAATATCAAAAGAACTAGAAAACAATTTATCTTGTGGTGACACATTAGCGTGGCTGGAAATTGCTTTTCAACCAATAATAAAGGAAAAATGTACTTTGAACACTTTAAGCCCCTGTAGATTCTAGGAAATATTAAGTGTTTCTTGAGCCGTAGTTCTTTCAAATGCATTTAAATGATTTATTTAATTATAAAGTCTCTTAGTATCAGTACATCTTGTGATAACATCCGAGCGGAATATGTTAACAGCAGATTAAAATAACACTTGGAGCTTTCTAAATATATAAACATTGTTTTTCACAGATCTTACGTGATTAATTTTATCTTTTATTTTTTTTTTTTTAACAGCACTAGTGAGAATTGACTAAGATATCCTGCATGCATCACAAAAGCATCTCCATTATAATGTTCTGGATCTTTGATGATTGAGCAAAAATGGGTTCTACTGCCTTCAGGAAAGCAGCTACACTGGATGAACTTTTATACACGTGCATTGACCTGTTTGGTATGATTATCGGTACTTTTATTGGATCTATTTAACATCTATTATGTTTTAAAAAAAATATCTTAAAAATGCTTTGAGGAATTGCACCAAAAAAAGCTAAGCGGAATTATGTTTCTAAAATGTATGATACATCCTACCACCAACCTTTGATAGATATAGTTTTAGTCTTCTTGCATACAAACATAGAGGAGAATGTAGCTCAACTCAACTGAGAAATTATTTCTTACAACGGGTCGAATGAACATGGATATTGATAAAATTAATGAAATGTAGGCATCACTTCAGAAGACATCTTTGAAAAAGCCTTCTCAGATGTTACAGATGTTACAGTGTTGATGATTTCTGTCAGCCATAAAGAATGTATTTGGGGAGGATTTGCCATAAACTGGCTCGTCTCACAGTTCTTAGCAACCTTTGCTAATGCCAACGTAGGGTAAAGTAAGTGTTGTGATTTTGGCTAATACTACATGAGAGTCCTAATGACAGTACTTGCAATACTATGAGCTCTCGGGGGGTTTGTAGACTCACCATGTTTTCAATAGAGTATGATGGTACAAAATGTTAGTTGTTCTGTACAGGAATTAAAACTCAGGTAAAATACAAGACTTGAGGACTGTGCTTAACACATTTGGTGTACATGAATACATTGGTGGCAATTAACAGAGTTATTTACTTCAGGTATTTATGTAGAAATGTATGGTACTAGCTCGAAACAGAGTTAGAATCAGCTTAAGCTGTGATAGAGAGAGCTCTTGTGCCACACATTAACCACTATTGGATGGCAACCTGATTGTGCTTGCTTAATGCCTCTTTTACACTAAAAAATAATTGCGCATGAGTAGTATATGGAGGGCCAAACTATTGGGACTTGGCAACTATCGTAATGATCATTATTATCACTTTGTTAGAGATACTTTTAGTTTCTTATACACCAAGTACTATAGTTGTGCCCTAAAAATTCAAGCTCTTTTTAGTAAAACTAAGGAATAGATAAATTCCGCACCATATCTATTTCACGACTATCTGTGAAGAAAACTTCTAATACTTTGCCAAGTATTAAGCAGGTTGTAAATTCTAGAATAATTGCTGCTTTTAATTGGAATGTGTGATTCACACTGAGACTATCACATCTGAACTGCTTGAATGTGTTACTTTTCCGTAGGCCTGAGATGTTAGCCAAGTTAGATGAAAGATTTTGTTTTTTTTGGCTTTTTCATTGTAATTAAGAGTAGATACAATAGAATATTTAAATTCCATCATTAAAATTATGTTAGTTATAAATTAAAAACAGTGTATCATCTGGAACCATACACAAAGAGGCATTTTTACAATTATGTTTTGTCCAGATCCTGAGCACTTCCTTTGCGACAGGAAGCAATGAGTACAGTGAGAAAGTGTCTCCCCATCTTGCAGGAATCCTGTGCAAGTTGGCAGAAACCCTGGGAAACATTGCCCATGTTTGTGTGTTCCGCTGTAAACACTCAAACTGTTGGGGGTGTGGAGCAGTTATATACGAGGGTGTCATTTGAGCCCCAACTTGTTTTTTGGGGGGCTTGTTTTGGGGCATGGGTTGGTAAGACTGGACTGTTTGTATCTATAGTGCTGATTGCCAAATACCTTTGGGGCTCCTATAGGAATAAGCCCTTTTGGCATGCAAGTTGTGATTTCTACTCAATGAATTCTTTATGCGTAATAAAGATGGAAAGTTTGTCCTGCAAGAAGGAGCAAGCTGGAAACACAGTTTTTTTTTTAAGTCACTGATTTACCTATGCATTTTCAGGGGTAACAAAGCTCTTCTTGCAGGAGAGGTGCATTGAGGTTTGACTTTTTATAATGTATAGTGACGTTGATGTGAGTTAAAACCAGAACTCTACTGTATGCTCTCCAGGCAGCCACCCCCTTATAGAACTGGATTTGCCCAACAGGCATAAGGTTGCTTGGCTTTAACTACCCCCTTACAAAATGTACACTTTATTGCACTTGACATTGAATGTTATCACACCACAAGCTAATTAAATACGTATTATTGGATCACTGATTGTCTCTGCATATATTTTGACAGATGAGAAAGGTGAACTCAACAATGACAATGTTTTGCCAAGAACTGTCTTGTTAATGCATCGTTGGTATCTGTCTTCTACTGAGCTTGCTGGCAAACTTCTCTCAATATATCCTTTGTGTTTTGGGGTTTTACTGCTAAAGTGGGACTGTCATATTTTACATTCTGGGCAAAAAAATGTTATTTTTACACTGATATATAATATATAATTAATGTTTTCTTTTCCTTTTCACCTTTTAGTGTTGACATAAAAATTACGTCTGTTTTTTTCTGTTGTGCTGACACATTGCATGTTTAAATTGGGTTCCTTCCTCTAAGATATCTGTGATAACAGCTTTACAGAGGGCAGCTGTAAAAGATCTCTACACCTAGATGATCTTGAGCAGTCTGTAAAAACAATATAAAAGAATATAAAAATATGTACACCCAGCCTCTGGCCGTACGTACATCATTTAGAAGCCGCTGGCCTTTAAGTACCAAGGCTGCTTAGTCATCCCTAGTCTGGCCCTGGTCATCTTCTTTTGGACCCCAAATCCTCTGTTCTTAAAATGTTTTGTGTATATATAATTACATTTCAGTTATTATATGCAAAATGCACACATGCATAGTGGATATGCTTAATTTAAAACAATTTTTTTTGGAAAAAGTCTTCCTTAACCTTCGTACTTATCGTGATGCCAGTGGAGAGCACTGCAATGACCTACGTCTAAAGACCTGCTACTTTATGAGGTAAATTATGTTGTAAGTAAAATCTTGTCTGTCCTTAGTACTTGTTTTTAAAGTTTGGGCGAAGAAGCAACACGTTGCAACCGGCAGCTTGAGAGCATCCTCACCTTGCAGCACCCGGGGCAGCTGCCCCTCTTCCCCCAAGGAAGTTATGACACTGATCATTCACCTCAAAGGATTAAGCTGAATTTCAAATAATATTTAAATTCAAACACCTTTGTTTTGCATAAAGAATCCCCGGCTCATTTTTTAGATTCTTGTGGCAAAATTGGTTCAATCTCATAGTGAAAGTATTTATTTATAGAATTCAAAATGTATCTTTATTTGCATTGTTTTGAATGGCCAATCCAAATGTAGCATAACATTTGTAACACTCTCTTCCCCTCCTTCTTTTCTTCTCTCTCTCTCTGCTTTCTTCTTTCTCTCTCTCTTAATCTTTCTTCTCCCTCAATCTCTCTTTTACTCTACTTTATTTTTCTGTCTCTCCCTTTTTCTTTCTTCGTCTCCCTCTCTGCCCCTGTCATCTCACCCTTTAGCACAGAATACTTTAACACCGTATTCCCGCTTTTTCTTCTGTATCATCGTTTACTACCCTCAGGTCCCTCAGCAACAGCACTTATCTCCGATCTCCTTGTGTGTCACCATTAACACCCCTGCTGCTCCCTCCTCATAGCCATTACCCTTGGGAATTACCCCTGACCCACTACTGGGCTTATTTAGCTCAAGATATAGTACTTATCATTCTATAGTGTTTATGTATATATGTTTTCTTGCAATGTTCTTTCTTCATCATGTCATTGCATTTTATATTGTTCATAGATACTGGATTTTGGAATTCCCAGCAGAGTTTAATTTGGATTTGGGTTTAGTTCGTCTGACGGAGGAGTTCAGAGAACTAGCAAGTCAGCTGGGATACGAAGAACACATCCACCTTATAGACATTTCCAGCATGTAAGTCTGTTCACTGCACATTTTGTAAAGAATAACTATTACTCATTTGAGCATGTTTTCAATAAATTAGTCATGCAGACACCAGGCTATCAATGTTAGGACATGTAAGGTCACAGAAGTAAAAAACCAGCTAAATTATTTCTTCCAGCCTTATAAGGCACTATGGTGTTTGCTGGCAGTTGTTGGTCATTTGTAACCAAATATCTACACAATTGTAGTTAATGTTTTTGAGACAGGGTACCCATTTTTTAAGTTTGTTAAATTTCCTTATAAAGCACCAGCTGATTCTGTAGCACTATTACAGAGGTGAATACAAAATTAACAAGGTGGATTTGACGTGGCCTGCCTCTGATGAGCAATTTATGGGAGTGCATGTGCCTCTTTTGGGGGTCCCTAAGTGACCATCTAATCGACTTATCTGGTAGTAAAGCTACTATTCAGTTAAAAAGAGACACACTCGCCATCATAACATATGATAGCTCAGTGGTTCCCCTAAAATGTTGTTTGGTCCTCCTTACAAATGCATGAGGGGATTCTGCATCCATGTGGTATACTCGCTATTACTGTCAGTCAACTCCAGCTGAGACGAGAGAGGTTCTAGGGTAGCGATCTAACGAGACCCTTTCATTTCAATGGACTTTTTGTTTTGTTGATTTTGTGGAGTACACAAAAAATGTGGGATTGTATTTTGTCATTAACAGTCCACATCGTCATTACTAAAAATGTCCCATGATTTTATGTGATGTATCAAGGAAACATCCAAATACAGTAACTCCTTTCTTTGATATATATTTAGGACAAAGTATAGTAAAAGCATATGAGTTACCGGCATTCGGCCCCAACAAGAAGAAAGAAACACTAAATCCTGTTAACACTTAACAGGACTTTCATAGCTACGCAGCCCTGTTGTGAAAGAACATGTTACAAATCATCAAGCTGTACTATGTTTGTTTAATCCATTGTTCTAGAACTCATGACTTGCGTGGAGAGTGCTTAGAAAAATAATTGTGCATTCATTACAATAAGAGGTTTCTGGCAGTGGTTGGTGAATGGCGATTGTACACGTTGTTACTTTTGTTTGCAGCCCATCGTATGACTGGATGCGACGAGTCACGCAGAGGAAGAAAACATCAAAGAAAGGGAAGGTTTGCCTTCTGTTTGACCATCTGGAGCCCATCGAGCTTGCAGAGCATCTAACGTTTCTGGAATATAAGGCTTTCAGAAGGATATCTGTAAGAATGATTATTGTTCTATTCTTTTCTGGCAAATCTTCTGTGTTGAATGCAGCGCAGATACAATATAATGTTCTTATCTCCCTAGACCAGGATGCACTTTTGTTAGAGTGCTTGTGTAATCTAATGTATTGTATGTGTTATTTCAGCCTACAGATGAATTCTTGTTGCTAATCTGAGCATTCGAAATATGCAATTAATGATGTGGGTGGATTTCACGATTATAAACTGTCAGGTCTATTCACTAAAGAGCAAGTTATTGCAACAAAATGTGCACAAGATGCACTATATATATAAATATATATATATATATATTCACCAATCACAACTTGCATATGCACAAAAAGCACTTTAATCACATACACTTGAAGACAGTAGATTCAACATAATGTGAGTTGAAAAAAGCAAACAACTATCAGATACATTAAAATATTGATGGCTTAGGAGGGAAAGTGAGGTGGCGTGTGTGTCACCATATCCCTCTCCCCTGTCAGTGATTTTACTGGCATGGGGTGGTATTTAAAAAACCTCCACAGGGACTATAGGACCCAACTATACCCACATCTCCACCTCAGTGGGATGATTGTTTAAATATATTTATATAGTGTGGCAGGTGCTCCTCCTCCCCTCTGTCTCCCGTCCATTGGTGTTAAAATATCCTTAATCCCTTGGAGAAGCATGGTGTCTCACCCCCTTCACAGTGTCTGTCATCTCAGATAGAGAGAGTAGTATTTAAACTAAAATCTAAAGTAGATAAAGAGGATGAATTCAATCCACTCAACCTCTGGATGCCAGGAGAGTGGACATGACACTCAAAGGGTGAAAACCACATGGAAGAGGTTGTTTTGTTCCTACGTGATGACAAGCGCTTAGTTGAGTTTGTGCCCAGGATGACCGTACCCTATACCCAATAATGACGCACACACTTTATTAGGTGCAAATATAATTTCCACAGCTTTATTTAAAGGTCAATGTCAAAACAGACCACCATGGTTAAAACATATATAACAGATTTCCCTTTTATTAACAATGACAATGACCCCCCATAATAAACACATTAACCGTATAACAATGGCACCAACACGTACCAGGTGCCTCCACCTTAACACATTGACCACAGTAGGGGCATACCAAGACACCCCTACCAGACAGTTTAACCAAATTATAAACCATGTAGGGGCATACCGAGATACCCCTACACCACCAACTTAACCAAACAACCAATGCAGGGGCATACCGAGACACCCCTACACCACCCCAGGTTCCGAGCCACAGGCCAGCTCGAAACCTACCAAACTAACTTGAACCAAGTCAAATTAGTAAACAAAACCACAAAATCCACCGTATTAAACAATAATCCCCAACTATCCCCGCCGCTGTGACAAAACGGGGTAGTCACCCCCACAACCCTCTAGTAAAGGGAGGGAGGGTGGGACAACCAGGATTTAGAAAAGCAGTTAAGTGACCGTTTACAAAATGGTTGCCACTTATATACCTTGATAGTAACCCCACCCATAACAAATTTGAACCAATTAAATTAAATCACTCCTTATGCACACCACCTACCTCTGTCAAGGCCCACTCCACCTAAGCTGCGCTGTTCCATGGGCTTCAATATGCTTCATCAGTGGTCAATGAAGCACTCAGTTCCCAGTTTTGTTTCTTTTTTCAGGCTGTTGCATTACCTCAACACTGACTAGTATAGGACATTTCTGACTCTCCACCCTCTAAGTTTTAAGTGTTATATCAATTATTCAACTACAAAACCCAGCACCATACCTATCAATTATTCATGGGACACTCCAACTTCTAAGCATCCAAATTGGTGCTCTTCTTACTGGTACATCACAGTTAAAATCCCTGCTTTAATACAGACGGCTTCATCGCCTCCTGACAATGGCTTTCAAAAAGACTATTATTAGAGACCTTTGGTTTCCACTATAAATGAGTCACTGCAATAGAATCTATTAAAAGATTAATATTTGATGAGCCTCAGGGTCAACTCACTTCCTAGGTATGGTTAATTGCCTGTCTGAACTCACCTCTTTTCTCCTCATCTTGCCTCTGAAAAGGCTGCCAGAGCCAATAATAATCTTTTTCCAATTAAACAGTAACTTATTAAGCTTAAATGCATATATAACAAAGCTTATCTTGGCTTCCTAGATTTTTTAGATCTATGCCTTGCTATATTACTTTTTGTACCTCTTTTTGGCTACTATCAAATATCAAACTGGCTCTCAGATTTGTCTGTCTGGCCCTTAACTGCTACACGGAAATATCTACTCCACATATAAATTATATTATTTGTATATATATTATATGTACGTAAGTGCAAAATGTAGGATCTGGAAAAGTGACAGGTCCATTTAAGAAGAAAAAGAGACCTTGTCCTCTAAATTCTCTATATATAGAGTGATACTAATGGGAATTACAAGGACAAAAGTGTCACATGTGAAAGAGAAAATGTTGCATGTTGAATAAGATCAATATAAGTTAGATAAAATGTTAAGCTTATATGGGGGACTTGAGAAGATGAAAAAACACTAGTGATCAAGCACAACAAAAGAATAAGTGTGATGTGAAATGAATATTTTTTTTTTACCAATGTATATATAGATATTATACAGTTTTTATAATTATAAAAATCAACAACGAAGGATAATATAGTGTAGTATATAAATCAATATGTGGATATAGTAAATAACTCGACAGTTTGAAGGGGCAGATGGGGGGTAGTTTGAAGGGGCAGAGGGGGGTAGTTTGAAGGGGCAGATGGGGGGGTAGTTTGAAGGGGCAGAGGGGGGGTAGTTTGAAGGGGCAGGGGGGGTAGTTTGAAGGGACAGGGGGGGGTAGTTTGAAGGGGCAGAGGGGGGGTAGTGGGGGGGGCGCCAGAGGAGTAGTTCGCACAGGGCGCCAAAACACCTAAGGCCGGCTCTGAGTATGATATTCAGAATGCGTAAGGGTTGCCATCCAATTATCTCCTTAAAGCAGACCCCAAGCAACCGGATTATCTGATTATCTTCTATATATATATATATGTATAGAGAGAGAGAGAGAGAGAGAGAGACTCCGAGAGACTCCAAGAGAGCACAACACAGAAGCGGAAAGTGAGTAAAAGCAATAGACTTTAATAAAAAGAAACAATCTCCGCACTTACATCTCAATGAATAAAAAAACATCCAGCATGTGGTCCACCAGAGACTTGATCCTGAAGGAATGCAGGACACCGGGGTATTGGAGATCAAGCCACACACTTGGTGTTTTTTTAATTCACTGAGATTGATACATAGATAGGTAATATTTTTCATATTTTTTTCCCATCACACTTATTGTTTTGTGGTGTGCGGTCGCTGGTGTTTTTTCATCTTTTCAAGTTTTGGATTTGAGTTTATTAACACAATAGTTGGGTTTGTTTCTTGCACTTTATATTTATATTTGTATCATAGATGTTTCTGTTATTTATTTGTTCACCGTGTGTATTACGTGCTACTTTTTGATTGTATGGGTTTCTATTTCTTCAAATATTTTCATGTATTACCGTATTTGCTCGATTATAAGACGACCCCCCAAAATCTAAATATTAATTTAGGAAAAAAACAAAAAGCCTGAATATAAGACTACCCTATAGGAAAAAAGTTTTACTAGTAAATATTAATTCATGTAAACAATTTTTTCATATTTAATAAAAGCTATGATTGAGAAAAATATATATTTTTTTATTTCCTTTTATTTGCCAACCTGCCCCCCCCAGTTATGCACATCTGCCACCAAGGTTGCCACTCTGCCCCCAGAAATGCCTTAATCCCCCTTTATTTGCCACTCTGCCCCATGATGTGCCTTTTAACCCTCTATATGCCACTCTGCCTCCAGAAATGTCTTATGCCACTCTGCCCCATGATATGCCTTTTAACCCCCTATATGCCAGAGTGGCATATAGGGGGTTAAAAGGCATTTCTGGAGGTATATATATATATAACTGCTAACAGCAATCAAACTCCTATCAAGCCAAGGCAGCCAGTACATGCTGGAACCTGGGGATGATAGGAGTTTGAGTACAGCCTCCCTATGCCATGCTACCACCCCCCCCCCTTACACATCCATGCTATCACACACACACTCATTCACAAACATTTAAATACTCATTCATTCCATTAATCACACATACACACACACTCAAACCCCCCACCCCCTTACCTGAACTGCAGATCTCCCACTCGCAGACTTCTGCAGGGTCCCGGCTGTGCGAGCAACTTCTCTGGCCCCGCCCCCAGAGGAAGGAGGGGGAGGCAGAATTATGTGACACTCTGCTAGCTTCCTGCTGCTAATAGAAGAGACGCTGCTCGGGACCAAAGCACCGGTAAGCAGCCTGGCCCCAGCAGACATTTTTTTGAGGTCTAATTAGAAGACGACCTCGATTATAAGACGAGGGGTATTTTTCGAGCAAATATGGTACTTAGTGAATGGGTTCTATAAAAAGGATGTTCTTTACATTCTATTCATATAACATAGTATCATAGAACTTGGCCTGATGTGAACCCTCTTCTTGTAATGATGTATATAACTGTGTGACTGAAACTGAAAATGTAAAAAAATACATTTATCTCATATATATTTATTTGCAACTAGTTTATAGACTACCAAAGCTATGTTATCCACGGATGCTTGGAGAACAATCCAACTTTGGAAAGGTCCATCGCTCTGTTCAATGGAATCTCTAAATGGGTGCAGATTATGGTCCTCAGTAAGCCTACTCCGCATCAAAGGGCAGAAGTTATTACCAAGTATATTAACGTAGCTCAGGTAAATCTGTAGCATTAATCAATATTCTATGTCGTTTCAAGTTAATAATGAAAAGGAACAGAGCAAATGACCCATACACTGTAATCTAATAACTATGAGTTAACAATGGTTTTGTCCCTCCCATCAAACTCATTGCAGAAATAGTTGTTCATTGTGTAGAACTTTGCCTCATTCATAATTTCTGAAGGAATGTTTAAATGTCATGTGACACAAAAGTGGACGCTGATAGGCTGATGCCACCGAAACTTTACATTTTACTTAGCATACCAGCAAGCTCAATATTTTTTACATTATTTGTTCAAAATATTTATTAAAGGAGACACCGCTCATCTAAGTGTTCCTTTGATGTATATTGGATGAAGATATAAGTAAAAATTTAATTGACTATTGACCATGAATATAAAAGTTAGTAAAGGTTAAATATAATTTGATAATAAATAATAACACTGCTTTATTTATAATTCTATAACAATGTGAATGTTCCTATTGCAGAAATTGCTTGACTTACAGAATTTTAATACACTGATGTCTGTTGTTGGAGGACTGAGCCATAGTTCCATATCACGTCTCAAAGATACTCACTCACACCTCTGTACAGAGGTCATAAAGGTATGGAATATGAAGAAAGCCAAAGTAACAAAGCTGGATATTAAATTCTGCTATCTTAATATTTATTAGAATGCAGAGGGAAAATTAAAAAAAACTCAGTTTGCACAAATTACTTTTCTGGTATATATATATATATATATATATATATATATATATATATATATATACAGAAAATAAGATGAATGTTGTATTACGTAATGCTATTTGTTTTTGATGAATACAATAATAAATAAAAAAAATATAAATATATATTATTTATTATTATTATTTTATTTTTGTCTTTATTGACAAAATAAAATGACAAATGTCTACAATCCAACTATAAATGCATGGAAGATGGTATAAGCCATTAGGTCAAAGATTATTAGCCCAATAGCCCAATAGAAGGAGGTTGTCCCACTATTGGCAGTTTTAATGTTTAACTTTTTTTTATTATTATTTTAATTACAGATCTGGAATGAAATGACTGAGCTGGTCTCATCCAATGGAAACTACTGTAATTATCGCAAAGCCTTTGCAGAGTGTGAAGGATTTAAAATCCCTATATTAGGTGTTCATTTAAAAGACTTGATAGCTGTGCATGTTGTCTTTCCTGACTGGGTAAATGAAAATAAAGTGAATGTCGTCAAGATGCATCAGTTATATGTAACACTAAATGAACTGGTGTCACTTCAGAGTGCTTCTCATCACTTAGATACGAATATGGATTTAATTAATCTCCTAACGGTATGTACCTTATTTAAAATAGATATCTATATATATATATATATATATATATATATATATATATATATATATATATATATATATATATATATAGATAGATATATATATTGATTTAGTATATATCTTCATTCTAGAAAATAAAATTTAATTATTTTAAGAATATGTCATTGACATAGGAAATGTTGCTACTTCATTAAATAAGAGACAAATGGTAAAAAGCATACTAGGATGTATGGGAATAAGTTAACAGTAGTAGGGTGTATTTTTCTTTGCTTTGTCTACCTTATACTGTCAGATTACTTGGTTAATATTTTATTCAATACACACATTGTATATATCATTAAAAGGTATTTCATGAAAGTGTTTTAAAAATATAATAATTTAATAATAGTAACATGTCTTTTAACATCATTACTATAACTCATACCCTCGTGAATCTTAAGTCATGCGTCAATGGTACCGTAAATCATCAAATCATTTTGAGATTATCAAAAATGATAATTGGTAAAGAAAAATACTATTAATGAAAAATAAGTCTAGTGCACTCATTATATTTTAATGTTATTTTTTTGTTTACACATAGGGCTCGTATGGCAAATCAGGTTACAACATCATATGGTCATCATGAGACTAGATTAATCTGGATCTATTTTGATTTGTGTTTTAGGTTGACATGATTTTATTCTTATGCCTGATGGCGTAGAAGTGGTTGTAGGGCTGGGATGATACCTCGGTATCCTATTCACCTTGCCCTAAGCCCATCTACAGCAGCCACTGAATTTACTGCTCATTACTGTGATATGATGTCATATTCCAGTGCTCTGCCCTTCATGTTTAGCATTGGGTATAGCATAATATGGAGGCTTTCTCTATAGTGTAAATGGGCCAGCTAGGAAAACCAGAGAGCTGCCCTGTAACTGGTTCATTGAGCAGTGGCACACTAGATAATACAATCTTCTCTCGGTTTTAATGGTTTTTGCTGCCCTTGATCTGTTGCCTTAGTCAGCATATGTCAGAGTATGACACTTACCTTTTTCAACCAATAGATCATATAGGATTATATTAAATAAATGTTAAATGTTCAAAGCTATGGCATACATTGGCTCCTTATAGCCAAACAGCAAGAGTGAAATATTCCATTCATTCCATTAACATCTTCTTGATTTTATTTTTAAGCTATCACTTGACTTGTATCACACAGAAGATGATATTTATAAGCTTTCGTTAATGCTTGAACCAAGGAATCCAAAATCGGTAAGACATGCTTTAATATACTGATATTTTTTTTTTGTTTTACTACAAACCAGGCTTGCCAAACTATATAGAACAATAGAGGTTTGTATAACATGATTCTGCAGTTTGAAGTTTGAAAAGTGGTCTTATCCCATTAGAAAGCAATGCATTTTTATGATTGAACCATTTCATTAGTTTATTTGACAATATAACACATTTTTTTTTCTCCAGAACCTCTTCCTATACTCTATATGAAAATGCTAATAATAGAGATTTATAGAGTTGATCCTATTCATTTATTAAAAAATCACGTTGAATTGGTCTAAAAAAGCAAATTAACCCCTTCAGGACAATGGGCGGTCCCTAAACCCATTGAAAACAATGCATTTTGCATACATGTACGGGCTTTGTCATTAAGGGGTTAAAACATAATCCTTGTTAATACTCCATAAAAAACGTCTTACTAGCCGTTGACGGAAACGTACTAATCAGGCTACTCAATGTTAGATATGCTGAAAATCAAAATTTCCAGATTTACTTGCTCATCGCATTTGGGTTGGACTAGCCTTGTTCATTAGGAATTAACTTACTGTTGTAGGTTAGTCTTGCCTTCCACATAACTTTAATAGATTATAACAAAAATCATCAGAAATAATTGTTTCTGTTAATGCGCAGAGTAGCAATGGTGTATGGTATGGTCAGATGGTAGCAATGGTGTGGTCAGATGTTTTTCTGAAAGTCAACAAAATGGGGACTCATTTAACACAAAAAAGAAAAATAAGTATCTTCTTAGGGTTTTTTTTTATAGTGGTTTAATCATTTAATATATTTTTGTAGGATATTTAGTTTTTTTAACTATCATGCTCTAGTAGACATCTTTTGAGATATAATGGAGGCAGGAGACCAAAGAAAAATGTTTGTAAATCCCATTGCACAGCACTAGAAAAATAGCATAACTATAGGGATTTTAAAATCACAAAATGAAACCAAGGTCAGATTAGGTTTTAAGCACAGAATGGTACAACAACTTAACATTCTTTTTTGAATTTGAGATTTCATCCCTGAATTAGCAATAATACAAATGCTAGACTATGCTAGTTATTTACAGTCTGCTAACAAATCCATACAGACATTGCCCTTTAACAGAATGACATTTTTTTTCTTAAATAAATCAATGAATAATCACTGACCTTCTACTAGCTCAGCTCGTCATGCATAATTTGTTTCCCCACCCAATGTCTGGGTAAAATATTAAATATAAATATTTGAGGGTTTATCCCTCAAACCTTTGTCCAGATATGGTATATATTTGGATTATGCTCTAGCAGGATAAAGTTACCCAGCCAGGGCAGTTGGCAATTATGATTCATTGTATAATGTATTTTTAATTCTATATAATTGTATATTATTTAATATTATTAAAATTTTAAAGAAAACAAAATTGTAATGGGAATATATATATAATAATGATTGTAGCCAGGGCCAGCCCTATAATGGGGCAGACTGGGGCAATTGCCCCAGGCGGCACTTTAGAAGGGGCGGCACTTTGCTGCCCCAAGCGCTTTTTTTTTTGTTTGTTTTTTGAAGCGGAGGAGAGAGAGAGGGGCACCGAGTGGTTTTCGCTTACCCGCTCGGCGCCCCTCTCTCTCTCTCCTCTGCGGCGAGTCTCCCTGTTCGGTCCCGGTGCCGGCTTGTAATGCAGAGCGCCGGAAGTGACGTCAATTTCCGGCGCTCAGCATTACAAGCCGGCACCGTGGCAGAGCAGGGAGACTCGCAGCAGGACTGTTTAAAGGTAAGTACCGGGGGCGGGGGAATCGTAGATTATGGCGTCGGCGAAGTTTAAAATGCCCCCCCCGACGTCGGCGGGGGGGGGCGACGTTTTAAACTTCGCCCCAGGCGGCGTTAAGTCTTCGGCCGGCCCTGATTGTAGCTATAGTTTTATGGCATTTTAAACATTATACCAAGTTATTTTTTTAAAAAAATGTGTTATCTTTAGGTGAAAAGGGAATCAATGACCACTTCTAGGGTCAAATAATAACTGGGGATGGAAATCACAATCTGGCAACTGTCCCCTGAAAACAGAGACATCTTGTCACCCTACTTTAGAATACAGTGGGGCAAAAAAAGTATTTAGTCAGCCACCAATTGTGCAAGTTCTGCCACTTAAAAATATGAGAGAGGCCTGTAATTTTCACCATAGGTACACTTCAACTATGAGAGACAGAATGGGGGGAAAGAATACAGGAAATCACATTGTAGGATTTCTAATGAATTCATTGGTAAATTGCTCGGTAAAATAAGTATTTGGTCACCTACAAACAAGCAAGATATCTGGCTCTCACAGACCTGTACCATCTTCTTAAAGAGTCTCCTCTGTCCTCCACTCATTACCTGTATTAATGGCACCTGTTTGAACTTGTTATCAGTATAAAAGACACCTGTCCACAACCTCAAACAGTCACACTGCAAACCCCACTATGGCCAAGACCAAAGAGCTGTCGAAGGACACCAGAAACAAAATTGTAGACCTGCACCAGGCTGGGAAGACTGAATCTGCAATAGGCAAGCAGCTTGGTATGAAGAAATCAACTGTGGGAGCAATTATTTGAAAATGGAAGACATACAAGACCACTGATAATCTCCCTCGATCTGGGGCTTCACGCGAGATCTCACCCCGTGGTGTCAAAATGATCACAAGAACAGTGAGCAAAAATGCCAGAACCACACGAGGGGGCCTAGTGAATGACCTGCAGAGAGCTGGGACCAAAGTAACAAAGGCTACCATCAGTAAAACACTAAGCCGCCAGGGACTCAAATCATGCAGTGCCAGACGTGTCCCCCTGCTTAGGCCAGTACATGTCCGGGCCCGTCTGAAGTTTGCTAGAGAGCATTTGGATGACCCAGAAGAGGACTGGGCGAATGTCATATGGTCAGGTAGAACTTTTTGGTAGAAACTCAACTTGTCGTGCTTGGAGGAGAAAGAATGCTCAGTTACATCCAAAGAACACCATACCTACGGTGAAGCATGGGGGTGGAAAAAGCATGCTTTGGGGCTGTTTTTCTACAAAGGGACCAGGACGACTGATCCGTGTAAAGGAAAGAATGAATGAGGCCATGTATTGTGAGATTTTGAGTGAAAACCTCCTTCCATCAGCAAGGCCATTGAAGATGAAATGTGGCTGGGTCTTTCAGCATGACAATGATCCCAAACACACCGCCCGGGCAATGAAGGAGTGGCTTTGTAAGAAGCATTTCAAGGTCCTGGAGTGGCCTAGCCAGTCTCCAGATCTCAACCCCATAGAAAACCTTTGGAGGGAGTTGAAAGTCTGTGTTGCCCAGCGACAGCCCCAAAACATCACTGCTCTAGAGGAGATCTCCATGGAGGAATGGTCCAAAATACCAGCAACAGTGTGTGAAAACCTTGTGAAGACTTACAGAAAACGTTTGACCTCTGTCATTGCCAACAAAGGGTATATAACAAAGTATTGATATGAAATTTTGTTATTGACCAAATACCGTATTGGCTCGGATATAGGCCGCCCCCGTATATAGGCCGCACCCTAAAAGTTTGGTGCTTTTTTAAAGAAAAAGTTTTTTTCTTTAAAAAAGCACCAAAAACATGCTGCCACTCTGTCCTCTCCCCCCCCGAGATATGCTGCCACTCTGTCCTCTCCCCCTCCCCGAGATATGCTGCCACTCTGTCCTCCCCCCCTCCCCGAGATATGCTGCCACTCTGTCCTCCTCCCCCCCCCGACTTACCAGAGCAGACTCCCGGGTGTCTTACGGGGCCGGAGGGGGACATCTATGCACATGGTGTATACAACTCCCGGTGCCGGCACTCAGCGGAAGTGCCGGCACCGGAAGTTGTATACGCGTATTGCGTAGATGTCTTCCGCCGGCCCTGCAAGACACCCGGGAGTCTGCCCTGGTAAGTCGGGGGGGTTAGAATGCATCGTGCGCACGTTCACCGGCAACGGCGCATCGCCGCTGCCGGTGAACGTCCGTGCGATGCGCTTAGACAACCTCCCGTGCCGGTACTCCCCCCGTGGAAAGTGCTGGCAGTGGAGGCTGTCTGAGCGTATCAGACAGTAGGATGCAGGTCCCCTGCACCGCTGCGGGGGATCTGTATCCTAACCCCGCTGCCTGCCCGTCGGGCGCTAGACCCCGAATATAGGCCGCACCCCCACTTTAAAGACTTAAAGTGGGGGGAAAAAGTGCGGCCTAAATTCGGGCCAATACGGTACTTATTTTCCACCATAATTTGCAAATAAATTCTTTAAAAATCAGACAATGTGATTTATGGACTTTGTTGTCTCATTCTGTCTCTCATAGTTGAAGTGTACCTATGGTGAAAATTACAGGCCTCTCTCATCTTTGTAAGCGGGAGAACTTGCACAATTGGTGGCTGACTAAATACTTTTTTGCCCCACTGTATCTACATAATGCCACTGTGGGATACGTTAGGCACTTCTTCATGTAGCTTACAAGGCTAGATTTACCATTAGGAAAACCAGACATGTGCCTAAAGTAAGCCTACCGTGTTTTTAGTGGCACTATAAGGCAAAAGGGAAGGGTTTAATTGTACACTCATCTACTCTACATATGCTTAAACAAAGTCATTCTGCATTCTATCCAATTTAATGTTGATGTCCCTTTTACAATACCTTCAAACATCTGCAAGTTCACCTTGGATTGTTTAATAATTATGTCAACACAAAATACGTCATGACTATTTGCTTAAACATCCTAAATATCAACACGCCATAGTGGTAGATTTGGTAGAGCAAAAAAAAGAAAAGTCAGAACCAGGGACATAAAGTAGGCTCCAGCAGCACCAGGTCTCAGATGATCTCCACAGGTTCTTCTTGAATTTATTATTAAGTTACATTTTATTTATAGATTATGCTATACAACTTCATGTGGAAATCAGATTGCGTTAAGGTTACATGTTTTTGTGTAAAATATTATTTCTATTAATTTAGCATTTATTACTAGTTTGTTTTTGACGAATATTGCTAGTTAGAAATACTACAGATGATTTTCAATAGTAGTTCCCGTACTGTATTTCATATGATATTAAATTAGCTTAGTAAATGCATCCAATAATGTTTTATTAAAAAGTGCTGATGTCATAAGTGTTATGCCTTCTGTTTTTCCATGCTTAGTTTTTAATCACTTATGTGTATCCCAACAGCCAACCTCCCCAACAACTCCTAACAAACCTGTTGTACCACTTGACTGGGCATCAGGAGTGACAACAAAGCCTGATCCTACAATTATTAACAAGCATATACGCAAATTAGTTGAGGTAAGATATGCATGCTTACTTCAAAATATCTTGTCTTTGTTTTATATTGTACAGGTGGTTTGTCAATATGAAAAAGTAGAAGCTGAGAATATCTAAATCTATCACATGGTGTGTCCTGAAGTGTTAGACAAGAAGACCTCCAACCAAATAAGGAGTAGAATGTCCATTCATGATAAGTGCTAATTTCAAAAAAGGAGACCTAAGTATTAAGGATTATAGGTGGTGAATAAGAACTTCACTGTTAAAAACTTGATTGTTGGGAAAGCTGAACAAAAGTTGTGGAATCAGAGCTGAACCTGCAGAGACTTCTACTAGTGGGGTTCTCTGGCTTTTAGCATGTGAAGTCTATTTTTTTTCTATACATAAAACTCAAAGTTTTAAGTGTTAACTGTTCTCACTTTAAAAGTCATGTTTTAACCGATATTCTTAAACTGGAAAAAGTGAGAATTAAGAAACAAACGAAAGATGAATGGGACAACAGGTTTTACATCGGGATAGGTGATAATCAGCTTAGAGTAAGATGCCGTACCAAGCCCTGCTAAAGATGGGTGTGCTGATCTGGACTAGTGGGCCTTAGTAATAACTGTAGAAAACATAGCATATAAAACACAAGACCTTTATTTTTGCAGAAGGAACACATTCTAAGCAGCTTAACAATGCAATGCTGGTCCAAAGTAAAGCAAATATTATTATTTTTCTTTATTAAATAAAGCAAAGGTTATTTCTGGCTTCCCTCAAAATATGTATGTACATATTGACATGTATACTTAAACGGGAAGATCCATGAAAAAAATGCTTTAGTCAGATGGTGGTCAGGAGGAATTCTAACCCAGTCATTCTATTAGTTGCTACAGGTCAGTGAGATATAAATGTGTTAGTTTCATCTCGCAGTTAAAGACAGTAGGACATATTATGATACTTAGGGAAATAAATATTTGGTTCTATGTATGTTTTTGATGTGACAATCGCTATGATCAAAGTGAAAACTGAATTTGTGCTGTGAAGTCTGTTTTTAGAAATTATGATCATGATCACGATGGATATATTTCTCAAGAGGACTTTGAAAGCATAGCTGCTAACTTTCCCTTCCTGGATTCTTTCTGCGTTCTAGACAAAGATCAGTAAGTTGCTTTGAATGACTCAGCCTTGTTATTTGGTGACATTCTAGTCCCCCCAATTTCTTTTTAAGACATATTCGAATTATGTTTGCAGGGCATCATGTGACCTGTGATCTATGTCTGCAATTTAGGGTTTCCATGCATTAATTTGATCTATACCATTAATGCTGAGTTTACTTGTGATTTTCAGTTAATCTATACCTGCAAGGCTGGATTTGTGTGTTATTTGGTTGCTCTATACCTGCAATGCTGTTTCCATGCATTACAAATTTAATCTATACCTCCACATACAGGGTTTGTATGTCTTATTCCGATGATCTAGATCTGCAATTTCAACGTGTTGTTTATTTGATCTATGCCAGAAGTACATGGGGGGGAGCAAAAGAGAGGTGTGACACAGTGAATGAAGGGGCCAAGGGACTCTGGGGGGTGATGACGGACAATGGAACCCCACGGGAGTGGCCCGCACAGGGCGCTTGAACACCTCCCCTGCCCTGTGTGTCTGGAGTGAGGACGACTTTCACGTTGTCACTCTAGGATCAGAAGGAGGGAAGACCGCACTGACTCTGACAGTCTCCTCCTAATCTGCAGAGTCAGTGTGATATGTACTTTTGTTCTTTGTGTTTTTTTTATATTTTTTGGTGTTGAGTGGAGGGCATGATTGCATGCTAGGGTGTTGGGGGTGGGGATTGGCAAGAAAATGCTTGCTCAGCATCCAACTAATATTAAAGACAGCCCTGCCAGATACATGGGGCTCTATGGAATGGAATAGGCCATTGGCCAGATCAGAATGCCCCAAACAATTATTACACCTGACCAGTGGATGCTCATTAGAAGTCGACACAAATATAACAATTATATTATCTTTCTTTCAACAGAGATGGCCTTATCAGCAAAGAAGAAATGATGGCATATTTTCTGAGGGCCAAATCTCAGTTTCACTGTAAAATGGGGCCTGGATTTATTCACAACTTTCAAGAGATGACATATCTGAAACCAACTTTCTGCGAACACTGCGCTGGATTTGTAAGATTTCTCAGTATTTTGGGTGTACTGCACCTTTCTGCATATTTCTCAGAAACAAGTGGGTTCTGAGGTTTTAGGGGGTTTTTTTTAGGAAGAAAAAAAAAGATTACGCACATAAATTACGACAGTTTTTTTTTTTTAAACTCTACCCTTTCTTTATTCTAACGCAACTAGATGACACATTAAGGTTGCTGATGTCCAGCACTTCAACCAGCTTTTGCCAACCTTAAGGAATAAAAAAAAATTCTTCTCACAGACGTTAGAGCTATCCCTGGCAGGATGGGTGTTAAGTCATGTTATATCCTGTTTATCTTAGACAAGCTATTTCTCCTTCCGTCTTTATGACCTGCTTTTCCTTTTTTGTTTTCCACAACTGGTTCCATTAAACTATTTTGCATTTCTTTTTCAGCTCTGGGGTATAATAAAACAAGGATACAAGTGCAAAGGTAGTTGTGAAGTGCCTATTCTCTCGGTGTGTGTACTATTTTAACACATCAACTGGCTACTTACGAACATAAACAAAAGTATACTATGGGTAGTAAGAAAAGCAAGATTGTTTATTATGTATTATTGTCTTTTTTCACATATTTCCGTGTATAATACAAAATGCGTATTTCATGTGAATGATATGGATCATTCAGCTTACAAGATCGGTTTCCTTGTTTGAAAATCAATTGTTTAAAGGTTCTGTTCCACTTAGAGGACATTTTAAGTGCACTCTCTAGTTTGTGCAGATGTTTTTTATTTGTTCATCCGAATGTTTATTCACTACTAAAAAAACACATAAACTTGTAAAATGATGCATGAGGCAAAATTTTACATGATTAAATACTCTTATTCTGCATTTAATTTGAAAGTGAAAATTCCAGCAGGGTAGATGGAAAGTACCTTTATTTTACAGAGATATCCTTCTCCCCTTTTTTTTTGGTTGAAAGGAATAAATATTTGACATAGATTGCAAAATGTGTAGTGCAAATACAGAAAAGACTATGAAGTATTTCAATAAATACCGGTATTTAAGAAAATAAGTGCTCTTATGGCCTATCTGATCTAGCCTGAGGAGGTCCATCTGTACTAAGAACCTTATTAATAGTAAAATGGACAAATTATAATAATATTCAGGTATACATTGTCACTGAGATATGTATTTTAGCGCTGAAAACCATCCAACACCAGTATTATGTTCAGTATTTTAAACATTCACTTTTAAAAGTATTTAGGTTTAGATTTTCCAGTTTTTGCAACCAAATAGCCCAAGCATTTCATTAAAAATGTCCCACTATTATCCTTAAAATTGTTAAAAATAATTTAAATATTTTTATCAATATAAGTTAGTGTGTTTGTTGATACCTCTGGTCAATATAGTTTTTTTGTGTGTTCATCTTTCCCAGATTGTGGTGCCAATTGCCACAAGCAGTGCAAGGACTTGTTAGTATTAGCCTGCAGGAAACTCTCCCGAGGAACTTCTATTGGAAGCAGTCATGGTTCCCTTCCGAGCAGTCCTTCTCTAGCCCCAGGTAAAGTACAATGAAGTGACATATTAAACAAGGTTTATAAAATCTCACAATGGAATAATCTTTTGAATTCATTAGCTTCCGTTTCTGCTGTTTTTAAATGTATGTATGGGCTAGTAAACAGGAACGCAGCTTACCACATCAAAACGCACTGTGGGTACAATAAAGGTAAAGTGGTTCATTACCCAAAGTGGTAATTGGCATGAAAGCTTGCAGGTCCCTGACTTCACTTTACATTATGAAAGGCCAAGCCCAGTAAGCTTCTGGTCCGAGGCATATTTATCCCGTTTGGAACATTGAGATGCACTAATATGTCCTAAGGGAAGTCATCCAAATGACCCTTAAGACATAATATTAAGTCATATTAATGAGTCGTATTTTGTACCAGCAGGGCAATTTTACTCTTGATACACAGGAGATCAGGCTGTCATAACACCGCCTGGAGTCTTCCCTGTCAACAGTAGCCAGCATCAGATCCCTGCTTGATCACTCTTTAATCAACTGCAGTGAGGACCAATGTAACACCATAAAGGGTGCCGAGTAGTTATAAGAGAGAGGCATAATCTCTGTAAAGACCCCAAATTGTTCCCCAGAAAAAAGTTTCAAAAGTAAAAATAAGTATATTAATGGAAAAAAAATCATTTGATTAAAAAAACACAGAAAATTAAGAAAAAAATGCATAAAAGAAAAGAGCATAGTGAATTCTCTGTGAAATTCAGGTGTAAACCTCAGACATAGCGTGCAATCACATTAGAAAGATATAATTGAAATACTTGAGTATTTTCAGTTCTTTTTTTTCAATTTTCAGTTCAGGACTGCTCCTGGTTCATCTGTTAAATTACTCATAGGACAATATTTGGTTAAAATATCATGAATTATCATGATCAATCAGTAACACAATATTTCTATTATTTGTAGCCCAAGATGATGTTTTTGAATTCCCGCCTGCTGGGAATCAGGATCTTGATGGACGAGCTATAACTTTAGTAACAGGTTCCTCAAGAAAAATTTCAGTGCGTCTGCAACGTGCAACCACAAGTCAGGCAACACAGACAGATCCATTGTGGTCTGACTCTGGCTGGAGTGACACTGGATCGCATACGTTTCCTAAGATGAAATGCAAGTTTTATGGCAAGTCTAACAAGAATAAAGGATTTGCCAAATGGGAAAATGAAAAATCAAACACGCATGCCAATATGGACATTATGGAAGTACAAACCATGGAACATATCCTCGATCAGAACACAACAGAAGCCATAGAGGAACTAAATTATCCTGAGGTGAATAATGTATATCTGTAAAAAAAACACTTCTATATCACTTGATAAGTTTGGTCTGGCACACAACTATAGTTGGTTATCATGGAAGCAGTAAAAATAAGCACAGATATCTCTTTTGCTCCATGTCAGGTTGTGTTGTTGATAGGCAGCCATCCACCAACCAATTCCATCGTAACCAAGTGTCTAAGGAAAGTGCTTACAGAGAGTGGGCTGGGGGAGGGAGAGATCTTTGCTGATGGAGGCACTAATCCCACTACATAAACAGGTAATGGGGATTTTGAGGATTTAGAGCTAGGTTGTAGCTTCATCCTGTGGCAGTGTATTCTAACCAAGGCTAAGGTTAGCAGGTCCAGGAGGCGGCAGAACTTATGCTGCAAAACCAAGGGCAGATTGCCATACTGGGCAATCAGGCTTCCTGCTGCCGAATGGGCCAGTTACAAAGGAGATCTCTTATCTCCCCAACTGACCCATTTACATCAAGGAGGACTGTACCGAGTTGACACAGCCTCTATAGCAGACTGTACCCAGCAACGTCAGTTCTTAAGGGTGCCCAGATATGACATCATATTCTGGTGTTCAGCAATGAGGAGAGCGGCTGTGTAAGGGGTGTCTCCATGTAATTACCTCAGTACAACAGCTACCCTTTCTTGATTAGACAATAGAGATAGTTAACTTTGTTAACTAGTAAGTTACATTAAGCTTCTGTTGGTAACATCACAGTGGATGTTGAAAGCTTTTGGAGTTTTTACAAATAATGCAGAAAACTGAAAATACAATGGACTATCTTTCCTGGGAATATTAAGAACCTCAAAGAAAATACCGGGGCATATGTGACACACTAATCAGAAAGCTGCAATAAATGGTGACATCAAGTGAATTCATTTACTCCATTCCAAAAATGCAGGAACCCCCTCCAGAGCAAAATCCCAACTCGCTGATCAAAATAAACAAGACAAATTAAAGATGCTCAGAATATAGATGTGGAAAAAAATAAACAATAATGGTGTAATATATCACACAAATTGGGAATGTATTACATTTGTAATGCTCTCACAACCTGAGTGTAGAATGAAAGTCTTTAAAATGTTTCTGTTAATGACTAAATCTGTTAAGAGCAAAGAAGACAAAACAATAGCACAAGTATTATTTATTTCATTAATGTGCTGTTTGGATTTTGATGTCATAACTTCCTGTGAGTGCATCAGTATTTTCTCTTATTATGGTTACTGTGCCATTGGAGTGATACATTTTTGAAAACTAGCCATCCCAGGGTAGTTTAAATGGTGGTACTTTAACACTTTCCATGCACTAATTCTACCACCAGCCTTTGTCAAACTTTGTGGTAGTAATACTCCCACAAATTTGACAAAGATTGGTGGAAGAATTAGCGCATGGAAAGTGCTCAAATACCAATATCTAAAATACATATATTGTTTGATGGGGGTAAATTAAACTGACCAGCTTCAAAGATGTCCCAACTAGGACATGGAGGCAGGATGACCACATTTGAAAAAAGTAGTTTGGAAATAGCAATATGCTACTTGTGCTTATTGCCCTATAACTTGCAAAAAAACATAAAAACATTGGGTATTTCTAAACTCAGGATAAATATTAGAAACGATTTAGCATGTTTTTATTAGGTTTTGTACAGGAGTAAAAGGTTTCTCAAAAAAGTTTTTTTCTCTAATTTTTTCTCATTTTATTAGTAATATACCGTATTTGCTCGATTATAAGACAAGGTTTTTTTCAGAGCAAATGCTCTGAAAAATACCCCTCGTCTTATAATCGAGGTCGTCTTCTAATTAGACCTCAAAAAAATGTCTGCTGGGGCCAGGCTGCTTACCGGTGCTTTGATCCTGAGCAGCGTCTCTTCTATTAGCAGCAGGAAGCTAGCCAAGTGTCACATAATTCTGCCTCCCCCTCCTTCCTCTGGGGGCGGGGCCAGAGAAGGTGCTCGCACAGCCGGGCCCCTGCAGAAGTCTGCGAGTGGGAGATCTGCAGTTCAGGTAAGGGGGTGGGGGGTTTGAGTGTGTGTGTATGTGTGATTAATGGAATGAATGAGTATTTAAATGTTTGTGAATGAGTGTGTGTGTGATAGCATGGATGTGTAAGGGGGGGGTGGTAGCATAGCATAGGAAGGGTCTACTCAAACTCCTATCATCCCCAGGTTCCAGCATGTACTGGCTGCCTTGGCTTGATAGGAGTTTGATTGCTGTTAGCAGTTATATATATATATATATATATATATACCTCCAGAAATGCCTTTTAACCCCCTATATGCCACTCTGGCATATCATGGGGCAGAGTGGCATATAGGAGGGCATAAGACATTTCTGGAGGCAGAGTGGCATATAGAGGGTTAAAAGGCACATCATGGGGCAGAGTGGCAAATAAAGGGGGATTAAGGCATTTCTGGGGGCAGAGTGGCAACCTTGGGGGCAGATGTGCATAACTGGGGGGGGCAGGTTGGCAAATAAAAGGAAATAAAAAAATATATACTTTTCTCAATTATAGCTTTTATTAAATATGAAAAAAATGTTTACATAAATTAATATTTACTAGTAAAACTTTTTTTCCTATAGGGTAGTCTTATATTCAGGCTTTTTGTTTTTTCCTAAATTAATATTTAGATTTTGGGGGGTCGTCTTATAATCAGGGTCGTCTTATAATCGAGCAAATACGGTATAATAGTATCTAATAAAAATCCTTCTTGTCCTGAAGAAAACAATATTTATAATTTGTGTGGGTACAGAAAATGAGAAAATCACAGCCAAACACTGCAGAAATATCAAAACAGCAATTGTCATGAAGGGTACAAAAATTGGAAGCCAGTCTTGACACAAAGAGGTGAAATTCCTCTCTATGGACTATATTCAAGTTGTGAACGCATTATAAATGTATTATATCCCGCATTATTGTTGTTGTCACATGTCGGGTGAGAGTACATAGGGTGGTTCGCTAAACTCTAAGCCATGTGTTTTAAAATGTATTTCTGCAAAAATAAGACTTATTAGCGAATTGTTCTGAATATCTACCTATATTTTCTACAGGCCAGTTGATTCTTATATCTCTCAGTTTAATGATTGAAATGCATACAGCTAAAGACTTTGCGTGGAATATTATACTGAACCTCTCTGCGGAATCTACAGAAACAGGCTAATTTAGGAGAAAAAGCAGCACCTTCTCTCCTTTCAAGCTACAAATGTTTCTTACCTTAAAGTGATGAGTTTTGAAACACGACATGACTAAATGTATCTCAACACTGGAATATAATTTTATTCCCTTGACTTTCTGTACTCTATTCCACCTCACAAAGATGTTTGTCAGTGTATAAATGTATTTGTTTTATTGTGCACCAGTGTATTTATTTTGTAAATGAATGAACAAGACAAAGCTATAAATATCGTCAGCGTGTTTTACTGCATAGAAACCGGCACAAACACTCTTATGTAATTGGAGGAAGAAAATGAGACTTCTCTCGCATTTAGCTCCTCCTCCAGCTGTCCCTACGTAAACCAGGAAGTATTCGTCAGTCTACTTCTTCATCTGTTTGAAATCGAACCAAGTAGCAGCAACCAGTCATATGTATGCTATCTGAATACGTATGTTTACATTCAATTGTCTGCTGCTACTCTCACTGGTTTCAATGTGAGCACTATTGAGTACGTGCACAAAGCGTACATATTAATGGTTCTGTCAGCAAGGGGTAAATGGGACAGAAGTCTCACTTTCTAACTCCAATAACTAAAGAATACATGCCCGTTTTGTGCGGAGTAAAATGCATTGGGGTCCATGCAAAATGACAACATGCGTTAAATATAAAAATGCAATTTTGGGAACTAAACTGTTCTTTTTAAAATGTATATATGAACAACCCAGACCTGAGCATTTCTCTATTGTGTACAAGACTATGATAACTTTTAATTGTTGTGTTACGGTCTCAGGGCCTCTTAGCGTTAATAATTTGTACGTGTTTGAATTGTGCATAGGTACTGAAGGCAGTCAGGTGTTTAAATAAGTAGAGGTTATGCTTCCATAATGAGAAGGAAAAACCACAGTGCATATATTAACAAAAAAGTAACCACATCCAATATTCTCATACTAATAAGGTAGTGAAGTAAAAGTTTAGAGCTTTGTTCACTTTCTTCGTATTTATTTATAGCTTTCAGTGAGCCTAGAGTCTCATGGTGTTTATTTGAATGTTATTAATAAATAAAGTGTCAATCCATTGTTGGTTAGTGTTTGTCCCATTGCCTTATCTTTGATGCTTCACATTTAACTCAGTGGATAATTAATATTAATTGAGATGATCATTTTCAACTTAATGCATCAGTTCATTTTTCAAAGCAGGTGGGCTCTACTGGGACCTCTACTACCTCAGAACCTGGTAAAGTACATAGATTTTTAAGATACCAGTACGGCTCGAAATCCATTTTGGAAAATGTAAGATTCTGGGTCACATTGAGATTAATGGAAACTCAATACAGTATAATTTGCAGAAGCTATGAATATGGTGAATGCTCAATTCATGGGCCGGTTAATGCCGTCTATAGAGCGATCTATATTTTTGCTGAACAATTTCCGTAAATTAGGTCAGGGCTAGAATGAGTCTTATGTAGGGTTGTTTTAGACCATTAAGTATCACATAGCGAATGCTGCTTCAACTCTCATCCATTGGCTAACCATTCTATGCCATGCCCTTTTAAGTGAGTGAATGTGCCCCTTCCCACCACCAGTCCATTTTCAAGCGATCTTGAATACAAAGAATCCGTAACAATACATTATATGGGAAGCTGGTGGGACCAGTGTTCCTCAACAAGATTTACCCGTGGTCAGTGAACTCATTGTCACATTTCTCAAAATTGTTTGACTTACAGGATTTACTGTCTGAGAAGGGTTGTAGTCAGGATAAGACTCCATTTCTTCATGTTGTATCAATATAATAGTGATTGGTCTTTATATAGAAACAAATTTCCTGTTATTGAAATAGTTTCCTGTATATTTATTGCAGCTTCCCAGCAGCACAGTACATTTCTTACCCCTAAACATCATGCAGAAAGGTACTCATACAAGATCCAGACAGCCGGGCCATCTGGGAACGAGTCATTGAAATGTTAAAGTTATATTATGTAGCATGACTAAAATAAATGTCCGTATGATCAGTAAAGGAATTAAGTGCACTTATTAATACCAATAAAATCTTCAGAGTTGAAAGAAAGAACATCTGGGCTATTTTTTTAGACTATAAGCCATATTACGCATGGCCAGCTAGATGGTGTAGAGTTTGTTGATGCGGATGTTCCAGTTAGCTAAAGACTTTTCACTGTTCCATGCAAAGCCGAGAAAAGTTTTGGGATTTCAGCATCACTTGACACAGTTTTTTTTAAACATCACAGTAACAGCACAAGTGTAAAGTGACCTACTTGCAATTGGCATAAGCAAGGTTTTTGACCTTCATATCTCATATCTCTTCATATCTTCATATTTTTAAAGGTTATTTCTGTTAAAGGGAAAATAAAGCGTGTGGGGAAACTACCAACTAATTGAAATGAATCATCATTTAGTTATGATTCATTTTCTCAGCGGTATTATTATCCCCTACAGAAATGTAACCCTTCCATGTAGAAAACAAACATGCAGATAATCTTTAAATCTAGGGAGATGTTGACATACACATCTCATGTAGTAGTCCCAGGCTTGTCTTGCCCGTGCCAATCTGTACAATGGATGTATAACTGAATAAGCAGCCTTCTATGAATGTATACCTTATACATACTGCTCCGACTGCTGTGTAAAGTTTTAACCGCATGTGTTTTTCTTTTTTACCAAATTATTATACATTTGGGAAATGCTTTTTGACTACTTACGTTTGTGAAACTTATTTTGTACATTGCTTTGTACTAGGAGATGTATTGACTTTATATTGGTAGGTATTCAAAGTTATGCAAATGTACAGATTTACATATTTTCTCAAGTCTGTGGTACAGCTCACACATCGAACAAATGCTGTTACTTAAGTGGTTAACTATACTTTGACCAACATGTACAACAGTGATGATCCTTGGAGAGGGGTTGGGAACCAAAATGCACTCTTCAAATGTAGCTGTTAGCTCATCTTGAATTGGTCTCTGTGTTGCATGCATTGGATCCATTGTCTTCATTTCCAGTTTAACGTTCATTTCTCAAAGACCTGCAATAGCTTGGCAAACCAAATCATGCATTCTCCCAGTTTTACAAAATTTTCATTAAGAACATACATTTTCTTACACCAGGAACGAGAGTAAACAGAAACAGAGCAGGAAATGAGTTTACTGCAGCTGTGTATTTCTCTAGCCGGCTATCCCGTCGATGGATTGGCTGGGATGCAGTTGGATTCAACCTCAAACCTTGCTGCTAGGACAGATTGTACAGGATGATAATAAGCCTACAAGCCTCCAATTGGAGGATGGGGGAGATGATGTCACCGCAGCGCCACCATATAGCTTGAAGTGACATCCTCTCCCCCGCCTGGCCGATCGAGGAGGATGTCACCGCAGCGCTGTCAAGTTGCTGGGTTTTGTCCACGGATACACGAAGAAAAATGATTAAGGGTTAAAGATTGAAAATGGAGAAGATGGAAGAAGCGGTTGGCAAAGGTAGGGAAACATTTAGAGAGGGTGAGAGTGAATGTGGCCACTGAATTTCCTGAATTAAAAATGCCAGCGAATTTTCAGCCGAACCAAATGGGCAAGGAATGAAAATTGTTGCCCGAAAAAAACAAATGGGCCAGAAATGAACTGAAAAATTTGTCGGAATCGTTTTTGGCCCATTTAATGTCTAGTTACATGCATGGAGGCAGCTGTTTGTATGCCAAACCATTTTACTGAAGGAATCGACACAATTTTCTTCACTGATCCTTGTAAAAATCACATCAGGCGTTGGTACTTCAAAAATTTAAAATCTTCCTCTGGAACAATTTTAACCATGCATGTTCATTGGTTACTAATTGTACACCGAAGAAACTGGTTGCTATGACTACTGTACCAGATTTACTATCAACTGATGGCTCGCCAGTCAAACTACTACAGAAATAAATATATCTCCACAACATAATGGAACCAAACAAAATCCAATGCAGTTAACTTATTGAATCTCAAAAAAATAAAAGATGCGGAAAACATACAGGAACTTTTATTGCTCACCTTTCATACAAACAGCACACCTTTAAACTAGTTTCTTTCACAGCTTAGCATGGCTTATGTACATAGTAAACCCAACAAAAAATTACGATGTGGCTCTTACAAAAAGGCTTTATCAGAAGACCACAAACCCAGACAGGCTTTATTTCCTGCAGCATTAAGGAAAGGACTGCTTCGGACATTAATTCCTTTGCCCGAAAAGTAGTGCATTTTTTTTTTTTTTTTTTACAGAAAAGAAAAATTCACTTGGCTTGAAATTATGCATTCAAAAAAAAAATGAAAAAAAAATCTTTAATTTTTCAAGTAATTTTAGACCATATTCGTCAAGCATGTGTCGTTTATTGATGTACACTGCAACGTTCATGAACCTGGCTTGGTGGCCATTAATCTTGGTTGCTAAAGCAGCATTCAGGACCCCTAGGTTTGACACTGCTGTCAGAGGCGAGAGGTTAAAGATTACAGAACGCCTAGCAAAACACAGTAGAGCTCACATAAAAGAAATGAGATCCCTCAGTATCAGAAATGGGCCATTTAAACATTAAAGTACTTGTTTCTTATTTTTTTGAGGGGTTGATATGACCATATGGACGTTGAAGCAATTCAACAGCAACTCCATTTCTATACAGCCGGAAACTGCTGTTAAGATGGAGCCTATACAGTTACTACTTTAGGCAAGAACACAGCAACCCAGAGTTGCATTTCATCTGCAGATATCTCTTATTTGTGAACTGTGTCTATACATTAAAAGTGAAATGTTGAGACACCATTTGATTATGGAATTTTATTTAATTGTAAGGAATATGATGTAACTACTGCTACTCAAAGCAGGTCCTATCAGAGAGATATACTGCAGGGGTGTGTATTCCAGGGACTTTGTAGGCAAATTTAACACGTAATAATGTGTATAGGAATCGTATGACATTAACCATGGATTATATGGGCATATTGGGATTGGCCACTTATAAAGCATAGCTAAAGCAATGACTACAAAATGTTCAACACTCCTACAAACCCAAAGGTTTGAAGTGAATACATCAGATAGCAATTCAGACAAACAACCTAACTGTACTTAATTGTATGAAAGGTGTGCACAATGGATAAATGTTATCACTGCAAATTGCATTTCTCAGGAAGAAAAGCACACGTAAAAATGTAATCTTAAATTGCAAGGTTCATACATGTGCCAGGCCTTGTCTTCATGTGCAGAAAGAAAGCCTGCAAGAAAGTGCCTTGAGATAGCAACTTATCATATAAGGTTGTCACTGCTATTACCTGAGCTCTACTGGTTTTGAAGCTTCAATAACCTCAACTAGTGTAGTGTCTTCCTTGTCCAAAACCAGACTGATTATATTGATAACCTCCATGCTGAAAGTGTTGCTCAAACTGACCACCCTGGTTATAGGTTTGGGCACCACGACTAGCCCAACCTCCACCTTGTCCTCCTCTTCCACCACGTCCACCACGACCTCCTCTGCCACCTCCACGGTTGCTTCCTCTGTCACTGTGTTGGCTTCCATCTTGATATCTGTTGTCTTGTTGATAGCCACTACCCTGGAATCCACCTCCAGAATATGATGACCCCTGATATCCCCCATACCCTCCACCCTGGTATCCTCCTCCACCTTGATAGCCTCCTCCACCTTGATAGCCTCCACTGCCCCCTTGATATCCACCTCCACCACCACCTTGATAACCTCCTCCTCCACCGTGGTAAAAGCCAGTTTGATATCCAGAATCTCGATAGCCACCATCTTGATAGCTACCTCCTGCAGTGCTGCCACCATCTGTCCAGCCTCCTTGAACTTTGCTACCTCTGCCTCCTCTGCCTCCCTGGTCATAACTTCCACGTCCGCCTCCTCTTCCACTGCTTTGTTCGTAGCCTCCACGTCCACTGTGTGTATGTTCATATCCACCTCTTCCCCCACCTCTACCGCCACCTTGTGGGGGGCCATCTTGTCTTTTCTGCCACGGAGGCATCTCTGGAGGAGGTGGTTCAATTTCATTAGGTCTGCCTCCTCTGTCAGGTACTCTACCCATCAATACCTGTAACAGATAATTAAAGTTTACAATACTGTTGTTTTAATACTGTCAAAGCCTGATCTCCCGTGTAGCAAGAAAGGCAGGATGTACCGGTGCCTCCATATGTGTTTCTTTAGATGCGTTTTATGGATGTACAGGTACGTCTATAGGGGTTAAAATAAAGGAGGACTATTTACTAGTCTGTCTCATTTCAGAGGAAATACAGTGACAACATTTTAGGGGTTAAAGAGAGTGAGAGAAAACAGGAAATTACTTCACAGTGGTTTTAAAATTAGTATCAACTAATGTAAAACACATTTACACTTCAAATGCTAATCTCCAGGTATATTGTGGGTTGACGCACTCTGGCTTGTAATTATAAAAGAGGACCTGTTTGTCCTCCTGTTTGACGTAATCCAACTCCAAATGGAACACATTGTAAAATATTTCTGTCAAAGATGCAAGAAACAAGTGTAGGGGAAAAAAAAGAATGCTCATGTAATTTGTTTGTAAAAAAACAAAAAACTTTCTCCTTCAAAACAAATTAAGGATACTGACAAAGAGGGGTTACTTACCTACTGCTGGTACAAAAAATCCTTGGATATAATATGCAAATGTAGACTATACATGTGAGATTTGTCAGTGTATTACATGTTCCGGATTATTTTTGAAATTTATTTATATATAATATATATATATATATATATATATATATATATATATATATATATATATATATATATATATATATGACATAACAGTACAAAGGCTGAAGGCAGTTAGCAAAAGGATTACCTTGTTTATAGCACAGGCAGTCTTCTCTCTGATTGATCCACTACTAGTCCTCAGAATCTTAGACAAATCATGCCGGGCAGCAAGAAGATGGGCAACAGAGATAGCGCTTTTCTGGGACAATGCAACACGTTTTGGCTGGTAAACTTTACCGAGTTTCTCGGAGTGGTTCTGTTATAAAGTTTTGAAAAAATGAAAAGAAAAAAAAAACATAAAAAAAGACCGAATATGACAAACCAGTGATACTGCTATAAAACAAAGAGAAAAAGGAAAAAAATATATAAAAAAATATTTTACTGTTGAGATTATTCACCTTTGCTTTGTCTGACCAACCAAATGATTGTACGGTCACGTCCAAACGCTTGATTAACATTTTTCTTCTCACTTCATACTCGTTTGATATGGCTTGGTTGATTGCTTCAATTTTTTCCTGGATAAAAAGAAAGACTTTCATATACTTTTATCAATTCATTTTATTCATGATCTAAATCAATGGTTCTCAACCTGTGGGTCGCGACCCCTGTCACAGGGGTGGCCTAAGACCATCGGAAAACATATATTTCACAATATATTAGGGCTGCAACAACTAATCGATAAAATCGATAATAATCGATAATGAAAATCGTTGCCAACGATTTAATAAAGTTAACTTAAGGTGCAGTTAGAGGTAAAGGGGGGAAACTAAGGGGAGTCTAAATCCTGGGGGCAGTGAAGATTAACCCAGTACTTATTCATAAAAGTATGGTGTCAGTGTGCTGTGAACAGGTCTGTGACTCTATGAGGGGACTATGCGATATCTGGGGGGTATAAGGCATATCTGGGGAGGATGGAGTGACATATCTGGGGGTAGAAGGCATATACGGTATATAAGGCATATGTGGGGAGGGCAGCGTGGCATGTCTGGGAGGCAGTGTGCCATGTCTGGGGAGGATGGAGTGGTGTATCAGGGGGTATAAGGCATATCAGGCACAGTGGCATATGTGGGGGTAGAGTGGAGTGGCATATGCGGGAGGCGGAGTGGCATATGTGGGAGGCAGCGTGGCATATGTGGGAGGCAGCGTGGAGGGGCATACGTGGGAGGCAGCGTGGAGGGGCATACGTGGGAGGCAGCGTGGAGGGGCATACGTGGGAGGCAGCGTGGAGCGGCATACGTGGGAGGCAGCGTGGCATACGTGGGAGGCAGCGTGGCATACGTGGGAGGCAGCGTGGCATACGTGGGAGGCAGCGTGGCATACGTGGGAGGCAGCGTGGCATACGTGGGAGGCAGCGCGGCATACGTGGGAGGCAGCGCGGCATACGTGGGAGGCAGCGCGGCATACGTGGGAGGCAGCGCGGCATACGTGGGAGGCAGCGCGGCATACGTGGGAGGCAGCGTGGCATACGTGGGAGGCAGCGTGGCATACGTGGGAGGCAGCGTGGCAAGCCTGGGCTCAAATGTGCATAAATTGGGGGGGCTGGTTGGGAAATAAAGACAAGAAATGCATTTTATCGAAGTTTTTTTTTTATTCTGCTGTTTGTATTTAACATCATTTGTTCGCGGCATTGGGAAGGTTGAGAACCACTGCACCAAATAGATCAAATTTCATTTGCACTATGAATTAATTTGGTAAATTTGTAAAATACAGACGCTCAAGTTTTATACTATGACATTAAGCTGGTGGGGAACTCCAGACAACTGTTTAGTCAAACCCTTAGTAATACCTCTCAGCTATATTTAGCCTCGCTTCACACAAAACAATTAAACAAATGGAAAAGGTATTATCAGATGCATTAATTGTAGATTAAAAAAAAATTATCAGTTCATCATTCCTAACTTGAATGAAAATAAAGTGGAATAGGCCATTTAAATAATAATAATGAAGTCATCTCAGCTATGCCCTTCAGGGGGCTTCAGTGTCAAAGAACCTGCTTCGGAAGCAAGGAATGTCATGCAGTGAAGTATGGGCCCCGGCAGAGTTCAATCTAGAATCCTGCTGCTTGGGGCATAAAATCTCAGCTATTCGGATCCTGACAAAGAATGCATGGGTTTAAGAAATTGTTTTATAGCCCTCTTTCAGTCCAAAAGTCAGGTATTCTCATTTGCCCTCAACTTCTTAATGGACTGCAAGCAAGCACATTCACCTTCTCCCTCGGTTCCAGTATGCCCCAACACGCTTTCACAAGCACCCTTAGCTGCAGCTGCTTGGTAACCTATGGGGCTTCCCTAAAACAGCATACAGTTGTTATATACGAGCAACACTAAGCAAGCCCAAGGATTATCCAAACACTGCTGTCAGTGAGGTTTTAAATGGCATACGCATTTCTGTACTAGAGGAACAAAACAAGTTACTCACCCAGTGAGAAGGTCCCAATGTCTTGTTCAGAAGAGGCTTCCCTAAATGGTTAGGTGGCACTTTTGATAAAGTTTCTTTCAACTAGAACGGAATATTAGAAACGTATTTTAACCTATGTATATGAAGAACAATAACCATACAAATCTCTCTCAGATATCATGCGTATGACCCATAAACACAATTTAATCTAAAAAAATATTCAAGCAGAATACAATTTTTGTAAGAGAAATCCATTTACTTGGTGGATCTGGTAACTGAACCAACCCTCTCAACCTATTTTAAAGAAAGTACTGGTATGACAATATATACACCCATCACTATTTATATCGCCCTTCTTCTCATTTCAATCAATGTTTTGAACAAATGATTTTTATCACAAAGAAATGTTGAAGCACAGATGGTTTGGTCATGTGCAGTTGGTATACTTTACATGAAAAATAATATTGCCCTCTCCTTCAGCAGGAAATATTACCGTGTCTTGTTTTAAAAGCAACCTTAAGACAGATGTTTTAGTATACTTACTTTTTTCTCAATTCCACTAAAGAATTGGAACATGGTTATATTGGCAGGAGGTTTGGACATTCCCAGGGCCATGCATATTGCTTTAAGTTCGTTGAACAGCTCACTACCACTGCTTTCTTGTTCCTTCTTTGCAGGAAGATTTACACACAGCATCCTAGCGGCTTCGAGTTCCGAAATGAGATATGCTACAAACACATAAATAGCATTTAGCATAAAGGCTCTTGCCATATGTTATATAGTATATTAACATTTTTATTATAGTTCAGCATTATGCAATTTAACATATTATGTGTATATATGTGTGTATGGTCACTTCTCCATTCTAATACTATCGGATCTCCCTGCCGCTTTTGATACTGTTGATCACCACCTTCTTCTTGACTCACTTGCTACTATAGGCATTCGAGATACAGCTCTCTCCTGGATCTCCCCATGTCTGTCTAACCGTTTCTTCTCTGTCAGCTTCTCTGGTAAGACGTCACCCCCCTTCCACTTTCGGTTGGTGTCCTCCAAGGTTCAGTCCTTGGCCCCCTGTTGTTCTCTCTTTATACTTCATCTCTTGGCAAATCAACTCATTTGGTCTCCAGTATCATCTATATGCAGATGATACCCAAATCTACCTGTCTTCTCCTGATCTCTCTCCATCTCTCATGTCCTGTATTACCAATTGCCTGTCTGCTATTTCTTCATGGATGTCACAACGCTACCAGAAACTTTGTCTTTCTAAAACTGAACTCATTATCTTCCCTCCTTCCTTCTCCACTCCACTACCTGAATTCTCTATCACCATTTATAACACTACCATCTCTCCTACTAACCAAGCCCAATGCCTTGGGGTAATCCTTGACTCTAACCTCTCCTTCATTCCTCACATTCAGTCCCTCGCATCCGCCTATTCCTCACCCAAGAATCCACAAAATCTCTGCTTCATTCACTTATTTCCCGTCTTGACTACTGCAACACTCTTCTGGTTGGCATTCCACTGTCTCGACTCTCTCCTGTACAGTCTGTCCTAAATGCTGCTGCTAGGCTTATCTTCCTTGCACGCCGGTCCTCTTCTGCTTCCCCACTCTGTGAAACCTTCCACTGGCTCTCAATTACCTTTAGAATTAAATTTAAAATATTGGTACTAACATATAAGGCCCTCTATAATAATGCTCCTCCATACATTTCTGCCCTCAAATACTCACCTACTCGTTCCTTATGTTCTTCCCATGAGCCAAGTCTCTCCTCCTCACTCATCACCTCTTCCTTTTCCCATCTACAAGATTTCACTCGAGCTGCCCCATATCTCTGGAATCTACTCCCAAGGAACCTTCAGCAATCACCCTCCCTCCCAACATTCAAGAGACATCCCAAACTATACCATATTAGCTGCTAGAACCTCCTTGTCATTGATACAACCACCACACTACCTCTCACCCTTTCTCCGTGCCTTATGTGCCACCCTATTCCTTCAAGACTGTAAGCTTGTGAGCAGGGCTCTCTCCACCTAATGTATCAGTTAGACTTAGTCTGTTGTCGTCTTGTCATACCCCTTGAATATATGTATTGTATTAAGCGCCTCCTAGATTGTTGGCGCTATATAAATAAAAGATGATGATAATATTCTGTGACTGAACCACAAACCGAAAACCTACTCCTGTTAAGGAGACTAACTAAACAGTAGCTTCCTCAGTAGCAAATGATGGACTGGCCAGATAAGCCAGTTGCCAGTCTAAAACTTTTAACAATAAATCTGGCACTCTACTTCCACCCAGGATAATAGTCGCTAAAATAAGAGAGTGAGTCTGTTTCCTTCAGCCCCGTATATAACAGTCAGGGATTAACGATGCATGGGGTAGCTGTGTTAAATTAATTAGTGTAACCTACTAACGTAAAATCCATCTTTACCACATCACAGAATACATATAAGGGGACAAGATAGTATAGAATGTTCTGTCTTACATCAAGTGAAAATACTTTATATTCACAATCCTAATAATCTGCACACATTTTTAACATTTTAAAAGATGAACATTACAAAATTACTGGTTTTCAGTTTGTTCTTACACAAACAAAGGGGACTCTTCACTAAACTGATGTCTGAAAGGCAGATTATGATTGCAACACCCACACTCATCCAAGATTCGGAAAATATACTTGTGGGCCGTTTTTTTAACAACTAATTTTAACAACTAAATCGCCTAATCTTGCTACCTCGTGATCCATTCAAAATGAAAACGTGAGCAATTAATCATGGTTTTTTTTCCATAAATGTATATACAAGGCTGGTACAGATGATGCCAATTCTTATGTTCCAATTCAAAGTGAGTTTCATTACGGTATTGGACAGCACGTGTTAAATCACATCAACAAGAATGCATGTATGTAACATACTTAGAAGGAGCAAGCAGTTCTTTTTCTCGAGAAGGCGTTTAGTAACATCCCCTGATGTCAGAGACAAATACGGGCAGTTCATTTCTGTCAGCAGGCCGCTCATCTCTAGCTGGAACCCTTCCGCTTCGTTAGGGCCTGCGAAGGGAACACAAACATTGATCTCAATTCTAGCGACCATTCCTGTATTTTTCAGCATGTATGCATATTGCGTAAAGAACGTACTGTTGGTGGCTTCTACATTCTCCTCCAGTTTGCAGAACAGTTTGAGCTCTGATACCAACCAAGCGCAGAGTTTGGTATATTCGGGAGAAAGTGCACCTTGGCTGGCGGCCTGGATCAAGGCTCCATCGTCCATAAGGGGACCTTTGTAACTGAGGAGAGAGAAGATATGTTAGTGATCCAGGAGGTTCTGTGACGGGAGGTTGAGAAATAAAGAATGTGAAAACCGAAGGCTGAAGTACCCCAAATGCCAAGTTATTCTGCTCACCTCTTTAACTGGCACCTTCAAATCATGTTGTCCCTCTGATAACACCAAAATGTATGTTTTTTGCTGAACTGGAGCTTACCATTATTGGAAATCATGCAGTTATAATGGTAAAAACCCCAAATAAAAATTGATCTAGTAATCATCTCCTGTCACCTGGTCTAACTACTACCTTCCACCCCTGCATACAAGACTTTTGAAGGACTAGCCACATCCCATGAGGTCTTCTTTACGCTACTATTAAGATCCACTGGCTTTTCCAGGTTACCCCTCTCCTACCGCTGTCACAAATTCTGCTGTCATGTGTCTCCTGCCATAACTACTTTTGCACATATATATATATATATATATATATTAACACGGTATAACCTACTGTGTTCCTATACCTGTTAAAATTAATTATGTGTTTTACCTGCTGTAATTAACTGGTATCCCATTCAGAATATTTTTACAGAAAGAGAACGCAAACACTACAAACAAACTCATTTCAAACATTTTGTTACATAGTAAAGACTAAAAGACATAAGACAATCAACTTGCACATTCCCAAGACAGACTGCAGATAAATCCACATCTCTAGTGATATCCCATACCCCAGGTCCTCCAACGACTCCAAAATGTCATTCTCCATCATGTCACAGTCCATGACGTCAGAAATCAGCAGTATGTGCAAACTGCAGGATCTAGTTATCACACCTGAGGCTTAACGTGCGCTATCAACTAACAGGCTGGGAGGGGAGGAGAACAGAGCTTGGGGTAACGCCAATGGTACCCAGGTACAGCCGGTAAGTGTGTCTCTCTCTCCCCTCCCTCAGCAACTGACAGCAGCGACAGTCTGCCGGGCTGGCAAGCGAAAGGACCCCAACTCCCCTTTTCCTGTCTTTAGAACGCCACGGGGCTGTCTATTAATTTGCCTGATCAAAAATAATCGTTGCGTTAAAGCACAGTCCCTGTCACTGCTGCTTATACCACAGTCAAATGATCAACACATTCTTTACGTTTGCTTCTATTACACGTATTTTACAATGTTGTAGAAAAAAATAATAAAACATTACAATCATTGTTAGGCATGTTTTAGAACAGTCCGGTGTTGGTGAGGACGTCTTTCCTCCGTGGAACACGTGGAGGGGAAATGAGCATGCGTCACGTTAGTCCCGAATTAACAGATGTTAACGTGCAGTGACTCGTTTGCTTTGTGGGTGTTGTTGGAGGTCTGCAATGGATGCTTAACAGTATAAGTAACTGTTATTTATACAACATAACTATCGGATACGTTCTTGTTATTGTTACAGAGAACGGTCCTTGTTATTGCCCCTGAGTTACGTATGTGACCTTTTATGGGCAGGTAAGCATACCTCCCAAATGCCCTTATTTAGGATAGACATTCCCTCTCTGGGGCCTTAAACTCTAAAACATCTTTGCTGATGCCCCACTTTATTAGGAGCACTGAATGTATGGTGTGTATTAGTGTTTCTACACCCCTATATGTAACACACACACACACACACACACACACACACACACACACACACACACACACACACACACACATATGCGCGTTATGTCAAAGTACACCATTCTTTTAGATGCCTTATCTTATTAAATAGCTTTCAATAGGCCACAAACTTACATAAACATGTAATCCTTGTTTATAATGACAGCCCTTTACCCCTTCAGTCCCCTGTGGATGTACTGGTACAATCAAAAAACGTCCGATGAATCCCCTATGGACGTACCGGTATGTCGTGCCCCTCTTACAGCGCCAAGGACACATCCCTGTTTCTGCATGGGAGATAAGGCTGACAGCCTGGACTCCCCCCTGGCAGCAGAAGCCAGCATTGCTGGCTTTCTGCTGCCCGATCTCCTGTAACAGCTTCCGGCGCGAAGCGGGAAAACTGTTACAGTTGGAAATCCGCAATCGGGCTTTCCCTTCCGGGTGACGTAAGTAGTGAGGACAGGGTATCCCCTGCAGGGTCTCTCTAGACCCTGCTGGGGTAACCGATCATTCCGATGAGGGACCTGTAACAGTTTCCGGCACGAATGCCAGTAAACTGTTACAGATCTATGCCCAATCGGGCGTTCCCTCCGGTCTTTCGTTAACCTTCGGGGACTGCCCCACATCTCTGAGGCGGTCCCCCAGTGCCACGCATCCGGCAGTAACATCACACGTTTGACCGTTACTGCAGATGCTGGAGGAGAGAGAGACAGAGCAGCAGTATATATAATTAAAAAAATCAATACATGACCCCCCCAAATACGTATTTTACCCCAATTAACCCTTCCCGCCCCACGATCTTTTGAAGAAAAAAAAATTAGGTTTAGTTTGGTGGGTGGTTAGAGGGAATTGGGGATAGTGTAGGGTTTTACAAATTGGGTAGGTAGGCTAGTGTCTAATGGAGCCCAGTGTCTTTAGCTGCTAGTAAGTTTTTTCAATCTAATGTTTGCCCCTGAGTTTTTTGAGCTGCTAGCAACTCAAACATCTTTCACCAAGGTAGATTATTACATTTATTTTCTTTATATTTCTTTATTTTGTGTTAGGGTGAGCCACAAGGGGATAAGGGGGGTATTTTCAATTGGCACAATTCTATATGTTTTTGCCCTGCAAATTCCAAAAAAATAAAAATAACTACCGTATTTATCGGCGTATAACACGCACTGGTGTATAACACGCACCCCCATTTTAACAAGGAAATTTGATTAAGAAAAAATAATTTTAACTTGGAAGCTATGAACTTAATGTTGGAATAATATTTATTACATTATAACATTTATTATAACATGTATACCACTTATAAGGCAAATATGAAAGAAAAAGCACCTCTTTGAACAAAAAAACTGAACAAAAAAAACTTCATCAGAATCACTGCTATCTGGGAAACCACACACACACACACAGTAAGACACACATACACTCAGACACACACACACTCAGACACACTCAGACACACACGCTAAGACACACACACTCAGACACACACAAACTCAGACACACACACTAAGACATACACAGTAAGACACACACAGTAATACACACACTAATACACACACACACTCAGAAACACACACACTGACACACACACTAAGACATACACACACACTAAGACACACACTAAGACACACACTTAGACACAGACACAAACAGACTCAGAGACACACACAAACACACTCAGACACACACTCAGACACACACTCCCTAACCCCCCTTCTCAGGATCTCCCCTCTCCCTCCCTAACCCCCCTTCTCAGGATCTCCCCTCTTCCTCCTTAACCCCCCTTATCAGGATCTCCTCTCTCATTCCCTAACCCCCCTTCTCAGGATCTCCCCTCTCCCTCCCTAACCCCCCTTCTCAGGATCTCCCCTCTCTCTCCCTAACCCCCCCCCGGTCACTTACCTTCAACTCCTGTGTTGGAAGCGTGAGGCGTTTGTCTCGGGTGCCGGCGCTTCACTGCTGAGCGCCGGCGTCTGACGTCATATGCCTCACGCTTCCAACACAGGAGTTGAATTGTGTGAATGAAAGTGAATTAGTGAGTGACTGTAAAAGTGTTTGTGTTAATCATAGGTGTATAGTTGATTTGTCAAAAAGGCAAAGTTGGAATATACAGGGTGTTTATGGGACAAAAATGGCATAGGCAGGGTGTTTATGGGACAAAGATGGCACAGGTAGCGTGTTTATGGGCGTACACTCGGCTGTTTGGGAACAATGCTGACTCATTCTGGGCTGTTTGGGGGCAAAGATGGCACGTCCTATATGTGTGTAATTTGGGTGCTGGTCAGGTTCTATGTGGGCAATGTGGGCGCTGGTTTTTTTGGAGGGTTATTAAAGAAAGCACTATTATATGTTCAGTAAATGTTATTTAAACGTATTTATTTTACTTATAAGTTATTAATTTATTTTTTCAGATTTCTTGTTGTTTACAGTTGACATACAGTTTACAAATTGGTGCAATAAATATTCTTGCCAACATAATTTTGTAGATGTCTTTACATTTGGGGGGGGGGGTGCCACTTACAGGATCCGCCCCGGGTGCCAAATACTCTAGGTACGCCCCTGCATGGAGGGATTCCGCAGAACACCCGCCACATATATTTACACCTTTCCCTAGTCTAGGGGTGTCAAACCAGCTGCTGCAGAACTACATCTCCCATACTCCTCAGCCTGCCCCTTAGCTGAAAGAGCATTATGGGAGATGTAGTCCTGCAGCAGCTGGAGGGCCGCAGGTTGGACACCCCTGCTAGTCCTTAGCTCCTTGCTCCTGTCAGCTCCAGCGCTGGTTCTGCGGGTGCTGCACGTGGGGGCTTATCCAGATGCCCGCGCACATGCACAGAAAGTGCTCCCGTTTATTTCATTCTCAGTGCTCTCTTGCTGCTGATTGGCTAACAGAGTACTTTAATATGCATTCTTCTTTAGCGAAGCTGTCAGACAGTAAATTCTATATTTCTAGATAATAAACTATTTGTGCGGAGATCTACTCTTTTAAATGTATTGGAGTTACAAATGCTTTACATGAAATAAGTAGACATGTTTAGATGGATTGCCCTTATGCAAATTGAAAGATTTTGTGAATAAAGGGAGCAACCTATTTATTATAGATTATAAACCTTTTGAAAGAGTCAAAATACTGCTTGTAATAGGAGGCATCTGTAAACAAACGAACAGTACATTGCATAGCAAATTACTGAATTAATGAACCCTTTGTATCCTTTTGCCCCATCTATCTCAAGTACATGGCTGAACGGGGGGGGCTTTATTTTTTCAAGTATATGCTTTAAAAAAAAAACAAAAAAACACTCCCTGATGTATGACCGCATCCCAATTCACAGGGTCCCAAAGAAGTATCCTGAAGGGGGCATTTGGGATGTATACTTTCCTATCATGAAGGATCAAAGTGTGACTTTAGTGTTGTTTCTCCAGCAATTGATGTAACGCTTCAATCGGCCACTAGGTGGCACTGTTTATCAGCTCTGTTTAATTTGATTGCCATTTTCCCAATACACATCTTATTTGTTGATAGAGTAATATTTGTTCTTGAAACTTGACATTTCTAAAATGTGAATATGTTGTCCTGTGTTGTTGAAATTGCATAAACATGCATTGAATAGGGAAGTAGGGTATTGATTTTACTGCCTGGAATCTCAGAGCTGTCTGGGAGATGATGGCAGAAACAAATATGCAGTGTTTTTATCCCAACCGTTAGAAGGCAGCAAGTAAATTCTGGAACACAATCACAAACCTTGGTTACTCATAGAACTATTGAATAGTGTTATCCAGTTTAAGGACAACGGTGATATATTTTAAAAAGATGAAAGTACATTTTTTAGGGGCTGAATCAAAGTTAAATGTATTATTTTTGGGGGGTCTAATCACTAGGAAATCAGGGAACTCTGTTGATTTAAAAATTCCAATAAAGCTGCATGGCATGCTAACACTCACAAAACCACTTGCATATTCACTAAAATGTGTGCTGGGAAGACAGGACATTTTCAACAACTTTTGCATTCTTTTCATTTAACCGTGATTCAAAGAAAAAGTTTTTTACTTTACACGTAAAAAGCTGTTAATTGTTTTTTTTCTGCAGAAGTTAAGCTTTTCATCGGTAGCTAACTTGAGGCAGATTTTGCATTATGGGACAAGATATGAAGCCTTAACTACATATTTTTTTTTATCTTATACAACTGCCAAATGCAGGTGTGTTAAAAAACTAGAGAACCCCTTATTTTATTTATTTATTTATTTTTTAGGGAGTATATTTTTATTGAAAAGGCGTAGAATAAAGTGTATTTTTATAAAAATATAGAGAAAATTCATTTATGATTTTGTTTTATTAAAAAAGGTAGAAGTGATACATTCAATTGTAAAACTGGTATAAATTGTCAAAAATAAACAAAAGTTGATATTTCCTGAAAGCACAAGATTATCTTTTTATTAACCCTGTAAGTCACAAACCACTTTTCAAATTTTAGCTAAATTAAAAAAAAATACTGCAAAGTCTCCCGAATAACACAATGCCACATGTGGGTTTCATTACATAATCACACAGTCACGACATGCCTTCAAATCGTGGTTGCGCAAAGCGGTTTCAAGCCAAGAAGACATTTTTGGAGTTGAACCCCACTTACTTTCCAAGGCCAACAGCAACCACAAATCGGGAAACACAGAATTTTTAACTTTTTTCTCTACCTATTCACATTTCAAGCACATTTTGGGATGGATGTTGCATGCTGGGGTACCTCGAACAAGAAGAAAAATCTCCTGCTGCTCCTGAGCACATAGATACCACATATATCTTGTATACCAGTGTAAAAATGGTCACATGAGACTCCAAAATCATTTTTTATGGCAGACGGGGTTAAAACACCAAAGTAACCAGAAACTATATATATATATATATATATATATATATATATATATATATATATATATATATATATATATATATATATTCCCTGAAAACACTTGGGAATTTCAAAGACACCCTACTTACCATTCTATTTGCCCCACCCCAAACACAAATCTAATGGGAACACCACATGTGAAAGGTGGGAACACCACCTTTCACATGTCAGGCACATTTTGGCATGGATGCTGTACAGTAGACAATAAAGAAAATACGAAAACAAAATTGCCACTTGTATTGCGCACATAGATACCACATATTTGTTGTAAGTGTCACAGAATCACAAGAGACTCACAAATCATGAGTGCAATGTCGTTTCATGCACACCTCATAATTTGGGGGAGGGGCTACCTCTACACTGCCACAAACTATAGACCCCCCTGAAAAATCAACTCACTTTTCTAGGTGGACTCATGTAGCTACAAATCCAACAGGAACACAAGCATTTCAGTTTCTTTCCTTTTTCCCTTGCACACGTGGTATGGTTTTTGCTGACGTTCTTTCCTTGGTCCTGCTAGAAATTGTTTTGTTTCTTTTTCTTGGTGTCTGTACTGGTACTGGTGTCTGGGTTATGGAGGCAATTTCTATAATTTTTTTTTGGGGGGTGTCAAAATTAGCACTCGCATAATTGATGAAACAGCTTAGTGATTATATCTAGGGGTTAGGTTGTAGTTAGAGGATGATGTAAGGATGAACAATAAAAACCTCACACACTCAGGCAGTCTCTCTCTCACACACAGACTCAGGCAGGCTCTCTCACACACAGACTCAGGCAGTCTCTCTCACACACACACAGACTCAGCCAGTCTCACACACACACAGAGACTCAGGCAGTCTCTCGTACACTCACACAGGCAGTCTCTCTCTCACATACACACAGACTCAGGCAGTCTCTCACACACAGACTCAGGCAGTCTCTCTTACACTCACACAGGCAGTCTCTCTCTCACATACACACAGAGTCAGCCAGTCTCTCACACACAGACTCAGGCAGTCTCTCGTACACTCACACAGGCAGTCTCTCTCTCACATACACACAGACTCAGGCAGTCTCACACACGCACAAAGACTCGGGCAGTCCCTCACACGCACACAGACTCAGGCAGTCTCTCTCTCTCACGCACAGACTCAGGCAGTCTCACACACACACAGACTCAGGCAGTCTCTCTCACACATACACAGACTCAGGCAGCCTCTCGTACACTGACACAGGCAGTCTCTCTCACATACACACAGACTCAGGCAGTCTCTCGTACACTCACACAGGCAGTCTCTCTCTCACATACACACAGACTCAGGCAGTCTCTCACACACGCACACAGACTCAGGTAGTCTCTCTCTCACACACACGCACACAGAGACTCAGTGTCAGGGTCCATGGAGAACTCCCCAGCGCAGTCACTCACCTGAGTACCCGCTGACTGCGGGTACCAGCTCCCACGCAGTCTCCCACACACAGACTCAGGCAGTCTCTCGTACACTCACACAGGCAGTCTCTCTCACACATACACACAGACTCAGGCAGTCTCACACACACACAAAGACTCGGGCAGTCTCTCACACACGCACACAGACTCAGGCAGTCTCTCTCTCTCACGCACAGACTCAGGCAGTCTCACACACACACAGACTCAGGCAGTCTCTCTCACACATACACAGACTCAGGCAGCCTCTCGTACACTGATACAGGCAGTCTCTCTCACATTGTTGTTTTCTCCTGATTCCTGTTATTAACCCTTTGGCTATTGATACCGACTACGCTGCTATCTCCAATCCTGACCCTTTGGCCATTGATACCAACTACGCTGCTATCTCCAATCCTGACCCTTTTGCTATTGTTACCGACTACGTTGCTGTCTCCAATCCTGACCCTCTGGCTATTGTTACCGGCTACGCTGCTGAACCTTTGGCTTGATTTGGACTTTGCTGGGTTTTCCTGCATATCGGGTTCCTCACCTTGATCCTGACACTCAGGCAGTCTCTCTCTCTCTCACACCCACACAGAGACTCAGACTGCTGCTGCCGGGGCTTCACCCACGCTCCTCACTGAACCGGACTGGCACAAAGGTCATTGAGCAGCACTGGTGCCGCTGACTCACTTCTATTTCGAATCGACAGGGGTGGCATTTTAAGAAGCCGTCCCACGTTGATCTGAAATAGAATTGAGTCAGCTCGCCAGTGCGACTCGGTGACCTTCGTGGGCGGTGACAGCCCCGTTTAGTGAGGAGGGTGGGTGGAGCCACCATCAGCAGCGTGGAAGTACCCTGCAGCGTCGCGGGGGATCTGGATGCTAAACCCAATTATAGCCTGCACAACCACTTTAAGAGGGGGGGAGTAGGCCTATAATAGGGTAATTAAGAAACGGTTTGCGCGAACTGATCATTTTTTAAGAAATGGTTTGCGTGAACTGGTAAGAACCGTCTGAATCCCACCACTGCCCCCGGGGTGATGTAGTATCCAAATATACACCCTTTACCCCTATTTCCTGCTCGGGGGCATGGATTCGGACGAATTGCAAACTTACCAAATTTAGGAATTAGGCGATTCGCACAAAGCTCAGAATTTTCATACAACATTTGTGGGCCCACATTCCCTCACACTCTCTTACACTTTTGTTCACTCCCACTCTCATGCTCTCCAAATGTTTCCCTACCGTCCTTGTTGACCACTTCCACCGATCACTTCTATCTTTTCCCTTCTCTTCTGTCTTCAATCTGCTATGTTCTATCATCGTCCACACCTCCGCAGACGCGAACTTCCGCCAAAATGGCGGAGAGGACGTCACCTAAACCCCCGCCATTTTGCCCAAACTTGAACGTGGGGCAATACAGCTGCGCTTGCGGTGAGGTCCTCTCCCCAATCCTCTAATCGGGGTAGAGGACATCACGAAGCGCCGTCATTTTGCCCTCACTTAAACTCAGACAATATTTCTCAGTCTTATAGTAAGATAATATACTTTACATGATAACTTCAGTGTTTTCATTATTCCTTATTTCATTATTCCTATAAATATATATCTCTTTTACTGCAAATGTGAATACAATGACGTAAGCTGTGGATCAACAAACCACTTATAAATCTGTCTTATACTGTTCGTTCAAGGTTTTTTGCTCTGAGAATAAATCAAAATCTTTAAAACCTTTTTTGCGTTCCTTATGACATTCTTTTTCTGAACTGTAATTACTGTATGTATGCTGCTGACACATCTATTGTATATGTTTTGATATTTAGCTTAGAATTTTTAGGCAAAAGCATTTTGATTGTATGTCAGTTTCTGAAACAGTTCAACAAATCAGTGACTCAAGACTCTTACCTTCCCTAACCCAAATATCAAATGCCTTTGGATAAACATTTTTTAATTGGCTGAAGGATCATGCTACACAAAACCTACAACTTTTGTTTTCCCTGCACCAGTTTATTTCTTCGAAGCATGGAACTCTACCTTATATATTGGCTGTTCTCTGTCATATACCCTATAAAAAACGGTTCGTACTGTAAATGGTGGTATATGTAAAAAGCCATCTTTGTGCAAAGTTTGAAATGTGGTTGTTTCAAAATCAAATGAATGTTGTTGAACAAGTCTGTTGGTTGCTATCTTGATTAGAACCATATATTCTGCTGCCAAAGAATAACAGTAATTTACAGTAAACCCAAAGTGTGTAAATTAGGTGCGAATGCTTAATTGATGCTGTAAATTGTGACTTCATTTGCCCACTTAATGGTGAGGTGGTCAAAACTATAACCAGTCTTACATATCTGTAATTACACTGCATGTCAGAAATACAATATCTAAAATATCAGCGCTATAATTAAAGAAAACCAGGTCAACCATGACAATCACATTTTCACAAATTGCTTCCATCACAAACTGGCATCTGCCTAGAACAAGCGCCATCCGCAGTTAGTTACTTCATTGGGTTTTTAACACAGTTAACCAATCCAAGCGCAAAATACTTTCAGAGCTAATGACACTGCGTGCAGAACATAACAGAATTAGCATAAAATGAGCAGAGTTAATTTACAGCAAGAGATTATATTACTGAAACTTTTTAGTTTTGAGAGAATTTCTGCAGTGATTTAAGAAAAGAAGCCTCAAGGTTTTATCACAACCCGCTTCGGAAATCCCTTAGTAAGCGCGCTGTGGTGCTTCAGATTTCAATCACATATTCAGCACCAGTTTTATTTTCCTGGGGATGAATGGAAATAAACACTGATACGGAATTGGGAAAATGTACATGGCTACATACAGAACGAAGACTTAAATTCAATTTTTACCTTCATTGTGCCCAATCCTCGATGAATTTTCCTTCTTCGTATTTGATACAAGCAGCTTTAGACAACTCTCCAAAGCCTTCTGTTTGTTTTAATGTATTTTATAATTATTCATTAACTTTGTGAAATCTGCATCATGGAGGTATGAAGTCCCCTGGAACCCAGTTATTAATCATGTATTAAAGTTAAAATATTATTGCCCTGGAATTAATGTTTTAAAAGTGTTCCTATTTAAACTCACACACAATCTTCTAATACATCATTTTTAATAGGTAGTTTTAAGTTGCGGGCAATTAGGTATACATTTTGTCCATCAGTAATTGCATCCACGCAATATATTAATTTCCTCATTATAAATTCCAGTACTTTGCATTACATTTTTATGCATTTGTTAATAATTATTTTGCCTGTTTAATTTTATGTCACAGGGTTATTTCTAATCTCATGGCCTCCACACTAATAATCGGTGAAAAAGGATGGCTAAAATAAACCCACAGAGATGGGTGCCTGATTTTTAAGGCTGCAACATCAATGTGAAAGATCAATTTACACATTCCACAGTATATACAATCCCCATAGCATGTTTTTTCTTTGTATTTACCCAACCAGAAAAAAAACACCAGCCCTTGTCATGAGCCTCCTTCTAGATGTGAACCACTAACTACCACCAGCCATAACACGGTGAGTCGAGTACCCCTTAATACTATAGTCCAACAGCTATGGGTCCTTACCACAGTGCTTCTAATGATAAGACACTCCATCCTAGAATCTAGTTTGCTCCCATCCCAAGTGTGTTAATCTGATCCCCTAATTTACCTCTCCTAAAAACAGGTTCCCTACACCACAGGGACATGCTTGACTTCCTTAAGAGCAGACCTCCCTCCACCTTCCTCCCAACATCTAGACACCACATGTCAAGCCACACATTTTGACAACTAGGAATATCTACCAGGAATCCTTCTCAATCTCCTCCATTGTTGGAAAGACATTAAGAAGCCACCTTGTACAACTTTGCCCTTGCTTGATTCACACTGTGGTATGGTCTTGACCACCCACCAAATACAGCTTGATGTAATCAGACCAACAAAGCTCCCAGAAATAAATACCACAGCATCCATCAGGACAGTATCCCACATCAACACATTTCTCCATCTCAAACCCCAGAACCCCAACTAGTGTCCCTTGGCATGACAAGCAGCTCTCCTGGCGGCCCAGTACACATGAGTGCCCAAGAATCTTCTCAGGGGACCCCAAAATGCAGGTGCATGTATTTTAACAAAACCAACCATCCTTCCAATTGGTTGATGCCAGAGGAAGACCCTGCAGCGACCAATAGGCTCACTCGCACGGCCTTTTTAACTCCTGACAGCGAACCTACGGATTTACGCTCCTGTTAACCACTGCGATGCTGCGTTAGATAATGGGAGCAGAAATCCGTAGGTTAAAGGGCCGTGCAAGCGACCAATAGGCTCACTCGCTCGGCCCCTTAACTCCTTAAGGTGCAACCTGACCACTGGTCTTCCTGCTGCAACAGTTAAAAGTCCGTACGAACGACCAATAAAGTCACTTGTACGGACATTTAACTGAGCAGGGAGACCAGTGGTCTCTGCCGGTCAAGTTACGGCACCAGGATTTTAAAAGTCTGTACGAGTGACTCTATTGGTCGCCAGCAGGGGCCTCGTCTGCCATCAACCAATTTAAACTCCTGGCGCCAGAGCTGCTGCATAGTCCATACCGCATTAACCCCTTCTACAAAACCGGAAAAAAACGAAGAAATAACAAACACGAAGAATGTCCACGAATATTCGCCCGAAGAGAAAACAGGAACGGGCGAATATTCGCAGAATATGAAGACGAATACCAAGACTTCCCTGGTACCCAAGTCTAATTAAAAGTTTACTTTACGAGTGATCTGAGATAGGATTCTTTTCAGTGTAAATATCCCTAGCATTGCAACGGTTAATTATAGCTTTTTGTTTTCTTTTGCTGTAGGTAACTGTTTGCACTCTGTCCTTGATTGCTTCCTGTGGAGTTTGCATCTACTTCTTAATAAGCAGCACCTGTTAGATTGATTGGGCTCTGAGTTTAACACATGTACCTACTTTGAACCGTAACCAAATTTTCTGGGAAATGCTGCCAAAAAAGCTAATCCTGGCTTGTTTAAGCCTGTATGACCCTAGATAAAGCAACACTTTGTAATAACTGGCGAAGGTCCCAGAAAATGTGCTAGAGGGAGAGATAACTCAGCTGTAACGAATGAACAAATTTAATGTTATTTCAGCGGTTTTGCAATCTGTTTTTGTTAGCTTTGTTTGGGATCACCCTCATTTTTAGAGATTTGTACAAATGTATGAAACAGCCAATGTTTGTTAAAAACAAGTTTGCACAAATTCAAATGAACTGCTTTTAATCAATGCCAGCAATTACCACTAGATGTCACTGCAATGCAGCTGAAATGGGCATGACTTTTTTGTTTTGCCCTGTTTTTTTTTTTGTTTTGCTGTTATACATCTTTCCACAAAGAAATTAGCGTTTAATTTCTGGTTTACCTGTCCTTTTCATTTAATTTGCTACCAAAATTATATGCAGTATTTACTAAAATACTGCATATAAAAGCCCACATTCCAATTTTGTACCACGTTATTAAATGTTATGTTTTTTGTTCAATATTTATTCTGACATTGTTAATTTTGAGTAATTTTCTATTACCTATAATAACTTACCTTAGGTTACATGTATCTTCTTCACTTCCCGTTTTATTTTTTGTCTTCCAACTTGTGTTAACCCAATATTTTTTTTCTTTTTTGCTGCATTCATTCTTTCCTTTTCATTGATTTCCTTATATCTTACCCGGTAAGATAAGTGTTTTGTACATTTTATTTGTATACAGTCTGGGCAAATCTTGGGAAATGTGGCTCACTTGGTTTAGCCCTTCATGATGTAAAGGGAAGTCAGTGAGATGAAATGGAAACTCTTCTGACAGCTTCCTCTTTAGTGCATATACCAATATGATCTTGATATTTTTAAACCAAATTGTTTAAATATGTTTAAGTTAACATATAATATTATTCCAAATTACATCATATTTACCCACAATCGAAGGAACAAACAGAAATGGCATTTTAGTCATGCAAAGAAACCTAAATTTAATGTGATCAAGATACCGTAAATTTACTGTTCAGATGTGATTGGCTCAACGTTTGTATTCATAATCTGTAGACATGACATATGTGTAGTTCCAGTGAAGGGTTAAACTCGCGGCAACCAAATATAGGGCCGAAGTTGCTCTAAACATGATATGACCTTGTAAGTATACAAAGTGAAAATCCTATTATAGGGCATTTTAGGAGAACCTAATCTGGGACCTTATCTATGACCCAATGTTATATCAATTCAGGTATTCAAGGAAATGCATAAACACATGTACAGACATATGTAGTCACTTAAGAGGCACAGCCTCATGCAATAATACATTAATATTCCTACATAAATACATACACAGGTGCATAATCCCTGATTTCCATATACATGGATCCAAGCCCCTACTTGCGCAGAGCATCTCTGCCCCTGTGACTGTAGGCTGCTGCCTGGGGTATTGTGACAAAATAACTTTAAGCCTTACCTTAAAAGGCACAGAGCCATGTAGCTTCTACTCTACTGACCGCAGCGCATGACTGCAGAAGACGCTTCTCAATGGCTAATCTGACTGCAGAACAGCAAGTGAGGAGCTCCCTCTGCCACCACTGAACATACACCAACAATGGAGTCTGTCTCCAAGTAACCCTGATGCAGTAGAGCAGGGCTGTCCAACCTGCGGCCCCCCAGCTGCTGCAGGACTACATATCCCACAATGCTCTTTCAGCGAAGGGGCTGGCTGAGGAGTACGGGAGATGTAGTCCAGCAGCAACTGGAGGGCCGCAGGCTGGACACCCCTGCAGTAGAGGAACCCCATGGACCAAGTGGACACCCATGACAACTAGTATAGAAAGCACCGTGGCCCTGCTGTGCAGTACAGGAAACATATGACACAAGTGTAAAGCAAGTGGGTGTCCTTTTTCTCCACTGTTATTTTACTCCTCTATCTCTATTCTTCTCTACATATTTAACCTGTTTAAAAACTTTTTAGGTGCCATTCTTGCACACATCAACTGTTGTACATTTGAATATTAAAAGCACTGAAAACACTAAGGTAAGCAACCGTGTTGAGATAAAAGAGTTATAATGCTCTTTGGTTTTTAATATTTATCTACATTTTTCTCTCATTAAATTTGTATTTCTTCCTATAAAAGCTAAACTTTGATTGTGACACTAGCTAAACTAGTTATTTATCCTAAACACTGGGCTTATATACATATCATTGATAGTAAACAATAGTAAAAAAAAATTAATACATTTTTCATAGTGTGGTCTTTGTAAGAATTTTAAATACACTGCACACGATTCTCTGAATAATATATTTTTCCAATTTTAGTTTTCAATTATTTTTACAGCAGATATGAGAGAATTGTTCTGATTGCTAAGGCACAATTGCCCTTTTATGTGGAAATAATGGCTAAGCCAATATAATAGAACAGGTTTTTTTTTTTCAATTTTTCCGCAGAGCAGCTAGATAAGGGCTACAATAGAACTGATGTGAAGCATTGTTTACCAGTTACATCTGTGTTCTTTGTTAATGATGCATTTCAGTCTGTTAATTCAGGCTTTCTTTAAAACAAAAAAAAATGGTGGTGATTATTTCAGATTTAATTATATATATATATATATATATATATATATATATATATATGCTACCGTTTAAACGTTTGGGGTCACTTTTTGGGGAAAAGGAAATTTCTAGCTGTGGTAACATACTTGCAAAAGGGTTTTCTAATGATCAATTAGCCTTTTGAACTTAAACTGGAACACAAGGAGTGATGAGAGTGATAAAGGGCACCTGTATGCCTATGAAGATATTCCATTAAAAATCAGCGGTTCCTTGCTACAACATTAGCAACGCCTACACTGTATTTCTGATCCATTTGATGTTATTTTAATGGACATAATTTGCTTTTCTTTAAAAAATGAAGTAGATTTCTAAGTGACCCCAAACATTCTGAAAGCTACATATTATTTTATAAGTACAATTGCTATATTTTCTGTCTAACTTGAATACTATGCAATGTTTTAGTCAGTTTTTTGCATTTGGGTGTTAGAGTTGAATTTAAATCATAGGTACCTGTCACGGTAACCCTCTAAGGCTGAGAACTCATGGGGGGGTATGTTTGAGTTTGGGAGAGGGACACTGATGGATTCCTGGGGAGACTCCTTACCTGAATGCCTTTGATGTTATATTAAGCTTGTGGTGGCCAACACTTGGTGGAGCCGATTGGAAACCCTGGTTGTATTACCAATCTTTAGGACCGGGGTTTACCCTGCAACGGCTATGGAACTCTGGCCCGGCTACTGCGCGGACCTTTCCCAGGGAAGTTTCCTATGCTGTTGCTCTGGGTCCCGATGTCGGATCACGTGGCTTTTTGGATCATAACATCTTCAGACCCTGAGCTCTCCATTGGTACCCTGGAATGAACGCCGCTCTCTTGGGATCACCCATCATGCAGACGTCCACCGGCTGCCCCCACTAGACACCACCAAGTCTAGAGCACGGGTGGCAAGTCTAGGGATGCATTGGTAAGTCTGGGGAGGGGCAGAGTGGCATGTCAGGGGGGTATGTGGCATATCTGGGAGGCAGGGTGGCATATATGGGAGTATAACGCATATCTGGGGGCATAAAGCTTAATACAGTTGTGCTCAAAAGTTTGCATACCCTGGCAGAAGTTGGCATCTTTTATTTAAGGCTAGTGATCATATGAAGCCCTTTATTATACCATATTTGCTCGATTATAAGACGACCCTGATTATAAGACGACCCCCCAAAATCTGAATGTTAATTTAGGAAAAAAAGAAAAAACCTGAACATAAGACGACCCTATAGGAAAAAAGTTTATTCATGTAAACTATTTTTTTTAATAAAAGCTATGATTGAGAAAAATATTTTGTTTTTATTTTCTTTTATTTTCCAACCTGCCCCCCAGTTATGCATATCTGCCCCAGAAATGCCTTATACCCCCTATATGCCACTGTGCCCCATGATATGCCTTTTAACCCTCTAAGTGCCACTGTGCCCCATGATATGCCTTATAACCCTCTATATGCCACTGTGCTCCATGATATGCCTTTTGACCCCCTATGGGCCACTCTGCCTCCAGAAATGCCTTATACCCCTATATGCCACTCTGGCATTTAGGTTGTTAAAAGGCATATTATGGGGCAGAGTGGCATATAGGGAGGTATAAGGCACTTCGGGAGGCAGAGTGGCATTAAGGGGTTAAAAGGCATTTCATAGAGCACTCTGCCTCCAGAAATGCCTTATGCCCCCCCCAAACTTACCGGTGCTTCTGACTTCCGGTGTGTTGTCCGGGCAGCGGGTAGACGTCTACGCGATTCGCGTAGGCAACTTCCGCTGCAGCCGGAAGAAGGTGCGGTTAGCAGCGGGGGTTGTCTGCGCCCATCGCGCAGACCTTCACCGGCTGTAAGAGATCAGCGCAGCGAATCGCATAGACGTCTACACGCTGCCCCGGCTACATGACCGGGGAGTCAGAAGCACCGGTAAGTTGGGGGAGGGGTAAATGGGGGGCATAAGACAGGAGCATCCAGGTCCCCTGCAGCGCTGTGGGGAATCTGGATCTTAGTCTCATAGCCAGACCTATCTGAGGTCTGATTATAAGACGAACCCAATTATAAGACGAGGGGTATTTTTCAGAGCATTTGCTCTGAAAAAAACCTTGTCTTATAATCGAGCAAATACGGTATTTTTTATAACATAGTTGTTTGGCAGATATCACCCAAATGGCTCTGATCAAAAGTTAACATACCCTTGAATGTGTGGCTTTGTTATAGACACACAAGGTGACATACAGGTTAAAATGGCAATTAAAGGTTAATGTTCCACACCTGTGGCTTTTTAAATTGCAATTTGTGTCTGTGTATAAATAGTCAATGAATTTGTTAGCTCTAACGTGGATGCACTGAGCAGGCTAGATACTGAGCCATGGGGAGCAGAAAAGAACTGTCAAAAGACTTCCGTAACAAGGTAATGGAACGTTATAAAGATGGAGAAGGATATAAAAAGATATCCAAAGCCTTGAAAATGCCAGTCAGTACTGTTCAATCACTTATTAAGAAGTGGAAAATGTGGGGATTTCTTGATACCAAGCCAAGGTGAGGCAGACCAAGAAAGAGTTCAGCCACAACAGCCAGAAGAATTGTTCAGGATACAAAGAAAAACCCACAGATAACCTCTGGAGAAATACAGGCTACTCTAGAAAAAGACGGTGTGGTTGTTTCAAGGAACACAATACGAAAATACTTAAACAAAAATGATCTGCATAGTGGAGTTGCCAGAAAGAAGCCTTTCCTGCCCCAATGCCACAAAAAAGCCCGGTTACAATATGCCCGACAACACCTTGATGTAAAAGCCTCACGGCTTCCGGCACACTGTAATTTGGAGTGACGAGACCAAAACAAAAAGCTTTATGTAAACGCTATGTTTGGAGAGGAGTCAACAAGGCCTATAGCAAAAAGAATACCATCCCCACTGTAAAGCATGGTGGTGGCTCACTGATGTTTTGGGGGTTTTTGAGCTCTAAAGGCAAGCATGTTATCAGAAAATACTGGCAGACAATTTGCGTTCTTCCGCACAAAAGCTGTGCATGGGGCGCTCTTGGTACGACAGTGACCCTAAGCACAAGGCCAAGTTGACCCTGCAGTGGTTACAGGAGAAAAATATGAAGGTTCTGGAGTGGCCACCACAGTCTCCTGACCTTAATATCATCGAGCCACTCTGTGGAGATCTCAAACCTGCGGTTCATGCAAGATGACCAAAGACTTTGTATAACCTGGAGGTACTTTGCCATGACGAATGGACAGCTATACCACCTGCAAGAATGTCATCGATGCTAAAAGGGGCAATACACAGTATTAAGAACTAAGGGTATGCAGACTTCTAAACGGGGGTCATTTCATTGTTTTCTGTTATAACCTACAATTGAATATGAATCCCATAAGAAATAAAAGAAATGTGTTTTGCCTGCTCACTCATGTTTTCTTATATTACCAATTCTCCAAGAGTATGCAGACCTTTGTTCACAACTGTATATAATGTAAAAATGACAGATACGCCTTACAATAACTGTATATACAAAGTGTTTATTATATGTAAAATGATGAAAAAGTGTCCTTAATTCTTCAAATGTCGCTAAAAAGCGTGTAGAAATCTAAAAGGCGCATATAAAGTAAAGCTGGTCCATTTGATTTTCATCCCCTACGGTTTATAATTTGTCATTATAAGATTACACACGTGGCTGTTATGTTTATCTGTTTCAAATGACCTTCAAAATCCAAAGTATGATAGAATTGGGTAATTGGCTTCAGTTGGCCAGGCTCTTTTAATTCAACTCCTTGTTTTATAACCTGCAATTTTATTTTATCTCTTAGTAAAATTGACTTCTTGGAGAGGAAGACATTTATTCATGTTTTATTGTTGTGACATATCCAGATAACATTCAGGAAATGCACAATGTTACATTTCATTGAATTCATGTTTTCTGGTCTTAGCGTTGAAATGTGGGCATATTAAAAATGTCTTAGCAATGGACCAGAACAACTCTGTTTTGTACTAAGCGTGATTTATTGAGCGATAAATGTTATCTGTAAACTTTCTATACATTTTTCATTATGCTTATTTAAATGACTGCTGCTTTCATTGCTTTTATGCTTTTCAAAGACTTTACAGGAGATCTTTGTAAGAGAAAAGAGTAATACTTTCTGGATATCCACTTTTAATCCTTACTATTGTTATTTTAATGGTGAATTAAAATGGACAAATCCACAATAAACAATAAATCACTGGTATGGATGATCTGTTTAAAGGTGAGGTTCTTCTGAGACACTCATCATGTTTAGAAAAGGAAAATTAAGCTTCCTAAACAATTTTCTAAGCAGCCCTTATATGATCCATTCAGCAGTAAGGGACATGAAGTAGGCGATGCTTTCACTTGACATACCGTAATTTATGCCAGGGGCTATTAGCCTTTAAATCCCATGGCTCAGCCAAGTTGGCATCATAGCCTTCATAGTGGCCCCTGACAAACGACATGTCGGACACAAAACAAAGAAATAAAGTGCTGCGCAAAATTTACAAACGACACCACAATATGTGCGGAAATTAAATAATACTTAAATTCATTAAAATCGATTCTTCAATAGGTTCCTCTGTTGGGAAGCCCATAGAGCCCCTTCTGGGGAATGGAGTTCCTTCTTTGTACCGGTGTAACAGAAAAGACCGGAGGAGAAAGAGTTAAAAAAGTAGTAGCTTTAATATAAATAAAAAAAATATAGTATCTTACATATAAGAATACTTTAACGCTCCCGTGGAAAGCACCGGGATAATGCTGTGTTGTAGCAGGAACAGCTTGGTTCTCTCAGGATTCCTCTGTGTCCACTTCCTCAATGGGCGTATTCAGCACAACGAGTTTCACCAATCGGCTTCCTCAGGTGCATGTCGGACACAGGCTGCATTGCAACAGCTTTTCCTATTAGTGTTTAGGGCACTTGCTGTAGGACCCCCTTTGCATTAGATAAATCTTGTAAGATACTGGGGATTTCTCTGTTTTAGTAGGGTCTGAAATATATAGGGACAGTTTATTCAACACAGAAATCCCACTCTTTCTGACAAGTTACTAGAATAGTATGCTTCATTACTATAGCCTCCATAACTACATCGCCTTTTCTTTGATTTGACTTTTATTTTTTTCACAATACAATAATACATTGTTATGTATAAGTGCCATTAGACACATCTCCGTTGGGTTGCTCAATGTCTACTAGGCGGCAATGACCCATCAGAAGGTTGTCCAAACTATCTCCTATTGAGATACAGTAGGCAATAAAGTCTAGTCCCTTATGGTCAAATGTTTGAAATGTCTGACCCCCTGAATCCAATAAAAAAAGCTGTAACAAAGTTAAGTTGTATGTATGACAGGACCTAAATTGAAATAACAAAATCTTGTAAAAAATATGCCTTATAAATATAAACTAACATATTTTTTAACTGAATCTGCTCCATATTTTACATATAGTGCTATTACTGTACCAAATTGTACTCCCTTATCTGTGATTTATGAAACCATTCTTTTTATAGCAGATACAATTTATTGCATGGCTTATCCAGTTAACCCACAACTTAATGAATAATGTATACCCATTTTAGCCTCAAGATGCATAACCTTACATTTTTCAATACAGACCATTTGGAGCCATTTCTCAGCCTTCAAAATCTATCTCCATGGTTCACGGCACTGTAATTCTTCTCTGGTACCTTATAGTAGAAGGGGGGGGATTTGTTACTCTTTGGTATATGTCCGTATACCCTGCTCATGTGCATGTGTCTGTGTAAATAATATTATATCCCAGATAGGTAAGCATAGGAGAAGAGAACGCTGCCAGATGTCTTGCTGCCCTACTGGGCACCAGGGATAATAGAAAATACAGCAAGGCACACAGATACATGCATATGATGCCATGTTAGTATAGTCTACAATTAAACCACTTACGCTAACATGATAATTCAATGTATGGAATGCAATAAATATAAACACAAGTAATTTTAATAACATATGCAACATATTTAGGGTTAACTTATTCAACCATGTCTTAAATAATGTCTATAATTAATGTATGTTATATTATAGAAACTGTAAGTGTCTGTTTTAGAAGATTTTATTAAAGTGGCTTTAAAACTGAAGATGTAGTTATTTCTTAAAAAAAAACAAAAAAAAACACTGGCGGAAAATAGGATTTGCTCTTTTTTTTTCCACTAGTGTGATTGGTGGTCTTGCATTTGCAAAATTACAGCAATATCCATAATGTCTTAGCATAGCAAATGCAATGCATGTACACATGATTTTCACGTGTAGTAGTGCTTTTCAAGGCTTCCTCTAGGGGGAGCTCTTGTTTCATGGACGAAAGATGAGCTCTAAACTTTATAAATTGGTTTGGCATCATACTCCTAGAGAACAACCGTGTACTAAAGCATAATTAGAGTAGAGTTTTATCAATTTACTCTGTAGAGAGTGGCAGCTTCTAAATACATGTTTGAAAAAAAAAACATCACGTTGCCTGCTTGTATCATTCATAATTTATATATATATATATATAAATATATATATATATATATATATATAGGAATTTTTACAGAATCTATATTTTTTGTTGGTATAGAACAAGCTCTATTGGTATTGCTTGGCCTGTATATGTCTGTAGATGTTGCACAAGCCCTTGGAAAATGGGATTTACAGTTAAAAGTAGAATCTGTTCAATGTAATAGATGTTTGTACGTTGAGTGCTAGGATGGGTAGAGTGTTTTAATGAATAATAAATATCTAGCTTAGTGGTTTGGAGGTATTATTATCATCTGCTTGGAACGTTCACTGTCACATAAAATGTACCAGCATGCATTTCTCCCCTTGATCCTTTTTTGGTTTCCAATTTTTGAAACCTAAATTGATTTAAAATTGGTACAGGTCTTTCCTATGCATATGTGTTCCAGAAAAGTACCAAGGGCTTTTAGGTTTAAAAGTATGATTATAGATATCTTGAAAACTGCAGGGCTATGAAAACTTGAATGTAGAACGTGTTTTATGCTTTTAGTTGAAAATAGGTCATTTTGTTAAGCTTATTAAAATTTGGGGGGGCATTAGCAGTTATTTATTTGGACTCAGAAATAGGAATAAAATAGTATTTCTTTTCGGAAAATACAGCAAATGCATAAAGTAAGCCTTGCATGTGGAAAAACACTCTTTCTCTGAGAGGTTAGATTGTGTTATTTGTTATTGCATATGTTGCCTATTATTTATAAGAGCTTCAATCTCAGATCACTGGCAGTATAAACACCGCAATCTGGATTTTAGGCTTTGCAGTCACACCTAGAACAGCAATAACAGCTGAGGACGTTCTAAATAAGTTGACCTGGAGAATGGTAGTAACCAAATGGGTCTAAAGGTTCTGGAAACCCTCATGTGTCCAGAGGTGAAGGTAGTCTTTATTAAGCCATCAGTGTTCTTAGATACCCTGTATTCCTGTGATATACCACTAAGGAAAGCGCACATGCTCAGATATAATCAGACAATAAATATGAGAGAATTTATTCTAGACAGTGCATCCCTAAGAATCTGCCCATTCAACCTAAAATGCTGAGATTTCGGTAAATCCGAGAGCAAGGTCATGAGAGCAAGGTCATGAGAGCAAGGTCATGTTGCCATTAAGTGGGACATTAAGTATAGAGTTCTCTAAGTGTGCATATCAAACTGAAATACAAAAAATATATAGTTTACTTTTCCATCTTAAATTGTTAGCTGGTAATTCTGGAAATCCTCATCTGAATACCTATAATTTACTTATATATGGCTCGGTGTATGTAATCAGGTAATCGTTAATTTTTTTTTTTTTTTGCAATTGCTTGTTTCCCAAAGTAGAACACTAATTAAGACCTGTTATATCTGGCATAATTTCCCTTTAAGCTGGATCCTAGAAACACTGCTGAAATATTCATGAGCGTCTCTAATTATGACATGCAAATGTCCCAGCGTAAGCTTGCTTTTATAGTTAGTTGATAAATGGGCCCTATTGCTGGTTGAGAAAGGTAATCTTTCACTCAGATACAGTGATCTAGCAAAATAATTCCTTTCTGCTGAGCAGATTGTGTAGCATTAAATCCTGATGGACAGAACATTTACAGGCATTCAGTGTCTGGATTAAGTCTGTCAACGAAAGCATTGACAGCTCAGAAATGCCCTATCTACCAGGGTTTATTACTTATCTGGTAACTAATAAAAATACTTCACTAGTAGGCATTAATTTCTTATCTCTGTTGCTATGGCAGTATATATATATATATATATATATATATATACACACGTATAGATATCTAGAGAGAGAGAGAAAGAGAGAGAAAACTAAAGAGATCAGCATTTGTATAGGTCTATTTGTCATTGGGAATGCAGTCATAATAATTGAATCAATTCCCACCCAACACATTTTTGGTGTTAGATATTTAGTGCAGCCGGTAAACTTATGTATTGATGTCAATTTTCCACAAACCACATCTGGGTTCAGTACCCCAGTAGTGACGCCTTAAATCCAGTTCTTGTGAATTATTCAAAAACAATGGAGTCTATTCAGGTTAACCGACAAGAAGGGTTGAGCTGGCCCTGTATAATGCATAATTTCATGTGGGATGGAGACTTTGGAGATTTAACTATGTAGTATACCAGTTAGCCAAGCTATTCATGCAGCAAAAACTAGAGTATAGACCTTATTAACGTATGGTGAAGGCGTTGAAACCACAACACTCCAGCCAGCTCTCCTGACCATTTACTCCATAGTGAATAAACCCCATAGTCTTAGAAAATCTGTTTTTCTTTTTGTTATCCAACATCATTCTCTGAGCTGGTTTACACACTGTTTTGATTCTCTCATTTGTTGATGCAGATCACGTTTTATGATAAGAATTATGGAATATAAATAAGAAATAAAAGCAACACAAATATTTCATGTGAATTAATCATATTTGACATTTGTATTATAATCTAGGAAGAAATATAGTTTCTGACAGCTAAATTTGCTGTGGTTGCTTCAAATCTCTAATATAATGGTTACTGTATATCAAAACTCCAAAGTTCAAATCTCCGACTGGTTGCCTGCAAGCTACTAGCTCTCTAGCTACCAGTGATTGCTTCATGAGTGACCACTACGCGCCATGTGTGAAGCATAGGTGTGTTGTATCTTTTCTAGCACAGCTAATCCTCAGAAAAAAAGTGCAATACAAAAATAAAAACCAAAACAAAACAATATATGAATAAAATGCTGAAAATATTTCACTAATTCCATATCACTGCAACATCTTCTTGGTCCCCCCCTTTTTAAATGTATTTTCTGATTTAGAAAGGTGTAGAAAGGTGTTTGGATAATCCAGACAGAATATCACAAGGGAAGGAACTAGTATTTATTAGTGTATTGAATGATGAATGGAAGGGTTGAAGAATTAGTAACTAAATAAGCGATCTTTCTAGGGTGATAAGCTAAGTTATCAGTGAGACAACCAGTGTTTACTTTATAAGTACCTGGCAAATTTTATTTACTTTTGTGCCCCGTTAAGAAAAACTTTGATTAAGGGATGGGGGGCTGTCAGATCTGATATAAAAACATACCGTATTTCCCCATGTATAAGATCCTCCCATGTATAAGACACACCTAAAATTACACTTCTATCATGCCCAGGTTCCAGGATGAGTGTGATATTAGCTGTGCTGGAATCTGGGTATGCCTGGGCATGATAGGAGTGTTATTGCTGTTAGCAATCATGTATATTTAATATAGCAATCACACTCCTATCATGCACAAGCAGCCAACACATGCACATCACTTTTAGCCTCCCTGTGCCCTGCCTCCCCTACTTACACATCCATGCTATCACATATGCATTAATTCCCCCATTCACACAGACTCATACACCCTCCCCACCCTTATCTGAACCGCAGATCTTCCAGTGCCGCTGACAGACTTTGTTTCCCTCTGCGTTGCTCAGACTCTGAGTGAACTTCTCTTGTCCTGACCAGGGGAGCAGGGACGGAGCGGAGTCATGTGATGTACATTCACTTGATTCCTGTGTCTCCTCGATGGAACAAGAGATTCTGCTGAGCAACACAGAGGTAAGCGGGAAAAAAAAATCTACAACCACTGTATAAGACGCACCCTTTTTTTTACACCCCACATTTTTCTAAAAAAGGTGCGTCTTATACATGGGGAAATACGGTAATTGAACCCAGCGCCGAAAACCATTTATTACTTCTGCTGTTATTATCTTGATTTAATGTCTATGAACTTTATATTTTTACCAGTGGCATCCACCAAAAGGCATAGATAGGGCATTTCATACAACATGCCTTTCAGGAGGTTAAGACACACTTTGTAAACTTTACGTACGTTTTATCAGACAGTACAGTCATGGCCAAAAGTTTTGAGAAGGGCACAAGTATTGGTCTTCACAAAGTTTGCTGCTTCAGTGTTCTTCGGTATTTTTGTCAGATGTTACTATGGTATACTGAAATATAATTACAAGCATATCATAAGTGTTAAAGGCTTTTATTGACAATTACATTAAGTTTATGCAAAGAGTCAATATTTCCAGTATTGAGCCTTCTTTTTCAAGACCTCTGCAATCTGCCCTGGCATGCTGTCAAATAACTTCTGGACCACATCCTGACAGATGGGATTAAGGTCTAGGGAGTTTCCCGGCCATGGAAGCAAAATTGCAATGTTTTGTTTGTCACCAAACTGTTCTTGGATGGTTGGAAGAAGTTGCCCTTGAAGGATGTGTTGGTACCATTCTTTATTCATGGCTGTGTTCTTAGGCAACATTGTGAGTGAACCCACTCCCTAGGCAGAGAAGCAACCCCACACATGAATGGTCTCAGGATGCTTTACTGACACAGGACGGATGGTAGCACTCACCTTGTCTTCTCCGGATAAGCTTTTTTCTGGATGTCCCAAACAAGCGGAAAGGGGATTAATCAGAGAAAATGACTTTACCCCAGTGCTCAGCAGTCCAATCCCTGTAGTTTTTGCAGAATATCAGTCTGTCCCTGATGTTTTTCCTGGAGAGAAGTGTCTTTTATTGCTGCCCTTCTTGACACCAGGCATCCTCAAAAAGCTTTTGCCTTACTGTGCGTGCAGATGCTGCCATTACGGAGCAAGTTCTGCACTGGTGGCGCCCCGATCCTGCAGCTTAATCAACTTTAAGAGATGGTCCTGGTGCTTGCTGGACTTTCTTGGGTGCCTTGATACATTCTTCACCACAATTTAACCTCTCTCCTTGAAGTTCTTGATGATCCGATAAATGGTTGATTTAGGTGCAATCTTACTAGCAGCAATATGCTTGTCTGTGAAGTCCTTTTTTGTGCAAAGCAATGATGACAGCACTTGTTTCCTTGCAGGTAACCATGGTTAACAGAGGAAGAACAATGATTTCAAGGACCACCCTCCTTTTAAAGCTTCCAGTTTGTTATTCTAACTCAGTCAGCATAACAGAGTGATCTCCTGCCTTGTCCACATCAACACCTGTGTTAAAAGGACATGATGTCCGATGGTCCTTTTGGGGCAATTGATTGCAATTCATATGATTACTCTTAATAACATTCTAGAGTAAATGCAAATCCCCATCATCTAAACTGAGGCAGCAAACTTTGTGGAAATTAATATCTGTGTCATACTCAAAACTTTTGGTCACGACTGCACATGTGCCTCTAGTCCTATGAACATTACATTAAAAGCATGTTCCACTGTAAAGCTACTATCACAAATATCTTGGAAATACATCAGTATAGAATGTAGTACAGCAGCATGATGTCATCCCTTACATACAGCACAAGTATAAATATATTTTTATGTTAATCCATATGTGGAAAGAAAGCAAAACATGGTTAGCAAAACTCTCTGGCAATGTTAAACTGGGATACAAAATAACACAAATTATGATTTTAAGTGCTGGGTTATATTGTACATTTATCTCAGATATGACAGTTACTCTTTAAAATTAGCATTGAAACTGTTTTAATTATATAGTAGCATGTCTTAAATGTATCCAGTTGTTTAGAAAGTAATTATCATTCTCACAAAAACTATTCTATTCTTGTTATGTCTGAATTACGCTGATTGTTAATGGTATGGTTACTCTACTTTAAATATATATACATTTGTCCCCTGCCAAGTCAAAATTAACTCATGGGAATTTTTGATTGTGTACATCTAATTATTATTTATTGTTTTTTATAGTGCCATCATATTCTGTAGCGCTGTACAATGTGTAGACAGGACATAAGAAACCGTATATAATATAACAATTTGACTTACAGAAACAACAGGTGAGGATGATCCTGTTCAAACAAGCTTACAAACTGGAGTCTATGTCTTTTAGTACCTTTGAACATATTTTTTTGTGTTTTCGAACATATTTGTAGAATGACAGTTCTTTTAAAATACTTATTTTTCAGTTCATTGGAGAGTGATAGGCAAAAGGACTTGAACAAAACATGAATGTCCTCATGTATGCACGAGTATTGCAAGTGATAGCTGACACAGATGGAGTTTCCTACAGTGCGTTCAGCAGTAAAACTGGAAATAACATCAAGATGTATTCCCACTAATGTGATCCCTGATTGAAAAAATAAAGGTCATATAGAGGCCAACATGTAAGATTTCTGTATTACTGTTTGCTAAGGAATGCTTTCCAAAGAGTCAAGGATAAATAGTACATCCTGTAGACAGTTGTAAACTTTCCTTAGTACTTAAAAGTCAATAGTCATCTGATAAAGCTCTGAAATGTTTAAAGTGGGCAAGTCACTAAAACTAAATATATCATTCAGCTATATATTGTTTTAATATATTATATTGTAGCTTTTTAGATAGTTGTAATAAAATGTTGCACCCTACTCGCTGTGGGCTTTGTTATTCTTTGTGCAAACATCTGATTCTACTTAGATTTTCTGTGTTTTTTTTTTTAAAAGGCATTTGAACATCTTTAAATATTTCAAAGAAGAGCCAGCCAGACTGGAAGGAAGTTATTTTGTGTTATGTGACATGTTCATATTAATAATAACATAGCATGTGCCAAGGTAGCCTTTATTTATTGAACCTTGGACAAGCAAATTGACCTTTGCTGTGCTCCCTAACATGCAATTAAGCCCTCCAATCCAACACCAAAAACAAAACCCAAAAGTACTTGCCGCACTGACTCTAAAGATTAGGAGGAGACTGTCAGAGTCAGTGCGCTCTTTTCTCCTTCTGATCCTAGCTTGACTCCGCGTGAGATGTCCTCACGCCACACGAGCAGGACAGGAGCACAATACTATGCCGATCTCATAGCAAATGAATGGTGCCTTAGGTACATCCACAGGACCTGCCCAACACCCAGATTGAATGCATACGATTTGCCATCTTTGTCCCCCAAACAGCCTCCCTGTGTCATCTTTGCCCCAAACAGCTTGTCAGTATCCCCAAACAACCTGTCTGTGCCCTTGTTTCTCCCGAACAGCTTACCAGTACCCCCAAGCAGCCTGTCTTTGCCATTGTTGCCCCCAAGCAGCCTGCCTTTGCCATTATTGGCATTAAACAACCTACCTGTGCCATCTATGCCCCAAACAGCCTGTCTGTGCCATCTCTGCCACCACCCGATGACCTAAATCTAAAATATCTTCCTAATCAATTTATACACTATTCTGAGCAAATGTGTAGATCTTAAGATAAAATCATAAGTTTTTTATTCTCCCTTATCTATTCCACAGTGCACAATACTGCCGTTGTAGGCATAGCACTATGTGCTTGGTGGCACAAACTCAGCTGCCTTCAGGAGAATCTGTAGCTATCGCTGTTAAGTGATAAATGACAAAATGGTTCTGTATGATGATTCTTTTTATCGCCATTGTTATTATGATGATAGTACATTATTATTTATGTATGTACATTAAAACAAATTAGAAAACATTATCTTTTTTGTAATATTTTAGAAAGTACATAAGCATCCATTCTGTGGGTGGTTTAACTGCCACGTTTATCATCTGTGCATGCAGATTGGAAATCAGATACACAATAAAAACATAAAATATATACCATAGGTATCAACATTTTCAAAAAAAAATTAAGTAACAGTATAACATCCATCTTGTAAGAAATTGTCACCATCATTTTTGTAATTGTTAAAAAAAAAAAAATTTGTGCTGAATTAAATGCTGGCGAAAAATCTATCACGAGTTATTAAACAGCAATCCACCCATAGACTGCAATGGAAAAATATAGATAAAAAGCAATGATACATTTTATTTCAGTTAATGGATCTGGATTAATATATTTATTCCCCCCCACACACATTTTTCTGTTGCAAGCTAGGGGAAGATTGCCATTTAGTTACTTATCTCCGGCATTGAATCCAGCCCATTTTCTTTTATATCAAGTGGTGGAACGTGGACAATGTATGCTTATTCTTCAAAAGGTTAAATATGTGTAAAAGCATAATAATTACTATCAAAAGCTTCCAGTCGTGTACATACAGGGTTCCAGAATAAACAACAATTATAGCTCTCAGGGATCTTTTAGCTGGAAACTCTAATGCATAATAACATGTATTACCCATTGAAAAAGCAAGCGTCCAACTTATTTATATTTTTTTTTATCTGAAATACTATCTTTTTATTTAAGTGAAACTATGGGTGGGAAAGTTAACATATGCAAATTAACAGATTTTTTTTCGGTGGCATTTATAAACTGAGCAAATGTCCACCCATAGCAGCTTGATGTCTTTTGATTTCTTTGCATATGCGTGAAAATATTCTACCTGAATACACATGTTCACAGCTAGATTCCACTTTAGTTCTCCAAAACAGCATTTTGTGCTGTGGTACAATTACTCGCAATGCTTTGTTTTCCATAATTCTGTAAATGGGAAGAACAAGATAAATGTGGAAAAAAAAAGGACACCAACATGTTTGAAGCAGCTCTGCTAGATTAAATACAAATAACCTAATATTAACAAATATGTAACATCCTCTGCTTTGCTGTATTGGAACTAGACACTTTGGGGTTTATTTACTAAAGGGAGAGTTTGCCGGAAAGTTGTGGTACAGGTAAGGCGACATATTCACATTTTATTTATTTCATAAATAACTACAGTTTTGTTCTGTTTTTCAAACCAAACCTAATGCACTAAGATCTGCAATTTAGAAAGGCATAGGTGAATACCTTTAACAGGCTTAGCGTCTTTATCACGAGTGGTTGTTCTTTTTGCTGTAATTAATTACTTTTTAGTATGAGCAATAATTGATGCAATTATTCTTTTGATTTTCTTTGGCACAGAAAGGAAACCCTTAACTTTATTTTACATTATTAATGGTGTAATAACAACGTATTTTGTACTGAATATAATTGGAGTTTCACAGAAACATGAAAAGCATTTTATCTTCAATTTTGTGGACCAAAAACTGTCATAAAGATGCTCTAGGCTTTAATTTTCAGCATATTTTTGTATTTATTATTATTATTATTATTGCACCACTAAAATATAAGTGGCAGGTATGATGACTTTCATACTAGTACCCCATGAGTCAGCGTAGGGTTAGTGGTCCCTGGTTGCAGTATATCTTTGGCACTCCTCCCCATAACTAAAACACACATTCTAACTCAAACTTGCCCTAACACCCACTCACTCTAACACCATACACTTACATATACTTTCCTTAAGAGCGGCCACACTGCTGCCGCCCCACTGCTAGGGGATCACATAACGTGCCTTACCGGACCCCACTGTCCACTGCAGCACCCAGCTTAGTGCGTCCCTGATGCCCCCCACCTCTTATTCTATGCTATGGGATAGGATAAATAAGGCAAATTATATAAATTCTTTGATGGGCATAGAGCTCATCCATACACCCCATTCTCATCTCCTATGCGGTGTGATGGGGCAGGGGTAAATCATACAGATTAATCCTTTAGGGGGCTTGGACTTTGATGCTGATGTCCCAAACAAACTCTTTTTTCATTTTAATGCCTGAGACCATAGTGAAGGCCATATAGCTACAGCATCCATTGTATTTTTTAAACCCAAATGCAAGGAAATGTAAGCTCTCTTAATTGATTGGTGCCTCCACCGGTTTTATATTACAGTATAACTAGCTATAACAATAAAAATATACTTTCCAACAGTCCTAAACATGCAGATACGAACCCAGTTCAGGTTGTCGGCTGTCCCAGCAAATGTCCCATTTAGTAGAAATACTGGCAGAATTGCATGCACAGCACCAGAATTGGGCATTGTGGGTAATAGGGTGTGCGTTTATGTGGTGAAATGGGACATTGAATAGTAGTTAAGTATGATAAATTCAAAACTGAATGTGAGCTGCATTGCAGGTTAAAATATCTACATTTGCTCTTATATTCAAACTCTTTATATAGTATTTTAATGGCAGGCATAAAACAAAGTATTTACTGTGGGGAGCACTAATACAATCCTAAAAAAGTTTGAAAGGAGATATTGTCCCTTTGTTGATTCATTAAACACTCGGTATGTAAAGTAAATTAAAAAAAAATCAAAAGTATACGAAAAAGAGCAGTTTCTCATATGGTATTCTTTCAAATAAATTTTAAAATGTCATATTTAAGACAGAACAATGAATTTTCGATTTCTGTAAAGAAAGGAGATAAAGCCCCGGAGGAGAGCGAGCCACTGCCTCCTGTTGTCTTTATTTAATTAAAACAGTAAAGCATTCAAGCAATAAATGTTTATTGTAATACACGCGTATTCGGCATGCTACAGAAGCCATTGTTTGGAAACTAACATAATGACAAGATAATAACAGATTTTCATCCCCTTTTAGAGATGTACGGGGTCACTTGCCATAATGCGTATGCAGAATAATCTGTTCATTAGAAATATTCAAATTTCTTGCAAATACCAAGACAATGCGTGAAGACTGACATGAGATAAATGCTATTTTGTACTTTGCTTAGAAATATACTGTTATCAGGGCCAGTTAAGAGCATCATGGGCCTGGTGCTGAGGAATGTGGTGGGACTTTTTATGGAAATAAATAAAACAGACAGAATCTTAACTCCTTGCCATCCATGTGACATCAGTGCTCGGCAGATAGCATAAGATAGAATCTTACATGATGGGATTGGGAGTATGTCAGTACAGTAAAAAAAAGTCATCATACAAGGGACGCCTGAAGCCAGAATTTATTGCCACTAGTCCTTTTTAATGAAATATGCAGATTGAAATAGAGTAAATTACACTCTCAATGATTTCTGGACCTAGAATGTTTTGTCCCCTGAAGTGTCCCCTGAACACGAGGGTGTTTCGTCTCTGAATAAGTAAAAATTAAAAACACACCAGGACAAGCTCTGCTACACCGACACCCAAACACACACACCAGGACAGGCTCTGCCACATGGACGGCCAAACACACACAAGGACAGGCTTTGCCACACCGACACCCAGACACACACACCAGGGCAGGTGCTGCCATACCGACACCCACCCACACACCAGGACAGGCTCTGCCACACTGACACCCACATCCGGACGGGCTAAACTACAACAATAATAATAATAATAATACAAAAATCCACACTGCTTTGTGTTTTTGCCCCCTTGTGTATTGCTCCCAGCCAGCACTATGTGTATTTATGCCCTCAGTCTGCTCCTCGCTTTAGTATTGATGTATGTAATAAGCCCATCTGTCCCCCTTGTGTATTGATGCCGGCAGCCCAGATAATATGCTGCCCTGCAGTATGGGGGATATATCTGACTAATTGGTTCCCTTCCATGAGTCTATACATACATTTTTCTGGGCTGGTCAGCAATATGTAAAAGTTATATGTGTCCTGAAAAACGTGGCCGATGTGGTCACCCTAATGTGTATTGCCCCCAACTAGCCCCACATTGTATATTTATCTTACCACCCAGCCCCCCCCATTAGTATTGATTTATGGGTTCCCCCCAGCCAGCACCCCCTTGTGAATTAATGCCCCCACACCCTTGCATCTTTAGTATCATGTCATCCCTGGCAACCAGATTGCATCCACAGGGCCTGCTTAGCAACCAGATCAAAAGCATGGGACTTGCCATCTTAGCCCCTCAAAAGCCTCCCTGTGGCATTATTGTCCCCACTTACACATCCATGCCGTCACACAAATATTAGTTCATTTACTCATTTACAAACATTAATGCACTCATTCATATACTCGTTTACATATACTCATTCATTCACTCATTCACAGATGCTCATTAATTCACAGATACTCATTCATTCCCTCAATCATGGATACTCGTTCATACACCCTCCCCCACCACCTTACCTGAACTGCAGAACGCTTGGTGGCGCTGTGTGCGAACAACTTCTCTTGTACCACCCAGGGGAAGCAGGAACGAAACATAGTCATGTGACGTAAATTGATGTTCCTGCTTCCCCTAGGTGGTAAAAGAGAGGTTGCACGCATAATGTGTGCGAGCAACACACAGGTAAGCAGCAGGGTCCCTGCATGATCACGACCCCTGTGATCACGGTTGCTGTGGGCTTTTGCCACACATTAAAGACGACTCTGGTGATCTTGCTGCCACTCCAGGTAGGGGCCTGGAGTTGCAGCTCCATCAGCCCCTACGTTAATCCAGCCCTGGCTGTTATGGCTGCAAAGGGAGGACCAACTGCATATTAATGTCTATGCAGAAAGCCTACTAGCCCATGCTTGCTATGTCATACAAGTATACTCCAGCCATCATATGCACTTTAATATTGTACATATGATGGTTGAGCGAAACCTAATATGCTACTTCCTTTACATCCAAATGCATAGAAGGAGTTCCTTGGCTCAAAGGATACAGTTGGTCAAACATCTCCTGATTACAGAACACGTGTGAAGGATACTCACCTCCATCCAGCTCTAGCACGTTATGACACTGTAGTTCCATAGTAGGCAAGAAAGAAGGCAAAAATTGATAGGGTTGGGCTTAATCAGCATTCTCATCGTATCAAACATATAGTTGCATTTACAATAATCTGTATAGCTTTGCTATCGATTTTTTGTCGAACATAGATCCAACTGTTTCTGTATTGTATTTGAGTAATGAATACATTGCAGTCTGATCATATCTGAATGGTTGCAGATACACACAAACCAATCCAGAGCTAGAAAGATATTAACAATTGAATAGGGAAGACATCTCAATTGATACCTAATGTAATAATACCTAATGTAATTGATACCTAATGTAATAATGTAATACCTTTCCATAAAGTAAAATGAACCAATTGGCACATCTAGTCTACCCTTTTTAATTACATTTTACTTATTACGGTAATTCTTTAGGGTAGCTTTCATACGGGAAGCTTTCTTCAATTACTTTATTTGCCTGTACTGCATCCACTGGAAGCTTGTTACAGATATTTACTACCATTTCTATGAAGTAGAAGTTTAAATATTGTATCAATGACAAATCAAAACAGGTATTATATCAATTATTGCAACTCTAGATTCCAGAAACAATCACTCAATGTCTCTTGTATACAAAGTACAAGAGCCAATCATTTGAGTGTAACATGTTATATATTTTAGCAATACTATAAAGAATTTAATAAAAGATCAGAGCAGATATTTGCATATTGTCATATAAGAGTCCTAGTCCATTTGTATTGCGTAAGTTTTTTTTGTAGAGTCTTATTATTCTGCTTTCAACAAAATAGGAGATATGTTCTCTTCCAGAACAACAAAATCTTTAGCTTAAACATGTTTTAGCTTTTTATTGTGGTCTTAAAGGTTAAGTAGAGTGTCTCTGCACTCTTAGCAGTGTTTGTACAATTTGGAAGTTGCTTTGTGTATCCCATAAAACATCATCGAGAAGCAATGTAAACTTGAGGGATCACAGTATTTGTAAACATGTTGTTTTATGTGCATTAACATTAGATTTGTGCAATATGTTGCCTTATAGGTGTTGTCTGTTAACGTGAATTTACAATTATTTTTAAGCATAGAAAAAAAAACCTGTGCTGATTTATAGGGTTAAATATTTCACAAACCAAAACATTTTTGTTTTCTTTTTAGCACTTCTGTAAATCACTTTCACAGAAATAGTGCAAGGGCAAAAATTGCTAAGTACAAACAAGGAAAACATGGTAAGATAAAGAGTGTAGTTTTTTTTATTACATAGAAGAGAGTATGTTTTAAATTCCACATATGTCAACATTCATGTTTTTTATGGAAAAATTCAGAATTTTGTCATATGTTGTGTCGTAGTATTGATAATGCTTTACTATACGTGATTACACAATACAATATACCTTGTGGGCAATTTTAGATGCTTTATCTAATGTGGGTTAATAATAACCCTGTCACAAAAGCAATATGGGCATTTTTCTACCAGATGATTTTTGATCATTTAATCTGTGTTATTACCAAGGTGACAAATGGCAGTATGTAATCATGTACTAATTTACAAGGCAAATGTACAATTTTCCTGCACTTTTACCACTAAGCTTTTCATTTTTCCAGCTTTCTATTTTGTCTAGATAGTCCACACTAGGCTTATGCACATGGACCAAAAATGATTCGGACAACTTTGACGTTTTTGACCCATTTGTTTTCAGACAACAAATTTAGTTTCTTGCTCTTTTCTGTTTGGATGAAATTCAGATAACTTTTTTGGGTTCAGAAACAAAATTAATTATCTGGCAATCTCTATTTCACACTCTTTGACTCCCTACCTCATCCAATAACCACCGCCGTGTCTCCTCTTCTCCTTCGGTGCAGCTACCGTTCTTGTTCTTCTCCTGTCTCTAAGTTTCTTCCAGCTCTTTCCTCCATTGTCCTGGCCTCCTCTATGTACTTTCTCAACTGGGCGGAGTGTCCATGCACACTTTCTCCCTCGATTAGAGGAATGGGGGAGAGATTGTCCCAGTGGTGTGCACAAAGGCTCTGCCCTGTTGCAGAAGTGCTCCAATAGGACAGAATGATGCAGACAAATCTGGAGGGAAAGAGAAGTGCAGAAATGCTTCTCTTTCTCAGCAAATCCATCTGCATTATTCTGGCCTCTAAAGTCGTTGTCAGGAAGAAGGAAGGGAGAGTGTGTGCAAAAAAGAGTGTGAGTGTGTAAGAGAGTGAAATAAAACCTTCTCCATTTTCGTATGAGCAGTCAAAATTGACAAATTTCCTAAAAATGTAAAATTGTATAAATCTGAATGTATTAGTCTAGTCGACACTATTGTCACTAAATAATTCCAGTAGCCCAGATCACAGTCTCCAGATCAGTGGCCATATAGCTTAACTTTCCTGAAGAAGAAGCTCATGGCATCAACTATGCCGTTGCCTTTGTTGGGTCCTCTGTGTGTCTGTGAGCTGTTTGTCTCAGTGACACTGTCTCCACTTGGAAGTGCATTTGTACTACCTGAGATGCTCAAGCACTCTGATCCTCAGATAAGGGTATATGAGAAGGTACAGGTGGTGGATATACAACAGGTTTCTGCAATACCAATATAACACAAAAGCTTGCCTGGCCTGCATTTCAGGGCAAGAATAAAAAAGGGATTGCCAATGTTCATCAGTAGTCAATCTTGCAAGCAGCTCTTCTTCCTGGAAATATTGACGTGCCTTGATTAAGGCACTAAATCATACTAAATAACCCAGTCCCTTGTTAGAGTATTGATGTGCCTAGAATGAGATGACCGTCACCAGTATGATCCAGATTATAGCCTTATGCTTTGGTTTTGCTCTGTATCATGTGGACCTCTATCAAAAGCCCTATGGTCACGCAAACCAGGGGTGAAGACTTGCTTCACCTGTGCTGCATACTATATATGTCTCTGCATGGGACTAGTTTCAGCCCAAGGTTCACATGTTAAATCAACAGTGGTGAAAGGGTTAAATTGATGCATACCGATCCAGAAATTCAATGGCAAGCTGATAAAACCATTGTAGCTTGGAAAACGGCCAGCTGGGTTAATAGATATGAGCACTTGGTAGGATGACTGGCTATTTGTGCCTAATTAATCATTTTAATGAATTATACTTCGATATATGTAAAAACACAATCAGCTCACTGTTATATGTCTGCGCAGAAAGCAAGAGAACATTTCTCTAAACCTCATAGTTAAGACCGATGACATGCAATTAAGAACGTAAAAAAAGAATAATACAGACTAATTTCGAGAAAAGTTAAATTATTTTCTTCTATACGACACATATTTTAAAAAAATTGGCCAGTGCTTCTGTAGTCCCACTCTACATCTGCTCCAATGGCACAATTGGTTTGAAATATATATGTTTGTAATATAATTTATAATTTATAATATATATATATATATATATATATATATACGGTATATATATATTTATAATTGGTTCGTAATATATTAAATTTCTGGTATTACTAACATAATAATTCTGGCATCAATAATTTTTCTACAGCACCAATGGCGATGCATTAAAGGGTAAGTGATACAGATTATTTTTATTATTATTTATTATGTTTTATAAAGCCCCATCCTACTCTATAGCACTGGAACAATAATGCAAGAGTGTAGTTTCCAAGAGCACAACTTCTATTTACCACTGCAGCTCTGAAGAATGTAAATACATTGTGGTTCCTTTATATTAAAAGAAGAGCTGCTTCAAAGTCTCGTCAGTCAGTAAAATATGCATTATGCAGGGTTATTTCAGCTTGTCTTGCTGGAGAGACTTACGTTCGCCCTTAATATTGAATAGTAAGGGAATTGATACTCTCCTTTTAGTGAATAGCCCCTTAAGTTTTGAGCATACTGAGATTTTGGTTTAAAGATGGAGATAGGGAATAATATATTGTGGCGCTGCCTTTGTGAATGGTTGCACATTGTATAGTAGTATACAAAGCTTTTAAAAGCTTTTTAGGTAAAAAAAAAAAAAAATCATAATCAGTTGGAACAACAAACTCAGCAGGGCCTCAGAATGAAACAAAAACGTTGACACGTTAAAGATCTAATCAGCCAATAACGGTGATTAAAACCCAATACCTGAGGATTTCATTCAGCAGTTTTGTGAAAGAGAAATAAACTGGACTCTTCAGGTAAAGATATATGACTGGGCAGCTGGAAATCAAAGATAACTAATTAATGCGAACTGTTTATATCCCCCTGGGAAATCTGCTGCTGTCATTTTGAGAGGACAAGAACAAACCTATAAAATCCTCATAATAAAAACTAAAATCTTTTCAGGCATGACTGAGTAGTCTCAGAGGACAGTTCTATTATGACAGCCATTGGAAAATGGAGAAACCAAATGGCTCGTAATTTCTCCGTTGGTATTTTTTTAATCTCTAGTTTACAGAAGGAAGAGACAGACGGTTTTATATTTAATTTAAAATGGTGGTATTTTAGTTCTATTGGCATCCCTAGTGTATTTTTGTCTTGATTTAGCTAGTGCTTTATACTGTAATTATTACATTTTATAATGAATGTTTAACTACAGATACTTTATTTGTGTATTTGGTAAACAATCTTCATTTTCTCTTAAGAATATTTCCAACTCATATACTGTTTTATCCCAGGGGGTTTCATGCAAAGTGTTGAGGAGTATCATGACAACCCTGGTCACCCTATAGTGAAGCATGTCCACAGAAGTTGTGGGGAAGGCTGGACCATCCTTTATTTAAGCCGACAATTCAGACCTATTCTTAACCCCTTAATGACAAAGCCCGTACATGTACGGGCTCAAAATGCATTGTTTTCAATGGGTTTTGGGGCCGCCCATTGTCCTTAAGGGGTTAAAAATGGCATGAACCACTTCAAGAATAAAACATTTTTCTCAGGTGCCCTGAGTGGATCTAAACTATGCTCATTGGTTGCTGAAATGTATTGGGAGCATGAAAGCTGGATAGGTCCAGTCAGCATTAGAGTCCTAGATCTTGTGCCACCCTAACGATGGCCCATTCTGCCATGTGCATGATTACTAAAGATTTCTGATTCATTGATGCAATTATGGATGCTGAAGCATGACAGACAGGTCTTTCTATCTCATCCATGCTATTTATGCACTGAGGTTTCTGTTTCTAAACAGCACTGGCAGCTACACTTGGAAACGTATATGTGAAAGCACCATTCTAAGCCATACTGTGGCATATATATGTGAAATTTCCACGCTATACCCCATTGGGAAACATAGGTGTACAAAAGTCAAACTATGAATAGTAGGTGTGAAAATACCATACTGTGAAATGTGTAAGTGCACATGCTTCTGTCAGTCTCCACGGGAGCATATTTTAGCAGTCATCTGGATTCTACCCTTGAGAGTTCAATTTTAGACATTGAATCACACACATTGCAATTTTTTAACCTGCGTTAAAGCAATTAAGGTTCAGACGGGTCATTGAATGAAGCCCACAATGCGCTAGTTTAGTCCTCAGTCCTTGCTCGCCACATGCTTCTTCTTTCTATCACCCATTAAAGTGCGGTACATGAAGACCACTTAATAGCTTTGCTACACAAGAGGCACTCCATTTCAGTTGTGATTATGCTAAAGACATGAATACTTTTTTAGTACTAGATATACCCAGTTATGCAATCTGGACACAATTGTTTATTGTAATTTTTTTTTTTTAGCGTTATCGTAAATTTTTTTTTGAAACAACTGTGCTGCTTTACAAACTAATTAAATGAAGCTTCTATTTGGCACATAACAAATGCTGTTTGATACCTGGCAAGATAAAATGTCCTTTTCAAGGTCATTATGAAACTCAATATCTTCTCTCTCAATTCACCTGCATAGTCAACAATCCTTCATCCTGGTGTTCCAAGATTATTATTTTTTTCTGAGTATATGTATTCTGATTAAAAGTAGGTATATTAAAATGTCTTGGTGAATTCACCTGGGTGTTCTGCTTTTGTGTAAACATATCTAAAAATAACGATATTTTAGTTATTACTCATACAATTTCATTTCAGAACATAGATACCATTATTTAATTTATGTTGTTTCTGAAGCCAAAATGATTTCCCGTTTGAAATCACACAACCACCCAAGGTTGTCCTTTGTGTTATGTGTCTATTCTTGGCCTTGTCATGGTATATATATAGAGAGAAAGTGATTTAGACATTTTCAGTTTATTAACTTTAATTTATAAATCCCATATGAAATAAACGGGCAGATCTGACTATATTTAGTTTTATTTTCACCAACATTGACATTCTTATTTTCCCGCATAGATTTTTATTTTAGATATCACTACTGCTTTAAAAGAAAGAAAAAAGCTTTCTCTCAAAATGATAAATGATAGTACTTTGACTGCGATTATAAATAATTACATGAAATATAAATAAGTTGATTATAGATGCATGTTTTGTTCTCCAGTGATAAAATGTTTAAGTAATCTGTTGGCCTTCTCTTAGTGTGTTAAAGAAAAAAATAATGAATATCATCAATTATTAATTATCTTCATTGATTGAGCACAGCAACAAACCTTAAGGAATGATATCATCCTTAATTACTTTTATTCTTTCACTTTAGGGTAATTTGTTCTCTTGATTAATTGAACATTACAGGGACTTATTGTGTATCCAGGGCAAATTCTGACAAAGCAATGAGCTTAATGTGTATGTTTGGAGAAATTAGTCACAGTAAAAAGTTAATGTATTTAACCAATATATAGATCAGACAGCTGGTGAAGTTCTCCACATTAAGGAGAGGGCAGTTTCCTCCTTTCCCATATTCCTTTGTTCCTCTTTTCTGCTCTGATTTTCCCTTTGTTAAGAGCTCAGTAGCTCTGGCTAGAAGGGGTAATTGTATATTTGGCTATTCTGATTTAAATTGCTGTAAAGATGAAAATGCTTTAAAAAATAAACATGTTTGTAGACATAAGAAGAATCTAAATTAAATCAATAGTTGGCGTGACCACCATTTGCCTTCAAAACAGCATCAATTCTTCTAGGTACACTTGGATACAGTTTTTTTAAGGAACTTGGCAGGTAGAGTGTCCCTAAAATTCTGGAGAACTAACCACAGTTCTTCTGTGGATTCAGGCAGCCTCTACCCTCATGTAATCACAGACAGACTCAATGATGTTGCGATCAGGGCTTTGTGGGGGCCATACCATCACTTCCAGGACTCCATGTTCTTCTTTACATGGAAGATAGTTCTCAATGACTTTATGGCTGTATGTTTGGGGTTGTTGTCATGCTGCAGAATAACTCTGGGGCCAATCAGATGCCTCCCTGATGGAATTGCATGATGGATAAGTATCTGCCTGTACTTCTCAGCACTGAGGAAGTCATTAATTCTGATGCAAAAATGCAGCCCCAAACTTGCAAGTAACCTCCACCATGCTTCACTGTTGCCTGCAAACACTCATTCATGTACTGCTCTCCAGCACTACGGTGAGCAGACTGCCTTCTGCTACAGCCAAATATTTCAAAGTTTGACTCATCAGTCCACAGCACCTGCTTCCATTTTTCTGCACCCCTGTTCCGGTGTTTTTGTGACCCAAAGTGGCCTTGTTTCCATGTCGAAGTTATGGCTTTTTGGCCTTAAGTCTTCCACGGGGACCAGTTCTGACCAGACTTCTCCATACAGTAGATGAGTGTGCCAGGGCCCCACTGTTGCCAATGCTGACCTGATGGCACTGCTGGACAGATTGCGAAGGGAAGTAAGCATGATGTGTTTTTTTTGTTTACAGCACTTGGCCAACCGCTGCGTCCATGGGCCTCAAGATGTGCCTGTTTTTTTGTGCTTTTTCAAAAGAGCTTAGACAGAACATCTGTAAACCCCTATCTGCCTGGGAGAGATCTTGGTGATACAGTAAAGCTACCTTGTGCCTACAAAATCCTTGTCTACAAAATCATACCTGTGAAAGGGGGAGATGGTTCAGATTAATAAAGATTGCAGGTGACTGGTTGGATGAAAGCATAAAGACCAGGTATGGATGTCTGGATAGTCCACTGTAATTCTTATCTGTACACTTATAAAGAGTCCACTTGGGGTGAGGCAACTGCAGCTACAATGCCAAGCAATGTACTGCAATAATGTTGCTAATTTCCATTAGTATGAGGCATATTCAAATAGTGTCTGAAACTGGTCATCCAAAAAAACCTGATTAGTAGACCTGGATACAGGGGTCCACACGTATGCCAGCTAGCTGCTATGGACCAGCTGACAAAATCAGAGGGTTTCAAATTCGTCCACTGTTGAAATAAAGTAGGGATTTAGGAGCAATATCACTGACTTCTTGCATTTCAATGCAGTGCTGACAGGAAGCACCAAGATAAAGCACAGATGTACAACAAAAACCCTAGAGAGAAAAAATTAGGTTAGGACATTTTAGTCGGTCCGTGCCAAGGGTTCTATAGAGTCTTAATCTAGACCTGCTCAGCAAATAGATAAAAAGTGCAGAATGTATGTAATTCATATAAAGAAGTTCACGTTTTCCTTAAAAGAGACTAGGTATGTCCACTTTAAGCTATATGTGCCATTACACATTTTCACACTTCCTTGGTCCTTTCTCTTCTGTCACCCCAAGGTATGCAACTGAATTATGCCTATAAAAAGGAACAAGTGTAGCAAGGTTGACGAATATACTTGTTACAACCAAGGCCAGGGATCTAAATCCCACAGCTCTCCAGCTATTGTGGAGCTATGTTTTTTTTTAATTCCAGCTGGTATCTTAAAATAAATAGAAATTATGGCCAACCAAGTACCATGGGAATGGTAATTTACCAATGGTGGATAAGCTTACTGTTTAAGACTAATTGCAACATTAAGTTCTAAGTGCAGTTGTATGACTATTAACAAGCATATATGAACCATATTTATCACAGAACAAAAACTAGTGAAATTGTGGGGCAAAGTACTAAATGAGGCAATGTTTCTGAATAATGCTTCATATTTAGTCTTTATCTAACACATAATAGCTTTAGTCTTGCTTTGATCAGTATAACCTTTTATGACTGATATCTATATGTTTTAGAGAGGATATGACAATGTAGAAGGGAAGCTATTTTACAAGTGACAGAACATTCATTTGTATCAAATAATGTCTTCTTTAGCGTGAGATGAGGTTTTCCTAGACTGACACGTTTCTGCAAGTAGACAGTTATTTCATCTGTATATAAGATAAATAGGTACACACACACACACGGAAAAGATAAGAGATAGATAGATAGATAGATAGATAGATAGATAGATAGATAGATAGATAGATAGATAGATACATTGATTAGGTTGGTTACCAACATTTAGTCGCCCTGTGTTGGGACATCCACTGGCTTGTGACATCATGGCATTACACAAACCAGAATATGTCTGCGTTATCTTGATGTCACAGCATGCCTAAGAAAAGGAAAGGATGTATGAAAAAGTATATGAAGAATGATGCCCAACTTTGAGGTGTTCAACTGCAGTTGTCTATAATCATTCCCCCTTCCTTTAAAAATAAATTATCAAAGTATTAATGTTTACATAGTTTTCACTTTATTATTTGTAAAGCAAAGGTTCCAAAACGCAATACTTTCTACTCACCACCCAAGAAATATATTTTTTCAATGTCTCTTACATTGTCAGAATTTATTCACTCTAACCCCTGTGGAGGAAAAATTGCTAGTTAGATTTATAAAACCATTCACAAAAGAATATGACTTTTCTCAAGCTCTGCTGAAGAATTTGGAGTTTCATGATGGTATACGAGGAGTAAATTATTGAGAAGCTGCAGAGGCAAAGAATATAAAATACGATAGGAATTTTTTATGGTATCCATCTCGAGAATTTAGGCAGCACCTGCTTTTTGCAAAGCGCTCTAAGCACAACACTGAATAACTGCATCTCAGACTTGAACTGTATATCTACATAAAAATATATATTAAATATACTGTATTTGCTGAGAGAAGAAAATGTTCATTATTTTTAAAATGTAGTTTTCTCTTGCGGTATATTTAATAATTCAGAGTACGTATTGAGATTTTATTGTATAAAAGGTGGCTTATTTTCCTGGTAAGTGCATGAATGCAATATTGGGCCTGGCCTTTTCCTCCATCTTAAAGTAAGACTTGTCACTTTTGGTTTTATGAAAGGTCAGTTGGATTGAGGTGTTGTAGAAGGTTTTCATGGAGATAAATTCTTGGTCTAGTCTCATTGGGTTCCAAAAAGCCTATGCGAAGGGAGAAAAAGGGGGTTATGAGGCAATTGATTAAAAGCTGTACTTCATTATCCTATAGTAATGATTAAGAACGTATGTCAATATGCATCACACTTAGACAGAGCCAGCGTTTTAATCTAAAAGTACAACCACAAGAGCTGCAATGGATGTTATCCTGCCTAAGCTGGACGTAATGCCCGTGACATAGCTTTGAAAACATTTAAGGAGAACCAAATGACATGTATGGTGAATTTTTTATCATAGAGTATGCAATGTGTCATGTTGGAAAGGAAAAACGCGAGAAAGAAGATGAAATAAAGTAGTGGTTAAATCTGACTCAAGAAATGTTTTCCGGATTCTTTAGCATAGCAATATCATAAAGTAGGAATTCACTTCTGAAAATTTCAATGACACATGCAGCGACACTAATCTGCAAACGTGAGTCAATGTAATGCCCCTTCAACGCACAATTATAGCCCGTAAATATCCTGTCCTTGCATAATTCCTATGCAGCCTCTACAGCCGAGAGATCAATAGCATTAATGAGCGTAGTTATAGTTTCTCAGTGGAACATATATTTTCCCTGTTGTTATAATTTCCATAATTTCCGTCAGACATTTTGTTGCAGTCTAATGCCGTAGTGATGATGTTGCTATATGTTTGTATATTTTGCCAGTTCCATTGGATGGGCTTGCTGCCTTCCATATATTACTTGCTGTGAGAAGAACATTTATTAGTATTATCATGTTTGTACCTTCCAAAAGGAGGAAGGGTACTACCCATGTTGGCCCATGACAGTTTCTTTTGTTATTAAAAAACTATTTTTGCTAAGCCACAGACCATTCGCACGCTAAGGCGATCTGGAGAAAAAATAATTATCCAATTACATGGATTGGATAGGCATATGGCTATTCTGAAGCTACAGTCTTTACATCAGGAAAAAGGGCAGACTAGATGGGCCAAATGGTTCTTATATGAGAGCCTTAACTAGGCATCTTGGCAGTTGTAGCAAGGTCACAAGTCATTGGCTTCTGAAAGCAGGGGTTGGTGCATGGGCGTATCGACTGGGTGGCCAAAGGATGCCCCCCACGTAGAGATACCTAAATAAAATCAAAAGACCGTCCAAACTGCCCTTCAAGCAATGACAGCATATAGGGTTAAACACTGAATTCAATAAAAAAAAAAATAGTAGTCCATGTAACAAAAATGATAAAACTTTTATTGCTTAATCATTGACATCTGGACCCACTTTAACTCATTAAACTGACACTCCAGCCATCATATGCATGATATCAAGCCTGAGTATTTCCTTCTAAAAAAACCGTTCTTCTGCAGATGCTTCCATGCACTTGTCCTTTTCCCTGCCCCTGCTCCACTCCAAGCTGGTAGGCTTTTTCATGACATGTTTTGTTGCCTTTAAAGGCTTGGCACCAACTTCATTCCTAACAAAGCCTCTGTCAAGGTGAAATACATCCTTTATGTAGAAGCTAGGAATTCTGTTTTGCCCCAGGGCAAGGGCTGCATCTTATTGGGATGAGAATCATCAAGCTTATTTATGCCTTAGGTAGAATTTTAGCTCAGGACGTAAGCAATTTATATTTGTTACACTACATCATATATTGCCTTAATACAGCCCACCTAGATGTTTTAATTCTGCCACTAGCTTTAGTACACAATTAAATAGGTTGCTGTATTTGGATTTCAATACCTTTTATTGTTAATTTAGTAAATTTCTTTATCATTTTTACAAAAAATAAGCTTTTTTAATGTAAAATAAATAAATTGTAATAATAATGAGGTATTAACTCCTCCTTGACAATAAATATTTTGAACTCATTTTAGTCCTTTTTTTTTTTACCATGATTCCCTTTTTTGTGTCTAGTGTTTTATTTTTGAACTTCTATTGGAAGGGGTACGAGATGTTTGGGGGCTCAGTTGTTGAATTTTTCTTTTCTATTTGTTTTGATTTTTATTATTAATATTAAAGTCAAACAGTGCTGCCACATTGTATATTATATATTGTTTATATAAAAATTATTTTACTTTTTTTTTGTTGAAAGGGAATTTTTTTTCATCCTGCCTCGTTCTAGTTTGACTTCCCTGATGACCCATGCTTGTCACATCTGCCCACACTTGTGGTACTCTCCGCGGAAGTTCTTCTGCCCAGAATACCGCTACCAAGGGAGAAGCCCTTTAATCCAGGACTAAGATGATCCCAACAGCAAGGAAGCCTTAATACAGGCAGGTAATATAGGCACTGAGTCTATGTAGCAAGGTATAGGGTCCGCTTCAGGCAGGATACACACAGGCCATATAGCACGTATAGCATGTGGGTTAACTCGAGCAGGATGGTCAGGATAGCCGGGTCAGTACACAGTACACATTTTCCTTCATGAACCATAATTGGTTCTGGATCAATCTATTATTAAATATAATATGAGAATAGCAGCAATGTTTATTTATTACAATTATTTTTGCAACCAAAATAAAAGTCATAAATGAACACTGTGTGAATCTTGATTTAACCCCTTCAGTCCCCTATGGACGTACCGGTAAGTCCAAAAAACGCATCCCAAGTATCCCCTATGGACATACCGGTACGTCCTGCCCTTCTTGCAGCGGCAGAGATGTGCACAGGCGATCAGGATGTCGTTTGACAGCCTGGACTCCCCCGTGACAGCAGAAGCCAGCATCTCCGGCTTTCTGCTGTCCGATCTGATGTAACAGCTTCCGGCATGAAAGCCGGAAAACTGTTACATTTATAAACGCAGATTGGGCATTCCCTTCCGGGTTGCGTCACTGCTGACGTCAGCAGAAAGGTCATTGGAGGGGATATCCTGTCCTCCGATGAGGCACATACGCTGTGATCTCTATGCAAGTCTGTGGGATCACAGTATGATCGGTGCAGGGGGGTCGCGGGGAGGAGAGTGAGAAACCATGTTTCTCACCCTCCTCCCATGCTGAAAAACAAAATGGAGGGAAAAAAAAGATTAGTGATTTAAAAAATAAAATTAAAAAAACACTAAAATAATACAATAAATAATAATTTAAAAAAAACAATAAAGTGAGAGAATAATCGCTGAACCGACATAGCGCAAAAAAAGCTTTTCAACTGTAAAGATATACATGTATCAGAAAATATGAAAATGTACTATCTTTGGTACATACAGAGGCACACACATTCTTTCTCCTGCTCCTCCTCTCCTACCAGGTGCCAATAACCCTAGGCTCACCCCTGACACTCCAGCTGACACACATTCATGTTAATTCAATAGGCTGGCACCCACTCACACACTTATGCTAACACCAAATACTAACAGATTTAAATGGAGATAGGAATGTTATTCATTGCCTATGATTAAGCACATGGTACAAGCGTGAAACGTGTTAGGCACGGATGTTTTTTTCCTCGAGAAGTATTGTTCTCTAACTCTGCTCTACAGATTTGCGTGTTGATGTAGTATGGACACTGCCAGCTAACTTCTTCCATTGCTAGTCTCTGTATTACTTTTTATTGGCATTTTTATTGGCATTGTGCTGTATGATGGTTGCTGTATTTGATCTATATGTATTTATCATATGTTTGTGTTTGCGTTCGAAGACCAGACCAGGCACATGTACTGTCCACAGTACAGAAATAATGCCTATGCTCCCTTACCTGTGATAGTATTATGGAGTCTATATTTCAGTGATGGTTTATGTTACTTTTTTTTAATGCTGCATTAACATTGCCACTTCTGTCCCTGCCTGGAACTTTATATTACGACAACTCTTTTTTTAAATTTCTATATTTAAGGAAGAAGCTGTTGAAAATGTTTGATTCTCATTTTTTTCCTGATGTAATGAGTCAAACTACTGAAATGTATTCTTTTTTTGTCTTCTTTAAGTTTTCACCTCCCCAGAGTCCTGTATTTCCAGAGAAATAGATCAACAGATGTAACAATATTTAGCCTAATCCCCATATATGTACAGTAAAGTAAAAGTCTTAATTTCCATAAATTATAATATAAACGCATGTTCGGTTCTATAAATATCTGATAAGCGTCACATGATGCTGGAGTGTCATTCCCCAGTGTCCATATTTACATGGGACTGAATAAACTAAATCTCTTAGGCATACATGTCTAAAATCAACTGCCAAAACAAGGAGAGTTATCCATATGTTTTCTGATGCATACATGTTTAATAAAGTACCTTTTCATATTACCCTAATGGAACAAATGTATTCATAGCCTGACTACAGGTATGATAAAATGTAAGTACAAAACTTAACATAATGATACACGCACAAGGTGGCCTAAGTGTTTTTATTTAATAATCTAAGATATACAACTTTTTTGAAAGACATGCCTATGAGATAACAAACTCTGACATTCATAATTAGTGATTAATCAGTATAAAAGATGAAAGAACATCACTCACCTTATTGCATATGTTTAAGGATACAGCAGAATTAGCAAAGCTTCTGAGCAGTTACACATATAAACAGCATCTAACATAGATCATACATGTTTAAGGATACATACACCAAGGTGATAATATTTTTATGTTGAACTCATTAAAACTCATTTGTATAGGCGAAATAACATCTTCTTTTATCCATGGAGAGTTCCAAATGATCTAAGTGATTGTTGAAATTTTTAAGTTTTTATATTCAAATTTCCCAACATCCATACTTAAAGTAGAAGAAAGGTAAGATGCTGGCAGTACCTGCCAGAGAACTGAGAACTCATGACTAATAAGAATTCAATAGCTTCATAGATCCAAAACATGCTTGGAATTAGATTAAAAAATCAGATGGTAAGCAGCCTATAGAAAATATGCTCCTTACCTTGGTCCTGTAGGTCATTGGTCATCTGCAACGTAGCTATCTGCCAGCTGTCCCCTGTAAGTTCAAATGAATGGCCTACCATGGTTTTAACAACATAATGATGATCTTTGGCTGCTTTGCAAACTCCATAACCCGCACTTTTCGTCCTTGTCTCTGTTCTCTCTCCAGGGTCATCTCCCCATTTGAACCTGGCCAAGATGTTGAAGGTTACATACTATCTGTTGTTTTAGGTTCAGTGTATTAACATTGTATTACCTTAACCTGTTAGAACCGGAGAACGTGTTGTCACCTATTAGTAAAATATACCAGTAATCTCTTCATGCACACTATCACCTGTAGGGAATTAGAATATTTAGAGAATAAAACAAAGCACCAGCGTTATTATGGATATTGCATAGATATAAAAAAGAAATAACCATTACTGAAATATATAGCTCAATTAGCCCGCTTTCTTCCAGACTGTTTGCAACTTTTGACAGCACACTGTTTATATTAAATGTGATAGACGAAATGTAAAATACCGGTATACTGTATATTTTGAAGTAAAAGCAAACCACATAAAAACGTAGTTAAAGCCAAGCCAGTTGATAGACATTCTAACACATTTTTACACCATCGGCACAGGCAAGACCTTGTAATTAAATAGGAAAACCTGTCAGGTTAAAAATGAGTAACAGAACTAGCTTTCAGTTAAATCACATTCTTCTAAGATCAATCCAACTTAAGTAGACATGCCTTGAAAGTCTATTGTGTTTCTAAGTCCATTAAATAAAAATTTGTACTTTCTTTAAAGCCATCAGGAAGTATATCTAACAATATATTTTCTTTAATCTGCTGTTTTATGCTATATACTGACTGGTATATTCTGACAAAAGTCATGTGAATGACCATTTGCACTGGTCATTCACAGAGAAGTCCCCCTTTTTCCCATACTTTGATATTTTAATCAATGAAAGTGGAGCAGAGGGTGTTGGAAACTGAATTGGCCACAGCCTTTATTTATGATATGCTGCAACGTTTATTTATTGATGAACATAAATACGTTTTAAAGTAAGCATAAAACTGGGAACGAATCATCAATAAGCAACACTGTCACCTAGGTGAACGTTTCCTGAAACCATATAACTTCTAACCACTAAAACTGTTGTAGATCTCCTTCCCCACCACATGCCACCAGTCGTTCAAAGAAAAATGATGAGTCGGGCGACCCAGTTCCCAATAACGGAACACCTCTCTCCGAAGAACCGCTTGCCCCTTCCCACTCAGGCTCATTCACTCTAACGTTTGCAGGAACTCCTGTGCTAGGGACTGAAAAAACTGATCACAAACCAACCAACCATAATGAAGTAATAGGACAGGAGACCTTAATTACCTGCACCCCCCCTCCATACCAAGAGGGCCAACCTGCTCCCGCACAGTTGTGACAGCAATGGTGTAGCACTGGCTACTATAAATCAAGTAGTAGTACTATAGGATGGAGGACTAAGGGCCCCCTTCCACTGTGGGGCCCTGGAGCAATTGCTTTATGAGCCCTTAGATTAATTTGGCCCTAGGTACCATACTGAGCTAAATGCTCTGGGAGAAACCTAATTTAATCCTTTACTTTTTCTGCAGCTTGTGACTTGTATGTTTTGCTTGTGAGCCAAATGTTTACTTTAGGGAAGCAGAGATCAATGGAAAAATCTGGCACAACTAGCACCTGTAAACAAATTTCTGCCCTAAAGTAACCTTCCTTCTACTCATCCAACACCTGAAAATGCCTGAACCTGCCATCAACTTAACAGTAAAAGAGATTACTTAATAAGAGTCCTGGGGACACAATAAGGCCTGCCAGCAGAAGAGGCCGCATCCTGGACACCAGCGGGAAGGGGATTCCTACATTGACAGGGAAAGCATGGGGCTCTTATGAGGTATGGGGTCAGGACACAAGGGGCCATGGTGAGCGTGAGGGGTCCTAGACCTAGTACCCTTGGGCTGTACAGGTGCAAAGGCTATACAGAAAAGAGAAGGGCCTGAAAGAGAGAGGTCAAAATATAAGAGCCAGGGACCAACAAATTCCCCAAAACTTTGTTACTCTGTCTCTAGGGAAGGCACCAGCAGCACCAACTATGAGACAGAGGCTCCTCAATATGGAGGTCCAAAGAGAGGAAGCTCCATGCAAAGGGCCCACTGTTAAAAACTGGGAGCCCATATAGCCACTGCTGTAAAACAACCTTGTCTAGGCTTCCCCAGTACCTGGATCCCTAATCCTAACCCCTGAATGACCAGAGAGGAAGTCCTAGTTTTCCCATTCATGCTGGCCTCTAGCATCCATACTGTTAATTATAATTTTTAGAACAATTCTAAAGTGCTCATTGCATAAGCTTTTGCAAAACCACCACCCTTAGTTATCACATTCAAATACTGTATTGTGCATTTTAACAGAAGATCAATGGCATTCTCATATAATCAATACCTTCTTTTGTCGGAACTTTAGTTTGCTGTTTAAATCCCCTGATCCTAATAACAAACTTGCCTTATTTAGCACTGACATTTAGCAGTATGCCAGAGATACTTATATTAGCTTAGGGAAAGATTGTAATAGCAAGTACATTTGTTCCTCTACCTCAACTGAAGATTTTATTTTTATGTCGCTGTTCCAGATATTGCTTTTGGCATTATCAGTCAAACAGTTTGATGCACTCACATTTATAAAAAAAATATTTTGTACTTAGAATAATGTGTTGCAAAAATAACATAGCTATCTTAACATTCTTGCAGTTGTTATTTGGATTTATTATGATAATCTGTTTTTATTTCAACCTTTCTGGGTATTAATATTTTATAAATAATGAACATATACAGTACTTGTAAGTTTTATCTAAAATGGAAGCAAGAGAATAAAGGGAAAAGCATGGTGTATAACTTTACGTGGATACTTTATAACACCAACTGAGGTACACTAAGTAGAATTAAAACATGACAAACTATGAAAACATTTGTAGTACACCTGATCTCCTAAAGTAACATTGCCTCTAAACGTCTACAGATTATTAATAGTTCAAGAAACAGAATGATCTAATGGTTGAAGAGACAGATTAGATGTTTTAATGGTAGATCACATCTAGTGAAGGCTCCTTGGGAGGTAAGTCAATTTTCTCAGGAAGCTGGGGGTTATAATGTGTTTAAAAGATGCGTTCAACCCAACACATCTCCTGCACGCAAGTGGCAAATGTATATGGCACTTGGGTTAATATGTGCCCGCAGCTTCTGCCATTCCCAGTTTAAAGTTACAAATAGCGTGGAGGCAGGTGAGATGCATCATCAGAGCCTATGGGCTGGCTGGTGATATATCTGACTGTGCTCCTCAATGGACAAGCAGAGCAGTGTAGACTTGACAGGCTTAAGTGACGCTGCCAAAAAGTCTTCAAGATGAAAATACAGCAAAACAATACCTGACCTTGGCACTGAACACTTAATAGATGCAACACTTACCACCATGAGAATTTAAGGCACCAGAACATATTCAGAAATTTTGCTCAAACTCCTCTGAAAATCTAGCCATTGATTGGCCTCTCAAATGATTCCAACTGTCCAAAATGCTCCAATACAGAAGCTGACTTACTACATTATTTCTGGTCCTGCCCCCTCCATGAACAGAGATGCAGCATGTCTCGTGATTGGCTGGTTGTTGTATACTGGGTAGAGGGGTAGTCTTATACGGCGAGTATAGCCCACACTCTATATTTTAACTGTAAAAGTTGGGGGTCGTCTAATACACCCAGCCGTCTTATACGCCTGAATATACGGTAATTAACCCAGATTTTCAAAACTATGACAACACTAAACAGAGGCTACTCAAACTTTTTTTTGCTAATATAAAATTTTGATTGGCTGTGTTGGGGAATGTCAATGAGGTGCTGTTGGAGGGAAGATGGTTTAGTAAGACCTTCATCCAGACATCATGTACCCCACTACTTATTCTATGGTCCCCTCTGCCCTAGTGGTAATTCTAGATGATCCCTAGATAAATGGAGATAAAATCAATATATATATATATATATATATATATATATATATATATATATATATATACATATATATATATATGGAAAGAAATCACTTTAGTGTTTTCTTTCTGTCTAATTCCCATCACAATTTTCAGCTTCAATCCAATAAGCAAGCACTGATCAAAACAATACGTTCATATCTTGATAAGCAACAATGGGAAATAAGTATTTTGTGTGTGCCATAAAAATAAGTGAGACATCAGTCACTCCAATTTTAATTGAAAAGCTTATATTTTTATCAAGTGTTTTTGTATGTTCCCTGCTATTTTTTCAGATGAGGCTTGCAGTCATATATAATAAATTTGAGTGAAATCTTTCTTGAAATCACTTGTGACTTTGGACAGTGTTCGCTGGAATACTCTCAGTAAGCATCAACTGTGAAATTCAGTTTTTCTAGTAAGTGGCTGAATTAATGGTATCTGGGTTACGCTTCACATACTTTGCAGGAAGGCTACAAGATATACAATGTAAAAAAGTAAATGAGATTCAGCACATCTGATATTTTTACAAAAGAGAAAGCAAAAACGATAATTCACTTTTGCATTGTACAGTGGAAAAAAAAAATAAGTCTATTCTTTTTTTCTGAAAATTTTATTTACTTGCTTTACTTATATAAAAGCATAATGAAACACAATTAAAATGGATAATTATCGCTGCAGTTTATTAGTTAAAAACAACATATACTATATATATATATATATATATATATTTATGTTGTTTTTTACTATTAAACAGTCTAAACAGTGATTAAAATCACAATATATATATATGTATATATATATATATATATATATATATATATACACATACAGTATATATACGTATATATATATATATATATATATATAACTTGTATATATATATATATATATATATATATATATATATTTATATATATATATATATATATATATATGCAAGTTATGACTTTTTTTGTTCTAATGAGGGTTAGCTTTGCTGAATTTATGAATTTATGAATCGGACTATTCTTCAACTGTAACATACTTTTCTTTTACATGTTCTAAATCTCTGACCACCTGAAATATTAAGAGATTTGCCATAACGTTTGAGTCTTTAACAACCCATAAAATAATTTTTGATTATTGCGAGATATTGTATAAAACATAATCTAACAATAGCTGCATAAAGTGTAATAACTGTCTAGGTATTTCTCTGTGTGACCATAATCACTAGGTTACTAGGCAAAACATTCTGGCAGCCTATACGATGCTCTTCCAGTTGACGTTCTGTCTTGAGGGTTCTTTCTTTAAACCATGGATAGGCTTTGTGTTCTATGAAACCATACAGAAAAAAATAACTTTATTTCCATGGAATTTTTGAAATGAATACTGAACTGTTTCAGTGACAAGTGAATATCCATGATCCCATTAGATTAGGGAGCATCGTAGTACCATGAAAATCATCTCAGCAGTAGAATCTTGTGAAACATAAAATTGCCTCTGTTAAATTATAAGTTTGGAAGCCGACACTTTGAAAGCGGATTATTAGGTTAAGAATGTTATATTATTTCACGGACAAAAACATCCACAATACTTTCCAGCGACATGCTTTAATTGTCTATTCAATTTATGAAGCCATTGGAGCAAGCACAGCTTAGCGGAGGAGGCCCTGACAGTGCTAGGAGGTGGGCCTTAGAGGTTTTGATTTAATTTTATTGGTCAGTTAGGTTAGGGGTTGGGTGTTATAAATAGGTAGCATCCATTTTGTTTAACTCACTTTTAATCTGCTTGTCAGACCGGATTGTTGTCTTTGCATTTTCTGGTCTGGGGAGCTTGTTTTTTCTTTTGCAGGTGTCATGGATCGTGATGTGGAGGCGTTGCTGGAAGGAATCCGGGCTGCTACGAGGGACCGAGGAGCTGCGTGGCTTCGGGACCAGTTGGGCCCGTTGCTGGAAGGTGCCGGGCCCGCATCGCTGGAGTCGCGTCGTCCGGTGCGGAGGACGAGGCCGCCGCAACGCTTGAGTCCGGAGGAGACCGGTCGGCGGCGGCGGCGGGAGCGGAGCCCGTCTACGGAGGCCGGACGCGGTCGCCAGCGGGGACTGGAGCGGTGCGTGAGCCCAGCCGCCGGACGTCCGGGACCGGAGGAGCGGGGACGGAGGCCCCGGGGCTTGTCGGTGCCTGCGGGAGGACGGCGGGGAGCCGGAGCGGTTCTGCAGGGATCCGGAGGTGCGGCTGAATCACTCACCGGTGAGGAGGGAGCGGCAGGCCTCGGGTGCGGGGGGGGCGCTGCTGGGACGGCGGGTAGCGGCGGTGAGGGCCGCGGAGGACACGTGGTCGGCGATGTGTGTGGCGCAGCTGAGGAGAGTGTGGCGGCGGGCCCCTGCAGCGCTGGGGGTGCTGTCAGGAGTCCTAGGATCGGTCAGGCGAGTGGCAGCAGTGATTGTGGTGATCGCGGGATGGCTGAGCGTGATAGGGATGGGCGTGGCCGGCGGTTTTTACATGGTGAATCGGCATCAGGCCCCAGGGAGGCACGGGGTGCTGTTTCCAGTGGCAGGAGGAGTGCAGATGGCTCTAGGAGGGAACGCACAGTCCCAGTCGGGGTTGGTGTGCAGCGGAGCAGGCACGCTAGTCGGGTTGGCGGTGCTTTTTCACGCAGAAGTCGGTCGCCTTCGCGGTCTGTTCGGCGGGCCGGCCACGGGCGCCGCTCACGGAGCAGGGATGGGAGGTCGCCTAGTGTTGTCAGGAGGGCCGGTGAAGGTCGGTGGAGCGGGCGTGCAGCAGATGGCGGTGGTGGAAGAGAATGGCGTTCCCGTTCTGGCTCTAGGGGTTCGATTCCCAGGGATGTTCGGCGGTCCAGTCGGGAGTCCACGTGTAGGGTACTGCCGCGGTCTTTTTCTCGTTCCAGGTCGGAGCAGCGCCAGGCGGATGTACTGGGCGTTCAGCGGACGGGTGCGGAGTTGTCCAGGACGACGACCAGGCCAGCGGAATCGTCTGTTGGTGGCGGTCAGGACGCAACCCCGAGGCTTTCAGCGGCCGGGGGTTCTGGTGGTGAGTCGAGCTTGGGTCTTCAGGAGGGTAAATTATTAGCTGGTTTGAAGGCGTTAGTTGAGTCTTTGGGTAGGTCGGGGTCCAGTGCGGATTGTAGTCAGGTTTGGGTTTCCAGGTCTGAACAACAGGTGCAGACAGGGCCGGTTTCTGGTGAGGCGGCGGTGGGTGCAGCGGTCGGTGAGGGTGGTCAGTCGGCTGAGGATGTTGTGCCTGTTGGTGAGCGGGCGGAGTTGGCGGGTGAAATTTCGGATTCCGCTAGGCAGAATGCTTATGTGTCTTTTTCTGGTCCGCTGGGAGTTCACTTGAAGCGTGAAGTTAAGGAAAAGCTGTGGAAAGGGGAATTTGTAGAGATTTTTTCGCTTCTTCCTCTGGAGGAGTTTGTGGAGGTTAAGGAGGAGGATAAAAAAGATGCAAAAAAGGAGGAAGAGGAGAAGCGGCGTCGGTACCGGAAGATACCTAAATCTTTTGGTAATTGGTTAAGGGCTTTTTGCATTCTGGCGAGTGTGTTAGGGGAGAAGTCACCTAATTTGTGTTCGTCGTTATTCTGCTACGTGGATGGGATATGGGAGGCTTACCGTACGTATGGGGGGTTGGCTTGGTGGAAGTATGATGAGCAGTTTCGGCAGCGCTTAGCAGCTAACCCGGGCATGCGGTGGGACCATATGGACCTACCGCTGTGGATGAAGTTGATGATGGCTCAGCGGGCCTCGCCCTTTCAGCAGGGGGCCGGCGCGGGAACCTCCGGTTCCTCGTCGGCCGTTAATAAAAAAGGTTTCTGTTGGCTCTTTAATGAGGGTCAGTGCAAGTGGGGCACCAGCTGTAAATTTAAGCATGAGTGCTCTGGATGTGGGGGGGCGCATGGTCTCAACCGGTGTTTCAAGCGGGGTAAATCAGGGGCCGTCGGTGGCAGTGGGTCGACGCCCGCAGCTGCTCCCGCTGGGGCGGTCTCCGGTGAGGTTAAGCGCGATGTTACCGTGGCTAAGCCGCTACGGTAGGCGTGCGGATGCGGAGTTGTTAAAGGAGGGTTTCCTGCATGGTTTTTTCATTCCGTTCCAGCCTAGGGATGCGGGGCGTGAGTGTAGGAATCTTAAGTCGGTTGCGGAATTTCCTGACGTGGTTAGGGATAAGTTGATGAAGGAGGTACAGTTGGGTAGGATGGCTGGGCCGTTTTCGGTTCCTCCGATGGAGGATTTGAGGATTTCACCTTTGGGGGTAGTCCCGAAGAAGGAGCCGGGGAAGTATCGGCTGATACACCATTTATCTTACCCAAAAGGTTTGTCGGTTAATGATGACATCGATAGGGAGCTGTGTTCGGTCTCCTATGCATCATTCGACCAGGCGGTTGAGTTGGTTAGGAGGGCCGGGCCTAATGCCCTTATGGCTAAGGCTGATGTTGAGGCTGCTTTTCGTTTGTTGCCGATTCATCCGGGGTGTCATCATTTATTAGGTTGTGTTTTTGATCATGAGTATTTTGTTGATTTGTGTTTACCGATGGGCTGTTCCATTTCTTGTTCCTATTTTGAAAAGTTTAGTTCTTTTTTGGAGTGGGTAGTTAAAGAGGAGGCTGGGAGCCGGTCGGTGGTTCACTATCTGGACGATTTTTTGTGCGTAGGGGCGGCTGATTCGGCGGATTGTTCTTATTTGCTGCGGACGTTGGAATGGGTTACGGCTTTGTTTGGGGTTCCCTTGGCCGCCGATAAGACGGAGGGCCCCACAACTTGTTTAAGTTTTTTGGGATTGGAGATTGATTCTAGTAAGGGGGAGTGCAGGCTCCCTCAGGATAAACTGATGGCGTTGCGGCAGTGTGTTGACGTGGTGAAGTCTGCTAGGAAGGTTACCCTTCGACAGTTACAGTCGTTGATCGGGCGCTTGAATTTTGCTTGCAGGGTTATCCCTATGGGCAGGATATTTAGTAGGAGTCTGTCCACGGCGACGTCGGGGGTGCGGTCTGCGCATCACTTTATCAGGGTGTCCGTGGATATGAGGGCGGATTTGGAGGTTTGGGGGACGTTTTTAGCACATTTCAATGGTACGGTGATTTTTAGGAAGGCGTCTGCTACGGCAGAGGAGTTGGAACTGTTTACGGATGCGTCTGGTAGTGTTGGTTTTGGGGCCTATTTCGGGGGCCGTTGGTGTGCTGAAAGGTGGCCGGTTCAGTGGTTGGAGAGTTCCTTGATTCGGAATTTGGCCTTTTTGGAGTTGTTCCCTTTGGTTGTTTCTTTGGCTTTATGGGGGGATCTGTTGCGGGATCGGAAGGTCGTATTCTTTTCTGACAATATGTCAGTGGTGCAGGCGGTGAATCATCTGTCGGCTTCTTCGGGTCCGGTGGTTCGGTTGTTGCGCAGGTTCGTGTTGCTGTGCATGTCGTTGAATGTTGTTTTTCATGCTCGGCATGTTCCTGGTTTTCTGAATGTAGTTGCGGATTCTTTGTCTCGTTTCCAGTGGCAGCGGTTTCGGGACGTGGCTCCGGGAGCATGCGCGGAGGGTCAGGCGTGTCCGGAGGAGATCTGGCTGCTCGGGACCGAATGTTTGCAGGTTGCATAAGAGCTTCGTTGGCGCCTAAGACGTGGGCGGCTTACAGTAGGGTGTGGGATGCTTGGGATCAGCAGGTGTCTGTGGTGGGGGATTTGTGTTCCAGTTCAACTCAGTTGGATGCTTTGCTTTGGTTTATATTTCGTTTGTTTTCCTCAGGGGTTTCGGCGTCGGTTATTGATAAGAATATGGCTGCACTGGCCTTTTTGTTTAAACTTCGTGGTTGGGTGGATCACACCAAAAATTTTGTGGTTCGTCAGGCTTTGAAGGGGTTCAGGAGGAATCGTAGGGGAGTGGATTCGAGGCGGCCTGTCTCGGTGCAGGTTCTGTCTCGGTTGGTCGGAGTATTACCTGGTATTTGTTTTTCGTTTTATGAGGCTCGGTTGTTTCGGGTGGCCTTTTTGTTTGCGTTTTTTGGGGCGTTTCGGATTGGTGAGCTGGTGAGTGGCAATACGAAGGGTCAAGGTGGGTTGCGTTTTGAGGATGTGGTGGTGAGCAGGGACATGGTCTCGATCTGGTTACGGAGATCGAAAACTGATGTTTTGGGGAAGGGTTGTGTGGTGGTCCTGTACCCGTTTGAGGGGTCTTTGTTGTGCCCGGTGAAGGGTGCGATGGAATTTTTGGAAGGTCGTCCACGGGTGCCTGGGGCTTTCTTGGTTCATGCTGATGGTGCTGCGTTGTCCCGTTTTCAGTTTTTACAGGTTTTTCGCAAAGGTCTGCTGGCTCTTGGTTTGGATCCTCTGCATTTTGGAACCCATTCGTTCCGGATTGGGGCGGCTACGGAGGCGGCACGCTTAGGTTTGGGCGATGCCTTGGTTAAGAGGATCGGGAGATGGGAGTCGGATTGTTTTCGTACGTATGTGCGGCCTGGGGATGTGGTCTGAGGGTGCGATGTTCTCATGTTCATTTGGTGTGTTTTTTCCTTTTCTTTGTAGGTTTGGTGGCTTGGATCGTGGGCCACTCGTATGTTTTCTGGGCCAGACGGAGAGCTGCAGTTCGGGTTAACGGTCAGCAACTGGGCTTTCCTGAGGACCGGATCAAGATTTGGTGGTTTGGTTTTCGGGGTTTCAGCTGGATGGAAGTGTGTGCTGAGGTGTGGGGGAGGTTGCATTCTGGGTTGCGACCAGATTTTGTGCTATTTCATGCTGGGGGTAATGAGTTGGGTCTGGTGCCGCAGAGGGACTTGGTTCGGAGGATGAAGCAGGATTTGGATCGGTTGAGGGAGTTGGTGCCTGGGGTTTCGGTGGTTTGGTCAGAGATGGTGCCTCGCTTGAGTTGGAGGCATGCTCGTGATCCTGTGGCTATAGCTAGATGTCGGGGTAAGGTCAATCGGTTGATGGCCAGTTTTGTTCGGAGATTTGGGGGTGTGGTGGTGCGGCATTTGGAGTTGGAATCGCTGCTCCCAGGTTATTTTAGGGCTGACGGGGTGCATTTGACTGATGTTGGTCTGGATTTGTTGAACTTAGGTTTTCAAGATGGTTTGGTTCGGGCCCTGTTTTTTCGGGGTGGCGTGGCTCAGACGGCTTGAGGGGTCAAGGTCTGGCTGGTGGCGGGGTGGAGTGGCAAGTTTTTTGGAATTCTTATATGGTTTTCGTGGAAAAGGTGAATGAAAGGTTGATGGTGGTGGTTTTGTAGGTTTCGAGCTGGTCTGTGGCTCAGAACCTGGGGGTGTAGGGGTATCTGGGTATACCCCTATTTTGGAGTTGGAAATGTAAATTGTTGGCACTTTATTGTTATGTTTTTGGTCACTGTTAATTTATTGGGGGTCATTGTCATGGTGTGGGTGGTGTCGGGCTATTTGTATTTTATTGTTTTGTATGACAATGATTTTTGGTTTTATGTTCTTTCAAGCTGTGGACTTATAAATATTTTCCACTACATTTCTGGTGTCCGTGTCTCATTTGGGGAATGGTATTCTGGTGGGGTCTCTTTTTCAGGGGGGCCCACAATTCGACTATGCGCCTGTCATAAGATTTTCTATTAAACTGTATTTGAACACCAGCACCAGAAACCAACATCTTATTTTCCATAATATACTGAACAGATACTCTTCTCTATATTAAAACACTCCAGTGTCCCAAGAAGCCCCTTGAACTAAGTAATACTTGTCAGTCAAACATATTTTCTACATAACAAATAGCTGGGGTACAGGGGCAAAATCATATGGGGATTCTGCAGAATCCCATCCTACACTGGGGGGTGGGGGGAGGACACCACAAAAATCTGAAGGGACCAGTCAACTCTGATATGCATCCAAGTGCATGTGATGGCCAGAGTGTGCCTATAAAAAAATACATAATTAACAATATATCATTTTTTTTTAGAATAGTGGAATCCAACAGAAGATAACTCATGGCAGTAAATTTAATAAGAGAAGTTGGTTTGAACTCTAGCTGAGATATTTTCTCATGTGCATTATTACACTTGGAATTGCTATAGTAACCTACAACATCCTACTGTATCTGTGTTTCTCCAAAATGTGTGCATATTTGTGCATGTGAATAGGATGTGAAAGCTAACATCTGCATTTATTCTGTGGATAAACAGAAGGCTGCAATTTCCTATCTGAAACCTTTCAAAAGCATCAAAAAAAAAAAAAAAACAGAATAAATCCTCATTATTTTGAAAAACCATGATTGGAAAGATGTTCTAAAACCTGAGAGAGCCTAACATTTACATAATAATGCAAAGCACAGATGCTTTCCATTTCAAATAATAATGCTAGTCAACTCAGCGTTTTCTTTCCTATGTAGAATGTGTAGAAATCTGACAATTTCTGCCAGCCAATTCCAAAAAAATGCGTTCTCCATTCATGCAATAAATTTGCTTTACAAATGGAATATGCTTAAAATTTTGGTGAAAGGTTCTTAATACATTTTTTGTCTAAGATCTGTATAAAAAGGGCTACCACATTTATCCGTCTCTTGTGGATCACTGTAAGACATATTGGGTTTGGATTAAATGCCGGAGATCGCAAGCAAATGTATAATAATCCTAGCATGGCTTGCAAGAAAAAAAACCCACTTTTTTTTTTTAACAAAGATTAAATGCATCAGCGTTTTATATAATTGTTTTCAGTTAAAATTCAGTTAAAAAAACTAACTTTAATACAGCATCATTTTAAATGCATCCTACAATCCTGCATTGCAGCTGTAGTGCCAGGTACCCAGCTATCAATTTAGTGCAATATTACATTACACCATTGCACTCCAGTATAGAATAGGTTAAATATATACACACAGAGATGTTTTGTACTCCATTATTGCAGAAGTTAATTACACACACGTGAATGGGAATACTCCACTTCAGCATCAAAGTTAACTACAAACAGAACAGACTGAAAAGGCTGAGGAAACAGTATAGTTTTGCTGAACTCAAATTTGGCTAGTCCTAATGTTGTAGTGGTGGATTCAGA